>NC_088377.1:154588500-155865000 GCF_037993035.2 Macaca fascicularis
AAAGCAGTTATCTGTACAAGTTTCCTTTTTTCCCCTTTGTTATTACAGATGAAAAATACTAGAAACATAACGAATACGTAAAACTTACACCAGTCCAAAAGGTCGGATGATACCACAGACACCACATAGCCTGACACGTGGGTGCTTAGGAATGCCTCTAGAATCATGCATTTTCTTATTTTACCATTCCCGAAGAGTTTTGTTTGTGGGGATGATATAAAATTTTAAGCAAGAACTCCCCAGTTCTCCTATCCAAAACTAGCAGACATGCTTTCATTAATTCCCAATGTAACACGTCTGCTTCTTTTTCTGCATGCTTATTGCTTTATAATAATCTGTTAATGAAACAAAAAATAAAAATCTTCTCTACAGTGATAATCTGATCTCGAGACGGCAGTAAAATACCTCATTGCTGGATGGTGAGATTGTGACATTCAGGGGAACTCAGGCCAATCAGCATACAGATAATATGGGTTAATTTACATACTGTATTTCTATTGGACTAGCCGAGGTAAAGCCTTATCTGTTTAAAGCTTGATGTCACAGTCGTTACACAAAGCCCTATGTTGGTAATACTGAAATGATGTTAAATTTCCCTGATTTGTTCTTGAATTTCCTACGTCCATTTAAATACATGGATGATAGTTTGTTTTTTTAGAAAAGAATATACACAGGGCACTAAACTTTGGTTCTCCCTTAACCCAGAAAAATCAATCCTACAGCCATGCTGAAAGTAACTTGAGGGCATTTCCATTCAAGTGAAACATCCCACTTTTTGCAAAGCAAATGAATTCAAAAACTCAAAACCATGCGGTGGTTTGCAACTTCTAAGTAAAATGTCAAATTCGTTTTTATGCAACTATAAATCAATTCAACTTGTGCTTTTTTGCTTCCCAGTAAGTGCTTCAATGTACTTTGCAAAAAGTTATTTCCTGAATTTTTACAGTTTTAAAAAAATGTATGGAATAAGAGACTTAAGTTTGCTGAAGATTCACTATTGGTCAGATGTTAGGTTGTATAGATTAGGGAAAAGCTATTTAAAAGTAAATTAAAAGAGTCACTGCACTGCCAGGTCATGAAGCAATAATATACTCTGCCAAAAGTTATAGGGCCAAGATCCAAGGGTTTTAACTAGCCTTATTCTTTAAGCAGATATTGATTCCTTAAAAATAAGGGAGAGTGTATGTGTGTATGCAATATTCTTTCATATCCACATCTCAGGGTATACTAAAGCTATTTCTTTCCTTTGCAGTTGAGCACAGTTACATCCACTAATTCTTCAGCTTTTCCAGCTGTTAGATAAGAATGTCATTTTTTTGCCTCACAAGGGGACTTAAGAAATTAATGAGATATTTTCCATCTAGTTCATTAACTCTACTGGAGAAAACACTGGAAGCTACATCTTTCATCAGCAGGGCTTTAAAAAATATGTCTAAAAGTTGACAAAAGTTTCATATCATCTACAAGTTCTCAAATGTAAAGTTATGGATTCAAATTGTTTAGATCATAGTCTTAATTGGTCTTAATTTCTTTTTTTTATTATTCCTTATATCACCAAACCCAGAAAATTTGATTTTCAGGTTAAGAGTAAAAGAACAAAGCAAATAAAACATAACTATACACCATAATCCTTGGGTTTGAAGGATTCTGAAGATTTACAAACTGTTGGAATATTACATGCACTATATTGATCAGCGTATTAGGAAAACAGATGTAATTTGCTTAATTTGGTTCTTATAAAAAGTATATACCATTTTATTTTAAAAACCAATGGCCTTCCTTTCAAAATTAATCTATTTCAGATTTTTGCCAAGTCATGCACAGTATCATGTTCAGCAAAAGCAGTGTTTTTTTTCTGTGCATTGTTTACATGAAAATGTGTGTCAGGAAATAACACTTGGTAATTGCAGAGAATAATAGGCTAGAATAAAACATTCTAAAAAAAAAAGATTTTTAGTAATTCATTTCAAATAACATGTCTTCTGCTTAAAGCATAAAACATGTGTCTTGGTGCTCTCAACTGTTACCAAAATTTAAAGTTGTATATGAAAAAGAGCCTTTTTAAAGTTTTTAAAAAAACTTTAGCTATCTTGGTAAGAAAGGCTCTCACTGAGGGTTTTTGCACAGAAACACTCTCTGACTGATTATTTTAAAAACATCACTAACCTGGAATAAGTGACCGATAGAAAGGGAGATTATATATCTCCCTTTTTTGATAATGGTTTTCATGTCTTAGTTGATAATGGTTTTGATAATGGCTTTCACATCTTAGCTGATAATGGTTTTCACATCTTAGTTGCTGCAAAAAGTGACCTTTTTCATAATGATATCTAAGTAACTGAAAGTTTTTAGGGCATTATATTCATCTATTTGAGGAGCAGAATGATGAAATAATATGCTAGAAAAATTGTGTCTTGGGAGTTGGGAATAACCATAATTGTGAACATCCCAAACAGTGAAATTTTTTCAGAATGTTAATGAGTTTTTAAAAGATTAAAAATCTGGCATGTTTCTTTCCAAAATGCTAAAAGGTTCGTTTGTTAGACTTTTCTCTCTGCTCTGCCCCATAACAGGTTCCAAAGTGTTAATATGATTCATTTTTAATTTTAAAGATAACCGCCAGGCTTTTGAAAACTCAGCAGTTTACCTTTTCTTCTTCCCTTTATGTTGACAATTTCCTCCTCTCAGAAAACTTTAAGACGCGTTCCTTTATTCACTTTATTTAACAAATATTTCTTGAGCTCCTTCTACACTGTGTGAGGCACTGTGCTAGATCTTGCAAGTTACAAGAAATTGGGAGGTAGGACCACTTTACAGGTGGACACATCACAGTAGCGAAAGCCTGAACTGATGGAAGTGGAGTGGGAAAAATGAAGAGAAGCAAAGGAAGAGGAGCCATATTTCTTATGGAGTAAGTGGCTCAGGGAAGCAAAGGAGATCAAGGGGTAAGAACAGACTCTCAGGTTGGGAACTTGGAGAAGAACTGGGAGGCAGAAGACACCATTAACTGGAGGAAACAAAAATTAAAAAGGAAGGAGCTGGTTTCATAAGGAAAAGAGTGAGTTAATTTTAGACATGCTGAATGTGAAATGCTGGTGGAATATTCAAATGTTGATGTGTTATACTCAGTTGGAAGTGAAGAGCCCAAATTCAGAAAGTCCTTACAGAGAAACTATTGGGCGACATTGCCGAGAGAGATTGTTGAGAGATAAGAAGTTTGAGGTTAAACAAATAAACAAGCATGCCCATTCCCCTCCATTTGAACAAACCGAAAAACAAAGAGGACGCCTACATATAAGAAACAGGAAAATCGTGGAAGAACCAGACATAAAACAAACCAAAAGAGGAGGATCATCGATGATATAGACCCTGAGGGAGGAGAGAATTTCAAAGAAGGAGTGGTCATCAGTGTCAGTTGTGACTGGGAGATTTAGAAGAACAACACATAAGAAGATATCCTTGGATCTGGTGATGAGGAAAATCATTAGCAATCTTTGAGAAAGCAGTTTCAGAAGAGAAAGTCAGACTATAAGGGATTAACAAGTGAGGGACACAGGCTTAAAGGCTTATGAGGTCAGGCTAAGAAACTATTTTGTCGTTAATGACAGCACTGTCTCAGTGATAAAAGTTCGAGTGAATTCTCTTGATGTTTTATGAACAAAGTGATGGTTATTAAAATAAATAACAGCATGGTTTCTTCTTCTGGAAGTCTTTAAGCTCTTTTTATATTACACATTACTGAAATGTGACCCTGTGAATGAAAAGAGCAAATGCAAGTTTTCCTACTAGTGCCTGGTGAAACTTCAGAGCTTAGAGGAAAAGCCCTTTGTCTGTTAAAATATTCTAAGTTGTCTCATTCACCTTTGCCTTTTTGTTTTTAGTATGCAGTTAGCCTCAACCATGTAAGACAAAAAAGTGACCCCCACATGGGTATGTCATGGGTGTGAGTGTGTGTGCATGTGAATGTATTGGAAGGGTAGGTGGGAAGAAGAAGCAAGTGTTGGTAAAATAATTAAGAAATAGGAAGTTAATTTACTATTCAGGTTAATGGAGAGTCACATATATCTTACATGCATTGTGAATTTTCATGAATAAAAATGCAATATGATTTTTAAACCTTGAAGTAGGAGGTATTTTTTTCTCTGACTATGCAGAGGTTGTCTCAGTCATGCAATGCATTAGGACCATTACCGTAAGCACTTATTAAATGATATGAGCAGATTATGGTTATTGAAGCTTTTGTGGTGTTCAGCTTTTTGACAAATGAACATAATTAAACCATGGCTGAAAGTAAAGACTCTAAGATAAGTAAAGTTACCTTAGACTCTAATTAAAGAGCTTTTCATATTGACTAACCAAACTTGCATTCTGTTTAGTCCTTCCACCTTCGTTTCTCTCTTTTTTTTTTTTAACTTTACAACTTAACCCTATAAAATAAAAACAAAGACAAAACTAAAATTCCCACCCCTCATAAATATGGTTACTACTTTAATTTGGTTAAAACAGAAGTGTGCTATCATCTGTCTAATTTCACCTGAAAAAGGACTCTATTAAGAATAAGTCCTGGGGGGTAGCGTTATTTCATACATTTAATAAATGTTCTAGTTTCCATGAGAATATGAGCTCTATTATTTTGTCACTATTCATTCCCAGTGTATCAAAGATACTCGGCACAGTTTTGTTCAATGGGAAGTTATGATCCTACTACGTAAAGGATGCTGTACTAGGCACTGTTGGGGAGGAGGATATAAAAGAAGAAGAAAGACAATGGCACAGGCTCCAACTGGACTCTCTGTTTCTCTTAATTTTGTAAGGTTGGGATAATTATTTGTATGATGGGCAGAAAGTTTTTTTTGGCTAAAGATTTACTCTGGATTTGGGGTAATTTTGCTTGCTTTTTAGCCTTATTACATTAGCATTTACATAGTTCTTTATTTGCTTTACCACTCAGTAATTTTAAACCATTTTCTAATAAGTTAATGTCTCTCATGCAGATTATGAGCCAAGAGCAGATATTTTATGCCTTGAGCTCACAACCTGGTGCTCAAATAGATGACAAAATATCTGCAGCTTTTATCTGGCTTTGGACTTACAATCATTAATTTTTTAATAGCAAAAAGGGTGGTGCATCCTGAAAAAAAAAAACAACTTAATTTATCAGTACAGAAGTAAAAAGCTCAATAGTATAAAAAGAACCTTTTAAATGATGGATACTTTCTGCTCTAATTTTGCCTGTGGATTATTAATAATTACCTATAGGACGGAAAACAAAGGGTTGAAACAGAAACTGGTCATTTCTCAGAAAAAAACTGCAAGATGATGTTAATCTTGGGTAAAAATCAGGATTACAGTTTATTTCATTTTCTTTGTCCTCCTTTTAAAAGATATTCCTTTCCCTTCTTTACCAGGCCTAAATTAGAGCTGAGTATAAGAAGTCTCATATAAAATAGTGCTTATTCATCTTACTAATTGAATATAATAATTAAAAAAAAGCTACCAGCCAAATCACTCTTTAAGTCCTCTAAGCTTGAACACAGTCCAGAGATGATAATAAGATTTTGTAATTTCTGGAACAAGGAAGCACAGAACGAAACCTCCAACAATTCAAAACAGGGTGGCAGCAGCTCACTTTTAGAAGGTAGTAATGACTAGGGCTGGGTGCATACAATTTCAGCACACAGAATTTGGTTGACTTTATCTGACCTAGAATCACAACATCCTGTATTGGCAGTTGATAAGTGATTTATAGCAGTTGTTTTCTGGCATGGCTATAGTTAATGGGCCTTTAATCATTTCTATGGGATATGAAGAATACTGTTGCATGCATGTATTATGAAAAATGTGTCTTGTTTGAATCTAGAGATTCAAAATACCAAATACCTTACATCTACAAACACTGTAATCTGTACTTCTAGCTGTTACCCATCATCTCTCTAAATGGCACCATACTGCATAGTGGTGGGCATGTGAACAAGCTTAGGAGGTGGAGGTAGGAATAGTCCCATGCCCAGGGTTCCAATATTTTCTGACTTGTGCATTTCATATCACTTAATCCCAATTATAGTTGTAGAATAGAACTATGATTCTAACATTTTCAGAATTAGTTGCTAGTTGTTTGGGCAAACAGTAGTCTAGGTAAACTGAAAGGCAGTAGTCCAGGCAAAAAGCTGGAAGGCATCCAGGTAAATGACCTATCCTCTTATGAGAATTCTGAATGTGGAAATTTCTGGCGATTTTAATTAGCCTGGTGACTCCTCTAGTTACTATGGGGGTGTGGTGTGCAGCTGCAGGACTGCTATCATTTCACTTTTACTTGTATTAAACTCTTTAACAACCACAGGTCTTTGTAAGCTCCAACTTTTTTCTAGCAGATTTCTTGTAAGGGAGCCAAGGGTCTTTTCCATTTCTTTCATAGTAGATCCGATCAGTTAATTAAAAACAACAATTCCATCACATAAAATTTACAATTTCCTCTCAGGCATTCACCAGTTCAGGAATGTTCTTATGCAGGTACAGTTGTATATGCTGCATAGCGTTATATAACACACTTTCACATACACTGGCTTTTCTACATCTAAAACATTTATGCTCGAGTCAGGGACTAAGACCCAGTTGGTCTGCAGACTCGGCCCAGAGAGTGTTTTCCACTACATGAGGCAGCTCTTCAACAGTTAGCCTCCAATAAGCAAAGTCAGAATATTGTGTGATCTGCTCTCCACTTACAATCTAAACAGTTCTAAAATTTGATTTTAAAAGGCCCTTAGAATGGCTACTAACAAAAAGATGAATGATAGCTAGTCTTGGCCAGGATGTGGAGAAAAGGGAACCCCTGTATACTGTTAAAGGGGATGTAAAGTGGTACAGCCATTTTGGAAAATAGTACGGAGCTTTCTTAAAAAACTAAAAATGGAATTTCCATATCATCCAGCAATCCCACTTCTGGGTATATATCTAAAGGAATTGAAATCAGTATATTCAAGAAATATCTGTACTGCCATGTTCATTTCGACATTATTCACAACAGCCAACCTATCCATCATTGTGGATGAGTAAGCAAAGCTATGGCTTCCTTTGATGCAAGCAACCTATCCATCACTGTGGATAAAAATAGATGAAGAAAATGTGGTGTATACATATATATATACACACACACACACCATGTAGTAATACGCAATCTTAAAAAATAAAGAAATTCTGTCTTTTGTGACAACATAGACAGAATTGGAGGATATTATGCTAAGTGAAATTAAGTAGGCACAGAAAAACAAATACTGTGATCTATCTATTTGTGGAGTCTAAAAAAGTCAATCTCGCAGAAACAGAGAGTAGAACAGTGGGTTACCAGAGGCAATGGACGGCAGGGAGAAGGATGGAGAAAGGGAATATGTTAATCAAAGGGTAAAAAGCTTCAGTTAGACTGGAGGAAAATGTTTTACTGACCTATTGCACTACAGGTGACCACGGTTAATAATAATGTATTGTGTATTTCAAAATTGCTAAAATAGATTTTTTATGTTCTCATCACAACAAAAGATAAATTGATGAGGTGACTAATATGTTAATTAGCTTGATAGATTCTTTCTATAACGTATACATAGGTCAAAACATCCCATTATACCCCATAAATATAGATGATGATGATTTGTCAATTTTTAAAAAAATTATTATTAAAAACATATGAAAGACAGGCTTTTATCTTGGGGATCTTCAAGACTTCATTTTCCAGTTAAGGATTGTTTATTCCGTTCATGCACTGTTGATTTCTGTAAATTCTAATGGGGGTTAAAGCACATAAATCCTTGGAACTTGGTTGAAAGACTAGGAATCATGCAGCAGCAGTACTTTTGTGTATAGTCTACTTGTTCTCCACTCTATAAATGGTTTGCTTTTTGTGCCATCTGGCATCAAATAGGTGAGATTCTTGCTGGAGTTTCATGATGAGTCTTACTACTACAGAAGAACATACATAACTTGACATTTGGTGAAGAGATGGACTGAATTTTTTATCCTACTCACAAACTATGTTCAAAATAGTGTTTTAGTAAAAAGTCAAGGAAGTTGGATTGATGCATGCCAACATCACCCTTGAAGTTGTGTATGTATATATACATATGCTTGATATTTAACTTGCTCTGTCTGTAATTTTGATACTGCATAGCTCCAGGAAGACAAGACCTCAGTCTGGGTTGACTGTCTTTCTGTCCCTGTTCCTATAGTAGTGCCTGTCACAAGGTAGGCATTCAGCAATTATTAGTGGAATAAATGAATGCATGTTTCCATTTAAAAAAATTATCAGAGGGCCGGGAGTGGTGGCTCATTCCTGTAATTCCAGCACAAGGTAGGAGTGTAGCTTGAGGCTGGTAGTTCAAGACCAGCCTGGAAAACATAGTAAGACCTTATTTCTACTAAATTAATATAAAATAATAAAAAATAAAAAAATTAGCTGGGCACAGTGTCACACAGCTGTAATCCTAACTTTACTCCACAGGCTGAGGTGGGAGGATCCCTTGAACCCAGGAGTTCAAGGTTGCAGTGAGCTATGATTGTGCCACTGTATTCCAGCCTAGGCTGCAGAGTGATACCTTGTCTCATTAAAAAAATTATCACAATTAAAAATTAAATGACTCTTTTGCATCTATTTCTCTTAATAAATGTTCAAGCACTTATGCATCTTTGAAAATAAATTAAAAAATAATCTCTTCCTTCCCTTCAGGAGCTGTACCATATATGACAATTGAAATCTTTTTTTCTCACAGTATGTCCACATACTTCTAAAGGATAATATGTCATAGAAAGCCTCAAGTCAACCTAGTAACTATTCAGTATCAAAATTATTGAGAAAGCAAGTTAAATGCCCAGCATATGTGTATATACATAAGTATTGGGCAAGGTTAACATCAATCCTGAGTTTTTTTGACTTTTTACTAAAACTTCACTTTGAACAGTCTGTAATAGAATAAAAAAGTATGCATAGTAGACCAACCTACTGATACACTGGAGTGAAAAGGTGTGAAAGCTGAACTTATATTTACTTTGGCAGGACTTGAACTTGTTAATGACCATCAAGCATTGCCTAGATTTGTTGACTTTTAGAGCTGAACCGTTACTCATATGTGCCTAGTTGTAATGATTTATAAATTAATTTTAAATATATTATTTCATTGGATTATAACCTTATCCTTTAAAGTATCATTCTCCTTTCAATATAAGGAAAAGCAAGTTGAGAGATATGAATAATTAATAGTTATATGGTACTATTAATATGACAGGTTTTGTTCTTCACATTTATTATTTCATTTTCACAAAACCTTATAAGGTATGTTTTATGATTCCATTTTACTGATGAGAAAATTCATTTTATGTGAGGCACACAGAGACGTAATAACTTGCTAAGGTCAATGGAAAAGTTAGCGTTTGTGCTACGTGACCTACTTAAAGAAATAATAAAACCAGAAACTTGATTTAGGTTTTTCTCACACTAAATATTATGTGCTTTCAGTATGCCACAGTCCCTTTAGGGTGTAGATCAGCACTGTCCACGGATATTTAATGTGAGCCATGTATGTAATTTTAAATTTTCAAGCAGCCGAAATAAAAAAGTAAAATGAAACAGGGAAAACTAATTTTAATAATATATTTTATTTAAACCAATATATCCAAATACTATGCCAAGATATAATTAATACAAAATTATTAAAGAGATATTTCATATATTCTTTTCTCACTAAGTCTTCAAAAGTCAGTGTGTATTATACAACACTTGTAGAACATCTTAATTCAAATTAGATACATTTCCAATGCTCCAACCAGCTTTAAGTCATCAGGCATAAAATCTTTGTATATAGATAAGGATAATAATGCCTAGATGAATTCCTATAGTCCCAGAGTTAATCAGGTGCAGAAAAGTCAGGTTGATGACCAGAGGTGAAGAGAAAAATCACTTTCCCAGACTCGAGCCCTGGTGAAGTCTCAGCTGCCCTACTATGTCAGTGAGGTTAGGCTTTGAGGCACTCTGCTTGTAAGGTTTCTCTCAGCAACTGGTCACATAGAAACCTAACTAACCAGAACCCGTTGAACTGCATTCCATCTCCCAAACCATGAAGGCCAGACCAGCTGTTTAGGCATGTTAAATGCTATTTATTTATCTACTTTTGCAAAGTTGTATGAAACAAAGAAAAAGCCAAAAAAGTTCAAATATCTATGAGACATAGGAACTTGGAAATTCCCACTCCTCGTATCTTCCCTCTGTTTAAATTCAGATGGACTGTGGAAAGCATTTTATGAGAATGTGATTCAATTTGGCAAGAAGGTTGAGATCTTATGGACTTCAGAAAATGTGTTGCCTTAGAAGCGTTCCCCAACTTCATTACAAATATCCTGGGCTTTTATAGGTTTATTACACTGTACTGTTGACTGCTGGAATCCCAAAATGGTTTCTGTATTTTACTCTAAGCTCATTCAAATTTTTCAAGTTGTCAGAGCCGCAACTGATCTAAAAATGCACGTAATAAGTAGAAGTCTAAACTAGACATTTCTTTTCTCTAATACTGTTATTATATTACTAGAGTCCATAGGATTTAAAATTTAGAGCTACTGAGGACCTTAAAAAGTCACCTAACAGTGGTTTTTGAACTTTTTTCTTAGGGTAGTGATACAAATTTTCAGATGTGATCATACTTGGAACTTACATATAAAGCAGATAATGAAAGAGCTGCTGTGAGTGAAGCAGGGTTGGAGCTGGGGACTGGAGCCACAGCCTGAAAGTCTCTTACTGCTTGATTCTGGCAGCTATCCAGGCAGCTCTGTGGAACCTGGGTGTCTGATTAACACAGAGGAAACCACTGATTGAGATTTAGTCCACCCCTCTTCCTTCATTTTTTTCTCCTTGCCAGACTGATGATAGCCAGAGACTTTACAATTCTAAAGTATGTGAGCTTATGAAAAATTGTCCAAGCATGAGTACTATGATGATAGAAGAGTCAGTGGAAAAAACGCAATGAGAAAGAACCAAAGTAGGTCAGAATTATAGCTGAGGATGGGCGTAGAACAAGTTCAAGTTTGACTGGCTAGGAGATTGATGGACACACACACACACACACACACACATGCATACGCAGACACACATACAATCAGACAAGGCATTCAGTTTGACAGGAAGAGGAGTTTAATTTTAGCAAATGAATATGAGATGACAGCCATGCAATCACATGACATCATTTATTAGCACTAGTTTGTTTTAAAACTAGAACACAGAGAGTCAGGGCCAGTCAAATGGAAACTGTCTGCTCATAGGAGAAGCCCTTGGGCCATACTCTGAGAGAGGTAGCTTGGGGACAGACAAATTTTCTAAGAGAGACAGTATGGGGAGAAGAGAAAGCAAAGGTCCAAGACTCAAAAAGTGAATGAATGTTAAGACATCAGAAGAGCATAAATGAGTTCAGAAGATGGCACAGGAGCAGCAGAGAGGTAGGAGGCAAATAATCCTCAGCCCCTCCCTGTTGGCTCCCTTGACAAAATGACCATCTTCTTTTCCTAAAGCCATTGCAACAACCTCCAAGTTGGTCTCTCTCTGGTACCCTCTCCAACGTGAAGTTTATTCTCCTAAGAGCAAAAGTGATTTGCTTAGAACATTAAATTAGAGTGTATTGCCAGAAACCCTCAGTCTCTGCCATGACCTACATGACCTGGTAACACTCTGGTCTAATTCACACTTAGTATCTTCCTCACTTTTTGCTGTTCTTTGGACACACTAAGCATGCTTTCATCTCAGGACCTGCTGTTCTCTCTGTGTGTGGAAACTTCCTTCAGCCAGCCACATGGCTCAATCCTTCACTTCCTTCAGCTCTCTCCTCATGTATCGCCTTCTCAGAGATACCCTCCCTGCCTACGCTCTGTGAAACAGCGTCCCTCCCTACCCATTCCTTTCTATTTTTCTTATTGTGCTTTATTTTTCTTTGTATTTCTATTACCAACTGATATGTGTGTGTGTGTGTATGTGTATAAATGTTTTTGACTGGCTATGATGGTGCATACCTGTAGTCCCAGCTACTCAGGAGGCTGAGGTGGGAGGATCCCTTAAGCCCAGGAGGTGGAGGTTGCAGTGAGCCAAGATCACACCATTGCACTCTGGCCTGGGCTACAGAGCAAGACTTTGTTTAAAAAAAAAAAAAAAAAGAAAGAAAAGAAAAAGAGAAAGAAAGAAAGGTGGTTTATGCACTCCCAGTGCCTAGAATAGTGTCTGACATTGAATAGGTGCTCAGTAAATACTCATTATATAAACAAATGGGTAAGACAATGCAATACTACAGAAGACAAAAGGAGCAGGTAGTTCTAAGAAGATAATCAACAGAGTCAAGTTCTTGAGGAGGCTGCAACATAAATGAATTAGGGAAAGGCCTTTTCAATGGTCCTATCACGTGTGCTCCTTGTAACAGAGAAAGTCAGGCAGTGATTCATCTTTATTTAGTTAACTGTTTGCTTCTCAGTACTTCCATAAGTGTGTTTATATATATCTTTTATGGCATGCAATGTATCATACCTTGTAGTATTTGTAAGGGTCTTTCTCTTCCCTCTATGTTATAAGTACCTTGAAAATATGTACTGTGGCTTTTCTATCCTTGTATCTCCAGCAGCTCATATATTAACGCAGCTAAATGAATGAATAGCAAGATGAATGAATTAAAAGGAAGGAGAAGAAAGAACAAGTAGTCAATGTATAAACAGTTGGTGTAGACTGGCCAAAGGAAAGAAAATTGGAAAATGGCTTAATTGGATGGTAGGATCAGGCAAAGATTTTCTTCCTGCCTTAATTTAATTTAATTTAATAATTGTCTTAATTTAATACTTAATTTAGGAGAGCTAAATAATTAAACATGAGGCCAAAGTACATAAGAAAGCGGCAGTCTTTTATTACAAATATGCACACACTCTCGGGCGAGGTTCTCCGGTCCTCAGGTATGGGGCCAGGGAAGTCGCCAGGGAAGTCGCGCCGGCGCTCTCAGGTGAGGTTCTCCGGTCCACAAGTAGGAGGGGCCGAAGAAGTCACACCGGCTCCTGCCGGCAGTGGACTTTTATGCATTGGTACTGGAAGGGGGAGGGCAGTCGGCGGGATAAGGGCGTAATAGGGGTGTCTCCATAGGCGTGGCCGGGTAAGTTTCGATCTCTTCAGATTGACGTCACCTGGTGCATGCTCGGTTGATCTGCATCTTCCCGGGTGCGGGCTGCATTTTCCCACAATCCACAACATGGATTGTGCCTTCTTGTTCACCTTCCTCCATCTTGTCATTTCTCCCTCACCCAAACACTTCCCTCTCCCCAAGCTTTTGCACATGGGAAGGAAAAAAATCCACAAGCTCTGGAGACAGCCTTGTTTCAAACTTTGTCTCTTCTACTTGCTAGCTGTGTGATGTTGGGGAGATCATATCCTTTTTGTGCCTGAGTTTTCTGTTGTTAATATTGAGCTAAAGTAGCATAACTGAGTACCCCTATTTTTCTAAGAAAAACCAGAATGAGTTTTTTTAAAATTATTTTTCTCTTATTTTCTCCTTTCCCCATTTTCTCCTGCCCCCCACTGCCTACTTAGCTCTTTAGAAATGCAGTTATAACGTTTTACCTCCCCTTCACCAGACACTCCTTACAGGGCAGCTGCATCTATATGCTTAGAAGCTCCAGAGCAGAACTCTCACCTACCACACGGTTGCCACAAGAGTTAACAGTTAATTTACAACCCAAAGTATGCCCACTACAAAACTCTCTCCCACCTGGAGAGTTTTAAACACTTTTACAACCTAGTTCTGCCCACGAAGATGCCAACTCACTGCCTGGTAGATAAAGCACCGAAGAGAGTTAAGTGGACCCCCTTCTGCTTGCTTCCTCTCCTGCATGCCATTCATGCCACAGCCCCTTTTAAAAGCACTCACTTCCTGCTCCAAAAGCAAAGCAGTACATTAAGGCAGGAAGCCTGTACCTACTTCTTCCCCTAAACTAGCTTTGGAATAAAAAGTCACTTTTTAAATAATAGACCTTGCTCTTGTTAATTGGACTCCACAAGTGGCAAGGGACTGAACCTGCATGTCAGTTACAGTAGTACTTAACTTACTGGTTTATGGTGAAGATTGAAGGGGACAATCAGGTTTGTAAAACATTTAGCACGATACTTGCACATTAAATGTTCAGTAAATGTTTGACACCATTATTACTACTAAATCAGAAAAGTGTGTGTGTGTGTGAGCGTGTGTGTGTTTTGGAGTGGTAGAGTCAGAGGGAGCTAGATGGGCTGCTATAACAGAATACCACAGATGGGGTGGCTAAACAACAGAAATTTATTTCCCACAGTTCTGTAGCCTGGGAAGTCCAAGACCAAGATGCTGGCAGATTCAGCGTGTGGTGAGGGCCCTCTTCCTGGTTATAGAGGTGGTCTTCTCATTGTGTACTCACATGGTAGAGAGGAGAGAGAGAGAGAGAGATCGGGAGAGAGAGATCCCTTGTTTCCTCTTTTTATAAGGGCACTAATCTCATTCATGAGGGTTAGGTACTCCCTAATCATCTCTCAAAGTCTCCACCTGCTAATAAAATCACATTAAGAGTTAGAATTTCAACATATGAATTTTGTAGGACACAAACATGGTTCAAAGACAGGGGAGGCAATAGCCTGCTGGGAAGGGTAGGACAACAGGAGTGTTGAACCAAGTGTAGAGATGGAGAGCAGGCAAGTGCAGGCAGCCCTTCTGTCTTTTCAAGTGGACAGGAATACGAAGTTTTCTTTACCCTTGCACTTTTTTCCCTCTCCAGTCCAACTCTCTATTTTCCTTCCCAAGAGCCCCTTTGCTGGTGAGTTAATTTCAGTGAAACCATATCTTGCTCAACAAATACTTATTCAAATGAATTTATTTCCGGGGGATGGGAGTTCAGACTGTAAAGAGTCAGGGGGAAAGTTTTAGTCTCAGAGAGGATGTGCCAGATAAATAAAGAAGGATTAGGTACAGCTGGAAAACTTCAATTAAGGCAGCATGAATTTCAACTGCAAAAATGTATTTTTTTCTTGCTTTAGCCACAAAAGCATAAGCGAAAATACATTTTATCTATATAATTTTTATTGTAGTAAAAGATCTTTAAAATGACCACATTCCTTCAATAGAATAATTTCCTCTCTTCCTCCCTCTCCCCGTCCTTCCTTTAATTTTTAAGTCATGTCATTTGGGTATACTGAAGCCCAAAGAGGAAGGGGGATCTTTTCTTTGGAGTGGGAGTACTGTCATTTACAAAAACAAAACAAAACAAAACAAAAAAACTATAGAGATTGTACTAATTTACATTACCAACAACAGTGT
This sequence comes from Macaca fascicularis, assembly GCF_037993035.2. Taxonomy (NCBI): domain Eukaryota; kingdom Metazoa; phylum Chordata; class Mammalia; order Primates; family Cercopithecidae; genus Macaca; species Macaca fascicularis. The sequence goes on from NC_088377.1 coordinate 154,603,830, forward strand.
GAAAAGCGGTGGTTCACGCCTGTAATCCCAGCATTTTGGGAGGCCGAGGTGGGCAGATCACGAGGTCAGGAGTTCAAGACCAGCCTGGCCAAAATAGTGAAACCCTGTCTCTAATGAAGATTTAAAAAAAAAAAAAAAAAAAAGCCGGGCGTGGTGGTGGTGTACACCTGTAATCCCAGCTACTCAGGAGGCTGAGGCAGGAGAATTGCTTGAACCCGGGAGGCGGAGGTTGCAGTGAGCTGAGATGGTGCCACTGCACTCCAGCCTGGGCGACAAGGTGAGACTCTTGTCTCCAAAAAAAAAAAAAAAACAAAAAAAAAAAAATTTCTTTTTCTCCTCATAATCACCAACATTTATTATTTTTGATTTTTTAATAATAGCCATCCTGACTGGTGTAAGATGGTATCTCATTGTGTATCTCATTGTGGTTTTAATTTGCATTTCTCTGATGATTAGTGATGCTGGGAATCTTTTCCTATGCTTGTTGGCCATTTGTATGTTCTTTTGGAAAATGTCTAGTCATGTCCTTTGCCCACTTTTTAATGAGATTGTTTTTTGTTGTTGTTGTTGCTGTTGAGTTGAGTTCCTTGTACAACCTCCAAGGAAAACAGTATGGAGATTTCTCAAATAACTAAAAATAGAACTACCATTCAATCCAGCAATCCCACTACTGGGTATCTACCCAAAGGAAAATAAATTATATCAAAAAGACATCTGCCTTCATATATTGATGGCAGTACCATCCACAATAGCAAGTCATGGAATCAACCTTAATGTCCATTAAAAGATAATTGGATAAAGAAAATGTGGTATGTGTGCATGCATGTAATATATATACATATATAAATACATGTTATCCTCCATGTTGGAATAGGGTGTGTGTGTGTGTGTGTGTGTGTGTGTACGTGTGTGTGTGTGTGTATATATATATATAATGGAATTCTACTCAGCCATAGAAAAGAAAGAAATGTCTTTTGCAACAGCATGGGTGGAACTAGAGGCCATTATCTTAAGTGAAATGACTCAGAAACAGAAAGCCAAATACCTCATGTTCTCACTTATAACTGGGAGCTACACATGAACATACAGAGTGGAATCAAAGCCACTGGTGACTCCAAAAGTTGGTAGGATGAGAGGGAGTTGAGGGATGAGAAGTTATCTATTGGGTAGAATTTACACTGTTCAGGTATTGGTAACACTAAAAGCCTGGGGTTCACCACTATACAAGGTATCCATTTAACAAAACTGCACTTGTACCCCTTAAATTTATACAAATAAAAAAACTGCTATAGCAACCACTTTATGCCAGCATTATATGGAAAAAACAAAAATATAAACAAACTGGAGATGTCCATCTTTGTACAAAAGCATGAGTGCTCTTTCCTTTTCCTTGCTTTCATTTTACATTTTTATGGTAATGCTTCTAATATGAATTTTATTTTATTTCTACTTAATTTTTGTCAGGCTGCCAAAGTATATTATATTTTTTCCTATGACATCTTTTGTTTTGTCATCTAAACCATTTGGGCTTTTTCTGTGGACAGAGTTCTTAAGTCAGACTACAAATGTTTATTGAATGTGTATTGTATTAAATGCTTTATCTTGGGTGTTCAAGAATAACACAAAACGAGAAAGACAAGTTTTCCATTTTTAAGAATATTGCTATTAGGCTGGCATGATTAATTTAATGGGCTATAAAGCAAAACTTTAACCTTCTTTTAGGTAGGACCAACTTTTCTCACATGGTATAATTTTCTATGTATTTTTGGTGCACTGACTATCCAAGTCCCTTCTCCCCACTTCTGGTAATTTTATCCTTCATTCCTCTCTCTAAACCCAGTATCAGGTGTTTCATCCCACTTTGGAGTTCCGTTTGGAGGTTTTTATTTTTAGTTTAATGTGTAGACCGACCCCAAAGTCGCATTCAATATCATTCAATATTCAATCATTCACTATCAAGAGCCAGAAGACCTCTAGGCCTGCAAGACCCAGAAGAGGCACCATTAATCATGGAATTGCAGGTATCACAAAAGTGCTGGAGAGTGTATAGAACTTAGGCATTTGTGTTTAGGGTGTTTCCTGGTGGCTTTCCTTAAGTCATATCATCTATCAGGAAACTGTTACTGTAGCTTTTCAAGGCTGGCCCCACTTCTGGGTGTTCTGTTTGCCTGAGCCTTCCTTCATCTTGCTCATCTTCCTTCAAAGGGGAATTCTAGTTTTAAGTGCTGAGCAGCAAAGGTGTTTCGGGTAGACCATTTCTACTTATTTATATTTTTCTTTAAGAAAATGAGTCCCCAAATAACCTGTGAGTGATTCTCCTGGTGCCCTACAGCCTGTTTGCAGCATAGACAGAACTAGGATTCTTATGGTTTTGACTCCTTGTTTAGTGCTCTTTTAATTATATCACAGACTTTCATAGCCATAAACTTCTGTCACTTTACAACACCACTAGGAAAGAAACACTTCTTTGCGTGGTTTGGTGCTTATTATTGTAATAATGTTTAATTAATAATATTTCTTGATAGCTATCATTAGTATGGACCACTAACAAAAAATGTAGAGATCACTGGACAAATAATGTTTTAAGTATGAAAACAATAAGAATAATCTTGAAAATGAATATTCAAGACCATATAATACTTCTTTCACTTAATATGCTGAATCTTTTTTTGATCCCTCTTATGAACTGCTTATTATAAAAGTGCACAGTGACTCTGAACTTTTTCTCTAACAGGAGGTTTGTTACTCTCTCTCCCTGGATAGAAACTTTTCTTTCCACACCTAGAATTCAGAGTGTCTTTTATAAACCCAGACCTCTAGCATTTCTGGTACAGTAGTATATAGTCACCTCAGTTATCCGCCATGTTGGAAAACTTGCTTCTTTAGAAGATCAGGACAATAGACACATTAGATGTACTTTTATGTATATATTTGCAACTGAATAATTATAATGTAAGAATTAATATATAAAAGTCAATTTCTAGGCTGAAACCACAGGTTCAAAGGATATGAATATATTTTTGCTACTTGGTAAAAGTTATCTATTTTGCTTATTATAGTATAGTATTATCAATAATGACAAGATGTTAAATACCATTGGCGTGGCCAGCATTATTAAAGGAATTGTTTTGGAATAAGTAATGGTAAATATAAGGGGTAGAATATTACTTGATTGTTAAAATATCCGTGAAACACTTCCATGTTAAACAGACAAACAAAACTAGAAGACAAAATGGTATGCATGTTACAATCCAGTTTCATTAAATTTATGCATGTGGAAAGTGGCTTGGAAGAGTGAAAACAGTTTTGCTGAGGACAGGTAAGGTATGGGTCATTCTGATATTATCTAATATCATCTATATATCATTACCATATATACCATATCATTATCTAATGTCATCTATATATCATTACCATATATACTAATTATTATCTAATGTTATAAATTTTTAGTTAAAAAGCAATACATTAGATAGTGTAATAACCATTTAATTTGGTTTATAAGTTACAGAAAAAAATTGTTTTTATTATTTTGAAGTCATCATTTATTTTATCAAACGATGTAATTTTACCTCTTCAAGTAATTTAATCTCCCCAGTCCTTAGTATCTAGGTATAAATGAAGCTCAGAGCTCTCTTTCAATTGGATAATTAGCTCACAAGTGGTTGCTCTATTTCTCACTCACCTCATTCACATACAGCGCTTAGCTCTGAATTACTTCTGGCTCATTCCAAAAGCCAAGTGCTCAAACATGAAGACTTCTTTTTACTGGAAGTATTTGAAAGGGCATGCCATAGCCCAAATATGAATTCCAAATATGCTTTAAGTAATGGCAGCATCAATAAAGTTCACTTTTCTCTAAGAGGACTATCTTTTAAGAGGCCTAAACATTTGAATGAACCAGTTGATTTCTAAAAAGTGACTTTTAATGTTTCTTGTACCTGCCATCAAACCTGGACACTGAACTGATTTCAGAAAGTCATAGGGCCTGGGTGAAAGCCCCAACACAACAGCAGAGTGGAATCATGGTTTGGCTATAGTCCATTCGCCATGACTGAGGGTGAGAAGTGGAATTCTATTTGAGGCTCTTTATTTGAGAGAGTCATCTTTGAAAATGAAGAAGTAGTTTGGGCTCCAGCTATCTTTTCTTTCCTTTTTTTCCCTTTTTTTCTGATACAGCCTTCACCTGAATGAAATGTGGGCTTTGAGATCACCTGTGATAGCATTCTCTAAGACTACAATATGTTGAAAACTGTCTTGTGATTACTTCATAATGGATGTTTTTCAATGGATAACAGAGTAAATCTGAGTTGCCAACAGCTTTCAGAAAGACAGAGGTAACACTGTGCGTAAAATGGAAGCTCCAAACCTGCAGTATTATTAAAAAGCAGTAATGTTAGCTTTAATATTGTATCTCTGTCAGCGTATAGACTTGTTTATTCAATGCTACTCTATTAATCTGTTCTTCGGGATGTTTTAGGAACTAAATGTAATGCAAAAATAAATATTTATTGAAACCTCTTTTAGTTGACTGTGTTTGTACTTGCAATGATAAAAAGACACAATATGATTTTAATACATTTAAGATATAGGCAACAGACATGGGGGTGAATGGGAAGGGAGGGGACAGTACAGCTAGCGGTGAAAAAGGGTTGAATGAAATACAGTAAAACAGGTAAAAACAATGCACTATGAACTCTGGTGGATGGATATCATTAACTCCTTTTTGAAAAGGTTTCATGAAGAAAGCAACATTTGTAAATGTTCCATGAGCATGAAAGTACGGCAAGACATTTGATTTTGCCAACGCAGGCAGTATGTTGTTGCTGGAGTATAGTATGAGTAAGAGAATGAGAGAGGGCAAAGGAGAAGATCATCCTATGGTTAATCATTCAGAATGATGTATCATTTCTGAACTAAATGTTATACAGAGCATTAAATATGTCCATACAATGCAAGCTTTTGTAAATAGTATATATAATCATTTAACTCAACTAACTAGACTATATCTTAATATTTATTAAAATCATGTTTTATAAATATAATTTTTTGTCCAAGAAAATGATACATATCACAAAGAATCTTAGGCCTGTCCCATGCAACATCTTAAAGATTGGGAGAGCTTTACTGATGACAGTGTGGGCACAGCCAGGCTTACTGGGAGGATGTCATGATCCACTGTGGATCCTGGGCTACATTAACTTTATATCACAAATTATTCTATAAGAATTGGGTGAGCAAATTCTATATGCCAGGAATTATGCTGGAAGCTGAAATACAGTGAATTAGAGACTCAGTGTGTGCACTCACAGAGCTTAGAATCCTCAGATAGGGTGAGGGTGTTTAAAGATAAGTAACAGGAATTCCAATACAGCATGATATGTACCCGTTAAGAGAGGTGAAGAATGCTATATGAGCATACAGTGGGGCATGTGACTAAGGCAGGGTCAGGGAAGTTGTCCTAAAAAAGTGTTGTTCAAACCTAAAGAGGTAGGAATAAGCTAGGTGAACTGGAAAAACTACTTCAGGCAGAGAAAGAACCATGCAGACACAGAGGTGGGGAGAAGTGAGGAGAATAACAGACAGTGAGAGGAGGAAGGACAAGGAAGAAATAGAAGGTAAAAGGAAGACGAGACGAAGCGAGATAACTCACCTGGTGCTTTCTAGAAAGTGAAAAATGTTTAATGCAAGGTAGGGCAGTGATCACAGACATAGATGAGACTGGAGAAATAAAGGGAGGGAATATGGGCAGATCAAACAGTGCTTTCTTAAGGTTAAAAAAGTCATAGAAACAGGAAATCCCTTAAAGAGTCTGAGATGGGATCAGATTTGTTTTATGAAGTTCATTGCAGTTGTGTTTAGAAAACGTTGCAGAGGGGTAAGATGGGAGGTGATATGGTTTGGTTCTGTGCTCCCAGTCAAATCTAATGTTGAATTGTAATCCCCAATTGGGGGAAGGACTTGGTGGGAGGTGATTGGATCGTAGAGGTGGATTTCCCTCTTGCTATTCTCACGATAGTGAGTTCTCATGAGCTCTGGTCGTTTAAAAGTGTGTAGCACTTCCCCATTTACTCTTTTCCTCTCTCCTGCTCCACCATGGTAAGATGTGCTTGCTTCCCCTTCATCTTCTGCCTCGATTGTAAGTTTACTGAGGCCTCCTAGCCATACTTCTGGTACAGCCTACAGAGCTGTCAATTAAACCTCTTTTCTTCATGAACTACCCAGTCTCAGGCATTTCTTTATAGCAGGGCGAGAACAGAGTAATACACGAGGCTGGAAGACCAGCTGGGGGGTGCTGTGGATGTCATCCACATCCTCATGATGGTCTACATGGGTAGGAGCCACAGGGATGGACAGAAGTGGGTGAATCCTAGGGATAATTTGGAGGTGGATTCCACAGGACTTAAGAGGTACATTAGAGGGGGAGTGTGATGTGTGCCACCCTTTCTCTCAAGTGTCTATCTTGGTCACTGGGAAGATGGTATCTATGACCTGAGTCTCACTGATGCTGCCAGAAAAGACCAAGCCTATGAAACCAAAAGGTTGTTTATTCCTGAATAGAGCTGGGTCAACATCAATTGGCAGGTGGGCTGTTTGCTATGAGTGAGAGTGGCAGGGCTATGGTTTGTTTTCATTCTTCCTTTTTGAGACAATCCCTAATCACACTTGTTCAGTACAGAAAATGAGCTGCCCCTCCTTGCTTCACTGAATTGATATCCAAAAATGTACCAAATGACTAGACTACTGTCACCGAGGAGTTCGAAGAAAAAATCAGCTCCTCATTGCTGGCAACTGAAAATGGATTACAATATTTTTTAACACATTATACCTTATTGTTTTTGAAATTAGGAAAAACTCTTCTTATGAAGTCACAAAATTCTATCAATAGGAAACCTCTTAGAAATTACTGACAAAAAATTGTACAGATGAAAAAGTTGTGGAGGTTAAATTATTGGCTCAAGATCATTTGCCTGACAGTTGATAAATATTTTTCTTTCTAACGAGTACTGGTTATGTCTCAGAAACTGTTGAGTAAACAAGTTAAAGTTAGCACATGTCATCTTAGGGGCCATAAAACTGTTTGATGTTGGTATTGAAATGCCCTGGTAATTTTTGTGGCAGAATGAAAGGGTGGTTGTGATAAATCATCTGAAATAGAAAATGGTATAGTTTCTGTTCTTGGTGATCATGCCTGCTTCTAAATTCTTTTGTTAAGTGATTTATGCACATTTATCCAGAGCATAATTATCTTGATTAATATTGAGAAATACAGTATTTATAATCCCTATGTTTAACAAAGTGCTACATGATTAGCCCTTTAAAAATAATTAACCCTCTTGTATATAAAATTTCATAATTTCATTTCATATTATGAAGTGCCAACTAATATTTTCAAAATTTTAATCACCCATATAAAATGGATCCAGTGGAAATATGTGTGAGAAAAGTACTTTAGCTCTGATACTTACAAATCAATGAGAAATTAAACATTACCTTTTTTTTTGCAGCGATCATATATTTTTCTGGTCTTCTGCATTTTGCATTTAGATGTTAGATGTATATTAGTCAGTTATAGAAGTACTTAGAAAAATTAAGTTACTGAAAATTAGAAAAAAAACCCACGCTATTGTGCAAATTTATTTATTGATTTGGCCCTATTTTCACCTATGAGTGAAAATCACGTCTGGGATTAGTAAATCCTCTCTATTCCCCACCATAGGAAACAAACAAACATTAAACACATTATATGTAGTTTATAATTTCATGACTTCTAAAGAGATGAGATTTGTCAGTATTTTTCTTGGTGGAATATGGACCAAATCTGCTATTTTCCTGAACAGGAAAACCCAAATTCCTTGCATTTCCTTAAATGACTCGGGCAGTTGCTCTAAGCTTCTGTTACGCTACTTAGGAAGAAACCCACGGTTAACACATTAAGAATCATTAAAAAAGAATCAATTATTTTCTTTCCTTTTTTTTCCCCTTCGAGAGCATGAGGTACAAACAAGAAGATTTAAAAAATTTTTAGGGTAGTCGAATCTTCTTTTCTTCATGGATGTCTTTGAGCTTTATCAATTTGTAAGCTAGAATTGTGTGTGTTGGGAAGGACTATAGTAAGAAAAAACAAAGACTGAGTATCATCTTCAAGGGCCTGTTAGGACTTGGGAAAATGTCAAAATTAAAATTAAAGTTTGATATAGGATTTGTTCATATTAACGTTTAATATATCCTCTTTAAAAATTCAAAGTTGATGCTTGTAAAGTTTTCTCCCCGTTCTGTTTAGGAAATATATCTAAACACTACGAAAAATAATAGCATACAGCAAGGCAACCCTTCCACATACACTAGCTTAGATATTTCTCATCTACCTAGGAGGTGAAGTAGAGAAATACTATTATTACATCCAACTAACAGACAGGGAGACAGAAATTTAAAAGAAATTAAGGGACTTGCCCATTATTACATTTTAATTGTTGGAGGTCTGTTAAAATTCCATAGCTTGGACCCTTAGCCTCTACTATAGTACCACTGAAGAGACTGTTATGAGAGCCTCTGGATGGGAGATGGGTCATATACAGAATATTCTCCTCCATTCATTATATGCTGCAGGCATTATAGCTGCATTACCATTCCTATATCCAAGGTTGGAAATGGCATTTGATAAGCTTCTACAGAGCTAGAAAGCCCAGCAGGACACAGGTGCATGTGAGGTATAGCTTCTGAGATTTCCTTGACCTGGCTAGTTGGCACAATTGGTATCACATCAGTTTTTCAAGAAGCTCCCACTTGCAGTCTCAATGCTGAGACAAAATATGAATACAGCCCATTTTCTCAAACTTCATCTACGTCCCTGCATTTCTTGATGTGTAGTCTCACTCCCTAGCTGAGACTATTGGGTTAAAGTAGGAATAAACAGTATGTTGGATGGGTGAAGAGGGGAAGGTGGATGTGGGAGAAGAGGGGACAAAAGTCTGTGAGTAAAATACCTTGAGGTAATAATTTTCCTGGTGTTTTATCTCTCCATCTCTGGAGTATCTCAGAAAATTCACTCCTTAAATATGCACCAAGAGGACTTATACTTCTAGGAAGATGGAGTAGACATCTTTTTTCCTTTTCCTCCCACTAAATATAGCTAAAAACCCTGGACATTATGTATAAAACAAACATGATTCTGAAAGGCAGAAAGAAGGCACAACAGCAGGGTACCTCAAGAGCAAAGGACAACAAAGTAGTGTGTTCGCTGTTGTTTTTTTTTTTTCTTCCTGTTTCAGATTGAGAACTGGAGAAGTTGGTAGCCCAGAAAGGCCAACGAGCTTAGACTGAAAAAAAAAAAAAGGGGGGGGGGTTGGAAAACAAACAAGACCATTCTCTCCAGTATTTAAAGGTATAGGAAAGGTGCAGCTTAGTGAAACAGAAAACTTTTAGAATTGTAGCCTCACTTCCACCATCAGCAAAGGCTAAGTGGAGTGCCAAGACCTCCACTTTCACCAGGCTGTAGATGTTCCAGGCTCCCTACTGAGGTTGTATAACAGAAGGCTGGGTGGGGGAGCTGGCACTTTCATCCTCACCAGTTAATAGTAAGAACCTTCCTCTTCTACCCTGGGTACTCATGAAGACCAGGTGGGTAGGCTGGACTCCACTCCCACCTGGTGGTAACAAGGCAACCTATCACCAGTGTCAGTGGAGGGCATAGGAGGAGCAGTCATGAGGCTTCCACCTGCATCTGGCAGGAAGAAGGCATCCTCCCTTCCTACGAAGGATTGAGTGGTGTCAGATGACTGTTAAAATACAAAATTTAAATAAGAGCCACAGCCTTTTAAATATAATACCCAAAATGTCCAGATGTCATCATCATACTAAGAACCGGGAAGATCTCAACTTGAATGAGAAGACAATCAACAGATGCTAAACACCGAGGTGACAGAGATGTTAGGATTATCAAGGATTTAAGCAGCCATGAAAAGCTGCTTCAGTGAGCAATCACAAATATGCTTGAGACAAATGAAAACGCAGGTCTCCACGAAGAAACACAAGATACAAAGAACAAAATGGAAAGTTTTGAACTAAAAACACAACAGCAGAAACAGTGAACTTAAGGATACAATACTAGAAATTACCCAATCTGAACAAGAGAAAAAAAAAGACTGAAAAAATAAATACAGCCTTAGGTATGCATCAGACTATAACAAAAAGATCTAACATCGGGTCCCTGGAGTCCTAGAAGAAAAGGAGAATGAAGGTGGAGCGAAATTTTTGTAAAAAGAAATAATGGCTGAAAATTTCCTAAATTTGGGAAAAAAGCATAAAACTCTAAGTCTCAGATACCAAGTGAACCCCAAACAGGATAAACCCAAAGATATCCATGCCAAGATACATCACAAACTTCTAAAAACTAATGACAAAGAAGAGTTATGAAAGCAGTTAAGAGAGAAATCATGCAGGAAATGTACTGATTTTAGCATTAGGGAAATGGGCTGGTTACATTAAAACTACAGAGAATAGAAATATAAGTATTGGCAAGGACCTTAAATTCTTCACTTGATTTCAACTATTTTTAACTCAACTCAGTGAGCTAACATGCACAGAGCATTTACTAGATATCTACAAATTGTGCTGGGCATCAGAACATTTGCTAATCCCATTCTTGCTGTAACTGCTCCACAGCAGGTGTTATCCCTCATAGAAAATCAAGGAATTTTAGAATTGGAAAGATCCTGGATGGGCTTCAGCTCTGAAACTAATCTAAAAATGTCAGCATGCATGGGAATTTTCCTAGAGAAAAAGATGATAGCCTTCATCAGATTCTCAAAGGAACTGGTGGCCTAAAAAGGTTAAGAGCCACCATAAGGGTTCTGTTCTTTTCAAGCAAAGCCATATAATCCAACCTAAATAGATGAGAAATGAGGCTATTTTTAGAGGAGGTGTTCCCCATCATATCCATCAAAATTCCTGCATGCCACCTCAAGACAATTCTCTACTTTTAAGGGGAAAAGAGGGAAATGGCAGTTTTCTAATTCCTCCTAGGCACTTTTGGAAATACACGTTGACTAAAGAATGTTTGCCTGTAGTCTTATTTTGAACATTTTAAAAATAGTACCTGGAGGTGACTAAATGACTACTGCACTGGGATTTAAAATGCACTTTAGGTTTGATTTCTCCCATCCCAATGGAAAAGCTGACGTGCAAGGAAGGAGCAGCAGTCTTTCTACGTCAGCACCAATGGGCTGGTGTATAAGAGATGACAACTGTTCTGTAACTTGCATCATTCCTTTTTCCTTCTTTAAAACACAAAAAAATGCATGTACAATCAAGCTCTATTAATTACATAATGTTTAACTGCCAATTAATTTGAATAAAGAATGTTAGTGCTTCCTCTAGCAAAAAATCAAAACAGCTGTGACAAAAACAAGTGCATTCTGTTTTCATGTCTTTATTCTGTGATCCTTCTTCACTCCTTGTACCCTTTAACCAAAACTTTCATGCAAGCCAGGTCAGCTCACGCTAGAATTGCACCATAAACAGGATTTTAGGTTGCTGGTGCCTGTTTTCGGATAAAAATTGAGGCTCCCAATGTCATCTGGAGAGCTAGAGATTGGAAAATGCATTTTAGGAAAAAATTTCACTACTTACCTCCAGTGTGACCGTAAAGTTTGATTTCCTTATACTATTTCATGCTGGCTACAACTTGAGAATCAAATGAACCACTGAGGACCCTTATTAGCCATGGAGTTCCAGGACCCATCCCACAGCTATACAACCAGGAGAAAGACCAGGAAATCGAAAAGTCTTATCATGTGCTTGGAATGATTCTTGGGTTCAAGCAAGTTGGCAGTCTTCTTAAATCCCTAACGTGCCATACAAATTAACTTGGGCTTTGGAAACAAATGCTGTTCCTGATCCAATTGGTCTGGGTGGGGCCTGAGATTCTGCATTTCTAACAAGTCCTAGGTGATGTTGCTGGCTTGAAGATACTTTAAGTAGCTAAGCCAGAGAGGATATTTCATTTGGCTGGCGTGCAAATCAGTTTAGGCCATTTCATTTTCCTTCTATATTTCTAGATTTTCTATCAGGGGCTTCTCTGACCTTAATGCTGCCCAGTTCTCATTTGTCACTGATTATGTCTCTTCAAGCTACCGCAATCAGTTAACACAAGGCATCCTCCCCTTCTCCACTTAGCTCATATAAAAATCCGCAATGGATACAAACAGCCCCAAATAAGAAATGGACACGACACATTAACTTATAACATAATGGGTTTATATTTAATATAGTACTTCTCATCAGGAGGATGTTACTCGGTTAATATAAAGTTTTTTTTCAAAACATTAAATCTCTTCCATGTCAATGTCTATAGTTTTTTTTTTTTTAACATTAGATTTTTTCTGCATTTCAGTATTAGATACACTGAATACACTTTTCTAAATGTTTTTTTCCCCAGAGATAAAAGTTTTCCTTTTTGGCTGACTCTCTGATATCTAAATATAATATTAACTTGGGAGACAACAAAAAAAAATCTAATTAAAAAAAGGAGAAAAGTCTCCTCAACGATTCAGGAGGCAGTGATTATAACCAAACAGTGGTGATTTCCTAAGATTCTGGGCAAGAACTTCCTTCTTCCTATTTCACATGCTTTGAGAGAATTCTAAGATTATGAAATATTACTTAAGTAAATTTCAGCCATTTTACTTCTTTGACCTCCTTTCTAACTAGCAAATTATAGGCTGCATTTTTCTGTGCATTATTTGTTGGAAAGAAAACATTTTTTTTTTTTCCATTTATAAATGTATGTTTGTTCCCATTTCATGGAAACAATGAAAAATGTGAAACTCCCTTATTTACTGATTCTTGGAACCTTTCACACACCAGAGCTCAGGTTTAGCCTCTATAGCACAAAGGTTTTCAAGGTGAGGTTTGACTCAGTAGGCCTTTCAAAGTCACATTTGTCCATTTCTTTTTCGTGCATATACCCCCAAGCAGGCACAAATGCCTGTAATGCTGAGAACCACACCTAACAAAAGGGCGATTGCATCACCGGCTTCTACTGCTTCCACAACAGGCAGCACCAAAAGCAGTGACATGAGGACTAAGGACAACTGTGTTGAAACTGAGGTCATGATGTTGGAATCTGGAGGCTGAAGGTTCCTAGAAATTAAACGTGGAAACAAAAAGGAACCATTAAAAATTCCTCCCTTTTCAAATGACAAAATGAACACATGACAAATAACAGGCCAGCCAATCTTTTGGACACTTTATGAATCATTTCCAATCCATCTCCTCATCTTATAGGTGGAAAAACAGAGGGACGTTAAAGACAGTAATTTGAGGCTCATCTCCCTATCTCATGATAACAATCTAATTCCAGGAATTTTCCATGATAATGCCAACACCTTGTGCATCAACCAAACAAAAATTGAACAGGAGTTCATAATTAAGAAAGAAAGAAAAAATGCACGAGCCACTAACTTGGAAACTTAAAATATCCCAGTGGGTAAAAATTATACATTTTCTCAGGGTCTCTCCCATCCAGGAAATGCAGACAAATTTGGCAAAAGTCACACAACATATAACTTTGCGAAGTTGTGGGGAATTAATAAGACTTACCAAAGAAATGGTATATATAGAATTCTATCTGACTTGAAATTTTCCCTTCCTGGAGCTCCGGATGCTGAGATTAAGAGGTTCCACGTGACAGGACCTATTATTAGCATGGGGGGTGGGGAGGGGGCGGAGAGAAGGATTTAAAAATTAATTATTATTACTATTATTATTTTAAAGAGGCAGCTAGAGTCAGTGCAGAGCGTGGAGGCCATATGGACGGTAGAGGGATAGGTAATGAGGAGAGAAAACAGTCTGTCCAACAAGGAACTAGACTTAAAAGTTGGTTAGTTCACCCACACAAGAAAAGGTAAAAAGAAACAGAACAGAGAGATAAGTTCATTTCAGGACTTGATATTAAGATTTGAAAAAGAATTCCTACTTTGGAACGGCAAGGCCCAAATTTGCTCCTGTTTTACAAATACACTGGTGCAACCTAAGTATCCGTCGGAGACGAGTTCGTACATTACCTTCCAGGAAGCAGCCATTACAGGAATGGCGAGGAGGGCGGAGTCTCCAAACTACATTTCCCACAATCCCTGCCGCCGCCGACTCCCATGATGCCCCGGCGCGTTCCCCCTGTAAGTGGCAGTGGGCGTGACGGTCACGCTCTAGTGGAGGCGAAAAGTCGCGAACGCGCGGGGCTTCCTTTCACTGCCCAGTTTTACTGTTAAATGCATGGTTTCGTGTGTTTATATAAAAGCTCACTTCAAAATAAAAGAAATGATAGCAAGTTTTCTACCCTGTTGAATCTGTAAGGCGCACTTGTAATTCTGTCTTTTTCCTCGACTGAAATGACGCAGCGGGGAGAGAACCCGAGTAGAGCCCTCTGTTCCGGATGCTTTTAAACCAGCGGCTTCCAACGTTTCTGAAGCAGGAAATCTCTGTCACCATCTTCCTAATGAACCATATGCCATTTATTAATTTTTTAATCAATGGGGAAAAAGCGCGGTTAATAAGGCATATCATAAAAGGTTAAACATCTGTAGTGCCAAAAAGGATTTAGGAAAAATGGGTTTAGCCCTATTGCAGAAGATCTCTCAGGATTCAGGTCCTAAAGTGACAATCTATTCAAGAGTGCACTGCGGTGATTCCTTCCCAGCTATGTTTTTGTGAAACCTCTGCCCCGAATGTCCCTACATATGAAAAGATGTAAAAATACTGCTTTTAAATCATAAAACAAGAATTAGTTATTTGTATATGTAAGTCGTAACCTTTCTGAAAGACGCTCTTTCAGTAGTCTAATAACTGTGATCTCCTTCCTGAACCTTTGTAGTCATCTGATCTTCTGAACTCTTTCATATTCACTGATTTGAAAATTTATTTGCTGTCCTCACATTATAAATTATTAATGATGAAGGTTGGGTGTGAAGCCACCTGCCTGATCTGAAAGTCCCCTGGTTCAGTCTGTTAGATAATGCAGGTACATTCAGTTCAATGCCCATAATTAGCATGTATTCTTGTGTTGTCAGTTACCCTTTTTCTTACACGTTCCTAGTCTCTCTAGCGAAGATTTATATTCTTGGCTCCTAATAGGCACCCAGCAGGTGCTCAGTAATGTTGCCTAATAATAATAATGATTTGATTAGATAAATGTGCCAACAAGATCTTATGAGAGACCAAGAGGTGCCAAATAAACCAAACCAAGGTGACTAGAAAATTGGAAATCTGAGAATAACTGCACAATAACGTCAACATTGTTTCTCTAACCTTGATTATTTTAACAAGGTTTCGTTCATTGCATCCTTTGTTTTGAGCTACTTTTGTGCCTTTGTAATCAATTATATTTGGAATAGGAGCTATATTTTTATGGCTTCCAAAATATTCTCTCATATCCTACTGTGAACATTTTGTTTTTCCCTACATGTTTATTTTTCCTTATGTGTTTATTTTAGTTAGCTAAAGTCAGCAGAGACTAGTTTAAAGTTAGTATTGCTACAGACTTGTTTCTAGGCATGTCAACATTAAAGATACTGGTTTGGTTTTAAGTTTAAAGAGTCTGTAAGTGGCAAGATACTTTCTCTTTAAATTATAATGGTTTCTATTAGTTTGTGATATATATTATATTTGGAAATGTCGATCTCGGGGGGCGGGGTTCCAATATTAGCTGATGTAGTTGCAAGGATTAATTTCTGGAGTACCACGAATATGATATCTCCTTTACTTGTTTGACCTGCTCCTACTGTGTGATTTTTAACATGTCTTCACTCTGTCTCAGTGAACTGTTATTTCCTAGCTGTAAACCTGATTAGATATTTTGGCTAGATTGCTGACCGGGATAATAACTGCCATGTTGCACATGTGTGGTCTGTCTTCTAAAAAAGGCGATGATAGATGAGCAGCTGCTTCTGTGTCCAGCATCGACTAACCACAAGTGCTGCCTGTGAACATCTCTGGTAGCAATGTGAAACACCAATTTTCTGAAGCAATGCTACACTCCCATTTTTCCCAAGCTACGTGAATGCTTCTACAGACTTCTATGTGGTTGTTCTTTTGACATTAAGTGTCTAGGGTTATAGAATCCAGAATTTAGTCTTTTGATTCAAACAAATCTGTGCCTACATCATCCTTTACTAAAATAGAGATTAATGGCATCAATGATACTTAAAGAACTTTAGTTACTTAACTGAGCAGTGGAGAGCAAAATTTTCCATCAGATGTTACCCAGAAATGGTTTCAGAAAAAAAAAAAGAAGTGGCTTCTGCTCATTTTTTCTGTTAGAAGTGTCATTGGTAGACCCTGAAGGAAGGCACCTCTGGGATCCATCAGAGGATGCAGGACAGACCAATATCAGGATTTTGCAATGACTGGTGTGTGTCAGGGAATTTATAAAACCCAGACTTCCTCATTAGCAATTGACCCAAGCCAAGTGAGTCAAAATATTTTACTGGAGCTTCACAATTAAAAAAAACCAACCCAGACCTAGTCAGTATTTCCCATAATTAATAGGACATTAATCACTGAGAATGTTAGAACTAACTACTCATTAGACCAAAAGGATGGGATAAGCTACACTTTCCAGAGCTGTTCAACTATTGCAGAGAACGTCTACTGAGGCTAAATACCTCTTGTACTAGCATTTACGGAAGTGTATGGGAGAGGTGTAAAAGGTCATTTTGGGCGCAGTTCCAGGCACCACCTAGAGCCCATTATGTATATGGTCCTTCCTCCCACCAGTGAACATCAGTTGTCTGTGGGAATCAATCATACACGTGAGCTTGTGGAGGATGGGGAAATAGAGAGACCCCACTCATAGGCACAACAGATTCCACTTTTACTTATATTTCTGACCTTCTTGGAGTAGGTTAAAAATTACTGGATGCGACAAAGTTCTAGTTTTGAAAAGTTGTGACGTTATCTATATAGCACTTTATCCATGGTAATGGACAGATTAAGGCAGGGTTTGGGGATCATCAGAGGTTGATTCCAAATTTACCTCTGCCACTTTTTAGTTCTGTAAACCTGTGCAAATTATCTAAGTTTTTGAAACTTGAGTTTTCTCATCTGTAATAAGGGGATCACCAATCTTCATAGGGTTGTTAATGCAGATTAAATGAGGTGACATGTAAAGTGGCTCAGTGTGGTCAGTGTCAGTGCCACTATTATTGGCAACAGATTAGATTTTTAGACATGGAAGTAGCTGATCATAGAGTATTTATTAAGTGCTACACAAGGAAATTTAAAATCAGAATTAGCTTCCATCATGAGAGTATGAACAAACATTTATTATGGAAAAAAACATTTTCTTAGAAAACAGGGTTTCATGCTGCATAGGGTCAGATTGACATTTATATTTAACAAACACTTAAAATAGTGACTAATGTACACCAGTAACTATTCCACACATTAACAAATATAAGCCCCTCTACTCCTTAAAATAATCCTGTGAACTGGATACTATTGTCATTCTCTGATGAAGAAATTGAGGCATAGTTAAGTAATTTATGCCAGGTCACATAACTACTGAGTGGTATATATCCAGGAAATATGACAAACTCTATACTTTTAATCATTGTCCACATATTGCCATGTGGAAAATGTCCACAGGATCAAAAATCATTTTAATTTTATTTGAAATAAGGTGTTCTAATGTCACTTAGGAAGCCTAATCATGTTGACTAATTGAGGGGTTGCTGGTGCTTGTGTACTTCCCTCTAGGCCCTAGTTTGGTGAATGAGGGGATGCCAGTATTCACCTAATTTATCAGTGGATTTTGACTGAAATTTAATAAATATGCACAAAAAAGTGTTTTTTAAAAAATTACAGTATATCTGACCCAGGCTCAAAAGCACACATACTGACAAGTATAGATGTTCCCTGTCAACATACGTTGTGAAATGTTGGAAAATTTCAATTATCATGAAATAACTGAAGTCCATATAATATACAAAATTCAAAAAGAAAGTTAAAGACACCCTTTGAAAATCTTTGCAAGAAGAAAAGATAACTATTGGGTATTGAGCTTAATACCTGGGTGATGAAAGAATATGTACAACAAACCCCCATGACACATGTTTACCTATGGAACAAATCTGCACATGTAAACCCAAACCTCAAATAAAAGTTAAAAAAAAGAAAATATTTGCTAGAGGTCAAGAGCTTAAACTAGTCCTTGCAAAAATGTAGGGAGGTTACTAATAATTCAGTATGTGCATTTCACAGGGAAATATTAATTCCCCTGTATAGACCAGGTGCTCATTATGATTAAGAGCTGGTAACCATGGAAACAAACAGCATGAAATTTATAAAATTAAAGACATGCTGGATAGAAAATGCAAATAGCCTAGGAGAGTGAATCTTTCCCTGACCAGTCTTAGCCTGATTTCCCTTGAATTGAAAGACTTATGAAATTTCTGTCTCGTCATTTTTTGAGTAAAATCACTCAATTTGAGAAACTGAATTTACACTTTGGATATCTCACTTTGTTCATTTGATAATGCCTTTTTGAGTCAATTTAGACATGTTGCAGTGTATATAAGGCTAGAATTTATTGGTTAGCAGTATCTAGGAAGTGATTACTTTTAAATTGATTCTGGAAGCTTGAATGAGTACTTGAACCTTTTATGTAGACATTTATTGTGAATTTCCAGTTGACAAATTGTAAATGATCAGTCACTTTTAGTTTCTAAATTTATTTCTCTGGCTAAATCACATAGGTGGACCAGGTAGAACACTTTATGTTATAAACATCAGTTTCTGTGTCACGGAATGATTTATTTATCTATGAAATGGTGAGCCAAGTGGCAATAGTAAAGTTTCTTTACTCTTGCTTGCAATATTTTGATTGTTTATAAATCTATTCCCTGAGACCATTAAGACAACAGACTACTTGTCTGTAAATACTCTAAAGTAATGTTGTTTGAATTAAAAATCTTTATAATTTTTAAAATGACAAAAGATCTTACTTTCTGCAAGAATAAGTTTACTCAAGGAGGTTGCCAGATTTTCCATGTAACTTTAAAGTCAAATTCTTTGTTTTAAAGGTGGAATAGGTTATATTAAAAAGATTGCAACCGGTTCAATTGAGGAAAAAGTCCTGTACAACGCTATTTATAGTTTCATTTGATTTTGATTTGGACTCATTTTAATGCATTTTAAGCTCTCGTTTCTCAGGAGAGTCAAAATAAGTAATTGACCTCAATCTGACAGCCAGAATGAAGCACTGCTTTTGTGAGCATGCCTGTCAACACTCGTGAACATATGAAAGTGAATGTGGTGGCTATATAAGGGAAGGGACATAATCCTTTCATCTGGCCTGCTTCAGTAACTCCTTAGTAGAATATCCTACGTATCTTTGGTGACCAGACATTAAAAGGGACCTATATAGACAGTAGAGGATCCAGGGAAGAGTGACAGAGTTTATTCAAGTTATCCAAAATTGGTCCTAGAAGAGTATTCCCAAAGTGTGTTCCGTGTTTCACTTGCATCCCAATTACATGGGGAGTTTATTTTAAAATGCGAAACTTTAAAACAAGTTCTCCTGGTAGTTCTTAGGTTCATTTGATCTTAGAGCCTTTGCCATTTTATGGAGGCTGATTATTTGGGAAGAGGTGACATATGGGCAACTGAATGACATTAGCCTGATGTTAAGTTAATTATGCATTTAACAAGACCCAGTTAGAATTATTCATCTTGCTTTCATGAATCCCTTTTCAGTTATTGATGAAGTGGAAAATACAAATACTTTTTACTATTTGTATATGTGTCAAATGACATTTTTTTCTTATCATTTCTTATAGCCTTTCATATCTGTCTTTAACACTTTTTTTTTTTGAGACAGAGTCTCACTCTGTTGCCCAGGCTGGAGTGCAGTGGCCACAATCTCAGTTCACTGCAAGCTCCGCCTCCCGGGTTCACGCCATTCTCCTGCCTCAGCCTCCAGAGTAGCTGGGACTTCAGGCACGCGCCACCATGCCCTGCTAATTTTTGTAATTTTAGTAGAGTTGGGGTTTCACCGTGTTAGCCAGGATGGTCTCGATCTCCTGACCTCGTGATCTGCCCGCCTCGGCCTCCCAAAGTGCTGGGAACAGGCATAAGCCACCGCGCCTGGCACTGTCTTTAAGATTTAATTTTTTAAATATGTAAAACCATTCTAATGATTTCCATCATTAAAAATTAGAACCATCTGATTCCTTAAGGAGAACAAAGCCTTTCCTAGCACTGAGAAGGACTCTGAGTAACAAAATGGACAGTACCTCAGTTATAAAAAATAACAATGTGGATATGAATTTTATGTGGTTATTTCTCATAACAACCTCTGTCAAAGATTAGGACAAAGTAGTAAATGTGACTCAATAAAATTGATCAGAAAGGTGTTGTGTTGTGGGTTCCCAATGTGTACATTTCTGGTGACAACATTAACCAAAGATTGAATTTGTAAGGTCTTGGACCTATCTTCCCTGAACATTTCTTCTCTCTGTAGGTGTTTGGAAGAGAACTGGATATCCTGGAGTGCTAGTATTCTAAATGGCTGGCTGAGGGCCCATCCATATGCTTTGGAACAGAGAGATAGTTATCCTATTATGAAAGTAGTGAGATAATTATCCTATTATGAAAATTAAGTAGCTCTAACAAGTGTTCTTCATACATAGATATAGCTGGATAAAGTGGGGCTTGGACCCAGAATCCTACCTCTTTTGGTTGTATCACACTGATTTCTCATAATCTTCTTAGTATTATAATACCCATATAGTGACAATCCACAAATACTTATTGAATAAGTTAAAAATTAAGACTTTGAGGTTTTAAGATTTTAGCCAACATAAAGCTCAGTTTGCATCAACATGTATGACATAGCCACCAAAACAGTGACTATGATCTTCGGCTGCAGGAATTGACGTGAATTATCTGGAAGAGGGAGGGAAGCTTTGCTTTGCTATTTCCAGTGTGGGCTATGCCCAGCAGTTTGCTGTTCTCTTATGAGTTCCTATTTTAATAGAAACATTAACAAACTGGATATTAACAGTATAGTGATGAGATTAAACTCATTAGTTGAAGAACATAGTTGAAAAACCATGGGATATAAATGAGAAGACTCAATGAGAATGTCTGCCATTTTCAGTGGCTTATCCCATAGGAAAGGCCATAAAAGAAAGAAATTGGACCTGTTCTAGATGGCCAATGGGAGAAAGTAATGGGCATGTTTTTAGCTTGATAGAAAAAAAAAAGCTCTTCTAATGTTCTAAGAGGGAATTGGCTGCCTCAGTGAGCAGTGAATTCTTGATCAGTCAGAAGGGTGGCTTAATGAACACTTGGCTAGGATGTTGTAGAAAGGATTCAGACTTCGAAAAGATAGTCGTATTAGATGTCCTTGAAGATTCCTTGTGAACCTGGCATTCTCTGATTCTCTTTATCTCCTCCTCCCACCCACCCGCAAGTCCTGTGCTTGTTGTCTGGTACTTATTACAAGGGCCTGTTTTAAGAGTCTCTGAGACACTGTTATTTATCTTTCCAAAGTCTTTATTTTTAGTATTTAAGAATTTCTATATTTCTTTATTTGAAACTAGGAGAAAAACAGACTTTTTTCTATTTCTGAAAACTTCGGTTAATATTTTGTTAACATTTATATATACCTAAATATATATGATAGATTCTTAATATTGTTAATATTTTAATATCAGCCTGTGTAATTGATACTAATTTCATAAAATATCATGTAGGCTACAGTGAACAGATGAAAAATGGGTTCTGTATATTTTATTTATACCAACAAAGGTTTATATCTGAGGATCAAGATATAAGGTTGATCAAGCTTTTGAATGTGATATGTCCTGAAAGTGGATTTCTAATGGAACACCTACAAAATGCTTTTTTTGCCATGAGTCAGAATGATCTCAACAGTCTTGTGTATATAAAGTCATTGTAGCATACATTTCTGGATGGTTCAATTTTAGGCCAAAGTAGGTTTTCCTATTTCTTCCTATTCTAAACAAGTTCTGATTTTCTGGGAGATGAGCTATTTTAATTGAATTTTTGAGTGAGTAAATCCCTTAAGCATTGAAAATCAAAGTATATTTGACTTTTTAGCATGTGGGTACCAAAATATGTATAGTGTAAAGATCTGAAAGCACGTTGACACTGCCTATCACATTCTCTAGATGCTCAGCTATTCAGGGAAGCAAAAACGTGAAAAAGAAAAACAAAGTTAAAGATTAAATATGTGACCAGTACTGGATTATATAAAATGTTTCTCATTTGTAAATGAAACAATAATCAGTAGACAAGAGAGATTGCAATGACTAGTAAAGTTCAGAAGCGAGCAGGCTATTGTGTTCCTCCCTTGTTGTAGCACAACAGTGGGAGGAGGGCTACGTTGACTCTTCTCAATCATTTTCTTTTATCCCCAAGTGTCAAACATTTCTTTTGCTTTCAGTTGGGATTAAAATAGGATATTCTAGTCACAGTCTTGGTGCTTCCATAAGAAACTACTATCTGCTGGGATCTTGTCAAGCCCTCAGTTACACAATTGTAGCACCAGAATTAGGCCTTAGGTCTCCCCATACAAGTGTTCTTCCAAAATCTCGAAAGTTTTCAGCCTTAGCCACTTTTCCTCACTAGTATGGAGCCTGCATGGTTTGTCTTATGGTAATGAGAAGTGTTATATGGCATGAGCAATGTTAGGAAGTAAAAGTGCAACTATTTTCCGGATTGAAGTGGGGTGCTGGCCTACATTGTCTAGTGAGAGACAAGTGTTCTTATAACAATGTGTGTTTTATAGATTTTCTTTAAATATGTAACATTTTCTCCTGATTTAGACTATATATTCAAAGATAGTCCTCTTTTTTTTTTCTGGTTGATCTCAAGTGAATGTTAGACATTGAATGTTTGTGTTAACATTTCCTATCCTTTAATATCTTGATGAAGTATTTTATAAGTTTTAAAGCAACTCTCTGCTTAAACGACAAAAGGCTGGGCGCGATGGCTCATGCCTGTAATCCCAGCACTTTGGGAGACTGAGGTGAGTGTATCACGAGGTCAGGAGATTGAGACCATCCTGGCTAACATGGTGAAACCCCGTCTCTACTAAAAATACAAAAAATTAGCTGGGCATGGTGGCGGATGCCTGTAGTCCCAGCTACTCGGGAGGCTGAGGCAGGAGAATGGCATGAACCTGGGAGGTGGAGCTTGTAGGGAGCTGAGATCGCACCACTGCACTCCAGCCTGGGGGACAGAGTGAGATTCTGTCTCAAAAACAAAACAAAATGAAAAACAAACAAAAAAAGACAAAAAGCCCCAAAACATTTTTTCAGTTTCCGTAAACACACACACACAGACACACACACACACACACACACGCCCCACACATAGACACCTGCACAGTGGTGAATGGCTGATTCAGTCCTCCTGTTAAGTTGGCAATTATTTTGTCTAAATGTGGCCTTAATAAAGGACAGGCCAGAACTGGGTACATTTTCTAGGCCCAATACAAAATGAAAATGTGGGGCCTCTTGGTCAAAAGTAAGGATTTCTAGATAGAAGAGCATTAAACTGGACCTGTTAGTCTTCTAAGTGCAGGGCCCCATGTGAATGCACGGATCACATGTCATCACCCTGGACAAGGTCATGGTGAATGAAATCAAACCTTTAATAATGGTAACTTTCCAGGTCAGTTTTCAAAGTTGGCTCTACTTCTCTAAGACATCAGATGCCTCACCATGCCTCAGACCTGACTCAAACCCAGAGTTGGCAGCACCTAGTAGAGGGAAGTGCTGCATGAGGTCCAGGTACTTTCCCATCAGTACCCTTTCAGAAAGTGTCTCTGGCCTGGAGCTGCCACCTATTAGAGCCCTATGGGTTGTAATGGGGACCAGGAACCCTCCCATGCCCTTCTGCCCGGCCACATTGGGCTTTCCAAGAGCTTTGGAAGGAGGTGGCAAGCCACAGCTACATGGGTGGTGAATCCTGTGTGCAGTGTCTGGGCCTGGAACTACCAGTGCACTTAGGAAGCTAAGGATACAAAATCTGGTGGATTCTCCATCGCCTGGAAGCTTGTCCCAAACAGATTTAACACAGCAAACTCAGACCCAGCTAGAGTTCAAGGTTTGGCTGCCTTTGGAGCTAACTTCAAATTCAGGACTAGTAGAGTCCCCGCTCCCAGAAAACATAAAAGAATGGGTCTCTGCCCCCATTTGCATCCACCTCTTTCCCCAAGAAGAGTAAGGCCCTGGCATTTGGTTGTAAGAAACCGTGGTCAAGTTAGTGCTTTATCTGTACTTGATAGAATTTCTACTTAAAACAAACAAACAAAAACAAGATTTAATTTTGTGGGCAATACTGCTTTTTTCTGTATGACAACATCTATGTGTATTTAAAAATTATATTGTCTTGAAAGAGAGGCACTTCACCATTTTTTCTCTGGGGTCCCCTTTCTATTTAGTTTGTTTTGTGTCCAAATGTTCTAGAAAAGAAGCTTATGTTTTCATCAGCTTAGAAAAATGAGACCACAGTCAGGTGGACCAGCGTATTTAGTTTCTACTCTTCAAAGTGGTGCTACTAAAGCAACAAAAATACTCGAAATCAAAAAGACAAAGCCTCCAAATCTAGAATCCTTTTATACCCTGTGGATCGAGAAGTGGATGAAATAAAAGAATTGGTTGATTCCTTGGCAACCTTTCATTAACTTTCAAAGCAGATTTTAAAAGATTAATTGAGAACATGAAAAATAGATGTTATTGTAACCATTCTTTTTATTTTGGTTAGAAAAGGCACAACTGGGTATTTATAAGTTGAAAAAAATACATTTCCCATTATCTATGAAAACACGGTAATCTATTATGGATAAATCATTTTTATTATCCTTTTCTTTTTGTGTTCTTTCAATGAGAATTTCTTCTGGACTCTTATCCCTTTTATAATTGGGTAATGATAAAATTAGATAAATTTTAATACCAATGAGTTGGCTTCTAAATTTTGTTGCAGTTAAATGGAACTGGAGCCATTTAGTGTTGATTAAATTCTAGATCTTGTCTCTGTCACAGTGAATAGGTTCGCATTTCTAATGGAAGACCAAGACTGATATTAGGACCAGCTGCTGACAAAATCAGTGAAACTACTATATGCTACCATGTTTGCCTTACATAATTATAGAAGTGGGTTTTATATTAGGTTGGTTGAAAGTAGAATTCTGAGATGAAGAGTTATATGTAAAGATTTTTTGAGATGTGCTCTCCTGAAATGCACCTGTGAGGAAATGAGAAAAGGAAAATAGGGTAGAGGGGGAAGCTGACCCACAATGCAACTGAGGCCTCAGGGGAGCTTACAGAGAGCTCTGGAAATGAGATGTCTCTTAAGAATTGTTCCAAATTGAAGCAAAGGGGACTTTATTCCTTAGCATGGGTTGGTCACTGACTGTGGCTCTCCCCTGAGAAGTACTTGTGAGGTAGTTGCTTGTGGCCAAGAACATTTCTCTGTCAGGGTTACAACTGTATGCTTTTACCAGATGGCATTCCTCAAAGCTGGGGGCAGTATGCTTTAACCCTGGGGAGGAACCTGGGTGGATCATCATAGTTCCAACCATGCTTGGTAAGGTAGCTCAGCTTTCTGCAGTCTACTATATATGGCATAGAATAGCAGGCTGGCAGAGGATTAACAAAAATCCTTGTGCATGGTGGCTTCCTCTGGAAAGGCTAATTAAAACTATGCTTACCATACTTGTTACCTCTATACCATCAAGGCGGCAAGCAGAGACTAGTAATACCTTACCTCTTTTCCTACATGTCACACTCAAAACCATAGCTTAGATACTGTGTTTGAGAGTTGAACCTTAGATGTTTTATTTAAATGAGTCTTCTAAATTGGACAGGTATAGTTTATCTTGATGCCAACTGGCTTATAGAACAGTAAGCTTTAATATTATGAAGTCTCCAGTTCATTAAAACAATTTATTTAACAAAAATTACTTTAGAACCCATTTAAGGTTTTGAGTTACCTTAAATGGGTTCTAAAAGTATTTTTTTGTTGTTGTTAAATAGCTGGTTTTGTATTAGTCATTTGAGAAAGCAGTAATGCTTCTTTTGACTGAATTTGCTTCTGGTTATCATGCTTGTTTAGATTTAGAGACAAGAAGCACGTTAGAGCTGTGTGATGCTCTACTCTCTGTTAACTAGGTGGCTACTAAGCACTGTGAGAAAGAAGCGGTTGATTACCTTTCTGACAATTACATGTCACTGGGATGACCCTGCAACAATAAAGGTTAATTTTTATATTATCAAACTAGAGAGATCTTTTGGCAAGCTCAAGCCCTTGGCTTTCTGGAAGATATAAAGCCATTTTTATACTTACGGGACTTGGTTTTAGTGATATCAGGGCCCCTGTCAACCCTTGATTGTATAGCGTTAACATGGCCTGGGTGGATGTGTTTCCACATTCCATTGGAATGTGGGATGCAAAGCTGAGTGGCTTAATTTGTTGTTACTAGCTTGTATCTTTTCGCACAAGTGCTACATCCAAGCCAGTCATGAAATAAAATGATTTGGATTTTCTCATTTTTTCAAAAAATACTTACTGATGTGTTAGGGAAACTAAAAGGGAACACCAAATTGATGATGATCAATTCCTATGGACATATCAAGTCAGGTAGAGTAGAAGGCATCCTGGAAGAGTTACTATCTGAGAGGAAACCTGTAAGTTAAGTAAGAATTAGCCATATTAATGGCAGAAATATGAGGGGGATGGTTTCTTAGTAAGAAGGGGCAATGGATGGAAAGGCCTCAGAGAAAGAGAGCCTGTCTGTAGTTCATGATAGCTAAAACACAGGCTATTTTCATGAGTCAGTAAGGAGAAGGGAATTAGGAGGTAAGCAGGGGTCTGATTACAAAAATATTATATTTTGAGCATGTAAGACTTTATCTGGAGAACACAAGGAGCCATTGAACTGTCTTCAGTAGTAGAGTACTTTGACCAGATTTGCATTTGGAGAGCAATATGAACAGCAATTGGAGGGACCACAAGGAGAGGCACCAGGACCAGTGAAGAGACAAGGAAGAGGTCATGAGCACCCAGATTAGGGTAGAGACAATGAGGATGGTGGAAAGTGAGCAGATTTGAGAGGACTTTAGCAAGAATGTTAGGTCAATGTTAGGCCTCGGAAACTCATTGGAGGTGGAATGATGACAAACAAAGGTATTGTTGGACAGCTGGACAGGTACAGTGGGATGAATAAACATGCTGTCATATGTGAAAAGGCAGGACTCGCCTTAGCCCTTAACCTACTGTTTTCTGGTGTCATAACTCCAGTTTATTTTATTGCAGGTGTTGAATATCTAAAAGTTCTATTACCATTTATCTTTAGTTTGGCATGTGATCAGAGATTTTGATATTTCTGGATTGAACTGGGCATGGCTGATTGTGAGAGATAAAGAATTTTTGATTCCCAATTCCAAGTTGCCACCTTCACATAAGGAGAACAAAATAATATATTTTATAGAAAATAAAATAATGGATTTTTAACATGGGAGGCTCAATCTTTACTAAATCTTGCTACAACTGCCCCAAATGACACTTACCTTCATATTTTCTCTGACTTGTTTATGTTCTAATCATTCTTACTATAAGTTTCATTATGATCAATGGATAAATGTCACAATAATTATTCTGCACAATTTCACGGTTAATGTATACATATAATTAAAAGGACTTTATTAAACTTTTTTTTCACTAAACAAATTTCTTTATTTTTCTTAAGAAAAAATAATTTTAAGTCTCCCCAAAAAGAATATGGGGATTATTCAAAATCAAAGAGGGAGGTTTTCAGCCTATGCTATAGTATTGACTCGACCATATAGCAAGTCTATGATCAATTTCCATAAACGAATTTCCCTTTTTCTTATTTGATTTTTAGAGATAGCCTCAGGAATTTGAATTTAGAGGTGATAAACAGCCATTTCCAGGAAGATGCCTGAGATTTAGAAATTGTTTGCCTAGATGCTGTATATTAAACAGGTTAAACAAAGGTGTTCTTTTTCAAGTCTGAGAGTTTATATTCATCAATAATCTTGTTCTTTTGGCACTGGGCATTGCATTTAGAGAAAATAATGTCTGTGTAAACACATCTATCCAAAAAAGGCACTTTTGCACGCACAGATCAATATTTGTGACTGAAGCAGTGAGGCTTCTAAACATAACTTATTATGTGGTAATTTAAAATCCTTTAGAAAAGGAGTAGGGACTGCCTGATGCGTAACTGTGAATTTCAAGATGACATCCTACAATGAATTTCAAGATGACTTGAAATTTCAAGTCATCCTAACTGTGAATTTCCTAACTGTGAATTTCAAGATGACATCCTACAATGATAAGAAAGCCACTTCTCTAAGCATACTGAGCATCAACTCTGGGCCTCAAGGCGGGGCTAGATGGAGTGTTACGGCATGGCCACAGACAGTGCTGTGAAACTCCAGTGCTTCTGGTAGTTTGATCGCAGATCACTATCTTGTCTCCCACCTTCATCCTTCCATGACCTCAATTTCCCTCTTGTGCTTAGGTCTTTTAATAGAGGAACTAACAGCTAACAAATTTCTGTTCTATTTTGGATACTTTCAGACTTCTTCATATTTATCCTGCCCCTCTTACCTCCTCTGCATAATTCACCGAAACTATTTGCTCTGCTGTATTCCTGTTACTCTACACTGGAGAAACATCCAGCTCAAGTAATTCATGATCCACTGGAAAGCACCTGCACATTTCTTCAGATTTAATTTGGATCATCCGCTCCCCGCACCCTTCTCTTATCTTCCTGATTAGAGCTAACCACTCCTGCCTTGAACCCCCTGTGCATGTTGGACCTGTTTCTATCACAACCACAAAACCCTGTGTTGTGCTTGTCCTTATTCACGACCACTCCAGACAGTAGGCTCTTCTAGGATGGGAAGTGTGTCATTCTTTCATAATGCTTTCATGTCTAGCACCATGCCTAGCCACTTCTGAAATGACAAACACATGTATTTATGTTTTTCTTTTCCTGAACAAATTATTGAAAACAGGAAAGTCTGATGGGCAGGGAAGTAGGCACATCCAGTTCATCATCAAGTTCTGCCTATTTTGCTATTTAAACATGTGTTGTATCCAAGCTCTCCATCTTGCTCTCTCTCTACCTGAATTCACGTTCTCATTTTCTGTGTGCTGCACTATTAAAATGGCCTTCAGATGGGCTCTGTTCTCTCTAGGATTAACCCTCACATTCACCCTCCACGTAGGTGGCATAATCATCGTTTGATGTGCATATCTGAAGGTGTTCCTCTACAGTTTATGGGATAAGTTCTAACATCTTTAGCATAGCACATAAGACCTTTCACGATCTGGCCATTATTTGTGCCTTTTCATCTCCTGTTATTTTCTGCTTCAGCCATAGCAGACATCTTGTGTGGTCTCATATAGTGCAGTTTATTGTGCCTTGTTCTGAATTTTCCTCTTGCAAAAAAATGCCCCTCTTCAGTCCAGTTTTTTTCTGGCAAATTCCTATGCATGGACAGAAACTGAGAGAGAACGTGCTCATCATAACCTGGCTTTACCACTTACTTACAAGCTATTTAAACTTGGGCAAGTTGCTCACTTCTTTGTGTCTCACTTTTCCCATTTGTAAGTCAGGGATAATAATCTCTCTGCTTAGTGAGTATGCATATTGCATTAGTCAGAGTTCTCCAGCAAGACAGAACCAATAGGATGGATGGATAGATAGATAGATAGATAGATAGATAGATAGATAGATAGAGGATTTATTAGGGGAATTGGCTCACATGATTATGGAGACCGAGAAGTGCCACCACAGGTCAGCTGTCATCTAAAGATCCAGGGATGCTGGTAGCTTGGCTCAGTTCCAGTCTGAAGCCTCAGAACCAGGGAAGCCAAAGGTCTGAGAACCAAGGAAGCCACTGGTGCAAGTTTCAGAGTCCAAAGGCCTGGAGTTCTGATGTTTAATCATAGGAGAAGTGTGTCCCAGCTTCAGGAGAGAGAAAGTGCAAATTTGCCTTTCTGTTCCATCTAGCGCCCCCATCTGATTGTCTGATTGGATGGTGCCCAGTTACACTGAGGGGCGATGTCCCCCACTCATGCATCGACTCACGTGCCAATCTCTGCCCAAAACACGTTCACAGACACATCCAGAAATTATGCGTCAACAGCTATCTAGGTATCCCTTAATGAAGACAAGTTGACACGTAAAATTATCCATCACACACTTTAGCTGTTATTGTTTATTTTATTCATTAAGACTTTACAAAGGATTTCACTGCTACAAGCAACCTTTCAGGATTTCCCAGGATGGATTAGATTTCCCTCTTATGTGCTACATAATTTCTCTTGCAGATCTTGATTCTTGGACTCATCAAATTTTATTGGAATTGTCTTTATGGAACTGCCTTCTTATTGGACTGTGAGCCACATGAAAGAAAAAAAAAATCATGGTTTATTATGTTTTATATCTTCAGCACAATACATGCTCATAGTAAATGCTCAATAAATGTTTTATGAATGAGGCTGGGCATGGTGGCTCATGCCTGTAATCCCAGCACTTTGGGAGGCTGAGGTGGGTAGATCACGAGGTCAGGATATCGAGACCATCCTGGCTAACACGGTGAAACCCGGTCTCCACTAAAAATACAAAAAAAAAAAAAAAAAAAAAAAAAAAAAATTAGCCTGGCGTGGTGGTGGGCACCTGTTATCCCAGCTACTCTGGAAGCTGAGGCAGGAGAAAGGTGTAAATCTGGGAGGCGGAGCTTACAGTGAGCTAAGATTGCGCCACTGCACTCCAGCCTGGCCGACAGAGCAAGATTCCATCTCAAAAACAAACAAACAAACAAAACAAAACCAACCAACCAACAAAAAAAAGTTTGATGAATGAATGAGTTGTATAGTAGGAAGAATCTATGCTTTGGAGTCAGAGAGTTCTGTGTTCAAATAGAATACTTACTAGCTCTGCATCTGCAAGCAAGTAACTTAGCTTCTTGGAGACAGTTTCTTTATAAATAGGGATAATTCCTTTTTATTAGGGTTAGGGATAGTATTACACATAGAGTTTATTGCAGTGCCTAAAATGTTGTTGTTATTTTCCTGATAAAATATTTAATAATTTTATTGCAAAGTTAGAGTTAGCTGGCAGATGCAATTTTCCCTTGAAGAATCATATTAACTCTGAAGAAAATATCATCTAGTGCTTGTGTTTATCTAAAGATAATGTCTTGCTGAATTTCTCTGGAAGTATCCATATCTTCCTGAACTCCTACATTGTCTGTAACACCTAGCAAACACTTAGAGATTTCTTTCCTTGTAGTTTAACCAACTTCTTTGTTTACTTTTTCTGTGCAAACAGATTGTAAGCATTTTGAGGACAATAACTATGTTTTATATATTTTTAAATCCTCTTCCTGCCTTCCTATACATTATCCCCTCTTCTTAACTGAGATCTCTGCATGAACTAATCAATCAATAAATGTTGATTTATAATGATGGGTGGGGCCCAAGAACAGGCAGTGGCGACTGGAATGCTATGACTCTCAGAGAGTCCATCTCATCTGGAGCAGAATCCCAGCCAACAGTTAATGCAAAGATTGCACTGGACATGAAGGGGAACATAAAAGAGATATAAGATAAGGTGCCTTCTTGACAGGAGCTGAAAATCTATTTGGCAAGATAAAATATACTCAAACAGAACCATTGAGGAGTAATACTAAACAGAATGTGATTAAATCCCCACCGTGTTCAGAAGAAGAGAAATTAAAAATTCATACAGGTGAGGCTGAAGAGAAGAAATTGCTGGGAGACACCAAAGGGAAAAAGACAGAACCTCATAGGTATTTGAATCTTATGATGTGTCAGGCATTGTGTTGAGTGATGAACATATATTCTTGTGTCTGTGTGTATATGTGTGTGTGTGTGTGTGTATGTGTGCATACATAATGCTAACTTTTATTCATTCATTCAATAAACATTTTTAAAAATGTGCTTAAAAGACACAAAACATAAAATTTATTATTTTAGTAATTTTTGAGAGTATAGTTCAGTAATGTTGAGTATATTCATGTTGTTGTATAACAGAGCCCCCAAACTATTTTGTCATGCAAAACTGAAAGTCTGTATTCATTAAATAACTCTCCATTTCCCTCTTCCTCTGAGCATATGTTCTTTTATCTAACCCCTATAACAAATTTGTGGGATAGTTTTAGGAATGCCATTTCACAAGGAATCAAACAAAGCTTAGAGGTTAAAAAAAGTTTCCAAGGTCTTATAATTAATAAAGATAAAACCAATGAGCCATCGATCAGGAAAAGAGTAAGTTATTAGGAACACATAATTTCAGGTGTGATAGAAGAACTACATTTGCTTTTTTGCAGGAGTTGGTTTTTATGGACCATTCATGGGCATGGTAGCTCTTGCCTCTAAAATGTGGCACAAAGCACCTGATGCTGCTCTACTCTCAATATTTCTCTTTCCTAAAACTAAGGTCTCTGCTGTCTCAAATGATGCTGAGGAGAAATGGCTGCCAGATTGAGAACATCAGAAAAATGGTGTGGGTTCCTATGTTCACATTTTGGGCATGTGATCTTCCCAGGCCACAAGGTATCAAAGACTGTCCTTAGGGTGAGGGATGTTGGATCAAGTTTGAAATCTTGCTAGAAATTTTCATGGGCAAGAGAGAAGGAACTTAAATGTGTCTTCATGGACCGGAAGAGCTGGCCTCTTGGGTTGATAGTAGCAAGGGCAAGGGAGAATCTGGGTGAAAGTTTTTGTCCATATTTTCAGGATGACAGAAAGGAAAGAAAGTTAAAATAAAAGATCTATAGTCTCCAACCTGGAAGAACTTCGTGTTGGCTAAGCCCTTACAAATAGCTTTTTCCTACTGAGATACATCCTGGCAATAGATTAGGCCACATGTGGAGTTCTATGAAGTGGTTGTTTAAGAAAGGTACTGGGGTAGCAGATGTACTTGGAACGAGAAGGCAGGAGTGGAAATGATTAATTGTTGTGAAATAATGCCTTTTATTTGTCAAGAACTATGTTAAGTGCTTTATGCACATTTTGTCTAATTCTTAAAATGACTTTTTATGTTAGGCATTATTGTCCTTATTTTACAAACTATGTCTCAGGGAGGTAAAGAATTTGCCTTTGATTACTGGGTTGGTTATTAAACTAACATCTCTCAGCTTCAAACCCAACTGTTTACATTTTGCTTTTTCATACAAGGGCTGTGGGCATCTGCAAACCATGTTTCTGCTTCTTTGGTCGGTTAAACCCTGTCAGTTGGGGATACTAGAGGAAATTGCAAGCAGGAGGAGGTTCTTTATTTTTTGCTGTTGTTTTTGTTTTTCTTCCTGTTTGCTTTCTGCTGGCTTTCTTTTCCCATGAGCATCACGCAGCAATATCTCTCCAGTCCTGCAGCAGCAGTTTGTTCCAATAGCAGCAGAGGAGTCCAGTATGTAGTTTCCCTGACACTGACAGAGTCAGCACCAGTCACTGGCTCCCGTTCTTCAGAGATCTGGGACCCAGCACCATGGGATGCCTCCTCCCGCTAAGCTCAGGGACTCAGCACCATCAGATTCTCCTCAGGAGTCTGTGGGGCCTGTGCTCCAGGCTTCTAACTGCTGATAATTCTAATATCTTCACTTTGTTCCTTCAATTCTAGGAATGGTTGCTACCTCTATGATACCTTAGAGTTCTCTTTTTGCCATTTCAGTACTTAATTAACCACTTTTACAAAATTAACAATTTTTTTTTTTTGAGACAGAGTCTCGCTCTGTATCCAGGCTGGAGTGCAGTGGTGTGGTCTTGGTTCACTGCAACCTCTGCCTCCTGGGCTGAAGCCATTCTCCTGCTTCAGCCTCCCTAAGAGCTAGGATTATAAGCACATGACATCACGTCCAGCTAATTTTTGTATTTTTAGTAGAGGCGAGGTTTCACCATGTTGTCCAGGATGGTCTCCATATCTTGACCTCGTGATCTGCCCGCCTTGGCTTCCCAAAGTGCTGGGATTACAGCCGTGAGCCACTGCGCCTGGCCAAAATTAACAATTATTTATATTAATTTCTTTCTGTTTAACCTGTATGATTTCTGGCTCTTGGCTGGATCCTAAAACAATTAAATAACTATTACTACTGCTCATCATCATCATGGCCTCCATTTATTATTTAGCAATGCTTATAAGGTGGTAGAACTAAATTCCTCATAGTGGATGTGGGTGGAATGCACATCCGCTGTATTCTTTTCTTGTTACCCATCTGGCTACCTTTGGGATGGAGCAGAAGTTTTCAGGGGCACAGGCAGTTTGATCTTGTTAGCACTGGTAGTGTCTATTAGCCCTGACTTGATGTTTTGTAATCTAAGCCCCAAAGCAATTCCAGCAAAGCTCTTTATAAGAACCAGGGCTATGTTTATTTTTCCCCATTGACTCTGCAGGGCCAAGAACAGTGTCTAGCAATGCTTGGTAGGTGTTTAGTATGCATTTGTTGAACAAAGGACTGAATGAATGCATGAGCAAGGCTTAGGAATATTAGAATCTTACCCTTTCCAGTGAGTGGATTCTGGAAACTGACTTCTTGGATGTCTGGCCTTCTTCCTGATTTGTACTTATGTTCCCATCTGGGACTCAAGCTTTGAACTGAAACCTAGTGTGTTCAACAGAGGCCTGACAGTCATTCTATTTAATAGAACTTCTCAACCCCACACTTCTTGTCCCTTTCGCTATCTATGCCCTTTGAATTGTTGGCTTGAGATGTGCTTCCAATCAGATAGACCCTCTGTGAACCATGGCATTACTGTGGTTTCCGCCTGCTGCTGAGCTCTACTCTATAGGCCTCTATGGAAGCAACCCCACTCTGAGCACCGGGGAAGGCCTCTTTGCCATTTTAATTTGTACAGCAGCTAACCTCTCCTGCTCTGTACTTTCTGCTGGTTGAGCTACCTCTGTGTCTGCCCCAACTCTAATTCCCTGAGCGCCACCCAGGATGCTGGCCCAGGCTCTTCTCTCTGCCAGCCTTTGAAGTTCCTGCATGTCTCATGGTTAAGGGTGCACAGTTTGGTGTGTTTATAATTCAAGTATTTTTCATTGGTGCTCATTATATGCAGCATAAGTCAAACAAACAGAATTTCTTCTCGACCTGACCTCAGAGATGAAATAAAAACTATCTTTGTGTTTAAATAAACTTTTCCTAGCCACCTTTATGCATAGACAAACTTTCCTTGAGATACGGAAAGAAGAGTATAAGAATATACATACCTATATTTGTAATTCAACATGATTTAACATTATTTCCCCCAGCTGAAGTCAAACATGATGTTGCATAAGATTTAAAATTAATCTCATGTTTAGTTTCAACTTACTATGTTGACCTTTTTTTTTTTTTAACTTGCAGATAAGAACCATTCCATGGATCATATTACCTGAATGACATCTTTCTGGTTTTGCTCTCTCTGTCTAAAATTTCAGAGAACAGTAGAAATTTCTGCATGACTCAGAATGTCGAAAAGCCTTATATGATAGTAACATAGCATAACAGCATATCCTGTGATGATTTTTCTTTTAATAATCAGAGTTCTGGTTGTCAGGTTATACTAGGAAGTTTTTCAAGATGGGATGCCTTTGAAGTAACCACATAGTTGCTTCTCTCCTTTTTCTTCTATGATCACTATTTCTTTAAAATGAGTAAGTAGGAGATTGATTTTATGCCCAGAACCCAACAATGAGACCCCCACAGAAGAGGGATAATTGGAACACAGATATGTGAGCAGTTGGGGAAAAATATCAGCAGGAAGGAAGTGACCCAGTGAAGTCTCAACGAGTAGAATATGGTTTACTGGAAAGTGGACAGCAGGTAGTAGGGACCTAGCAGCAGGTCTGCAGTACAGACATTACTCCCTCAGAAAACTGGGAAAGGCAGGAAGAGGTTTAGGTATGGTAGATTAAGAGACCGAGGTCCTGGAACAACAGTTTGAGATCAGGAACTCAACAGCTCAAGTTCGCATAGGTTGACTGAGTTTTAGGACATTGAGCTATGGCCTAAGCCTCTGTGATCTTTTCACTAGAAACTGGGGCAAGCAATAATGAACAATAATTTAGGAGCGAAGTTGGACATAGTGAGTCTTGTCTGATTCTCCTATGTGTATAATTTAGAAATCAGAACATTGCTATTAAACAAAAGTTAGAAACAGTTTAGGACAAAGGACTTAGACAGCAATATTCTTCCCCAGACAATACCCCCTCTACTTTTCTTCTTATTGTTTTGTGATTAGTTGGAATTAGTTGGAAGTTGGAAGGGACCTGGGAAGTCATTGTTATAACACGTTTGTGAATATCAGGTTTGGTGTGGAGTAGTATTTGACTTCTGAGGTATGGATGATGATTTGTGACCAATTTAATATCTAAACTTTCTATACTTTTGGAGTTGTCAACTAGCTGTAATTTTGCCCTCCCCTTCCCTTAACCCAGGACACCTGGTAATGTCTGGAGACATTTTCATTCATCATGACAGGGGAAGGGGGAATGGGAGTTACTGTTACTTCATCTAGTGCAAGGGTCCCCAAACCCCAGGCCATGGACTGATACTGGTCTATGGCCTGTTAGGACCTGGGCCATACAGAAAAGAGGTGAGTGACTGAAGAGTGAGCACTACCGCCTGAGCCCCGCCTCCTGCGGATCCGCAGCGGCTGATTGTGAACCCTATTGTGAACTGTGTATGTGAGGGGTCTAGGTTGCATGCTCCTTATGAGAATCTAACTAACGTCTGATCTGAAAAGGAACAGTTTCATCCTGAAACCATCCTCCACCCCTGTCCTTGGAAAAATTGTCTTCCACAAAACTGGTCCCTGGTACCAAAATGGCTGGGGACCCCTGATCTAGTAGGTATAGGCCAGTGATGCTGCTAAATATTCTACAGTGTATAGAAGTCCTCCACTTCAAAAAATTATCCAGTACAAATATCAATGGTGCTGAGGTTGAGAAACCCTGCTATAAACCAGACTGCCATTCTTTTTTTTTAAATCCTGGGATTCTTTGTCACTGTGGATATGTTTCTTGGGCAATTGTTATACCCCATAAATATTCCAAACTTGTTTTGAATATAACAGAATCATCTTTCGGCACCAGTTATCTACTCAGCCTCCACAGGTTAGCATTCTCTGGCTATGGCATGTGTTTTTGGGTGCATGCTTCAGTTCATAGTAGCAGAATAGAATGAAACTGTAGACACTCACAGACCTTCTAAAAGGATTAACACATGACCTTCCCTTTCAGGGTTTTCACCATCTGAGCTACTAAATAAAATAGCTGCTTTACCCAGAGATGCAAGCTTGAAACTACAGTGTGACCTAATATGTTGTTTTTAATGCAGATTAGTTTCTTCAATGCCAAGGTAATAAAAACCTGGAGTGAAATCCTATTATTCTTGCAAGCTGATGTGCATATTCTCTTCTCATACACAAACAGCTTGGAGACTTGGCCTCGATTTTATGGCATCTGTGTATGCTAGGGCCACTCATAAAATGGACCCTGGCTGACAAGAGTTGAATGAACTTTGTTAATCTGTTAACCACCTGGGTTCACTTAGGCCTAGTTGACATTTTTAGAGGAATTATTCTGTAATTGGAAATTTCTGTGCCTGAGGGACTTGGTAGGTTTATTCTACCTTGTG
This sequence comes from Macaca fascicularis, assembly GCF_037993035.2. Lineage (NCBI taxonomy): Eukaryota > Metazoa > Chordata > Mammalia > Primates > Cercopithecidae > Macaca > Macaca fascicularis. The sequence goes on from NC_088377.1 coordinate 154,641,539, forward strand.
ATCTTTAGGTGCTTTTTATGTATCTATCTCATGGAATCACAGACTTGAAAAAGACTTGAGTGAGGTTAGCAGGCTACTGCACACAGCCAAATCTGTCTTGCCACCCGCCTGCTTTTGTAAAATAATATTACATTAAAACACAGAAATGCTCTTTTATTTACATATTATCTGTGGGTGCTTGTACATTAAAGTGGCAGAACTGAGTAGTTGGGACAGAGATTATATATCATGCAAAGCCTAAAATACTTATTATCTCACCCTCGGCAGAAAAAGTTCATTGACCCCCACCTAATCCCACTTCCATATTTTGCAGATGAGGAAACTGACTCCTAGAGGGACTGACTAGACCAAGGTCACACCACTAGTAGAAAATCAAGGTGAAAGCATGATTAATACATGTTTTGAGAAATGAGGATGATGAATATCAGACCACTGACAAGCTGTGTTCTAACAGCAAAATGAAGAGAAAAAATATATTCTGTAAGATGATTTACCCAAAGACAAAAAAAAAAAAAAAAAAAAATGGCTTGATTGATTTCCTTCTCCCCTGAAGAGATCGGTTGTCTTTATGTCACGCAGATAGAGCCGAAGCAGGACTTCAGTCAAATGACATCACAATTTTATGCAGCTAGGAGTCTGTTTTCCAAAGAATGGCAGAGAATTTGTTGGTCAGCCTCCGGTGTCTCAGTATTATATTCCTCAAAAGTTGAAGTATTGATGGTAAGTCAGAGAAGACACTTTGGTAATTGTTGAAATCTTGACTGTATTAAGACTGACTGTCCCTGTGTTCTGCTGTGGCACCAGCTGACAGTGATGAAATCTATAGAAGTAGGGCACATTTCCATAACATGAATATTCAGGGTTGGTGATGCAAGAATTATTATTAAACCACTGGGAAGGAACACATTCTCATTATTTGATTGAATACTAAATGCTGCCTTTTAAAAATAATTCAGTATGAATACTTTGATAATGAGGAAAGAGAGATGCTTGGAAAAAAAACTCATACTTTTTTCTCCTCTGGTACATAAGAAGGAAATTAAATTAAGTTTAAAATATATAGCATGTCTACAGTAACTATTTTGGAACCATTAGCTATATTTCATCTAAATCTGTCTTATATATATTGAAGTATAATGTAATAGAAGCCTGAATAGAGTTTGATGTGAATGATTTATATAAAAATAAATTATGTAAAGAAGCATGCTTCAGCATAAATAAAGACTCCTGAAAATAAATAAAATGCCTATTACAAATAACAAATTAAAAATTTTTTTTAAAAACCCAGTATTTGTTAGATGTTAGATGTGTTTGCTACAGTTCTGAATTGGATGTGTTTGCTGCATTTCTGTAAATGACACAGTTTATATTTTTCAAGGACCCCTGACACCTCTAAGAATCCTGGGTATTCCTCAGAACTGAGTGTACTTCATATATGATGACAGTTAAGACAGCTGAAGTGCCATCATATATGAAGTACATCTGGTTCCTCATAGCCAAGATGTTATGCATAGGAAATAGAGAAGAAAGGAAAATGATTTGATTCATTCATCCATCAAACATGAATCAAGCCTCTGCTACATGCCAGACAGTGCACAAGGCTCTGGTCCTACACAAATTAAATAAACAGGGTCCTTGTCCTCTAAAAACTGATGATCTAAAGGAGGGTGCAGACAAGTAAACAGACAATTTCAACAGAAAATGGTATGTATTCTGTAATAGAGGTAAGTTCAGATGCCATTGTGGACAATTTCTCTTCCTTTTTGCTAGTTTCTCATCATTCCTTCTAGCTCTTCTACCCTAATCAGTTTAGGTGGGGTTGTCCCTTAGGCCCAGATCAGATTTGTACTCTTTTGCATTTCTCTTCCCATCTCCTCCTCCTTCCTCGAGTGTGCTGATTCCACTCTTGATTTACTAATTGGGTTGTGCTTCCTTGACTGCCCTCCCAAAGATGGCCATCCCTTGTTAGTGCTTTGAGTTTTCATTTTCTCCTTCTCCTCATTCTCTTCTCTCTTACAAAAATGAAGCCACCCAATGCCCAATTACTGAAGTTCAGGCTTTCACTAGTAAACCAAATGGATATTGAGTTAACTCATCTACCAGGTGTTCCTATCTGTTATCACAACTATACGTAGGCATCTATGTAGCAATTTTATTTTAAGTGAAACTTCTTGCATAATACAAATCCTTTATTTAAAAAGATAGAGGGGTACAAGGCTGAAATTTCAGACATTGTCACTGGAAGCTCCATCTGGTTGCACTATTTAGGTAAAAAACAACTGAACAAGCGACTAGGTGAGGCAAGGTCAGTGAGAGACTGGAACAGAAGTCAGACTATTCTTTTTAGCGCAACAGCCACTCATCCCATATTTATTCTTCCCATATTTCTTAAAAGGACATCCGCTCTGTGTGGTGCATGGCAGTGGGATATATTGGGAAGAATCTGGATTTTGGAATCATACTGTGTTCAAATCAGAGACTCAGCTGTTGCAAAAATAAAAATGCATGTGCAAACACCTAACACACTGCTTGGCTTCAGACCTGTGATCAATACACGTGTTATGTTTTCTTTATTATTTTCTTTCCTGCCTTCACTAAGAGAGATAATAAGCAGTAATCATTTACACATATCTGAGAAAAGAAGCTTTGGAGACAGAGCAATGAGTGTTTCTGGAACTGACCTCCACACAGTGTAAATTCAGAAATCAGCAGATCTGCATTATTTATTCAAAGAGAGAACGGCATTGTAATCACTCTCCTGGATGCATGGAGTGAATGAGTGACAGCGAATACCTCAGTCACTGTGAGATGGCAACCTGAAGTGGGTGCATCTGAGCGAAAGGGCAGATACCTCCTCAAAGGCCAAATGGAAACAAGGCAGCAGGCAGCATTGCAGGGGAGGCAACTGCTGGGAAAGACACAGCAAGGAGGAGCTATTATGGGATGCCTCTGTGTGAGGTAGGGTGACTGTATATATGCTTTGAGACATCAGATCTTCCTCACCAAAGAGCCACTCTGGACATTCTTGTTTTGACTTCATCCTTTAAGACTTTAAAAAGCAGTACTCTGAAGCTATTTTGTTTGCTTTACTTTGCTTTAATGACTTAACAGCATTACAACATGGGTTTAAGTTCAAGAGAGTTTAGAAAACCTTTAGAAGAATAAGTCAAGCAAAGTTCAAAAGAAAACATGAATTTTATGCTAATTTTACCTTCGGGACTTAGGGCAGAAGTGGCCAAGCTTTTTGGCAGAAGGCATTGCTGAAAGGTATTGTGTGGTTGTGGGGGAGACAGTGGGAGGACGAACTGAATCAGAAACTGTTTTTCTGTCTGGGATGAGGGGAAAATATCTGAAACTACTCCTTCATTGAGCAGAAGGCCAGAGATAGAACCCCAAAGAACCAAACTAAACTCAATCATGGCAAAGTATCCTCTTTCTCTTTGTTTCTGCTGCCACACACAAGAGATGAGGTGGGAATGGTCCAAGAAGATGAATGATTACTTCCCAAGACACCGTGGTGAGGAGGCTGTGGAAACATGGCAGCAGCAGACTGTGGAGAGTAGTCAATTCACTGCGAGTGGTCAGACAATACCTGAACCATTCATGAGACCAAGAAGACACATGGGACAACCTCTTGGGAACAGAAAGTTCAGAAAAGGGCGAAGAAATAGGATGGAGATAGGGATACTCAATGATCTAGTCATAGGATCAAAATGGGAATGCAATTAGGAAGCAGAAGGCCTGAGATAGGCAGCAGCCACTGGGATTGGAAGCAATTTTAGGATGATTTCCCAAAGAGTAGAGATGTTCCAACAATAGCTTGATGATAAATTTTGTATTTTATCAGGCAGTTTGTCACTTCTCCGGGTATTCCATTCTCAGAGTTTCTGTTCCGTTACAAACTGTAGCTTCTTTGGTCTAGGAGTTTCCTGAGTCTGTCTCAGGGCAATAACACCTTCTGGGTTAACTGGAGACTTCATCAGAGCCAGATGGGAGATAACTCCAAAGAGTCGTCATGATAACTGCTGTTGATCAGATTATTTCTGGGCACCACATAGAATTTAGATTGGGACTCCTTTTCTATCTAACTGAGGGGTGGAAATCATAATTGCATATTTCATTTTGTCATTAGAAATGATAATAAACTCATTGCCATTATACCACATGGTTTAAAAAATAATCTGTCAGAACATTTGTTTCTTGTTGTTCAATGTAACCAACCTTATTAAAGACCCTGTATCAACAGTGTTGTTTTGTTTTGTGGCATAATTAAAATCATATTTCTGACTTGTGTAAAAGTATACACACATGCAAAGTTGTCCTATTTTTGGTATAAGTACAGTGATAGAATATATGGGATTTTTGATAACTTACTGGTTTTTAAATGACAGAATTCAATTTTTTTTTTGCATCCTGAATCAGAGTTGTTATCTGCTAAGTCTAGTATTAAAAATAACTCATTAATCCAGAGCTGGAAGAGGTCAGTGAGACAGATTAAAACATTTCCTCAGTTTACATTCCTGGAGTGTGTCTACGTGCAGAGCCTATAGAGTCAGGGGAAACAAGGGGCAGCCCAGTAAGGAGAGGGATGACGTGGGCTGCTGCCAAAGGCCAAATGCATCTGTGACTTCTACTACTGAGGAAATGCAGTATTTCATATCCCTTTTTAAGGAGAGGACTATCTGGATCCACCAGGGCTACCTTCTTCCTAAAGATCTGCTGTGTCCTGATGCTGGGTACCATTTGCCTTCTAGTGAATTGCTCACTCAGGTAGAATTCAATACTCTATGAAGAAGACTTGTTTTAATAGAAAGAATGACTGTTTGGAATGACTTTGGGTCTCACTGGAGAGTGAGATCATGTACCATGCCCTTCAGCACATTCTTGTCAATTGGCAGTGGATGAAAATTTCTCCTCTGATTGGTCCTTGAAACTTCATAGGACACAGGCGCAGCATCCCAGGTGAATAGGATTATTGGCATCAGTGACTTCATTTTTACTTGTTATATTAGTTTATCAGGACTGCCATAACAAAATATTGTGACTGGGTGGCTCAATCAAGAAAATTTATTTTCTCACAGTTCTGGAGGCTGGACGTCATCCAAGTTCAAGGTGCCTGCAGGTTTGGTTCCTACTGAGGCTTCTCTCCTTGGTCTGCAGATGGCTGCCTTCTTGCTGTGTCTTCACGCAGCCTTTTCTCTATGTGCCAGCACACCTGTGTCTCTTCCTGTTCTTTTAAGGAAACCAGTCCTCTTGCATTAAGGCCCTACCCGATGACCTTATTTATCCTTCATTACCTCTTTAAAGGCTTCACCTCTAAACACAGTTACATTGGGGGTTAGGGCTTCAATATATAACTTTTGGAGGACACAATTCAGTCCAAAACACTTCTCATACAGCTTCTGTTGGTAGAGAACATCAATAGAAATGTAGCATGAGCAAAAAATAAACCTGTTAGTTTTGAGGCACTGAGATTTTAGGGTTGCTTGTTAATGCAGCACAACCCAGTCTACTCAGATTAATAATCATGGCTTGTCTTTTCTCTGAGTTGAGCAGCAACATATGGTCTTGTTTAATGGGACAGGTCTTTTGGTAGGTTCTGCACTCCTATGCACCTGCATATAATCAGGTACACCACACTCCCTCAGAAAGGATGTGTGAGAATCCTTTCAGGTGAGAGGTGCCAAGTGAAATCGCATCAATGTTTAACTATTATTTATTGAGAACCCATTGTGCCAGACTCTAGAGGTACAGTGGTAAATAAGACAAAATCTCCACAACATTCCTCACAGCTCAAAGGAAGAGAGCTATTAAACAAATAAACACGCAGATTAGTGTTTATTTTATTACAGTTTACGTAAGTGCTGACAAAATACTATATTTCATTTTTTTCTTTTCAATTTTAACTTCAAAGAGGACTATTTTCTCATAAACGAAGCCTGGTATATCTAGAAATTAGGTGACAATATTCCATGGACACAGGCTGAGACTGAAAGAGTGGTGTCCTAGGCAGGATGACTGAAATTGTGTCAGCTCTTTGCAGTCTGGCTGGGGAGTCATCAGCAAGTAGATGATAACCGAAGTTATAGGAATTGTCGAGATCACCCATGTTGGGTGAGAATAAGGTTGGGTATGAAAAAAGGGAGACCACAGTATGAGCCTGAGAACACCAACATTTAAAGAACAGGTAGAGAATGAGGTTCATTCAAAGTGAGTGGAAACAGAATCCCTTGGGAGGTAAGAAGAAATTTAAAAAAGTAGTACTACAGAAGCCAAGTGAAGAGATCATTTTCAGGAGTAGGAGAGAGTGGACAGACCTGTCAAGGATTCAGCAACAGAACTAAAATGCACACATGGGATTTAACAACAAAGGGGTTATTGATGACTTTAATGAAAGTGGTGAAGATAGAAACAGACCCAGTGAGTTGAGGCATGAATGGGAGTTGAAGAAATACCTGTGGGAATGTCTACAGCTCTTCTAAATTATGTGGTTTTAATTTTTTTAAGAGTATGATTGGATTGTTTTGACACAAAGAGGATAAATGCTTGAGGGGATGAATACCCCATTTACCCTGATGTGATTATTACCCCTTGTATGCCTGTATCAAAATATCTTATATACCTTATAAATATATACACCTACTATGTACCCACAACAATTAAAACTCAAAATGTTTTTTACGTGGCTATAAAGGAGAGGAGTAAAGCAAAGAGTCAGTTGGGAAGAAATGAAAATGAGAAAATTAAGGGTGAGTTTTTACATTTTAAGGTAGGAGAAACAAATATAAATTCTGGTGAGAAGGTGCAGGAGAACATGAGGGAGAGAGGGGATAATTCACAGAAGTGGGTACTGAGATAATAGGAAGAGAGGAGAAAGAAGGAGGTTAGTCGGGAAAGACTTCTATTGTTAGAGTAGAGAAGGCTGAGCTGATGGCTGGGGAGGAAAATTTATAGATCTGTAGGGGGAAAGAGAAGAAATTTACATCTGATGGTGTGGTGATCTTTAGTGCTATTTACCAGTTCCTTCTGGTTTCTTCTTCAGGGCATTTTGGGATTGCACTTCCCTCCCTTCATGGAGTGGCTATGAGACTTACTTTCTCATTGAAATGTGGGCAACATCTTCTAGGTTGAAGTCTTTAGAGCCGCTGGGTGATCTGTCATACTCTCCTTTTTCCTTTGCCAAGATGATTAACAGTGTTCCAATGGTGATTTCTTGAATAGCCAGAATCTTGAGTGGGAACAGTACAGAGAAGACCCAGCTGATCCACAATGGACATGTAGCACGAGTGGAAAATAAACCTTGATTTTGTTTTTAAGCCACTGAGATTTTAGCATTGCTTGTTAATGCAGCATGACCTAGTATATTCTAACCATAACTGTGGCTTGTGTTTTCTCTGAGAAGTCAGACAGGAAATCCTTCTAAGCTGAACTCTAGAGTGAAATTATTATTTATTTTAAAGATAATCTAGCTTATCAATCACTCTCACCAATTTTACACAATTGGTTGAAAACAGAAAAAAATGACTGACATGTTCATTTATGCCAGGATTTTAGTTTTTTTCTCCACATAGAAGCAGTAATGACTCACAGTTTTAACAGTACAGAATACCTTTCTTAAAATATGCAGATAGATACGCTGTGTTGAGCAGTTTTTAAAAAGTAAAGGATAAGCGCATCATTGACAAAGGAAAACTTTCTTTCTAAAAATCTACTTTAAAATATTCCCTTTTTAACTTACCATAGGATACAAAGATAAGGGCATAACATAGAGAAATACATAAAGTGAGGGAAGAGTGTGTGGGCTCCTGAAGACATCAAGAATTGCTCTTCTACCAAAATATCAAGGCAGAGTCAGGAATTTCAGAGCACAAAGGAAGAAGGTAGAATACCAGATTTTGATTCATGATAAAAATACGTGAAAGCTAGTGGTTTTACTAAATCTTTTAAACAGAAAACTAGTGTCCATGTTAAAACAACTCCAATACATAGGTTCTGCAGCATTTGTATCTCTCTTTCTCTCTCTCTTTCTTTATCAAAAGCCTAGACAGTTCTGAATACAAACCTTATAACATGATTTGCTAACAGGCTTTTTGGGTTTTGCTTCACTTCAATTTAGCATTTAAAAAAATTCCTGAGTGAAAGGCTTTTAGAGAGGAAGAAGGAACAATTCTTTCTCCTTAAGCACAATTTTCACTCAGAATCATGTTTGTATGTGTTTAGTTGCTCTGTTTTTTTTAATGGATAAAAAAAGAAATGTCTTATATTCTTTTAATTTTTACTTCAGATGAAATTCCAGGCAAATATGTTGCTACCCCCTACGGCCTCAGTGCTGATTTGGGATGAATTTAGGTATAATCAGAGGCCCTTTCTGAAGCTGGAATTCATAACAAAATTCACAAAAGCGCGGAGCATATAGGCAAGTAACTTTATCTGAGAAGAAATGTATTTTATTTTAATTAACTTGGAAATATCTTATGTATCTCCAAGAATTATGGAAAATGATGATGAAACTCAATAGAGGATGGAAATGCCAGGGTGTTGGGCTTGTGTTTCAGCGAGGCCATTGGCATTTGGCTCATTTAGCCTTCCGTGGAGCTTCAGAGTATTAAAAACAGAAACAGAGTCAGGTGGGTTGGCTCACGCCTGTAATCCCAACACTTTGGGAGGCCGAGATGGGTGGATCACTTGAGATCAGGAGTTTGAGTCCAGCCTAGCCAACATGGTTAAACCTTGTCTCTACTAAAAATACAAAAATTAGGTGGGTGTCGTGGCACGTGCCTGTAGTCCCAGCTACTTTTGAGGCTGAGGCAGGAGAATGGCTTGAACTTGAGAGGCGGAGGTTGTAGTGAGCCGAGATCATGCCATTGCACTTCAGCCTGGGCAACAGAGTGAGACTCTGTCTCAAAAAAAAAAAAAACCACCACAGAAGAAACAAATGAATTAACAAGCAACAGAAAACACAGCTCCAAATATCTTAAACAATATGGAAAGCTGTTGACCCCCATATCTGTAGGTCGAGAGGCACTATGGACTTGAGAATTGCTCCACTCTGCTTTTCCCCATACATTTGGTTCACCCTCAGGCTGTAAGCAAGATGATCGCCTCATTTCTCACCATTACGATCAGCCAGGAAAACGTTCCAAAGAAGAGGATATACTTCTGTACCTTGGTCATGTGACACGCTGAATCAATAATCGAAGCTAGGAAAGTGGAATGTTCTGCGTGGTTTGAGCAATACAGAGCAATTCCAGGACTGAGGCATGTATGATCTTTGTGGAAGGGCTACCTGACAGAAAGGAGGAAGGAGTGTACGGAGATTGGTTGCAGTCAGGCAACAACAGCATGTGTAACACTGGTTTGTATAATTAATGTAGCCTCAGTTACTTTCTCTGCCCATTGTAAATTTTACTACAGGGAATTTAAAGTGTTATTTTAGCAGGTGAATTCTGATAGAGAGTCAAGTCATTGATATAATTGGGGTCTCTCAGAGAGCTAATATATATGAGTATAAATGTGCTTAATTTTATTACTAAGGGCCGCATTCCTCAGTCCTCCCATCTGTAAAGAAAGTTACAAAGCACTCAAAGTTATTTGCTGCAAAGGGGACTTTTTTTTTTTTTTTTAATTTATACTTTTTAATCTTGAAGTGATCTCCATTGGTCATTTAATTACAAAATAATTAGGAAAAACTGTTACACTTTCATGTTTTCAAATGGACAGGGATGATCTGGTTTTTTTTTTCTTTCTTTCGTTCTTTTTTTAAAAATTTATTTATTATTATTATACTTTAAGTTGTAGGGTACATGTGCATAACATGCAGGTTTGTTACATATGTATACTTGTGCCATGTTGGTGTGCTGCACCCATCAACTCGTCATTTACATCAGGTATAACTCCCAATGCAATCCCTCCCCCCTCCCCCCTCCTCATGATAGGCCCCGGTGTGTGATGTTCCCCTTCCTGAGTCCAAGTGATCTCATTGTTCAGTTCCCACCTATGAGTGAGAACATGCGGTGTTTGGTTTTCTGTTCTTGTGATAGTTTGCTAAGAATGATGGTTTCCAGCTGCATCCATGTCCCTACAAAGGACACAAACTCATCCTTTTTGATGGCTGCATAGTATTCCATGGTGTATATGTGCCACATTTTCTTAATCCAATCTGTCACTGATGGACATTTGGGTTGATTCCAAGTCTTTGCTATTGTGAATAGTGCTGCAATAAACATACGTGTGCATGTGTCTTTATAGCAGCATAATTTATAATCCTTTGGGTATATACCCAGTAATGGGATGGCTGGGTCATATGGTACATCTAGTTCTAGATCCTTGAGGAATCGCCATACTGTTTTCCATAGTGGTTGAACTAGTTTACAATCCCACCAACAGTGTAAAAGTGTTCCTATTTCTCCACATCCTCTCTAGCACCTGTTGTTTCCTGACTTTTTAATGATTGCCATTCTAACTGGTGTGAGATGGTATCTCATTGTGGTTTTGATTTGCATTTCTAGGAATCCAACTTACAAGGGATGTAAAGGACCTCTTCAAGGAGAACTACAAACCACTGCTCAGTGAAATAAAAGAGGACACAAACAAATGGAAGAACATACCATGCTCATGGATAGGAAGAATCAATATCATGAAAATGGCCATACTGCCCAAGGTAATTTATAGATTCAATGCCATCCCCATCAAGCTACCAATGAGTTTCTTCACAGAACTAGAAAAAACTGCTTTAAAGTTCATATGGAACCAAAAAAGAGCCCGCATCTCCAAGATAATCCTACGTCAAAAGAACAAAGCTGGAGGCATCACGCTACCTGACTTCAAACTATACTACAAGGCTACAGTAACCAAAACAGCATGGTACTGGTACCAAAACAGAGATATAGACCAATGGAACAGAACAGAGTCCTCAGAAATAATACCACACATCTACAGCCATCTGATCTTTGACAAACCTGAGAGAAACAAGAAATGGGGAAAGGATTCCCTATTTAATAAATGGTGCTGGGAAAATTGGCTAGCCATAAGTAGAAAGCTGAAACTGGATCCTTTCCTTACTCCTTACACGAAAATTAATTCAAGATGGATTAGAGACTTAAATGTTAGACCTAATACCATAAAAATCCTAGAGGAAAACCTAGGTAGTACCATTCAGGACATAGCCATGGGCAAAGACTTCATGTCTAAAACACCAAAAGCAACGGCAGCAAAAGCCAAAATTGACAAATGGGATCTCTTTAAACTAAAGAGCTTCTGCACAGCAAAAGAAACTACCATCAGAGTGAACAGGCAACCTACAGAATGGGAGAAAATTTTTGCAATCTACTCATCTGACAAAGGGCTAATATCCAGAACCTACAAAGAACTCAAACAAATTTACAAGAAAAAAACAAACAACCCCATCAAAAAGTGGGCAAAGGATATGAACAGACATTTCTCAAAAGAAGACATTCATACAGCCAACAGACACATGAAAAAATGCTCATCATCACTGGCCATCAGAGAAATGCAAATCAAAGGGGACTTTTATAAGTAGTTAATAACGTTTCATTTCAGAGTCTGCACTGCAGGGCATTTGGTTATAAGGAGATCTTCACATTAATCCAAAACTCTTTCTTGGCTTTCTAACTGTCATTAAAAGCATCTCTTCATTGGTCCATTTACCTCCATTGATAGAGATCTTGCTCCATCCATCTATGGACCTACTGGTGTCTCATTGTGGAAAGGAAAGGCTGTGGAGAATGCAGTGCAACCACTCTTTCCCTTTTGTAACCATTCTCATATACACACAATGCTTTTTCTTATTGGGAATGAATGAATTAAAAGCATTACAAGACCAGTGGGATCTATTTTATTTGAGGCATAGCTATGTTGCCTTGTCCTTTTTCTATTGTTTTCACTAAGGCCACCCTTTTTACACCTGCCAAGACTTGACATTTATATAATTCACCTGGAATATAATGTCCCTGGCATGTATGGGAAGTCCATGTGCATCACACACATCTGATCATTGCTTCACATCTTCTCAGTCTTACCTCGGATTCCAGCCATGGTCATGGAGAACAATTCTGCACAGATGTTCATCATTACCTTGCCAGAGTCTCTTTACTAGCCTGAATTTTGCATCTCTTGCTTTCTGCTTTGGAGCTTCTGAGTTCATGGTGCAGACACCTGGGGATCCACTTGGCATTCATTCATGTGGGGGAGAATTAATGCCCCTACTAAGCAGTTTTAGGATTCATTCTAAACAACTCCTTAAAGCTTCTGGCAGAATTTAGCATCAGTTGCTGGAGTATCGGTGATATAGTTTGGATGTTTGTCCCCTCCAAATCTCATGTTGAAATGTGATCCCCAGTGTTTGAGTTGGGGTCTAGTGGGAGGTGTGTGGGTCATGGGGGCAGATCCCTCGTGAATAGTTTGGTTTTCTCCCCATGGTAATAGGTGAATTCTTACTCTTAATAGAGTGAATTCACATGACAGCACATTGTTAAAAAAGCCTGGAGCTTCCTCCCTCTTTCTTTTGCTCTATCCCTTGCCATGTGACACACCTGCTTCCCCTTCAGCTTGTGCCATGAATAAAAGCTTCCTGAGACCCTCATCAGAAGCAGATGCTGGTGCCGTGCTTTTTGTACAGCCTGCAGAACTGTGAGCCAGAAATAAATCTCTTTTCTTTATAAATTACCGAGTCTCAAGTATTCTTTTATAGCAATGCAAAACAGACTAATATAGCTGGCCAACTCAATAAAACATTTTAAAAAATAGATTAAAAATTGGGGCATAACTTATAGAAAAGCTTATGTATCTTAAATATACAGCTTTATGAATTTTTACATATATATACATCCATCCATGTAGCCACCACCAAGATCAAGGTATACACTATTTTGAGCACCTCACAAGTCTACCTTGTGCCCTCTTTGTTTTTGAATTTTATGTATACTGTTTTGGTACTGATTTCCTGCATTTAATATTATTCTGGAGGGTCCACTTATATTGTTGCAAGTGTTAGCGGCTGTTTTTTTCACCGTTGTGCAGTATTCCAAATTTAACCACCCACAAATCGTTCTTATATTGGTTTTCCCTCCTTTCCCATTTTAATCTCTCTGGATCTTCATTCCATTTCATTGCAATTATATTCCAAATACACTACTTGCAACCATTTCTCCTGCTCTCCCCACATCTCTCTTCCAGGTCCCTAGTGCTCCAGGTTTATTGTTGAGAGTTAGGAGATAGTAATTCTCTCATTTAGCTTGGCTCCTTACTTGCTATTTGACTCTAAAAAAGCCATTTCATCACTGTAGGGTTCAAGTTTCCCTAGCCATAATAGATGAGGATCTTTGAGATGCATTCTAGTCTCAAATTTCTGAAATTCAGAACTGACATTTGTAAGGGTTTTATTTTATTTTTTTTGAGGGGAGAGATGATACTCAACAAACAGAAATAAATGGTGGAATTTCATGCACAAGAAACCATAGGTGAGGGGTAATGTTTTTATATAGATACGTTCTTGGTGCTCTAAAATCTCACCATCTTAGTGGTTGTCGACCTTGTGTCTTCTCCTGAGCTGAGGCAGACTCATCTTCTGCAAAGCAGTCACTGGAAGGAAGTCAGCACTTCAGAATGAGGGGCAGCTTGGAAGAAGGCAAGGACCCTGGAGTGGAAGGGCAGTGAAAAAGCTACAGGAAATGAAACTGTTTTGTTTCATAGCCACTCTTTTCTCAGGACAACTGAAACTATGAACCATTTCTGAGATGATTTCTGTGGCAAAAATGTATCTGAAATAAGACATGCATTTTATGAGGGTGGCTTATAATAAAATTCACCTGAGATTGTGGGAGAAAGAAACTCTGATGCGTGACCACACCTTCCCACTCATTCTATAATATTTATTTCACATTAGATCACCTAAACCTTTTCTGAGTAACTACCATAAATTGCACAGCCATTATGGTAATTGATTTCATATTTCACTTGTGGATGTCACCAAGTTTTGTCCTTACTCCGTGATATTGTTTCCATGGTAACGAATGCATTTTAAATGATAGGAAACATGAAGAGTAGAAAAGATCAATTAGTAATATATAATGTCAATTAACATATAAGTGTTTGAGGTTTATACCTGAAACATTTGAAAAAAGGTGAAGCACAATTTTTCGAAAGTAAACAAAATAATCTAACAATTATGGTTAGATATTGGTGAATGGTGCATATACTGGTGTTAAATAAATCTGCACTGTGTTGCACATATCATTTGGCCATGCCAAACTTTAGACCTTTATGTAAATGAACCAATGTGAGTTAATCATGCAATCATCCTTACTAAATTATGTATTATAGTACCTAGATCCCTCCTGCCCCTCTTGTCTAATCTTTCTGTCATTTCATTCTTTATTGACATTTTTTATCATAAGGGAAGGAAGAGAAGGTAATATTAAAATGATTATATTTTGCTTCTCAACAGCTCTGTCTTTGAGAACACATTAATTACTTCATTCATTTGCTGAGCATATTCCAAAAACTAATGCCCTTTGCTGTTCGTCAATCAGGCAAAGCACTTTCCTGCTTAAGAACTTGTGGGCTCAATGTTCCTTTTGTCTGAAAAGCTCTCCCCCAGACAGCTTCATGTATTACTCATAATTTCTTTAATGTCTTTGCTCAAATGTCACCTTCTTAGAGAGATCTTCTCTGCTAGCCTTTATAAACAGTAACCTTTACTGCCAACCTGCATACCCTCTGCCTTAACTACTTTATACTCCGAATTTCTTTTCTTTTTTTTTTTTTTTTTTGAGACGGAGTCTCGCTCTGTCACCCAGGCTGGAGTGCGGTGGCCGGATCTCTGCTCACTGCAAGCTCCGCCTCCCGGGTTTACGCCATTCTCCTGCCTCAGCCTCCCGAGTAGCTGGGACTACAGGCGCCCGCCACCTCGCCCAGCTAGTTTTTTGTATGTTTAGTAGAGACGGGGTTTCACCGTGTTAGCCAGGATGGTCTCGATCTCCTGACCTCGTGATCCGCCCGTCTCGGCCTCCCAAAGTGCTGGGATTACAGGCTTGAGCCACCGCCCCCGGCCTATACTCCGCATTTCTTATCACCATCTAACAAAGCACACATTAATGAATGAATTAATTCACTCGTTCATTCCACATCTTCCCACTAAAATAAGACCAATGAGGCTTACGTACAGAGAATTTGCCTGCTGTCTACTCACTGGTATATTTTGGTTTTAGAATAATAGTACCTGGTGTTTAATAGGAGTGCGATAACTATTTTTTGAATGACTAAATGAATTTAGAGTGAACAAGACAGATTCTGTTCCTACCTTCAGGGATCTCATATTCTGGGGATCAATAGTTAATAGACAAGCTTCTGAACAAAAAATTATAATAAAAATTATATTTAACAAAATTACAATGGAAAGTATATACCATAGTCACTTAATCCAATCTGCTGGGTGTCAGAGAAGATTCGTTGGGAGATTGGCATTAAGCTGAGGCCAGAGGAAGAGTGAGAACAGTAACGGAGTGCTCCAGGAAATGGAATAAACTGTCAGATTGGATGGACCAAGAAGCACATTGCTATGCAATTCTGTTCAGAGCAGAATATAATTTCTGCCATATTTATGTGACTAGTTCAGTGTTTAACAAGCTAACTCTGCATGTTCTTAGGTGAAGTGTGCCCTCTCCAGTTACTTCCACATTTCACCACTGCTGATTATATTATGCTCCCCAGGATCTACATATTAAATTTACCTTCCTGGCTTTCTGGATCCTACAGGTATGTGAGTGAGCAACCTCTGGTTTAAAGCATTCTAAGGCATCAGAGATTTCCTGGAATTTTCCCTTTGGGAAGGGTGTATGCTCAGCCTGGTCTCCTGAAAGCCTTAGTGTGGATCAAAACAATTGATCTACTACTATTATTTTATGGTTTCAAGATATATCAGATAAGGAGTCATATTTTGGACTTTTAAATAGTTCAGAGTAATTTTGTTTTTCAGTGAATGCTGTATTTGTAGGAGGTGGAAATATGCATCAAAATGACAAAACAATACTCTTCAGAAAATGTGACTTTTTAAATGATCATATGTGCAAAGGGATTATATTTTCTTCCCTGTTAATTCCTGGGTGTGGAGAATGCGGAGGTGGGGGTGAGCAAGGCTTGTGATATACCTCATACCAGCACTCTATGCTCACCTTCATCAGACCCTGGCCTTGCAATTCCCAATCACACATACTTCTGGTTTGTGGGTAGTTGGGCCACATGGTCTAGAAGTCAGGACTGGAGTACAGACCCTGGAGCCAGACTCCTGGGACTTGAAGTCTGGCTTCTCCAGTTACCAGCTGTATAACTATGGAAAGTTACTAAACTTCTCATTGCTTTATTTCCCTCTTCTATAAAATGGGACTACAATAGTGCCTCCTCTGTGGTTTGTTATGACGATTAAATAAGTTAATTTATGTAAAGCCCTTAGAACAGTGTTCGGTATTCAGCAATTTCACAATAAATTTTAAGCATAGTAACTATTATAATTATTACAGAATATCCAATAAAATCCTGGAAGACATGAAACTTTTCTGGACAAAAGATATATGGTACTGATTGTTCCTGTTGCTCTCAGGAAGAAGATAAATATAAAACAATAATCTAATGACTTACAAATAAAAACATTATTAAAGCTGATGTTATTTAACTTAATAAAATGGCTGTTAATTTATGAAACCTGATAGAGAAAACATGACGTTTTTCAATATGCTAATGGAAAAATTTTTGCAGAATTTGTCTTAAGATTTTACAAGTAACTTCTCGACAAAAATATCTAGCAGCCCAAAAATACTTCACAGAAGCAATTTGGTTATAACCTTAAATGGAGAATCCCAAAGTTAAGTAATGTATTTGTGTACAAAGTTCTCAAATACGCTTCATAAAGATTGGGTTGCTTGACTGTCCTACTTACTGAGCTCTGGTAGCATCGAATTGTGTGATGGGCTCTTTGGCTGTGGCTTCTCCTTCTTAGCATATAGCATTTCACTCCACATGCAACATAAACAGTGTTCACAGGTATACACTCTCTGCTTCAGGTCTCAAGGTACGGGATTTTAGAACAAAGGCTTCATGTATATGTGTCAATGCAGATATGGAACCTAAAGATTATGGCTACTACTTCTCAGACTGTGGTTTTAATTTCATATCTAGAAAATGCTAAGTCAGGATTTGAATTTTAAATCCAGACTCTAAAATTTTTTTTTCAGAACTGCTGATAAAGGAGGAGAAAAGAGTAGTTAAAACATTTAAAAGGTGAAATTAGTATGCATTTGTAAAAAAATCAAACAATACAAACATGAGCTGTTCCTCCACTCTCACCCCAGTCTCACTCTTCAGAAGGAACCTATGTTAATGATCATAAATATCCTTCTAGATTTTTCTAAGCATAAACAAACACATGAACATATACGTTTGTTGGTTTCTATTTATCACAAAAATGAAATTATGCTATGCACTTACAACTTGTTTTCCATTTACTTAAAGTTACATGCTGGATAACATTCCATGTCAGTACACATAGTTTAACCTCATTCCTTTTAATTGCTACTTAGTATTACATGATTTGTGCAATAATTTATTCAGTCATCTCCCTTTTTGTAAATCGCAATTCAGATTATTTCAAATTTTGCTATTAGAAACAAAGCTCAAATGAACATTCTTATCTGAAAGCTGGTGTAAATATTTCTAGAGTTGAATTACTGGGTACATGACATATGAATTTAAAATTTTGAGACATATTGCTGAAATCTCTTCCTAAACATTATCTTGATTGTTTGTTTCTACTATCATATATGAAATTCTGTTCTTGCCACATTTTTATCATCTGGACATTATCAATCTTGAAAATGTTTTCAGAACAATAGGTGATCCATGGCATGTTACTGGTTAAAGTTACATCTATTTTACTATTAATGAAGTGAACCTTTTCTCTTTTGTGGGTTGTTGGTTTATATCTTTCCTACACATTTCTTTTTACCTGTTCTTATGGTAATCCAAAAGCATCTTAAATACATTTGTATTTATCAGTTAAGCATGCAAGTCTTTATTTGTAATCTGTCAGTTGAAGAATAATTTAACTTCTTATGGTTTTCCGAGTCCATTGTCGCATGAGTGTGTTAGTAAGTAGTAAAATAACAAAATTTAGCAGCAGGCTAAGAAGAAGGAGAAATACACAATGTATATAGCCCATACGTTGTACAACAAATTTTAAATAGACACAACTTGATTATGTCTATTTAACACCAAATTAGCTGGCCAGCTTAACTAATTTAGTAAAATATGAGATAATAATCACAAGGTATAATTTTTTTACTTAACTGGAATGAGAACTCTTAAGGTTAGGGGCAGTGTCCTTCTCCTGTTTGTATTATTAACAATTAGCAAAGTATTTGTGAAATTTGTGGAATAAAAAGAAAACCAGGCAAATCAATGGACTTTTGTTAAAAAAACATAGCAACTCATTCTTTTAATTATTTTTGAACATCAGTAGCTGATACCATACTCATGCAACAAATATGGTATTTTAGTCCTATAGTAATTCTTACATAGATGAATTTTGCTGTTTTTGCCAGTTTTAATGAAGATATTTTCCCACATGATTTGTGACGTAAGTTTGTAAATTATCTAAGTATAACCGACTACTTTCTACCAGTATCTCACGTTAACATTTAGAATTGTCATTTAAAAATCATTATATTCTAAATGCAAGCATTCACATGGAATTCGAGGTAACTTCTTACCAAATGGACAGAGCTCTCTTATTGACCTATTTTCTTCCTCTTGAGAAACTTTGATATAGAGAAATGACCATTCAAGCGCCTAAGGAATGTCACGAAGGCATTACCACACTAGAGAAAGCCCCATTTTCCTTAAAAGTAGGCAATTTTGTTATTCCAGGGTTCACTTTCAGTTGTTTTCACCTTATGACTCACGACATGTCCTCAAAAGATGTTAGTGACTATCCTTGAAACTGGAATTTATAGACTGGCTTCTCTTTTTAATTTTTTTTTAGAAAGGGCACTAGAAAAAGCCTATAGTAATCTAGTTTAATTGTTGAAAATTTGGAAAGGTTGTGGGATTCACATTAACTACTTCAAAAGTAAAGTCAGGTAGACACAACTGTGCTATTATTCCCGTGACATTGAGCTTAGCTCATAAATGCCTGAAAGTGAATTAATTTATTCTATTCCTTCAAAAACATCTACTGAGCATCTACTATATGCCAGGTGGTGGGCTAGATCCTGGAGATGAGAGGTAATTAAGACATAACCCTGCTCTCCAGGGTCTCCCGGTATAAAGTAATCATTGCTTTACATTTTCATTAACGACAAACAACATTTTCAAGCCAATTGCAAGAATAAACAAAGATTCAGCTTAGGACATGGTCAGTTTTTGCACATTCACTGCAACAGGACGGTGCTGTATAGAAAGAACAGAAATCTGAAATTAGATTGAATTTTAGAAATCTGAAATTAGATTGAAGCAGGTGCTGGGAAGAAATCCAGCATTGGAGGCTGAATTGATATCTAGAATCTCTGTCAATACATAGGCAAACAGTCCTCTCTGGAGGCTTCAAAACAGTAATTAGTGAGAATATGCAATAAGAGAGAATTCAGCATCAATAATCTCAGATGTCAAGGCAGGCAGGCAGTTAGTATCTAAGGAGTTTGCCAGTAAATCTTGAAGTATGCAAGGCATGGCTTCAGAGCTGGATTTTGGGGGAAATTTGAATGTGGGTTTGGTGGAAAGGGGAAAGAATGGAAGGTGTGTAGCAGGTTTCTAGTTCTAAGAGTATTATTAAAGTAGCTATTTAGTCATAGAACAAGGCCAAAACCAGGTTAAGCAAACTGGAGCACATAGACCTCTAGGGGGAGCACAAGGCTCTTTTCTGTTCTTGCACCCTGCACATCCCCCTGCACTCCCGGCTCCCATTCCCAGGTACAGGTTTCACTGTAAAAAGGAATGCTGTCAGGGATAGATACAATTCGAAGGCCCTCTTTCCATCATAGTACAAGAAGGTGAAACTTTCAAAAATATTTTTTTTTTTTTTAAAAAAAGACACAGATGAGCATGAATTCCCTTGTTTCTTTCTTCCAGAATGATGAGACATGGGCTCCTTTAAAGTAGCTATAGCCATTTTTTCTCTGCTCAGTGCTTTTATCCTTCCGTGGGCCTGGACCTAACCCTCTTCTAGTTCCTCCCTTCTACCGCTGCCCCAGTCAGCCATGGGAGGCACAGGGGGAGTGTCTCTGCCCTGCTCCTTTTCATCTCCATCATCTCCATCTGAGGTGTGTGGCCTCTGAGCACCTTAGGAGCTTCATCTCATGAGATGCTTTACTCTCTCTTCCTCAAGGATGTAGCCTGGAGAGAATTCTGCCAATGATGATATTCAGGTGTTTATGAGTCCTTAATTCTATGCCATCATATTTTCACTCTTTAAAAGCATCACTCTTTAAAAGAAGAACTTTAAAATTTCTTCTTCCTCCTCTTCTTCTTCTCCTCATCCTTCTTCTCCTTCTCCTTGATCTTCTTCTTCTCCTTCTCCTTCTTCTCCTTCTTCTATTTCCTAGTTATCTACTTGATCTACTGGGTTGTCAAACAGGCATCTCAATTTCTAACAGAACACAAGATGAGAATCGGGCCTTGGAAACAAGCAGAAACTCAGTTACTAAGGCTGGTGCAAAAAGGCCAGGATCATTATACACATTATCGCTAAACATCACAATTCTCTAAGAGAATATTTTTTTTTTTTTTGGGACGGGGTCTCACTCTGTTGCCCACTTTGGAGTGCCATGGTGTAATCAAGGCTCATTGTAGTGATGACCTCCTAGGGTCCAGTAATCCTCCCACCTCAGCCTCCCGAGCAGATGAGACGACAGGTATGTCAACATGCCCAGCAATTTTTTTAAATCTTTGTAGATATGGGGGTCTTAATATGTTGCCCAGGCTGGTCTCGAACTCCTGGGCTCAAGCACCTTGGCCTGTCTTGGCCTCCCAAAGTGTTACGATTAAAGGCATGAGCCACTGTGCCCAGCCAAGGGGAATGTTTTTACCCTACTTTACATATGACAAAAGTACATTCACCTTAGGGAACCTATGAAAGGTGCATGAAATTATGAATGGTAAATCAAGAATTTAGGCTTTAGTTTGATAATAAAGCCCATCCCCATTCTACCATTCCAATGGACCTACTTTGTCAAGATTACCAACAGCTTCTAAGTTGTCAAATCTAATGGACCTGACTCTATCTGCATTTTGTTGGACTTGTCAGAAGCATTGAACAATTTATCACTTTGTTAAAATACTCTCAGCTATTAGCTTTTCTGACATCACACTCTTCCACTTTTTCTCTTGTTTGCAAAGACAGAGCTTTCCTTCTGTCTTTGCAGTTTCTTTTCTTTTATCTGACTTCTAAATAAAAAATGCTTCAGGGCTAGGTTTTCTTTTTCTAAACACTCTCCATAGGTGATCTCATCTAGTTAGATGGTTTAAATATTACCTGATAACTTAGTATCTCTTCAGCCTCATGCTAATATTTTCCCTAGCTTATTCTACTCCAGCCACCCTAGCTTCCTCGGTGATATTTAAACATGCTAAGCATGCCTCTGCCACAGTGCCTTTGAATTTACTGTTCTTTCTGTTTGTGACACTTCCACTTATCAGGTATGTGCACAGATTGCATCTTCATTTCTTTCATCTTTGTGCTCAAATATCACCTCCTCAGAGGGACCATCCCTGGTTATGCCGTATTACACAACAGTCACTCCAACTCCAGGCACTCCTACTTTCCTTACACTGTGTTAGTTTTCATCAAAACCTTTATTACCATCTGATGCATTGTGAGCACATAGCAGGTTCTCAATAAAAATATTCTGGATTAAAACATTTATTAATTAAGAACTCACAAATGTCTATTTACAACTGAGGCTGCTCCCCTGGGCCACAAGTCCTAGAAGCCATGGGGTGTAGAAGTTAAGATGATGGGCTCAAGGGCCCAACTGAGTGGACTTGGTTCCCAGCTCTACCATTTGCTAGCTGTTTGACCCAGTTACTTACTTTCTTTGTGCCTAAATTTCCCCTTTAATACAATAGAAATACTAGTAATTGTACTTAATAATACTGAAAGAACTTATTTCATAAGTTGTTTTGAGGGTAAATGACTTAATACATGCCAAGAACTTCAGACAGTATCTCATATATAGTAAAAGTGCCCAATAATTCTTAGTTCTTCTTCCTCCTCTCCTTCTTCTCCTCATCCTTCTTCTCCTTCTCCTTGTTCTTCTTCTTCTCCTTCTCCTTCTTCTATTTCCTAGTTATCAACTTGATCTACTGGGTTGTCAAACAGGCATCTCAAGCTTAGTGTGTCCAAAGGAGAACCCTTGATTGTTTTCCAGACTTGTCTTCCCTCCGGAAATCACCATCTCAGTAAATGGCACCACACGATGCTCACAAAATAAAGAGGGATCATCTTCAGTTTCTCTCTTTCCTATATCTACCTCGTCCATCCACCAGCAAGTTTGTGAAGATTCTACTTGCAAAATATATCCATAGCTCTGCAATTCCACTGCTATTACTCTAATCCAAGACACCGCGACCTCTTTCTTTCACTATACTAATACCTTTAAATGTGTTCATTTCCTCCTCTTGCTCCCGTCAAATTCATTATCATACTAAAGCCACAGCAATTTTTAAAGAAGACTCCCCTGATCATACCCTTCAGTGACTTTTCCTTGAATGTAGAATAAAATCCAAACTCTTTTCCATGACCTACAAGGTCCATCTCATCTTCCATCTCATCTTGTTCCACTTGCCTTTTTGTCTGTAATACGTCAGTCACACTGGCTACATTTTTTTGTTCAATGAAACTGTTTTCTACACTTTACTAACTCAGAACTTTTGATTTCCTTCTATCTGGAATGCTATTCCCTGAGTTCTTGGAATAGTTGGTTTCTTTCCATTCTCCATGTCTGAGCTCAAAGATCACATGTGCAGAGAGGCTTCTCTATAACACCCTTGCTAAAATTTGGAGATGATATGTGCATAATTCTATGATATTTAGATTTGAATAGTTTGTTTTAGTGAAACAATTCTTCTTTGAGTTGTCGGATAAGATTTATTTTTACCTATTTTTATTAATTTAAATATTTGTGCATGTTTATAGAATAAATACATTTGATATTTTGCTACATGCACAGACTGTGTAATGACAAATAAGGAGACTTGAGTTGTCCATCACTTCGAGCATTTATCATTTCTATAATCTGGGAACATTTCAAGCCCTCTTTTTAAGGTATTTTGAAGTATACAATACGTTGTCATTAACTATACTAACCCTACTCTGCTATTGAACATTAGAACTTAGTCTTTCTAACTGTGTGTTTGTACATTTGTACCAATCTCTCTTTAGATTCCCCACTTCCCAGTCTCTGGTAACCATCATTCTACTCTCTGCCTCCATGAGATCAACTTTTTTAACTCCCACATAGCAGTGAGAACATGTGATATTTGTCTTTCTCTGCCCGGTTTTAGTGAAACAATCATTCTTTTCAGTGACTTTCAACCTTTATTTGTTTGTTATTGTTTCAACCTTTATTTATTTATTTGTTTGCTCTGGACAACTTTTAAATTAATAACTGTTGAATTGAACCCCATTATGTAAAGATGCTAAGTCAGGACAGCTCTGCTTGTTTTAGAACAGGGTGAGGAGTGATGAACCAGATTCCCATCTTCTCATCCTTTTAGTAGTTCCCTAGAGTGATACTGACTTAGGAGCCCAATTAGAGAACCAACAGTTTGCATAATCTATACCTAGATTAAGTGAATTTTCAATTAGAAAGATGGACATGGCTACATCCACATAAAACCAAAATATCTGGTCAATTTCATAAAGTATCTAGATAAACATTCTTATTGCATTTTCTTGTGATTTTTATTCTTACACATTTATTCCTACAACTACTTTTCTTCCCCTTGAAATCAGTAAATGGATATCTTGGGATCCTATCACCTAGAACTCAGACTTGCATGCATAAAAGACACAGTAAATGCTTTTTGACTAAATTAAATGCATAGATAAAGGCATACAAAGGTTTAAATTTGGCTTTATGCTATTTTGTAACCTTTAAAGAAGTTCTATGTCATAACCTCATTTCACATTTTGTGACAGTGATCCCTTCAAGCATGATATACTTACGGCATGTCTACTGAATACCGGGTAATGCTGGGTGCTTTCCCGTGTCATGAATGTTTTACATAATTCTCACAGAAACCATTGAAGCTGGGCGTTGTCCACACTTTTACATATGAAGGACATTAGTGTATTTCATAGAGGTTAATTGATTAATGCCTTGTTAAATGGAAAGGAGAGGATTAAAAATATGACCTTTTTCACCTTAAAGTTCATTTTCTTCTTTTATATTATGAAAAATACAAAGCCTAATTCCCTGATCAGTACAGAAGAATCCTGAAAGAATCATGTTAGTTTTGGAGGTCAATATTTTAAAGACGTAATTAATTAAAAAGGGCACAGATAGGGTTAAAGAGTAAGCTGGTGATATTTGACTTCTTCAAAGTTTATATTAGAAGCTGATAATATGAATTATGTATAATTAATAAATTAACATTAACTTTTATTTTACTGAAATTTGGGCTTTGTTAAAGCTTGAAAGAGAACCCTCCTTCAACACTTTCATTCCACAAATGTTGGCATTAAAAAGCGTCTGCATTCACTAGGAAGTCAGGAAGCCTAGGCGCTCTGAAATTAGGTATTATCTATTTTTGTACTGCAAAAATAACTAATAATATTTAATTATTTCATTTTTGACATTAATGATAGCACTGATAGGAGACTCTACTAAGCCATAACCAGAATGAAGTGAATTTTGGAAGATTTATAAAAACCAAATGATTACCTCTACTTTCTAGTATCATGCCCAGCTTCCATTCACCTAGTTAGCAGTAAGTGTGAGATGAGAAAAACAAATTTATTTTTCTGCAAAGTAGTCTTCAAACATTCAATCACTGGGAGAATGTTAAAATGGTGGCAGTTCAAAAACAAGACTATAACGCAGAAAATTATTTTGATAAAAGACAACCTTATCAATTTAGGCAGAGGTAGATTATCACTAAACTTTTTCTATGTATGATTTAAAATCACACTTGGAATGTTTCATTTATATTTATTAAAATAATGTTGGAAAGCAGAAAAGAATAATAGAACATAGTAACTCAAAGAATTGAAGGACCCTAAAAAAAGAAATATGAATTAAATTCTGTTACTTTTTCAACAGGTATAGCTTAGTACTATCTATCTAGATCTGTACCATCTGTATCTATCTATAAAAATGTTTATTATAATTTCTAAGGAAATTAAACTGTGGTCCACATGGTCCCTGTGAATGTAGGAATTAACACCTATTTTGGGAGTCATAACACAATTATACCTGCTTGTTATGGACCCTAGAAGTAGATAGAAGTTTTAACCTTTTTTTCTCTATTAATAAATGAGAAAATAGAAGAAATATTCAATCAACTATAAATTAAACAATCTATAATTTACAATGAAATTAACAATAAAATTAAGAGAGATAAAAGTTATAAAGAAAAAACATAAAGAGAAAAAATGTTGATTCTAAGAGGAGGCTTAGTGAACCCACAGTGAGGTTGAATTGGGGGAGGGAGCAAGGCAAGGGGGTGTTGAGTGCAATTTTCTTTTTATTTTATATATTATGAGTGTATTTATTTTATAGCCCCTAATATTTTTAAGAAAAATGCACAAAACATGTTTATATAGAAGAGAATATGCTTAATTATTTATCAATTCATTCAACAAATATTAAAGGACTACTGTGGGCTAGATATAGCTCTCCGTACTGATGGTACAGTGGAGACCAAGATAGGCAAATCTCTGCCCTCACGGAGCTTGCAGTCTAGTTGGCATACCAGTCAATAAATAAATATATTGCATAAGGATAAATAGTAACATGTGCTGTAAAAAAGAGAGCAAGAAACAGAGAATGATGGGAAGAGGGTTTATTTATACTGGCAGAATGGGGAAAGCCTCTTTGAGGAGGTCATAGTGGAACCGAGACCTAATGAGTAACCGAGGGAGCCAGCTGGAGGAATATCTGAGAGAACTGCACGTAAGGCAGAGGCAGTGCAGTCAGTGGAGGGGAAAAGAGGGGAAATGACAGGTCAGGGTGCAATCTGAGATTTCAAGTCTAGATAACGAGGGCATGAAAAGGGAGTTTGGAGACCAGTGCTGCTTTGGGAAGGTAGGTAATGTTATCAGTTTAGATATGGTGATTCTGAAGCAAAAGTGAGATATTCAAGTGGAAATGTCCAATAGGAAGTATGGAATGGAATAGGATGTATGTTAGAAATATGAGAATCAAATGCACAGAAATGACTTAGAAAGTTCTGAGAGCAAAAGGCTGAGGGAGGCATTTTAAGAAAAACCTTCATTTGGTAATGGGGAAGAAAGAGGACAATATAAACAGATATAGGAGGTATTTTTAATATAATAGATTAAAATCGAAAGTATAAAACAGACTAAAAGGGAGAATCAATCAGAATAGTTTGGGGTCACATAGGATAAGGGAAGAGAGCATTTCACAGAGGAATTGGTAAAACATGAAGCAAAAGAGACAACAAGTACTTCAGAAATGTAAAAATTAAGATGGGAAAGCATTAAGTCATATTTGGAACCAGATAGTCTTGCACCAACATTTGCTAGGTAAGTGATTTTAATCTTAACTGGGCTCAGTTTTCTTGAGATTATTGTTGGAATTAGAAGTAATGGAACATATTCACAAGAGGTTGGCATGTAATAAAAGATAACCAATATTTTTGACCTATAGAAAAGTTTTCAGACTGGTTTAAGAAAACTTGAAAAATGAGTATAAAGTGTGCGTGAGTGTGTGTGTGTATGTGTGTGTGTTTTAGAAACACTTTAGCAGAAGAAACAGACCTGATGATTTTAAGAGAAATAATAGTAATTTCATAGACAGAACACTTCTATAAGCGTTTCCTTCTACCTCCTTTCTAACAGAGCCACAATTTTCTTCAGACATCAACCATGAAGCCCAGGTTCCTGAGAAGAAGCTGACTTCATCCCTAGCAGCCTTTGCGTCTGATTTTTCTAATTCTGAGATTCCCAAATTTCTTGGTTCCCTGTGTCTTTAGTGTCTAAGTAACTTTTTTTTTTAAAAAAATTACACTTTAAGTTCTGGGGTACATGTGCAGAACGTGCAGGTTTGTTACATAGATATACACGTGCCATGATGGTTTGCTGCACCCATCAACCTGTGAGCTACAGGTTATTACCTGTACCTACAGATTCTTTGATCTACAGAAATTAGGTATTTCTCCCAGTGCTAACCCTCCCCTGGCCCCCCACCCCCTGACAGGCCCGGATGTGTGACATTTCCCTCCCTGTGTCTATGTATTCTCTTTGTTCAACTCCCACTTAATGAGTGAGAACATGTGGTGTTTGGTTTTCTGTTCTTGTGTTAGTTTGCTGAGAATGATGGTTTCCAGCTTCATCCATCTCCCTGCAAAGTACATGAACTCATCCTTTTTATGGCTGCATAGTATTCCAGGGTGTATATGTGCTACATTTTCTTTATCCAGTTTATCATCGATGGGCATCTGGGTTGGTTCCAAGTCTTTGCTACTGTGAACAGTGCCGCAATAAACATACATGTGCATGTGTTCTTATAGTAGAATGATTTCTAATCCTTTGGGTATATGCCCAGTAATGGGATTGCTGGGTCAAATGGTATTTCTAGTTCTAGATCCTTGAGGAATTGCCACACTGTCTTCCACAATAGCTTAACTGCACTCCTGATAACTTTTTATGATGTCTTTGAGTCAAAAGAAATACCTAGCAGTTCAAAACTTCTTTTTTTTTTTAAATTTATTTATTATTATTATACTTTAAGTTGTAGGGTACATGTGCATAACATGCAGGTTTGTTACATATGTATACTTGTGCCATGTTGGTGTGCTGCACCCATCAACTCGTCATTTACATCAGGTATAACTCCCAATGCAATCCCTCCCTCCTCCCCCTCCCCATGATAGGCCCCGGTGTGTGATGTTCCCCTTCCTGAGTCCAAGTGATCTCATTGTTCAGTTCCCACCTATGAGTGAGAACATGCGGTGTTTGGTTTTCTGTTCTTGTGATAGTTTGCTAAGAATGATGGTTTCCAGCTGCATCCATGTCCCTACAAAGGACACAAACCCATCCTTTTTGATGGCTGCATAGTATTCCATGGTGTATATGTGCCACATTTTCTTAATCCAATCTGTCACTGATGGACATTTGGGTTGATTCCAAGTCTTTGCTATTGTGAATAGTGCTGCAATAAACATACGTGTGCATGTGTCTTTATAGCAGCATAATTTATAATCCTTTGGGTATATACCCAGTAATGGGATGGCTGGGTCATATGGTACATCTAGTTCTAGATCCTTGAGGAATTGCCATACTGTTTTCCATAGTGGTTGAACTAGTTTACAATCCCACCAACAGTGTAAAAGTGTTCCTATTTCTCCACATCCTCTCCAGCACCTGTTGTTTCCTGACTTTTTAATGATCGCCATTCTAACTGGTGTGAGATGGTATCTCATTGTGGTTTTGATTTGCATTTCTCTGATGGCCAGTGATGATGAGCATTTTTTCATGTGTCTGTGCTGGGAAAATTGGCTAGCCATAAGTAGAAAGCTGAAACTGGATCCTTTCCTTACTCCTTATACGAAAATTAATTCAAGATGGATTAGAGACTTAAATGTTAGACCTAATACCATAAAAATCCTAGAGGAAAACCTAGGTAGTACCATTCCGGACATAGGCATGGGCAAGGACTTCATGTCTAAAACACCAAAAGCAACAGCAGCAAAAGCCAAAATTGACAAATGGGATCTAATTAAACTAAAGAGCTTCTGCACAGCAAAAGAAACTACCATCAGAGTGAACAGGCAACCTACAGAATGGGAGAAAATTTTTGCAATCTACTCAAAACTTCTCAAACCTGGGCTTAGATCATATATCACCACCCTCATTACCTCAGCCTAACTGATTTTGTGCAACGCTTGCTCTTTATCAAAACAACTACTGAAAAAACAGCTTCTCAAAGGTGTATCATCATTGAAAGGAATGCGACAGCATCTCATGTTGAAATTGTGAATGACCTTCAGCTAACAGTTTTTGTAATGTCCCACAGATGTTGAGTATCGCTATATTTCCTTCAAAAATCTAAAATATACTGCATACCCTTGTGAGTTTATTATAGCATCCTTTCACACAGTTTTGGAAACAGCATCCTTTCACACAGTTTTGGAAAACCCATCTCTAAGTGTATTTTATTTTCTTTGCTACTGATTGGTTTGGGGTAGATGTGTGGTCTATTTTTGGCAATTATGGCAGGAAAAATGTTTTAAGTGTAGATTTTGTTATTATTTAGGTATGGTGAGATAAGCAGGTTAGGAGACAACTGTCATCAAAAAGACAGTTTGTTATACTCACAGATCCCAAGAGAAGGGGCATGCCACCCCATGGGGGCTACATGAGGAAGGACTAGTGTTGGTCAAGAGGCAGAAGGAGCTCTTGCCAAAGGTGGCCAAGATCCTATATTGTGTGTTCTATGGGACATAACAGGCAAGGCAAGGTAAGAAGGTTAAGGATTGGCTAGTTTTGACAACTTCCACAGGTTGTGGGACTTAGGGACTGACTGTCCTTAGTTGTTTGATACCTAGTCCTTTGGGTGACTAGGGCAGGTGGATAGTGGTCTGGAGTATGAGAGCTTGATAAGAGAAGTGGTTATGGGTATGGACTGTGGATTGGTTGGTTTGCATGTCAAAGGCATGCTTGCAGGAGAACTCTTTATGATCTCTAGGAATTGGCAACCTTGGGAAGAGCAGTCTCTCCAGAATTAGCAAGGTCCTAAAATGCCAAAGAATCAGAAACACATCATTCATACAAGGACAGCGCATCTGAGTTTCTGGAACAGCTGTGGAATTGCTGCCCTGTCTCTCCCTTTGGAGATGGGAGACTTGGGACTGATTCCATAATCTTGCTAACACCCAGAGGATGAAGATGAGAGAGGGAGGTGGGTGGACACAAGAGAACCGAAGGACAACAGAGGAGAGTCATTGTATTAGGTTGACCCTGAACCTTATTAATCTTTGGGCTTTCAGTTACGTGATCTGATACTTTGTCTTATTGTTTAAATTGGTTTATTGTTGCTTTCATTACTGTTGTCTTTTTAGATTTCTGATTACTTTCAGCTGTGCTTTTCTAACATTTACAAAACTACAGTGTGAAAACCCACAGGATCTACTGGGGAGGGATTAATTTTCTAAAGGAAAGGAAAAATTTTTCGAGTCTGCTTTTGATATTAAGATGTATTACAGAGGCTTGCTGGATGTTTGAATAAATGAAGAATACAAGGCTTTTAGTTGCATTTGCATTCAATAGATGACTTAGTTTGCTGACTTAAGTGTAATAAAATTTTTTTTTTTTTGCAAAAATCATTCTGAAATATCACTGCTGGATAGGAGAAAGTCATGTAGCATTTCTATAATAATCTCCCACTTCAAATATTTCATACTAGGGTAATCAAAATTCATATGGAGATTTTAAAAATAGCTTACAGGTTTTTAGGAAAACACTATTATTTCTTGTGAAGAGATGACTACTGGGGAAATTCTGAATCAAATCCATTTGTTCAGTTTATACTATGTATATGGGGGAAAATAATACCCCCTTAAGATGCAACATTTTTACAAATATCCCTATTAACACTCATAAGTAGCACGCTAAAAGTGTGTGTGTTTGTCTGCATGTGTGAATTTGTATATGCATAAACATGTTAAAACCTTATATTCAATACAGGTTACTTCTTATGTCAAATTGGATAATGGTTTAATAAATATGAGAGTTTTGATTTCTTAATAACTAATTTATAAAAGTTTTATTAAGTTAATACATACACATGGTTTTTTAAAATAAATTAAATAATACGAAAAGTAATTATAATAAAAAAAGTGACAGCCCATCAAAATTCAGTCTCCAGGGTCAACAGCTTTGAATTCTCTCTTCCTGTGATTTCCATGTTTTTCCATACAGTATGTTTTAAGTGTGTTTGTTTACTGATTAGTTCTGTTTGCCATATATTGAGTATTTTTTTATGATTCGTACGTTAATTTCACTGTATTTTCAACCCCTTCTCCCATTCTCTTTAAAAAATTGTCAAATAAAAATTATGTATATTTATGGGTGTACAACATGATGCTTTGAAATTTGTATACACTGTGGAATGCCTAAATCAAGCTAATGAATATATATATGCATTACATCACATACTTACCATTTTTTGGTGGAATAAGTTCAAGAGATCTATATTACAATATGGTGCTAAGAATTAATAGCAATGTATTATACATGTGAAAATTGCCAAGATTGTATTTTGTGTTCTCATCCCATGTTCTTAATATAGTTCTAGCACTATTTTTAGTTGAGATAATCTGTGTTTATATCGTTATGACAAAGTACTGTTTATTGAGTTCAGAAGTGTAGTATAGTTGCAACAAGTAATTGCCCTGTGTTTTTTTGCCTAAATTATTTTCCATGTATACCCTTTGTTTTTCCATATACTTCACCATGGCATCTATCATACCATGTATTTATCAAGTCTATATTTTTTTCAGCAAACTTACCTTTGGAGAGCTTGCTCCTCCTGCTTGAATTAGGACTTGTTACTTTCTGGGTACCAAACTGCTGTCAAGCTGTGGGGTTTCTTTACCCCTCTCTTGGTTCCAGTCATCATTTCCTGAGTCCCATGCCTTCTACTTTCTACTTCGTTCCCTTGTTTTGCTTGAGCATGTTCTCCAGTCGCTCTGCAGGAAAGGCTGCAAGGCAATTCTGACATATTAAATATCTTTTATGCTGGTTTCAGGTTGGGTTTAGGATATTAGTTTGAAAAAAATAAATCTTCCGGAATTTCAAAGGCATTTCTCCATTTTCTTAGTCTCCAGTGTTGTAGAGAAATCTATTGCCATTCTTAGTTTCTGACATTTTTTCTTTTCTCAAGTCTTATTTGTACTTAAATTTCCCATTCATTTTCATTAATTATTATTATTATTTTTATTTTATCCAGCTCTCCTCTTAATCTCTTTTTTTTTTTGAGACAGAGTTTCACTCTTTCGCCCAGGCTGGAGTGCAGTGGCACGATCTCAGCCCACTGTAACCTCCTCCCCTCAGGTATGGTTTGGCTCTGTGTCCCCACCCAAATTTCATCTCGAATTGTAATCCCCATAATCCCCACATGTCAAGGAAGGAACCTAGTGAGGGTGTTTGTATCATAGGCACGGTTTCCCCCATGCTGTTCTCGTGATAGTAAGTGAGTTCTCATGAGATCCGATGGTTTTATAAGTGGTTCACACTCCTTCCCTCCTGCTGCCTGGTGAAGAAGGTGTCTGATTCCCCTTCTGCCATGATTGTAAGTTTCTGAGGTGTCCCCAGCCATGTGGAACTGTGAGTCAATTAAACCTCCTTCCTTTATAAATTACCCAGTCTCAGGTATTTCTTTATAGCACTGTGAAAATGGACTGACACAGACAGCATGCCAAATCCCAAGTATACAATTCAATTATTTTTCATGAAGTGAATTAGCCATGTAACCACCACCAGGTCAAGATATACCTTTACTAGCACTCCAGAGGCCTCCTTCATACTCTTCCCAGTCATTACAAAGGGAACCGTTATTCTAGTTCTATAAATGTGTTTTGAACTCTACATAAATAGAATCATTCAGTATGCATTTGTGTGTGTGTTTAGCTTCTTTTGCTCAACATTGTAAGATTCATCTAGGTTACCATGTGAAACAAGTTTTATTTTTGTAACTGTATGGTATTCTACCATATCAATATACTGAAATTTGCTTATCCAGTCTATTTTTGATAGACATTTGGGTTGGGGCCATTTCAGGTAATGAATATTGTTTATAGATTCATTTACATATTCCTTTGATGTACAATTTTTTGTGTTCTCTTTGGGTATATATATCTAGGAGTTGAATTGTTCTGTTTTAGAACATTTTTCTAAACTATTTTCTAATGGGATTTTATCAGTTAATATTTCCGCCAGCACTGCAGGAGAATTGCCATTGCTCTGTATCTGCACCAATGAATGGAATTATCTCTGATAATAATTTTTTAATAAGTTGTTTCTCTTTAAATCTGCCAAAAATTTGTTTATATGTTGGTTGGTTGATTGGTTGCAGCTAAGAACGATGTTTGATAGTTTTATTAGTCTGGTTCTCCAGGAAAACAGAAACAAAATACATATACAATATGCCATATATAATTAATATTATATATCATTATATATAATTTATATATTTATGTGAACTAATATATATAATTTCTTTGTATAAATGTAAATATACAAATATTTATAAAGACATTTATAATAAGGAGTTGGAGCATGCATTATGGAGGCAAAATTCCAAGATCTGTATTCAGCCAGACGGATAGCCAGGAGAGCCGATGGGGTAGGTTGTATTCTGAGTTTAAACTTGAAGAAGTAGAACTCTGTCCCAGCTAGAAGCCTGTCAGGCAGAGAGAACAAATCCTTCCTTACTCAGCTTTTTCATTCCATTCAGGCCTCCAAAGGATTGTATGTGGCCCAGCCATATTGGGGAAGGCAATCTGCTTTACTCAGTCTGCAAATTCAAATGTTAATCTCATCCAGAAACAGCCTCACAGACACATGCAAAATAATGTTTAACTTCCCAGTCAAGTTCATCCATAAAATTAGCCATCACAATGCTGAAGGGAAGACATAAATGTACAGGATCAGGGAAACAGAAATGCACAAAACTGTAAAATGTAAAAACATTTGGAGTAACACTTTATATGAACGGTATCTCACAATTTTCTTTGAAGTCCATTTGTTGCCTAGAAGTGGGATCCTGAATGTGAAGTTTAACCTTAGATAAGCCCTTACATTGACAATACATAGATTGATAATTAAAGTATACTTTTTCTTTTCAAACATGTTTTTTTCAGTACTTTAATATCTCAGGTAATATTAGAAACCTGTTTAGTTTTCCCAAATAGTCATAACTCCACAAACTTATTTTTTTCCGTCATGGTTTCTATTTGAGGAGAAGGCAAACTTCTCCTGCTGGAGTTATTTTCTTTAGGATTTTTATTAGTATGCCTTCTTCAATGTCATCAGCACTTTGCTTGTCATGGCTGCTATAGCAAATTACCACACATTTAGTGACTTAGACAACATACACTTATTATCTTACAGTTCTGGAAGTCAGAAATATGACACAGGTCTCAGTGGGCTAAAATCAAGGTATCAGCTGGGTTGGGTTCCTTCTGTATGTTCTAAGAGATAATCTGTTTCATTGCCTTTTCCAGCTTCTAGCGACTGCCTGCATTCCTTGGCTCATAGCTCCTATGCATCTTCAAAGCCAGCAGTGTAGCATCTTTAAATGTCTAACTCTGACTTCCCTGTCCCTCTCTTCCACTTAGGAAGAAACTTGTAACTATATTTGCCCCCCACCCTCAGGAAAATCCAGGATATCTTCCCATGTTGAGGTCAGCTGATTAGCAACCTTAATTTCATTTGCAACTTTAATTCCATTTTGCTATGTAACCTAATATATTCAAAGTTAGACGTGCATTCTTTGGGTGTCTATTATTCTGCCTACCACGCCCAGAAGGGAGAGGAAACCAGTGTCAGGAGTGAATTTTATCTGCCTACCATAAAAATATGGTGGCCCTTGTTTTTTTAACTTTTAAGTTCAGGGGTACATGTGCAGGTTTGTTACATAGGTAAACTTGTATCATGGGGGATTGTTGTACAGATTATGTAGTCACCCAGGCATTAAGCCTAGTACCCATTAGTTAATTTTTTCTGATCCTCTCCCTGCTCCCAC
The DNA here is from genome assembly GCF_037993035.2 of Macaca fascicularis. Classification (NCBI taxonomy): domain Eukaryota; kingdom Metazoa; phylum Chordata; class Mammalia; order Primates; family Cercopithecidae; genus Macaca; species Macaca fascicularis. The sequence continues at coordinate 154,676,533 of NC_088377.1, forward strand.
CCTCTGCCCTCTGATAGGCCCCAAAGTATATTGTTTCTCTCTGTGTGCCCATGTGTTCTTATCATTTAGCTCCCACTTATAAGTGAGAATATATGGTATTTGGTTTTCTGTTCCTGTGGTAATTTGCTAAGGATAATTGCTTCCAGCTCCAACTATGTTCCTGCAAAGGACATAATCTAGCTCATTTTTTATGGCTGCATAGTATTCCATGGTGTATGTGTACCACATTTTCTTTATCCAGTCTATCATTGATGGACAGTTAGGTTGATTCCATGTCTTTGCTATTGTGAATAGTGCTGAAATGAACATACATGTGCATGAGTCTTTATAATACAATGATTTATATTCTTTTGGGTATTTACCCAGTAATGAGATGACTGGGTCAAATGGTATTTCTGTCTTTAGGTCTTTGAGGAACTGCTACACAGTCTTCCACAATGATTGAACTACATTACACTCCTATTAAGAGTGTATAAGCATTCCTTTTTCTATAGTGGACTTTCTGTGCAGTTCTCTTCAGGGCATTTCCTTAAATAACTGCAAAAGAAGGGATAATGCCAGCAAATGATACATTAATGTTTTTGAAGCTTTTTCCCCCCCATGGGCCAATTTTTTTGTGTGTGAAGTTCCATACAAATAGTCACAAAGTAACATTTATCTGCTGTAGTCACTAAAATCTACATATACTCCTGAGAAAGGTTTCAAACTATGGATTTTCACAATACCTCGTAATAACCTTCTGCTTTACATACCACTTATTATTCCTTAGTTTACTCATAGATAATTATGCTGCTCCCTATTAAAGGGCAAAATAAACATTGAAAATCCCAGGCAGGCACAAAGTGTGCTATTGGCACAAATCTCTAATAAACCTGGTTTAGCTTTCAGCTTTAAATGGGATGTATGCCGACATTGACCTTAATATTGAATGCTTGGTAAATACTTTGAAAGCCAGGTTTATTGTGAATTCTGAATTCTTTGTTAAGTAGTGGTAATTTTCATATTTAATTTCTTAGCAGCCAAAGTCTTTCTACCAAATCAAAGTGAAATTAGTACCATGTTTGATATAAACTGTAGAATTCTGTTTCATTAGAAAATCCAATTACTCTTTGTACTCATTTATACTATTTACTTTTGCCTCAGGTTTTTCAGAGATAGAATGAGGTTTACCTTATATAGCCTATATATTTTCAGTTCTTATTCATAAAATCTACGTTTAGAATACGCAATATCTGTCATAGAGATTGAATTATTAATATTTGTGCATATTACGGCTCTATATTGACTATGTGTGTAGTTCTTTCTAAGCTTGATCTCAACCATAGCAGATTAGTTTTAGCATATTGGAAAAAATTCAACATATAAGTACCACAAATTTGATATACTTATTTATAAAATTGTATTGATGAGAATAAGATGTATTTTAAAAATATGAGTCAGATCTGAACTGTTTTGTTGAAAATGATTTGGCTTATGGAAAGTATAATTGGCCCTCAAACTTTATCTTTCTCACCCTATACTTACGTCATTATTTCTCTAATCCTTATTTCTACTTCTGTGCAAATTTTCAGAGAGGTTATTATTGTATATCCTCTCTCATTTAACCATATCTACTTTTGGATCATTTTTCACATAATATTATGTTGTGAACTTTTTTCTATGCCACTTAAAAAAGATTAAAAATATAACTTTTAATGTTTGAGTATCAACCATTGCCTTATTGTTGTTATGTTGTTTTCTATTTTTAATATTATAAATAATGCTGAAAAGATATTTAAAACTTTGAATTTACACCCGAAGTTAGACCTGAAAATTTATCATAAATTTTGATACAACAGCTCCATTATTATCATTATTCAAATAGTCTCTCGTTATAATTTTGCTGTCAACAAATATTTATGTAGGAGTGTATTTGAGTGTTTTCACTTATCAAGATATTATTTTCTCCATTAATATTAAAATTTTCTTCAAGCTTTAGTGGGTTATGGTCAGAAAATGTGAACTGAACTGTGCAGTTTCTGCTTTTTGGAATTGATTGGGGGCTTTCTTTGAAGCTATATTTATCTAGTCATCAAGGTCAAGAACAAAATGGAATCTTTGAAGTCCTCTGAAAATAAGATGAAGAATTTTTCAAAACTTTAGAAACCTCATCTGAAACTCTCTCCCCTCTCTTTCCCCACCATTTCTAGGTTATAAAAATCTAAATGTTTAAATATAACATAATTATTATTTCTTCCATTATGCTTATTTTAAGAAGCTTTAAATTTCTATGTAATGAAAGTTCCTGGATTATGAGAAGATTTTTATTTATATTTTAATTCAAGAACTTCCAGGAATATTTGGTTATAGACTACCTTTCTTTCACTTTGTTTAGATTTGGTTCATACATCTATTTGCATGTTCATTTTTTTCAAATCAAGAAAGTTTTCTATTATATTTTTAACATTGCTTCTATTTGTTTTGCTTATTTTAGAAATAGTGAATCATAGAATTTCCCATAATTATTATGTTGGAGGTTTGTTTTTATTCTTGTCTTATTCTCAGTATTTGCGCAACTTTAATGTTTCCTTTCTTCTGAATTTTTGGTGAAGTTTCTTGAGATTGCCCCGTACATTACAGCTCCAGATTTTTGTAGTATCTACTTCATTTATTGCTTCCAGTGGAGATATTGATCCTGTGCTGCATTTTTAGTTTTCTTTTAATTCTGTCTTATTTTACTCAGCTCTCTTTGAATTTCATCTAGGGTACTACCCTCTTATGGCTTTTTATGGCTTTCTGCTTCCTTGTTATAGTGTTTCTTCTTGTGTTATAGTGGGGATGTCGAACTGTTTTCAAGATTCATTTCTGTTCTTATTGTTGCTTTATTCTTGAAACTCTGGAATCCCTTGATAGCACTCTCTCCTGCTTCTCTTTCCAAATTTCTCACAAGTTCATCTCTTTCCTTTTCTGGCTTATTCATCCAGTGGTAAGCACCTACCATGTGCTGACATTATGACAGGTGCTTGAAATACAATTGGTTAACAAAAACTCTGCTCTTATGGAACTTTTAGCTTACTGAGGACAGGGCATTATTCAAAGAAAATCTCAACAAGTATAAATTTGCACCAATAATAATGTTTTAAAGGAAAAGTATGCAGCATCTGTGAGAGCTTATAAGAGGAATTGACTTGCTACTCTAGTTGATTCTAAATAATGATGTTTCTGGGATCCTTATTCATGCCCCACTTCTTGTGTTGTACATTCTTCTTGAAGCATGGTTTTCATAACTTTCATATTTCCAATCTGCATGTGGATGAGTCACTTCTAGGGCCCAGAGGGTAAAGTCCATCCCTAAGCTCAGTGTGTTTCCTGAACTCGAACTCAAGTACTTTCTGCTTTATAGACACTGAGCCTGTATGTCTCAGAGACACTAAAATTCAATATGGTCTTTTTTGTTCTCTTTTCTACAAAACAGTTTCCCTTGTTAAATTCCATATTCTGTTAGGATTACTATCACCCACCCACTGTCCAAACCATAAATCTGGCACTATCTTTAATTTTTGGCTCCTTCTCGCCCCCTCTAATCCATTGGCCTCTTTGTTTATTATTTAGAGTCAGATTGCATGCAATAAAAGCCAATCATGATCTAGTTTTGGCCCTTACATAGCCTCTTCTTTCATTATTTCTCTACTTTTGCTCTAGAAATTATCGTAGCCATTCCGACCTGTTTCAGTTCCCCCAATTTTATTTTTTTCCCAAATATCTTTCCCTAAGTTTTCTTCTCCTATAGCATGTATGTTATCTGAAATATCATTGATGGGTAGATGCTGAAGAATGCCATATGATCTAATTTATATAAGTGGAGTCTAAAAGTTGCACTCATAGAAGTAGAGTATAGAATGGTGGTTAACAGAGACTGGGGGAGGGGAGACATAGGTAAAAGTGAGATGATCAAAGAATAGAAAGTTTCAGTTAGGGGGAATAAGTTTCAGTGATCTATTGCACAGAATGGTGACTCTAACAAATATAATAATGCATTGTATATTTCAAAATTGCTAAAAGAAGATTTTAAATGGTTTCACCGCAAACATAATAAATATATGAGGTGGTAGATTTGTTAATTTTCCTGATTTAATCATTCTACAAGGTAAACTTATATCAAAACATCTCATTGTATCCCATAAATATATAGAGTTATTACTTGTCAATTAAAACTTAAATTAAGAAAAGGAATGCCAACTCTGGAGCTAGAAAACTCTGATTTCAAGTCTCGGCTCCCTGATTTACTAGCAACGGGCCCCTAGATCTGTTAATTAATCATGCTGCTCCTCAATTTTGAATTTTTAAGGTTGGGATGGTAATAACACCTACTATGTAAAATTTTAGAGGATTAAATGAGATAAGCAAAAGGGTACAATACTTTTCAACAACGGTTGCTGGTGCTGTTATTGCTACTATTAATTAGAACTTGATTAAAGTGTTTCTGTCTCTATAAATTCTTTTCTGGTATTTTCTGGGGGAATTGATAATTTTCACCTTGTACATTCTCTATACTATGGGGATATTTATCTGCACAATAATCTATTGCATTCATTTGCTTACATGCCATTCTATCTTTTTAACTATCCTGAGATCACCTTGAAGACAGGGGATATGTTTTTTAAACTTATGTATATACTAAGTGACGAATATGCTACATATTGTGCTTAGAACCCAGTTAGAATTTACTAAATATTTGTTGGGGAAAAAAAACAGCACTAAAAACACTATGAATATTCTGAAATGAGTACATATTTGGTCCTGTTGCCTGGCAATCTCTGATTTAGCAGAAAAATGGCCTGAGGAATTTGATATTTTGAGCATTCAGACTCAGGAAGTCCAAAAATCCTCTACTTCAGGTTTGCAGGCAGTTTTCCAGAATTTCCAGGTACTGTCCTTAAGGATGTGTGGTGTGTGTTGTTTATTGAAGGTGTCATTAAAAATAACATTGATTGCTTTGAAGTATGTAGAATTATATTGCTACACATAACTGATAATATAGTTTTAATCAACCTGAAATAAAGAAATATATTCTTTATAGAAATCACAAGGTATATGGTTTTGTTTTGTTTTGTTTTGTTTTTTTACATCATTATCTTCTGTGATGATTAGTGACAGGTGAATTCTGTCTTTGGTGATTAGAGCTTATCCTTGGAAGTTTATGGAACATAAATTAAAGTTTCTTTTTTGGTGTGTGTTCAACATGGGCATCAATTTGATGTAGTGATTTATGACATACCTATCAAACTTGGATATGATATAAAACTGAGAATAGATAATATGCCAAAATCTAAAAAGAACATGAGCTTGACAGGATCAAATGTAACATTTTAATATTTACTAGAGTACCATGAAATTTTAACTAGATATGCAAAGCAAATTATAGAAATATGCATAGAGCTCTAACTTAAACCTTAAATGCAGTATTTATCTACCTATCAATCTATCAATCGTCTACTTAACATTTTTCTATTTATCTATGAACTTTGGTTCATTGGAAACTAAATATTCATTGAGAGAATAATGACCTTGAAAAGGACCAAGGTTGTTTTGAGGATCTAATGTACGGCATGGTAACTATAGATAATAATAATGTATTGTTCCCTTGAAATTTGATAAGGAAGCATATGTTAAGTGTTTTTACTGCATACACGCACACACGCGCACACACACACACACAATTGGTACCTGTGGGTAGTGATAGGTATGTTAATCAATTTGACTGTGGTAATCAGTACACAATGTATAAACATATCAAATAATCCCATTGTACACCTTGAATATCATATTAGTTCGTTTTCACACTGCTATAAAGAAATACCTGAGACTGGGTAATTCGTAAACAAAAGAGGTTTAATCGACTCACATTTTCCCATGGCTAGGGAGGCCTCAGGAAACTTACAACCATCCAAACACTTAGAAAACCATCAATTCTCATGAGAGCTCACTCACTGTCACGAGAACAGCATGGGGGAAACTGCCTTCATAATCCAATTACTCTCCTTCTTCAACACATGGGGATTACAATTTGAGATGAGATTTGGGACACAGAGCCAAATCATATCAAATATATACTATTATTTGTTAATTAAATATACTTTTAAAAGATCTGGATGAAAATGAAAATGTTTCCCTGTTTTGGAAAGTAGTGGTGTGTGTAGCAGTTCACACTGCAGTCATGAGCGATGGGTGTGGCAGAGCAGAGTGAAGCTGGATGATCTGAGGGATGAAGAAGAATAACAGATTTTTGAATAAGTTGCTTTTACATCCTACCTGTGATAAGAAGGCTTGTCTGTGCCGGTGTTGGGTAGGCGAATGGGTGGCTAAATGGGAGATTGATTAATAGTCATGCATTCTCTCATCATCTAAGAGTTTATTATGTGCCCACATGGCTAGACAGTAGAACACACAGCAGAACATGTTTGCTGCCATAGAGGGCTTTGTGGTGCTATAAACCCATTACAACAGATAGAAACATGAAATTTGGACCATGAATTTGATAGACAGGAATAACTGAATCAATACAACTACAAATACAACTAATGATTTGATATTCATGCAAAAAAAAGGAATCAAAACTTTTAAGCCCTGAAATATAATTTTGCTATCAGTTTACTATGTGACTTAGTCTTCTGGGTCTTGTAGATGAGGATTAATTTTCATACCCTATTTCTAGAACATTCAGTTACTTTATTAAAAATTTAAGTCTGTCAGATCGTTGATTGCCAACCAATTATTTGCCCAAATAGCTGATTTAATTTAGAACTGACCACCCAAATGACTTCATAGGATTGATTTGATCTGTGTTATTAAGCCTGGGTCAGTTAAGCTATTTCAGGCACGAAAAGTACGAATTGTACAATCACTCATAATCCAGATAACTGTTACATTCACATAAAAATCATCTTTATATATAATCATAATTTTACCCGACCTCCCTAATATTCAACGTCAAAACTTAAGAAGAACAGGGCATTTAGAAAGAACATACTGAAAAACTAGGATAATACAATGAAGTAATAGGTAAGAAGTATGACAGTCTATTTATACAATAGAATAAAGAAGAGGTTACGAATAAAATGTGTAGGTAGAATATCAGTATTTTGAGGACAGTATGAAATATGAAAAAATCTTGTTTCATTTTTCAACAGATATTTATTAAGTACCTGGTATGGTGACAAATAAAGAATTTATAATCTAGTGGGAATATGCAAAGATCACTAAGCAATTGCAATTGGTTGACAAGCAGAAGTCTAAGCACAGAAAAGAGTGATCTAATTCAGAAATGGGGACCAGGACAGGTGTCCCAGAGGACACAGTGTTTAAAATGAGAAGGTACTAACTACAGAAGGTTGTGGGAGAGATGGGAAAAAACAATGCTATCAAGAGAGGGTACAGCGTGTGTAAAGGCTCAGAGGTGAAGGAATTCACAATTTATTTGAGACATTCAGTGTTTAGAACTTAGGTATGTAAAATTGATAGTTTGCGTATTAAAGCATAAAGCCATCTGGAACCTGTCAGCTTAGCCCAATTAAACACAATGCTCCAGAGGCCATGGTGTTATCTATCTGGGCTATTTTGCTTTCCTTTATAACTTGAGGTGGAGTAAATTGTGTCAATTGCAAGCAACTACCCAGGAGTGTGGTACAAAGGATTACACAGAAGGCAGTGTAAGTGGCTTAGTTTTAAAAATGATACAAAGTTACTATTTACTCAATTCCTTTAATAGGCCAAGTATAGTGCTTAGGTTCTTCACATATATTTTTCTCATGTGATTCTAACAACGAGTTAATAATGTCTTCATAGTATAGTTGAAGAGACTGAGGCTAACTGTATCAGTTGGTTCTTGCTGTGTAACAAATTATCCACTCAGTCTGCCCATTGACAGTGTAACTGGAGCTCACTAGGTGTTCTGATATTGGTTGGGCTCCCTTATGCATCTGTGTCAGCTGAAGGTTGGTTGGGTTACCTAGCTCTTTTCCATATGGTCTCTCATCTTCCATCAAGCTAGTCTGGCTTTGTGCTTACAGAGGAGCTGAGAGGAAAGAGAGAGATTCATAGAGAAAGAGAGAGTAAGAGAGAGAGATTGCATAAGTGTGAGGACGTTTTAAGGCCTGTGTTTAGAAGTAGAATGCTGTCAGTTCTACCATCTTCTACTGGCCATAGTGAGTCACTAGGGCAGTTCTGATTCAAAAGGTGGGGGAACAGACTCCACCTTTTGAGAGGAGGAGCTGATAAGTACTGTTGGAAAGGATGTGGGGAGACAGAGAGGTCACTAACTGGGGCCAGGGTGTTTTGAAGAACATATTGAAAAAACTAAGATAATACAATGAAATAACAATCAATTCTACTATAAGAAGAGAGGGCCACATACTTGTCCAATGTCGCCACTGTAGTAAGTGGCTGAGACACAATTTGATTCCAATGCCTTTTTTCTTTTCACTTGATTCACTGCCTCTCCTGCTATTTATGACAAAGTTCTTCAAAGTGTGCGTTGATGAGCAAGTATATCCTGCTTAGACATAAAATGACCTGGAAATGGAAATTTACTTAGATGAGTGATAATGTAGCTTTTATTCATTTTGTAACCAGAAAATATTTTGCTAGAGGAAAAAGCGTGAATTGGGAAGTTGGTAATTTAAATTCACAAAATTGTTATCTTGCTAGCTACAAAGTCCTTAGCTACCAGAGATGTTTTTCTCTCCCCTTTAGACCTATTGTTTAAAACAAAAACAAAAACAAAAACAAAAACATCTGATTGTTTAGAAGAGGCAGGGCCCACATGACAGATGAACAAATTCTGTTTGGATAGAGATTGAATGGAGATTTTCACTTGGGGAAGCCCAAGTGTCTTAATTCCTCCACTGTAGCTGTTTTTCTTCCTTAGACTTTCCTGTCTTCATATTGTTGCCATGCATGGATTTGTACTTGTAAGATATTTTATGTCTCTTTATTTTATTTGGTTTTAAATTGCCCTCATATGTTCAAAATGAAATCTTCTAACAAAGCATTAGAGTTATTGACTTTAATATGCGTACAGGTTTTGTTTAATAGCAAGAAGAGTATCTGCTAAACACTGTAACTCCAGTGGGGTACAATGGACAGATACATGAGGTTGTCTTTTCATTTTTTACTGTACTTGGTTAGATATCAGAGTAAAGCATGCTTTGTAATCTCTCTTTAAATAGAAATTGTACATATATAATAGTGTAGCACATATTTTATGAAAGCTAAACTTAATATCCAAGTCTTGGAGATAGTAATTTATTTTAAATACCTACATTTATATTAAAAATGGTTACTACCCTCAATCTAAGAAAGAATATAACAGTTCTATTGTACTATATGGGTTAGACATTACCAAATTCATTACCTATCTGAATCGTAATTGTCAGCCTTCCTCCCCATTATCCATCCAATTTCTTTACCAGCATTTCTTCCTCTTCTTGACTTTGTATTCACAATGAGAAATGTTAGCAATAATAGCTTTAATAATGGCAACACTGTCTTGAATTTTTATGGCACATTTCCGCTGAAAGGTTTAAAGTGATTCAGATGAATTTCCTTGTTTTCATTGGCAACTTTCCAATGAGTTAGAGTGTTGGAATAAATGCTACCTCAGCTTCACAACTGTCTTTGTCATCCCCTTCATATGACTGATTATTTGCCTCTATCTGACATGAACCTGATCTCTTTCTCACCCCATTCCCAGAGTCACAGAAGCTTCTTATCCCCATAAATATGTGTGTGTGTGTGTGTGTGTGTGTGTGTGTGTGTGTGTGTGTCTATTGTTTTCAACTACTCTTTCCTCTTACTCTGGGCACACCTGGGGGTTTAGCAATGCTCTAGACTAAATAATATAAACGAAAATTCAAGAACTTGCCAGAAGTAACACTTAACCAAAGTGCCAATTCTGTTTATCAGAAATGTGACTAACCTTAGCTCATGACAAATGATAATTTTCACATCTAGACAAGAAGAGGAAATAATAGGATTCATGAAATTTCAACTTATAAAATATTCAGTTTTGGATGAATTGGATAGGAATTCTGATACAGGCAGTAAAGACCGGGAGATATAGAATAACAGTTTTTGCATGCTAAGTGCATTTGATTAAATAATATCTTGTAATGATTTTCTTGTTAATGGCTAGTCACTGATGTCAGTGTTGCCTCTGTGATTATGAATTTTGGGATTGATTATATTGGCATAATACAGCCTAAGAGAAAGAGAAGCTCTTGGACACAGACATTACTTTTCTTTCTTGGGATCCTTATTCTTTTTTTTTTTGAGACGGAGTCTCGCTCTGTCACCCAGGCCGGAGTGTAGTGGCACGATCTCAGCTCACTGCAAGCTCCGCCTCCCGGGTTCATGCCATTCTCCTGCCTCATCCTCCCGAGTAGCTGGGACTACAGGCGCCTGCCACCACACCTGGCCAATTTTTTGTATTTTTTAGTAGAGACGGGGTTTCACCCTGTTAGCCAGGATGGTCTCGATCTTCTGACCTCGTGATCCGCCCTCCTTATTCTAATAATAGTTTTTAGTTTTTAACATTTAAAGACATGCACAGGTGAAAGAAAATATCAAGTCAACTGCATTTCTACATCTCAGAAATCTTAAAAGTTATGCTGGAAAAATGGTACTAAAAGTAAAATATGAAATTTTAAAAAATGGCCACATTTTAGTTGAACTCATGAAAAACTTGTAATATGATTAAGAGCTGGCATTAAAGAAATGTGTGATTATTGAAGACTATATAAACATCTATATTTTATTCACTTATAAAATGTTCAGTAGTTTTGAATGTTGTTCTAAAGCAAAAGTGGATAACATTTTTCCCGTGATGTTTTAGTAGCTACTCATTCTTCATTTTTACAATAAGATTTTGTTTAAAATATCATACTACATATTTTTGTTGTTAAAGTAGAGATGAAAACATTGTGAAGTGCTGAATATTTAGGTTATCCTATAGATTTGCACAAATAAAAATATTTTCTTAAATCATAATTATATAATATAATTAAGAATATATTAGAGATATTATATATTACAATATTTTTATATGTGTATATATGGGTTTTTTTTTCTGGGAAATAAATCCCTAGAATCAATAAAAGCCATTTGGCATATATGCCCTCAAATTCTAAAATTAATTGATTAAAATATTCAAACTTTCCTACCTACGTAAACTAATTGAACGCTTATGATGAACTGCTTTGACTGGTGTTGTTAATTCCTTTGTTGCATCTCCATGATAGTGCCTAAATTCAGTCTATGTGATGATCAGTATATTGTCTTAACTTGGCTAGGCTGTGGTCCCTAGTTGTTCAATCAAATACTAGTTTAAGTGTTGCTGTGAAAGTATTTTGTTGTGATTAACTCTCATAGTCATTAGACTTTTTTTTTTTTTTTTTTTTTTTTTTTTGAGACAGTGTCTCTCTCTGTCACCCAGGCTGGAGTGTAGTGCTGCCATCTCGACTCACTGCAACCTCTGCCTCCCAGGTTCAAGCAGTTCTCGTGCCTCAGTCTCCCCAGTAGCTGGGGCTACAGGTGCATGCCACCACGCCTGACTTTTTTTTTTTTTTTTTTTTGCATTTTGGTAGAGACAGGGTTCCACTATGTTGCCCAGGGTGGCCTCGAGCTCCTGAGCTCAAGCAATCTGCCTGCCTTGGCCTCTGAAAGTGCTAGGATTACAGGCATGAGCCACCACACCTGGCCTATCATTTGACTCTAAATAAGGGAAATTATCCTAGATACCTGGGTGGGCTGACTCAGTCAGTGAAAGGTCTTCAGACAGAACTAAGACATTTGAAAGAAAGACGGAATTCTACTATGTATTGCAGCTTCAGGTCATGCCATAGAGTTTTCTGCCTGCGTTTTCTGATACTCTACCCTATAGATTTCAGACTTGCCTTGTTGGCCCCCACATTTCTATAAGCCAATTCCCTGCAAAAAATCCTTTAATATATACCTCCTACTTCCTCTATGTCTCTGGTCGAACCAAATTTGACCTCCAACTTCCCTTCCAACAGTTTCACCTGAACCATTTTTTAGAAATTGCTATAAAGAACTTCTGAGCTGTAGATAAAAGAATTGCAACAGCAACCCATTACTTTAATGTACAGTATCTAAAAGTTGTCCTTGCTTTACACAAATATTTACTTCACGTGACATCCCGGTTTGCAGCATAATTTTCCAGATTCCTATTTCTGTCTGCTGACCAAGAAGGCTTTTACATTCCCCTCACTTGACTAAACTTTAGACTTGTTTTTTCCTGACTATAGGCCCCTGGCCTCCCTTTCCTTGGAGCATTTACTTTAGAAAACTTGCATTTGTAAATACCTTCTCAGTTCCTTTGAGATGTAAATCTTCCCCCAGCCTCTTGCCAGCTTTAGAACCCAGAAGTGTCTTTCTCAAGGAGCCTTCTCTTTGAAATGTAATCATCAAGGAAGATAGAGGCCCTGTCTCCCACTCTCTGTGCGGGGTGGGGGGTGGGGGAGGGGGAAAGGAGGCTAACTTCCATAATCACCAATTAGCAGACAAAGATAGTTGACAACCTCTCTTCTTCAGTGTCTTCCAGTACTTTTCCACTAACTCACCCCAGTGTTTAAACACTCTCTTGTTTTTGTTTCAGTGGAGTTGAGTCCAATCTTCCTCCCCTATTTCTATAGTCATGAGTAAAGTCTTCCTTGCCTGTTTAACTGTCCAATGCATTTTTTCCTTGCACTACAATGGGTCATAAGATTAGAGTGTGCATTCTTCAGTTATTCATAATTTGGTAAATACAAATTCATTTAAATCAGACTTTGTATTACGTGCATGTTGACTTTGGTATAATGATTGGTATTTTGACAGTATATTCTATTTATAAAAATAGATTTTTAATAATCGTATGCAAATTTTTGCATATATAGAAAATTATTACAAGGTACTTATTCTGAATTAGTAAGGACCACCAGTAGTTTATGTAATAATGCCACTACTATAATGATTTAGCTTAATATCGGCCAGCTAATCGTCACCATCATTTCCCAGCTTTTTAGCCCACTCCTCTTTTTTTTCTCTTCCTTCTCAAACCTAAAGACTAAGAACACAAGAAAATAGCGGCCATTAGTAATTTTGTGCCTACACAGAGTTTTTGTTGCTATCTCAAACAGAAAAAGTTTGTTTGTAGAATTTTAATGTGAGTCCAGTTGCTTCTGCTATTGAAAACAGAAAAACTAGAGATTGTGAAAAGCCATAGAGAAGTTCTGTTTAGATTTCCTGTGTCTGAGAGACTCTTAATAATCCCACATCTTCCTCCAACTCCGAGTATAATCATTTCCCTGAAATTACAAGGTCTTCTATTTGTGGCATTATTGATTATTGAGCTAAACAAACTAGGGTGGCTACTGGTCAGTATAACCAGAGTTCTAGCACATGTAACAAAGAGGGGAATGTATTGCTGAGGAAGCTTGGACCCTGTGATTAAGCATGCAAGAAGGAAATGTGTAGAGGACTCCAGGCCCAAACCTGTGCCTTGGAGGCAAAGCATGCCAAACATAAAAGTACAGCTGCTTTTAATTTATTTATTTATTTATTATTATTATTTTTACTGTCTATGTATCTTAAATATTAAGAGTATAGTCTTGACGAAAGGGGCCACATGCCAGTTATTATATTATGAACATTATATATGCTGGAACTTAACAAATAATTAGTGTAGAGAATGACCTATGTTTAAGATTCTGTATACATAGATTGTTATATTGATTACTTCATATAAAAACTTTCTCACCAATTTCTTTTTAGAGCAAATATCTTTTAAACCTTTTTTTGCATAAAGTATTGTAATCTTCTTCATCTATAATTCCAAGAAAGTAAATACAGAGAGAGTACTCTGTTTACATTCCCCAAACAAGAGTCATTATAAAATCATAAATATTCTCCCATATCTAACAATAAAGGATTAAAGTTAAAAAGTGTAAAAATAAAAAGCAACACATTAGAACATACTACTATATAAAATCACTTAACCACAAAGGAAGTCACTAAGAAAGGAAGACAAGAGTCTCAAAACAACCAGAAAAATGGCAACATAAGGGCAGTACCAAGTCTTTACTCATCAATAATAACACTAAATGTAAATGGTCTCAATTCTCCAAGTAAAAGTTATGCAGTAGCTGAATGTGTAAGGAAACAAGATCCAAGAAACCCACTTAACCTATACAGACTCAATAGACTGAAAGTAAAGGGATAGAAAAATATACTGTGTGCAATTGGAAAGCAAAAAAGAGCAGGAGTGGATATATCAGATAAAATAGACTACAAGCCAAAGACTGTAAAAAAAAAAAAAAAAAGACAAAGGAGGTTTCCATATGGTAATTAAGGAATCAATTCAGCAGGAGGATATAACAATTATAAATAATGTATGCACCCAACAGCAGAGCTCCCAAGTATGTAATGCAAGCATTAATAGATCTAAAGGGAGAGATAGAATGCAATAGAATAATAGTAGGGAACTTTAACACCTAACTCTCAATCTGGACAGCAAATCAACAAAGAAATAGTGGAGTTAAACTACACACTAGATCTAATAGGCCTAATTGACATTTATAGAATATTTTACCCTGTGCTGCAGCATACATGTTCTTTTCATCAGCACATGAGACATTCTCCAGAATAGACCATATCTTAATCCACAAAACAAGTCTGCACAAATTCTACCACAATAGAAATTATATCAAGTATCTTTTCTTTTTTTAAAATTTTTAAATTTTTTTATTTTCTTTTTTGAGATGGAGTCTCACTCAGTCATCCAGGCTGGCGTGCAATGGCACAGTCTTGGCTCACTGCAACCTCCACCTCCAGTGTTCCAGCAATTCTCCTCCCTCAGCCTCCCAAGTAGCTAGGATTACAGGTGTGTACCACCATGCCCAGCTAATTTTTGGGTTTTTAGTGGAGACGAGGTTTTCCCATGTTGATCAGACTGTTCTTGAACTCCTGACCTCAGGTTATCCACCCACCTCGGCCACCCAAAGTGCTGGAATTACAGGTGTGAGCCACCGTGCCCAGCCTCAAGTATCTTTTCTGACCACAAAAATACACAAACACATGGAAATTAAACAACATGCTCCTGAATGACCAATGGGTCTATAAGGAAATTAAGAAGTAAATTTAACAATTTTTTGAAATAAATAAAAGTGGAAAACAACATACCAAAATCTATGGGATACAGCAAAAGCAATACTAAGAGGGAAGCTTATAGCAATAAACTCCTATGTAA
This sequence comes from Macaca fascicularis, assembly GCF_037993035.2. Lineage (NCBI taxonomy): Eukaryota > Metazoa > Chordata > Mammalia > Primates > Cercopithecidae > Macaca > Macaca fascicularis. The sequence goes on from NC_088377.1 coordinate 154,691,816, forward strand.
GAAAAGTAGAAAGACTTCAAGTAAACAACCTAACGATGCACCTCAAAGATCTAAAAGAGCAAGAACAAACCAAACCCCAAATTAGTAGAAAGAAAGAAATAATAAAGATCGGAGCAGAAATAAATGAAATTGAGACTAAAAATATACAGATCATCAGAAAGTTGGTTTTTTGAAGACAAAATTGACAAACCTTCAGCTAGATTACTTAAGAAAAAAGAAGACGCAAATAAATAAAATTAGAAATAAGAAAGGAATCATAACAACTGAAGTCTCAAAAAAACACTGAATCATTATGAACAACTATATGACAATACATTGGAAAACAGAATAAATGGGTAAATTCCTGGACACATATAACCTACCAAGATTAAACTATGAAGAACTAAAAAGCCCCAACAAACCAACACCAAGTAATGAGACTGAAGCAGTAATAAAAAGTCTCCCGTCAAAGAAAAGCCCAGAACTTCATGGATTCACTGCTGAATTCTACCAAACATTTAAAGAGGTATTACCAATCCTGCTCAAACTCTTCAAAAAAATTAGAAAAGGGAATACTTCCAAACTCATTCTGCAAGGCCAGTATTACCCTCATACCAAAACCAAGCAAGGACACAACAAAACAGAAAGCTACAGGCCAGTATTACTCACAAATATAAAAATATGTAAAATATATAAATATACAAAAAATAGAAATATATCCAAATGTAAGTATATGGAATGTTAAAAATCCTCAACAAAATACTAACAAACTGAATTCAATGACCATGGTCAAGTCGGATTCATCCCAGAGATGCAAGGACGGTTCAACATAAGCAAATCAGTAAGCATAATACATCACATTACCAGAATCAAGAAAAAAAAACCATATAATTATTTCACTAGATGTGAAAAAAGCATATGATGAAATTCAGCATCGCTTTATGATGAAAACCCTCATCAAACGGGTATAGGAGGAACATACCTCAAAATAATAAGGGCCATATATGACAAACCCATGTCTACCATTGTACGAAACAGGGAAAAATTGAAGGCCTTTTCTCTGAAGAGCAGAACAAGACAAGGATGCCCACTTTTACCATTATTATTCAATACAATACTGAAAAGTCCTAGCCAGAGTAATTAGGTGAGAGAAAGGAAAAAAGGCCTTCAAACTGGAAAAGAAGTCAAATTAGCCTTGTTTACAGACAGCATGATCATATTATACTCAGAAAAACCTAAAAACTGCACCAAACAGCTATTAGAACTGATAAGGGAATTCAGTAAAGTTGCAGGATACAAAATTAACATATAAAAATAAGTAGCATTTATATATGCCAACATCAAATAATCTGAAAAAGAAATCAGGAAAACGATCCCATTTACAATAGCTACAAAAATATAAAATACCCAGGAATCAATCTAACCACAGAAGTAAAAGATCTACATAATAAAAACTGTAAAACTCTGATGAAATAGAAGACACACAAAAAATAAGAAGATATTCCATAATCATGTATTAAAAGAATTAATATTGTTCAAATGACAGTACTATCTAAAACAATTTACATATTCAATGCAATCCATATCAAAATATGAATGATATTCTTTACAAAAAAGAAAAACATTCTAAAATTTATTTATTTAAGCTAATTTAAAATGTGAATGATTTATTTATTTATTTATTTTACTTTTTAAAAAAACGTTGTGGGTACATAGTAGGTGTATATATTTATGTAGTGTATGAGATGTTCTGATACAGGCATGCAATGTGAAATAAGCACGTTATGAAAAATGGAATATCCATCCCCTCAAGCATTTATCCTTTAGAGTTACAAACAATTCAATTACACTATTTAAGTTATTTCAAAATGTACAATCAAATTATTATTGACTATAGGCATCTTCTTGTGCTATCAAATAGTAGGTCTTATTCTTTCTATTTTCTTTTGAACCCATTAACCATCCCCACATACCGTCAGCCCCTCACTACTTTTCCCAGCCTCGGGTAACCATTCTTGTACTCTCTATGTCCATGAATTCAACTGTTTTGAGTTTTAGATCCCACAAATAGGTGAGAATATGCAATTTGCCTTTTTGTTCCTGGCTTATTTCACTTAACATAATGACTTCCAGTACTGTCCATTTTGTTGCAAATAACAGGATCTCGTTCTTTTTTATGACTGAATTAGTTGTATATATGTATCACATTTTCTTTATTCATTTGTTTATGGACACTTGAGTTGCTTCCAAATCTTAGCTATTGTAAACAATGCTGCAAAAAACACAGGAGTGCCAATATTTCATTGATATACTGATTTCCTTTCTTTTTGGTACGTACCCAGAAATGAGATTGCTGGATCATATGGCCTCTCAATTTGTAGTTTTTTGAGGAACCTCCAAACTGTTCTCCGTAGTGATTATATAGTCCCATCAACAATGTACAAAAGTTCCCTTTTCTCCACATCCTCGACAGCATTTGTTATTGTCTGCCTTTTGGATATAAGGCATTTTAACTAAGGTGAGGTGATATCTCATTGTACTTTTGATTTGCATTTCTCTGATGATCAAAGATGTTGAGCACCTTTTCCCATGCCAGTTTGCATTTATATGCCTTATTTTGAGAAATTACTATTCAAATCTTTTGTCACTATTTTGACTGGATTATTAGATTTTTTTTTCCCGTGAGTTGTTTGAGCTCCTTATATATTTTGGTTAATAATCTCTTGTTAGAGGTGTAGTTTGTAAATATTTTCTTCCATTCTGTGGTTGACTCTCTACTTTTTTGATTATGTGCTTTGCTGTGCAGAAGCTTTTTAACTTGATGTCCTTCCATTTGTCCATTTTTTTGCTTTGTTTGCCGGTGCTTATGAGGTATTGCTCAAGACGTCTTTGCCCAGGCCAATGTCCTGGAGATTTTTCCCAATATTTTCTTGTAGTAGTTTCATGGCTTAAGGTCTTAGAGTTAATTCGTTAATCCATTTTGTTTTGGTTTTTGTATATGGCAAGAGATAAGGGGCTAGTTTCATTCTTCTGCATATGGATATCCAGTTTTCCCCACACCATTTATTGAAGATACTGTCTTTTCCCTGGTGTATGTTATTGGTACCTTTATAAAATATAAGTGAACTGTAGGGGTATGGATTTGTTTCTGGCTTCTCTATTCTATTCCATTGGTCTATGCATCTGTTCTTATGCCAGTATCATGCTGTTTTGTTCACTAAAGCTCTGTAGTATATTTCAAAGTCAAGTAACGTAATACCTCCAGTTTTGTTCTTTTGGCTTAGGATAGCCTTGGCTATTCTGTGTCTTTATGGTTCCATGTAAATTTTAGGACTTTTTTTTTTTTCTGTGAAGAATGTCATTGGTATTTTGATAGGGATTGAATTGATTTGTAGATTACTTTGGGTAGTATGGACATTTCAGTGATACTGTTTGTTCCAAACCATGAACAAAGACTATCTTTCCATTTTTTGGTGTCCTCTTCAATTTCTTTCATCAGTGTTTTATAGATTTCATTATATAGATCTTTCATTTATTTGATTAAGTCCTAGGTATTTAATTTTATGTGTGACTATTATAAATGTTATTACTTTTAAATTTCTTTTTCACATTGTTCACAGTTGGCATACAGAAATGCTGCTGAGTTTTGTGTGTTGATTTTGTATCCTGAAACTTTACTGAATTTACTTATCGGTACTAATAGTTTTCTTGTGGAGTCTTTAGGTTTTTCCAAATATAAGATCATATCACCTGCAAACAAGGATTATTTGACTTCTTCCTTTTCAATTTAAATGCCTGTTAAATCTTTCTCTTCTCTGATTGCTCTAGCTAGGACATCCAGTAGTTTGTTGTATAACAATGGTGACAGTGGGCATACTTGTCATGTTCCAGATCTTAGAAGAAAGTCCTTTAGTTTTTCCCCATTCAGTACAATACTAGCTGTGGGTCTGGCATGTATGGCTTTTAGTATGTTGAAGTATGTTCCTTCTATCCCCAGTTTTTTGAGAGTTTTTGCTTTATGAAGAATTGCTGAATTTTATCAAATGCTTTTCCAGCATCACTTGAAATAATTGTATGTTGACTCTGTTGATATAATGTATTGTAACACATTGATTGATTTGTATATGTTGAACTATTCTTGAATCCCAAGGATAAATCCCACTTTGTCATGATGAATGATCTTTATAATGTATTGCTGACGTAGGTTTGCTAATATTTTGTTGAAAATGTTTGCATCAATATTCATTAGCAATATTAGTCTGTAGTTTTTTTTTTTTCTTTGATGTGTCTTTGTCTGGTTTTAGTATCAGGGTAATACTGGCCTCATAGAATTAGTACTCCTCCTTTATTTTTTAGACTACTTTGACTAGGATTGCTATTAGTTCTTCTTTAAATGTTTGGTAGAATTTAGCAGTGAAACCATCAGGTCTCAAGCTTTTCTTTACTGGTCTCATGCTTTTCTTTACTGGGACACTTTATCATGGCTTTGATCTCATTTCTTGTTATTGGTTTTTTTAGGTTTTTCCTGGTTCTTTCGGTAAGTTGTATGCATCTAGGAATTTGTCCATTTCTTATGGATTTTACACTTTATTGGCATATAGTTGTTCATAATAGCCACTATGATCCTTTGAATTTCTGCAGTATCAGTTGTAATGTCATCTTTTTCATTTCTGATTTTATTTACTTGGATCTTCTCTTTTTTTCTTAGTCTGACTAAAGGTTTGTCAGTTTTGTTAAACTTTCAAAAAACCAGCTTGTTTCATTGATCTTTTGCATCATTTTTTTCATTTCAATTTCATTGATTTCTGCTCTGATTTTTATTATTTATTTTATTGTACTAACTTTGGGTTTGGTTTGCTCCTGCTTTTCCAGTTCTTTAAGATGCATCATCAGATTGTTCACTTGAAGCTTTCCTTTTCTTTTTTGATGTAGGCACTTATAGATATTAACTTCCCTGTAGTACTGCTTTTGCTGTATCCATAGGTTTTGCTATGTTGTGTTTCTTTTATCATCTGTTTCAATAAATTTTTCAATTTATTTCTCTTTTTCTTTTTTTTTGTTCAGCCAATGGGTCATTCAGGAGCATATTGTTTAGATTCCATGTATTTGTATAGTTTCCAAAATTCCTCTTATTAATTTCTAATTTTATTCCACTGTGGTCAAAGAAGATACTTTATATTTTATTTTTTGAGTAAAATATAGTCTATCCTTGGTAATGATCCATGTGCAAGGAAAAGAATGTGTATTCTGCAACTCTTGGATGAAATGTTCTGTAAATATCGATTAGATCTCTTTGGTTTACAGTGCAGACATAATCTGGGAGGCTCTTTGGAGGTCCTCATGGGGGAAAAGTTTATGTCTAGCCAAACAGGCAGCACTGACTGGCGTGTGGAAGAATTGCTGTCAGCTTTACCACTTTCAGTCACAGAAGATACACAAAGGGACAGTAGTCTCAATAATTGTTTAAACACATTTTTAAAGGCCCATTTTGTTTTCCTCCATGAAAAAACAAATTTTCTGGCCAATGTAGTGCAAAGTGCTGGAATTCTATGTTACGGCATTTTGAGTTCCATTCTAATCTAATTTAATTCTGGTGAAACAAATTTTCACCTGAAAAGCGTTGATTGATTTCTCTCTGTAGTGATTCCTTTTTAAAAATGCACTTGAAACTGGGTTGACATCTGAACAGGAAGATTCTATTTCTTCTATATTTCTTGGCATCATTGTCTGTACCCAGCAAGAGAATTGCAAGGCTATCTTTGGATTATCTGTGCTTTTATATCTAATCTTGTTTGAGATGCTTTTTATGAAAAAAGATGAAAGTATGAAAAATGTAAATTTCTTTAGATACTTTAAAGATTTATAGGTCTCTTCTTTTTAAATATATTCACCAGTAAATATTTTTTCTGTTTTTATGGTTAGGTATATATAATGTAAGAATACAAGTGTAAGATAAATAACATGATTTTATGCCAGTTCTAGAGTTTATATTACAGTTTCAAATTTAAAATACTTAAATGATGTTTCATGGTTTGGAAGCAATTTTGCCCCTACTGCATTCTCAATTTACTGAGTAATTTGTTGAGTAATGACTAAGTGCCAGGCATGATGCAAGGCCTGGGGACTAAGACCCTTTATTTTCAAAGATCTTAAAGGGTAGTAGAGACTATGCACAAAAGAGAGGCATTTGTAATATAATGGGATAAGTATTTGAGTGATTTATATTCCATTTTTTCCCATATTATGGGTGATATAAGAATGTAAGAAAATAACTGTGTTTTAGGAAAAAGATTGGATATATTTGTCTGGTTCTGATCTTGATTTTCCTGCCAATTGGTAAAATAATCTTGCTATATTTATGTTCATGCATGGGTGATGTGGGGGATAAAAACAGTCGAATTAGGTGGTACATATATAGCAGATTTTACACTATAAACCATAGTATGGGTAAGTTGATCTTAATGTCATAGGTGAAATCTTTGAAAAATGTAGTGGCAATTAAGGAATTTATAGACCATAAAACCCAAACATAATGCAATGCTATATATGTTTATACAAATCAATTACAAAAAAGGTATTGTACAACAATTTATAAACAATGACTTATAATTAGTTGCAATTTAAAGTATTCAACAAAACCATGAAATTCATCAACAATCCTCAGTCCTGCTGAGTGCTTCTGAAATCTCCAACAGTTTTGCTCAAATGAAATAGAAAATTAAAGGTGAAAGAGTTATATTTCTAAGAATTGGGCTTAGCTCAGGATGTAAACTTGGCCTAGTCCCATCTAGGTCACACAAATTTGCACTATTGTTTCTGTATAATAAAGAGATCCAAGGCATTTTTTCTAATTTTTCAGTGTTGGTGGCAGAAATGACATGCAGCAAATGTTCATTTCTGAGGAGGAATTACATCAGAAGATCATCTACTTCCTCCTGGGCTTAGCACACACTGTTCTCTCTAAAGTGTAGACCCATCAGCATCTTGTATTTCTATCCTTTTCTTGATTTCTCACTTTGGCTTGCTCTTCCTAGTTTAGGCTTCTTGAGACTGAGGTTGCAACCCTGTAAAAAGTGTCTTGGGTTTGTAGCTCCACACGAGAAGCTTGCAAATTTCAGTCATGAAGTGTTACTTTCTCACGCTCATTCAGTATCTCAGAGTAACACTAGGTTGGTAAACCTATCCTCGTGCTCCACTTGGAAAGGGGCACCAGGGTAAGAAAAACCAATTAGTTTATCTATTAGAAAAACACACCTAATCAAATCGAATGGTAATGGCATAGAGTGTAGACAGCTAAGCCCTTTTACTTACATTATTTCATTTAATGCTCACACCAACTCTGAGAGAGTTGCTACTACAAATGCCACACTACTACAAAATTCCCATTTTACAGATAACAAAACAGAAGTTAAGAGGTTAAACATAACACCACCAGTAATTTTAGGAGAATAATAATGCATTTTTATGTAAAAAGTATTTAACAATCAATGTGCAATCTAAAGTTTCATCAGTGTCCAAAAATCGAAGGTTTACTGAAATGTCTAATTTTAAAAAGAATATAAATCTTTACTAATATGATACTTTCTATCAAGACTGGAGAAATATGTTTAGAAAATCCCAATTTTTGTAAGAAAGAGAAGAAAGAAAAAGAAACTTCGGAGTTGGAGTTTCAGTCTGAAAATGAAAAAGGGAGAAAAATGGGCCAGCCTTTTCAGAGAAGATTGTTGAAACTTCCTAGGCATAGGACTTGGTGCTGATGAGAGCCTTTTTACCATAGGAACATATGTGGAAAATCAATACTGCAGGTCACAAACCCTGTCAGTAAATTCCTGCAGAGGAGCAAAGACCATATAGAAGTGCCAACCAGAACAGATGTCATTCTTAACTTCATTTTCTCCAACAGAGAAATGCTTGCAGATTTAAAATTGGAACAAAATCTTCACATAAGCAATCATGAATTGGCAGAATTAGGGATTCTAAGAGAAGGCCTGGAAAAATCCTGAAAAATGAATAAAAAAAGGCTTAAAAACCTGACTTTGGCAAACAAGTGAAATTATAAGGCAGACATTCAATCCATTTTTTTAAACATTCCTGCAAAGCTATAGTCACATGTTTTTCATCTCAGGCCCAGACATGAGCAATGCCCCATGTCAAGTCTACTAGAGCAGGAAGGGCATGATAAGCTTGAGCTGCTTGATTGGAATTATGATAGGCAATATTCGTGGCATCTAGGGTGACTCTGGCGTAACCCTATGCCCAACAGATCTAAGTGTCTCCCTGGATTGCCATACCTGCACTGGGGCACCTGCCTTGGTTTCCAGCTAGAGTGAGAGCCATTCATTTTTGGCTATGATCTCAACACATTTCTTGATGCTTGCCATTGAAATGAATCTCATTTGTTTTACTTTGTGCTGCTAACTGAGGTCTTGTTCAGAGAAAACATATTTTTCATAACTGAGGTTATAATATTTACCCACTTTTTAATATTGTTTATTGCTTTGTATCCCCAGACTTATACTCAGATAATATCTTATGATGCTGTTAGAAGTAAGCTAAATTTTGTTGTGACTTTTTCCATACCTGGGACAAGGGCCCATCCTTCATGCTAGTTAGTTATTCTCAAAACCAGTTAGTCCCTTCGGTCTGCCTGGCAGAGTTCCCAGTATGTCTCACCATGTTGCTCACATTATCCCATGGTTCTCATGAGATGGAATTCCATTAGAGTGAAAAATTCCAAGGAAACAGAAAAAATATTAAGAACATTAAAAATTTAACGTTATAGGTCATGATATAGAAAGGTTGATTTAAGGAAATAATTCAGTAAAGAACAAAAGTGTACTTATAAAAAGTATACGTAATAGGAGCTAGGATCTGTGTCCAGTGAAGAATATAGGGTGAAAAGCTGTGGAGTTTAAACTTATGAGTGAGAAAAGAGTTGCAACCTATGGAGAGAAAAATAGAAGTTTTTGAACTTCCACAAACAAGATAGATAATAGAATCATACAAAAAATGGGATCTTAGCAATTCCTTCTGTAACACTGCTGATACTGATCATCCGCCCACAACTTGAAATTTTGCAGCTCTGGGGAACTTATTACTGGTAAGTAGGCCACTTTACAGAGGAAAATAATAAAGGAATATATATTCTTCTTAATAAGTGGAAACAGGCCAATAGCATGTCACTAAAGATTTTTAATGCTTAAAAAGACTTTAACATTTTTAGGAGGGAGAGCCTAATCTACAGTCTGAACTGCTGAACTGGACTGAACATGGCTCTGGGACTCAGGGCAAACATACTACAAAAGGAAAGAACTAATACATATTTTCTAATTAGCTCAGCTAAAGAAGAGTGTGTATGCCTGTGTGTATGTGTGCACCCGTGTGTGTGTAGAGACAATATGTCTCTTAATGAAGATGTTTTATGCATCTTTTGAATGTTTATATTCTATGTCTACTGATATCTTGTTCCAAAGTATTTGTAGAAATAAAATTAGCTCTTTAATTGATTATATCATCATGGGAAATTAGGAAAGTATCTTTCCTTTTTCCTCTTCTGTAATTCTGCCTCTAATTGGTCATTAGGACACATTGAGTTTTTTTTTTAATATCTATTTCCTCTCCTCCATTGCTGACCGTACTTTAAGTTTGGTGCTTAATAACCTTTACCATTGCCTTCTAACTGGTTCTCTTGCCTCCTATCTCTTCTTTCAATTTGTCTTTCATATTGCCTCTGAGTTATCTCCTGAAGAGAGATCTGATCCAATGGCCTCTGTTAAAAACAAAAACAACTTATATGGCTCCCCATGGTGGAGACAATAAAGTTCTGCATTCCCTATTCCAACTATGAATTCTCTAGGATGCATTACTTGACTATGTTTGGTACTAACATTCTGTGCTCTTAAATATTTTTGTCTTTTTCTTGTTATAAAACCTTGCCAAAATGTATTGGAAATCCTGATTTAATTATTGACCTACTATGATTATACTGTTGGTCTTATTTTTAGTTGTATTGCTATTCCCAGTAGTCATTACTATATAGTATATGAAAGTTAAGGGCTGGAACAAATTTGGCTTTAACTTGGCTTAGTTTTCCACTCCATGCCTTTCTGTGCACAGTGCAGTGCACCTGTTCCTCAACACTTCCCAGCACTTCTGGGCTCTTTTCCCTTGGCACACTCTCCATGTAATGTAACCTTCCTGACCCTACATAGCAACACTTCACCTGTCATTGAAGCCAGAGCGCTAACTTTACATTCTCTTTCAAGCTTTCTCTGATCTCATTTGTCTTCTTTACTTCTTTGGAACCCAACTGCATATTCTTTTGGACTTTACCATAGCACTGAACTCTTTCTGCTAGAACATGCAGTTAGCTTTTAATCTCACATTTCCTCTACTCCTTTGAAAATTTCTTGAAGATAGATGTGATGCATAGCTCATCTTTACTACCTTGATGGCATAGAAGAAAAGTGCTAACTTTATGAAGAAGATGCTTACTAAGTATTTATTAAGTGGTCAAGTGGGTGTTTGATGGATCAATATTTCCTCATGTGTGTTCTGCAGAACTCTATTTCTGTAGCATTTCAGTTGGTTTTATATGAAATGGAGTTCTAGGGTCAAAGAGATTTGGGAAATTCTGTGTTTAATAGAGTCAAACTGTTTTATTTTTAAGTGAGATACTTATTAGAGTCTTAAATGCTGAAGTTTGTCATTCTCTAATGGTAAAATATTTTATCCAGCATTTCCAAACTTACATGGGCTACAGAACTGTTTATTCACAAACTGCCATGTTACATATAATCCAGTGAGAAGATCTGGCTAACCCCTGTTTTACAGTTGCAAACAGTTCTAAACTCCAAACTAAATAGCCTTGGAGTTAACTAAGTTAGAGACTAAATCTTTAACTGAGTTGACATATGAAGATGCTCTGATCTTCATGAAGCTATAGCCTTTGACTTTTGAGCTGCAGGAGGCAATCTCAGTGAGACTTAGCAGGACAAGCACTGTTAGAGGATTTTTAAAACCATTCAGGATGTCTAAATTACAGCTAAGCAGAATGTCTCAATATTATGTAATTTATCCTAGTATACAGGCTATTATCAGGAAATTTTCACAATTAATTTTTGTTACTTGATTCCTCTTAACTTATCCACTTTGATGACATACATTTTGCATATTTACCATAGCATATGAAAATCTTGAAGAACAATTTTATAGATGTGCAATTGTGAGGGCTTTATACAAGAAGAATTGCAACTCATTGTTCACAGTCAAAATGAAACAGGGCTTGATAAGTAGTTTTTCGAAAAGGAATTCGTCCTGCTCCAATTTCAACATGCACATCAGTAATATGCATGATAACCTGCAATGACAAATCACATGATATCAATAATGTTTTAGAATGTAATGTATACTCAGTTTTCACTTGGAATCTGCATTAGGAAATAATGGAAGAAGTTGCCTTGGGAAAATATATTTCAGTTTCTGTCTATCATTCTCTTCATCTCAAGCATAGTCTTCTGAAGCACAGAGCTGTATCCTTTGTTTCCTTTGTATACTCCTCCAACTTGAGTTCTGTTCTGTGTACCCAGTAGGCACTCTAAAGACATTATTAAGCTGACGCCCAAGTAAGTAGGTACTTTCATTAAGTTTTAAATGCAAGAACATCTTGATGATAAGGTATGGTGGAGTGTAGGGGGGGTGGTGGGCAGAAGCACCAGCCCCTTGGAGACTGAGAACAAAATTCAAAAGACCTTGATAAGCAAGAAACAAATATAAAGACATTCTCTGCTACACTCAAAGAACAAAAATCACATTGTAAAAATGTAAAATGAGTAATAAGGAGTTAGATCCGAGTACCTCAGGGAAACGTGGAAAAGTCATCACAAATTACAAGAGCTCCCATGAGTCAGTAATACGGTGCTTTTAAAAACTGAACATTTTCCCAAGGATATGTTAAAAAGGAGAATAGTAGGCAAGGTTATGCTTGGAGTCCATCTCATGTTAAATGGCACACTTAAATGAGATAACCTGAATATATAGTGAGCTAAAGAAATAAAGCTCAACTGATATTTCAGTTTTGTGAATTTTTCCTGCAAGATTCCTGAAAATACTGTGCCAATTAAGTCTCTTTCTAAATAATGGCAGCATCCACAAGCTCAGATCTCAAATTCCCAAGTATCATATTGGTTACAATGCAGATGAAGTATCCTTTGTGTTTCTAACCATGATGAAATGACAACCACCATCCTGGGGAACCATTCCTATGTGAAGAAGAGTGACTGCATTCTTGTCCTTGTAATACTATCGTAGTGTTAGGAACGGTATTCCCATCCTGTCAAACTGTGTGCACCTCTTCTGCTGAATATTCATTAGATTTCAGTTACACATGCTATGGGATTTCAAAGATCTGTAATGACTGAAAAAATTCATATACCTATTTTCGATAATTCATGTTGAGTATTAAATAGAAAATGAAATAGAAAGATTATTTCTCTTTTATTAACTCATTAAGACTATTGTCTAATACAGTTAAGAATTTTAAATAAAATATGCAACCGGGGAAAACTAAAGCAAACAGAATTTTGCCATAGCTTTATAATGGTATGTAAATTCAGTTTGTCACAAAAGGCATTTCATTAGAGGAGAATATGTATATCAAATATATTCTAAAACTGAAAAGTAGAAATTCCCCATTTTATACAAGGCAACTTAAAATGTAAGGAAATAGAGATTTTGAGCAATGTAACTGATATGTAGATGAGAAATATTTCAACTTTGTACTTCATAAAAAAAAAAAATTTTCAAATTGACCATTATAAAAACCAGTTACCCTGCCACGAGGAAGCCCAAACATCTTGCAAAAAGACGCACATCAAGAAAAATGGGAACTCTGAGTCGATAGCTCCATCTGAGCTCTCAGAGGCCAGCTGCCCCCATTGTCAGTCATAGGAGTAAGCCATCTTGAAAGAGGATTTTCCAGCACCCAATCAAGCTGCCTACTTCAGGTTAGGCTCTCCAGAAGCAAACATTGAGATGGAGTGGGTAACACAAGTGGGTATGAGAAATCAACATCTGTGAAAGGAAGAGGAAACGCAGGACTGAGCAGAGGAAAAATCTAAGTCATAATGAAGGTCTGACAAAGCCCTTGCCAACCAGCTGTAAAGCTCTACAGTGGATTTTGCCCATCAAATATGTTCAGTGTCAGGTTTGAATGAGCAGACCTTTGTATTCTTGCCTTGCTCAGTCATCAGATGAGAGCTGCCCTGGGAAGGATGTGACCTCTGGATGAAGCAGCTCTCTGCATCTAAGACAGATCCTGAAAGGACTGACAGCTAGAAGCGTCTGCTAACCACACACCCCACAGCTGGACAGCAAGTCTTTCCTTGAAAGGGGAGGATCTTCATGGTGCATCTCCTGATCTGCCCCACTGCCCCAGCTGATGCTGTGTGGAGCAGAGATGAGGTTCCTTGGGGAGGTTTTGTTTTACAGCAGTAGTAACTGTGATACACCAAAACTTTTCCAAGTCATAAAATGACAAAAAAAGTGAAAATTCTAGTTTAATTTAGGTATTTATTTATTTGATCTCTGTATGAGTAAGGATTATTTAGGAATTTATTCGTTTGGTCACCATAAACAATGGAAGGAATCAAAAAGAAAAAATATCAAGGAATAGACAACTCTTTAGCATAAAAGCATCATAAATGAAAGTTTGAACAACAAATGAGACAATATTTATAACAAAAAATAGACAAATAATTTTTATCATATATGATATACTCAGACAAATCAGTAAGTTTTAGTACAGAAATAGGCATGTCAGAAAAGAGTCATCTATCTCTCTATATAGATAATATACATATAAAAACTGCTCAGTTTTGTGAATACATAAAGGAATACAAGTTAAAACTAAAATAATTACTAGTTTGATTTACAAATAAACAATATTAAAAGAAAGTGTTAATGTCTATGTTAAGGTTATAAACATAAGATCATATGATGTGCAATAAGGCCATTCACATTAACAGTGGAGGAAGGAGAATTTCATAAGACCCTTTTAGAAAGCATCTTTGCAATAGGCATTAAAAGTTTTAAAATGCTATGTTCTCTCCCATCCAGTAATTAAGTTTCCCAAACTCTACCTTGCGCAAATATTCTGAATATATGGGCCAATATTTTTGTATTAAAATGTTTATTCTTTTATTTTTGTTAATAGTCAAATAAGGGGATAGTTGTAGTAACTGATGAGATAGAACGTTATATGGCCACTAAGTGTACTGTTTTCTGAGAAATTTTAATGGTGAAAAAATGTTTATTATGTTGAAAAATGTACACAGAATCTATATACAATACAAATCCAACTATGAAAAAATATATATGTGTTTGAAAATGTGGCAATGTGTCCATAGTTGCTTCTCCTAGGAAGTTGTTCACATAGTATTATTAATTTCTACCCACTTTGTACAGAGTCATTTCTTTTTAAATTTGCCACCTTAATATAAGGCATTAATGTCTTTACTTTCAGTTCAGGGAATATACAAGTGTCCCAGACTATTGGATAGAGTGGTTTCCACGCAATAATTTTCAAGGAATTCACTCTCAAGCACTTTCAAATGCTGAGCTTCTTTCACTCACCTTTGGTTGTTGTGGTCAAACATCCCCTTCTTCTGCTGAATCTCCTTTCTCTCCATAGCTTCCTTTCTGGGACAGCTTTCTCTTATTCCTCTATTTCAGTCATAGTTTTCTGCCCTGAACTGTGTCCAAACAAGGTCAGAATTATCTTTAAATCTTTGTTGCTGCTCCAGTGTGATCTTCAGTTTTTATTGAGTGTGACAAAGTAGATGATATAGGAAATATACCTAAAGTGATTTGGGCTAATAAATGCTTTTGCTTGACTTATCCACATTATTGTAGCAAGACTTATGCTGGTTAGAGGAGACTAGATGAATTAAAAATCCCTTTTACTTGACATCCTGTATTTCTGAGAACTTTTGGGAAGGAAAGTACATTATATTTAACTTGTAAGACAGTTTGTATTCATGGAATCCACAAAGTTCTAGGAAAGTATGAAGTCACACTGAAGATTTGTCATCAGAGGTGTAGAGAAATGACTCAATCGCCTCATGAGATCTCTGTGTTCAGTTTTTTTTTTCTAATCTGTTTGATGGCAGAAGAAGTGGGCAGTGCTATGGTCTCTTACACTACTCAAAACTAGTGTTAAAAAGTAATGCTAAAAGTAGTTTATTCTTACTCAGAAAATTCTCTCTGTTTGACACAGACTTTTTTGAGAGAAAAAGAGATAATGAATGTATGGATTTTTCAAGGGTATTTTAGGTACATTCAATGACTGAGCCATCCTCTAAAGCACATCCCTGCATTTGATTCTCTTCCAATAAAGGAGAAAATCAACAGAAGCAAAGTTGACAGCAAAAAAAAAAAAAAAAAAAAAAAGTCATGCTGCCTGTGACAATGTGTCTGGGACAAAAAGCATTGACCTTGAAGCACTGGCCCATTCATTTGTGGATGATTTAATCACTAGGACCTTTGGGTCATTGCTCCATGACATGTGATCCCATGGATCTCCCTTACTCCTGTTTTCTCACATCTATCTTTATTATTCATCAAAAGGAGACTCGAGATCTCTACTTCTGTGAGTATTGGCTCAATCTCACATAGGGAAGAAATAGGGCAAAAATTGAGAACTAAAGAAATTATCAAACCATTATTCATAGGTGAATTCTACTGAAAAATATTCTTTAACTATTAAACTCAAAATATTTTCTACATATCTGTTATGTAGATATTAATAAACAACATTTATTTAGAAATCCAGAAGAAAAATGACACCCTAGCTGGGGTAGTTGGGAATGTGGATAAGAAGAAAGAGAAGTTTATGTCAGGGAGGCTACTGCAAATTGGTCTTATAATTACAAAAGAAAAGAACCATCCATTCAAGAGATAACATAATAAAAGGTGTGTGTGTGCGTGTGTGTGTGTGTGTGTGTGTGTGTGTGTGTGTGTGATGAGTTAGTGTTTATTGTTATGACCGTAATAAACAAAGTGAATTATTTTGAATTTATTTATCTGTTAAAACAAAAGCAGAACGTAACAGGTAAAAAACTTAATATGGAAATATTAAATTTCAGTACAAACTAGTAAATTTGCATTGGGAGAATGAGATTCAGAAAGAGAAAAAGACCCTAATTGAAACTGTTTTATTTAAATAAAGGGAATAAAAATAAATTTGTGCTTGATTCATTATGCATTATTAACAAGTAAATAATGTGTGCTAGAATTGTTATGTTAGTTTAAATTATATTAAAATAATTCAATTCCTTGCAAACGTTAAAAAGAGAGCATGATCTATATTTTAAACCCATATTAGAAAGGGAGTAACATACGTGAAAAGAAAAACTTGAAGGAAAATAACAGAACATTATGAAGACTATGTAGAAATACTGAAAATGTTTGAGTAATGCTGAGTCAAATATAAGAAATTGAATATGTGTGGATTATATAATTGATGCAAATGTAAATTCATGTGGCAGACAATATGTGAACATGTTAGGACAGTGGCATTAATACTATTGCTATCATTATTAAATTATATTAAATATTATCTATTTTAAAAATATTCCTCCAATGCTTTATCCTGAAGAGTCAAATAGTTTTTATAATTTTTTTGAACTGATATGTCTTTGAATAAAATGTCAGGAAAATTTTGCAAAGAAAATGTTTTATTTTTGTTTGTAAACAACTTTAACAACCAACCTTGCTTTATTTTTGATATATAATAACTAACCATTTACATAAAAGCATCATCTATAAAATTAGTTTAATGATGATGTGTACTGATCTATGATGGAATTGAATTATAGTTCAGATAATTATCAAAGTGATTACATTTCATGACTTAAAAAAGTTTAATAATCTTGTATTTTTTTTTTCATTTGGCATCATTGGAACATCACTAGAATGATCTGCCTCCTCTTTGAGTTGTTTCAACATATGTTATATTTCCCATGACTTAGTACTGAACACCTAGTTACTGGAGCAGAAATGGAAAATGCCATCAAAGAGAGCTGAAAATCCTTATTTTCCTCGAATTTTCCCTGAGGACATGGATAACTCTTATTATTTCATGTTGTTCATGCTATTAATGCCACAGCCCCAGTAAACCAAAGCATTAAAGGTTCCCTGCAGCCACAGGATGCATTGTAATAAGAAGAGGCAGCATGATTGTTCAGTGATGTGATGAGCCCATCCCATTTCAGCAGCCTTAGGGAATGTTGTTCCCCTGGTGAGATCCATATATCTGATTGATCAGAAATTGTCTCTGTCTAGACTTAGTTCTTGGTGGAATATATTTTCCTTGTAGAGGAACCATTTTTCCAGTTCTGTAATGGTTTTGAAATGATCAATTTGTAAATGAGGAAGAAATGCAGGTAGTGAGTAACATTCATATTGTTGAGTCATGATTAATTACCTCATAATCCCAGTATTTCCAAAGCTGCATTTAGCACAGAGTAATCATTGAAGTAACTGGGACTGTGCTGATGATATGCAGAATTTTAAGTAATCCATGTTGGACTCTCAGTGAAATTTCAAATCCAAAAATGATATGAAAATGGAATGTAGTTAAAATAGATAAAAATAACATTAGCTCTTTTAACCCTTTTTTATAATGCTGTGAGGTGGAACTAAGCTGGAGGCATTACACTATCTGATCTCAAAATATACTACAAAGCTATAGCAAAACAGCACAGTCCTGGCATTAAAAACAGACATATAAACCAATGGAACAGAATAGAGAGCCAAGACATAAATCTATGGATTTACAGTCAATTGAAGGTGCCAAGAACACACAATGGTGAAAGGATGGCCTCTTCAATAAATGGTGACAGGAAAACAGGATATCCATATGCAGAAGAATAAAATTAGACCCCTCTCTGACACCAAACACAAAAATCAACTCAAAATAAGTTAAAGACTTAAATGTAAGACTGCTAGAAAAAACACAGGGAAAAGCTTTTTGACAATAATTGGGCAATAATGTTTTGGATATGACCCCAAAAGCACAGAGAACAAAAACAAAAATGGACAAATGTGATTATATCAAACTCATAAGCTTCTGCACAGCAAAGAAAACAATACACAGAGTGAAGAGACAACCTACAGAATGTGAGAAAATATTTGCAAGCCATACATCAAATAAAGGACTAATATCTAAAGTACCTAAGGAACTCAAAGGATTCAATAACAAGGACAAAAATAACCTGATTTTGAAATAGGTGAAGAAGCTTGTCTCAGTACACTTGTGCTGTTACAACAAAATACCATAGGCTGAGTAATTTATAAATAATATAAATTTATTTCTCGCAGTTCTAGAGGCTGGGAATTCCAAGATCAAGGAGCTGGCATTCAGAGTCTGATGAGGGCCTTCTAGTTGTGTCCTTGGCATGGCAATAGGTGAAAGGGTGTAGCTCATTTCCTCCAGCCCTTTTGTAAGGCACTAATGCCATTCATGAAGCCAGAGGTGTCATTCTCTAATAACCTCCTAAAGGGCCACCTCTTAATAGTATTGTGTTGGGGATTAAATTTCAATATGAAATTTTGGAGAGGACACAAACATTCAAACCATAGCATTCCACTGCTGGTCCCCCCAAATTCATGTCCTTCTCACAAAGAAAATACACTCATTCCATTCCAATAGCCTTTGAAGTCTTAAGTGTTCCAGTATCAGCTGAAAAAATCTAAAGTCCAGAGTCTCATCTAAATATCATCTAAATCAGATATGGGTGAGACTCTAGACACAATTCATGCGGAGGTAAATTGCTTTCAAGTTGCGAACCTGTGAAGTCAAACAGGTTATGTACTTTAAAATACAATGATGGGACAGGAACATGATAGACATTCCCATTTTAAAAGGCCGGACAGGAAAGAAGAAAGGGGTAACAGATACCAAGTAAGTCCAAAACCCAGTAAGGCAAATCATATTAAGTCTTGAGGCTTGAGAATCATCTTCTTTTTTGATTCCATGTCCTGCCTATCCTACACTCGAGGGTGGAGGTAGGCCCCTAAGGCTCCAAGTGGATGAATACGTAACGAAAATATACATTCTGGGGATCTATCTGACAGCATAGTGACTACAGTTAATAATCATATATTGTATACCTGAAAAATGCTAAGAACAGATCTTAAATATTCTCAACACAAAAAAATTAATATGTGAGCAAGATTTAATAATTTCTTAATGTATACATGTACAAAAACATCATGTTGCATACCATACAATTTTGTAGAACCTGAATATCCTTTCTACTCCCTGCGAAAATAGACTCTATCAGGACTGGCTGAACTACTAAGGTCTCTTGCAAAAATCAGGAGCATCTACATCGAGCTATAAAAATGGAAAATAATTAGATCTGTTGAGCAAATATCATCTTTATAATATAAAAAGTAAATACTATGAATGACACAGGTTTGATACTCAGGCAAACTGAACAAAGTAGAAAACAAGGTCAATTGTTTAATTAAATTTAAAATAAAGGTGCATCACTAGACAAAATAGGTAGAAGCTGAACTAATGATTTCTAAAGTCCTTCCATGATAAAAGCCAGTGTTATAATGAGGAATGAAGGCCTTGACAGTCCATATGTGGTAGGCTGAATAGTGGTCTCCTAAAGATATCTAAATTTCAGTCCCTACAACCTGTGAATGCTGTGTTAGATGACAAAGGAGACTTTGAAGGGTTAATATCCAGAATATAGAAAAAATTAATGCAACTCAACAAAAAATCAAATAACTTATTTAAAAAATGGGCAAAAGATTTGAATAGACACTTATCCAAAAATGATACACAAACGGTCAGCAATCATATGAAAAGATGCTCAACATCCCACTAATCATCAGAGAAATACAAACAAAAACAATGAGATACCGCTTCACGCCCATTAGGACAGCCACTATAAAAAATGGAAAATAAGTGTTGGCAAAAATGTGGAGAAATTGGAACTCTTATGCATTGTTGGTGGTATTGTAAAATGATGCAAATGCTGGAAAAGCAGTATGGAGGTGCCTCGAAAAATTAAAACTAGAACTACCATATGATTCAGTAATTCCACTTCTGGATATAGATCCAAAAGAATTGAAAGTAGGATCTCAAGGAGATATTTGCATACTCATGGTTATAGCAGTGCTATTCACAATAGCCAACCCAAATATCCATCAATGAATGGATAGACAACTGTGATACATACATAAAATACAGTATTATTCAATCTTAAAAAGAAAGGAAATCCTGTCACAGGTTACAACATGGATGAACCTTGAGGGGATTGTGCTAACTGAGTAAGCCAATAAAAAAAAAAAGACATATACTGTGTGATTCCACTTATATGGGGTATCTAAAGTAGTCAAACTCAAAGAAACAGAAGCAGAATGGTGGTTACCACAGGGAAGGAAAAGGTGGGAAAAGGGAGTTTAATGGGTATAGCATTTCAGTTTTGCAAGATGGAAAAGTCCTGGAGATCTGTTTCACAACAATGTAAATATAATCAATACCATTGAACTGTACATTTAAATTGGTTCAGGTGATACATTTAATGCTATGTGTTTTTGCCACAATAATTTTTTAAAAGGGACTTTGCAGGTGTGATTATGTTAAGGATCTTGAGATGGGGAGGGTATCCTGGATTATACAGGTGGACTCACTCTAATTACAATGGTCCTTACAACAGGGAAGCAGCAGATCAGAATGAGTAGTAGATGTGACAACAGAAGCAAGAGATTAGAATAATGTGGCCATGAGCTAAAGAATGCAGCTAAGGAATGTGGTTTCTAGAGGTGGAAGAGGTTAGAAATGGATTATTCCGTAGAGCCTCCAGAATGAACCAGCCCTGTAGACACCTTGACTTAAGCTCCATAAATTTTACTTGAAACTTTGACTTTCAGAAGTCAGACTTTCAGAACGAGAGAATAAATTTGTCTTGTTTTAAGCCATTAAATTTGTAATAATTTGTTGCAGCAACAATAGGAAACTAATGCACCATATAGGAACTCCAGGAAAAGGTAGACAGAAGCCTTTGAGATGAGTCCTCGGTGACTCTAGTCTAGAGAAAGTAGACATAGTTTCCTTTAATGTATAAAGAAAAGGGCCAACTTAAAACAAGGTAATAATAACTTACTCTTTGTTGCTTGGAGGAATGAAGATTGGGTTTAATAATGGTGAATTTTTTCTTCCTCTGTGATGAACCTGTAACCTATAAGCCTCGGCAACATCTATCATGATTTCTAAGTATCACAACAAACATCTAAAACCACCACACTTTCATCAAAAGAAATACACATTTTACCCTTTCCATAAATATGATCACCCAGATTGGATAAAATATGATTTGATAGTGCTAACCCAAATTTAGAATTATTTTATGTAATTAAGTTTATGCTGATAACGTCTGAAAGTTGTGATAACTGTACACTGTTTTCTTTCAACTGATCAATATACCCAGAGAAAAGAAATATTTTAACTTAAATAGTTTATCACTAGCCAGTGTGTATGCATTCAATAGGAAAAAAATAACTTTTCTATTGACATGCAAGTCTTCCTATAATGAGAAACATTAGGAGTTGAATAGAGCTAGATTTTGTGCAACCGTTAGCCCAAAATCACATATAATATTGATGGGAAATATATTATATATATGGCTGTTGCATTAGCAACATATTTATCCATATATATATAGTTTTGAGAACATATATATATATATATAGTTTTGAGATTCTTTTGCTTTCAAACATGTGAATGTCTTATTTATGAGGCCAATTAATACTTTACAGTCTGAGTAGTAAAAATAATAAAAATAGTCAGGAAGGGGCAAAAGGTTTAGTAAATATGCTGCACAGGTCCCTGTGTTGGGAACATAATGTAGTTATTAATGAATATTGCTGCTTGACCCAACAGATTTAGTCTATATTATCTTGCATTTATATTATAGAGTAGCAAATGCTTTTATTCCCCTTCCAAGGCAGAATAAGCCTCAAACACAAAACCATAATATTGAGCAGATGATTAAAACCATTAGCTAAAATCTTTTATGACAAAAAGATGAAATGTACTAGATAATGACACAGGAAAACATAAAAATGCTATTTTTATAAGTGGGGACATTTTACCTTCTTTAAATATGATTCAAGGTTTTTCTTTCTTTTGTTATTAAATAATTTCACGATTATCTATGTTTGCACTTTGATAGCTTATTTTTTCCTCTTTGCTATATTTAACTTCATTAGAAGGTATACATTCACCAGTCTTTTGAATAGCATACAGCATACAATTAATATACTTCCTACTAAGACAGAGACAAAATACACTACAACTGGTTTTCTTGAGACAACGTTCACACATATATACGGTCTTTTGAAGTATACATTTCATAAAGACTCTTGCATTTTGTGTTACATTTATTAAAGCTCCTTGCATAAATTTTCATAATTTCATATTTTATGAGTAATTGCCATTTCTATTTTTCTTGTCTCATCTGAAACATACTTACTATTTCCATTAGAAAAAAAATATCATTTCCTAACAATACAATGAAATACTATAAGAGCTTGCAGCATCAATGGAATGAGCATGCCGCTCCCTTCTTCCCATAAGATGACTCTAAAATATGACTTCTAATTTCCAAAGTCTTGGGATAACATTGAGACACAACCTATTTCTCTTTAGGTGCTGAACATTGGAACTTTATTTCTAATGAATACTTAACCTCAATCAAATGCACCCTTATCAAAAGTATTTACAGCTCTTGTGGGGTTCACTATGTAATGATTCCACTATTAGACTACCTCAATACATGAATCACACTTGGATGTAACAAGGTATCTGAGTCTAATAGTTTTAATCTCAAACCATAACTTTTTAGCATATAGTATATTTTCCCTGCAACAACTAAAAAATCTATAAATATCACACACAGAGACATCAGTTGATCAATAAGTGATTATTTGAGAGCCTATTACATGGTGGGCACTGGTAATAAAGAGGATTCCTACCCTGAGGGACCTGCGCTTCCAGCAGAGAGAAGGAAAAGTCATGTAAAAAACCAAACAATAATTTCAGGTAATGATAGGTGCTTCCTAAGAGGACAAATATGGTGATTTAAAGAGTGACCGGGGGGGGGTCCGGGGATGACTGCTGGTATGGGCCAGGAAACATTTCATCAAGGAGGTGGAAGAAGAACCCAGCTGGGTTCTTCTCAGTAGAGGAAAAAAATTAATAGTCATACAAATGTCTGGGGAAGGGAGTTCCGGGCAGGACTAGCAAGTGCATAGACTCTGAGATGCAAAAGGAAATCCATTAATTCTGGAGCTTTATACTGAAAATTTGGATAGCAATGAAGTTGAAGAAGAAAGCAGAGACAGATTCTATGAAGCCATGTAAATCACTGTAGAGTTGAAACTGTAAGTATATTGGGAAGCTATCAGAGGTATTCAAGCAGGTGAATAATAGATCTTAATTTCACTGTAGGAAGATGATGCTGATGAGATTTCTTTTACTTATTGGCCTTCTCATTCACTAGTTTGCCCAGGACTGTCAATTTTTTCTCTATCATAACCCCTTTTATCCATCTTCTCTTCTCCATTCCCACTGTCACTATTTTAATTCAGGCTTCTATTTTTATTTACTTGAACTACTACTATAAAGTACTAACTTGCCTCCTTACCTCCAGACTTTTGGTTTTCTAATCAGTTATGATTTCTCCTAGCAGATTCTCCTGACTTAAAAACTCATCAACCTCCTAATGCTTTCAAAAATTAGCTGAAGCATCCCTATGTAGAAGGTTTCCAGAAAAAAGTCCTGTATTTGTACTTCACATATCTAGAGGTCTGGCAAGGTGGGCTTAGTGTTGTTAGATTTATTTGAGGAGCTGAGTTTCCCGAAGACAGAGATTTACTTTTAAAAAGACAATTTCTTGATGATTTGTTTGAGTTCCTTCTAGATTCTCGCTATTAGTCCTCTGTCAAATGTATAGTTTGTGAATATTGCCTCCCATTCTGTAAGTTGTTTATTGGGTACCATGTACACTACATGGGTGATGGGTGCACCAAAAACCCAGATGTGATTAGGATACAATTCATCCATGTAACCAAGTCACTTGTGCCTCTGAGTCTACTGAAATTAAAAATAAAATAAAAAAGAATTTCATCCCACTAGCTTGGTCCAAAAATATGGGGCGAATGCTGGAGATGAAGGCTGATTTTGAATGTAACATATACATGCTACTCAGGTTTCGTTTTAGCCCATTTTCATGAACTAAAGCAATGTTTTTTGGGGAAATTATCCTAAGTAGAGATTCTTTAAAAGAAAATGAAAAACATGCAACAGTACTTTGTGTCCTCACAAAAGGTACACCATGACCTACTCTCTTATTTAGAAAATCTGTGAATCTCAAAGACAAATCTTGGTAACAAAAGAGAGGTTACTAAGCACTCTAGGCAGATAACAATGAGTTTCTCCCACTATCTGATGGAGAAAACGATCGGCATCCATTTAGCATTTATTGGAATAATCTCAATGGTCTCAGCTTTAACTCTACCAGATACAAGCTTTCTTCAAATCTGCACTAATCTTGTACAAATCAGTGACTTATTCAGCGCACAGTTTGGCTATTAGTGGAAGTCAACGCAGACAGGCCTGAGATAAGTGGATGATAGTGTAAAACACATCGTGCTGTGGGTTTATATTACAGCAATTAATCCAGAATCTGGGAGGAACACAAACTTGCACCTTAATGTCATCACTCACTCAAAATCATTCCTCATTTAGCTCATTTGGGAAACCTTGGCACTGCCTGAAAATAAAGGATTAAGATGAAAGTTGCCACATCCTGTGGAGAAAAGGCAATTATCTTTTATTTGGTTTCCAACTTCCCTTGTAAATGTGCCAACAGATAAAGTGTTGGTGTGAGTTCAGGGCTGTTAGAATTTTTTTTTTTTTTTCTCACCACATGAGTCAAGCCTATCCTCAGGCTTTGCTTCCCAGAGATGGCTGTGTACCTAGCAAGTGTTATCTTTCCGTGTTTATGTCTCCATGACAAGAATTTACCATTTTAAAATAAAATGATCAAGTTGGTGGGCTGATGGCTTTTGTGATCACACCAGACTGATTACTCGTTTTCAGTGTTGAAGACTGGTGGTTTTAATGCTTTCCCTTGGGATGTTGGATTCCAAGTATGACAAGATGGGGGATCTTCTTCCTCCATCTCGGTCTTTCAAGGACCCTGTACTCACCCCTGGTTGTCCCCACAGGAGTGCTGAAGCATGACTGCAACAGGTTTGCAGTTGTACCAGAGATCCATTCAGCCCCACAGAGATGACGGGAAAAACGGCTGGCGCAGGAGAGTCCAGAGGAAAGAATGCGGAATTTTGAATCAGAAATGGAGTCATGACTCTGCCGGTTACTAACCAGTTTTATATATCATTGAGATTACTTCTTCGTTTTTTTATTGCAGTAAAAAACACATAACATAAAATTTACTCACTTAACCATTTTCTCAGTGTACCGTTCAGTATTGTTAAATATATTCACATTTTTGGCAAGGCGCGGTGGCTCACGCCTGTAATCCCAGCACTTTGGGAGACCGAGGCAGGCGGTTCACGAGGTCAGGAGATCAAGACTGTCCTATCCTGGCTAACACGCTGTCTCTACTACAAATGCAAAAAATTAGCCGGGCGTGGCGGCGCGTGCCGTAGTCCTAGCTACTCAGGAGGCTGAGGCAGGAGAATTGCTTGAGTTCAGCAGGCAGAGGCTGCAGTGAGCGGAGATCACACCACTGCATTCTAGTCTGGGCAACAGAGAGACTCTCTCTCTCTCTCTCTCTGTGTATATATAAAATAGATACTATATAAAATATGTATTTTTTTTTACATTTTTACTGTTTTTACATTTTTACATTTTTGTGCAATGGATCTCCAGAACTCTTTCATCTTGCAAAACTGAAACTCTATATCCATTAGATAACTCCTCTCTCCTCTTTCCTCCTTTCCCCACCGTCTGGTAACCACCATTCTACTTTCTGTTTTTATGAGTTTGACCACTCTAGTTACCTTATATAAAGAGAATCATACAGCATTTATCTTTTTGTGACTTGCTTGTTTCACTCAGCATAATGTCCTGAAGATTCATCCATGTTGTAGCATGTGACAAGATTTTCTTTTTTAAGGCTGAATAATATTTCATTGAACATATATATGTATATATACACACATATATACATATACATATATACATACACATATATACATATACATATATACATTTACGTATATGCTACATTTTGTTTATTAATCCATTGAGATTATATTTTACTTATTTATTTTTATTATACTTTAAGTTCTAGGGTACATGTGCACAACGTGCAGGTTTGTTACATATGTATACTTGTGCCATGTTGGTGTGCTGCACCCATTAACTCATCATTTACATTAGGTATATCTCCTAATGCTATCCTTCCCCCCTACCCCCTCCCCACAATAGGACCCGGTGTGTGATGCTCCCCTTCCTGTGTCCAAGTGATCTCATTGTTCAATTCCCACCTATGAGTGAGAACATGCGGTACTTGGTTTTCTGTTCTTGCGATAGTTTGCTGAGAATGATGGTTTCCAGCTGCATCCATGTCCCTACAAAGGACACGAACTCACCTTTTTTTATGGTTGCATAGTATTCCATGGTGTATATGTGCCACATTTTCTTAATCCAGTCTGTCACTGATGGACATTTGGGTTGATTCCAAGTCTTTGCTATTGTGAATAGCATGCAATAAACATACTTGTGCATGTGTCTTTATAGCAGCATGATTCATAATCCTTTGGGTATATCCCCAGTAATGGGATGACTGGGTCAAATGGTATTTCTAGTTCTAGATCCTTGAGGAATTGCCACACTGTCTTCCACAATGGTAGAACTAGTTTACAGTCCCACCAACAGTGTAAAATTGTTCCTATTTCTCCACATCCTCTCCATCATCTGTTGTTTCCTGATTTTTTAATGATTGCCATTCTAACTGGTGTGAGATGGTATCTCATTGTGGTTTTGATTTGCATTTCTCTGATGGTGAGTAATGATGAGCATGTTTCATGTGTCTGTTGGCTGTATGAATGTCTTCTTTTGAGAAATGTCTGTTCATATCCTTTGCCCACTTTTTGATGGGGTTGTTTGTTTTTTTCTTGTAAATTTGATTGAGTTCTTTATAGGTTCTGGATATTAGCCCTTTGTCAGATGAGTCGATTGCAAAAATTTTCTCGCATTCTGTAGGTTGCCTGTTCCCTCTGATGGTAGTTTCTTTTGCTGTGCAGAAGCTTTTTAGTTTGATTAGATCCCCTTTGTCAATTTTGGCTTTTGTTGCCATTGCTTTTGGTGTTTTAGACATGAAGTCCTTGCCCATGCCTATGTCCTGAATGGTATTCCCTAGGTTTTCTTCTAGGGTTTTTATGGTATTAGGTCTAACATTTAAGTCTCTAATCCATCTTGAATTAATTTTAGTGTCAGGAGTAAGGAAGGGATCCATTTTCAGCTTTCTACTTATGGCTAGCCAATTTTCCCAGCACCATTTATTAAATAGGGACTCCTTTCCCCATTTCTTGTTTTTCTCAGGTTTGTCAAAGACCAGATGGCTGTAGATGTGTGGTATTATTTCTGAAGGCTCTGGTATTACATTTTATCTTCAAAATGAGAAATAATAAATCATTTTTACCTCAAAGAATCATCGTTAACATCTAGCGTAAACTATGTTTGTCAATATTATATTGGAAAGTTATGCTTTAGATGTATTGACCAATGATTGATTAAATCTGTAAATCTGAGTTCTATCCTTGGTTCTGCTATTCATTTTCTGACTATATATCAATAGCCTACTTGCTTTGGGGCCACAATATACTACCATCTACTTGCTCTGGGGGCCACAATGTACTATGTGTTAAATCATATTGTCTTAACTACTGAAGAGGACTGTTGAAAGATGAAAAATGCAGATTCATTCCTCATAGTAATTCATTCCTCAGTAATTCCTGGAGCCCAGGTGCTCAGTCCTTAGCATCTCTGACATCACTCAGGAGAGAAAGCTGTAATCTTACAGAGCCCTGGTCTCCTAATCTATAATATTGATTGAAGCTAAACAAGCTCCCCCAAATTACTGAACTTTAAAACCACCAATTTAAAAAAACCTCTAATGATAAACATATACATTGTACATCCTCTTCAACATTATTTTGACATTTAAAAAATACTATGTGTCTAAAACCAAAATACTGTATAATTTTAGAACCTGCTTTTTCAAAACTGTACATTCCAACCACTCCCTCCTCCTCTCTGTCAAAGTCTAATGATGACACAGATGCTGTCCACTTCATACCCTCAAAATATCCCACAGAATTGCACTAGATAAGCATTAGGCCCATTTGAAAATTCCATGATTTGTACTTTTGAATTTTTAGGTAATTTTCCATTGCATCGGTTCTTCTGGTGTTTTCAGGATCTGTGCCAAATGCGAGGCTGCCCTTGCCACTAAGGACTTCTAACACTGCAACTATCAAGATGATGATGAACTCATCAATAGATGGAGAGAGACTGCTGTATTTTGAAGGACTCTGGATAATAAATAGGTAATACTAATAAACATTATATTTATTTTTGTTTAAACTGGGAAAAATAAAGCAATGGTAGCAAGTTTGAAAGTGCCAGTTTAAGAATTATACTGATTGGTTAAGCACCTGATTATTGAATGATTGAGTCATGGGAGCAGGAACAGAAAGATACAGAAGTTTGCTGAAGCCTCTTCCTCCCCAACCCAGAAAGCCACTAGGGCTTAATCACCTTGTCACAAGGTTGTCTAAGTTCAGACTTGTATTGGAGATGGAATGGGTGAAGGTCATCCAGGGAGTGTGAAATGGAAAAGTTCGCAGAATAGAATGAACTTCCTGATTACTATTAGAATTTTTTTTAGATTGACTTTCAACATATCAGGTTCAATTCAATTAGAAAAAGTTGAATTTCTCTAAGGCAATGTTTAAGATGTAACTATCTCAGAATAACTTGCTAATTTACATATTTATAGCACTTCGATTTAACAGTACTGAAAACTTTTAAATAAAAATCTAAACACTTAACAGTATGTGAAGTATGTTATGTCTTATTGTGAATATCTAAATGTATTTTCAGCAAGAATCCTGAAAATAATGGCATATATAACTTTTTTATGTATGTAAAATCAAAACCTCTTATTTATTCTATTGATAAAAAATTATTTATATTCTTTGGTGTTATTAATTGAATATGCAACTTTGAAAAAAATGGGCTAATCAGAAAGTATGCTGACAAAACAGAACAGAAGCTAGAACAAAAAACAAAAAACAAAACATGGACAAGGCATTTTATCTTATCTAGATGTAATCTCTATTCTTAGTATAGTGCCTAATATTATAAATGATGAGAAGGTTAAATAAAAACAATTGAAGTAGAGTAAAATTTTGATGTGCATATATATTCTGATTTTGAGCTTCAAGAAAGGTATATTCAATTTTTATTAACAGAAAATTGGTTTATTTTTGTTCTTTTAAAGTAAATATTTAAATAACATCAGTTTGAAGGAGTGCCAAATTATTGGTTGGTTCTGAAGGTTAATATATTTCAGTCTGATTACAAGGACATCTTATGGAATTCCCATGGCTTTGCCTGTCCCTGAGACACCTGCTAATTAGGCAGTCACAAAGAAGTACAGATGAAGGAGTGATTAATCTGACCTGGGAGTGCAATTGGTAATTCAGGAAACCTCCACAAAAGACATATGGTTAAACTTAGTTTTGAATAATGGTATGGTGTTCACCAGGCAAAGGGAGGAAGTCTATCATAGAGGATGCAATATTAGCCCAAGGCACAGCAGTGTGGTTTGTTTGGAAAACTGACGGTGTTTCAGTGTGGACATAGAGATGAGGCAGATTAGAGGTCAAGACAGAAGATCTTCAATGCTTGATGAATCAGAGGTGGAAGGAGAAAATGGGATCAAAAATAATACTAAGATTTCCAAGTCATATTCATTTGCTCTTGAACCATTTTTGATTGCTATGCACATGGGTACTACAGCATTTTTGATAATAATCTTGTAAAAGCACCTACAAACATTTAACCTCTTTGTTACCAAACATTAAGGAGAAAAAACAAGAGTATTTATAAGAATGACAATAATTATGTAAAAAATCTCTTCCTGAGAGAAAAGCAAAAAATCAATTTAAAAAAAAGATTAAACCTCATTTAACTTTGACATTTTTGCAATGTTAGAAAGAGATACTGTTTAAAAATACAGCTATTAACAAATCCTCCTCTAATCTAGGGAATATAAAATCAATCACCAAGCCTCTTAGTGCTTTACTCAATTGTGTGTGTGCGTGTGTGTGTGTATGTGTATGAGAGGAATGAAAGAGATACATTTTAGAAATATTCTTTTAAGAAGGAGATAGGCAGATATAACATGCATAATCTGCACAAGGTAATAAACTTCATTGTGTATAAAGATGCATAATTATTTGGTTAGGCTATAAACAGCAGAAGTATATAAACAACCGATTTATTTAGGAAAAAAATATGTATGCACCAATGATATGAAGTCAAAGAAAAATGGAACAAAGTACATTATAATTGTTGTTTCTTCAGTGATAATACCAGATATAGCAAGAGTTTCTTGCTCCCCCTCATTTCCTGGTGAAAGAGTGCAAACTATTACCACTCCACAGACACATTTAAAATGCCCTCAACTGTTTCTGCAAATCCCCAGAGATAATCTCATGAGATTTCCTGAATCAATCCTCTCAGTCACTGCATAGAGTCACCATGTTTCTTCTTCTTTTGGCCCATGTTTCTTTTGTAGATGTCACCAAGAAGATTTACAAAGGTGTGTTACACTCTCTCTGGTTCTTGAGTTGTCTGCTATTGCTTCTGCTAATCACCACTGTACAAGATTTCTCTGGACTAAAGTTATTCTATTCAAGAGAGCAGGATACTCCAAAATGCACACACATCTATATGACACACCTTGTCAAGCAGGTCCCAAATATATGCCAATAGTATTCTCAAAGATTTACTTTCATCATGTGCAAACCACTTTTTCAGCAACTGATTGAACATCTATCTCTCTTCTTTGGGCTTAAATAAGATTTCATGGGTGCTAGCCTGGAAGCTCTCAGTCTCCTCAACACAGGACTTACACATTTTGCTAATCTTTTTCTTGTCTTTGAATAGAAGCTTAGCATTCACAAATAGTTGTTTAATTTTAAACTCTATAACAATACTATGAGGTAAGTGGGATGGATATTACCACCATTTTATAGACCAGAAACCTGAAACTTGAAAAGCTGCATTTACTCAGCAAGTAAGTTTCAGAGCAAGCACTTAAGTCCACGTTGTCTGAGCCTAGAATCAGTGCATTATGCTCAGCCGTCTCCATAAAGATGGAGATGTGGTGCATATCAACTGCCACCTCTATTGCTTAATAACTGTGATCAATTATAGAGCAACACACCACCCTCACTGAGCGGATTCCCCTCACTGCACATAAGCATCTCATCAAAGCCATGATTCCTGTCTCCAGAAAAATGCACATCAGTGGGTAGCCCCATACATGCACACACTTCACATAATTTTGCAAGTTGTTACAAGGGTTTTTAAAATATCCCGAACCTTAAGTCCCTATTCAAATGGACAACTGTCTTGTAGATGCTGATTCTGTCCTTTAAGGACAATTTTATAAAAGAGGTTTTACTATGTGTATTTTAGTGCTAATGCTGTATATTCTTTTCATTTCAAAATCTTTTACCCAAGGCATATTTCCTTTTAAAAGATTTATTAAAAATGCATAAAAATAATTGGGTCTATGTGGTAAAGTTCGATGGAAACACTCAAGAATTCTATTTTCCTGGAAGCCATCTTAACAAGTTATGGTTTCTTATCATGTTTACAGTAATGAACTGAACTACCAAAAAATACCTAGGTATTTGACTTAATTTTGTGTGTGTATATGTAAACACATATATTTAATTACTTTAAATTACTCAGAGCCAACTTGAGTAAACACTTCTTGAACAAATACTTCATGAAGTCTTTTTTAATAACGTAAAAATATGTTTACATAACGTGAAGTAACTTATCCTTTTGGTCAGTTGAGTGGTTAATTGACTAGTATCTGATCAATATCAATAATCTGTCTGAAAATTGCAAAGGACAGTAGTGGAGTAACAGGCTCAGACTCAGTGGTTCTCAACTATGGCTGCACTTCTGAATCACCTGGGGACTTTAAAAATTCTTTATGCTTTGGTCCCAGTTCCAGGAATTTTGATTTAACTGGTGTGGAGTGTGGCATGAGTAATAGGATTTTAAGAAAAGCTTCTCAAGTGATTCTAATTTGCATCTAAATTTAATAACCACTGTTCTATCGCATTTGTTTTCCCCCAAATGGGACAATTCTCAAAAAGCCCAACAGAGGGTATGACTATATAATCTATGAAGCTGGGGTAAGTTTAGATTATTTTCTTAGGAGAGAAGCAGGGTTTAACAAGATGATAGATGGCCAAAGTAATAAATTTAGCCCATACTTCCATCAACAAATCTTTTTTTTTCTTATCACACACAACAGATAACATCTGAATTGATAAACATGCAGATATATACTGATTACATAGTCTATGTAATTAACCTTTCCATAATGCCTGATGAATTATAATATATGATTGTATTTAATCAGAATCATGGAACAGGTTAACTGTAAGACTCATCAGAACTGTGTGATGCAGCTCCTTATTCTGAGCATGTTACAAAATGTCTCATATACCAGAATACATTTTTGAATCACAGTTTAATGAATCCCATCCAAAGCTTTTAAAAAACATCAAACAACCAAACCCTTAAGGCTGAATTCTTATCATTAGAGAGTTTCAATTATTTACACTATATCTAGAGTGCTTTAAGGAGTTAGAATAGTGGTGGAGAGGAAGAGAAGAATCAGAAGTCTAGAAGAACCCGAGGAATATAGGGTCAGCTTATTTTTTTAAAACTCATATTTAATGATGTCTTTCCTTGAAAAGTATTCCTCCCATACCCCCGTTTCAGAAAATGGAGACATAAGCAGTTGGAGATACATGTAGTATCTGAGGATGGAGAAGAGTAGAAAGGATGAAGAAGAGAAGGACAATTTTAGGACTGACTCTTAATGGATGACCTTGTGTGTACTTTCTCTACTCCTGCCCTTAGTCTACAAAAGGACTAGCAGAACGGCACCTGGAAGGACTGGGAGCAAAGAGTTACCTAGGGAGAAGCTTTGACTTTGAAATGTAGATTAAATCTCAGGCAGAGTGAATGGGAAAAAAACACAAATACATCTTGACATGTATCATTCTATGAAGAAAGTCATTGGTAGCTTGATGGGGATGGCATTGAATCTATAAATTACCTTGGGCAGTATGGCCATTTTCACGATATTGATTCTTCCTATCCATGAGCATGGAATGTTCTTCCATTTGTTTGTGTCCTCTTTTATTTTGTTGAGCAATGGTTTGTGGTTCTTCTTAAAGAGGTCCTTCACATCCCTTGTAAGTTGGATTCCTAGGTATTTTATTCTCTTTGAAGCAATAGTAAATGGGAGTTCACTCATGATTTGGCTCTCTGTTTGTCTGTTATTGGCGTATAGGAATGCTTGTGATTTTTGCACAATGATTTTGTATCCTGAGACTTTGTTGACGTTGTTTATCAGCTTAAGGAAATTTTGGGCTGAGACGATGGGGTTTTCTAAATACACAATCATGTCATCTGCAAACAGGGACAATTTGACATGTATCATATCCTCCTATTCTCTTTTCCTGTCATCCCCATTTTACTTCATAATGTTAGTTTGACAATAAAACTTTTTTCCTAAAATTCGTTGTTTTATTTTAAGAATAAATGGCAACAGATATCCTCCCCTCCCCAAAATGTGGGATCTGGATTTACAAAATGATCAGAAATGATTAAAAGAGAAGTAAAATATCAAATACTAAAGTCATCAGTGTGAAAATTATCAAAATGTGTCAACATTCTACCCTAAACATTAATAGCTATGTCTTAATAATAAGGGCAAACACCTATAAGTACTTGATGTACTATGCATACTTTTAATTTACATGAATTAATTTACATAAATTTCACTACAACTCAAGAGGTAGGACCTACTGTTATATCGATTTTACATATGTGGAAATTGATCCCAAAGAGGGAAGTAAACCCATGCAAGGTTGAGGTCAGATTACATTCCCAGACATTTAATTTCCACAGTCCATATTATTAATCACAATATCACCTATACATAAAAACAATTTAATCCAATTGGCGGAAGGGAGAGGAAGTAGGAATTTGCATTTCTGGGAAGAGTGACCAAGTATTGCAGGCAGTTAGGTGGAGGAATCTCTGGAAAATTCCATTAATATTTCCTAATTAGAAGTATGTAAAAAACTGGACTTGCCAGGGAAAATGTAAAAAATAAAAAAGTTTCCCAGTTCCTTAGATAAGCAGGACTGAAGGCTGAGGTTGGAAAGCTCCAACTTTGCCATAGATAAAATAGGAAAATACAAGAAATAATCTAGGAATGACTACTTTGGTCAGCACTAGCAGTGGTAAGCAAGGGGGTCTGAACAGAGGAAAATAATCACCTCATCAGAAGACAGTGGTGACTATTAACTGATCCTGATATAAGAGTTTAAACAAAACAAGAAAAAGAATAGAGACAAAGTTCCCCAGTACTGGCGTCCAGAGCTTTTGGATCTTTCTCATTCCTTCAGCAGGGGAATGAATAACTAATATAGGTTGGATGTTTGTCTCCTACAAATCTCATGTTGAAATGTAATTCCCGATGTTTCAGGTGGTGCCTGGTGGGAGGTATAATATTTAGATTATGGGATAGATCACTCATGAATGGCAGCAGCACTATCCCCTTGGTGATGAGTGAGTTCTCACTCTGCCAGTTCATGCAAGATCTGGTAGTTTAAAGAGCATGGCATCTCCCCCATTCTCTCTTGCTCCCTCTCTCATCAGGTGACATTGCCTTCTCTCTCTTCACCTTCTGCCATGATTGTAAGCTTCCTGACATCCTCACCAGAAGCTGATGCTGGAGCCATGTTTGTATAGCCTGAAGAACCATCAGCTAATTAAACCTCTTTTCTTTAAAAGTTACCCAGTCTCAGGTATTACTTTATAGTAATGCAAAAATAACCTAACAAAGAAAATTGTAGTGGGATGTTGCTATAAAGATACCTGAATATGTGAAAACAGCTTTGGAACTGGATAATGGGTAAAAGTTGGAAGTGTTTGGAGGGCTCAGAAGAAGAAAGGAAGATGAGGGAAAATGTGGAACTTTTTAGAGACTAGTTAAATGGTTGTGACCAAAATACTGAGAGAAATGTGTACAGTAATGGGGGCAGGGGCGATACTGGGGTGGGGACAGGGCACAGGAGGCTACTTCAATAAATATGGACAGTAAAAGGCAGGCTGATGAGGTCTCAGATGGAAACGAGGACTTTATTGGAAACTGGAGTAAAAGTCACCCATGTTATGCTCTAGCAAAAAAACCTTGGCTGCATTACATCCGTGCTCTAGGGATCTGTGGAAATTTGAATTTAAGATTGACGACTCAGGGCATCTTGTGGAAGAGATTTTTAAGCCACAAAGTGTTCAAGATGTGGCGTGGCTCCTTCTAACAGTCTGCAATCAGATGCTGTAGCAAATAAATGACTTAAAAACTGGAACTTATATTTAGAAGGAAAACAGAGCACAGAGCATATAAGTTTGAAAAATTTGCAACCTAGCCATTAAGTTTGAAAAATTTGCAACCTAGCCATGTGGCAGCCTAGCCATGTGGCAGGGAGTAATCCAAGTAGGCTGTGGAGAACTTGCTAGGGCTATTATCATTATCATGACTAAAAGGGAGCCAAGTGTTAATATCCAAGAGAATGGGGAAAAAACCCCAAAGGTATTTCAGAGATTTTGGAGACAACCCCTCCTCTAACAGGCCCAGAGGCCTAGAAGGAAAGAAAAGTTTTTTGGGCCAGGACTGGGGCACTACTGCCCTGCTCAGCTTTAGAACACAACTCTCCACATTCTAGTCACTCTGTTTCCAGCCTTGGTTCAAAGGGGCCTAGATACAGCTTAGGTCACTGCTCTGCAAGACACAAGCCTTGGCGGCTTCCACATTGTGTTAAACCTGTAGGCACCCAGAATGCAAGAGTGAAGGAGGTTTGGCAACCTCCACCTACATATCAGAGTATGTAGTGGAAAGCCTCAGTGCCCAGGCAGAGGCCTGCCACAGGGGCAGAGTCCCCACAGAGATACTTTACTAAGCCAATGCCAAAGGAAAATGTGGTGTTGGAGCTCCCACACAGAGTTTCTACCAGGGAACTGCCTGGTGGAGCTGTGGGAAGGAGGCTGCTGTCCTCCAGATCTCATAATGATAGACCCACAAGCAGCTTGCATCTTGAATCTGGGAGAGATGTAGGCGCTTAAGATGTACTCCATCAGAGTAGCCATGGGGCTGCACTCTGCAAAGCCACAGGGATGGAGCTACTCAAGGCCTTGGGAGCCCACCCCTCGCACCAGTGTGTTGTGGATGCAGGACATGGAGTCAAAAAAGACTATTTTGGAGCTTTAATATTTAATGACTTCCTTGTTGGGTTTCAGACTTGCATGGGGCCTATTGCCCCTTTCTTTTGGCTGATGTTTTGGAACAGTAATGTTTACCCAATGCCTGTAGCACCACTGTATCATGAAAATAAATAACTTGATTTTTATCTCACAAGCTCATAGGTGGAAGGAACTCATCTCCAGATGAGAATTTGGAGTTTAGGATCTTCGAGTTAAGGCTGGAATGGGGTAAGACTATTATGAAGGCATGACTGTATTTTGAAATGTGAGAAGGCCATGAGAGTTGGGGGGCCAGGGGCAGAATTTTATGGTTGCAGTGTTTGTCCCCTCTAAATCTCATGTTGAAATGTGATTCCCAATGTTGAAGATGGGGCCTGATGGGAGGTGATTAGCTCATGGGGGCAGATTCCTCACGCATGGCTTGGCATCATCCCTTTAGTGATAAATGAGTTCTCACTCTGGTAGTTCACAGGAGATCTGGTTGTTTAAGAGAGTCTGGGACCAACTCCTTCACTTTATCTTGATTCCTCTCTTGCCATGTGATATACTTACTACTCCCCCTTTACGTTCTGCCATGTTTGTAAACTTGCTGAGGCCTAACCAGAGTCAGATGCCAGCGCTATGCTTCATGCACAGCCTGCAAAACCATGAGCCAACTAAACTTTTTTTTCTTCTTAAATTTTACCCAGTCTCAGGCATTTCTTTATAGCAATGTAAAAAGTGGTCTAATACAGTAACCATCAGCACATTTTCTAGGAAAGGCATTGGATAGTACCCAGGTGAATATTAAATTAATGAGAATTTACTGGTATGATTTCTAAATTCTTTTGTTTTTGTTTTTATTTTGTTTCCTTTTAAAAATTTTTCTGAAATATACATATAGAAAATTGCATATCTCAAAATAACAAAAAGATCAACAAACTACCACACAGTGAAAATTCCCATGTAACCACTGCATGTGTCTAGAAATAAAACATTAATGGGACCACAGAAGTGCTTCTTATACTCTCTCTTGACTTCTAACACCATGTATTAGTTTGGCCCATTTTTGGATTTTATATAAATGGGACATGCAATGTTTATTCTTTTGTGACTTGCTTCTTCTACTCAACATTGTGAGGTTCATCCCTGTTGTTGCATGTAGCACTAATTCATTCACTGTCATTGCTATACATTGGTTGTGGTAGATTGCTATAATAATGCCTCCCAATATATCATTCCCTTTTGTGTACACACCCCTTTGCAATGTGATGTTGCTTCTCCTGCTATCAAAAGATGGAGTCTATTTCTTCATCATCTTGAATCTAAGCTGGCTTTATGATTTCTTTGACATTGATTGTGACAGAAATGATACTATGGAAGTTCTACAGCTCAGCACTAAAATCCCTTGCAATTTTGTCTCTTGTTCTCTTAGACCATTTGACCATAATGTTGTGAAAAATCCCAGCCTAATCTACTCAATATGAAAGTCTCTGCAGAAAGAAGAATGGAGGTTCTCTGCTGACAGCTGGTACCATGTTCCAAAGGCCATCTTCAGCCTGCAGATTCAGGGAAGACATCAGATGACGGTTGCTACATGAATGAATTCAGACAAGAGCAGTAGAAGAAAGTCCTAACCAACTCACAGAATTTTAGAAAATAGATTGGCTTTTTAAGCATCAAATTTTACAGTAGTTTTTATGCAACCATAGATAATTGAAAATATACATACAAATATAATTTATTTATCCATTTACTACATTTGGGTTGTTTCCAGTTCTGGGCTATTACAAATAGTTCTACTATCACCTTTAGGACACATGCTTTTCTGTTAGATACATATCTAGAAGAGGAATTGCAAGGTCAGTATTAATAAATATTGGTAAAGGGTTATATTTCCATATGTAATATAAGAGAGTCTAGTTGCTCCATGCTCTCCCTAATCCTTGGTAATGTTTGTTATTTTCATTTGAATCATTCTGGCATGTCAGTACTATTATCTCAGTGTGGATTTGACTTACCATATTTTCATTTTTGTGTAAAAGTACCTTAAAAATAAACTTAAATATGCAGAGATCCCAAAACATTTCACCCAAGTGTTTTCTCTAAGAAGCTTACCTGAAGAAGGAATCATTCATGCATGTGCGCAGACACACACAAACACACATACACACATACAAAGCAACATTCTGTTTTGTTTAATGATCCACATATTGTATTCACTTTTGATCAACATTGATATTTCTCTATTCTCTTTTTATTTGTATATTTCTAGTTGTCCTTTGTCTACCCTTTTATTTTCAACCTAT
Organism: Macaca fascicularis; assembly: GCF_037993035.2. Lineage (NCBI taxonomy): Eukaryota > Metazoa > Chordata > Mammalia > Primates > Cercopithecidae > Macaca > Macaca fascicularis. Next base: position 154,730,789 of record NC_088377.1, read on the forward strand.
GAATTACATTGTTTTAGATGTCATCTTGTATGCAGTTGATGAATATGAGAGCATTATTTATCAAAACTTATGGGATTTTAGGAAAGATATACTCAGAGGACATATTTATAACTTTAGGTACTTTCAATATATAAAAAAGAAAATAAATGAAGCACTCCTTTGAGAAGTCATAAAAAGAACCAAATAAATCTAAGAAAGCAGAAGTAAAGAGTCGAAGATAAATGCAGAAGTCAATGAATTAAAACTAAGGAGAGTAGGAGAAAGTATTAAGTTAAAAGAGAATTGACTTTTCAGTGAAATCCAAATTAAAACAATGAGATACCATCTCATGTCTGTTAGAATGACTATTATCAAAAAGACGAAAGATAATAAATGTTTGCCAAGATGTGGAGAAAACAGAACTCTTGCACACAGTTTATGGGGATGTAAATTGGTACAGCCAGCATGGAAAGGAGTATAGAGTTTCCTCGAAAAAGTAATAATGGGGCTACCATATGAGCCAGCAACCCCACTTTTTGGGTATATATCAAAAGGAAATGAAATAAATGTGTTGAAAATCATCCGCAATTTCATATTCATTGCAGCATTATTGAGAAGAGCCAAGATATAGAATCAACCTAAGCATCCATCAGTGAATGACTGGATAAAGAACATGTATAGATATACATTGGAATACTATTCTGCTTACAAAGAAAGAAATCCTGTCATTGACAGCAACGTAAATGAACCTGGAGGACACTATGTTAAGTGAAATAAGTCACACAGAGAAAGACAAATTCTGCATGATCTTACTTATATGTGGAATCTAATAAAGTTGATCTCATATAAGTAGAAAATAGAATGGTGGTTGCCAGGGGTTGACTGATAGAAAGAAGAGGAATGGGGGAAATGTTGGTCAAAAGATACAAAATTTTAGTTAGAGAAGGGGAAAAAGTTCAAAAGACCTACTGCACAACATGGTGCGATATATAGTTAAAAACAATATATTCTAGAAAATTGTTACAAGTAGATTTTAAATATTCTCACCACAAAAATAACTATATGAGGTAATGCAGACGTTAGATGAAGAATAGCTCAATTAAGCTATTTCATAATGTATATATATTTCAAAACATTATGTTGTACATGATAATGCACAAAATTGTATTTGTCAATTTAAAATAAAATGTTTAAAATGAAATTTATGAAGGAGGGTTGTTAAGCAAATAAGGTAGATTGATAAAAAGTAAAATTAAGAAACTCGTTACAGATTTGGTCTAAAAAACTTAAAATAACAAATAAGCAATTAGCTAGATTAAACAACAGTAGAATAAAAAAAGTCCCATAATTAGACAAACATAGCAATAAGTAAAAACAAAGTAACCATAGATAAAGAGGAAATTAGGTATATAAGATTAATTTTTCAATAGTATAATAATTTTCAATATATTAGTGAAATATACAAAGAAATGAAAAAATAAAAATAGCAAGATTGGTTCAAGAAAAGATAGAAAAATGACAAATACATTAATAAATATGAACAGTTGGGAAAGTTGTCCAAAATGGTACCTCAGAAACTCTGGACTGAGATAATTTTATGAATGATCTATTTTAAATTTTTAATGAAAAATTACTCTGATATTATTTAAACCTTTTGGAAGCATCAAAGAATAAGAAAACCTTCCGGCCTGTTTTGAAAAACCATCATCATATTGCTACTTATGCTTGACTGTGATCATGCAAAAAAGAAAGCTACTGCCCAATTTCAATCTCACATGGCAATATTGTTGTAAAAAATTTTTTTATAAAAGTTTTAGGATATTATCAAACAAAATGCATATTAGAATATACACTAGTATGTATTCTAATATAATATAAATATTCTATATTAGTATTAACAATAGACTCCTAGTGGTATTTTCTTTAAAATCAGGGAAAAGACAGGAGGGAATTCAATTTACTAATTATAAACAGCCTAAATCCTGAGGGCATAAAGATCTAGAAGGAGCACAATATCCGTATTTAGACAAGGAAAAGAGAGACCCTGGGAGCTATCTGGGGCCATGTGAGCATTTAGGAACAGTTTTTGAAAAGTGACTAGGCAAAAATTTGCTCGGGACCCTTTCAAATCTGGCAATCCCTGGTAATCCAGGATAATGAAAGTTGCGGCATCTCTTTGATTTCCAACAGGTAACTCTCCAAATTCCTTAGCTCACAATCATCACTGCCTGACACTCCACTACCTAGAGATCTTTTGAAGTTAAGCATTTATGCATACATCTTGGTGGTGCAAGGTGACTCTTCTACTAGGTTATCATATCACTGACACGTTAAAGGGGGACAATAGTAGCTAGTATTTATTGAGTGCTTAACCATGTGCCAGGCACTGTTCTGATATCTCATATGTAAGATCCCATTTAATCCTCGCAATAACCGTATTACATATGTGGAAACAGAGGTATAGCAGTGTGACATAACTTACCCATCATCACTAGCTAGTAAGTGGTAGGTAGAGCTGAGATTAAAATCAAGCAGCTAAGTGCAAGAGCTGCTGCTCTGAACTACTATGCCACATTATCCTGTTCTCAGAGTGCAGAAGTCCTGTGTAGGGGGCTTTCCAACATTCTAACTGCATTTATTCAAAAAACATTTACTGAGAGCTACCTGTGTGCAAAGCATCATGAAGCCTCTGTAGTTGATAAACACATAAACATGACACTTTTCTTGACCTCAGGAAACTTATTCTCCATGAAAGGAGATGTACATGGGAATAACAAATGGCCCCTCCAGGCTGGGATAGGGGTACTTGGTTGTGGTTGTGGGTGGATCAGGGCCCCTCAGCTTACATTTAGTGGCAGAGAATCTTCTTTGGAGAACCCATGCTTTTGGGATTCCTCATTTTACCTATGAGAGCACAAATCTATGCTTATTTTCTCTGCTGTGTATGGTGAGTTCTGTATTTTTAATTTGTTTTGAACATATATCATGAAAAGACAAAGATATTTTTTTCCCCAGGTATTTTATTACTCAAGTTTCAAAAAAAGTACAGAAAATAAACAATAAAGAAATACGAGTAAGTAACATAAGACTTCCAAACTTTCCCTTTTTAAGGAATGAAATAAGTAATATCATCCTAAAGATAAAGACCTTAATTTATTCTCTAACTTGGATAACCCACTGGGAAAAAACCGTGATATTCATAGAAGGGTGAGAGAAACCAGTCCTGCTAGAACTGCTCTTCAGTTGTCAGCACATTTTAATGAAATGCCAGTCTTTTCATGCCAAATTCTGAAGGAAATCTCTGGGTATCAATTGATGAAATGATTTAATTCCCAAATGGCATCTAAAGTGAAATAAAGGCTCTCGCGTTTTGCAGAGCACAGCACTCTACAAGTTCAAAAGGTAAGACGTGCTTGCAGTATGTATAAACTGTGGAGTACATTTGAAAATAAAATTTTTAATTATGTTTGACATTTCAGGCCCAGCGCTGTCATCCTGAAGAAAAGTAACATCTGTTTTGACATCTCCAGTGGTAGAGACTTTAAATCAGTTTCCACATTGCTTATCTGCTGGCTAATCAGAATGGATGCAGTATTCTTACCAACTCATTGACAGGGAAAAAAGAAAAGAGATGCAGGGAAATAGGGCTAAACTAAAACTGATATGATGAATTCAAATGAAAAATTTAATGGCCTTTGCATAAATTACACCTAAATTTTCATTCAACGTAAAATGTGAAAATTTCATTTAATTCCTAACTGTACAGGGATTTATTTTTCTTTCTTATTCCTCATGTGTACCTTTGCTTCCACTTAAATATAATAAAACATTAAAGCATATTTTACTTCTCAAACTATTTGGTTTCATCTTAAGCTCAAGGTTTGAGTTGGAGAAAATTGATTTGTTATTTTCAATAAGATGTGCTATAAAAATGCAGGATTTCAAACTGCAGGTATTAGAAAAACATCATGTTATATTGTTTCTTTAATGGTTGTATAGTCTTAACATCTCTTGACTTATTACAAACATTAGATTTAAAAGCATAGTCAGTAAAAACTGCTCCCTACAGGAATTATAACTTCAATGTCTTCCGTGTTTTTGAAACTTTCTTAAAGTTACACCAACTTAGTTTTGGTATCTCTTATAAAGAAAAAGAAAAAAAGATTTCCACTTGAATACGTCAGGACTTTCCTCAAAACTTTACCTGGATTATTTGGATAATAAGTGGGTTGCCTCTATTCTCTTTCTTTCTTTTTATATGTGTAGGCATAGACTTCATATTACTACTTAAGCACTAACCAATTCATTGTAAACTGGTAGAGTTACAAAAAAGTTACATACACAGTTTTCAGTCCAGCTGGCCAACTCAGTTAAGCCATTTTGTTAGTATAGATGTCAGTATATATGCAGCTTGAGTTAATAGAGAAGCTGGGAGAAGCTTACAGTGGACTTTATTGGTAAATATATGGGAGGACAATCCTTCAACCAGATTAATACTATGAAGGACTTGTGTGTTCTTCAAAGTACATGGCAGAATTTAAACAAAGGAACCTAAAAGTGATCAAAATAATCTTTATATTAAATATGCCTAAATAGTTAGAGATAGGCCATATTTAAAAATCTAATTTACAAAACAAACAAAAGAGACAGGATTATAAAAAAGAATGATCTGCCACCATTAATAACAAAATAATGGTTTACTATCTTTTCTTTGACTTTATGTATAATAGAAACACAGTTTATAGGATACAGTAGTAAACACGGTTCAGGCTTCCTCTTCTAAGGATTAAACATGTTTAGATGAACCTGCATTTTCTTTAATGCCAGAGTGAAAGTCAGTAAAAACAGTATTTGGCAAAGTAGCTATTAATTTTTGATGGATTAAAATAGATAAATGGTCTAGACTTTTTGCTTATAAATTGTCATGATGTCATTTTTGGATGAGTTGTAAATATAATTCCTCCCTTCATCCTTGCCACTCCATCATAGAATTCTATATTATTTCTTCAAAGTATAGAACATACTACATATTCTCCATCATTACATAAATTACTGTCAATGTTTAATTCTTAGTACATCTATTGATATGATTTGGCTCTGTGTCCCCACCCAAATCTCATACTGAATTTGGATCCCTCATGTTGGAAGTGGGGCCTGGTGGGAGGTTATTGGGTCATGGAGGTGGTTTCTAATGGTTTAGAACCATTCTCCTAGTACAGTCTTGTGATAGAGTTCTCATGAGATCTGGTTGTTTGAAAGAGCATAGCACCTTACCCTTTGCTGCTCGTTCTCTCTCTTTCTCTGCCTCTTTCTCTCCCCGTCCCCCCGCTGCCCCCTCCTCTGCTGGCCATGTGAATATGTGCTTGCTTCCTGTTCACCTTCTGCCATGATTTTAAGTTTCCTTAGGCTTCCCCAGAAGCAGAAGCCTGTACAGCCTGCAGAATCATGAGCCAATTAAACCTTATTTATTTATAAATTATCCAGTCTCAAATATTTTATAGCAGGGTGAAAATGGAGTAATACAAAAAATAGGTACCAGATGAGTGGGGCATATCTATAAAGATGCCTGAAACTGTGGAAGCAACTTTGGAACTGGGTAATGGGCAGAGGTTGAAACAGTTTGGAAGGTTCAGGAAAACACAGAAAGTTGAGGGAAAGTTTGGAACTCCCTAGAGACTTGTTATATTATTGTGGCCAAAATGCTGATAATGATATGGACAGTGAAGTCCAGGCTGAGGTGGTCTCAGATGGAGATGAGGAACTTATTGGGAATTGGAGCAAAGGTCACTCTTGCTATGCTTTAGCAAAGAGACTGGCAGCATTGTGCCCCTGCTCTAGGGATCTGTTGAACTTTGAGCTTGAGAGAGATTATTTAGGGTATCTGGTGGAAGACATTTCTAAGCAGCAAAGCATTCAAATTCTGACCTGGCTGCTTCTAAAAGCATTTGCTCAAATGTGTGTGAAAAGAGATTATCTGAAAGTAGAACTTATATTTAAAAAGGAAGTAGAGTGTAAAAGTTTGAGAAACTTGCTCCTTGACCATGTGGTAGAAAAGAAAAACCCATTTTCTGTGGAGAAATTCAAGCTAGCAGCAGAAACTTACATAAATAATGAGGTGCTGAATGTTAGCATCCAAGACAATGGGGAAAATGCCTTAAAGGCATCGGTATAGTTTGGCCCTGTGTCTCCAACCAAATCTCACCTCGAATTGTAATCCCCATAATCCCCACATGTCAAGGGTAAGACCAGGTGGAGATAACTGGATCACAGGGGCAGTTCCCTATGCTGTTCTCATGATAGTAAGTGAGTTCTACCAATACTTTTATAAGCATTGGGCATTTCCTCTGCTTGCACTCACTTCTTCCTGCTGCCCTATGAAGAAGGTGCCTGCTCTCCTTTGTCTTTCACCATGAATATTTGTGTCCTGAGGGTCCCCAGCAATGTGGAATTGTGAGTCAATTGAACTCTTTATAAATTACTCAGCCTCAGGTATTTCTTCATAGCAGTGTGAAAAAAAAACTAATACAGGCATTTCAGACACCTTTGCAGCAGCCCCTCCCATCACAGGTCTGGAAGTTTAGGAGCGACAAATGGTTTTATGGGCCAGGCCCAAGATCCCACTGCTCTGTGTAGCCTTGGGACATGTGCCTTGCATTGCAGCTGCTCCAGCCATGATTAAAAGGGGCCAAGGTACAGCTGGGGCTGTTGCTTCAGAGGATACAAGCCACAAGTCTTGGTGGCTTCTGTGTGGTGTTAAACCTGTGGGTGCACAGAGGGCAAGAGTTGAGGCTTGGGAGCCTCCACTTAGATTTCAGAGGATGTATGGAAATGCCTGGATGTCCAGGCAGAAGTTTGCTGTTGGGACAGAACCCTTGTGGAAAACTCCTACTAGGGCAGTACAAGGGGGAAATGTGGAGTTGGGGCCCCACACAGAGTTCTCATTGGGGCATTGCCTAATGGGGCTGTGAGAAATGGGCTATTGTTTTGCAGATGTTAAATCCACCGGCAGCTTGTGCCCTATACCTGGAAAAGCTGCAGGGACTCAACACCAGCTCATGAAAGCAGCCACAGGGCCTGTTCCCTGCAGAGCCACAGGGGCAGAGCTCTTGAAGCCCTTGGGAGGCCACCTCTTGTGTCAGTGCAGTCTGGATGTGAGACATGGAGTCAAAGGAGATTATTTTGGAGCTTTAAGATTTAATGACTGTCCTGCTAGGCTTCAGACTTGCGTGGGACCTGCAGCTCCTTTGTTTTGGCCAACTTTTTCCCTTTTGGATAGGAGCATTTACCCAATACCTGTACCTCTTTTGTATCTTGGAGGTAAGTAACTTGTTTTTGATTTTACTGGCTTATAGACTGAAGGGACTTACCTTGTCATAGATGAGGCTTTGGGCTTGGACTTTTGAGTTAATGTGGAAATTTTGGACTTGGACTTTTGAGGTAATGTGGAAAGTTTGGGCTTGGCCTTTTGAGGTAATGTGGAAATGAGTTAAGACTTTGGGGGACTGCTGGAAATGTATGATTGCAGTTTGAAATGTGAGAAGGACATGAGATTTGGATGGGGCAAGGGTCTCCACTCAAATCTCGTGTTGAATTGTAATCTCCAGTGTTGGAGGTGGGGCCTGGTGGGAAGTAATTGGATCATGGAGGTGATTTCTAATGGTTTAGCACCATCCCCCTGGTAGTCTCTTAATAGAATTTTCAGAAGATCTGGTTGTTTGAAAGTGTGTAGCACCTCCCCCTTTATGCTGTCTCTCCCCTGCCAGCATTTGAAGATGTGCTTGCTTCCCCTTCACCTTCTTCAATGATTGTAAGTTTCCTTAGGCCTAGCCAGAAGCAGCTTGCAGCTGTACAGTTTGCAGACCTGTGAGAAAATTTATAAATTACCCAGTCTCAGGTATTTCCTTACAGCAGTGTGAAAATGAACTAATACATCTATATTGCATGCACATACCTATTAAAAGTGTCTTATTAAAAAGTTATTTAGAATTTGAAGCTATCATGAAGTAATATTTATTTTTAGATTATTTTTGTATGTGTGAAATATAGAACACCTTGATTTAAGGAAGCGAAGATTCAACATCTTTTTATGTACCAATCATTTCATTTTATCCTCACAAAGTAAAAACTAGTTTAATACTAGCTAGTACTAGAAGCATCACAGATATGCTTTGAACTAAACAATCATTTATAGTAGATGTCACACAACACTAATAATTATGTTCTGCCAAGTATCTTATTTAGTTGCGATCATTTTATCCTGGAGGACATACTAGAGAGTTACACTGATGAAGGCCGGACATTTTGTGGATCTTTTATTAAGATATATTTTCATGGATCAGGTGAGTGTAGGATATACCTGTTTAAATAGATTGTTACCACCATCACCACCACAACAGCAACAATAGTATTAAATAACCGTGGGTTTTCTTGAAGAAATTACCATGAGTTGTTCTTCTTTAACTAAGTGTTTTACTCCATACAGTGTATATAAGCAATGGATACAGGAATCAGGAATGTTGCTGATATTCTTGGTCATATACAAAAAAATCAACACTTCCAAATCTCTTTCTATGATATTGCTCTGATATTATTCAAAGACAAAATTAATTTTTCAATAACTCAGACATAAGTAATTTTACTAAGAACTTGAACTTTTATAAGATAATAATAAAAACATAATTGAATAATAAATGGTGACAACAGAGTTAGCATTTTTTTCTTCTCCTTTTTCAAATATTAATTCTGTTAGCATGGTTAAACGCCCTAGAGGTTTCTCTAATTTCAGAAAATTCTCTTCATCTTAAAGTCCAAGTGAGATAAAAAGCGAGGATGAAGAAGAAGGAAATATTGTGAGACTCAGGATATTTTAGGTAAGAAATTATCTACCACATTTCCTTTTTCTCCCCTTATCATTTGAGTGATATGTTTTGGAGTCAAAGCTAAGTTGGTGTCCAACAGAAAGGGCACTGAAAATGTTGTTTAAGCCAGTTGTTTGTGTAGGCCTTGTGACAAAAGAGCTGAGGGGTGGTGTCTTCAAGATCTTGATTGAGAAAAAAATTCAGCTTTTCAGCTAAGTCATCTTGTAGGCAATTGAGTATAAAATCCTAGTTAACATTTTCATAGGCTGAGGCTGATAGAGGATTTGAGGACCTGGTGATGCTGTTTATTTTACACTGTGGCCTTGATGCACAAATGCTTTAAGGCCAAAAAGAGAGTGTTGCAGAAATGTATAGTATCTAGTGTTCATACAACTTCAGAGTTGCTCTTCAGCGTTACTCCATATTTTACTTCAAGTGACTGTGATAGTAGATAGTGTTCTATTAATACTTGTTTTAAATTAGTTAAAATAAGAAGTAAGCAACATAGCACTCATGTACAATAAAGTGAGTTATGTATGTATGTTTTAGGCAAATTTTAGTCATTCACATGTTCCTTCTTTATAAAAGATATCCCATTTCAGGTTTGAATTTAACATGCAATTTATTTAGTAGGACATTATATATTATGTCTTTCTTTTCAGATTTTTTGGCATTTTAATCATAAAGGAGATGCAGGCTAATATTAGTAGTTCAAAAAACAAAAAGGTCAAAAGTGTAATTATTCCTTCAACAACATTTCAAATTCTGAGTCAAACAATTGATTTTTTTATTTTTTAAGACATTTTTCTTTAGGATATACAGATATATACTTTGAAACAAGTGAAATTTGTGATTTTACACCAAAATGCGCATTTGCACTTAATATACAAGATATCTTTGAAATAAATAGCAACATAACACTTTAAAGTTTTCTATGAGTTTTTTTTTTTCTCTCTCTCCATTTTTTTTTTTTTTGATATGGAGTCTCGTTCTGTCGCCCAGGCTGGAATGCAGTGGAGAGATCTCGGCTCACTGCAAGCTCCGCCTCCCGGGTTCAAGTCATTCTCCTGCCTCAGTCTCCTGAGTAGCTGGGACTACAGGTGCCTGCCACCATGCTCAACTAATTTTGTTGTATTTTTAGTAGAGGTGGGGTTTCACCATGTTAGCCAGGATGGTCTCAATCTCCTGACCTCGTGATCCGCCGGCCTCCTATTATGTTTGATACGCTTTTTCTTTCCTGAATCAGTAAAATTTTGTGGCATTTGAATGCTATGAAATATAATTTGATCTATGGTACACTGTCCAAATAAATGTTATAACTGATAATTACTAAGTTAACTTGATTAGTAAATAGGCAAAACTTGCAAAGCACACTCAAACCTCTGTTCTGACCTTTGAATCATGTGTTTTTCTTACATACCAGTTGGATTTGCTAGATGATTTCTATATCACCACTTGAGATTATGTAGTTTGTGTCTTTCAGCTTTCTTGTTATATCTTATAAATATTGGATAGTAGGAAATATTAGTAGTTAATTGAAATTAGTTTGCCTTACAGTTCTTAAAATATTATTTTGATTCCTAAATTTATCAATATGATTACTTTGTTTTTCTCAGAGATAACTTTTACTTTTAAAATCTTGAATAACTCTTTTCTAAGAAAATCACAATATAAAAATTGAATTTACACTCATAAGTCTATGCTGATATAAACAAATGGTTGATAAATAAAAAGAAGAGAATAAACAAGTCTCTGTAAAAGAATTCCAAATGAGTATATAGATACTCCACCTTCAGAAAGGTAGAGCATGACTTTCTACTCCTTAAGCGTGGGCTGCAGATAATGGCTTTCTTCCAGAATAAAGGGAAGAAAGTAGTAATTTCACAAAGGAGAACCTGAGAAGCATTATATCAGATGATCGAGATTAAAGTCAGCAGAGATAAGACATGTTGATAGTATGTACTCTTGTACTCTTGATATGACATGGAAAGAATGGCACTTTACCTCTGTATTCTTTCTCCCTAAAACCCGTAACCAAAATTAAACATGAGAAAAACATCAGAGAAATTCCAACTGAGGAAAATTCTTCAAAATGCCTGGTCAATACTCGTTCAAACTATCAAGGTCATCAAAAACAAGGTAATACTGAGAAACTGTCACAGCCAAGAGAAGCCTAACAAGAAATGACAAGTTGATGTCATGCGATATCTTGGATAGATTCCTAGAACAGCAAAAGAACATTAGGTAAAATCTAAGAAAATTTGAATAAAGTATGGTCTTCAGTTAATTGAAGAAATGTATTTGCTAGGAAATCTCTTCTATTGGTATATTAAAATTAATTCCTAGACTATTGATAATGCTTCTTCAGATATTCCATTCAATTCAATATTGTGCCAAAACAAAGAAACTGACACTATGCTCAGTTAAAAGACAATCTGTAACAAATACCAGTACATTTTTCTTTTTCTTACTTTCCTATATCAAACAAAATCAATCAAAATCCCATTTAGTGTACTGGAGTAAGAAAGGGACCAACTATCTCAAGACTTTCTTAATGGACGAAAATCAAAGTATAATCATTTATAAATTAAAGAGGGAAATACATTTATAACAATATTGGGCATGACTACTTAGAATATAAATTACTTGAGATTCCATATATGACATCAGTCTTGGAGACAATCTATACTTGAAGATATGTCAAAAAAGATTATGTTTTTATGGAATCATTTGCAGTTTAATCTGCCATGATTAAAGACTATTAGGTAATGCTTCTTATACAAAAACTTTTAGCAAATGTGTGAGCTACAGTTCTAATTTTGCTGTTATTCTCAAGCATTATCAGAAATTTGATTAAATTTGCTCATGGCCATGAGATAAATGAAAATGTACATATATTCTATTTTGCATCACTAGTGGTATATTCTTAAGAAGAATAGCACCTTATGGAGGAACCTTATGACTGAGGCATCATTATTTTTATTCACTGTGTGCTGTAGTGCATACATTAGCAGGCATATTATCTGGTGAATGGCAGCATAATGTAGAGAAACAGGACTCTGGAGAACCATATGGAAACTCTGTGTTCCCATAGCAACTTGAGCATATATTGAAAGGATCTGTTTCCCTGGCTATTCTCCTGTATAGTGTAATGGACATAGTACAGGGGCTGTATCTTCTTTTTCTTTCTTCTTCTTCTTTTTTTATTTTTATTATACTTTAAGTTCTAGGGTACATGTGCACAACGTGCAGGTTTGTTACATATGTATACATATGCCATGTTGGTGTGCTGCACCCATTAACTCATCATTTACATTAGGTATGTCTCCTAATGCCATCCCTCCCCCCTCCCCACAATAGGACCCGGTGTGTGATGCTCCCCTTCCTGTGTCCAAGTTATCTCATTGTTCAATTCCCACCTATGAGTGAGAACATGCGGTATTTGGTTTTCTGTTTTTGTGATAGTTTGCTGAGAATGATGGCTTCCAGCTGCATCCATGTCCCTACAAAGGACACGAACTCATCCTTTTATATGGCTGCATAGTATTCCATGGTGTATATGTGCCACATTTTCTTAATCCCGTCTGTCACTGATGGACATTTGGGTTGATTCCAAGTCTTTGCTATTGTGAATAGTGCTGCAATAAACATACATGTGCATGTGTCTTTATAGCGGCATGACTTATAATCCTTTGGGTATATCCCCAGTAATGGGATGGCTGGGTCAAATGGTATTTCTAGTTCTAGATCCTTGAGGAATCGTCACACTGTTTTCCACAATGGTTGAACTAGTTTACAGTCCCACCAACAGTGTAAAATTGTTCCTATTTCTCCACATCCTCTCCAGCACCTGTTGTTTCCTGATTTTTTAATGATTGCCATTCTAACTGATGTGAGATGGTATCTCATTGTGGTTTTGACTTGCATTTCTCTGGTGGCCAGTGATGATGAGCATTTTTTCATGTGTCTGTTGGCTGTATAAATGTCTTCTTTTGAGAAGTGTCTGTTAATATCCTTTGCCCACTTTTTCATGGGGTTGTTTTTTTTCTGTAAATTTGATTGAGTTCTTTATAGGTTGTGGATATTAGCCCTTTGTCTGATGAGCAGATTGCAAAAATTTTCTCCCATTCTGTAGGTTGCCTGCTTACTCTGATGGTAATTTCTTTTGCTGTGCAGAAGCTCTTTAGTTTAATTAGATCCCATTTGTCAACTGTGGCTTTTGTTGCCTTTGCTTCTGGTGTTTTAGAGATGAAGTCCTTGCCCATGCCTATGTCCTGAATGGTATTACCTAGGTTTTCTTGTTTTTCTATTCTTATCACCTACACAGTGATTTAAGTGAACCATTCTGATTTTAAATGATTTTAGTCAGATGAGTGGACTGCAACATAATATATAAATCTAATCCCAACTATGCTACTTACTATCAATATGACAGTAGAAAAATTACATTTCCTAATTCATAGAAATGAGATTATATGTTTAGAAGGTTTGACCTAGGGTGAATACCAAATAAGTATTTGGCTTTCTCTAACTTAGTTAAGGTTGTGGACTTTTTTCAATATCACTTCAAGCATTGTTTTTATTTCCATTATTAAACAAATCGCTCCTATTATCATTGGAAGAATCAAGCCTTAATTGGAAAGAAATGCCTTTGTTCAGGACAACTAATGGGTTAGATAGCAGAGAAGTATTTTTAATAGTTGATGACTCAGCCTTGGGCATAATGGAAAACTAGGTTATAATTCTTTGCATAGTTTCTTTCAGGAAATGTAACAGAGTTAAAGCAATGCTTTTATTTTTCTAACTTCATAGAAGCTTTAGTTCCTTTTTTTGATTTTCCATTTATTGCTGTTTGTAAAAAATACAAGTGAAAAAGAAAAATATGAGTAATAAAAGTGTGGAAGTTTTATATAAGGTTTATGTGACTTAAATACACTAAAATTTGAAGGACAAAACATGTAAGGTTAATTCACTTTAAAATTTTTCAATATTTTCTTAAATATTGCACTGCTATTTTAAGTTAAAACACTTTATTTTTTTGTTTGTAATTTACTTCTAAGAAAAAATTGAAATAGAAAAGATTAGTTGTCTCTTCAATCAATACATTCTTTAACCACTGCTTAGTCTTCTATTCTTGGCATTATTCTGTGTATATTTACTCACTTTTGTCAGGCTGTCTCTCCTTTTATTACTGGACACCACTACTTCTATGGTGTCATATTCTTCTGGAGTAAGAATATTATACTCAAATATAAAGTATAAGAAGCTATGCAAATAAGGCATTCTACTACATAGGGAGGAATGGTTGTGATACTGAAGTGTGAAGGACTCACCTAGAGTCATTACAAAATGTATTTACTTTTCAACATTCTGATGTCTAAAGAAGATGGTCTCTGGATTAAATTGTTTTATCAGCTGATGTTTTGCTAGTTGTGCTTTATCTAGAGCACACATTACTAACCTGGGGTCCAGAGATAGAATTCATCTTTATTTGGGTGGAAAAAAATCTTTAAAAAAAAATAATGTAGTATTAAATTGTGAATGAGAGTAATCAACCACAATAGTATTAGGAGTAATTATGGTTTTTCTCACCATTGTAAATCAGAGATGTTTTTGTATCAAATTATAGTTGGTACAAATATTGCCAAATATTATTTACATTCACTACTACTTTAAAATGTGGTGCGTATTAGGCCTACCACTGGGTCTGGTTACTTAGTGCCATTATAAAAAAGATGGATATCTACTTTATCATAAATGACTTTGAAAATATTTTATAATTATGTTTCGGTCTAGCTGGTTATTTTTGTAACATTATGTATTTTCTTTCATACATTAAAAAACCTCAGTCTGAGAAAGAATTTATAACTTCACCTAATTTTTCTTTTAATCAGTTATTAGAAAAAAAGCATAGAGAGATCCTGAATCTCCCTAACATTTCGATCCATGGATTCAAGCCTCATAATCTCACTTCAGAATCTAATTATGTGTGGTCATTTTCATACATGAGGGACAGAGAAATCCAAGAGGCATATTTTTTCTAACATTTATAAAACATAACTGGGGAGACAGAGGGTGAAGCAAGATGGTAGAACAATAAGATCCAGCCAGTAATGCTGTGATTCTTGCAGACTTGCAGAGGTACCACCTTGATGGTCTTGGATGAGATCTGGTAGAAGTGTATTAACATTACAAATTTTGTCCTTCAAATTTTACCCTATTTATTTAAGATCTGGTAGAATTATCTGAATTACTGCACTTGAGATGCTCCCTAAAGCAGATACAGCTTAGGTCACAACACCCATGTCCTCTCAAATATCTGAAAATCCTTCCCAAGAAGGATATCTACAAATAAGCCCAGCCAGTGAAGACCACAAGAAATATCTAACCTTTCAATGCCCAGATACCAAAGAACATCTATTAGCATCGACACCATCCAAGAAAACATAACGTCACCAAATGTACTAAATAAATCACTAAGGACCATTCTAGAGAAGCAGAGATATGCGACCTTTCTGAGAGAGAATTCAAAATGGCCATGTTGAGAAAATGCAGAGAAATTCAAGATAAAACAGAGAAGGAATTCAGAAGTCTCACAGATAAACTTAACAAAGAGATTGAAATACTTAAAAAGAATCAAGCGGAAATTCTGGAGTTGAAAAATGCAATTCACATACTAAAGAATGCATCAGAGTTCTATAATAGCAGAATGAATCAAGCAGAAGAAAGAATTAGAGAGCTTGAAGGCAGACAAATTGAAAATAAACTGTCAGAGGAGGCAAAAGAAAAAAAAAGTAAAAAAAATGAAGCATGCCTACTGGATCCAGATAATTGCCTTGAAAGGGCAAATCTAAGTGTTATTGGCCATAAAGAAGAGGTAGACAAAGAAATATGGTAGAAAGTTTATTCAAAGGGATAGCAATGGAAAACTTCCCAAACCTAGAGGAAGATATCAAAATCCAAGTACAAGACAGTTATAGAACACCAAGTAGATTTAACCCAAAGAAGACTACCTCAAGACCTTCAATAATCACACCCCCCAAGGTCAAGGATAAAGAAAGGATATGAAAAGCAGCAAGAGAGAAGAAACAAATTAACATACAATGGAGCTCAAATACATCTGACAGCACATTTTTCAATGGAAATCTTACAGTCCAAGAGAGTGACATATCTAAAATGCTGAAGGAAAAAGCTTTTACTGTAGAACAGTATTGGCAGTGAAAATATCCTTCAGACATGAAAGAGAAATAAAAACTTTTCCCAGATAAACAAAAGCTGAGGAAATTCATCAATACCAGCCCTGTCCTACAAGAAATGCTAAAGGGAATACTTCAATCAGAACCAAAAAATCTTTCCCAGACACACAAAAGCTGAGGGATTTTTATCAATACCAGATCTATCTTATGAGAAATGCTAAAGAGAGTACTTTAATAAGAAATATTAATAAAAGGGCATTAAGAAATCACCTGAAGGTACAAAACTCATGAGTAATAGTAAGTACACAGAAAAACACAGAATAATATAACACTGTAACTGTGGTGTGTACACTACCCTTAACCTAAGTAGAAAGACTAAACAATAAACCAATCAAGAATAACTACAACTTTTCTAGACATGTAAATACAATAAGATATAAATAAAATCAATAAAAAGGTAAAAAACAGGTGGATGAAGTTGAGGCATAGAGTTTTTATTTTGTGTGTGTGTTTGTTTATGTAAATAGTGTTAAATTGTTATAAGAATAAAATATTGGGTTATAAGATAGTACTTGCAAGCTTCATGGGAACCTCAACAAGAAAACATAAAATGGATACAGAAAAAAATAAAAATAAAAAAACTAACTCATGTTATCAGAGACAACCACCACTTAGAGGAAGACAGAAAGAAAAGAAAGAAGGGGGCTGGGCGGAGTGGCTCATGCCTGTAATTCCAACATTTTGGGAGGCCAAGACAGGTGTATCACAAGGTCAGGAGATCGAGACCATCCTGGCTAACACGGTGAAACCCGTCTCTACTAAAAATACAAAAAATTAGCTGGGTGCAGTTGTGGGCACCTGTAGTCCCAGTTACTTGGGAGGCTGAGGCAGGAGAATGGCGTGAACCCAGGAGGCGGAGCTTGCAGTGAGCTGAGATTGTGCCACTGCACTCCAGCCTGGGCGACAGAGCGAGACTCCATCTCAAAAAAAAAAAAAAGAAAAAAGAAAAAAAAAAAGAAAAGAAAGAAGGAAGAGAAAACCACAAAACAACCAGAAAACAACAAAATGGCAGGGGTAAGTCCTTGCTTATCAATAATATAATAACATTGTATGTAAATGGATTAAACTCTCTAATTAGAAGACACAGACTGGCTGAATGGACGAAAAAAAAAAAAAAAGACTGATTGATCTGTTGCCTACAAGAAACACATTTCACTCATAAAGACACAGAGAGACTGAAAACAAAGGTATGAAAAAAGGTATTTCATGACAACGGAAACCAAAACAAAGCAGGATTCACTATACTTACATCAGATAAAACAGGTTTCAAGACAAAAATGGTAAGAAGAGACAAAGAAGGTCATTATATAATGATAAAGGGGTCAATTCTGCAAGAGGATATAACAATTTTAAATATATATGTATCTAAACCTGAAGCACCCAGATTTCTAAAAAAAATTATTGGAGCTAAAGAAAGAGATAGGTCCCAACACCCCACTTTCAGCATTGGGCAGATCTTCCAGACAGAAAATCAACAAAGAAACATCAGACTTGATATGCTCCATACACTAAATGCATCTAACAGATATTTACAGAATACTTTATCTAAGACCTGTGAAATACACATTATTTTCCTTGCACATGGATCATTCTCAGGATGGACCATATGTTAGGTTACAAAATAAGTCTTAAAACACTAAAAAATTGAAAAAATATCAAGCATCTTCTCTGACCACAATGGAATAAAACTAGAAAATAATAACAAGAGAAAATTTGTGAACTATACAAATAAATGGAAACTAAACAATTTGCTCCTGAGTGACCAGTGGGTCAATAAAAACATTAAGAAGCATATTGAAACTTTTTTTGAAATGAATAATAATGGAAAAACAACATATGAAAACCTATGGGATACAGCAAAAGTAGTACTCAAGGGGGAAGTTAATAGCTATAAGTGCCTAAATCAAATAAGAAAAAAAAAAAAAGACTTCAAATAAACAATCTAATGATGCATCTTAAAGAACTGGAAAAGCAAGAGCAAATCAAACCCAAAATTAGTACAAGAGAAGAAGTTTTAAAATCAGAGCAGAAATCAATAAAATTGAAATGAAAAAACAATACAAAAGATCAATGAAATAAAAAGTTGGTTTTGTGAAAAGTTAAATTGACAAACCTTTAGCAAGATTAACTAAAAATAACAGAGAGATGATCCAAATAAATAAAATCAGAAACAAAAATGGAGACATTACAATTAATATTGAAGAAATTCAAAGGATTATTAATGGCTACTGTGAGCAACTATATGCCAATAAATTGGAAAATCTAGAAGAAATGGGCAAACTCTTAGATATACACAACCTACCAAGATTGAACCAGGAAGAAATCCAAAACCTGAACAGGCCAATGACAAATAACGAGATTGAAGCCATAATGAAGTCTCCTAATTAAGAAAAACCTGGGTCCTGAGAGCTTCCCAGCTGAATTCTACCAAACATTTAAAGAAGAACTAATAGCAATTCTACTCTAACTATTCCAAAAATAGAGGAGGAGGAAATACTCCGAAACTCACTCTATGAGGCCAGTATTACACTGATATCAAAACCAGACAAAGACACATCAAAGAAAGAAAACTACAAGCCTATATCTCCGATGAATATTGATGCAAAAATCCTCAACAAAATACTAGAAAACTAATTTCAACAATATATTAGAAGGATCATTCATTAAGACCAAGTAGAATTTATTCCTGCGATGCAAGAATAATTCGACATAAACAAATCAATCAGTGTGGTACATCAAATCAACAAAATGAAGGACAATCGCAATGATCATTGCACTTAATACTGAAAAAGTATTTGATAAAATTTAAGATCTCTTCATGATAAAAACCCTAAAAAACCCGGGGATAGAGGGAACACACCTCAATATAATAAAAGCCAGATACTACAGACACATAGCTAGTATCATACTTAATGAGAAAAAACTGAAAGTCTTTCCTCTGAGATCTGGAACATGACAAGGATGTCATGTCATTGCTCTTATTCAACATAGTACTGGAAGTCCTAGCTAGAGCAATCAGAAAAGAGAAAGATATAAACAACATCCAAACTGGAAATGAGGAAGTCAAATATCCTTGTTGGCAAATGATATAATGTTTTATTTGGGTAAAGCTAAAGACTCCACAAGAAAGCTATTAGAACTGATGAATAAATTCAGTAAAGTCACGGGATACAAAATCAACATTCAAAAACAAGTAGAATTTCTGTATGCTAACAGTGAACAATGTGAAAACGAAATTAAAAAGTAATAACATTTATAATGGCCACACATAAACTTAAATATCTAGGAATTAACCAAATAAGTGAAAAATCTCTATAATAAAAACTATAAAACACTGATAAAAGAAATTGAAAAGGACATCAAAAAATGGAAAGACATTCCACGTTTAACAATTAGGAGAATAAATATTGTTAAAATGTCCATACTATCTAAAGCAATCTACAGACTCAATACAGTCCCCATCAAAATACCAATGACATTCTTCACAGAAAAAGAAAAAAAAAATCCCAAAATATATGTGAACTACAAGAGACCCAAAATAGCCAAAGCTGTCCTAAGCACAATAAATAAATAAATAAATAAAACGGGAGGAATCACATTCCCTGACTTCAAATTATACTACAGAGCTATGGTAACAGAAACAGCATGATACTGGCATAAAAGCAGACACATAGAGCAGTGGAACAGACTAGAGAACCCAGAATTAAATCCACAAACCTACAGTGAACTCATTTTTGAAAAAGGTGCCAAGAACATACACTGGGGAGATGACAGTCTCTTCCATAAATGGTGGTGGGAAAACTGGATATCCATATGCAGAAGAATGCAACTAGAACCCTATTTCTCACCATATACAAAAATACAATCAAAATGAATTAAAGACTTAAATGTAAGTCCTCAAACTATGAAACTACTGTAAGAAAATATTGCAGAAAATCTCCAGGACATGTGTCTGGGCAAAGACTTCATGAGTAATATGCAACAAGCACAGGCAACCAAAGCAAAAATGAGCAAATGGGATCACATCAAGTTAAAGTTTCTGTACAGTAAAGGAAGCAACCAATAACGTGAAAAGCCAATCACAGAATGGGAGAAAATATTTGCAACCTACCTCTCTGACAAGTGATTAATAGCTAGAACATATAAGCAGCTCAAACAACTCTATAGGAAAATATGTAATAATTCAATTTAAAAATGAACAAAAATATGAATTGACATTTCTCAAAAGAATACATCCAATGGGAAACAGGTATATGAAAATGTGCTCAACATCATTAATCATCAGAGAAATTCAAATCAAAACATCAATGAAACATCTCACCTCAGTTAAAATGGCTTTTATCTAAAAGGCAGACAATAAATGTTGCTGAGAATTTTCAGAAAAGGGAGCCATTGTACTCTGTTGCCAAGGATGTAAATTTTTATAATCACTATAGAGAACAGTTTTAGTAGTTCCTCAAAAAAACTAAAAATAGAGCTACCATAGGATCCTACAGTTCCACTCCTGGGTATATATCTGTAGGAAATAAAATTAGTATATTGAAAAAATATTTGCACTTCCATGTTTATTGCAGCACTATTCACAATAGCCAAGATTTGGAAGAAACCTAAGTGTCCATCAGTAGATGAATGGATAAATAAAATTTGGTACATATACACAATGGAGTACTATTCAGCCATAAAAAAAGAATGAGATCCAGCCACAGGAATGAAAGTGGAGATCATAATGGTAAATAAAATAAGACAGGTACATAAAAACAAACATCACATGTTTTCACTTATTTGTGGGATGTAAAAATCAAATCAATTGGACTCATAAACCTAGAGAGTAGAAGGATAATTACCAGCGGCTGGGAAAGATAGTGGGAGGTTTGGGTGGAGGTGGAGATAATTAATGGGTATAAGAAATAGAAAGAATGAATAAAATCTATTATTTGATAATATAACAGGGTGACTATAGTCAATAATAACTTAATTGTATATTTGAAAATAACTTAAAGAATGTAATTAGATTATTTGTAACTCAAAAGAATAATGCTTGAGGAGATGGATACCCCATTCTCCATGATGTGCTTATTTCACATTGCATGCCTCTATCAAAACATCTCATGTACCCCATAAATATATACACCTACTATGTACCCACAAGAATTTTAAAAAATACCTTAAAAATTTAAAAAATATAAAAACCACTGGTTAGATTTGATTTTTTGGTCAATAAATGCATCTTTTATTTAAAAAAATAACTACTGAAAAGATAACACTAGGTTAATATTTCATACCACACATGTACGTAATTATTAAAATTCATTGGAAGTCTAAATATAAAAAATAAAACCATATAAGTACTAAAAAATAAATTCCAGTATAAACTGATAATAGGGAAACATTTTCTAACTATGACCCAAAAATCAGATGCAATAAAGAAAAAATAGTGTATCTGGCTTGAGTTATGTTTGTGTTGGTTAAGTAAAACTAAAGGACAATTGAAAAGGAGAAAATATTTGCAATGCAGATTAAAGAAAAAGGGGTTATATTGCTAATATATAAATTTTAAAATTTGATATGAAATGCCAAAATTTCAGAAACAAAATTGGCAAGATATCTGACACACTAAAATTGTTCTCTCATCTCTCTGTTTTTCTTCCAAATCCTTTAAACATTTTAAAAATTTTCAGCTCAGGAAACCTTCAGGGCCTGTGTTATCAGATGTCATTTGACAAACAGGAAGAAACAAGTTGGCCACATTTTGATCTTGGTTAACATAAAACACACACACACACACACACACCCCCATACATATTATTATTTTTTTCTGGATCATTTGAGAGGAAGCTGTATTGTAATGTTCCATTACCCCTAAATATTTATATACTTTTAAGATTAGAGATACTTTCTTACATAATTTCCAAAAATGTATCATAATCAGAACATTGATACAACATCATTTTCTAATGTATGGTTCTTATTTATGTTTTAGTAATTGTCCCAAAAATGTCCTCTTTGCAAAATTAAAAATTTATTCCAGGATCACACATTACATATTAATATTTTAAGAGTAAACATTAGAATAATAAAGCTATGACATATGACTTTTAAATCAATACAAAGAAAATAAATGAATAATAATAAAAATCAATTCAAAAGTAAAAGGCAGAGAAAGAATAGAACAAGTGGGATGAACAGAAAGCACAAAATAAGGTAACAGAAATCTATTCCAAATATGACTAATCACACTCTATATAAAAGTTATATAAAATATAAGTTAAAACATAGAGATTAAGTGACTGGACTTTAAACTATATAGTTTTTTTTTACAAGATATATGCTCCAAACATAAAGGCACAGTTGGGCAAAGGATGGAAAAGGAAATACCAATCTAATGCTAACCAAAAGTAAGCTAATATAATTCTATCGATATTAGACAAAATAGACTTTAAAACAAAAAACACTGATAGTGACAAAGGGAATATTACTTAATAGTATTCAGTTCTTAAAATTATATGGAAAAATTATGAACATATATGTCAAAAAGAACTTCAAAATACATAAAACAGAAATTTATAGAACTAAAAAGAGAAATTTATAAATTTACCATTAGAGTGAGAGACTTGAGTTTCTACTTCTAGTATTTAGAAGATTGAACATGCACCAACAAATAAAATTTTGAAAATCAATAAGGATATAAACTTGAGCATGAAATTAACAAGTTTTACCAAATAGGTTTGTATAAAACCCTACAGATAAAAGTTAGCAAATACATGTTATTTTTATACCCACATGAAACTTTAAGGAAAATTGACTGTAAAGTAGGCCATATAGTAAGTCTCAACATGTTTCAAAGGATTGGCCTTTCAGATTACATTCTATGATAGCAGGACAATTGTTAGAAGCCAACAATAAGAAGATAGCTAAAATTATCTCCATATTTGATACTTGAGAAATGTCCTGCTAGTAATTCATAGATCAAAAGAATAAATTATAGTAAAAATGAGAACATATTTAGATTTTAATATTATATAAATAGGTGACAAATCCTGTTTAAGAAATGCTTCAAATGAGTACCACAAATTTTTATATGTGCTGCTTATACAACTGAGGAAATAATGAACTTGTAGATAGGCTAATAGAATTGATCTAAACAGAAACATAAAAAGAATAAATAGTTTAAAAAATAAAAACATAACAGAACGTCCAAGAACTCTGGGAAATGTCAACAAGTCTAACAAAAATGGAAGTGCAGTTTCAAAAAGAGAAGAGATGACACTTTGAAAGTGGACCAAAGAATATGTGAAAAGATAATAGCTGATGATTTTTAAAACAAATTGAACAAAAGAAAATCAAGATTAAAGAAGTCTAGAGAACCCTAGGCAAAGAAAGAAAGAAAGAGAGAGAGAGAGAGAGAGAGAAAGAAAGCAAGCAAGAAAGAAAGAAAGAGGAAGGAAGGAAGGGAAAAGAGAGAAAGAGAAGGAAAGAAGGAAAGAAGGAAAGAAGGAAGGAAGGAAGGAACGAAGGAAGGAAAGAAGGAAGGAAGGAAGGAAGAAAGGAAGGAAGGAAGGGAGGGAGGGAGGGAAAGGAAGACGTTTAGAAATATTATAGAATGTTGAAAAGTTAAAGGCAATATCTTAAAGGCTGACAGAGGTAAAAAGTATATATTATACACAGCTAACTTCTTAGAAACTTTGCAAACCCAGAGTGTTATCTATAAAGTACTCTCAACTTAGAATTCTATACTCAGAGGAAATACCTTTCAAAAGTGAAAGTAAGATAAATACTTCTACAGACCAAAAAAACTGAGAAAATTCATTGCCAGTAGAACTGAACTATATGAAATATTACATAACATGTTTAGGCAGAATCTGCACAAAAAATGAAGAGAACTGTAAATTGCAAAAAGGGTTAATATAAAAACATCTTATTTTAATAACTTTTTACTATAAAGTAAAAGAGTAACAATGTATCATTGCAAGACATTGAAACTGTCCAACTAAATAGAGACATATACCACGGTGAAACCCCATCTCTACTAAAAAAAATACAAAAAACTATAGCGGTGGCGGGCGCCTGTAGTCCCAGCTACGCGGAGGCTGAGGCAGGAGAATGGCCTAAACCCGGGAGGCGGAGCTTGCAGTGAGCTGAGATCCGGCCACTGCACTCCAGCCTGGGCGACAGAGCGAGACTCCGTCTCAAAATAAAAAAAAAAAAAAAAGAAAAAGGATTTAATTCTATAAAGTTGGTAATTTTTCCAAAATTGTTTTAAAAAGTTAGAAAAGTGCAATAAAAATAACAAGAGTGTTTTTAATGTTTTTTTTCACTTTGTGGAACTTGAGAGTAAATTTATTTATTTAATTTATTTTAACTTTTATTTAAGTTCGAGGTATAAATGCAGGTTTGTTACATAGGAAAACTTGTGTCATGGGGATTTGTTTTACAGATTATTTCATCACTGGTGTATTAAGCCCAGTACCCATTGTACTTAATGTTATTTTTCCATAGCTTCTCTCTCCTACCCTCCACCCTCCAAAAGGCCCCAATGTGTGTTACTCCCCTCTAAGTGTTTATGTGTTCTCATCGCTTAGTTCCTACTTGTGAGAACATGCAGCATTTGGTTTTCTGTTTCTGTGTTAGTTTACTAAGGATAATAACCTACAACTCCATTTATGTCCCTGCAAAAGACATGATATCACAACTTAATTCTGAACTTAAAATGAAAAAGAGAAACTCAAGACTTAATAAGACTTTAGAGAGTAAGAATAAGTTTGAAGGACTTGCTTCAACAACTAGCTGGAATAATTGATGCAATGTGGTATTCTTTTCAGGAATCAACACAATAAAAGAAATGTTATGTAATAATTAAAAAAGACAGAAACATAGTTATGTATTTCTATATGAGGAAGCATATAAGGAAAGTGGATCTGCAGATGAAAGAAAAATAAGGAGCTATTTGAGAAATAGTTATGGGTTATATATAAAAATGATATTGTTCAATACTTCATGTGATATAAAAATCAAATTGAGGTGGAAAAAAGATTTAAATGTGAATGGCAAATTTAAAAAAATGCTTAAAAGATAAGAAAGCTTTCTTAAAGAAAACACATGAAATAAATCTTAAGATAAAATATTGTTAAATTTGATTATATTAAATTAAGAACTTTTGCTAGAAATCTAATGTATGACATAGTGACCATAGTTAATAGTACTGTATTGTATATTTGAAATCTGCTAAGAGAGTAAAACTTAAATGTTCTCAATTCACATACACAAAACTGATAACAATGTGAGGTGATACATGTGTTAACTTGATTCTGATAATCGTTTCACAATGTATACATATATTAAAACATCACATTGTACACTCTAAATATATACAATTTTACTTTTCAATTATACCTCAGTAAAGCTGGAAAAAATTAAGAACTTCTGTTCATTTAAAGTACCACAGTAAGAGCCCACCACTGTGAGAATGTTTTGCCATTTTATTTCTATGATCCACAAAATTAGTAAAAAGATATGTAAAACTCAACGTGAATAAAATCAATATAGTAAAAGATACATTAAAAACCACAAAGTGTGTGAACAGATGTTTCAGAAAAAATAAACATGATTAGTCCATAAAGATATGACATGATCATCAGTGTAGAAAATCCTGAACAGTTTCTTAAAAATGTACAAGAACTAGGAAGTGAGTTTAGCAAAGCAAAGGATAGAAGGTCACTATACAAAACTTAATTCTATCCCATATGGTAAAAACAAACAAATAAAAATTAACATAATTTACAATAGCCTAAAAAGGTTAAAAATTTAGAGAAAATTTAATTAAATATATACAAGTTTGATGCCAAAAAGTAGAAACATTGTTGAGAAAAATTAAAGAAAACATAAATGAGGAGATATATCATGTTCATGCATTAGAAGGCATATCATTAAGATGCCAATGTCCCCAAAATTTATCTGCAGATTTAAAACAATTCTAATAAAATCTTAGCACAATTCTTTTGTAGAAATTAAAAGCTGACTCTATATGTTACATGGAAAAACAAAAAACCTAACACTAGACAGTTAGTGGGCTCATAGTGATCAAGAGAGTATAGTGTTGGCTTCAAGCTAGACATATAGATAAATGGAGCAGAAAATAACATTCAGAAGCATGCTCCAATATATTGGTCAATTAATTTTTGACAAAGTTGCCAAAATACTTCAATAAAGAAACGATAGTTTTTTTTTTTCCAAAAAATAGTCCTCCAATGTTCGTCATCCCAAAACTTATATTTTGAAGCTTAAATCCCCATTATGATGATATTTGGAGGTGGTGCCTCTGGGAGGTAATTGGGTCAAGGGGATGGTGCCCTCATGAGTGGGATTAGTACCTTATAAGAGAAAGGAGAGAGATGATGGATCTCTCTTCACCATGTGAAAATAAAACAAAAATATGGCCATCTGCAAAACCAGGAAGAGTTCTCTGACCAGATACTGGATCTGCTGGTGACTTTATCCTGGATTTCCCAGCATCCATAATTGTGAGAAATAAATGTCTGTTGTTGGTGTTCTGTTATAGCAGCCTGAATGAACAAAGACAATAGAGGAATAATTAAACATCATGAAGACATAATCTCAACTCTTACCTGCACCATATGAAAATAGAAGTGGAGCATAAAATGAAATGTAAAAATTAAGCATAAAATTTCTTAAACGGATCACAGGCAACAAGTGTTGTGACCTTGAATTAAGCTTGTTTTTTGCTTTTTCTTTTTTCTAAGATATGTTCCAGAAAGCATGCACCATTAACCACAATAACGACAAAAATTCTGTTAGTTTGGATTTCATGAAAAAGTATAACTTCTGCTCTTTCAAAGGTATGGTTAAGAAACTTGACAGACAAGCCACAGACTGGGAAAAAATATTTGCAAACTATATATCCCAAAACAGACATTCATCTGAATGCATTCTATTAGGAATATTTCTAATATATTATGAACTCTCAAGACTCAGTAATAACTAAACAAGCATTCTAATTAAAATGGACAAAATATTTGAATAGACACTTTAACAGAAAAGATATGTGGGTGAAAAACAAGCACATGAAAAGACGTTCAACATCATCAGTCATCAGGAAAATGTATTTTAAAACCACTACACTACATGCACACTACAACGGCTAAAAGTTTAACTGAAAATTAAAAGAAAAAAAAAAGAAAACCCAAATTGTTGTTGAGGATGTGGAGCATTTGCAACTCTCATAAGATCCTGGTGGGAATGTTTTCCTCTATGCAAAACATTTTGGCAGTTTTTTCATTAAATAAAATTAAACATATACTTAATATACAACCTATCAAATTTACTGATAAGTATTTACCCAAGAGATATGAAAACATATATCCACACAAAGACCTCAGTGTAAATATTTATGGAAGCTATACTCCTAATGACCCCAAACTGTAAACAACCAAAATACTTATCCACTGGCCAATGTATAAACAGATTGTGTTAATTCACACAATGGAGTGCTTCTTCGTAATAAGAAGGTGCAAAGTATTGACATGTGCAACAGTCTAGGTGAATTTTAACAGCATTTCGCTAAGTGAAATAAACCAGACAAAAATACTATATACTGTATGATTCTACGTGCATGATATTTCACATTTTGTGTGGAAAACCACACAACTAAAATAGCAGAAATTAGATTAGTGGTTCCCAGGAGCTTGAAGTAAGGAGTCCAGGGACACAAGGGAACCTTTGGAAGAGTAATGGAAATTTTCTATGTCTCACTGAAGTAGTGATTATACATCTGGCAAAGCCCATTAACTGTACACCTAAAAATGGTGAATTTTACATTATGTAAATTGTACCACAATAAACCTGAATTGGAATTTTCCATTTTATTTCAAACTTATTGGAAAAATTATCAAGTTTGGAGGTCGGTGAGCAATGTTCAACACTTGCTCACCCACTTTGAAAACAATTTGTCATTGTCTCTTAAATGGTTCAACCACTTTGAAAACAATTCGTCATTGTCTATTAAATCTGAAGATGTACCTATTCTACAATCCAGTAATGTTGCTCTTCATTTTATAATTTGAAAATATCTTGGTTCTATGTGCTTGGAATTAACAACATTATTTCTATATGCAGCAATAATATAGAAAATAATAGAAAAATAATTTTTGCAGCAATTTTAACAGGATAAAAGTGAAAATGATTCATTGCCTATTGACATTAAACAAATAAATTCCATGTATTCAGTGGTATATTGTACAATGGTGAAAATCAATGAATTACAACTACCTGAACAATATGGTTTACTCTTGAAACCATAATATCTAATAAAAAGGACAAAACATGGCACACAGTATTGTAATATATATGCATATACATATTGCATATATGTATATGCTCAAAAATGGTTATGACTTAATATATAAACATATGTACTTATTTGTTAAAATTATAAGTAAAACTCAGGGATTTATTAAGAAACACATTTGGGATAAGAAGGCTGGAAAATAAAGATCAAGAAACACATTCTGCTGTATCTGCAATATTCCATTTCTGAAGTTACATGTTGAGCATGGGTGTCTTTTATCATTGTTTAATAACTTATTATTCTCTACATTCTTTTGTATGTAAAAATACTTTATATCATAGATATTTTAATAGCATCTTTTAGGTGTCAAATTGCCTACTCTACTCTCCTCCTTTTTGGCAAACTTGCTTCCACTCACTGCCCTTACTGAGCTGGTGGAACACCATATAACCCTATTTTGTGGTATCATTTGTTGGGCTAGAGGTGAAATCCTGACGTATGCAATAAGCTATGAGACTGCTCAACGATCTTGAATTTCAAGAATTTGCCTCAAAGAGAAAAGCTGAATGGAACTTACTTTTGACCAAAATCTTGAGTTAAAACACAGAGAAGTTACCAGCTATTATAGGTAATTTAATCTAAAGGAATATCTAACATGAAATCTGTGAGAGCTGCCCGTGATTAGAGGTCATAGGTCAACAAGCTCCTAAAATTATGTGCAAAAATTTATGTATATCCCCCAAGGGGGATCATATCTTTCACTTGGTGTCTTTGGTCTAACACAGGATAAAAAACACTGGGGCAAGGTCTTACGAGGAAGCTGAGTAGTTAAGTGAGAACACACCAGAGTAGGGATAGATATCACTAGGCTGGTGCCCAGATCTGCATCTGCTTCTGCCTTTCCTGAAAAAGATGCTTTTCACCTTTTTTGGGGGTCTTATGAGAAATATGAATCTGTCAAGAAAATCAATTGAAATTTTTAAAATTCTTTGGACCACAGGGGTCCTATGAACACATAGAGATGATACACAATGAATTTTAAATTAATGTTCAAATTTGGATGTTTTCTTAAAGAATAAAGTAATTTACAGTTTTTAAAACTATTACTCTGGAGAATAGTTGGAAGGGTTAACTCTGGCAACTAATTATCACTTGATTCGAACCAAGGAGAGATTTTTTAAAAATTAGAAATTTTGGTAAGAATCCTTTCTCTTTATTAATCATTAGATTGGAAAGCACCATTGGGCACCTTTAAAACTATAATGTGCTTGGCTATCCATTTCTTTAGTCGTGTGTTTGTGCTTGCAAGGAAAACTCAATGCTCCTAATTGCAAACATTCAAAAACAAACAAAAATAAACAAATCACAACAAAATTGGTCTTTTTGTGTTGCAAATTCCTAGCTATTTTACCATCATAAACTCTGTCAAGCAGAAACGATGGAACCATGTTCCAGCTTCTAAAATGCACGTCTTCATTGCACATACTGCTTCTTGCTTATTGTCCTTATTTTCTCATGTTTAAAAATCATTTGTGGGAAAAGGTAATTAGGACTTGCAAAAATCTTTAAAATGTGATACAGTTTGGGTATGGATCATAGGAGCAGATTTCTCATGAATGGTCTCACACCATTCCCTTGGCGCTGTCCTCGCAATAGTGAGTGACTGCTCAGGAGATCTGGTTGCTTGAAAGTGTGCAGAACCTTCTCTCTCTCTCCCTCTTTCTCCATTCTCACCATGTGATATGCCTGCTCCTGCTTTGCCTTCCACCATGATTGGAAGCCTCCTGAGGCCTCCCAGGAAGCAAATGCTGCTATGTTTCTTGTATATCCAGGAGAACTGTAAGTCAATTAAACCTCTTTTCTTATAAATAACCCAGTCTCAGGTATTTCCTTATAGCAATGCAAGGATTGTCTAATATAAAATGTTTTGCTTATAGTGTGATAATTTTATTGGCTTTGTATCCTCCAACTAATATTTCTGAAGCCCCTTTTATTTGTACACTTCCATAGCCATTCAGAGGAAATATCTCACTCATAAAAAATACTTTGCCATATGGTGTTAGAAGAGTCTATCTCCCAGTACTTAAGTCATTTTTTTCCAAGTGGCAAAACCTGCAGGAAAAACACAGGTGGCAATTTGGCACTGACTTTGTAACATAGTATCAATTCCAATTACGCTGCTGGACTGCAAATCTATCCTGAAGTGAAGAATCAAATAGTTAACAAACCAGACAGAAAGGTAAAGGGTTTTTTTTTTTTTTTCCCTCTCTCTCTCTTATTTCAGGCACTGGATCTCAAAGTGATGGTTATAATGCTATATACAAAGTTGGCTTGGCACGGTGGCTCATGTCTGTAATGCCAGCACTTTGGGAGGCTGAGGTGGGTGGATCACCTGAGGTCAGGAGTTTGAGACCAGTCTGGGCAATATGGTGAAACCCTGTCTCTACTTAAAAAAATAAAAATTTATACAAATTAGTCAGGCATGGTAGTGGGCACCTGTAATCCCATCTACTCGGGAGACTGAGGAAGGAGCATCGCTTGAACCCAGGAGGCGGAGGCTGTAGTGAGCTGAGATCGCACCACTGCACTCCAGCCTGGGCAACAGAGCGAGATTCCATTTCAAAAAAAAAAAAAAAAGTAATTAGTTGTGTACACCACTGTCACATGGTTTGAGGTTTAGAGGTTAAACAAATGTGACTTCTGAAATTTCATGCAAAGAATAAATAAAAAATTGTACCTTCTAGGTAAAAAAATATCATACCTTGTAAGTGCTCTTAAATGCTTTATGTCACACATAAGCAAATCACTGTAAATAACACATATAGACAGTTTTATATACCTTTAAGTGCAATACAATTCAAATGCATGGTCATCTTCAGCTATACAGGATTTAATCTGATTTTTCCTACCAATGAAAATATTCTTTTGTAAATGTAGTAATTTAACGTTGCACCTATAATCCTGAACTTCTTTCACTTAACAAAGTTTTGATATACAACCTATAAATTCCATAAAGCTCACAAAAGAAAGTAGCCGAAGATGGACAGGCCAAGTAAGCAAGGTGGCCAAGCAATTCTAATCTTCTGAGAATGTGTCACTGAAAAATTGTCATATATAAGAAGTATGGTGGTGAGAAACATCATCTGGCAGACCACGGTTCATTATTATAGGTCAAAGATAAAGACATCCTGCAAAGTGGCAAAGGAATGCTCATTTAAGAAAAAGAACTGAAGAACTTATAATGCTTGCCCATTAGAGGAAATATTGGAAATAACTTAAATTGGAAATAATTCCATAATGGGAACTTGTAAAAGGAACCAAAAACTCAAATGGAAACAAATAAAACAAAACCTGCAAAAAATTCCCAGCTTTCACTGTAATAAAAAATTTGATGAAAATTGTGCTTGTGTAATGGTGTTGCAGTTTGACTCTGTTACTATATGCAGTCATTTCCCTTTAAAATTGTGGAATGCAGCCTGGGCAACCTAGCAAGACCCCATTATCTACACAAGAGAAAAATTAAAATACTACCTGGGCATGGTGGTGCATGCCTGCTAGCTACTTGGGAGGCTAACGTGGGAGGATCCTTTTTGGCCCAGGAATTTGAGGCTGCTGTGAGCTTGGATCACACCGCTCCTCTCCAAACTGGGTGACAGAATTAGACCCTTTCTCAAAAAGAAAAATAAATAAAAATAAAATTGCAGAATGTCTTGACATACCCAGTATTTTATTATTTGAAAAAGTAGTTTAAGAAATATTTTGAAAAACAATACAATTTTTATTACTGGATATTAAAAATATATGGTTTTATTTATTAGGTGAATTTTGTCTCCCCAAAATTTATATGTCGACTCCCTAGCACTCATTTCCTCAGAATGTCATTGTATTTGGAGATAGTACCTCTGAAGAAAAAAATTAAGGGCTGGGTGCAGTGGCTCATGCCTATAATCCCAACACTTTGAGAGGCCGAGGCAGGTGGATCAGCTGAGGCCAGAAAGTTGAGACAAGCCTGGGCAACATGGTGAAACCCTGTCTCTACTAAAAATACAAAAAATTTGCTGGAGGTGATGGTGCACACCTGTAATTCCAGGAAATTGGGAAGCTTAGGCCCAAGAATCACTTGAACCCAAAAGGTGGAGGTTGCTAAGATCGTGCCAGTGCACTCCAGCCTGGGCGAGAGAGCAACAGTCTGTCTTAAAAAATTAATAATAAAAATAAAAATAAAAAAAAAGGAGAAAGAGAAAATTAAGTTAAAATGAGGTCATTAGGGTGGGCCCTAATCGAATATAACTGGTGTCCTTATAAGAAAAGGAAGGAGATAAGGACACACGAAGAGATATCAGGGATGCATGAACACATAGAAAAGATCATCTGAGGACACGTCACAGAAATGGCCACCTGCAAGCCAAGGAGGGTCCTTGGAAGAAAGCAAACTTGCTGGCACCTTGATCTTGAACTTGCAGCTTCCACAAATGTGAGAAATAAATTTATTATTTAAGCTGCCCACTCTGGTATTTTGTTATGGCAGCTCTAGCAAATTAACACACTCTATGTAAAACAGTGAAAGTAGCTGGTTCTAAAATGACTATTGTAAATATGTTCACCTATGTCAGTAAGTTACTTGAATCATCACAGAATTATAAGAACAATTTAAACACACTTAAGTAATCTAAGAAAGAAAAATAAATTATGATATCTCAGCCATCATTTAAATAAAAGCTTTTACCTCTTTACAAGAGATTAAGTTTTCCTTTTTTTCCCCCAAGATGGTGAATTAGAGGCTTTTAGCATCCCTTGGCCACTTGGAAATAGTGAAACTGTATGAACTTTATTTGAATTCTGTGAACTTTATTTCAGGAATGAAAACGTGAATTCACTGGAATAGTGAAAGACACTTCAGATCCCAGAGAGAAGCTGGGCGAGGAGCCTCTGGGATGGCATTTGGCTGATAAAAGTGAGTAAATCCACTGCTCATGAGAGAGGCAGAGAGTCTTCCTTTATGACTCATCTTCTCACTAGGGACCCACGTAACCCAGGCCAAGGGAGAGCCCTTTATTTCTTGAAAGTCCTGACTCTAACTTGAGGAGAGGTTAGGAGATGCAGAAAGGGAAAGACATCCAGAAATGTGAGAATTTTCCTAGATTTGGGACTGAGAGCAGAACACCATTTTTAATTCTGGCTCATACGGTGATATGGTTTGGCTGTGTCCCCACCCCAAATCTCCTCTTGAATTATAATCCCTACATGTCAAGGATGGGACAGGTGGGGGTAATTGGGTCATTGGGGAGGTTCCCCTATGCTGTTTTCATGGTAATGAATGAGTTTCATTAGATCTGATGCATTCATATATGTCTGGCATTTCCCCTGTTTATTTTCATTCTCTCTCCTGCTGTCCCATAAAGAGGTAACTTCTGCCATGATTGTAAGTTTCCTGAGGCCTCCCCACTCAGTGTGGATCTGTGAGTCAGTTAAACCTGTTTCCTTTATTAATTTACCCAGTCTCCGGTATTTCTTCATAACAGCATCAGAACAGACTAATATATACAGAGTCAGTCTTTGGTGACTCAGTAGAATGACCACCCATACATTTTAGTGTTAGGTCAGAGATTGGAGGAAGCACTTGCTCTAGAGCAGGAGGAGTGCTCCCACAGCCAGAATTGAGTGATGAGTGTGGTAAGTGCCCCAGTAGTAGGCACTTGATTTGGGCTGTCTCCCAGTGCGAGACTGAAGTGATAAGAGAGTTGCTGAAACCGCGGTTTATCCTGGGTGGCAAAACATTCAGCCATGGAAAGTTTTGCAATCTGGAACTGGTCTGTGTTTGTCACTGCTGGTTGCCCCAGCCTGCCCCCTTGAGACTGTGGTGCAGTGAGGTCCTCTCTGCTCCACACCCAGGCATTTCTCCAGGCATTCAGAGCACCCACTTGCCTAGATTAGCAGTTTGAGCAGCCCCATCCTTCCTGTGCAGAGACTGTGGCATAACAGGGTGCTCATCACTGTGCTTCATGCCCAGGCATACCTCTGGGCATTCAGAGAATATGCTCACCTGGATTAGCAGCCTGAGCTGCCGCCAGCCTTCCTATGGAGAGACTGTGATGCAGAGGGGCCCTCTTCACTCATTCCCAGGGACATCTCCAGGCATTTGGAGTACCTGCCTGCCTGGATTAGTAGCTTGAGTCATCCCGCCCTTCCTGTGCAGAGATCTTGGTGCAGTGGTGATCTCTCCACTTCACACCTGTGCACATTCCTAGGCATTTGGTGCAGTCTCTTGTAGGGATTAGCTTCCTGAGCGGCCCTTACTTTCCTGCAAAGCTTTTTTTTCACCACCAGCTGGTCCACTCCTTGTAGGGGACAATTTCCAGGCAATCAAAATACCTGCTTGCCTGAATTAGTAGATGTCTCTCCCTTCTTCTGCAAAGACATTGTTGCAATAGAGGTTATTCCATTCCTTGCCAGGGATTAGTTGTTCACTTAGATAAGTGCCTGAGTCTCCTCTCGCTTCCTGTGCAGAGATCTTGGCAGGCAGCACACTCTCTAAACCACACCCACACATATCTCCAGGCATTTGGAGCATCAACACTTCTAGATTAGGAGTTTAGGCTACTTCCTCTCCCCATGCAGAGAATTTACGGCAACAGAGGTTTCCCAACTCCATGCCTAGGCACAACTCCGTGTGCTTGGGGGGCATCAGTTTGACCACACCCACTTGGTACTGGTGCTTGTGTCTGCCATTAGGGAAACTGTAGGCAGGCCTGCCCTGTTCAGCTCCACCCAGCTTGATCTTCCTGCTTAGACTGAGCAGAGAGCTCAGACAATGATGTGTTCGACAGATCAGCACAATGCTTGACGCAACAGAGAGCTTCTGCTAAAAACAAAGATCAAGTGTATACCCATCCAGATTACCAGTAGCCAGGCCTTACCCATAAGTGCTACCTTCTGACCTACAGGTTGAATAGTATAACACAAGAGGAAATCTGATACAGGTGCCAAACACTGGAGAACGAGATCAGCCTCCTGACACCTCCACCATCCCAACCCCACAGGAGGCAGTGAGTATGCTCACAAACCCAGCACATCAATACTACAAACAGCTGTTGAGAAAGCTACCATACAAAGGCTAAATATAAGCATGTAACTTAAAAAGATTTCTTGCCACTAAAAACACCCGGAACCAAAGCCAAAGGACCCTACAAAACAATATATATTATATACACCTCCTCAAAGGGAGAAAAATTCCATCCAAATTAAGGCAAAATTTAAAAAGTAAGGAAAGATAACATATCCAGATAAAAGAACCAGATAAACAACTCCAAAAGTATTAAAAACAAGAGTATTACAACACCACCAAAGGGGAACACTAACTCTACAGCAACAGATCCTAGCCAAAATGAAATCATTGAAATACCAGATAAATAATTCAAAATACTGATTTTAAAGAAGTTCCATGAGATCCAATAAAAAACAATACCAATAGAAAGAAATCATAAAAACAATTCAGGACATGAAAGAAGAAATAGACACAATTTAAACAAAAAACTTCTGGAAATGAAAAATTTATTGAAGAAGTTACAAAATACAGTTGAAAGTATTAACAATAAGTTAGATGAAGTGGAAGAAATAATTTTAGAACTCGAATGTAGATCTTTTAAATTAACCCCATCAGATAAAAATAAAAAGAAAGAATTGAAAAAGTGAACAAAGCCTTTGAGAAATACGGGATTGTGTAAAATGTCCAAAGCTGTGAGTTATAAGTATTTTAGAGAAAGATGAAGAAAAAGTAAAACGTATGTAAAGCCTATCTAAGGAAATAATTAAAGAAAACCAATAGCCTTAGAGAGACTTAGACATCCAGATGCAAGAAGCTCACAGAATTCCTGGAAGATAAATTACAAGAACTTCACCAAAGCATATAGTCATTAGACTGTTTGAAGTCCACACAGAGGAAAGAACTCCTAAGAGCAGCAAGAGAGAAGCATCTAATCACTGACAAAGGAAATCCCATCAGACTAATAATGGACTTTGCGGCAGAAACCAGAAAAGATTGGGGGACTATTTTTAGTTTTCTTAAAGAAAAAACAATGCCAGCCAATAATTTCATATCCTGCCAAACTAAGCTTCACAAATGAAGGAGAGATAAAGGCTTTCCTAGAAAAACAAATGCTAATGAAATTCATCACCACTAGACTGACCAGCCAAGGAATGGTCAAAAGCATTCTAAACATGGAAACTAAAGGATGACACTTGCCATAATAAACGGTCACATAAATCAGTTACATAATTGAAATCAGTTACACCTAGAAATCAATTACACAATTGAAACTCCTAGGTAATTTTATAACAACACTATGACAGAAACAAAACCTCAAATATCAGTATTAATCTTGAATGTAAATGGCCTAAATGCCCCATAAAAAAGAGTGGTGAATTGGATAATAAAACCATCCACCTACTGCCTACAAGAGAAACATCTAGCTTTAAGATAGGTACAGACTCAAAGTAAATAGGTGGAAAAAGATATATCACACAAATGGAAAACAAAATTGAACAGGAATAGCCATTCTCATATGAGATAAAACAGACTTTGAACCAAAAAATAGTAAAAGAAAAGACAAAGGAGAACATTATATAATGATGAGTAAAAAGAATGAATCAGTAATTGTATTAGTCTGTTTTCACAGTGTTATAAAGACACTACCTGAGACTGGATGATTTATTGAGAAAAGAGGTTTAATTGACTCACAGTTCCACATAGCTAGGGCAGCCTCAGGAAACTTACAATTATGGCAGAAGGTGAAAGGAAAGCAAGGTACATCTTACATGGCAGCAGGAGAGAGAGAGTGAGCAGGGGAAATTCCAGATATTTATCAAACAACCAGATCTCATGAGAACTCTCTTGCTATCATGAGAAAAGAACAGGGGAACCACCCCCATAATCCAATTATCTCCCACCAAATCCCACCCTTGACACCTGGGGATTACAATTCAAGATGAGATTTGGGTTGGGACACAGAGTTAAGTTAAACCACATCATTCCACTCCTGGCTCCTCCCAAATCTTATGTCCTTTCCATATCTCAAAACCAATCATGCCTTCCCAGTGTTTCCCCAAAGTCTTAACTCATTCTAGCATTAACTCAAAGGTTCAAGTCCAAAGTTCAAGTTCAAATCTCTTTTTGCCTATGAGCCAGTAAAATCAAAAGCAAAGTAGTTACTTCCAAGACATAATGGAGGTACAGGCATTTGGTAAATGTTCTCATTCCAAAAGGAAAAGTTGGCCAAAACAAAGGGGGCATAGCCACCACGCAAGTCTGAAATCCAACAAGGCAGCTATTAAATTTTAAAGCCCAAAATGATCTCCTTTGACTCAATTTCTCACATTCAGGGCACACTGATGCAAGGGGTGGGCTGCCAAGGCCTTGGGCAGCTCCACTCCTGTAGTTCTACAGAATACAGCCCTTTTGGCTACTTTTTCCAGCTGGCGTTGAGCGCCTGCAGCTTTTCCAGGTTCGTGATGCAAGCTGCTGATGGAACTACCATTCTGGAGTGTAAAGAATGGTGGCCTCTTCTCACAGTTCCACTAGGCAGTGCCCCAGTGAGGACTCTGTGTGGGGACTCCAACCTCACATTTTCTGGACATCCAGGTGTTTCCATATACATCCTCTGAAATCTAGGAGGTTCCTAAAACTCACTCTTGTCTTCTGCGCACCCGCAGGCCCAACACCACATGGAAGCGTCCAAGGTTTGGGGCTTATACCCTCTGAATCAATGACCTGAGCTGTATCTTGGTCCCTTTAACCCAGCTGGAGTCACAGTAGCCGTGATGCCAGGTACCATGTCGTGAGGCTGCACAAAGGAGCAGGGCCCTGGGCCTTGCCCAGGAAACCATTTTTCCCTTCCTAGGCCTCTGGGCTTGTGATAGTAGGAGCTGCTGTGAAGGTCTCTAACATACCCTGAAGACATTTTCCCCATTTTCTTGGATATTAACATTCAGTTCCTCATTACTTAGGCAAATTTCTGCAGCTGGCTTGAATTCCTCCCTAGAAAATGTTTTTTTTTTTTTTTTTTTTTTCTTCCTATCATTGTCAGGCTGCAAATTTTCCAAAACTTTATACTCTGCTTCCCTTTTAAATATAAGTTCCAATTTCAAATAATCTTTTTGTGAATGCATATAAATGCATGCTTTCAGGAAAATCCAGGTCACATCTTGAATGCTTTTCTGCTTAGAAATTTCTTCTGCCAGATACCCTAAATCATCTCTCTCAAGTTCAAAGTTCCACAGATCTCTAGGGCAGATGCAAAATGCCACCAGTCTCTTTGCTAAATCATAGCAAGAATGACCATAGCTCCAGTTCCCAATAAGTTTCTCGTCTCCATCTGAGACAAATTCAGCCTGGACTTCATTGTCCATATCATTATCAGCACTTTGGTCAAAGCCATTCAACAAATCTCTAGGAAGTTTCAAACTGTCCCACATTTTCCTGTCTTCTCCTGAGTCCTCCAAACTGTTCCAACCTCTGCCTCTTACCCAGTTCCAAAGTCATTTCCACATTTTCAGGTTATCTTTATAGCACTGCCCCACTACCTTGGTACAAATTTTCTGTATTAGACCCTTTTCACACTGCTACAAAGATACTACCTGAGACCTGATAATTTATGAATAAAGAGGTTTAATTCACTCACAGTTCCACATGGCTGGAGAGGCCTCAGGAAACTTACAATCATGTTGGAAGGTTAAGGGGAAGCAAGGCATGTCTGACATGATGGCAGGAAAGAGAGAATGAGCAGGAAAGTGTCAGACACTTATCAAACAACCAGATTTCATGAGAAGTTCCTTATTATCATGAGAACAGGATGGGGGAAACAATCCCCATCATCCAATCACCTCCCACCATGTCCCACTTTGATATCTGGAGATTACAATTTGAGATGAGATTTGGGTGGGGACACAGAGCCAAACCATATCAGTAAAAAGAGATCTTCCAACAACAACAAAAAAAGTCCATGACCAGACGGGTTCACAGCCAAATTTTAGCAGACATAGAAAGAGGAGCTGGTACCACTCTTATTGAAACTATCCCCCAAAATTAGGGAGATGGGGTTCCTCCTTAACTCATTCTATGAAACTAGTATCAATCCCTGATACCTAAATCAGGAAAGAACACAACAAAAAGGAAAACTACAGGTGAATATTTCTGATGAACTTAGATACAAAAATCCTTAATAAGATACTAGCAAACCAAATTGGATTGTGCACAGTCAACGTAGAGGAAAAATTCTGAAAGGCAGCAAGATAGAAGCATTTAATCACCTATAAAGGCAATCCTATCAGAGTAACAGTGGACTTCTCAGCAGATACCTTACAAACCAGAAAAGATTGGGGGGAAAAGCACACCAAAAAGATAATTCATCATGATAATGTGGGTTTTATTTTAGAGCGGATGCAAAGATGTTTCAGCATCTGCAAATCAATAAATATGATTCATCACAGAAACAACTAAAAACAAAAACTCTATGATCATCTCAATAGATGTAGAAAAGTCTTTCAATAAAATCCAATATTCTTTCCTGATAAAAATCTTCAATGAACTAGGCATCAACGGAACATATCTTGAAATAATAAGAGCCATATATGACAAACGACAAACCCACATCCTCATTACACTGAATGGGAAAAAGCTGAAAGCGTATCCCCTGAGAACTGGAACTAGACAAGGGTATTCATTCTCACAACTCATATTCAACATACTGGAGGCACTACCCAGAGCAATCAGAAAAAAGAAAGAAATAAAAGGCATCCAAATTGCAAAAGAGGAGTTCAAATGATCTCTGCTCACTGATGACGTGATTTTATACCTACAACCTCCTAAGTCTCCTCCAAAAGACTCATAGACTTGATAAATAAATTAATTAAAGTTTTATGATACAAAAATAAATGCACAAAAATCAGTAACATTTCTATACACCAATAATTCTCAAGCTGACAACAAAATCAAGAACTCAATCCCATTCATAATAGCTGCAAAATATAAAATACCAACGAATACATTTAACCAAGGAGGTTAAGGATCTCCATAAAGAGAACTACAAAACAGTGATAAAAGCAATTGCAGATAACACATGCAGATGGAAAAACATCCCATGGTTGTGGAATTGAAGAATCAATATCATTAAAATGACCATATGCCTAAAATAATCTACAGATTCAATGCAATTTCTGTCATATTACCAACATCATTTTTTACCAAAATTTGAAAAAACAATCCTAAAGTTCGTATAACACCAACAATACTCTGACTAGCTGAAACAATCCTAAGAAAATAGAATAAATTTAGAGGCATCACATTGCCTGACTTCAAATTATATTATAAGGCTATCGTAATTAAAACAGCAAGGCACTGGTGCAAAAATAGACATATAGATCAATGGAACAGAATAGAGAACCTACATATAAAGTTACATGCCTACAACCAACTAACCTTTGATAAAGTTGTTAAAAACAAACAATAGGGAAAGGATATTCTATTCAATAAATGGTATTGGGAAAATTAGCTAGCCATATGCAAAAGAATGAAACTGAATCCCTATCTCTGACCATGTATAAAAATTAACTCAAGATGGATTAAATAATTAAATGTTATACCTGAAACTATAAAACTCCTGGAAGAAAACCTAGGAAAAACTCTTCTCGAGATTGGCCTAGGCATGAATTTATGAACACCCTAAAATCAAATGCAACAAAAATAAACCCAGACAAATGGGACATAATTAAACTAAAAAGCTTCTGCACAGTAAAACCAACATTCAACAGAACAAACCTACAGAATAGGAGAAAATATTTTCAAATTATGCGTCTGACAAGGGACAAATATCCAGATTCTACGAAGAACTCAAATAAACTCAAAAAGAGAGAAAAACAAAAACAAAAACAAAACCCAGCCCCATTGAAAACTGGGCAAATGACGTGAACAGACATTTCTCAAAAGAGGAAATGCAAGTGCCCAACCAACTCTTGAAAAAAATGCTCAACATCACTAATCATCAGAGAAACGCAAATCAAAACAACTATGACTTATCATCTTATGACAGTGAGAATGGTTATTATTAAAAAGTCAAAAACCAACAGATGTTGGCACAGATGTGGAGAAAACGGAACACCTATACACTGTTGATGGGAATGTAAATTAGTTCAACCTCTATGGAAAACACTGTGAAGCTTTCTCAAAGAACTAAAAATAGAACTACCGTTAGACCCAGCAATCCCACTACTGGGTATCTACCCAAAGGAAAACAAATTATTATATTAAAAAAGACATCTGCACCTATATGTTCATTGTAGCACTACTCATAATTGCAAACTCATGGAACCAACCTAAGCGTCCATCAGTGGTTGACTGGATAAAGAAAATATGGTATATATGGATCATGAAATACTACACAGTTATAAAAAAGCATAGAATCATGTCCCTTCCAGCAACATGGATGGAGCTGGAAGCCATTATCCTAAATAAACTAACTCAGAAACAGAAAACCAAATATCACATTTTCACACTTGTGTGAGGTAAACAATGGGTACACATGGGAATAAAGATGAAAATAATAGACACTGGAAACTCCAAAAGGGGGAAAGATGGGAGATGACAAGGCCTGAAAAACACCTGTCATGTACAGTGTTCACTGTTTGTGTAGTGGTACACTAGAAACTAAACTCCCATCGGTATGCAATATTCCCATGTGAAAAACAAGTACATGTACTCCCTGAATCTAAAATAGTTTTTCAAATTAAATTCAAAAATAGAGATATTCTTGGGTTGAAATATGCACTACTGTTAACCACCATTGTTTCTTCAGTCTAAGTATAGAAGTAACAAGTTTATTTGACAAGGAGGTTTGTCAAATTTGTCACACTGGAAAGAATTCCAGCATATTTTGGGGCGGGCTCAGAGATTATTCCATAACCTATTATAGAATATTAAATG
This sequence comes from Macaca fascicularis, assembly GCF_037993035.2. NCBI lineage: Eukaryota > Metazoa > Chordata > Mammalia > Primates > Cercopithecidae > Macaca > Macaca fascicularis. The sequence goes on from NC_088377.1 coordinate 154,773,155, forward strand.
ATGCTTTCTTTTAGAGTAAAAATTGGTAATTGATTTCTTTGCTAACGTCAGTTTAATCCTGCTTTATTTTAAATGTACAAGTAGCTTCATTCTTTGTTGCCTGTTAATTTGAGAGAGGTCTTCCCTACAATTAATTTGGCAGTTATTTTAGATACTAGAGACCTTTAAATGATCACAGACCACCACCTTAATGGCAATATCTTTTATTTTCTGCCACATGCATGACATTCGGTGTAGATTTGCTAACTTAAGTTATGGCTGGTTCATCATTTGAGGCAGCAGTTCATATTACTTAAATACTAGACTCAGTAAACTTCCTGATGCCAGCTTCTTCACACATTTTTTGATGTGTGACTACCAGTTAATCTTATATGTCAAAGTGCTTCTATTTATAAAACAAGATTATGGATACCTTTTATCACATTGTATTTCTCAAGAAGGTTGATTTATAAGATACAAAGTGTACTGTTCTTATAATAAATGTGATAATCTTTGAAAAGAATGTGATATTCAGAAAGAATTTACCCTAATAATAAATATAAATTTTTAATTAATAGATTTCTATATGCAAATCCATTTTTAATCAGGGACTGTTAAATAGTGTGTGAGTATTTTGCTTTATTATTTTTCTTTCATTCGTCTGTCTGATCAGATATAATCTCTAAGAAGTGGTGGCCAAAGGATATAAAAGGAAGTAAATTTTAATCAGCATATTTTAAAACTTGAGAGTAGTTATGGTAAAGGATGAAAGGTTGGAGGTTTTAACTATTGATTCTATTGATTATCATTAAATTTATACATTATTTATGAAATAAATAATTTCTATTATACCATGAAAGAAAATTTATAAATACTACAAATAAATTCAAATAATTTCTAAATAAAATCATTATAGTGCTTTTTGTCATCATTTGATGAAAGGGAAAAATAAACCCTGAAATATATAGAAGTATAAAGTAACAATTATAAGTAATTAACAAGAGTACACTAGACTTATGTTGTGGTTATCAAAAGATCCAGGGCTGTGAGTCATGTATAGCTTCATCTTCCCTGGCCCTGGAAAAGTACAGAATAATGGGAGACATGGCTTTTTTTTTTTTTTAATTAATTTATTATTATTATACTTTAAGTTGTAGGGTACATGTGCATAACGTGCAGGTTTGTTACATATGTATACTTGTGCCATGTTGGTGTGCTGCACCCATCAACTCGTCATTTACATCAGGTATAACTCCCAATGCAATCCCTCCCCCATCCCCCCTCCCCATGATAGGCCCCTGTGTGTGATGTTCCCCTTCCTAAGTCCAAGTGATCTCATTGTTCAGTTCCCACCTATGAGTGAGAACATGCGGTGTTTGGTTTTCTGTTCTTGTGATTGTTTGCTAAGAATGATGGTTTCCAGCTGCATCCATGTCCCTACAAAGGACACAAACTCATCCTTTTTGATGGCTGCATAGTATTCCATGGTGTATATGTGCCACATTTTCTTAATCCAATCTGTCACTGATGGACATTTGGGTTGATTCCAAGTCTTTGCTATTGTGAATAGTGCTGCAATAAACATACGTGTGCATGTGTCTTTATAGCAGCATAATTTATAATCCTTTGGGTATATCCCCAGTAATGGGATGGCTGGGTCATATGGTACATCTAGTTCTAGATCCTTGAGGAATCGCCATACTGTTTTCCATATTGGTTGAACTAGTTTACAATCCCACCAACAGTGTAAAAGTGTTCCTATTTCTCCACATCCTCTCCAGCACCTGTTGTTTCCTGACTTTTTAATGATCGCCATTCTAACTGGTGTGAGATGGTATCTCATTGTGGTTTTGATTTGCATTTCTCTGATGGCCAGTGATGATGAGCACTTTTTCATGTGTCTGTTGGCTGTATGAATATCTTCTTTTGAGAAATGTCTGTTCATATCCTTTGCCCACTTTTTGATGGGGTTGTTTGTTTTTTTCTTGTAAATTTGTTTGAGTTCTTTGTAGGTTCTGAATATTAGCCCTTTGTCAGATGAGTAGATTGCAAAAATTTTCTCCCATTCTGTAGGTTGCCTGTTCACTCTGATGGTAGTTTTTTTTTCTTTAATTTTTTTTTTTTTAATAGACGGAGTCTTGCTCTGTTGCCAGATTGGAGTGCAGTGGCTCAATCTCGGCTCACTGTAACCTCCATCTCCCAGGTTCAAGCAATTCTCCTGCCTCAGCTTCCCAAGTAATGGGGACTACACGTGCATGTTGCCACACCCGGCTAATTTTTTGCATTTTAGTAGAGACACGGTTTCATCATGTGCCCAGGCTGGTCTCGAACTCCAGAGCTCAGGCAATCCTCCCACCTTGGCCTCCCAAAGTGCTAGGATTACATGCATGAGCCACCATGCCCAGCTTCCTCCCTTCTTTTAAAGCAGCCCAAATTATCCTCAGAAACTCATGCAAAAGAACACAATTCCCTATTATTTTCATATCAATTGTAGATACATTATATATTAAATGCTTGCTCCTTCACCAGTAATTAAAGTAGATAACAAAATTCACACAGAATGTTTTAGTTATTGTACAACATATCTTCAAAATAAAATAATAACAAAGGTCTTGGTATAACTTATCCACTTAAAATATGTCAGGCTATAAATGTATAAGGGGTTAATGTGTCCATTTCTTCTCACTCTTTCTATTTATAGACCTTAAGAAAAAAATTTGGCATGATTTGTATAAGAAGAAAATGTCAAAATGTTATAAAACACTGCAGAGAAAACGTTTTTAATGAGTCTTCCAGAATCCTGAAATAGAAAAGATCAGAAATAAGGTTATCGTAATGAAACCAGTTAATAAAACCAGTGTTCAAGACATGTTTTCTAGTATTATTTCTACCTACCTATACTGCATAATTAACGGTGGGCAAATTAGGTTGTAAACTGTGAGAAAAACAACATATTTTCCATCTCTGGCTCCTAGCTCTGCTGCAGGCAGCTGGGAGTGTTTCCCAGAAATAGAAGATGGCTGTAACAAACAATAAAATATGGGCAGTGAGAGTCACAATAATCTCTTTATCACATCTGTCATCACTGTACATACTGACAGTTTTATCAGAATGCCAGGGAGTCTGGAGGCAATGTGTCATAATCTGCGGGGATGCCTGGTCCCAAAGGATTTATGACTTCATTAGGAAACAAAGGAAGAACTTATATTAAATATAATTTTTAAAAATGAATTCACATTTCCTAGTAACCTGGAATGAGATTTTGAATGCTATAATAAATGCATGCTTCCATGACACAAATTTGCTTTTGCCGTTATTCATTACCTTTCTTTTTTTAAGTTCCTCCTTGGCTTCTTATAATCAGAAACACAGAGCCCTGGGTCTTGTATTTAATTGTTTAATGATGTTGAAAACCTCAAAACCCAGATGATGAAACTCTCTGGTGGTTGTAGTTTATCTGTGTCTTCTTATCAAATCAGTCAGTAAACTACTTGCCCACACTGCTCAAGCCTGAGTTCTTATCCTGACATACCAATTAATTATATAATTTTAGGACTAAATAAGATTGTGTTCAAAGGTGCTGGAAAAGGTCAGAAAAGCTGGGTTCCAATTCAGCTCTTAGGAACTGTGTGACCTTAGAAAGAGAATCAGTATATGTCACCTCAGGACATTGCTGTGAGATCAAGTAAAATAAAGTCTTTTGTAAAGTAGATTATACATTGATATATTTGTTCAATAGTAGAGAATAGGTGTATATTATTAAAGCAACAAAATATTCCCAATGAAAAGTACTGGACTAGAATTAGGACATTGGGGTTCTAGGCTTGACAACATGTTAAATAAATTCTTCTAGTTGTGTGCTGTGGTGGCTAATATGGGATTTACCTGAAGTTATTGGTAATACAAGGCTGCTATTTTGAAGATCTGGCTAGTATCCTATCTTTTATTTCTAAAAGTTCTACCTGTCAGACCTTAGGTTAGTCACTTAACTTATCTGGGACACTGGTTTATAGGAACATAAAGGAATTAGATTAGATGATTATTAACTTCCATTCTAGTCTTAAAATAGCCTACTACATTCACTCGCCTCCTTCTTTGTGTTGAAATCTGGTAAGGTCAGCACAGAAAGGACCTTCAGACTCAGCATTTTCTGTTGGAATGTGGCTGAATAGAATTGAGGTTTTTCCATTATTGACTTTCCTGTTCAGTTTATCATCACAACAGATTCTGGCACAAAGTACTCTATATCGTGGTCATCAGGATTCTAGCTTGTTTTTGCCTGAGGCTTGCAGAGATACGTGTAAATATTTCATCATTCGAACTAACACTTAAACTAACCCTTTCTTTTTCTTTTTTTCTCTTTTCATGAAACACCTGTTGAAGAAGCACCTACATACTAATGTTGTCACAGATACAGACCATCAGCAAATCAAAATTCAGAACCGCAGATCGCTTTCTGAGGGTAAAACTAGAAAGATTCCAAGAAACAATCATTCTGTGTTTGAAAGAACCATGACTCCCAAACTATCACAATCCTATTTCACGTTACAACTATTGTTCATGCTTTCTGTAATATCTTGTCATTTTGACAGATTAAGCGAATTCATGTTAAATTACACAAAAGCAGTAAAGTAAAAGCATCTAGGTATAGAAAACATGCATAGAAAATCAGAATTTATTTCAGCAAGGCCACAGAGGGTTAATTGTCAATGTTTTGACTTTTATTTTCTGCCTCTTTTGTGATTTGGAATTATGTTAAATCAATTATCTTTTTAATTATTTTATTTTCAATCTGTGGTTGTGTGTGTGTGTATGTGTGTATAGATATGAACACACACACACAATGGGATAGACCAGCAGGCTGGAGGCTGGAGACTGCAGATGCAGAGAAGAAATTGTAGTTCAATTTCGAAGCAGTCCACTGGTAAAATTATCTCATCCTCTGGGGAGGTCAGTTTGTTCCTGTTAAGTGGTTCAACTGATTGTATGAGGCCCACTCATGTGATAGAGGAAAATCTGGTTTACTCAAAATCCACTGATTTAAAGGTTAATCTCATAAAAAAAATGCCCATCCAGAAACAGCTAGAATAATGTTTGACCAAATATCTGGTTAGAGTGGCCTAGTTAAGCTGACACATAAAATTAACTATCCATAGCTCTTTCCCTGTATTTTATTGTTTTCTTTAGGATACTGTTCTTAGCTCCCCTCAGCTATCTCCAAGGCTGATTTAAAAGTACTTATTGACATAATGAATAAGTACTTTTAAACGTATTTCAGTTCTCATCTCTTGCAATACCTTTAGTTCTAACATGTTTTAAAAAACTCATTATCTTTTATCCCTTATCTACTGCTTTCTTTTTTTAATGGCACCATTATTCAATCTAAAAATCTTGGAGTCATGTTTAAATTCTCCCACTTTATCCTTTTTTTGTAGTGAAATTCCAATTCACACACTTACTCACTCAACAATATTTATTAAACATCCTCTAGGTATCAGATAATGTCCTCAGCAATGTCAACAAAATAATGAGGAGGCAGACAATTAGCAAACTATCACCCCAATAATTTTAATTGTGGTAAATGTTATGAAAGAAAAGCATAGTATGCTAGAAGACTGTAAAACTGAGGGGCCTCATAGAGTGTGAGAGTGTCAGGGAAGGCTGGGATTAGGAGGATACCTAAGAGTTAGCCCAGCGAAATTGAACGCTAAGGAGAGGAAGAGTACATCAGGGAGAGGAAACATGAGCAAAGACCTTGAAAAAGAACGAAATAAGAGGCAACAATGATGCCTCAGTACTGAGTCAAGAGCTTTTACCCTCAGAGTGACCCCATAACATAAGTATCATGATGTAGATACCAACTTTTGATCCACTGTAGAGACTCAACAAATGTCAGTTGCATAAATATACATTTTAACTGAGGAAACAGGCTCAAAAAGATTACATAAGGAGTTTAAGTTTATACAAGATTAAATGGCAGTGAGGACTCCACCTTCTGGAGAACACTCAGAGAGGAGTGTCATTGCCTCTAGTTACCCCATTGCTGGCCCATCAGCAAAACAAAGAAACACCATCAAACTCCTAAATCCTAGGTAAATCCTGGTAAAACAGTGTACAATATTCTGATTTTGTTAGACCAAGAATGATTTTTCTAGCGTTTGGTTTGTATTATTTTGATCATTTTGGAATATATTCACATCGATTAACCCTAGATCTTGATTAAATGATTCAGTTTCTCTTCTGCTCTTAATTAATCTTAGTATTCATTTATTGCTTTCTTTACTAAAAGCAATAATGACTTCTTTTTTTAATCTTTTTATTATTATTATACTTTACATTCTAGGGTACATGTGCACAATGTGCAGGTTTGTTACATATGTATACATGTGCCATGTTGGCGTGCTGCACCCATTAACTTGTTATTTACATTAGGTATATCTCCTAATGCTATCCCTCCCCCCTACCCCACCCACAACAGGCCCTGGAGGGTGATGTTCCCCTTCCTGTGTTCAAGTGATCTCATTGTTCAATTCCCACCTATGAGTGAGAACATGTGGTATTTGGTTTTCTGTTCTTGTGGTAGTTTGCTGAGAATGATGGTTTCCAGCTGCATCCATGTCCCTACAAAGGACACAAACTCATCCTTTTTTATGGCTACATAGTATTCCATGGTGTATATGGGCCACATTTTCTTAATCCAGTCTGTCATTGATGGACATTTGGGTTGGTTGCAAGTCTTTGCTATTGTGAATAGTGCTGCAATAAACATATGTGTGCATGTGTCTTTATAGCAGCATGATTCATAATCCTTTGGGTATATACCCAGTAATGGGGTCTCTGTGTCAAATGGGATGACTAGTTCTAAATCCTTGAGGAAGCGCCACACTGTTTTCCACAATGGTTGAACTTGTTTACAGTACCACCAACAGTGTAAAAGTGTTCCTATTTCTCCACATCCTCTCCAGCACCTGTTGTTTCCTGATTTTTTAATGATTGCCATTCTAACTGGTGTGAGATGGTATCTCATTGTGATTTTGATTTGCATTTCTCTGATGGCGAGTGATGATGAGCATTTCATTTTTTCATGTGTCTGTTGACTATATGAATGTCTTCTTTTGCGAAGTGTCTGTTAATATCCTTTGCCCACTTTTTGATGGGGTTGTTTTTTTCTTGTAAATTTATTTGAGTTCTTTGTAGGTTCTGGATATTAGTCCTTTGTCAGATGAGTAGATTGCAAAAATTTTCTCCCTTTCTGTAGGTTGCCTGTTCACTCTGATGGTAGTTTCTTTTGCTGTGCAGAAGCTCTTTAGTTTAATGAGATCCCATTTGTCAATTTTGGCTTTTGTTTTTTTTGGTGTTTTAGACATGAAGTGCTTGCACATGCCTATGTCCTGAATGGTATTGCCTAGGTTTTCTTCTAGGGTTTTTATGGCTTTAGGTCTAATATTTAAGTCTCTAATCCATCCTGAATTAATTTTTGTATGAGGAGTAAGGAAGGGATCCAGTTTCAGCTTTCTACTTATGGCTAGCCAATTTTCCCAGAACCATTTATTAAATAGGGAATCCTTTCTCCATTTCTTGTTTTTGTCAGGTTTGTCAAAGATCAGATGGTTGTAGATGTGTGGTATTATTTCTGAGGGCTCTGTTCTGTCCCATTGGTCTATAACTGTTTTGGTACCAGTACCATGCTGTTTTGGTTACTGTAGCCTTGTAGTATAGTTTGAAGTCAGGTAGCATAATGCCTCCAGCTTTGTTCTTTTGACTTAGGATTGTCTTGGCAATGCGGTCTCTTTTTTGGTTCCATATGAACTTTAAAGTAGTTTTTCCCAATTCTGTGAAGAAAGTCATTGGTAGCTTAATGAGGATGGCATTGAATCTATAAATTACCTTGGGCAGTATGGCCATTTTCACAATATTGATTCTTCCTATCCATGAGCATGGAATGTTCTTCCATTTGTTTACGGCCTCTTTTATTTCATTGAGAGGTTTGTAGTTCTCCTTGAAGAGGTCCTTCACACCCCTTGTAAGTTGGATTCCTAGGTATTTTATTCTCTTTGAAGCAATTGTGAATGGAAGTTCACTCATGATTTGGCTCTCTGTTTGTCTGTTATTGGTGTATAAGAATGCTTGTGATTTTTGCACATTGATTTTGTATCCTGAGACTTTGCTGAAGTTGCTTATCAGCTTGAGGAGATTTTGAGCTGAGACAATGGGGTTTTCTAAATAGACAATCATGTCATCTGCAAACAGTGGCAATTTGACTTCTTCTTTTCCTAATTGAATAGCTTGATTTCTTTCTCTTGCCTGATTGCCCTGACCAGAACTTCCAACACTATGTTGAATAAGAGTGGTGAGAGAGGGCATGCCTGTCTTGTGCCAGTTTTTAAGGGGAATGCTTCCATTTTTTACCCATTCAGTATGATATTGGCTGTGGGTTTGTCATAAATAGCTCTTATTATTTTGAGATACGTTCCATCAATACCGAATTTATTGAGAGTTTTTAGCATGAAGGGCTGTTGAATTTTGTCGAAGGCCTTTTCTGCATCTATTGAGATAATCATGTGGTTTTTGTATTTGGTTCTGTTTATATGCTCGATTACATTTATTGATTTGCATATGTTGAATCAGCCTTTCATCCCAGGGATGAAGCCCACTTGATCATGGTGGATAAGCTTTTTGATGTGCTTCTGGATCCGATTTGCCAGTATTTTATTGAGGATTTTTGCATCAATGTTCCTCAGGGATATTGGTCTAAAATTCTCTTTTTCTGTTGTGTCTCTGCCAGGCTTTGGTATCAGGATGACGTTGGCCTCGTAAAATGAGTTAGGGAGGATTCCCTCTTTTTCTATTGACTAGAATAGTCTCAGAAGGAATGGCACCAGCTCCTCCTTGTACCTCTGGTAGAATTCAGCTGTGAATCCATCTGGTCCTGGACTTTTTTTGGTTGGTAGGCTATTAATTATTGCCTCAATTTCAGAGCCTGCTATTGGTCTTTTCAGGGATTCCACTTCTTCCTGGTTTAGTCTTGCGAGAGTGTATGTGTCCAGGAATTTATCCACTTCTTCTAGATTTTCTAGTTTATTTGTGTAGAGGTATTTATAGTATTCTCTGATGGTAGTTTGTATTTCTGTGGAGTCGGTGGTGATATCCCCTTTATCATTTTTAGCAATAATGACTTTTTAAATCTACCCTAATATTTGCCTTAATCTCACACAAATGAAGTGATTAAGAATTTCAGAGATGACAAGATTTCAAGAACAACTTACATCTTCTCTCACCCCACCCCATCCCCCCCGCAGGAAGAAGCGATGTTTCCAATTTAGAATATAGCCCCTCATAAAAATAGAATAATAGGATTGTGGACTCCATAAAAATCTCTTTTTATTTGTAATGAATAGCTTTATATTGGAAGAATCAGAATTCTTTTAAGGAGAGTCATCTTGAATTTAGAAATTGATCATATATTTTCAGTTTTAATATTCACTGTAGTGGAATTGCTACCAGGTTAGTAATTTTGAAACCAAGTACACAGTGTTCTCTAGACATGAAAGTTTACTGGCAATAGAGATCAGAGGTGTTTTTACTCTCTGTCTGTGAGTGCTCCTCAACTCACTGCACTGCATCTTCTGGCCCCATCACTCCATTGAAACTGTTTTTTCCATGTTCCAGTGATTCCTAGTTGTTTAATTCAGGAAACCGCTCAGTGGCATTCCATACATGAGACCTCTCTTCACCTTTTTCTCATTTGTTAGGACGTCAGCCACTTAGATTTTTCTTCTGCTCTTAGTTGTGGCGCTTTCACCATATGCTTTGCTGCACGTTCTGCTTACGAGAGCTCCAAATGCTGGATGAAAGTCCTGGATGGAAGTCATACTGGTTCTTTATTGAGCAACATGCATTTTCTAGGTGATTGATCACATTCATCACCATTTAGATATCATCTATGTGCCAAAGACCTCCTAAGTGTCTTTCCAGTACAGGTCTTTCTTTCTTTAGAAATACAGGATCTCCTTGATATTTCCATCTGGGTTTGTCTTAAGCATGTAAACTCAACATGCCTAAAACTAAACTGCTTGTTACTCCTCACCCCAAACTTACTCCTTTCATTGTTTTCCCAGTTCAATGTAAGGTACCACCGTCTATCAAAAAGCCTAAGTGTCATCCTTGATTTAACTGTTTCCCATCCAGCAAATGCTGTTAATCTTATCTTCAAAATATGTTAAATATTTTCACTTCTCTTCATATCATAGCTACCACTGCCATAAAAGCCACCACCACCTCTTGCCTGGACTCCTTCAGTTGTCTTTAACGGGTCTTGCTTTTATTCTTGCCTTTAGTCTCTTATCAATACAGGCAACATTTAGAAATATAGGTCCATCATTAAAGGTACCTGCCCAAAACTCTTTTCATTGTACTTAGAATAGAATCAAATGTAACAACTGTTGCCAAGGCCCTATGCCATATGGCCCTGTCTACCTCTCCCCGTCATCTTCTAAGTTCCTTTTACTTCAGTCAAGCTGACTAGTCTTCTTTTGACTTTGAAAACATTCCAAAGCCCTTGCTCATTTCTGTTCCTAAACATGGAAGATATTGCTAGCATTTGGGTTTTGGTGTTGTAGCCTCTGCCTAAAAAGCTCTCTTCATCTTTAAAAAAAAATTGTCCTTGTTTTTATACTGGCTAAGTCTTTTTTAACCCTTTAGGAGATTTACTGAAAATTTCCTTCTCAGGGAGGTATTTGCAGGTTGCTTTAACTAAGTGCATCCTCCACTCCCAGTCATATTCTAATATCATTCTGCTTAGTTCCTTCCTATTACTTATCCCACTTTGAAATTGACTTGCTTATTTATTGTCTTTCTCCTATAGCTGGATTATAAGCTCATTGACATTAGAATCCTTGATTATTTTGATTTCCTTTGTATCAAAATTTCCTAAAATAAGGTCTGGTATATAGTAGAAGAATAAAAAAAGTTTATATTAAATAAATGAATTAACACTATCTCTAATCTAAACATAGGAAATCAGTTTGTAATATCTACTATTAATGAAAAAACTTGGACTCAGTGAGGTTAACTACTTTCTCAAGGCAATAAAATTTTAAGCACGAAACCAAGATTCAAAATCTATACTCATTAAATAGAATATATGTCATTGGGGGAAAACAGAAGGTAATTAGCAAGTTCTTTTGCTTTAGTCAGATTAAAATTCACAGAAGTCCCCTATAGCATCTTAATATGAATTTATGGACAAAATAAAACTCTTATAACTAATTATAGTTACTATTCATTTATTATGTATTATGGGCCAGACTCTCTGCTAACTCATTTACATATTTTTCTATAAGTCGATGTTTTCATCTTATAGGGAAGGAAATATAGTTAATTAATTTGTGAAGGTAATTTATTAGTATTATCCAGAACTAGGCTTTTGTTGTTGTTGTTGTTTTGCTGTTTTTTGAGATAGGGTCTCACTCTGTTGCCCTGCCTGGAGTGCAGTGGTGTGGTCACAACTCACTGCATTTTCAAACTCCTGGGCTCAAGCAACCCTCAGCCCTAGGCTCTGTTTCAGCCTCCTGAGTAGGTGGGACTACAGGCATTTGCCATTATGTCCAGTTAATTCTGTTATTTTTTTATTTTTTGTAAATACAGGGTCTCACTATGTTGCCCAGGTTCAGATCGAGGATTCTAACAAAGGCCTGCTTGACTCCAAAGCCCTTGCATATGACCACTATACTATTCTGCCTTTTTTAACTTAAAAGTCAAGAGCTAGCTAAAATGATACCCGTGGCCCAGTGTGGCGGCTTACACCTGTAATCCCGGCACTTTGGAAGGTCAAGGTGGGAGGATCACTTGAGCACAGAAATTCGAGACCAGCATGGACAATATAGTAGGACCCCATCTTTATAAAAAATAAGTTTCTCTTGCTAAGGTTGCTAGGATTCATTGATTCATAAAGATGCTCTCTCACTGTCTTTTGAAGTCCAGTATCAGCTTATTTAAAATGCATATGGTATGATTAAAAGCATTGCAATGTAGAACCAGTTATGGTATTGTTGCAACTCCTGTAGTTCAGCAAATAAGAGGGAGGGTTGCAACTCTTTTACTCCCACCACCCACAGCTCAATGAATGGGAGGATTATAGCCATTTTACTTCCATCATCCACAGCTCAGCGAACACGAGGGTTAGAGCTTTTTTGCTCCCGCAGACCTCAGCTTGGCAAGTTCTGCATTCCTATTCCATGCCCAAGAGGAATAAGGTACATGGACACTGGAGAATGAGTAAGGCAGATAAGAATTTTATTGAACAACAGAAGGAAAGCTCTCAGCTGTGAAAAGGGACCCTGAAAGTGGGTTGCCCTCTGTGAGGCTGACTCTGGGGTTTTTATGGCCTTAGAATGGGAGTGTGCACGCTGATTGGTCCATGGGCAGTCTTGGAAAAAGCAGCATTTGATTGGTTAAAAGGCATCATCCAGAAGGAACCAATCCAGAGAGAGTGAGTAAGATGGCGCTAGAAGTTCTCAGTCTGGTCGTGGACTCTATCTGGAACAAGCAGCTCCACCCTCAGGTTGAAGGTTGAGGCTTGCTGGTGACCAGACCCTGTCTGCCTAGGAATTTCTCTGTCTCCTATTGCTATCAGTATTAGGCTGGGAAATAGGGACCCATAATGTGAATCCTGATGTCATTCCCCATTTTCTCTGGCTTGAGCTCACTATTTAGAAAGAGTTGTGGAGGAACTGAGAAGGAATCTTATTAAGTAAGAAGTACAAAATTGTTAAAGTAGAAGAAATAGATTGGTAATGCAAAAGTTAAAGGGATTGGGGTTTAGAGAGGAGTTACTAAATTATTTTAAGGATATAAACAGTTACTTGAATAAAGTGAACTATTTTTATTTCCACAAGACTGACTAGAGATATAGTAAACTCTAACAACGTTAGCAAGAGAGACTTATTTTAGACTGAAGTCTTTTATTATTTTAATAGAAAGTAATATTAAGTAATACCTCACTGATATTGACCATATATCTGGTATTGTATATGTATCTAGTTACTCAAGTGATAGACATTTTCAGATGGCCCTAAGTTGCTACAACTTGGGTGGTTGTAGAAATAGAGGGGAAATAATCAACTGATAGGTTATAACATAGGTCTAAACTAAAGTGCATTTGGAGTTATTTGAACAGTGTAGAAATAGACACCTATTCTGAACGAGTTGCCAGTATTTAAAAATCCCTGCCCAGAAGGGTTCTCACTCCAGGCCTTTCCTTGGAAAACAAGAAAAGACTCTAGTTTTCCTGTATCTCCCAAGGGGTGAGAAAAGCTAAGAAGCATATATGAAAGTGACGGCTCTGATACATTGACCTACTAAAAAATGGATATTTAATGATAACATTCTGGAATGCTTTCTTTTGCTTACACCTTACTACTTTACTAAGAGGGATCTGGTGTAATAACAGTAGATTAAATTGTAAAGGATGAGAATTGCAGACTCTCTTTAAGGTGGGGTACTTAGGGAAGCCCAAAAACAAGAGGCAAGACAAAACAAGACAAAATACCAGAAAGAGAAGTAAGACATAATAGAGCAGGAGAAACATTTAATGAAATAATGGCCAATAATTTTGTAGGATTAATGACAGACACCAAATCAACAGACCAGAGAGCTCATAGACTACCAAGAAGAATAAACACCAAAAAAATTGACACAAAGGTATGTTGTATTCAAATTGCAGAGCTAAAGACAAAGAGAAATCTTGAAAGAAGCCAAGGGGATGAGGGATGGATGGGTGTGTGGGTAGGGAATTTCACCTATAGAGGAACAAGCAGAAGAATTACAGCATACTTCTCATAAGAAACCCATGTGTATTTGTTTCATAAAGCTGCAAAAACAAAGTACCACAAACTGGGTGGCTTCAAATCACAGACATTTATTCTTTCATAGTTCTGGAGCAAACATTTACATATTATTATTAACTAAAGTCTACATTTTATTTAGCTTTTTAAAATTCTTGCCTGGTGTTCATTTTCTGTGCCAGGATCCCACCCAGGATACCACATTACATTTAGTTGTCTCATCTCCTCAGGCTTCTCTTGGATGTGACCATTTCTCTTACTTTTTATGTTTTTGATGACCTTGGCACTTTTGAAGAGTGCTTATCTTTAAAGACTGTCCCTTCATTGGGATGGATTTGATTTTTTTTTTTTCTCATTAGACTGACTATGGACTTTTGGGAGGCAGGTCAGAGGAACAGTGCAATTCTCATTATAGCATATGAAGGATACATATGATGAACATGACTTACCACAGTTGATGTTAGGCTTGACTACCGGGCTAGGGTAGTGTTCATAAAGTTGTAGCACTGTCAAGTTACTCTTCTGTCTTCCTTTTCATATTGTACTTTTTGGAAAAAAGCCACAATGTGCTGCCCACACTTAAGGAATGAGGAGTTATACTTCATATCCTTAAGGGAAGAGTATTTACATAAATTATTTGGAATTCTTCTGTATGAGACATTTGTCTCTTATCTTTATTTATTCATTTGTTTTGTATGAACTGATGAAAATTTACTTTATACTTTGGGTTAAAATCTAATATTACTTTTTGTTTTTGTTGTTGTTGCTCAAATTGTTCTGGCTTTAGCCATTGGGAATTCCTTCAGCGGGGTCCTGTGTCTCTTTGACATATTTTTATCATTTTTGTTTTTAGCACTTTCTTACTTTTTGGCACTGCAAAATGCTTTAGGCTTATTTTTTTATTTCTTGCCCTAGTCCTAGAATCAGCCATTTATCTAATGAGCTCTAATTCCCTTACTGGAGAATGTATTAGAAACCAAGATCTAGGTGTCAGGTGCACTCATTGCTATTGGGGTGTCATTGCTTCTAGGCCCTCTCAGCTGATAGGGCAAGGAAATATATGTGTGTATACTAACATATGTATATATGCAAATCTATGTGTATTTATGTACAAACAACTATCTATATATTAAGTTAAACATGAGTTCACACTTATGCCTCGACCTTGAATTCATTACCACATGCCAACCACATAGATCATTCTAGGTATCTCCCTTTGCTATTTCCCACTCCAACAGGGAGAAATCTAGCTCACACCGTCCACCATCCATTTATTTATTCAATTCCAGTATACATGTATTGTAGTTTCAGAATTGTTAACCTGTATTACTGTGGAATATGAATTTATCGACAAAGTATAGTTCTTGTATATAATACCTTTTACCTTTAATTTTTCTGATTACACTCATTCCCAGTGTTACTTAAGTGAGGACATCTTGCCCCTTTTTCAGTATGCATCTTTTTTACTTTTGTAATACAGTTAGACCCTTCTGTCACATTTTGCATTCCTTCCTGGAATCTTCAAACCTCTTAAATGTTTCTGTTTCTGTTTTTAAGTAGCATACATTAAGGTGCTGAAAAGTTTTATGGGTTTTGACAATGTGTACTGTCATATATCCACCACAACAGCGTCATCCAAAATAGTTAAAGCTCCCCTGTGCTTCATCCGTTCAACCCTGCCCCTCCCTCTGCATGCCAGGAAACCACTTGTTACAAACTCATGATTTTGAACTGTAGACTACAAACCTTTAAAATAATCATGTTATTCATTTGTATTTACGTTTAAAAGTCACTTTATTTAATAAGAAGATAAAAAGAAGGGGTAATATTAGGATTGTTCTGGTTATATATTGCTGCCTAACATACCACCCCAAACTCCCCAAACTCAGTAACTTAAAACAGCGACCATTTCTTTCTTTTTTTTTTTTTTTTAATTTCTCTACCCACTGCCCTGGGTCAAATCTGCAATTTGGGTGAGGCTTAGACAAGGATTATCTCCATTCCTCTACTACACGGAGAAAAAGGATCTCATTTTATCCTTTTGTACACCAGTTCCCTTACATAAGATGTTACTCAATGTACTTTTTGGGAAATGTGTTCAATGCAACCACATTTATTAAGTTCTTGTATATACAAGGTATTTGGCTAAACAATGCAATGATATAAAAATTGCAGACAGGCTGTGATTCGTGCTCCTAAAGAATTTATAAATCTAGGTCATATTAATTTTAATGGAGATTTAGATACTGTAACAAGCTCCAAAATAGCAGTGGCTGAAGCAAGATAAAACAGCATTTGTTTTTAAGGTTACAATATAACATAAATGATTCAGGGTTGGTATGGTGAATTTACAATGTCAGAGACCCATTTTTCTTCTATCTAGTTGCTGTACCAACCCTTGGTCCAAAGTCTTCCTCAAATATCATCACATTCTGGGTGATGGAATGCTGAAAGGAGGGACAGAAGGAGAACATTACTCTCTTTAAGGTCATGACTTGGAAATTGATCACATCAACTCTGTTTACATCTTATTGGTGAGGTTGTTGTCACATGACCACACCGATAGTCAATGGGAGATGGGAGAGCAATATTTAGCTGGGATTAATATAATCCATTCAAATATAATAATACTTAAGGTAGATGGTGAGAATATTGCCAGAAGGGATATATAACTTGTATTGAAAAATGACTAAGATACAAGGAAGAACATCATTACTCTTTGTAAGACTCATATAAACTATGGTTTGGGGATTCAAAAAATAGAGATTAATTCTGAAGGTAATAACTAGGAAAGTATAGATACACAAATATGAGCATTTAAATATGAGTAAGAATATGAAAGACTGAATCCTGACCAGAGTCAGTTAGATATAAAGTTTAATTTTGGGTGAGCAGAAACTCCAGTCTAGTTTTAAGTCATGTTTCAAGAGTGGAGGTAGCTAAAATCAAAGCTAAGAAAGGCAAGTCAGCAGCCAATTGTACATGACTTTTATTTTTAGGAAAAGTTCTAAAAAAGGAAGCTTGTGAATGGATTTTGCTAAATGTATGACACATAATACATTATTAGTAAACATTAGATTCTTTTCTTTCATAAGAATTTAGGTTTATTCTAAATTTGCTGATTTTCTTTTTAATGAAAGAAAGTTACTTATATAACCCTACTTTGGAGAAGTTACTATTTGTGTAAGAGGGTGGTAGAAAGTAACAGATTGACTGCTGTGACATGGATTAGCAGCAGTCTCCAGGAGAGAGGTGATTCCAAAGTTAAAAAAGAATCCTTAAAAATGAAAAACTCACTAGATAGACTCGAAAACAGATGCAAAAGAATCAGTGACTTCAATCCTAAGTCATTTGAAATTATTCAGTTTGAAGAACAGAGACAAAAAGTTTAAAGAAAATGAAATAAAAATACAAAGACATGTAGGAAAACATCCAACATCCAACATATAGCTAATGAGATTCCAAGAAGACAACAGTAGAAAGGAGAAGAAACAGATTTGCATATATAATGGCTTTAAATAATCTTCAGTCGGGGTAAAGACAAAAAGAGCCATATCTAGATATGTTATAGTCAAACTCATGAAAATCAAATACAAGGTGAACCATCATTTACATTTTCTATTTTAGAAATTTTTAAATTTATTTATTTATTTAAATCCTTTTAGGTTCAGGGGTACATGTGAAGGTTTGTTATATAGATAAACTTGTGTCCTGGGTATTTGTTGTGCAGATTATCTCATTACCTAGGTATTAAGCCTAGTGCCCATTAGTTATTTTTCCTGATCCTCTCCTTACTCTCACCCCTCACCCTCCAATACGCCCTAGTGTGTGTTGTTCCCCTTACAAGTGAGAACATGTGGTATTTGTTTTTCTGTTTTTGTGTTCATTTGCTAAGGATAATGACCTCTAGCTCCATCTATGTCCCTGCAAAAGACATGATCTCATTCTTTTTTATGACTTCATAGTATTCCAGGGTGTATATGTGCCACATTCTCTTTATCCAGTGTATTATTATTGATGGGCTTTCACGTTGATTCCATATCTTTGCTATTGTGAACAGCGAAGCAGTGAACATATGCGTACATGTGTCTTTATAATAGCATGATTTATATTCCTTTGGATATATTCCCAGCAATAGGATAGCTGGGTGAAACAGAATTTCTGGGATTCAGTATATTCCCAGTAACAGGATTGCTCAGTCAAATAGAACTTCTGTTTTTAGGTATTTGAAAAATCGCCACACTGTCTACCACAATGATTGGACTAATTTACACTCCCACCAATGGTATGTAAGCGTTCCTTTTTCTACACAATCTTCCCAGTATGTTATTTTTTGACTTTTTAATGAAAGCCATTCTGACTGGTGTGAGATGGTATCTTATTGTGGTTTTGATTTGCATTTCTCTAATGATTAGTGAAGTTGAACTTTTTAAATATGTTTCTTGACCACATGTATTATATGTATGTCTTCCTTTGAGAAGAAAAATAGCTTGAAAATTCCAGTGTTTTGGAAAAAGAGCCAATATGCACACTTGCTTTGCTTTTCTCAGGCACACAGCATCAATCTTTGTAGACAATGGTTACAGTTGTTTATTGACAGTGAATTCTAAATGCAAATCATTATCAGAGGTATTAACAGTTGACTGCTCAGAGAAATTCTCTGAACTAGTAAAGGAGAAACCTAGCCACCAGCAACTTTTATTTTCATGATGCTGTATTGTAATTTCAGAACCAAGAAAGAGTCAACTTCAGAATTACTTGAGAGGAAGTACTGGAAAGTAGATAGAAAAAAAGGAAAGTAAAAAGACTAAAGGAGGGTGAAGGAAAAAATTTAAATGAATCAAGGCAAAAGGAGATGACTAAATGATAGATAAACTCCAATTTGTCTATGAATAATGTGGTGGATGCCATATTTATTTTTGTATTACACATTGTAATTATAAAAACAGTAGAAAGAAGCTGATAAAAGATAAGTTATCTGGAGGCAATTTAAAATAATTGTTTGGAAAAATGTCAGTAGACATTGCTGCAAAGTATGTCTTGCAGAAATAGCACATTCTAGTATATGTGAAAATTAAAATAATACATTAATGTTATGTCATTTTATAGTCTTGCTTCCAATAGTAAAGTGCAATCTTTACTTAAGCACCATGATATTTAAAAAAAGCACTATGATATTATTTTTTTGCCACAATATAGTTCACTGAGTTTTTTTTATGGTTTTTCTTTTTTGTATTTCATTGGTTTTTCTGCTTTTATTTTTATTTCTGCCCTTGTACTTGTTTTGAATTTATTTTGCTCTTTTATTTCAAGATAAAAACTTAGATTAATTATTTAAGCCATTTTTCCTTTATGATACAGGCTTTTAATACTATACATTTATTCTTTTATTGCAGCCCACAAGTTTGATATATTGGGTTTCTACTTACATTATATTCTAAAGGTTTTATTTTTGAGCCATGGAGTGCTTTGAATCTCCCACTGTAACTGTTGATTGGTCCATTTTTTCCTTTCAGTTCCATCACTTATTCCTTCCTGTATTATGAAGTTTTATTTTTAAGTACCTATAAACATTTAGGAATGTTAGGTCCTCTTTATAAATTATAATTATTTATGTCCTGGTAAAATTCTTAGTTCTTAAGTCTATTTTTATCTGACATTAATAAAGCCACTCAGTTTTCTTTTGCATATTGCTTCCATGACATATAGTTTTCATTCTTTTACTTTTAACCTTTCTATGACTTCATATTTGAAATGTTTTCCAATTTCTATAGTCAGTTCTTACCTTACCTGTCATCCTTACCTATAATCCAAACTGAAAATCTCTGCCTTTTAATTGTTATTTTTTGATCATTAAAATTTACTGTAATTGTTGTTATTTATGTTGTTTAAAAAATTAAATCTACCATGCTGATGGTGATTGTCTATTTATCCCGTCTCCTTCCTCTTTTTCTTTCTCTGTCATTATTTTTATGATTTATTTTTATTTCCACTATTGGAAGCATATTAGTAATACCATTATTTTCTAGTGACTTTTCTAGGATTTGCAATGTATATCTGTAACTTATCACAGATAATCTCCAAATATTTTTGTACCAATTAGTGTGTAGTTTAAGCAGATTACAACATATGTTACATTGCTACCTCTCATTTTTGTGGTACAATTATACATCTTACTTTTGCACATTTTATAAACCCACAATCATGTTAGTATTTTTTTGCTTTAAATAGTCAATTACAGCAATTGAAAATAAGAAAACAAATATTTTATGCTTGCCCTTACTTTACTGTTTCCAGTGCTCTTCACTTCTTTCTGTGCAACCAAATTTCCATTTGGTATATTTCTTCTGTTTGAAGAATTTGCTTTAACATTTCTTATTGTATATGCATGCTGACAATGAATTCTTCTTTAATTTACCTTTAAAAAGTACTTTATTTTGCTATCCTTTTTGAAGAACACTTTTATTGGGAGTGGAATTCAGAATCAAGAGGTTTTTCTCTTTCAGCACTTTAAAGATGTTATGTCATTGTGTTCTGATGTGCTTAGCACCAATAAGAAGTCCGTGGTCAATCTTTGTTTGTCTCTGCCTGACTTCATGGTGTCCTCTTTATCTTTTATTTTCAGCAGTGTGGCTGTAGCATTTCCAGTTTTATTTTCTTTTGTTTTTGGAATGCATGTTAGTGTGATATTTTCCCACAGCTCTTAATTTCTCTGTTCTGTATTTTTCATGTTTGTTTTCCTCTTCTTATTTCAGTTTCAATAATTTATTTTGCTCTATCTTCAAATTTACTCATTCCTTGTTTACAGTCTTGTAATGAGAACATAAAAGGATTTTTTTGTCTCCGTTACCATGGGATTTAAATATTTTTTTTAGCATTTTTATTGTACTAATTCTTACAGTTTCCATTCCTCTGATGACATCTACTATCATTAATTCTTTTTTTTTTTTTTTTTTTTTTTGAGACGGAGTCTCGCTGTGTCTCCCAGGCTGGAGTGCAGTGGCGTGATCTCGGCTCACTGCAAGCTCCGCCTCCCGGGTTCACGCCATTCTCCCACCTCAGCCTCCCAAGTAGCTGAGACTACAGGCGCCCGCCACCACGCCCGGCTAGTTTTTTGTATTTTTAGTAGAGACGGGGTTTCACCATGTTAGCCAGGATAGTCTCGATCTCCTGACCTCGTGATCCACCCGCCTCGGCCTCCCAAAGTGCTGGGATTACAGGCTTGAGCCACCGCGCCCGGCCTACTATCATTAATTCTTATAGTTTCCATTCCATTCCTTATAGTTTCCATTCCAAATCCACTCTCTGTTCATGCATGTGGTCCATCATGTCCTCTAGATCCTTTAACATATATATTATATTAAGTTTACTTTTAAATCTTGTCTGATAGTGCCAACTTATGGATCAGTTCTAAGTCTGGTTCTATTGACTGCTTTATCTCTTTCCAATGAGTCATTGTTCTCACATTTTTTGTTTGTCTTATAAATTTTTTATTAAATGCTGACATAATATATAGAATAGTTGAAACTCAGGGTAACAATATTTATGGTGGAAATGCCTCTTCTTCCATCAGAACATTAGTATGAATCAAAGAAATCATCAATTGAGCAGAGTTTGAGTTTTGTTGTTGTAATATTGGAATTCACCTTCAGTGCATCACAGTTTTCACATTTCTCCAGTGGTTGGCAGGGGTTACCTTGTGTTTTGATCAGTGTTTTTACTCCACTGTCAGCTTTAGAAATTTCTTCACATCTGAGCCAAGGAGTAGAGACTTGGTTGATGCTCTTGTTCTTTCTCTAGTAGTAGACTGCTATTGCTTGTTACTTGGTATTAGTATCATGTTAAGAATCAGGTCACGTTTCCTCCTCCCCTGTCCCCTCGCTTTTCTTGTCTATCTTTAATATTTGGAAAGCTCTGTGCACCTAGGCCTCAAAGGTGGAGCTTTGCTTGCATTCCTTCCCCTTCTCTCTCATGGTAGCTGAACTCCGTATTGTGTTTGTGGTTGATCTAGGACAGGGATAAGTTTTTTGCCCCTTATCTAGTGTGATATGGTTTGATGGTTTCCCAACCCAAATCTCATCTTGAATTGTAGCTCCCACAATTCCCACATGTCATGGAATGACCTGGTGGGTGGTAATTGAATCATGGGAAGGGGTCTTTCCTATAATGTTCTTGTGATAGTGAATAAGGCTTATGAGATCTGATGGTTTTATATAGGGGAGTTTCCCTGCACTTGCTTTCTATTTATTGCTGCCATGTAAGACATGACTTTGCTTCTTATTCAGCTTCTGCCATGATTGTGAGGCCTCTTAGCCATGTGGAACTGCAAATTTATTAAACCTCTTTTTGTTTGTAAATTACCCAGTCTTAAGTATGTCTTTTTTAGCAGCATGAGAACAGACTGTTCTCATGAGATTGTGAGAGAGAACAGTGTTAGCTGATCATGCTTGCTATTGGTATTGGATCCTGGAGTCAAGAAGGTTTTCTGCCCTTTCCCAATGGGAATAGAGTTTTTGCTTATATACATCTCCCAGCAGCAAAGGATCTTTGTTTGTGTCCTGAAGCTGATGAGTGTTTCTTCCCCCGTGCTAGTGGCAGTGAGTTTTCATTCTACACATTTATCCAAACAATAGATTTTTATATAGGTTCTGGGGAATGAGAGTTTGCTGCTCTTCCTCAAATGACTTAAAACTTTTCATTTATAGAATAAAAAGTGCAAAGAAGCCTAGCAGGAAGGGTACTGTCCTTTCTTGCACCAGTCTTTTTTGTGAGCACTTGGGTGGTGGGGGAAGGGCATGGAAGAGCTTATGAGTGAGTGCAGAAACCCTTGTTTCTGGGGACATCGAGTATTACCACTGACATTCTAGTCCTTTGACAATTTGTTAACATTTTAGCTCATTTATTTTTGTCTGTGTGTTTGATGGCCACCACTTTCTCCTATGCCCTGACAAGGGAAATGACTTGTGTGCACTGTCTCTCCTTTTATAGGCTTGTCATTCTATGGAATTCAGTTTTCTTGGTTGCCTGGAGACCTCAGCTGTCTGAAAGGCTCTAGAAAAATTATGATTTTGTTGATGATCTGTCTTTCCCTCATTACTAGTGTGAAAGCAGCATTCTCTTGTGGCTTTTTACATCCTCATCCCAAGTGAAATCATATCAATTTTGATAGGTGCTTATTTTTGTCCTATCTTAAGAATTAAACATATTTTCTATTTATTTAATCTAGAATTTTAATTGTTTTTCTTAGAAAGGTCTTCAGGGGGTTTTGGTAGGAAAACTCTGTATTTAAATACGATTGTTAAATATTTAAGGATAATCACTAGAACATTGTAAATAACACAGTGTAATTTCCAAACCATTAGAGAAAAAACCCCATAGAATTGGATTAATTTAACTAAAGGCAAGGTACATGATGACACTACTTTTCATCAAGTGAAAAAAAAAATACCCATGTGCTATTTCAGAGACCAATCTTGAATAGAAACACTCTGCATTATTTATTTTCTAAATTCAGATTTTTCTAGAGAACAATACAAGATTTTCTTCTGTGAAGAAGTTTTTTCATTTCCCTTAATGTCTACACTGGAGAAATGGACTTGCATTTTGATTAGGCTAATCATTATTAGTGCTGTCATTCACCACTAGCGCCTCAAGAACATTTAGTTAAAAAAAAAAAAATTCCAAGTGTTAACAAGTGTTAACACTTGCAAGCCATGTAAGTCAACTAGAAGGCACTTGTGGCTCCTCCCTCCTGTTCTCTTTTCCAGCTAAATAAAAATAAACATTAGAGAGCTTTAAAAAAAAAAAAAAAAAAAAAAAAAAATTCCAACATTAAGGGCAGATTATTGTATTGAATGGAAGAATGTTTTAGTACTTTTTTCCTAGGGTGAAAAAATATATTTTCTGACCTTTGCTTTTAAGTGCCGTGAAAATCTATTACACTTTCACGTTTGTGCTACAAAGCTCAAAAACACAGTAAGTGTAATTTACTTTTTTGAGGCCATTTTGTTATGGGAATAATGGAGAAATGTGTTGCTACAGTACCACAAAGTCATTTTTGTATAGATAAGTTGATAGTTGTGATAAGGAACTTGATATAATTAATTCTCACAGTTTAATTCTCAGAGGGTATTTACATTCACCACTCCTTGCCTAAGATAAAAGAAATAATCTTTGGGTTTTTTCCTTCAAATTCTGGATTGTCTTTAAGAAAGAATACTGAAAGCTTGCCCTTCTCTTAAAAGACCCCTCCAGCTCTAAAATTCAATGCCTCTTTAGTATCAGTTTTCTTAAAGGAGTTAGTAGATGAGGAATTTATCTTAAATCCCATCCCAGAAGATTTTCTAACTGAAGTGTTAGTATGCGGCAGTTTTCCAGCATGGAACCAAGAATAGTGAGATGTGATAAAGCTTCACTGTCCTTTGTAGCATGTTTTCTGGAAGAAAAAAATAGAATCATTTCTCTATTGTGTAGTGTGATGAACAATTAAAAATAATACTGTTTGCAAGCTCTCTGATTTAGAATTCTAAGCTGAATTCTTGACTATAAATTGCCTTTAATATGTAAATGTCTTGAGCAAGCATTTGTAGTACATTCAATTTAGAGGGTGCATTTAAATTCATTTCTTAGAATAATACTCTGAGTTAGGTTGAGTTTATTTCCATCCTACAGAGAAAAATTAGTAAAGAAAGATTTTTTCTTCTATCCTAGCATGGGCACTAAGTAACAATGAGGCATTCATTTATTCATTCATTCATTCACTTGCTAACTACATTTTCATAGAGGGCCTTCTTTGATGTAGGCTCTCTGGTAAAAACTGAAAATATACAGATGAAAAATTCATTCCTGATCTTAAGGTGAATATAGTCCAGTAGGAAGCCAGAAGCCAAAATAAACAATGAATGTAGTATAATAATCATTATAATGAGAGTGTGAACAAAATGCAGTGAGAACATATGCAAAGGATAATGTAATTCTACTTGGGAGTATTCGGGAAGACAAAGTATTAGGGAAGAGGTCCTTGAGGATTAGCACAGAACTATTAAATAACCTATTAAAGAGGGAGTAGATATTTGCTAGTCACGTGTCAGAGGCTAAAGGCTGGGTGGAAAGCAGAACTTTCAAGGTATATGGGTTAGCATGTCCAAAGTCTGGTGGGAACCACCAGTATTTCTGTAATTGTGGAACGGAAGTTGAGTGCAGAGCTGGGAGAGAAGGATAGGCAGTAATGAAAGATTTTACATACTTTTCTAAAAGTTTAAAGCTTCAACCTTAGAAAGTAGGAAACCATTGGAAAGTTTTAAGAAAAATCAAAAAGATTAGATTTGCATTTCAAAAACAGAGAGCCAAATCATGAATGAACTTCCATTCACAATTGCTTCAAAGAGAATAAAATACCTAGGAATCCAACTTACAAGGGATGTAAAGGACCTCTTCAAGGAGAACTACAAACCACTGCTCAGTGAAATAAAGGAGGACACAAACAAATGGAAGAACATACCATGCTCATGGATAGGAAGAATCAATATCGTGAAAATGGCCATACTGCCCAAGGTTATTTACAGATTCAATGCCATCCCCATCAAGCTACCAATGAGTTTCTTCACCGAATTGGAAAAAACTGCTTTAAAGTTCATATGGAACCAAAAAAGAGCCCGCATCTCCAAGACAATCCTAAGTCAAAAGAACAAAGCTGGAGGCATCACACTACCTGACTTCAAACTATACTACAAGGCTACAGTAACCAAAACAGCATGGTACTGGTACCAAAACAGAGATATAGACCAATGGAACAGAACAGAGTCCTCAGAAATAATACCACACATCTACAGCCATCTGATCTTTGACAAACCTGAGAGAAACAAGAAATGGGGAAAGGATTCCCTATTTAATAAATGGTGCTGGGAAAATTGGCTAGCCATAAGTAGAAAGCTGAAACTGGATCCTTTCCTTACTCCTTATACGAAAATTAATTCAAGATGGATTAGAGACTTAAATGTTAGACCTAATACCATAAAAACCCTAGAGGAAAACCTAGGTAGTACCATTCAGGACATAGGCATGGGCAAAGACTTCATGTCTAAAACACCAAAAGCAATGGCAGCAAAAGCCAAAATTGACAAATGGGATCTCATTAAACTAAAGAGCTTCTGCACAGCAAAAGAAACTACCATCAGAGTGAACAGGCAACCTACAGAATGGGAGAAAATTTTTGCAATCTACTCATCTGACAAAGGGCTAATATCCA
The DNA here is from genome assembly GCF_037993035.2 of Macaca fascicularis. Taxonomy (NCBI): domain Eukaryota; kingdom Metazoa; phylum Chordata; class Mammalia; order Primates; family Cercopithecidae; genus Macaca; species Macaca fascicularis. Next base: position 154,799,225 of record NC_088377.1, read on the forward strand.
GAACCTACAAAGAACTCAAACAAATTTACAAGAAAAAAACAAACAACCCCATCAAAAAGTGGGCAAAGGATATGAACAGACATTTCTCAAAAGAGGACATTCATACAGCCAACAGACACATGAAAAAATGCTCATCATCACTGGCCATCAGAGAAATGCAAATCAAAACCACAATGAGATACCATCTCACACCAGTTAGAATGGCGATCATTAAAAAGTCAGGAAACAACAGGTGCTGGAGAGGATGTGGAGAAATAGGAACACTTTTACACTGTTGGTGGGATTGTAAACTAGTTCAACCATTATGGAAAACAGTATGGCGATTCCTCAAGGATCTAGAACTAGATGTACCATATGACCCAGCCATCCCATTACTGGGGATATACCCAAAGGATTATAAATCATGCTGCTATAAAGACACATGCACACGTATGTTCATTGCGGCACTCTTCACAATAGCAAAGACTTGGAATCAACCCAAATGTCCATCAGTGACAGACTGGATTAAGAAAATGTGGCACATATACACCATGGAATACTATGCAGCCATCAAAAAGGATGAGTTTGTGTCCTTTGTAGGGACATGGATGCAGCTGGAAACCATCATTCTTAGCAAACTATCACAAGAACAGAAAACCAAACACCGCATGTTCTCACTCATAGGTGGGAACTGAACAATGAGATCACTTGGACTCGGGAAGGGGGACATCACACACCGGGGCCTATTATAGGGAGGGGGGAGGGGGGAGGGAATGCATTGGGAGTTATACCTGATGTAAATGACAAGTTGTTGGGTGCTGACGAGTTGATGGGTGCAGCACAGCAACATGGCACAAGTATACATATGTAACAAACCTGCACGTTATGCACATGTACCCTAGAACTTAAAGTATAATAATAATAATAATAATAAAAAGAAAAGTGGAACAACATAAAAAAAAAAGATTTGCATTTCAAAAGTACAACTATGGCTTCCCTGTGAAAGGTAGAACTAGAAGGCACAAGATTTATTCTTTCTTTATTTCACAAACACTGTTAGAGAAAGGGCACTCTGTTGAGCACTAGGAGTATACTACCAAAGGGCTAGCCAGGTTCCTACCTAGTAGAGTCTAGTCTAATGGAAGAGATGCACAGAAATTATGCAAATAAATACTCTAGAGTTTGCAAACTGAATGAAGGGAAGAGTGTCAGCTAGAATGATTAGGAAAGGACTCTCTGAGAACTTTCACTGTTAAAAACTACACACTGCTTGTGACAAACCTTACAACTGATTATCACAATCAGGTAGTCACGGTACTTGAGCTGTGAGTGCGGAGGAACTCTCAGGTCGTGTTCAATGTGGAACTTGTTCTCTTACATCCCTAATACAAGAACATTAAAAAATTTGTTTCACTGCAATTATACAAAGAAGTATTTTTTGCAATAAGTATTATTCAAGACTTAAGGTGGATAAGAGCAATACCTCTGGAAGCTATTGCACTTTTATGGCTCTTCAAACAGGAACAGAAATCACTGAAGTCTGTATTTAACGACTTAAGTTAGAGCAATCACAAAGCAGTAGAATGATACCTCACTGTAGTTAGATATGAAGTTTCATGTAACAGAATAACTAGATCTGTGTGCACTGGCAATGATTACAATGAGCCATGGAGTAGTATGTTGTACTGAGGTGGGTATGGGCATAGTGTAGAAATAGCTATCACTAAGGAGGCTCCATTAGGGAGCAGAAAAGTCATTTTACAAACTTCTCCAGCCATTAACTTATGATTCAGAACAGACTCACAGCCTATTTTCAAAAATGTTATTATGTGTGAGCATGTGTATTTCAATTATATATCATAAAACTATAAAATACAGATTTATACAATGTAGGATATGTTTTTCTCAACTAAATCTTTGTTTTTAAAAATTATTCCAGGGAATCTTTCAGCAATTTAACTGGATTGGTTAGAGTCTATAGCAATTGTATACACAAAGTAAGCAATATCTCTTTTGTAATGAAATAAGAACAATACCTACTCCTGCATGACATATTGGCAATTAGTCAATGTTTATTAAATTAAAGGGATGCTCATTTCATTGGGGAAGTATCCTATTTTAGTGGTTAGGAGTGTTAGCTCAGTTCTCAGATGGCCTGGGTTCCAATCCTGGGTCTGCTGTTAGCTTGAACCATAGACAAGTTACCTAGACTTACTAAGTCTTAGTTTCTTCACGTTTAGAATAGGAAGAGAAATGCTACCTAAAAATAGGTTGGTTGTAAGATTTCAATGAAAAAATCCACAAAGTATGCTTGGCACAGTCTGTGACACATAGTAATTGCTTGGTGTTTTAACTACTGATTATTTAGCAATGAATATTGCACATGATCTCCCTAAGGAAAAATAATTTACTGCCTAAAATCAAAAGTGCAGTTGAAAGCACAGGCTTATTTTGCTCTGAATAAAGCTAACAAATCTGTGTACAATTAAAAGTTCATCTCATGATAAAAAGGAGGGGAAAAATAATCCTAACCTTTATCCAGTTCAAGAAGTTTCAGTGATCCAGGTTCCACAACGTGGATATATATCTAATATGGTATTCATATGGTAATCATTTCTATCAGGGTTTTCTAGTTAACACATTGGTAGTTTTCACTGGCATTATAACTGGCATTATAATTTGTGTTAAAGACCAAAATCTCTTGGCATGTTTTCACTTAAGTGATTTCAAGAAATGTTTAAAAATCAAAGCTTACATTTATAAATTTAAATGTTAATGAAAGAGGATAAGCTCTTAATACTCTTTTGAGATGCTGTTTAGTGAGGTGAGTCGGTGTTTAGTGGGGTATTCCCATTAAAATTAATGTCTTAATTCTGGGAGAGGAATGGTAAAGAGAAACAAATAAAGTCAAATAAAAACTCTCCTTAGCTTTTTCAATAATTTGAAAGATATGTTAAAATGAACAAATGAGACCACCATCTTTTTCCACTCCTAGGGATGTTTAAAATATATCTAAATATTAATAGAAACAGAAAAAAATCTTGCTATTGCCATGTCTAAAATGTTTTGGAATTATGGGTAAAAACACTCTATTTTTACCTCTCTTATGTCTGTAGAATATTTTGGTCCCCAGACAACAGGGACTATATCTTACTCATTTTGTGATTTCTTCAAGGCAAGGCACATAAAAGTCAACAAATGCTTGCTTGATCACCATAATGTTCATGACACGTTTGCTTGATCACCATAATGTTCATGACATCTTTCACTTATACAAAGTTTTACTCTAAATAGAATGTGTTCTAATTGTGTAAAAATTTCACCAAAATATCTCCATTTGGAATTTTACTAATAAATAGACTTCCCTGTCACTATTAGGGCTTATTGAGAGGATAAAAGACAGAATAATTTTAGCCCGTACTGACAAGATTTTATACTGGTATCTATTGGCCTTTTCCAGAAACACCAGTAGTAGAAAGGTTGGAAAGAGAAATGTATTTTAAAAATCTGTAGTACAGAATGGGAAAGAAACAACCCAAATTAATTTTGACAGCCATAAAATCATGAAGGCCAAATTTATTGCATTTGAAACAAAGTGTATTTTTTAAAATAAATTATAAAACTCATAAAGTTGAATAGATATGTACTTAAAATCTTGATTTTGGCTAGCTGTGGTGGCTCACGCCTGTAATCCCAGCATTTTGGGAGGCCTAGGTGAACGGAGTGGATTGCTTGAGGCCAGGAGTTCAAGACCACCCTGGCCAATATGGTGAAACCCCATCTCTACTAAAAACAAAAAACTAGCCAGGCATGGTGGTGTATGCCTATAATCACAGCTACTTGGGAGGCTGAGGCAGAAGAACTGCTTGAACCAGGGAGAGAAAAGTTGTAGTGAGCTGAAATCACCCCACTGCACTCCAGCCTGGGTGACAGAGTGAGATCCTGTCCCAAAACAAACAAACAAACAAACAAACAAACAAAAACACCTTGATCTTCATGTGTAATACACACTTTGGTGAGAATTGATGCCGAGGTTGAGCTTGGTTAAAAAATCTTTTGAGTGAAGTTAAGATATTCATTGTGGCCGGGCGCGGTGGCTCACGCCTGTAATCCCAGCACTTTGGGAGGCCGAGGCGGGCGGATCACAAGGTCAGGAGATCGAGACCACAGTGAAACCCCGTCTCTACTAAAAATACAAAAAATTAGCCGGGCGCGGTGGCGGGCGCCTGTAGTCCCAGCTACTCAGGAGGCTGAGGCAGGAGAATGGCGTAAACCCAGGAGGCGGAGCTTGCAGTGAGCCGAGATCGCGCCACTGCACTCCAGCCTGGGCGACAGAGCGAGACTCCGTCTCAAAAAAAAAAAAAAAAAAAAAAAAAAAAAGATATTCATTGTATTATTTATGTGGACTAGAGAAGAACATATATAATATAATATAATTATTTTGCTCATTATTTCAAACAGAAAAGTTAAAATGATTTAAAGTTTTCTTTTTCTTTTTCAGTGTCAATAGTGCCTTTATTTTGCAGTTGAAAAAATCACTAATCTTGGAACACAATCCATAATGGGAAGACTAAACACTGTTAATACTATGAAGTTTGGTGTCAACCTCCTTTTAGCTGCATTTTTTTAAAACTATGTCTAAGCAGCCAACAGTTCATTAAGACATCATGAGTCATTCATTCTTTTCACTTTTTCCTTTACCATCATTTTCCCTTGGCAATAGAGAATATCATTTTAACTGAATTTTGATTAAACAGATATATAAATGAATCTAACGCTTTGCCATTTTTGTTTTATTTGGAACCTGTTAAGAGTTCAAAGTTTAATAATACATTCTAAGTGATGTTTCTACATGTGTAGCAAAAGGCTTTAAGGGCATTTCTAACATCATGATTCTACTTTATCAGGGAAATGTCACACTCTACACGTAACTTTAAAGAAAACAATGTTGGGCCAAACACTGAATTTAAACTAACATTGTTTATCTTTGACAAATATTTCAATATTTTTTCTGTGAAAAATGCTGGTGTCATGTAAAAAGACAATTCTCACTTATCAGATTCAGTCTAGAGTCATTCCTGTTTCACTTAACTCATTTATGGAAGTGGATACAGCACTAAGACCACAATATGATTGTACATCTTGCTGCTATAAGAGGCTTTTAGTTTTAGGAAGAGATTACTTTCCACTTCAGGATAGAAGTAGATATTTTTCAGTGCCATATTTGTCCTAGATCCAGCTGTGCTTCCTAGGTATCTGGTTTATGCTATCTTTGATAAGCAGAGTGGTGTCCTAAAGTCAAATAAGGTCATGTGATACCAAATGTATGATGTTAGGGCTCAACAGCTATGCTAATTATTAGCTGCAGCTTTATACATCCTGGGTTCTACATAATCTGTCATCTTTCAAATACCAGCCCATGTACACAGAACAATTCTTTAAACACAGACACAGAAAACCACCATTTCAAAATAATTATTTTAACCAAATACAACTGGAATTCTGCAGTTTTGAAATGTGTCACTTTCCCCAAAGGAGCTTCTGGGAACATTGCCCAAATCAGACTTTTATCTACTGAAATGAAACTTGAAACTTAGAAAAGATGAATTCATTGCCACACATATATGCCATTATATAACAAATAAAGGACATCACATTATCCTTACAGTGTCTGGATTGGCTGACTTACTATGCAATCTTAAATAAGAAAAGGACATTTTTTTCAAATTAAGAGTTTTCCCTCCAAGACTCAGTTATGAAATATTCCAAATCTAAGGGAGAAACTGTCATTAGATCAGAAAAAGAGATATTCATGATCACTATTTTTTAACTTTGCCAAAAGGTCTCTTGACTATCCAAGTTTTGAGAAGCAGCACTATAAAACAAATACATAGATAATTTAATTCTTTCACTTATAAGGAACATAAGTGATATATCCATATATATGCATATTTATGTCTATTTATGTATCTGTCCTTATCATTAATCTTTATGCCAGGTCAATATACTCTGAAACACTTTGTAATAAATCTCTTAAAACTAAAGTGAATAATTTTAATACTGTTAAGTACAAGTATCATTGGTGATATGTAATTTGAGACCGCACAGGTAAGAATATCATAAAAACAAATCCTTTGGAAGCTTAACATTTGTGGATGAATTCCAGGCTCATAAGGGATGAAAGTTGATGTGTATAAAGGTCCTACTGAAAATAGGTTATATTCTTATAAATTATATGATTTAAAGCATAATTATCACAATTTGTACTTTATATTAACAATAAATTACACATTTTAAAATGTCACTTTTATCATACTATAATTCTACTCAGAAAAATTACTAACCCCCAAGAGTCTACAGGAAAAAAATATTTTCCTGGTATGAAACAAATTTATTTTACCACATCCCCCATTCCATCTTTACTACTTTCTTTGATTATGTTCCTATCTAAATTATCACAATTTGTCATATTTGTTAACTTCTGTACATTCTATCTCTTTAGTTTGCCAGTCATCCCTGGTATACTACGTGTAGAGACTTTGTAAAAATTCAGGGCCACGGAAAATTCTGTTTTGTTGATGTCCCTGGCCTCCTTTAATATGGAGGCAAGCTTGATAATGTTACCTTTGAAGCCATGCCAAAGACTGAGCCCTGCTACTCCCAGGGGAGCTCATGGACACTATAACTGAATGTAGGTAATGTTAACGTTCTTGAGAAGAAGGTGGGTCTATTTTCTTGTGTCCTTGAGTTCCTCTTTCATCAAAGTCTCTTCTCTAAAATTTTAGACCCACTGGACACCAGGAAATAGGTGTATTTAGGACCTCTACATACATTAAAATCCAAGTCCCTTATCTTTTAATAAATTCTTTTAACAACACCATACTAATTTAATGATTTTTCATTATTCTTCTGCCAAAATCAGAGACTCAAAATGAGGTGAAGACAGAGGTGGGTGAAGCTTCTTTGAGCACTTAGAACTATAATCATTTGGCACTTCTCTCTGCTCCTTCCATAACAGACAGTTGTAAATATCATCACACCCTGAATCACATGAAAAGAGGAATCATAAGATGCAATCTAAAAATAAGAGAAAGGGACTGGAAAACTGCATAGTTATGTAATTCACCTTTGTATAGCTTCTCAAGTAAGTTTTAGATTTTTTCAGTGGTGGGTGGCTCTGTTCAGTATCCCAAGGCTAAGCGATCTTAGTCTAGAGTGTTTGTGGCTCCCCAAAAGTGAATTTTCTTATCTTCTTATCTTTGCAATAATTCTAATCTATGGACTTTGAAAAAAGCCTATTATGCCTGGTGTTTGTATTCCAATTGTCCTTCTAGGAATAATTCCCTTCTTATATACATAGTATCTTCATCTCCATTAGAATCTCTGTTTTTTTTTTTTTTTTAATTATACTTTAAATTCTAGGGTACGTGTGCACAACGTGCAGGTTTGTTACATACGTATACATGTGCCATGTTGGTGTGCTGCACCTATTAACTCATCATTTACATTAGGTATATCTCCTAATGCTATCCCTCCCCACTCCCTCCACCCCACAACAGGCCCTGGAGGGTGATGTTCCCCTTCCTGTGTCCAGGTGTTCTCGTTGTTCAATTCCCAGCTATGGGTGAGAACATGTGGTGTTTGGATTTTTGTCCTTGCAGTAGTTTGCTGAGAATGATGGTTTCCAGCTTCATCCGTGTCCCTACAAAGGACATGAACTCATCCTTTTTTATGGCTGCATAGTATTCCATGGTGTATATGTGCCACATTTTCTTAATCAGGTCTGTCATTGATGGACATTTGGGTTGGTTCCAAGTATTTGCAACAGTGAATTGTGCTGCAATAAATATACGTATGCATGTGTCTTTGTGCAGCATGATTTATAATCCTTTGGGTATATACCCAGTAATGGGATGACTGGGTCAAATGCTATTTCTAGTTCTAAATCCTTGAGGAATCACCACACTGTCTCCTACAATGGTTGAGCTATACAGTCCCACCAACAGTGTAAAAGTGTTCCTATTTCTCCACATCCTCTCCAGCACTTATTGTTTCTGACTTTTTAATGATTGCCATTCTAACTGGTGTGAGATGGTATGTCATTGTGGTTTTGATTTGCATTTCTCTGATGGCGAGTGATGATGAGCATTTTTTCATGTGTCTATTGGCTGCATAAATGTCTTCTTTTGAGAAGTGTCTGTTCATATCCTTCGCTCACTTTTTGATTGGGTTGTTTGTTTTTTTTCTTGTAAATTTGTCTGAGCTCTTTGTAGGTTCTGGATATTACCCCTTTGTCAGATGAATAGATTGCAAAAATTTTCTCCCTTTCTGTAGGTTGCCTGTTCACTCTGATGGTAGTTTCTTTTGCTGTGCAGAAGCTCTTCAGTTTAATTAGATCCCATCTGTCAATGTTGGCTTTTGTTGCCGTTGCTTTTGGTGTTTTAGACATGAAGTCCTTGCCCATGCCTATGTCCTGAATAGTATTGCGTAGGTTTTCTTCTAGGGTTTTTATGGTTTTAGGTCTAACATTTAAGTCTTTAATCCATCCAGAATTAATGTTTGTATAAGGTGTAAGGAAGGGATCCAGATTCAGCTTTCTACATATGGCTAGCCAGTTTTCCCAGCACCATTTATTAAATAGGGAATCCTTTCCCCATTTCTTGTTTTTGTCAGCTGTGTCAAAGATCAGATGGTTGTAGATGTGTGGTATTATTTCTGAGGGCTCTGTTCTGTCCCATTTGTCTATATCTCTGTTTTGGTACCAATACCATGCTGTTTTGGTTACTGTAGCCTTGTAGTATAGTTTGAAGTCAGGTAGCATGATGCCTCCAGTTTTGTTCTTTTGGCTTAGGATTGTCTTGGCAATGTGGGCTCTTTTTGGGTTCCATATGAACTTTAAAGCAGTTTTTTCCAATTCTGTAAGAAAGACTTTGGTAGCTTGATAGAGATGTTATTAAATCTATAAATTACCCTGGGCAGTATGGCCATTTTCACAATATTGATTCTTCCTATCCATGAGCATGGAATGTTCTTCCATTTGTTTATGTCCTCTTTTATTTCATTGAGCAGTGGTTTGTAGTTCTCCTTGAAGAGGTCCTTCACACCCCTTGTAAGTTGGATTCCTAGGTATTTTATTCTCTTTGAAGCTATTGTGAATGGGAGTTCATTCATGATTTGGCTCTCTGTTTGTCTGTTACTGGTCTGTAAGAATGCTTGTGATTTTTGCACATTGATTTTGTATCCTGAGACTTTGCTGAAGTTGCTTATCAGGTTAAGGAGATTTTGGGCTGAGATGTTGGGGTTTTCTAAATATACAAGCATGTCATCTGCAAACAGTGGCAATTTGACTTCTTCTTTTCCTAACTGAATACCCTTGATTTCTTTCTCTTGCCTGATTGCCCTAGCCAGAACTTCCAACACTTTGTTGAATAGGAGTGGTGAGAGAGGGCATGCCTGTCTTGTGCCAGTTTTTAAGGGGAATGCTTCCAGTTTTTGTCCATTCAGTATGATATTGGCTGTGGGTTTGTCATAAATAGCTCTTATTATTTTGAGATACGTTTCATCAATACCGAATTTATTGAGAGTTTTTAGCATGAAGGGCTTTTGAATTTTGTCAAAGGCCTTTTCTTCATCTATTGAGATAATCATGTGGTTTTTGTCTTTAGTTCTGTTTATATGCTGGATTATGTTTATTTATTTGCTTATGTTGAACCAGCCTTGCATCCCAGGGATGAAGCCCACTTGATCATGGTGGATAAGCTTTTTGATGTGCTGCTGGATTTGGTTTGCCAGTATTTTATTGAGGATTTTTGCATTGATATTCATCAGGGATATTGGTCTAAAATTTCTCTTTTTTGTGTGTGTGTGTCTCTGCCAGGCTTTGGTATCAGGATGATGTTGGCCTCATAAAACGAGTTAGGGAGGATTCCCTCTTTTTCTATTGATTGGAATAGTTTCAGAAGGAATGGTACTAGGTCCTCCTTGTACCTCTGGTAGAATTCGGCAGCTCCAAGGCACATAATTGCCAGATTCACCAAAGCTGAAACGAAGGGAAAAATGTTAAGGGCAGCCAGAGAGAAAGGTCAGGTTACCAACAAAGGGAAGCCCAGAAGACTAACAGTGAATGTCTTGGCAGATACTCTACAAGCCAGAAGAGAGCAGGGGCTAATATTCAACGTTCTTAAAGAAAAGAATTTTCAACCCAGAATTTCATATCCAGCCAAATTAAGCTTCATAAGTGAAGGAGAAATAAAATCCTTTACAGACAAACAATGCTGAGAGACTTTGTCACCACCAGGCCTGCCCTACAAGAGCTCCTGAAGGAAGCACTAAACATGGAAAGAAAAAACAAGTACCAGCCACTGCAAAAACATGCCAAATTGTAAAGACCATCAATGCTAGGAAGAAACTGCATCAACTAATGAGCAAAATAACCAGCTAACATCATAATGACAGGATCAAATTCACACATAACAATATTAATCTTAAATGTAAATGGGCTAAGTGCTCCAATTAAAAGACACAGACTGGCAAATTGGATAAAGAGTCAAGGACCATCAGTCTGCTGTATTCAGGAGACCCACCTCATGTGCAGAGACACACATAGGCTCAAAATAAAGGGATGGAGGAAGATCTACCAAGCAAATAGAAAACAAACAAACAAAAAAAGGCAAGGGTTGCAATCCTAGTCTCTGATAAAACAGACTTAAACCAACAAACATCAAAAGAGACAAAGAAGGCCATTACACAATGGTAAAGGGATCAATTCAACTAGAAGAGCTAACTATCCTAAATATATATGCACCCAATACAGGAGCACCCAGATTCATAAAGCAAGTCCTTAGAGACCTACAAAGAGACTTAGACTCCCACACAATAATAATGGGAGACTTTATCACCCCACTGTCAACATTAGACAGATCAACGAGACAGAAAATTAACAAGGATATCCAGGAATTGAACTCAGCTCTGCACCAACCGGACCTAATAGACATCTACAGAACTCTCCACCCCAAATCAACAGAATATACATTCTTCTCAGCATCACATCACACTTATTCCAAAATTGACCCATAGTTGGAAGTAAAGCACTCCTCAGCAAATGTAAAAAGAACAGAAATTATAACAAACTGTCTCTCAGACCACAGTGCAATCAAACTAGAAGTCAGGATTATGAAACTCACTCAAAACCGCTCAACTACATAGAAACGGAACAACCTGCTCCTGAATGACTACTGGGTACATAACGAAATGAAGGCAGAAATAAAGATGTTCTTTGAAACCAATGAGAACAAAGACACAACATACCAGAATCTCTGGGACACATTTAAAGCAGTGTGTAGAGGGAAATTTATAGCACTAAATGCCCACAAGAGAAAGCAGGAAAGATCTAAAATTGACACCCTAACATCACAATTAAAAGAACTAGAGAAGCAAGAGCAAACACATTCAAAAGCTAGCAGAAGGCAAGAAACAACTAAGATCAGAGCAGAACTGAAGGAGATAGAGACACAAAAAACCCTTCAAAAAATCAATGAATCCAGGAGCTGGTTTTTTTAAAAGATCAACAAAATTGGTGGACAGCTAGCAAGACTAATAAAGAAGAAAAGAGAGAAGAATCAAATAGATGCAATAAAAAATGATAAAGGGGATATCACCACTGATCCCACAGAAATGCAAACTACCATCAGAGAATACTATAAACACTTCTATGCAATAAACTAGAAAAGCTAGAAGAAATGGATAAATTTCTGGACACATACACCCTCCCAAGAGTAAACCAGGAAGAAGTTGAATCCCTGAATAGACCAATAACAGGCTCTGAAATTGAGGCAATAATTAATAGCCTCCAACCAAAAAAAGTCCAGGACCAGATGGATTCACAGCTGAATCTATTATTTTTAAAAGAAACTAATTTACAAATCTTTGTCACTTATTGGAAGAGTACAACTGTATCTGAGTATGTTAGACATAACTGGATCCGTTTTCCTGTTTCAAGATGATGAATTTATTAAAACAGTATATCTCAGCTTTCTGGTCCGTGTTTACATCTAACTTGGCTGAATCCATTTTTGTAATCAGTTTTGCTTCACTAAATTCTCTGTTATTTATTTTCTTCCTCCTGACTTACCTATTTCCTTTTTCTTCTTTACTGTTTTCTTTATACCCTTCACTGGGACATGGATTAAACTTGATAGCCACTCATTTTTCATTTTCTTCTGTCACACTCTTAATCATCACAAATTAGCCATTAGAAACATGGCTAACTTGACATTAAACATTGTCATGCTCTTCCTACAACCAAAATTGTGTAGACAAAATAAAGATTTAAAAAGTTTATACATTTTAAAATAATTTTACATTAGCAATATCGATGATGCTAATGTAATATAAAGGATATGATTTACCATTGAGTAAATTGCAAACTAGCTAGAAATAGAATAAAGCAAACACACTGATTAGGCAAACAACAATGTAAAGCAGAATAAGGACTAGATATTTTTAAGAAATGGCCCCTGGCTACGTCCTTATTGATAATGGAAATTTTTAGGTCTCTCTACTTGCTGAAATTTGTAATGTCTGTCCTAACCTACATAGAATTGATAAAATTAAGCAGGCTTAACATGTGGGCCTTACAACCAAAGTGTATATGTAGGGTTTAAGCAACCACAAAGAAAGACTTTGTTTCTGGTTTTCTCATCTCTCCCTTGTCCATATCACCTCCACTTTTTGATCCTAGGCCAAGTAGAACTCCCCAGGGTCAGGGCTTTTGGTCATGTGAGTCCAACAGATAGAGAAACAGTGGGTAGGAAGAGGATTAGTTCTTCTGAGACTGATGCGAGTTATCTACTTTATGGATTTACAAGTTGATTTAAATGTGAACAGGTCTCCGTTGGAGACTCAGAGTCTTCTGTTATCGTTCTGTATAGGAGCTTCCCATCAGCTTGCATGGACACTTTGTTTGAGTGATCATTTCTTGATGTTAGGGGATGCAGCAAAGATAAATTTACAAATTTTCTATGTTTTTACCTTCTCCAAGTTTTTATTTATTTATTTATTTATTATTATTATACTTTAAGTTGTAGGGTACATGTGCATAACGTGCAGGTTTGTTACATATGTATACTTGTGCCATGTTGCTGTGCTGCACCCATCAACTCGTCATTTACATCAGGTATAACTCCCAATGCAATCCCTCCCCCCTCCCCACTCCCCATGATAGGCCCCGGTGTGTGATGTTCCCCTTCCTGAGTCCGAGTGATCTCATTGTTCAGTTCCCACCTATGAGTGAGAACATGCGGTGTTTGGTTTTCTGTTCTGGTGATAGTTTGCTAAGAATGATGGATTCCAGCTGCATCCAAGTCCCTACAAAGGACTCAAACTCATCCTTTTTGATGGCTGCATAGTATTCCATGGTGTATATGTGCCACATTTTCTTAATCCAATCTGTCACTGATGGACATTTGGGTTGATTCCAAGTCTTTGCTATTGTGAATAGTGCTGCAATAAACATACGTGTGCATGTGTCTTTATAGCAGCATAATTTATAATCCAAGGATTCCCTATTTAATAAATGGTGCTGGGAAAATTGGCTAGCCGTAAGTAGAAAGCTGAAACTGGATCCTTTCCTTACTCCTTATACGAAAATTAATTCAAGATGGATTAGAGACTTAAATGTTAGACCTAATACCATAAAAATCCTAGAGGAAAACCTAGGTAGTACCATTCAGGACATAGGCATGGGCAAAGACTTCATATCTAAAACACCAAAAGCAACGGCAGCAAAAGCCAAAATTGACAAATGGGATCTCATTAAACTAAAGAGCTTCTGCACAGCAAAAGAAACTACCATCAGAGTGAACAGGCAACCTACAGAATGGGAGAAAATTTTTGCAATCTACTCATCTGACAAAGGGCTAATATCCAGAACCTACAAAGAACTCAAACAAATTTACAAGAAAAAAACAAACAACCCCATCAAAAAGTGGGCAAAGGATATGAACAGACATTTCTCAAAAGAAGACATTCATACAGCCAACAGACACATGAAAAAATGCTCATCATCACTGGCCATCAGAGAAATGCAAATCAAAACCACAATGAGATACCATCTCACACCAGTTAGAATGGCAATCATTAAAAAGTCAGGAAACAACAGGTGCTGGAGAGGATGTGGAGAAATAGGAACACTTTTACACTGTTGGTGGGATTGTAAACTAGTTCAACCATTATGGAAAACAGTATGGCGATTCCTCAAGGATCTAGAACTAGATGTACCATATGACCCAGCCATCCCATTACTGGGTATATACCTTCTCCAAGTTTTTCTATGGAAACTATCTGTTACACATTTATTCACTATTGGACAACAGAATTCTGTTGTATCTGGACAGAATAGGACTTCTGAACCCAGTGCTCAGACAAGCCGTAAGAAGTTAATAGTTCACTTATTATTACTAACCAGTTTATGCTTGCAATTAAAGCAGTTTTTGGGTTTCACTTTTTAAGAAAGTCTTATATAGAAGAAATATTTATTTAAAAACAATAGTGAAGTGTATCTTTAAAAATGAACTTTTGGAAAAGGTCTTGGTACTTAACAGGTGAAGTGATGCACAGTGTTAAGCCTGGAGTCCGCAGCTATAATCTTAGTTCTGCACAGTAGCAGAACTGTGCAGTTCTCATATGATCTTCACCTGAATATCACATGAGTGACATAATAGGTAAGTGATTTAAAATTATAGAGTGCCATACAACGTAGAACACAGAAATGATTGTTGGTCATTAATAGTAATGTGTTTTTGCTCAGACAAGGCTAGTTAGAGCAAAATATAGTGGTAAGATGTAGCAAAGTTTCACTGTGGACCTGGGTCCTCACGTAGGCTAAAAAAGAAAATAAGACTTGGATAAGCCACAGAGAATGGAAAGATATTAAAGGCTGAGGAAACGGAATGATCATAGCCTCTTAGGCTGAACTGAGCAGATTGTCTTTGGGGGACAGTGAGATGAATAGACAGCTGGCATTAAAAGTGTGTTGAAAGAAGTGAGAAAATATATGCCACATCTCTGATTAAAGAGACCTTTTCTCTAAAGAGGTTGTAAAGATACATTAGATTCCTATGACCAAAAATAAAAGAGGGAACTGATGGAATACACATTAAATTGCTCCCCATGTCAAATATCAGTCAAAATTTTTAAAGTTCTTTCTACAGGTTAGGGCGGCCACTTTCATTTATTGCCTCATGTAGCACTTTTTAACAACCACAGAATGTAAGGTATATGATTTTCCCAGTTTTACATATAGACCAAATCTTAAAAAATTGTTAGTTAACTTGCTAAAGGTCACAAAAATGGGGAGAAATAGAACTGGTAATTGAACTCAGGCATTTTTAGCTTGAGTACAGATTCTTAATCATAAAGCTACACTGCTTCTCTCAGCTAAAAGACTAAATGATAGTATGTAAGAATAATGATTAATTAGCACCCTATAACTCACATTGCTTTAATCATTCTTAGAATAAAATATTTCAAATGCATAAGTAAGAATATAGAGTATTTTAATAATTACTTACACCTAGCCTTTAGAAAATTTAATCTTGTATTATATTTGTTTTAGATTATTTCAAAACTAAAGAAAATATTATGGGTATAGTTAAAGCTTTCTGGAACTTCTTATATAAATTGATATTATTATTATTAATTATATAAATGGCATGCTAAACTTAAAATATTTTTGAGGAGTGTACATGATTTTCCCTATAGTACTTGTTTATTCATTTTAATTTCTGTAGGGTCTTCTATTTTATGGATTGATCAAAATTTTCCTCATCACTTACCTATGATAAATAAGTTGATTCTAATTTTTCTGTATTACAAACAATGCTGTCATGCATACAAGGGACACTGACAACAACTTTTATTACTGTCAGCATCTGCAGAATTTTCACAGACATATAGATCAATAGGAGGAATCCCTGGATCCTAGAATATGAGTATATTCAGCTTTATTAGATGTTGTCAGATTACTCTCCAATGTGAGTGGATCTGTATATATTCTTACCAGCAGTGTTTGAAGGTTTCTATTTCTCCGTATCTTAGCCAACTCTTCCTACTTTTAGACTTCTATTTTTTTAACCCAATATAATAGGTACACTATATTATTCTATTTTCATTTACCCAACAAGTTATGAGTTAGAGAAACTTTCATATATTTGTTGGGAGAAAATAATACATGGGTCAAAGATCTTCATGTTTTGAATATCCTACAAGCAAGGCTCTGACGTCCCTGCTTGGGGCTCTGCTTTAAAAGATGTTTGTAAAGATCAGACTTAAAAGACAGATACTAGTTCCCTGTGGAGTAAAGGGCAGACAGACTTATTACCCATCATAAAGAATTTTGACTCCCAAAACACAGGGTTCCTCCCCTGTAATGCAATCCATTGTATGTTCAAGTGTTATCTGGCAGTCCTTGCATTGCCTTATTAGTATCTGAGCTCAGGGAACCAGCACAAAAATGTTGACACTCTGGCACTTAAATCATTTTCCAAACTGTCTTATTGTTCCTTCCATTGTGGTCCAACATGAAGGATACAGTATCCTAGGAAGATAAAGGGACTCCTTTATTTAATTAAGGTTTTGGTTAATTGAGAGTGAAAAAGTACACTGAAAGCAAGAAACGCAATATATCAATATAGCAGCCTTATGTGGCCACTCAAAAAGACTAACAGGAGATAGAGGCTTATCACCAACTGTATTCAGCTGTTGCTCCCAATGCCCAGGTGTACCAGACCCATTGCACAGACTGATGGCACTAGTTATATCATCTCAGATGTGACCAAAGGACCAAGACCAATTCATGGTCATGTGGCAAGGTCTCCAGTATATGTTTTCATTACTTCCTGGGGACATCTGAATTCCCTTGCTGTTTGTGACCAGTGAGTAGTTGAGTGTTTAGCATGACTGCCTCTCCTCTCTAATGTCAAAAAACATTTATTGTATAGATGACATTGTGTTGGTTGGTAAGTAATAGGGCTCAGCCTAAATGCCCCAGACTATATAGTATTATCACACCTCTGCCAGTGTGATAAAGCCTGAGAAAATTCAGGGATCTTCTTGCCAAGCAGTTTATGGAGACAGTTCGGGTAGATTCAAAATGCTCAATTTCTTTAACATTCAAGAAAAAACTACGATCTTTTCAGGTCTTTGAAAGAAAACCCTTGCAAATGAAAGCCCTATACTTTATTGAACAATTTGGATATTAGAAATAGTATATACCTCATTTAGATATTCTACTTGGTATTTTATATCAACTAACACACAGATCAGCTTCCTTTAAGTGGGACCCAAACTACAGGTTGTATTGGAAGCTGTCCTGTGAATTGTTTCATGGTTTCTATATTGGGAACTCCCACAACTGCAATGACTCCTTTGAACCACAAGTTACTGTGACTGATGATTTTGCTGATTAAAATCTTGGGTAAAAAAGAGGCAGATTTCAAATAGAGGCACCTCTTGTGGTTTGCAATCTTTATCTCCCTGACATGGCTGTCAGGTTCACCCTTTCTGAAAAGCAACTATTAGCTTTCTACTAGGCTCTTGTTGAAACTGATTGCCTGGCTATGGAGGCCTGGTAACTCTCTGGCCTCATGTTACCATTTTTGGGGTGGATTAACTCAAACTCATCAGACAAGAACATGGCAAGGGCCCGGGAAACTCTGCTTGTCAAATGGGAATGATATAATCAAGAGCATAGCAAGATGACACTGGAACTATCTTGGCTTTACATGAAAGTGGCAGAGATCCCTGAGGAGGAAATTTTATTCCCCATTCAACCACTTGAACCAAATTCACTGACTGGGTGGAGTCATCAGTTGACAGGTTTTTTGATAAATGCCTGAGCCTGATTCACTGTGGTTCAGCTAAGCTGCAACTCAATATTGTCCACTGGGCTGCTGTGGCTGTTCCTGTTCAGTCTCAGTGGCTGCTAAAAGTGAATGTAGTTGTTCCACTAAGCAGGTAGAACTCAGGGTGATTCTTACCGCTCTGGCCCACATTGTTCTGAGAAGCCTTGTTACATATTTACAGATTCATCAGCTGCCTTCAGTGGACTAGTTACTTGGTCTGCTTCCCCTCTTCATTGTCATGTGTTTGTACATCTTTCAGTGAGACACTGACTACCCTTTTGTCCCAGATTATATTTTCATGGATGTTTATATAGCAAACATCTTTGGAAGGCAAACATATTGTCTTCCTCTGGAGCAAAGTTCACGTTTTCTACTTGCAAGTATAATAACAATCATGTCTCCCTCCATAGCCATGAGTTAGCCTGCTTTGCAATCCTTATACAAGTTTCAAGTTCCCTAAGCTAGGGGTTTATTTCTTATAACTCACGGCATACACAGGTATTATTTGGCTGTCTTTAGATGTTCTGTGGGAAAAGACCACTCAAGAAACTGGTACAAGAAAATAATGATGCTTTGGCAACTGCTATTGCTATGAGCAATGAACTGTCCCTTGTCTCTGACTCAGGAGTCTCATGTCTTTTGCCAACATTTATGAAACTCTGGCAGGCTAACTAATTAGTTTGTTAATAAGGTAAGAGCTCAAATACTTGAGAATTCATGACAATTATGTTTATTCATTTTTTAAAATTTCTTTTCATTTCAATTTTGGTGATTAAAATTTTCTAGAAAATAATAAAGTTGACTTACAATTTCAATTTTTACATAAAAAGTTTCATAGTATTAGTCTCATATTTAGTCACTACTGCATGTATAATTATATTCTTTTATGTTTTTAATATTCATTATTTATGACTTTCAAATTCATTAGTCTGTAGAGGTAAGCTGATTTTATTTTATTTTTTGACAGCACTAGCATTTGTTCTTGTGGGTTCTTTGTTTTTCTTTCTATTTTGTTGCTATACCTTTCTAGTTTTCTTTTTTCTACTTTCTTTAAATATATTTTCTGGTGTTTTGAGATGTATATTTAACTCTATGTTCAGTGGTTTCTATTTAGTAAAAATTGCCTTTGAGGGTATAAATTCACCTCTAAAAACTATATGACATGCATTTTATAAATTTTAATAGACATTACTTTCATTGTCTTTCAGTTCCAAATAGTTTTGTTTTCTATTGTGATTTTACCTTAACCTGATAACAATTTAGAAAGTCATTTTTAAGCTTCCAAATACTGTATATACTATTAGTATTTCTTTAAGACTTATTGGGAGTTTCTTTATGAATTAATTTCATGATCATATTTTGAAAGTATTCCAAGTGTACTTAGAAAACATGTATATATCTTGTATTTTGGGGATACTGTGCTCTATAATTATCTGTTTGATCACACACCTTAATTTTGTTGTGGAAAGTTACTATAACCTTAGTCATTTTGTGTGCTTGAGTTATCTTCTGAAATAAGTTAAAATAATGCACTATGATTATGGGCTTATAAATTTCTCCTGATAATTCTAAAAGTTTTTGCAAACTATATTTTGAAGATACATTGTTTGCTATGTGTAAGTTTAAATCTCTTCTTAATGGCTTGTTCCCATCATTATTATGTGGTATCCCTATATATCTGTATTAATTATTTCTGCCTTAAATTCAATTTTCTGGAATGTTGGTTTTACCGTAGCAGCTTTCTTTTTTAAAATATAGATGTGTTCCATTTGTTCACTTTCATTCCTTCATTTTTGTAGGGTCTTTAATAAATTAAATTGTGTCTTCCATACAATTTGATAGTCCTTATCTCTTAATAAATAAATTTAAGTGATTTTTATCTTTTGTGATTACTTATATATTGAGATTTATTTCAACCATCTTGCTCATGGTTTCTATTTACCATGCTTATTCTTTGCTTTTTGCTACTTATTTCCTGATAAATGTTTGATTTATATCATTTTATTCATTTCTTTCCTGCATGGTGATATGAAAAAAATACATGGTACTTCTAGGCATTTAGTGGTTGTCTTTAAAATTTTGATATATGTACTTATATAATTCTTTCCAACAAATTTTAAAGTTTTATAGTATTTTTAACCTCCTTGGGCCTCAGTCATGATCCTAAAAAACTTTCAAAAGTAAATATCCTACCACTTGAAAAATAAAAATAAAAAATAAGATAAAATTTATATTTCATCAGTTTTTTTAAGAGACAAAAAGATGTAGTGTCTGAACAATCAATACTTTTGTTTACTATATTCTATCATCTGGGTTCATTTTTCTTTTTGGTGAAGTTCATTCATTAAAACTTATTTTAGCTGGGGGGCTGTCTGTGGTGAGCAGTTTGGTCTTTGGTATCTAAATATGTCTTTAATTTTCTCTCACTCTCGAGAGTTTAGCATTGTATAAAATTTTTGGTTGATTTTATTTTTCCTTAGTATTTTGAATAATTTTCCATTGCAATATTAATTAGCGTGAAGGTTAAGCCAGTGTTACAATGAGACCTACCAAATGCATGGTCTTAAAGACCTAAAGAGCTCACCAGGAGCCACTGGCTTAGCTAGTATTTGGACGTGGGTTTTTGGCTCCTAGTTCCCTTTCTTGAATGATGGGGGTTCCATTAATGCCTCTGGTTTTACCCATGTTGGTCTGTACCAATTATGGGAATAGAACTTTTGGAAAACCCTGCTTGTTTTTGAATTCTATAACTCTGCAGGTTACATGTCCTGTCCCACTGTGTTTCTGCTCTATGTTTTTATTGCAGAGATGTTTGTCTTTTAATTGATCTCAGTTATGCCTTTCAATTTTCCCTTTTCTAGTTTGCCCATCATTGCTATGTAATTATAGAACAGGGGACTACCAAAGCAAAAACTTACTCTATTATCTTGATCAGCACCTACCCTACTTACACTTTTTGTACAACAGGGGTGTGCTTAAAATAACTATAGTCAATTTTCAATCCTAAGTCAAAAGAACAAAGCTGGAGGCATCACGCTACCTGACTTCAAACTATACTACAAGGCTACAGTAACCAAAACAGCATGGTACTGGTACCAAAACAGAGATATAGACCAATGGAACAGAACAGAGTCCTCAGAAATAATACCACACATCTACAGCCATCTGATCTTTGACAAACCTGACAAAAACAAGAAATGGGGAAAGGATTCCCTATTTAATAAATGGTGCTGGGAAAATTGGCTAGCCATAAGTAGAAAGCTGAAACTGGATCCTTTCCTTACTCCTTATACGAAAATTATTCAAGATGTATTAGAGACTTAAATGTTAGACCTAATACCATAAAAATCCTAGAGGAAAACCTAGGTAGTACCATTCAGGACATAGGCATGGGCAAAGACTTCATGTCTAAAACACCAAAAGCAATGGCAGCAAAAGCCAAAATTGACAAATGGGATCTCATTAAACTAAAGAGCTTCCACACAGCAAAAGAAACTACCATCAGAGTGAACAGGCAACCTACAGAATGGGAGAAAATTTTTGCAATCTACTCATCTGACAAAGGGCTAATATCCAGAACCTACAAAGAACTCAAACAAATTTACAAGAAAAAAACAAACAACCCCATCAAAAAGTGGGCAAAGGGTATGAACAGACATTTCTCAAAAGAAGACATTCATACAGCCAACAGACACATGAAAAAATGCTCATCATCATTGGCCATCAGAGAAATGCAAATCAAAACCACAATGAGATACCATCTCACACCAGTTAGAATGGCAATCATTAAAAAGTCAGGAAACAACAGGTGCTGGAGAGGATGTGGAGAAATAGGAACGCTTTTACACTGTTGGTGGGATTGTAAACTAGTTCAACCATTATGGAAAACAGTATGGCGATTCCTCAAGGATCTAGAACTAGATGTACCATATGACCCAGCCATCCCATTACTGGGGATATACCCAAAGGATTATAAATCATGCTGCTATAAAGACACATGCACACGTATGTTTATTGCAGCACTATTCACAATAGCAAAGACTTGGAATCAACCCAAATGTCCATCAGTGACAGATTGGATTAAGAAAATGTGGCACATATACACCATGGAATACTATGCAGCCATCAAAAAGGATGAGTTTATGTCCTTTGTAGGGACATGGATGCAGCTGGAAACCATCATTCTTAGCAAACTATCACAAGAACAGAAAACCAAACACCGCATGTTCTCACTCATAGGTGGGAACTGAACAATGAGATCACTTGGACTCAGGAAGGGGAACATCACACACCGGGGCCTATCATGGGGAGGGGGGAGGGGGGAGGGATTGCATTGGGAGTTATACCTGATGTAAATGACGAGTTGATGGGTGCAGCACAGCAACATGGCACAAGTCTACATATGTAACAAACCTGCACGTTATGCACATGTACCCTACAACTTAAAGTATAATAATAATAAATAAATTTAAAAAAAATAACTATAGTCAATTTTGAAGACAAAGGGAAAGAAATTACAAAAGGGGAGTCAGGGAGGCTTTGTGACTATTAAATGAAATTAAATTCCATAAACACGTCTAGTACAGCAGCTAAAACAGAGAAGGTATTTTGTAACTTTCTTATATTCTCTTACCCCTCATTTCCTCTCTTCTACCTTTCCTCCTACTGGTTGCAATGGAATGAAGAAGAGGGAGGAAGGGAGGAAAGCAGGAGACATAGCTAATTGGAAACGTATTAAATCTAAGATTCTGAGCATCAGGGTCCCTTAGTCCAGTGTCGGACTTTCTGTATTACTACCTATCTGTTTGTATCCCAGCTGTGAATCCAGAACAGACTTGGTGGGAGGGATATCCTAGGAAATAATTTTGTAAGTGAGGTTTCCACTGCTGTAAGAAGCCTATTGACAAATACATTCATCAGGAGGATAACAGAGGCAATGATTTGGAGAAATGGATACATGCACAGATCAAATCATAAATCAATAGCTTAAATATAGACTGAGATGCTCAAACAAGGACCAGTAAAATTTTTGCTGAGGAATTTACATAGGACTTTAATTCCTGACTCGGTTTCTTATCTAGGATCCAATGAAATTCCCAAATTCTTCTGCTTCCTTGCTATATTCCCTAAGAAATGGGCCTACTTTTAAAAATCCTCTTAATTTATACTATCCTCTACTTTTCACCTTGGTAAGACCTCTTTCTATAAGCTTAACTACAGAATAGTACCTAGGCTGCAAAACAAAGGTTTCTTATTGTAATCAAAACAAAGCTCATGTGTTTTGATTTCTAAGGGACTTTGTTATTAACTGTTCTAGGGAAACAAATGGAATAAGGAAAATAATAAACATGAGGGAGTTCCTTAAAAATCTTGTAGAATAACTCTTGATATTTACTTCCTCATTCACTTTTGTTTGTAAATCATAGCACAATAGTGGAAAGAGCACAGGGTTTTAAGACAGAAAGTCCTGGGCTCAACCTGGCTCCTCACTTATTACCTCTGTCACCTTGCCCAAAGTCTATAAGCCTCAGTATTTTTACTCTTAATTACTATTAAATCTATTAACATCTATTAAATGGTGATAAAATACTTATTTCATGAGGTTGTTGTGAGGAGTAAAGAAAATCATGTATACATTAACAGTTATAAATTTTCCCTTTTATTTCTGATGTTAACTCTTTCCTCCACACTTGTCAATCTCATTTTATTTTATCTCAGCAAAGTTTAGGTGGATTTTTTTCCCCTAAAATGGCATTCAAACTTGAAGAGTGAATCTGGGTCAAATTGTAAGTGTTCCCTTTGTTTCTGAGAACCTGTAGACGGGGTTACTTCTATATTTACATGGTCTTTAAAAAGACCTGCTAGGAAGACCTGTACATTTCTTTGTTGACAAGATGGACCAAAGGAATGAGAACGTGTGTGCAAAATGTGTCTCACGGGAGCTGATCCTTGAGCATTGGTATATATTAAGGTGACCTTTTCATCCAGTGTCAGTATTACAGGGCAGTATAGGTGTGGCTTCTTAAATGTATCATGTTTTTAAAAGCCCTGCTTTAAAGAGCTTCATGTAGGAAAAGGAGCCTTTGAAATTATAGGTAGCAAGGCACTTAACTTTTATTCACTGTACTCCAGGGGCAATTCATCTCCAGGAGAATTTCTAAAACTCATAATTCTAAGAATTGGTATATTTCTATTGAATGTGACCTTGATAGCTTGATGTCAACCCCACACTATGAATTTGTGAGGAATGAATGGAACTAAAGTAATGAAGACTTGAGTTTCTCCATCAAATATTTGCTGCACTTCTAACTAGCCTGAGTCCAGGGGACCTGAATAGCTGGTTTTCTATGCTTTGTGTTATTATGTATACTGTATGTTTCAACTGCAATGCTACCTCCTTGACTGACCTTGAAACTTAGTAAAAAAGTTTTATAAGCTCATCTCATCATTTCAAAACTTTGTCGCTTAAAAATTACTCAACTGCTTTACTAAGAGTTGGCTTGATTTTCTTTACTCACTGAGATCTGAAGAACTGCCAAGTTTAAATTTTATAGCTCTAGAAGTTATTATCTATATGAAATAATATATGTATATAAAAATATATGGTATATAAAAATATACATATTTATATATAAAAACATAGAGTATATAAAAACATACATATATTTTGTATACATAAAATAACTTCTAAAGCTATAAAATTTAGATGTGTGTATAGTCATATAATTTTTAATATATATAAAATTATATATATATATGTACACACACACACAAATACATATATATGGCAAGTTGGCAAAAAAATCGGTGTTCTTTCCTGAGCTCATATTTATTTCATAGGCAGTTAAATAGTTTTAAAACTATAGATAAACATAGGTTGAACTACACAAAACTGTGATAATCACGTTGGTCAGTATTTGGAAAAAACAAATCTGAGCATCAAGCTGTTTAGCTTTAACTATTATCATCTGTTTTCCATATCACATAATTATGGGGAGAAGCATCAGTCAGTAAGAAAATAATTGGATTCAATCTTACAATGTGACCTCAGAAAGATATTGAGAATACACTTTTTATACACTACCATATGTGTGTTTATAAACAACTTTATAATATTAGAGTGATTTGCTTTCTTTTATACTTTTTCATGAATGTTACTAGTGATGTGCTAGTAAATGTTTAATATCTGGCTCTCAGGGTGGAGAAAATTCTGATTTGTAGCATATGACAATTTTGCTCCTCTATGGCTGATGTTAACCAGCATGAGAAAGTTCTTAAAATTAACAATCGTCTCTCAAAAGGTAAACACGTCGCTAAAGTGTTTGGTTTACTTCTGTGAGGTGATAAAAGTTTATGAAGACATCTTATTTGATAATGTTTTTAATAACTACATGTGTGTATATAAAAATGAATTTGAAGTATTGTGAGTTTTATATTTTAATGTATGCTTTTATTATATTTAATATTTATATTTAATATTTATATATTTATTTAGATGACTAAAACCCAAAGCCTAAATTGTATTTCAATATATCATTATCTTATTTTTTGTTGCTAAATAGTGACAAAGAGAATATGTTTGTTGTGTTTTTTTTTTTCCTTGAAATGGACTATTTCATTCTGGAAATGATTTTAGTATATTTATCAATTTTTTTTTAAACTTAAGATACTTAATTTTTAAAATTTCATAGCTTGCCTACAAGTCTGTGGTTCCAAATACTAGGGAAGAAAAGAGACTTTGTCCTGTCTTTTCTGAGCGCTATTGAGGTTTGAAATGCCATGGCTTCTGAAACTAACCTAGCGGTTGGCATGCTAGCTAAAGGATTCTCTAAGGACTCTGGCATTTTAAAGGAACAAATGAACTCATTATTTCTGGGGCATGTTTATGGTTGGTCTGTACCTCTCAAATTTCTGCCTCAGTACTGAAAACACCAACAAGACTTGCTTCCTTTGGTTAATGGATGATTGCTGATGTTGCTCTGTTGTCATTCCTTAGTACTTACCCAAGCCATGGTCCCTTACTAAACAACTCTAGGCAGTTTTCTTTCATTTGTCGAACCAATAAAAAAATTGCTCCAGCCATGAAGAGCCTTACTTGTTCTAGCTAGTGGGATATGGAAGGGTCAGGTGTCATCCACGTCCTTGCCATGGTTGCCTAGTTCTTTGTTTAATCTGTCAGGTCACCAACCTCTGAATATCATGAAAGCCTGGGTGGCCCACTTTCATGAGCTCTTCTAGAATTTGGAAATTTCCTGATTGTGCCATGATCCTGTAAACCAAAAAGTGACTGAAGCAGGTATCAATCGATTCGAGGTGTGTTCTGCCAAGGTTGTAGACACATTGAGGAAAAAGAAATACACGTCACAGGAGGGTCTGTGAGTTGTGCTTTTTCCAAAGAGGCTTTTGGGAACTTCAATATTTAAAAAGGAGAAAGAGCAAGCCGGAGGGGAAGAAGAAAAAGGAGTGAGGGTAGGCAATGAGGCAAGTGGTTGCATTCTTGAGAGGCTCTGATTCGTGCTCAGTGAATCTACATTTTACATGTGAAAAGACAAAGTAGAGGAAAAAGTCAATTATGCAGTCATCTTGCACACAGTATGTCTACATTTTACATAAGACAAAGTAAACATGTGAAATTACAGCTATCTGTTTTCAGACAAAGGAAGGCAGTTTTTGCGAGATTTTATTCCCAAGCTTAACTTTCCCTTTGGCATAGTGAATTTGGAATCCTGAGATTCCATTTTCTTTCTCTGTTATCTAGGCCCTTGGATATTCTGTTTCTTTTCTCTGAAAACAATTATCCCTTTTCCTTGATTGGCTGACTTTAATTATCTTTTAATTCTCAGCTTAGGCATTTAAAAGTGTTCTAGGATAGCCTAACTCTGTAATTCCAAGTAAGATGCACCTACTGTGTACCCTCATTATTTCATGCATCTGCTGATATTGTTATTCCCTACGTCTGTCTCTCTCAACTAGTCTCACCCATGTTGGAGCGGAATTGTGTCAGTCTTGTTGTTCATCAATATCTTGCATGATGCCTGGCACACAGTAAGTTTTCCAAGAAAAGTTTGTTTAATAAATGAGTGGAGGACTTGGGCATTCCCTGGAAAGAGATATGGTTTTCTTGACCTGCAATGAAAGCTAGTTTCCTTATAATTCTCATTTCCCCTTAGTGTGTGATACCTTTTCTGATAGAAAAGTCCTTATAGGTAGACTGTGGTTAATTAAGAGCTTATAGATCCATCCTAATTTTTCAGCAGAGCCTATTCTGACAGTCAACTAACTCAATTGCCTCCTATTGAGATCCGGTGACTTTATAACATTGGTCTGCATAGGAAGCAACAATACAAATAGTCCCCAACTTCTCTATGGGTTATACTTACAATTTTTTGGCTTTACAGTGGAGTGAGAGCAATAAGCATGCAATAGGAGCCAGATACCCATGCACTCATTCTGTTTTTCACTTTAAGTATGGTATTCAATAAATTATAAGATTCAACACTTCAGTGTAAAATAGAGTTTGTGTTTGATGATTTTGCCCAACTGCAGGCTAATGTAAGTACACATTCAAGTTAGGCTAGCCTAACTATGATGTTTGGTAGATTCAGTGTATTAAAAACATTTTCAACTTAACAATATTTTATACTTATAATCGGTTTATCAGGATGACCATTATAGGTTGAGGAGCATGTATATTAAATCATGAGGTCAGGGAGAAGTAAAGTATGTCACTTTAATGAGTCAATATGCAGGGAAAAGAAACTCAAACAGACTCAACTTGGTAGCATTTCTGAGATAATGTTACCTAGAATGTATTTTACAATTTTAAATGTGTTTGGTAACACAGTATTGCAATTTTAGTGGTCAAATTGCTTTAGAAAAAGAGTCAAAATCAATCATAAGGTGGTCTAACAGGTTAAAAAGTTACTGATCTAGAGAGTCTTGAATTCTTTGGAGTGAATGATTTTAAATATAATAACATTCAGTATCTTCATATTGCCTTTTTGTTTTTCTAACTAGACATGGTTTTTGTCTGGCTAAAATTTTTACATGTTATAGCCTATGTGTTATGTTGCCAAACTCTTAAAAACGCTGTAGAAATAGAAAATGACACATGCACACAAACACACACACATGTGTACATATGGGCATGTAAACAAAATTTGTTTTTATTCAATCATTGTAGGAAAGTGTAACTACATCAAAAGCTACACACCTCAGTTAATTGTTGAAGAGTCTTGGAAGATTAGAAATCTGTGTAATAGGTTCTTTACAAAGACAAGACATGTTTAAGGTGCTACATCTTAATATCTAATGCAACTAATGTGATTTGTATATTTCCTAGTGTTTTTTTCTACGAAATACACTTTTATGCTTTTTCGTCATCATAGACAAGATACATGTTTTTATGTTATACTTTTCATATAATCATTCATGTAAACAAACTGGAGTACTGGCAAATTCTTTAGGTCCTCAGACTGTAGTTTTTAATTTTTGATAGTCTTAGGAGTAAAATTTGAGAATTGAAGTCTGTTTGGATGTACAAAGATCTTGTTTGCCTTGAGCAATTTTATGGGGTTATGGAAATTGAAAAAAAATGGATAACTGGAAAGTAAAACACACGCAACTACTTACATGGGTTGCAACAAAGGAAGGCAGCAGAGAAAGTTTTAAATCCCTGAAAGACTCATTTAGCTTTAAATAAAACACCAATTTCTATTTCCTTCTCAAATTTAAATTAAAACAGGTATTTAAAATTATCTGTATTATCTGTATTTTGTTAAAAAAATAATTCTGTATTTAGAAAAAAACTCTTGGGTGGTTGTTACATTTCTCCATTTCAGATTGTATACTTTTATAAGGTGCAGTAATAACATTTATCATTTTTTTAATTCCTAAGAATTCAAAATCCTTACTTAGAATAGAATTATAATACTTTACCTGACTGTGATATGTGCTACTTGTGATGATTTGAGCTTTAGAAAAGCACACAGACACTCATACACAAACAAGAATAAAAATTTAGTGGGGGCAGGGCCAAGATGACCAACTGGAAGCAGCCACGACAGGAAGCTGCCATTGAAAAGAACCGTAGTAGTGTGTGAATCCTGTACCAGCATCCAAGGTATCCAGGTCCTCTCATCAGAACTGACTAGGCAACTGGCGTGATCTAAGGACAGGAAGGAAGATCACTGTGGTGCAGCAGCCTACCTGAGAGCCACACCGGGCAGGGGAGCCCCCACCCGCAAGTCAAGGAAGGCGGTGAGTGAGCGTGCCACCCAGTCAGGGAAACTGTGCTTTTTCCACAGAACTGTGCAACCCATGGATCAGAAAATCCCACTCATGAACCCATGCCACTGAGACCTAGGGTCCCAAGCCTGGACCTGCACAGATTCTCAACAGCCTCTCTGCTAGAATCTGCTTAAGCCTGCCATGTTCCCAGGGGGAGGGCGACCAGCACCACAGCTGTGGCTGCCTGCCATCTAAGCCATTTGAGCTCCTTGGGGGAGGAGCAGCAGCCAGCACTTGGACTGATAACTGCCCAATACACTAAGTTCCCTGGGCAGGGGAAGGGCGGCAGCCATGTCTGCAGCTCCAGGCCAAGCTTTCCCCCTGCTGGAGCCAGGAAGGCAGGTCAGCTTGGTCTCAGGAGGTGTCCCCCACAGCCCAACACACCAAGTGTGGCAGACTGTGGCCAGAGCACCTCTTCAGGCCTGCCCCTAACTCATCCTTTCCCATTGGGTAGGACCTCCCTGCAGGAACTCCAACAACTCCAGCCAGGGCCTGGGTCTGAGCCCCCAGTGGGAGGGGTGGCCACATTCTCTGTGGACCAGCAGATTTAGCCTTTCCTCCTGGTAGTTATGAGGAATCCAGGCAACACAGACGAGTGAGTTTCCCCCCAGCAAAGCACACCCCCTCCACCAAGGGACAGTCAAAGTGCTTTGTTAAATGGGTCCTGATCACCATGCCAGCCAAGTGGCTGAGACCCTCCAACAGGGGTTATCAGACACCCTATACAGGAGCCATTCTACTGGCATCAGGTTGGTGTCTCTTGAGGTCAGCGATCCCAGAAGAAGGAGCAGGCACCCATCTTTGCTGTTCTCCGGTCTCCTTGAGTGATCAAGGATCTCCAAGCATGGGAAATACAGAGAACACCACTAGACACTCCATGAGAAGATCAACCTCAAGACATATACTCATCAGATTCTCCAAGGTCGAAATAAAGAAAAAATGGTAAGGACAGCCAGAGAGAAAGACTAGGTCACCTACAAAGGAAAGCCCATCAGACTAACATCGGACATCTCAGCAGAAAACCTACAAGCCAGAAGAGATTAGGGGACAATATTCAATTTTCTTAAAGAAAAGAATTTTCAATCAAGAATTTCATATTCAACCAAACTAAGCTTCATAAGAGAAGGATAAATAAAACCCTTTCAAGACAAGCAAATTCTGAGGAATTTTGCCACCACCAGACTTGCGTTGCAAGAGTTCCTAAAGAAAGCACTAAGTATGGAAAGGAAAAACCTGTACCAGCCACTGAAAAAGCACCAAAATATAATGACCAATGACACTATGAAGAAACTGCATCAAATAGTGTGCAAAAAGACCAGATAGCATCATGATGACAGGATGAAATTCACAAATAATGACATTAACTTTAAATGTAAACGAGCTAAATGCCCCAATTAAAAGACACAGACTGGTACATTGGATAAAGAGTCAAGACCCATTGGCGTGCAGTATTCAGGAGACCCATCTCACATGCAAAGACACACATAGGCTCAAAATAAATGGAGGAAAATTTACCAAGGAAATGGAAAACAAAACAAAAAAAAAGCAATCCTAGCTTCTGACAAAACAGACTTTAAACAAACAAAGATCAAAAAAGACAAAGAAGGGCATTACATAATGGTAAAGGGATCAATGCAACGAGAAGAGCTAACTATCCTAAATATATATGCACCCAATACAGGAGCACCCAGATTCATAAAACAAGTTCTTAGAGACCTACAAAGAGACTTAGACTCCCACACAATAATACAGGGAGACTTTAACACTCCACTGTCAATATTGGACAGATTAACAAGGCAGAAAGTTAACAGAGATATTCAGGACTTGTACTCAGCTCTGGATCAAGTGGACCTAATAGACATCTACAGAACTCTCCACCCCAAATCAACAGAATATACATTATTCTTGGTGCCACGTGGCACTTATTCTAAAATCAACCACATAATCCTAATGGGAAGTAAAACCTCCTCAGCAAATGCAAAAGAATGGAATTAACAACAAACAGTCTCTCAGACCACAGTGTAATCAAATTAGAACTCAGGGGTAAGAAACCACATGATTACAAGGAAATTGAACAACCTGCTCTTTAATGACTCCTGGGTAAATAATGAATTTAAGACAGAAATAGATAAGTTCTTTGAAACCAATGAGAATAAAGAGACAATGTACCAGAATCTCTGGGACACAACTAAAGCAGTGATAAAGGGGAAATTTATAACAATAAATGCCCACATCAGAAAGCTAGGAAGATCTCAAATTGATACCCTAACATCATAATTAAAAGAGCTAGAGAGGCAAGAGCAAACTAATCCAAAAGCTAGCAGAAGACAAGAAATAACTAAGATCAGAGCAGAATTGAAGGAGAGAGAGACACTAAAAACCCTCCAAAAAATCAGTGAGTACAGGAGCTTGTTTTTTTAAAAAATTAACAAAATATATAGAACACTAGTTAGACTAATAAAGAAAAGAGAGAAGAATCAAATAGACACAATAAAAAAATGATAAAAAGGATATCACCACTGACCCCACAGAAATACAAACTACCATCAGAAAATACTGTAAACACCTCTACACAAATAATCTAGAAAATCTAGAAGAAATGGATAAATTCCTTGACACTTACACCCTCCCAAGACCAAACCAGGAAGAAGTCAAATCCCTGAATAGACCAATAACAAATTCTGAAATTGAGGCAGTAATTTATAGCCTACCAACCAAAAAATGCCCAGGACCAAACGGATTCACCACCAAATTCTACCAGAGGTGCAAAAAGGAGCTGATACCATTTCTTCTGAAACTATTCCAAACAATTGAAAGGAGGGACTCCTCCTTAACTCATTTTATGAATCCAGTATCATCCTGATACCAAAACCTGGAAGAGACAGCAAAAGAAAAAAACTTCAGACCAATATCCCTGATGAACATTGATGCAAAAATCCTCAATAAGATACTGGCAAACCAAATACAGCAGCACATCAAAAAAACGTATCCATCATGATCAAGTTGGCTTCATCCCTGGGATGTAAGGCTACTTCAACATACGCAAATGAATAAGCATAATTCATCACATAAACAGAACCAATGACAAAAACCACACGAATATCTCAATAGGTGCAGAAAAGACCTTTGATAAAATTCAACATCTCTTCATGTTAAAAATTCTCAGTAAAATAGGTATTGATGGAACATATCTCAAAATAATAGGAGATATTTATGACAAACCCACAGCCGATATCATATTGAACTCACAAAAGCTGGAAGCATTCCCTTTGAAAACTGGGACAAGACAAGGATACCCTCTCTCACCACTCCTATTCAACATAGTATTGGAAGTCTGGCAACCACAATCAGGCAAGAATAAAGTAATAAAGCATATTTAAATAGGAAGAGAGGAAGTTACATTGTCTCTGTTTGCAGATGACATGATTGTGTATTTAGAAAACCGCATCATCGCAGCCCCAAAATTCTTAAGCTGAGAAGCAACCTCAGCGAAGTCTCAGGATACAAAATCAATGTGTAAAAATCACAAGCATTCCTTTACACCAACAATAGACAAGCAGAGTGCCAAATCATGAATGAACTCCCATTCACAATTGCTTCAAAGAGAATAAAATACCTAGGAATACAGCTAACAAGGGGCATGAAGGACCTCTTCAAGGAAAACTAGAAACCACTGCTCAAGGAAATGAAAGAGGACACAAACAAAAGGAAGAACATTCTATCCTCATGGATAGGAAGAATCAATATCATGAAAACGGCCATATTGCCCAAAGTAGTTTACAGATTAAATGCTATTTGCATCAAACTGCCATTGACATTCTTCACAGAATTAGAAAAAACTACTTTAAACTTCATACAAAATCAAAGAAGACCCCAAGTAGCCAAGACGATTCTTAGCAAAAAGAACAAAGCTGGGGGCATCATGTTACCTGACTTCACAGTATAGGCTATAGTAACCAAAACAGCATGGTACTGGTACCAAAGCAGACATGCAAACCAATGAAACAGAACGGTGACCTCAGAAATAACACATCTACAACCATTTGATCTTCAACAAACCTGACAACAAACAATGGGGAAGATCTCCTATTCAATAAATGGTGCTGGGAAAACTGGCTAGCCATATGCAGAAAAGTGAAACTGGACCCCTTCCTTACACATTATACAAAAATTAACTCAAGATGGATTAAATGTAAAACCCCAAACTATAAAAATGCTAGAGATAAAACTAGGAAATACCATTCAGGATATAGGCATGGGCAAAAACTTCATGATGAAAATGTCAAAAGCAATTGCAACAAAAGCTAAAATTGACAAATGGGATCTAATTAAACTAAGGAGCTTCTGCACAGCAAAATAAACTATCATCAGAGTGAACAGGTAACCTACGGAATGGGAAAAAATTTTTGCAATCTACTCATCTGACAAAGGTCTAATATCCAGAATCTACAATGAACTTAAACAAATTTACACAGGAAAAAAAAAAATCCCGTCAAAAAATGGGCAAAGGACATGAACAGACACTTCTCAAAAGAAGACATTTATGCAGCCAAAAAACATATGAAAAAAAGCTCAACATCACTGTTTATTAGAGAAATGCAAATCAAAACCTCAATGAAATGCCATCTCATGCCAGTCAGAATGGCAATTATTAAAAGGTCACAAAACAATAGATGCTGGTGTGGCTGTGGAGAAATAGGAAGACTTTGCACTGTTGGTGGGAATGTAAATTAGTTCAACCATTGTGGAAGACAGTGTGGTGATTCCTCAAGGATTTAGAACCAGAAATACCATTTGACCCAGCAACCTCATTACTGTGTATATACCCAAAGGATTATAAGTCATTCTACTATAAAGACACATGTGCAGGTATGTTTATTGCAGCACTATTTGCAATAGCAAAGACATGGAACCGACCTAAATGCCCATCAATGATAGGCTGGATAAAGAAAATGTGGTACGTAATACACCATGGAATACCTTGCAGTCATAAAAGGAATGAGATCATGTCCTTTGCAGGGAGATGGATGAAGCTGGAAGCCATCATCCTCAGCAAACTACCACAAGAACAGAAAACCAAACACCACATGTTCTCACTAGTAAGTGGGAGTTGAATAATGAGAACACATGGACACCGGGAGGGGAACAACACACACCAGGGACTGTTGGCAGGTGGAAAGAGAGAAGAGGGAACTTAGAGGATGGGTCAATAGGTGCAGCAAACCACCAGGACACACATATACCTATGTAACAAACCGGCATGTTCTGCACATGTATCTTGGAACTTAAAGTAATTAAAAAAATATTAGTAATGCTAGTATTGTTAATGAAGGGGTGATCTTTAGGACTAAATTTGATTGTTCTTTCCATTTGATCAAAATTAACTCTTGTTTTCCCTAGTATTTCTATAAAAAATTAAGGTTATGTCTCCTTTGAGTTGTTTAAAATCTTAAATCAGCATCTTAAAAATGATGTTTTAATCATGATTAGGTTTTCAAAATTCTTAGGGAAACCTCTTGTCTTTTCCTGGTTAGTTGTTTATTTCATGAAGTTACTGTTACGTTCAGCTGATTAAAACGGTATAAAAATATCAGCGTAGCAATTTGGGTTCTCAGCAGGAATGGTAAAAAAGTCGTGCTGTGCATTTGCCATCATTCACCCCTTCTGAGCTTCTGGCAGACAATGATAATCAGTTATGGAGCATTTTCCAACTGGGATTGATATTGAGATGTTTCAGTTGGCACTTCAGTCAAAACATATTTGCTGGCTTGATGCGAACCACGAATTGGGTTTCCAACCCTGGTTGGCTGCCTTGCTTGGGAGAGAAAGTATAGTCAGGGTTAATACAAATGTATTGCCTCTACTAGAAAATCGATTCTGAGAGCTTGCTCTGCTGATAAATAATCAGAACTGCAGCTGTGTATATAAAGGACAGGGTGCTACTAATGACCCAAACTGAGAAGGCTTTATTGGAGCCAATATATATGCATGAATCCAGCTTGCAGAGGACTCAGCCAACCTTACCCCCAGCTCTGGCAAAATATTATCAGGACAGCAGGGAGCAGGGATTCCCCCTTTTATCAAATGATTAACTTGAGATTTGAGGCAAGTTATTGAAGTAGAACAATAGAGAATCTGTGTGGTGACTGAAGCCAGTGTGTTAAAATATTTTTTTTTCTCTCAGAAAAATTCAGCTCTTTACTTATGCCAGATGCCCTTGTTAATTAGTAGTATCTTATGCTAATGTCCCTATGCTCTTATGCTAACCACACCCAATAGACATTTGTAACTGCATTTACTTTTTATTTTATTTATTTATTTATTTATTTATTTATTTTTTGAGGCGGAGTCC
Organism: Macaca fascicularis; assembly: GCF_037993035.2. NCBI lineage: Eukaryota > Metazoa > Chordata > Mammalia > Primates > Cercopithecidae > Macaca > Macaca fascicularis. Next base: position 154,834,745 of record NC_088377.1, read on the forward strand.
TGTTCTGTCGCCCAGGTTGGAGTGCAATGGCAGATCTTGGCTCACTGCCAACTCCACCTCCTGGGCTCAAGCAATTTTCATGCCTCAGCCTCTCAAGCAGCTAGGATTACAGGTACCTGCCACCACGTTTGGTTAATTTTTGTGTTTTTAGTAGAGAGGGGGTTTCGCCATATTGGCCAGGCTGGTTTTGAACTCCTGACCTCAGGTGATCTGCCCCCCTCAGTCTCCCAAATTTCTGGGATTATAGGTCTGAATCACCACTCCTGGCCTGCATTAACTTTTAGAAATAAAAGCTTAAAACCGATAGCTATCTGTGACTTAGGTACCTTGTGGTCCTTACTGGTGAAGATTGTGCAATTTTACATGTTCTGACCAGATACTAGTAACCTCTGTACACTTAATCAATGTTAAATAAAACATAAGACTTGGAAAAGAAATGATATTAGCATATTTATGTCCACTGACTGGTGCCTTCATGCTTTCCTTTTCATAAGCTTTAGGACATTCTCTCAGAGCAACTAACCAGGATGATTGCATTATCTATAATCATTAGTTTCTCCCTGATTCACTGCTTATAATTGACATTACTACATTTACTTAAATTAATTTTAAAAAAAGATGTAGTGATTGAATATAGCCAGTTATGTGAACCAGCCAGAATGAACAGTGATTAGTAATGAAAAAGATAATTATATGCATTGTGATAATTACTGCAATGCTTTCCTATCAAATGACCCTTTTAATTTCTTTCTTTTTCACTAATTGGCAGGCTCCTTCTGCAAGTATTTTCAGAATAGAGTGTTTATTTTAAAACTAGTTGAGTAAAATCAGTTGTGACATTCATTTTTATTTATCCTGACAATGCATGGAGAAAAATGGATGAAATAACTATATTTCTAAATGATCTATCCCCCTCACCATCCCCAATCACAGTTTCTACTCCCTCTTGTGAAGTTTTTTGGTCACTATCTTAATGTCACCTGGCAGGTTTGGCGCTGACCCACAGCAAAATTTTCCACAATTGATCCATCTCACCTTCCAATGAATATTAATAACAGAGCATCAATCCTACTCAGTAGAATATGTCCTTCCATAGAATAAACTTTTTCTGTTGTTTTTCACTTTTCAATGCCATTACCAATGTCATGGATGGGGCTTAAGGCTAGGCTGAAGAGCTATTGTGATATCAGAATGTAGCATTCTTCTCAGGTCACCTATGAAAAAGCAACCTGTCTTTATTATTCAAATCAGTTTTCTGCTTCTGATCTTGAGTCCATCTGACAGTTGGGCTACTATGTTAGGCATTATAACCTTCACATCATTTTCACCTCTTTTGTTTACTTCTTCTCACAATGTTTCTGTAAGTTTCAGTAACTTTGGGATTATGTGGTTTTTGTTGGCATTTTCATTTGGTAGTTCTGGCTATGTCTCTCAAGATCAAAATAACCTGTTAGTCAAATGAAAAAAATGGATGAAAGTTGAAGACTGGTTCTGAATACAAAGACATGAGTTTACCTCTGGATTCTCCCAAATACTGGATGTGTGACTTTTGTTTAGCATCTTGGGGCCTTGATTTAAGTTTAGTAACACTCATTTAAGAAGGCAGTTATGAGAATCTGTTGAAATCACGCAGGTGAAAATGCTGTGTAAACAAAAAGAATTATCTTTGGCAGCTTGGTTGACTCCTGTATTTCACATACATATGCACTTTTTGAGGTAAATCGAGAGAATTCCCATAATTAATTTGTAATTCTGCTCAGGGTCGCAAACAGTTTCTGTAATGGTGATATACCAATTTAAGATTTTAGATTTTTTCCCTTTCTCTAGAAGTTGATTTCCATGTTAGTTTCGTATTTATTCCAAATGTCCTGATTATCTCTGCATTTCCTTCTAATAGGGACTAAGGACAAAAAAGGGGCCATTCTCTAAGGGTAAATACAAAAGAATATTTATGGCTAAGCCTTTTCTAACTTACACTCTCAAATTCTGTTGTTTGACCAAGGTAATGTATTTCCACTGAGATGATCTTTGCTTAACTGGTAACTTAAAGCATAGAATTGTAGAATGTCAATCAAGGAAAGAACCTTAAAGATCAACTCTTTCTTTGGTTACTAGGGAGAGAATGTGTTCTCCTCTTGCAGAAACATAAGGGCATTCCCCTGTGTCGCAACAGTATATCTGCTACCAAAGAAATAGTTATAAAAGCACTGAGTTACATTTATTTTTAAAAATCGGAAAAAATATAGTAGCCTTTCCAAGTATTGCTAATTTTCTACCCACTCTCTGTGGCCCGTTCTGGTTATTGCCAGCTTGACTATGCAGTTTCAGAGTTATTATTCACTTTGAGAAACTCCCTTGCTTCTCTTAACAGAGTACTTTTTAATTCCCTTACCAATGGCAAGGAATTATCCCATCTTTGTTCATTTGTATCATCATTCTAACATTTTCCAATGCTGTCCCGAAAAAATATCCCCACACATTCAAGATGTAAGAATCTCTTTTCTTTTTAATTGACTTGGGGCATTCGAGGGATAAATGCTGTCTGCTCTTGTGATCATGACTCCCTTCATGCTGTCCATGCTCACAGCGCTTTAACATACATATGTAAAGCAATATTATCACAGCTCTTGCAAGCCTATGCAACATTTTACTGTCACTGCAATAAATGCAAACTTTTTCAAAGGGCTACCAATCTTGGTTCCTTTTGTAAAGACATATTTATGCATTTACTGTACTCATGAGAGGCTATTACACTCATTCTAAAGAAATAAGTGGTCATATACAAATGCTTTAATTTTTTCCCCAATGAATCATAAATTTTTCCCTCCTTTCAAATCAAAACCTTTTCTTCCTACTAGACCTGGAGAAAGGAATAGGGCATCCAAAATCGTTAGTTTACTATTATTTCTTCTTTAAAATGAAGAGAAATGGTACCGATTGGACTTGTATTTCTGTGACTGATACAGATGATCAGATGATTTATTAAATTAGGCTAGGTAAAAGTAATTTATCTATTATGATGTCAATAGTTATTCTGTCATAAATATTAATCTATAATATTTTCCTAGAAATGTGACAGCAGAATTCATCCTTGTATTTAAAAAAATATTGAGTATGGTTCTATTAGTTTTCTATGACTGCTCTTAACAAATTACTACATACTTAATGGCTTAAATGAACAAAGTTGTTCTCTTATAGGTCTGGAAGTCAGAAATCTAAAATAGGTTGGTGGGGCTTTGTTCCATCTGGGACTTTAAAGGAATATCTGTGTCCTTGCCTTTTCTTGTAAATGCCACCCTCATTCCTTGGCTCATGTACTTGTATTACCTCAACCTCTACTTCCTATTGTCTCATCTCCTTCTCTGGTTCTGATCCTCTGCCTTCCTCTTATGAAAGTCCTTGTGATTGTATTGGACTAGTCCAAGATAATCCCTCCATGTCAAGGTTCTTAATTACATCTGCAAAGTCACTTTTACCATGTAAGGTAAGATATTCACCTATTCTTGGGATTATGATGCGGTCATCTTTGGAGGCCATTACTCTGTCTACCACAATGGTAATAAAAATGTATGTTTACAAAAGATAACTAATTTTTTATTTTTTAGTATTTTTATGTTTTTTAACTTTTAAGTTCTGGGGTACGTGTGCAGGTTTGTTATATAGGTAAGCATGTCATGAGGGTTTGTTGTACAGATTATTTTATCACCCAGGTATTAAGCTTAGTGCCCATTAATTATTTTTTCCTGATTCTCTCCCTCCTCCCACCCTCCACCCTTCAGTAGTCCCCAGTGTGTGTTATTCACCACTATGTGTCCATGCATAACACTAAATTTAAGAGGGAAACTTTTATTTCAAATAATCACCACTGATATGTCAAAAACAGTAGTCAAAATGTAAAAACCTTTCTTCTTTCCTTTTTCTGAGACCATTGTAGTAACAACTTGAGGCAAAAGCAATTTTATTTAAATCAATCTTGATGAATAAGATTAGGGAAAAAAGACATAATTATGTTAGCATATGCCAGGCCTTGCATATCATAAAGGAATAGTTTGTCACTTTTTTTACACAGTGACTAGAAGCAAAAGGCACTTGCACAGGCTGACTACTTCCGGAGGGAAAGAAATGAGTGTAATTTCGGTTTTGTAAAATATTGACATTTTTCCTGTCTTAATGGAGTTCTATACACACGAACCACCCTGTTCGTGTGGGCAGGATTGTGCTCACCTGACTGACCACTAAAGGAAGCACTCGCCTTGGGTAATTATATGAACCAGAAAAAACATTCAGCCCTCTGAAAATGTTTCCAACAACATTTTTAAATGACCCAACTATATCTGGTAATTGGTATTTTCAGAAACCCTGACGATGTCTCTGCCACTATGGCAACTCATTGCAGCATCTGTAATAACGACCTTCGGCCGAACACGATTAAAGAGTTTTACTTTTTCCTTTACCTAGAAGTAAAATAGTCCACAGTTTTAAATGGCTCTCTCATAGAAACATGTCATTATTCTATTGTCACTGTTCAGTTTTGAAATGATATCTGAAAGTATGTACTAAAATAATTCAATGATTTTGGGAACCAAATGAAATCAAGGCCATAAGAAGGGTACATTTTCATAAAGATTAAACACAAAAGTATTAAATCTTTATCATAGTTATTAAGCAAAGGGGGTGGGAAAGGTAGTTTAAGACATTTACACTACACTTTTTTAGAGAGATTTTTGTAGAAACCTAAGATAACGTGAGATAAATGTACAGGAGGTGTGAGGTCCACCTTGATGGAGTCAGGTAGGGTCAAGATTGGGAGAGGGAGGTAAGTTCTGTCTTGGTTACATGCAGTGATAACCAATTCTGGATCTATTTTACAGTGATGGATAATCTTCCTGACATAGAGTTTGTAGTTAATGAGTATTTCTACAATAAAATTAAAAAAATAAAACTAGGGGATGGGACTACTAGTGCTTAGGTCACTCCAAGCTTTACTTTTCAATACATGGTTCATAAATATATGTGAATTAAGCTGAGGCTTCAGAAGGAATGTGTTTAATTTGTCTAAAAATAGCTAAATTATACAACTTAGGATTAATTATTTGTTTCTGATTTCCAAAACTCTATATGAAAGAAAGAAGTAATATTAAAGGCTAGAGAAATAAAATCCATTTTAAAATGGATTTTAAAATGAATGTAATATAACTTTATATTTTTATTCTTATATAATGTGGCTTTATATTCTTTTAAGAATATAGACAATCAGAATTGATTAATACAAATATAATATACCTGTTTGTCATACTGCTGTTGGTCACACAGTATTTTTATAGTTCGAATTTGTAGCAGGTGAGAGTAATGCTATAAACACAGAATTTTGTGAGGTCACTTAGTTAACTTCCAAGAGGATCTGGTCTTGGAAATCCAAATTTAATGTGCCTGAATCTCAAAGGGACTGTTCATCTTTTTCTTAGATATCTCTGGCTGTAAGATCTTTTTCTTAATGGATTACTCTGTTCTGGATTATTTGAAATCTCACATATGCTTTCCTTTTTTTGCTGTATGACATGCCCAGAAAGATATTCAGCCCTTTCCTTACATTACACACATACATTGACATATTTTCTTTAGATGAGGTTTTCAGATGTAGAGAGTGAACACTGACATTTTGAAGAGGTGGAAAGGGTTTTAAACCACAGGGCTTGGAACTTGTAACTGAGTACCAGACATTTCTATTTTTAAAAAAAGCAGTCATTTTTTTTTTTTTGCCAACTTATTATCTAGCCTCATTTATTCTTATCAGAATAACACAGAACCCTTAACCCCCAGTCTTCAAGCTCATTTTTGACCTCTTTTTCTATATTCAGATTTGGTGAAATGCTTTGCTCAACATCAGCTTTTTAGCCTGGAGTCCCATATTTTCTTTCTTTCCGATTTGTCTCTATAAAGAGAAAGGACTATATAGAGATTTTATGCCATTAATATGAGTTAAATTATCTCCCACAACAGAGAGAGTTACTACAGGCAAATTCATAGATTTAAACATTAGGCTAGTGTAAAAGTAATTGTGGTTTTTGCCGTTACTTTTGATGGCAAAACTGCAATTGTTTTGCACCAACCTAATAACATTTCTGTTGTATTAAATAGTATTAGTTGAAGTGATGGTAGTGCTGTCAATATGAGACCATAAATGGTGAAGAGAAGAGAAAAAGGTCTGGGAAATTCAATCAAATGGTTCAGAGCTAGAGACACATGGCAGCTCTTTTCATGTTCCTTAAACAACTGGAGAAAAGATTAAATAACAATGACCTTGTTCAGGACCCTTGGAAAATTGAATAATAGAACACATGTGCAGGACTAATAGAGACCTGAGATACAGCTGTTTGGTGGGAAATTCTTAAGACAGTTTGGTTGTTCATGTTCTTAAGACCACATGTAAAGGGGAATCAACTTGCTCGGAGAGTGCAACACTATCCCAGCTAAAGAAAATGCCACAGAGTACTGCGCTTTCTCCTCAAGAATATGTTACATTGGGGTCCATGGTTACCAGGGCAACAGTGAGCTGGGATCTTTCTTTGAGTACATTTAAAAAAAAAATTCTGCCATTGAAAGTTGATAGTGTTTGAGAGTTTCGAAAGCTTCTCCCTAGAAAGGAGTTACAATGGTGTGGATACACAATGAACCAGGTTTTAGATTTTCTGTTCAAATACTCCTGAGGACAGGGAAGGTAATTTTTTAAAATTATACTTTAAGTTCTGGGGTACATGTGCAGAATGTGCAGGTTTGTTACATAGGTATACATGTGCCATGGTGGTTTGCTGTACCATCAACCTGTCATCTACATTAGGTATTTCTCCTAATGCTGTCCCTCCCTTAGTCACCCTCCCCCGTGACAGGCCCCAGTGTGTGATATTCCCCTCCCTGTGTCCATGTGTTCACATTGTTCAACTCCCACTTATGAGAGGGAACATACAGTGTTTGGTTTTCTGCTCTTGTGTTAGGTTGCTGAGAATGACGGTTTCCAGCTTCATCCATGTCCCTGCAAAGGACATGAACTCATGCTTTTTTTGTGGCTGCATAGTATTCCATGGTGTATATGTGCCACATTTTCTTTATCCAGTCTATCATTGACTGGTATTTGGGTTGGCTCCAAGCCTTTGCTCTTGTGAACAGTGCCGCAACAAACATATGTGTTCCTGTGTCTTTATAGTAGAATGATTTATAATCCTTTGGGTATATATCCAGTAATGGGATTGCTGGGTCAGATGGTATTGCTGGTTCTAGATCCTTGAGGAATTACTACACTGTCTTACAAAATGGTTGAACTAATTTACACTCCCACCAATAGTGTAAATGCATTCCTATTTCTCCACATCCTCTCCAGCGTCTGTTGCTTCCTGACTTTTTAATGATTGCCATTTTTGAAAAACCTGACAAAAACAAGCAATGGGGACAGGATTCCCTATTTAATAAATGGTGTTGGGAAATTGGCTAGCCATATGCATAAAACTGAAACTGGATCCCATCCTTCCACCTTATACAAAAAGTTACTCAAAATGGCTTAAAGACTTAAATGCAAGACCTAAAACCATAAAAACCCTAGAAGAAAACCTACACAATGCCATTCAGGACATAAGCATGGGCAAAGACTTCATGACTAAAGCATCAAAAGCAATGGCAACAAAAGCCAAAATTGACCAATGGGATCTAATTAAACTTAGGGGCTTCTGCACAGCAAAAGAAACTATCATCAGAGAGAACAGGCAACCTGCACAATGGGAGAATAAATTGGCAACCTGTTCATCTGACAGAGGGCTAATATCCAGAATCTACAAAGAACCTAAACAAATTTACAAGAAAAAAACAACCCTATCAAAAAGTGGGCAAAGGATATGAACAGACACTTCTCAAAAGAAGACATTTATGCAGCCAACGAACATATGAAAAAAAGCTCACAATCAGTGGTCATTAGAAAATGCAGATCAAAACCACAATGAGATACCATTTCATGCCAGTTAGAATGGTGATCATTAAAAAGTCAGGGAAGTGTGTGTTCACCTATTAAATGATACGCCTTAGGTTTTGAAGGAGTGAATGCAATTCTCACAGGGACACAAAATTACTGAAATGGGAAGCTTTCCTTGAGTAGTTGTAGTCTAGAAAAAGTCTTGTCTACACAATTTCAGAGTATATGGTAATTCGACTCAAACAGGTTGTTTGAAATTATGTAGACAAGATTGTTTTATTATTTAAATATTCAATTTTAATACATTGTTTTGATGGTATTTGAGAATAACTTAAGCCAGAAACCTCCACCCTTAGTCAAAACCAGTGAAGACAGAATAACGCGGTGGTTCTGATGCTGGACTTGGGAGCCAGATAGCCTGGCTTCAGATCTTTCCTCTTCCACCCAGCTGTGTGTGACTTTGGTGAAGTTAACTTATTTTCTCACTTTTTCATCTGTAAAATGGAGATAGTAATAGGCTGTCCCTCAGGTGGTTTTTTATGAAGATTAAGTGAGTTAATGAGTAAAGTGCCTGGCAATTTAAAAATATTTTCTAGAATCTGATTTATATAGTATTTCATCTAAGAGCTTTCTCATGAAACGAACGTGTGTAAAACACACATGGGAAATATGCTAATTTTAATCCATACAGACTTTAAAATGTTCATTTACTCTTAAAAATGAGAAAGCTAGTGTTTGTGTGGAATTTTAGTTAACTATAAATTAAGTGAATTTTTACTTTTTGGTTATATTTCTAGTTGGAATAGCAGGTATAATATTGATGCATTTTAGCACGCAGAATAGTATAACAAACATTGAATATAGAAAAATCCATCCGTTAATTAGCCAGGCCTGAATAAATTCACGCAGCACTGAGTAGAGTTCAGCATTAGGTTGTTTTCCTGATATTTGTACTTTGTAATAAAGTCTTGCTCATTATCTGTATTTTTATTGGAAAAAAATTGTTAACTTAAGGAATAAGAGAATGAGAGTTTTCAATGGCAATAAGTAATGAGGAAATTAGTTTTGCAATCTTTATGGAAGTGAAGCTATTCTTCTCTTTATTTTAAAATTCTATTGCATTAACAGAAAAAAAACTGTATTTAAGGTATAGTTGGTAAATTATTCTAAAAGCCTTGAACTATTGAGATTAAAATAACTTCAAAGGTTCCAGAATGGTTGTTTATTTTGGGAAATTAACCTATGGCAACCATTATAAAATCATACATCTATTAATATGTTCATTGTTTAAACTGAAATAAAACATAGTATATCTTAACTGTTAGTTAATAAAGGAAAAAATAAAAGGGTTAAATCAATTAAACATTGTAGATATTCTTTATCACTGACAAATCATTGTAAAGAACTAGAGGCTGATCCTACATTTATGTATATTTCCATAACATTTATTTTGGTCTCAGGGCAGGAGCTTCTCCTATTCTTATTCTATCTTGACCTCATTTGCTAGCTTCTTGTTACCAATCTCTATACTTCTCTGAGACTTGTCAATCATATTCTTGTACCTTAATTCTTTTCTACCTATTCTTTTTCTCAAACTTTAAGATAAAACCTGCTCAAGAAATTTTGTCAATTTTCAGAGATATGTTCTTAATTTTGTCAATATCTCAAGCTACCAAGGCACTTCTTTCCTGTCAATCATCTTAATGGACAATGTGCACCCTTTGCCTCTACTTTTCAGCTCCTTCTTTGCTCTTCACCACAGTATGATTGACTGCCACTCATCACTGTCCTGTCACTGCTCTCACAAGTCACCAGAGATCAGCCTATGTCAATTTAGTTGACCTCTTATAATCTGAAACCTGCCAATCGTCCTTTGCTGCATTGGACAAACTTTTTCATATGGTTTCTCTAATGAGACTCTAGTATCCTATGCCTACCTTACCTTTCTTAACAATTTTAGTATCTGTTATTGCCCCTACTGACCCTAAAATTTTATCATCCCTTAGGAATTTACCTGCCTGTCTTAGAGGAAACATAAGCTTTATTTAACCAAACTTCCTTTTCTTGCCTTATTTGTTTCTCTTCATTTTTCTGTATCCTGCTGTGACTTCATCACCTGCACCATTGTTTAAGCCAGGCATCTTTAATTCATCTTTGTATACTTACTTCTAGTTGGTCTTGAAGTTTCGGCATTACTTCTCTTCATTCTTTGCATCTTCATCCTTCCACAGCCTTCTACAGTATGCTATCTATGTAGGCAATAGTTACAATTCAGAAGTCTTTCTATGATCCCTCTAAGGAATCTCCAAATCTTTGGCTGGTTCTCTGATTCATTTACTTTTGTTTGATTCCTGAATTTGCCTTCTAAAGGACCTTCAGGATCAATATTCAAGTTTTCTCTTGCTTCTCTAGGTATCAACATCTACAGGAAGTAAACATCAGCATCCTTTCACCCTTTGCTGGGACCTCTAGGCCTACCCTCTGCCAGAATCAGACTGAAGATCTCTGCCTGCAAAGCCAGTGAGAAGGTGGACTATTGTTTAAGCCCCCACCTGATTCCCCCAAAGATATTGTTTCTCTGAAAGCAAAGTTCACTCATTTTCATTGAACAAAAAATTTGAACTAGTGAAAAATTATCTCTATCTTTGCAAATGATTATATATATCTAAATCTGTAAAGTTGCTAAAGGCATGTCATTTTGACTCTTAAAAATAAAAATGTTCAAGTCACTTGTTTATGCACAGAACATCCTTTGCTTGAAAAGAATTAAGTCAATACATTAATTTTTTGTACAGTGACAGTGGGGTGATCTGTACCATGTTTTGTTGAAAAAGGAAAAAAAAGATGATATTTTCTACCTGAAAATCTTATTTTTGTTAGCTCTCCACTTCTTTTTTTATCAGTGCAAGTTAGTTGTTAGCTTGTGTTATCCTCTGACCATTTTAATGCACGTAAATAATTACTCAACAGAGATCATACAGAGGAAAAATTGCAAAGGCTCTTTTGAAACCATATATTATAAATTACAGTAGTTGCTGCTAAACAAGCATAAACCTTTTTTTTTAGGATAATGCAGAGCATGTTCACATGTTACCTCCAGGTCTGACTCCTATCTAATTGTCATCTTTATGAAAATATCTCAGTTACTAATACAAATATTAGGAAGCAATAGAGCAATTTTTATTATTACGAGGGGACAGAGACTACCTTAACTTTTATCTCTACCTTGTAAAAACTATTTTAAAAGACTTATTCTCAACAGTGAGAATTTAGAACTTAAACAATTTCATTTATAGTTGTCTATGTTTCATGGACTGAATTGGAGGTCATTATGTTAAGTGAAATAAGCCAGACACAGAAAGACAAATTTTATATGTTCTCTTATTTGTGGCTTCTAGGGGCCAGTTTTAAAATGCATTAAACATATTTTCTGCATTAAAATGCTTACTAACCATGTCATAAATTTAATTACTACACAGGGCCCATTTGATTTTCAGTTACTCTCTGGAAATTTATAATTACATATTTATAATTTATAATTAAAGAGACTATAAAGTTTTAAAATACATTCATTCAGCTAGTAAACCTTTGAACTTAGAAAGGTTGATTCATAGAAGAAAGAGGTTTCTCCAGGCCCCTATTTCCCCCAGGTGATCCTCAAGTGTGCAGCAACAGTTAAAGTATTAAATACATTATCTCTTATCCATTTATTTATTTATGCCAGTATTGGACAATTGAGTTGTTCAAGAGAATCCAATTCTCTTATATTAAACCAGTGAATGTCTGTCATAATATAAACATGTACTTTGTTTCACTTATTGGGTTCATCTTTTTTAATTTAAAAAATTTATTTAAAATCAGTATATATATATATATAAACACACACACACACACACACACACACAAAACATATATTAAATTCCAGGGGCTATGCTAAACACTAGAGACACAATATTGCAATGGACAGACAAATTTCCTGCCCTCACAGAGTCTAATAGTAATAATACAAGGTTAATCATAGGGAGTGTCCTTTCAGCTCTTTGAAGGCAGTAATAGCTAAGCAAATGAAAGTATCGCAGACAGATGAAATGGAAGAAAATATGCAAAGGTCCAGAGAAAAGAAAGTATGGTGCACTAATAATAGTTCATCATAGCTGAATATGTGAGTTGGGGACCAGAGAAGCAAAGAGAGGTAGGTCTTGATGGATTTCAGACTATATTTTTATGAAAATAAGGATCAACTTAAAGGAGAATATCACTAAGAAGAGGACATAATCATATTTACTTTTTTTTTTTTTTTTTTTGAGACGGAGTCTCACTCTGTCGCCCGGGCTGGAGTGCAGTGGCCGGATCTCAGCTCACTGCAAGCTCCGCCTCCCGGGTTTACGCCATTCTCCTGCCTCAGCCTCCCGAGTAGGTGGGACTACAGGCGCCCGCCACCTCACCCGGCTAGTTTTTTTTTGTATTTTTTAGTAGAGACGGGGTTTCACCGTGTTAGCCAGGATGGTCTCAATCTCCTGACCTCGTAATCCGCCTGTCTCAGTCTCCCAAAGTGCTGGGATTACAGGCTTGAGCCACCGCGCCCGGCCCATATTTACATTTTAGAAACAAACTTATTTCAGTGGAAAATTTAGTTGAGTGCAAAAAAGGAAGGAGAATAACCAATTATTTAATTGTGGTACAGCCAAAAAATGATGGAAAATAATACCAGAGCAGTGGTAATGGGATGCAAGAAAAGTGGAAGATACTTGGGAGGACAATCAATAGGACAGTCTGAGGATATATGGGGTTTGGGAATGGAAGGCAGATTGTGTACTGCACAGCTGGAGAGACTGGCCTTGCATAGCCACAAGCAAGCCACGGAGTGGGCCCTCAGAGATGATACTCTAGTTTCTGGTTTGAGTGACTGGGTGTATGGTCATCCTGCCCACTGAGTTAGGGAGAACAGGAGCAGATATGGTATTAAGTGGGAAGAAGATAATGTGTCCAGTTTCGAACATACTCATTTCAAGCTCTCTATGGGATATCAAAGGTAATGGGATGGATATACGAGTCTGGAGCGCATATCATTTTTCTTGGCATTAGCTTTGGGTTTGTCAATTTCCGCATGTAGATAATAATGAAAGATATAAGAATATATGGGCATTTTCTGGGATACTTTATAGAGTGAGAAAAGTGGAGGGCCAGGACACCCAATTTAAGAGATGGAAAGGAATACTAAGAAAAGATCCTGCTAATGAGGTAGGGGAAGCTCCATGTAGGGTGATGTCATGCAATAAAGGGGAAAATAGTTTTTTGGTTTTGTTTTGTTTTTATAAAGGAAGGAGTAGATAATTGTGTCAACTACTGCAAAGAGGTCAACTACAGTAAAAATTAAAACTTAATCATGGCATTTTGCAATGAGATAATTATTAATGAGTCTGGTAATGGCTCAATTTCTTGTAGAAACTGCTGAGGTTGGGAGCCGGAATGTGATGGGTTGAGGAGAGAATCAGAGGTGAAAAATAGACACATGGAGTGTAGAATATGCTTTGGAGCATTTGGTGTATAAAGTAGAAGGGAGTGAGAATGACAATAAGTTAGAGGAACATGAATTCAGAAAGGATTTTGTTTTAAGAAGGGTGGGACTTGAACGTGTTCACATGTTGATGGTAAAGATTATGCTGAGATGGAAGGATCAAAGGTGATTCATTTCCAAAGAGAAAAAAAAAAGGGTTTTAGAGAACTGGTGGAAAGATCCTTTTGAGGTTAGAGATCATAAAATTATAATGGCACTAAGCCAGTGAATCTTACACCTTCGTGACAGGCTGAATGTAAACTTCAAAAGCAACTATCATAAACATAACTTGAAATCAGGTCTTACTATGTTGTTTTAAAATTATCTAATTATGTCTCCATTTCTACAAGAGAGAGGATTGTGAGTCTTAAGTACTACAGTATTCTCACAGCCAAGGCAGCATCCCAAGCTCATAGTAAGCACCTATAATATTTATACTGAAACAATTAAAAGTTGTTATTTTCATTCTCTTGCTTTCCAGACTCATTAAGTACTTTTTTTCTTGGTTAAATATTCAAAATTTCTCCAACTTCTCCAGATACAATTTTGTTCTGAGTCTCTTCCTGTCCCTACTAACACTTTGCTGCAAAAGCTTGGTTTTGTTTATGTCTTTAACATGCAGTGTCCACACATGAAGCCACACTTCAGCTATAGCTGAGAAGAAAGAGTCTAAGGTGAAAGGTACAGAAACCTCTTTTTGTAAATGAAGAAAAAAATAGCAGTCTTAAGAGATCATGATTCTAGTTCAAGTATGTTACTCTCAGGCACAAAGACAGTTACTAATTTCTTCCACTGAAATGATATGATGGTGAGCCCTTGCCTGTGGAGAGATGAACAACCATCTTAATAAATGCTTAGTCTACACGTATGTCTTTTTCTAAAGTTTGGGAAGCATTTCTACTTCTTCTCCAGCCCCTGTTTGCTGATATTTGCTTATAGAAAGAAAATAATTCTAATATTAGAATAACAAAAACAGAAAAAGACAGCCTTACAAACATCTTGATTTTAGCTTGCGGAGAGCCATGCCAGACTGCTGACATTAAGAACTGCAAGATAATAAAGTTGTGTTGTTTTAGCCTCCTGGTTTGTAGTAATTTATTATAGCAGCACTAGGAAATGAATAAAGGGAACCAGAGGTTGAAGTTCTAAACTGGGACAGAATTAAGGATAAAGTACCAAAACTTCTTAATAGAGATGATCATTCCACACTGCCCAGCATATTAAATGGGTAAACTAAAACAGCTACTTCAACATTAACCTTTGCAGATCCACTTTTCCCCTATTGAATTATTGACTTGACATTACAGCTCATAGTAAATGATCAGCACATAAATTGTCAGCAGGTTCATGTATAGTTAGAAGTGAAAACACAAGCTCAGGAACAATGGCAGCTGACCTGCTTACAAACTACAGGTCACTACATAGCAATATAGTTAAATTTAGCTGCCCCACAAAATGTTGCAACTTGTGTGTCAATTTGTTAAGGACATTTTCTTTACTGATGACATAAGGATGGTAATATTTATTTAGCAGTTACACTGTACCACAAACTGCAGTGAAGAATTTTTCATATTTTATTTAGTTTTACAACATTAATACATAAGAGATATTATTTCCATTTTACAGATTAAATTTAAATAAACTGATCCCTGTCAGTGGTTTGAATATCTGGCCCTGCAGTCCATGTTCCTTAATGAAAGCTGTAGAAAGCTAGTTTGTCAGCATTGAGTTTCTTCTGCTAATCTTTAAAATAATCGGGCCGACTCTACTACTGCTTTTGCATATCTGTACTTCTGCATGAAAATTACTGAAACTTGATTTTTGCTCTGCTTTCCTTTGCAGAACATGACCTATTCTAGGAGAAAGTGTCCTTTTTGAAGTTTTTGCTGTGGACATTGAATTAAAAGGGAAGACACAGAACAAAATGGTACTCTGTGTCCTAGATTCTATCAAAGGAGACTACCTTCAAGAGTTTAAAATTTGGCAGCAAACTCTGCTTTAGGTCTTGCTATGGCATGTGAGAATTTATCTATGTGGCATATATTTTTTAATTAACATAGAAAATAATTTGTTAGACTTCACTTGCATTCAAGTCCACAGGTACATAGATAGGTCATAGTTTTATACATTTGTTATGGTGGGGTAGACATCAAATATTATACCATGGGCAAACCACTCAACTTAATTTTTGACTGACCAATTTAAAGTTAGGTAAAAAGAATAGGCTTCCTGGTGAGTCAAACTGTGCTGAATGTTTTAGTCTTTACTGAAGATTTAAAGGTGATGAAATTGAAGACACTAAAGACCTGAACTCTTGATGTGTCCTTGCTGTTGCTTTACAGTGAAGGCACAAATCTATCTGACATAGCTAGAAAATATACATGTCATGACCTAGTTGAAAAATTAAAATTACTGTTTTGTTTTAAGTGCTTGTCAAAATAATTAGATTGGAGAAAATCGGTACTTGGGCATTTCTCTAATATTACTCTATAATTTTGTCAAAACCTGGTACCTAAAGCTCCTCTCTGAAACTAAGAGAAATAGTTGAGTTGTCCTCCCTGAGAGCAGTCTACTTGTCACTCTAATTTCTGAATGCATCTTTCTCACTGCCTACCACAGCTCTAACTTCACGAGGATATCCTACACTTTATTTTGTTTGAAAATGTCTCTTCCCAATGCTTATTTGTGTTAGGGAGCTATCCATATGAATTTTGGTCAATTAAGTTTGATTACTAATTAAACCAGGGGAGAAAATAATACAGAAAGGAAGAGACATCAATTATTGGTAAAGCTGATCAAGCCATTAAGAAAAATGTGAAGAAAAGTTATTAGAGTTAGGAGGAAATTTGAGAACATAAACAATCATTCCCACTGTGCCCTCTCCAGCCCCAGTTTTGTTTTTAACACAGACACAAAGGGCCATGTTATGATTAGTAAAAAGGTTATTCTTACTAGATATTAATCTCAAAGATTAGAAACATTGACAAAACCCCAACTTTCTGAGATGTGTATGAGGATTTTGTGGTGGATGGAATTCTAAAATAACCCCTAGGATGGTCTCCACCTGCGGTATGTGCATCTTCTTCCAGTTATGCAATGAAATGAACCTAGGTGCTCACGTGAAGTGATTTTTCAGATGTAATTAAGTCTCAAAATATTAAGATGTTCTTAAGAGAGGGAGATTTTAATTAGTGGTCATAATAACGCCAGCCCTTAAAAGGGAGTGGGCTCTTTCTGGAAAGAAATTGGACGCATGAGAATGATTTGATGCAAGGGAGATTCTCTGTGGTTGGCTCTGAGACTGGAGGGGCCTACATGGTGGGGAATGACCCAGGACCCTAGAGCAACTGCTAGACTACAGTCAGCAAGACGGTGGGGAGCTCAGTCCTGCAACCACTAGGAACTGGATTTTGCCAACATTCTGAGTGAGCTAGGAAGAGGATTATTCTCCAGAGCCTCCAGATAAAATCACAGTCTGGCTGATGCCTTGAGTGTGAACTTCTAAGTGGCGAGTCCAGCAAAGCTGCTCTTGGACTTCTGACTCACAGAAATGAGAACAATAAATGCGTATTGCTTTAAGCCACCAAGTTTGTTGTGATTTGTTACACAGCAACAGAAACTGAATACAGATTTTTTAAGAAACAGAAAAATCCCAATCTATATTGCTTATTGTGATCATTTTCTAAAGTTGACTATATACTGTAGAACTTAGAGCAGGCTATTTTACATCCAAAACTTAGTTCTTCGTTTTAATTCATATGATCATTGCTAACTGCTTAGGAATTTGGTAAATGAATTATTCACAGCACTTAGTATATTTGTTTTTTAGTCCCAAGGATCCTAATCACTTTAGTTCGTTTGCATATGGCAGTGAGTCCACCTCCTTGTTTTTTTTTTTTTTTTTTTTGGCTTGTCTCTTAAAAACATTTTTTCCTGAAGAACGGTAATTAGACTTGCTTAGGAATGCATGTGGTAGACAAAGGCAGTATAGTTTTCTGAAGTAAACAAAGCAGAAATGAAGCTTTAGGTGGTTATTTACATCGTAAGTTGTTACTTGCAGCATGAGGTTATTTGTACTATGTGCCTTTTACATTTACTATTGTGCTTCTGGCAGGATAGCTTACATATGCAAGCTCTCTTCATTATATTACAATTGAATATTTCTAATTCAAAAAAGAGTATTAATAGCAGATTCTAAAAACCTGTATGGGAGCCTTGAAAAGACATCTCTTTATGTCTCAGGAAAAGAGTTACAGTCTATGTCAAGAGTCTCCCATTTGTTAACTTTGGAAAGCTGCAAAGAAATTACAATGGAGGGGACTCGGAGCCTGGGTGCTCTGGGCTCCTGTGGATTCTTCTCTTCCACAGGGTTTCTTTCTTCACCAGTTCTACCATGTGACTGTGCCTAGAAGTGTTTCCTGGTAAGGGGATGCCTCTAAGGAAAGAGTCCTGGAGCAGAATGCAGGCTGGATCAGTTTAGCGGGGAAACACCGCATATCCTAAAGAAGAGGGGCTAAACAAAGTCATACATTGTCTAACTCAGCTAAATAAAATTGAAGTACAATGTTTGGCACATAGTAGGTGTTCAGTAAGAGTTCAACGATTGCTCAATCAGGGACCCCCAAAAACACCTCTTCCCAGGTTAGATGATTTTTTAGCAGGACTCATAGGACTAAACATATAGTTTTACTCATGGCTACAATTTATTTCAGTGAAACCATGCAGAGCAAAAACTGCAAAGGGAAAAGGGTATGGGGTGTAATCTGAAGAACACCCAACCCAAGTTTTCAGAATCCTTTCCAGGTGGAATCACACAGGACATGCTTAATTACCCCAGGAATTAATTGTAATGTGTAAAATGCCATCTTCCAGGGAAGCTCATCAGAAACTCAGTTCCCAGGGATTTTTGGGAGGTTTGTCATATAAGCAACCTTTGCCTAGCATTCCTGACTTCCATAAAGAAAGTAGATGGTTAGCATAAATCATATTGTTTGCTCAACCAATTTATGCACAGTGAGATATTTTTATCAGTTAGGGTTGTGAGAATCTTCCCCAAATCTAAGTTCCCAGATGCCAGTTGAGGGTCAACCTTGCAAGCAGATGTCTCTAAGGAAAACAGCCTCAGTCCTGCTCTATTAACTCTCTTTATTTCACAGTGGCAAAGTAGAGAGATGGAGTCAAAGACCAATCCAGGTCTTTGGATCTACTTGGCCAAGTAGTTTTGGCTTTTACCTAGAGTAATGTAGGAGGCCACTGGAGGGTTTTGAGTAAAGAAATGACATGACCAAACTTTCTTAAAAAGATTACTCTGGCTGCTGTGCTGGGGATATATTGTAAGGGGCAATGGTGGAAGATGACCAGTTCAGAAGCTAAAGTACTGAAAAGATGATGACACGGATCAAAGTGAGAATTTGGACATGGTGAGACGTAGTCCAATTCCAGATATATTTTGAAGATAAGGCCAAAATTTGCTGATGGATTGAATATGAGATACCATATAAAAAGAGGAGTCAGGAATTATGCCATGATTTCTGGTGTGTACAACTAGAAGCATAAAATTGTTATTTACATAATGGGGATGAGCGCCAGTGCAGCATATCTTGGATGGATACTTGGGAGTTTAGCTTTGAATAGTATAAGATGCTTTTTAGATATGTACAGGTACCAAGTAGGCAGTTGGAATAAAAGCATGGGATTCAGGGAAAATTTCTAGCAGGAGGTATATGTTTGGGAGTTATGAGCCTATAGAAAATATTTAAAGTCATGAAATTAGATGAGATCACCAAGTGAGCAAGTGTAGATGCAAGAAAGGACTGATGTGGTTTAGATCTGTGTCCCTGCCCAAATCTCATGTTAAATTGTAATTCTTAATGTTGGAGGTGGGGCCTGGTTGGGGGTGATTAGATCACAGGGGTGGATTTCTCAGGAATGTTTAACATCATCCCTGCTTGGTATTGTCCTCACAATATTGAATGAGTTCTCATGAGATCTGATTATGTAAAAGTATGTAACACCTCCCCTCTGGCTCTCTTGTTCCTCCTCTGGCCGTGTGATGTGTCTGCTCCCCTTTTTGCCTTCTGCTATAATTGTAAATTTTCTGAGGCCTCCCCAGAAGCCAGGTAGATGCCACCACCATGCTTCCTGTATAGCCTGCAGAACTGTAAGCCAATGAAGCTTCTTTCTTGATTAATTACCCAGTCCTAGGTATTTCTTTGTGGCAGTATGAGAAGGGACTAATGCAAGTACCAAGAATCTAACCTTGGACATCTTTGTTTAGAAGCCAGAGAGACTGGCAGTGGAGACTGAGAAGGAAATGCCTGTGAGGGAGGAGGTCAACCAAGAGATGGTGGTTTTGGAAGACAAGTGAAATAAATGTTTTTAGGAGGAAGAAATGCTCAACCCTATCAAATGCTGATAAGTCAAGTGAACAGAAATAGAATAACCATTAGATTTTTTCAAACTAGAGGTAACCTGAGAGGAGATGATCTTGAGAGGGGGCAGCTTTGCTGGGTAGCTGTCAGTTTTATGTAGTTACTAGGAACAGAGGCTCACTCTAGCTGATTAAGTAAAAGCACCAAGTACAAAAACAGCTCCAGGGACTAGATTCCACATGAGCCTCAGAAAATTCTGTCTTCCTTATGGCTTTTGGCTTTGGATTGCCACAGCTCATTCGGTATAGAATCTACAACTGGACGTCATGGGATGCAATCTTTGGACTTGTGCTCTTATTGCTAACTTCCTCACTATCCTGGTTTTCAGTTCTGGATTTCTAAAAAAAAAAAAGAAAAAAACAAACAAAACAAAACAAAACAAAAAAACCCCACTAATTTTTCACTCACTTGTTCATACCACCCTAAATGGATCTTAAGATATAAGTCACTACCAGCCTATTGAGTGGCTTATTTTGGATTAGGTTTCCACCCCTGTGTGCTCACCTATAATTTACTGGGGGTGATGAGAATTGGAATCATATGATAGAAAATATGGACATAGGCAAATGATGTGCTTTACATCTATTGAGAAAAGGAAAATCCAGGGGTATTTTTGAACTTCATCATTCTGCTAATATTTCATCTGCTTGTGGGTGGTGCTGTTGGATGGAATAACTTTACTCTTAATTCTTGCCCTGCCACCACTATGACTCTGGAATTATAGGGTTACTATTTATTTGTTAATGAACACTATTTGGCCCTGTCCATCTAATCCTAAATTGTCTCTGGTTGCACATTTTTGTGTCATATATATTTGCTCAGATGTAGTTGCAGCAGATCATGGAGGATGATGTCTCTCTCTAGATTAATGGAGAGTATGGTTTCTCTACTGCCATTTGGCCCACTTAATACAGGAGGGGAATGAATTCCACCCTGCAAATATGTATATATATTTAGACTGTTTCTTTATTCTTGCTTGTATTGTACCAAATTGGCCAAATTAATTTTTAGTCAAGTTTTTATTGTGTTTATCTTCTAAATTTAAGGACTATGTTAAAGGAAGAAAAAAATGCATACAACTTTATGAGAAAAAAAGCAGATGTCTGTTTTTTAAAAATTCTATATCAGCACAGAAATACACATGGACAATTGGTTGGGATAACTTTTAAATAAATGTGTAATTCAGTTAGTGATTGGAAGAGACTTACAGACTAGCATTAGACATTTATATCTAATGTTAAATCACAATAAAATTTTTATGCTTTAGAAGTTGTTTAGAAACTATTTTTATTAGTTACATTTATTAATGTTAGCTTTGATTATCTAGACCACTTCTCGTACCTTCATTATTGGATTTTAACTTATTATGTTGTAAGTCTTCTTCTAAATTGTAACCTTTAATTATCACTGGAACATTGATTTCTTGAAGCCTCTGGGCTACCAGTGACCTTTACATTTAAAAGAGAAATTTCTTTACCTTCTAAGAAGAAGGTGATAGAGAATAATATTAAACCACCAGAGAGAAACATCAATTTGATGTTCGTATATCATTGCTATTTTATACAATTAGTTGCTACTTATTTAACCTAGTAATGTTCAAAGAAAGGGAAGGCCTTCAACACAGATATTGTCTAACACTATTTTTTAAAAAAAAATCCTCAAGCTGAAAGATTCTTTATTTTTAAGAAAGAGATACAAATATTTTAAGCATGAACACTGGACGTTTTGGTTAGAATAGATCTTTGTATGTTGTCTAAACAGAGGAGTAAGAGGAATAATTATCTGGTAAATTGGAAAAGGTATGCAGTCTATGTGAATTACCTAAATTATCAAATCAATGTGACTGTTTCCATTTAAAGATTGATCACACAATTTTGCATTTTTTCAATAGACTTAAGTTCTGGACTTAGGGAAGATATCACCTATCTAAACAATTACAAAGGGTACAGACAAAGTACCTTTGTAGTATTATAGAACCCAGAAATTGTGGTGTGGAAAAGGATTTTGGAGAGCATCTACTTATTCAACCTTCTTATTTCATCAGGTGAAGGAATGTGTCCCAGACAAGTTCTATGGAGTCCCTATCTTATAAATTAGGTTGCAGAGAAAAATCCCAAACTTAATTGATCTTTTGATTCTCAATCCAGTGCTCTGTTTACTATAGAGAGAGGCTCTTGCTAAGGTTTGAAAAGAAAGCTTCAGGTTGAATTTTTAAAAGCTGTATTTTCTACCATAGGAAGTAATCATTTGCTTCCCAGTAAATGCATGCAAATACAGAATGATTAAAAATCATAAAAAGAAAGGTAAACACAACTCTAAATTTAAAATGCTTGTGAGACAGTGAAAATTTAACATTAACATTAATTTGTTGATATTATGGAATTCATATAAATGTACTTTAAGTATAATAACGGAATTGTGGCATTAACGAGAATCCAAGAATATACTGAAATATTCACAGAGAAAATAAAAAATAAATATATACATTCTAAAGGTGCTCAAGAGAAAATCTGGCAGGAGAGAAGCATACTACTTGACTGAGGCGTTGGCAGTGAAGAGCTGTGTGACCGCAGTGTAGTCAGAGCCTCAAGGGAAGCCACTACCTTGAGGGGCTCACCAAGACACCAGGTCTGGTTCTCAGTTTTCCTTGTTCAGAGAGTTATTTTTATTTATCAGACTCTGGGGAATTGATTGAAACTATCCAAGCTTACCAGTTTATTAATTCATAGTAGGGAACTTCATTTCCTATGGTAGGAATAATTATATCTGCTACTCAGGACATTACCTTTGAAATATCAAAGTACCTGGGAAACTGAATGGGAAATCAAAGTTTCCTAACAAGCATGACACCAGAGCCAAAGGAGCTGAATAGATTGTGGGATGTTTCATTCATAAGTAAAACTGCCTGGAGACTTGCTTTTGCTCACTCTATATCTTTCTTTTCTAAAAAAGGACTTATTTTGTAAGGGCGCTTTCTCCTTAAGAGGCCCATGAAAATGATTTTTCTCCAACTTCTTCTTGATCATCAAGAATGTTATGACTAGCCAGGCATGATGGCTTATGCCTGTAATCCCAGCACTTTGGGAGCCCAATGGCAGGGGGATTGCTTGAGTTCAGGAGTTCAAAACCAGTCTGGGCAACATAGTGAGACCCCATCTCTACAAAAAAATTTATTAATTAGCCAGATGTGATGCTGTGCCCGTCTTTCCAGTTATTTGTGAGGCTAGGGTAGAAGGATTGCTCGAGACCTGGAGGGTGAGGCTGAAGTGAGCCATGATCACACCAACCTGGGTGGCAGAGTGAGACCCTGTCTCAAGAAAAAAGAAAGAAAAGAAAAGAGAATGTCACATGTTAGACAAGTTTCATGCAAAAATTTCAAGGTTATATTAGACTAGTCTTCCATAACGTAATCCTTAGTCATGTAAATTGGATTTTGTGGATCTCTTTATAAAACTATCTTTCTTATCCTGGTCTCTCCAATGTCTGACATGCAGGAAATCAGATGTCAGCAAACAGGGGCCATGCTAAATCCAGGCAGAGACTGCTTTGTACTGCCTGCAAACTAAAAATGGCTTTTATATTTTGAAATGTTTGAAAATAATCCAAAAAAAGGATATTACATAACAAGTACAAATGATGTGAAATTCAAATTTCAGTGTCCATAAATAAAGTTTTATTGGAATGTGTTTAGCACAGTTATGTATGACAGAGTTGAGGAGTTGCAGCAGAGACTACATGGTTTTCGCAGTCTAAATATTTACTATCTGGTCCTTTACAGAAAAGATTTGCTGACCTTGAAGTAGACAATTAATATTTCTTTAATATATTAAAACCTCTTTGTGAGTGGCTAATCTCAGTAGATGTTGGTTCACAATTTCTACTTATAGAGGATGGATGTTATATTCCCAATATCTGAAATATGGTATTATTTACTCTCTCCTTGTTAATCACTTAATAGTCATCAAATTCTTTCTTCATACAATTATGG
Organism: Macaca fascicularis; assembly: GCF_037993035.2. Classification (NCBI taxonomy): domain Eukaryota; kingdom Metazoa; phylum Chordata; class Mammalia; order Primates; family Cercopithecidae; genus Macaca; species Macaca fascicularis. The sequence continues at coordinate 154,858,678 of NC_088377.1, forward strand.
CTTATTGTCTCAACTAGATAAATTAAAATGGTCAAATTTAGGTCTAAATTTTAGAGGCAATGACATAAAGGAAAATCTTGCTTTTTGCAAATAATTTTGAATGAGACTTTGAAAGGCAGCATAAGGCAAGATAGACCACAGGTTTGATGCCTTTGTTTTAAGTCTTAGCTGATTGGCTGTTTACAGTTCCTAAATTCATGAATAAGTTTATATAGACCAGCTGTGCTAACAATGCCTACTCATTTATATTTAATTAGTAAGATTAGTGATAAGGTTAAGAGGAAATTGGAAAGAGAGGTATGTCTGAATCTCTGGCAAATCACAATTACATGAGTCAGCCAAGTCCATAATCCTCTGACAGAGCCCCATCAACACTGAAAATCAGTTGAGGTAATACATGTTTAGCGCTCCTGAAAGTAACTGGAGTAGTTTCTCAATGCATTTGGTTTCTTGCATTGAAAAAAACTTTTAATTATTATACCTGTTCTCTGTCCTTTTATCTACAAGACCAAATGTACTTGAATACATTTTCTTTAGGGAAGTATTCTAATCTTGCATTTATTTTCAATTATCAGAGCTCCCAGTGATATAGTTTGGATTTGATCATTGGAGGAAGGGCCTGGTGAGAGGTGATTGGATCAAGAGGGCGATTTCCCCCTTTCTGTTCTCGTTATGTGAGTGAGTTCTCACAAGATCTAGTTGTTTAAAAGTGTGTAGCACTTCCCCCTTCTCTCTCTTCCGCCTTCTCCAGCAATGTAAGACGTGGCTGCTTCCCCTTTGCCTTCCGCCATGACTGTAACTTTCCTAATTCCTCTCTAGCCATGATTCCTATACAGCTTGTGAGTTAATTAAACCTCTTTTCTTTATAAATTACCCAGTCTCAGGTACTTCTTTATAGCAATGTGAAAACCGGCTAATACACCCAGTTACCAAATCTGTACTTCCTAGATTTGGAGTCTTTAAAAACACATGTTTTAACCAGACAAAGTGACTCATACCCATAATTCCAGCAACTCAGGAGGCTGAGGCAGGAGGATAGCTTGATCCCAAGAATTTGAGACTACCTTGGAAAACATAGCAAGACATTTTCTCTAAAAATATACTAAAAACTTAGCCAGACCTGGTGGTGCACACGTTTAGTCCCAGCTACTCAGGAGGCAGAGGTGGGAGCATTGCTTGGGCCCAGGAGGTTGAGGCTGCAGTGAGCTATGATGGTGCCATTATACTTCAGCCTGGGCAACAAAGCAAGATCTCAAGTCAAATAAATAAATACATAAATACAAACACTTGTTTTTCACACTGAAGATTGAAAGGCTGACTTCATGTCTGGGACCCACACTTTAACCCCATCCAGTCCTTAGAGCAGCCCCAGCTGGACTATTTTTTTTCTTTCTCAAACCAGGTCCTAGTTTTTTTGTTTTGTTTTGTTTTTTGTTTTTTGTTTTTTTTTTTTTTTTTTGCTCAAGACTTTGCGATGGTTTTCCATTACATTTGTAATAAAATATAAACGTCCAACCTTGGCCTACAAGTGACAGCATGACCTGGCCCTGCCTGTGTACCAGTCTCATGCTGTCTCTTTGATCCCATGTCAGTCGCTCTGGTCTTTTGAACATGGCAAGCCCTTTCCAGCCACAGGGCTATGGTGCTGACTGCTCCCTCTGCTTGAAGTACTTTTTCATTATTCTTCTCATTGCTTCTGCTTATAATTTAGGATGGAACTTAAATGCCATCTCTTCATGGAATGATTGCCTTTTCTTCACCCCTACCTAAGGTAAGATGGCCGGATTTTCTTCCTTCAATTGTCAAAGAAAAAATGCCCTGGACAAAGATACTAAACAAGGAAGACTTAATTAAACTATTGCAATAGAGGAGACAGAGTGAACTCAACACCACTGAAATAAAAATCCAGAGAGTGTTTAAGCACCGAGATGAGCTAGTGGAAAAGTCCTATAGAATATTGAGGGGGAGGTTTTCAATGTGATTAGATCATCTGTGTTTACTAATTGGTTAAGTTAGACTCCTACCTTCCCATAGAGACTGGGAGATAGGGGCGCTACCATCCCTGATGATTACGTTTCAAAGCTTTGCCCCAGGTCCTTCAGAAAGACATTCCTGGGTGGTAAACTGTCAAAGGGCTGGGGGAAGATTGCGTCTCAAAGGAGTAGAGAAAGCAATTACAATGGCAAGTTTTCTCAAGTAAATGCTCTAAGGAAAGGGAAGCGGGTGGGGGGGGGGAACCTATAATCAGGCAGAAACCCGTGTAAAGTTCAGGCAAACTGAGGAAAAATTTAAGGTGATATTGGCCACCATTATGCTCCATCACAGCATTCCAGTTACTTCCTTCATAACATTTATAAAAGTAGTTATTACTTAATTTCTTAAACTATGCATTCTGTCTGCTCCACTAGAATATAAGCGGCATGAGAGAAGGAACTGTGACTGCCTTATTCTTTGTTATACCTTCAGTCCTTATGACAGTGCCTAGAACATAGTATATAACTGAAGGAATGTTAACTGAACGAATATATGATTGGTTGTGAACACAGAGGTAAGTGGGTCTTGGAGAGATATTTCAAGCATACTGATAATATTAACAACTGGGTCAGTGACTGTATGTTTTACTCTGTAAATACCTATGGAGACACATGGTATAAAAATACTGAACTTGTGAACTAGCGACTACTAATTGTAAGTGCTTTAAACAAAAACCAATGTATGAGTATTAAACCATATTCAATGGGAAGGGTAACATGATGGTATATTTAATTAGTTCATATAATTCTTTTGTGTGTGCTATATATTCATCCATGGCAGAATTGCTGCTAAAGTGAGACCTTGTACATTTGTTTTTGTATTCATGGTAAACATGTGCCCATTCCAAGACTATTAACATAATCAAATACAGTTAAGGAAGTTTCACTCTACAGAGACATAATATCAGAATAAGACCCGTAAAAAACTTGGGCACCCTACAGATTCATGAAATTACCAAGGCATGGGTGTGACTTTCATAATTAAACTAACTAAATTACAACATCCAAGTTGTAATATATTCATTTTATGCAAATGCATCAGTAAAGAGCAAAATGCTACAGTACTGGAAAACCATGTTTTTCATGAAAAACAAGGATGACTCATTAGGCATGCATCCCACAAGGTCTGTTCTGTATTCAGAGAGCCAAGAAAATATAGATCACATCTCATTTCTGAAAAATTTATTTTATTAGAAACACTGGCTCCAGATGACTGACTCTTGAAAGCTGAGATAATCAATCAGAACATGATGACATCTTTTGCTTAAGGTTAATTGTACTCTCAATTGTCCTTAAAAGATCATGATTTTATGGTAATGAGGGAAAGCTAATGTTCAAAAATTCAGATCACTTACAGTGAAGTTTTTAACAAGAAGTATGATGCCAGTAAAGAATGAGATGTTCTTTTAAATTAAATAATTTACATGCATTATATTTTGTTTCCTTAAACACATAGTGTGTTTGATTGGAAAGTGGACCACAACTTTTAAGATCTCAAAATCCTTAATGTTAAAAAATTGACAGTTTACAGAATTTTTTAGGTATATTCAATTATATTTTGACCTGTAAAGATCTTTTCCTTTGATTATCTAAACACATGCAAATGCCTGGCTATTCTAGACTATTTGTTCATTTATTTATTTATCTTTAAACATACTTGCCAATGGTCTCACCATCTCCCTTAATTTCGAGAACCATCTGGAAATATATTTTTTGCTTGTGTTCTTATAAGAATCACAAACCCACTGTCAACAAGATAGATCAAAATATGAAGCATAGGAATCCTGGCACTAGGGAGTAAGGCTATTTGTTCTGCAGTGTCTCCTTAGGACATGATCTGAAGGAGTTAAACTGAATTAATGGGGTATCTGGGAAGTTAAGCAGCAGATACTATGTGGAAATCAAGGTAGGTAACTGGCATGTAAAAAGTCAAATGGAGGGTGGTTACAGAAGACCAGGGATGGAGGCAGGAAATTTTGCCTTATTGGTCCAGATTATTGTCCTCATTCAGCAAATGTGCAGTAAGCATGCTGAAAGATACTGAATTCTTTTCATATATTCTATATTTGGGTAATTGCTATAAATTCAATCACATCTTATGTTGGTGACCCCAAATGTTCCACCCAGGCTAAATTTCCTCCCTGCTCCAAATCAGCCTATGTAACTGTTTGCTTGACATCTGTGCTTGGATGGCTCACATGTTTGTCAAATTACTATAATGGAACTCTTCTTTGTACTCTACCCTCCCCAACCTGTACCCATCTGTTCCTTCTACTACCATAAAAATGTCTTCCCATCTCTATGTTCTAAATAATTTCTCAGCCTGAGACTCATCTTGGATTCCTTACTCTTTCTGTCAATGCTTATATTCAGGCCTTCAGGACACTCTGGGAAGCTAATGGCTAAAATATATCTTGGATTTGCTTTTTTCTCTCCATCTCTGTTATTTACCTCTTGGTTCAAGAATTTAACGTTTGTCTTTGGGATATGTAAAAAACCCTCCTAAATCTGCCTCCCATACAAATCTACTCCTCATACAAAAGTGCTCTTCTCAAAATCCAAACTGGATAATATAACTTTTATGCCTATAATACTGCAATGGTCTCCCATCGTTCTTGGAATAAAATCCAAATTTCTTACCATGACTTCCAAGACTGTCTACCTCCCCACCCTATCCCATGCTCCGCTCTCTTCACTCCCTGTGTCCACATTCACTGGCATTTAATTACATAGGCACATCAAGTTTTATCTTGTTCAGAGCCTTTGCACATGCTCTTTCTTCTGTGTAGATGCCCCCCTGCCACCTACATGTACACACCATTTGCACAGACAGTTCTTTCCCTTTCTTCAAATCTCAGTTTAAATTATTCCCTCTCAGAGAGACTTGCCTTGATTATACTACCTAAAGAAGTTGCTCCTCTGCTCTGCTCCTTTGTTATTCCTCATTTCCTCATTTCTATCTCTCTCTCCTTTTTTTCTTTTGTTTTTGATAGGGTCTTGCTCTGTCACCTAGCCTGGAGTGCAACTCAGTCTCCTGAATGCATGTAATCCTCCTGCCTCACTTTCCTGAGTACCTAGACGACAAGTATAGGTATATATCCAGCTAGTGGTTTTTTTTGTTTGTTTTTTTCACCTTTTGTAGAGAGAGAGTCTTGCTATGTTGCCCAAACTGGTCCCAATCTCTTGGCCTCCAGCAATCTGCCTGCCTCAGCCTCCTAAAAGATTTGGATTGAAGGCGTAAGTCACCAAGCCACCACTGCAGGCCTTTTTTAAAAAAAAAAATCATAAAAATGATTGCAATTCAAAATAATTCAATGTTTTTCTTTATTTTTCTCTTTTTCTTTTTGTTTATTCCTCGTAGAACGTAATCTTCAGCAGGTCAGAGATCTTGCTGACCTTGTTTGCCATTCTATGGTCCCTACCTAGCAGAGGGTCTGGCATACAATAGATGCTTCATAAGTATTTTATGAGTAAATGACTCTTGGGAATACAGAGCGGAGTAAGTTATGGCCCCTGTCCTCAAGCTTCCACTGCTGGATGAGAGAGGAACCCTAGAGGAGGGCCTATCCACAATTGCTATTGCTGAATAGGGGCCTACACAAAGTTCTATGGATGACAAAGGAACCCTGAAGTGTGTAGAAGGAGGGAATACACAGAAAAATATGGAGAAATTAGGAACGCTTCACCCATGAGCTGATATTCTAATAGGAAAGAAAGTTATCTTTGACCGAGATTCTGTCTTTAAGAGGAATCAGGGATACCCTCCCCTTCCCGGTTCCCCACCCTTCTTTCTGTCCTGGGAATATATATGAATAGGTGGTGAAATCTACAGGGATGGACTACAGGGATTAGTCCCTGTTGTTCTAAACTCTCTTCCATAATTCTTCTCTAATACTCCTTGCCTTTAGAAATTTCCTAATGAGGGCAGATGTTATTCCTAATTTAATTAAATTATTCCCTTCTGAAAACTTCACATTTGGTTTTCCTTCCTGTCTCAGAAAGAACATTCTTTCAAATGTTTTTCAGGTCCAGTAATTGTGGACTCACACATTTTCTTCTACTTGGAAAATCAGATATAAAACTCAGTCTAGTCCCTTAAGATTTTTCCTTCCTTCCTTCCTTCCTTCCTTCCTTCCTTCCTTCCTTCCTTCCTTCCTTCCTTCCTTCCTTCCTTCCTCCCTCCTTCCTTCCTCTCCCCTTCTCTCTCTCTCCTTTTCTCTCACTCTTTCTCACTCTTTCTGCTAATATATTTTACAAACATTAACATTTGTCTTAAGAACTTTTATAGAGTCTTTCTCACCAGTCCAACTGCCTGTTCATTTCCCGAAAATGGTCTGAATATATATTAAAGATCTTTTTCCCACTTAAACCTATCAGTATCCTTTTTAAACATTTTAAGTTTTATTTGGCATTAAATTCAATTACCTGATTATATAATTAAAAGTTATCTGGTTGGGCGCGGTGGCTCACGCCCGTAATCCCGTAATCCCAGCACTTTGGGAGCCCGAAGTGTGCAGATCGCCTGAGGTCAGGAGTTCCAGACCAGCCTGGCCAACTTGGTGAAACCCCATCTCTACTAAAAATACAAAAATTAGCCAGGTATGGTGGCACATGCCTATAATCCCAGCTAGTTGGGAGACTGAGGCAGGAGAATCGCTTGAACCCGGGAGGTGGGGGTTGCAGTGAGCTGAGATCTTGCCACTGCACTCCAGCCTAGGTGACAGAGTAAGACTCTATCTCAAAAAAAAAAAAAAAAAAGTTATCTGCGAGTCTTATTCATTCCTCTCAGTGTCTGCTACTGTATTTCTCATTTTCTCCTTTTAGGCCAGGCCAGTTGAGTACCAGGATGAGAAGAGAATGTAAAGAGAAGCGGATAGTATTGTTAATGTTATCTTCTGGTTGCCAACATGAGATATTTTCTGTGGTTAATTACACTGGAGGGATCGAGCTAGTTTTAGATCTTCCAGGTCATAGATTTCAGCTAGTCACAAATCCAAGGGGCTTTTTTAGACCAAAGAGTCATTAGATGTTTCCTAGTCTTTGATAAATCATTTGAAAATCCAGAAAATAATCAGATCAATCTTGAGTTCTTAAGTTCTCAAGACCTAAGATAGCATAATATTTGTGTAGTAGAATTTAGAGCTCATAATCTCAGGTATGGAAAAAATCTCATATTATTTACTTAAAAAGCTTAGCTCTAAATCTCTATTCAACTAAAGGGAAAAATCAAATGCAGCCGGTATGCCTCTACCCTCTTATGTTGTGCCAATGTTTCAGTGTTTTAAGAGATGCCAAGCCACTGAGTGAACCTCTTTCGTCATTGCTTATCCTGGAACCCACAGACCTTAGTCCCTTCTCAACCTAAGGACTTTCACTTTGTTCTACCATGAGGCTGTCCTTCCTCTAACCTTCTCTGCCGGGGCATCTGGCCTACTCTCTTCATTGGCCCTGATGCATTTTCAAAAAAAAAGCCAAGCTATTGACTACAGGCTTTTGTTGCCTTCTCCTGAGCCAAATTCCAGAAAGCAAGAATTACAAAGTTTTCCTTTTGGCTTGAAATAAGAGGTGGAGGAGGAACTCAGAGACACAACAATAAACATCTTACCACATTAGTCTTGATAAGACTAGAATAGATCCGCTCATGGGACTATGACTTGACCTTTCTTGAAATTGTGGTGACGTGTGCTTGCTTTGACATTAATCCATTTATTCTTTCCGAAAACATTTGTTAAGTGTCTACTATGTGCTAGGGAAAATCTACACTTGAGATTTGGGATATGTAAGTGAACCGAGCAGAGTAAGATGTTTCCCCTTATAATGTTAACATTACAGTAGGGGAAGAGACAAGAGACAGCATGGTGTGATGTGATCCAATATGATCAATGTGATGGGGAAAAGGAAGAGCAGAGTATGGTAGGGAGAATGGGGTGATTGGTCCTCCTTTTCACTATTTAAAGCATTGCTTCCCACTTTGCCCCTTAACTCTGAAACAACCTCTCTCCTTTGCAAGACGGACTCCAAGGAGCCTTGGACATGTTTTAGGCCCTTTAAAGCCTATGGGGAGAATTTGGGGCCTGTGTGAAAGGAGGTAGCCTCTGTGGAATTAGAAATTGCTAGGTAAAGGGAGATCTGAGCTGAATTGTTTCTTGATGTTTATAAGAGAAGAAAAATTAAAGTAGAAACCTGAGTAACCAAAGAGAGATCCCACAAGAAAGATTAATTGTTACACCTTGTGCTTAGTCCTCATAGTTTAAGAAATGGAAATCATGATCTTTTACACATCGAGTTCATATTTTTCTGCCCAATTGTTCTTTATTAGATTTCTTTTTTTTTTTTTTGGAGACAAGAGTCTCGCTCTATCGCCCAGGCTGGAGTGCAGTGGCCCGATCTCGACTCACTGCAAGCTCTACCTCCTGGGTTCACGCCATTCTCCTGCCTCAGCCTCCCGAGTACCTGGGACTACAGGTGTGCACCACCACGCCTGGCTAATTTTTTGTATTTTTAGTAGAAACAGGGCTTACCGTGTTAGCCATGATGGTCTCGATCTCCTGATCTCGTGATCTGCCTGCCTCGGCTTCCCAAAGTGCTGGGATTACAGGCGTGAGCCACCCACCGCGCCTGGCCTATTACATTTCTTAGTAAGGGATTTGCTGTAGACCCTGGAGATCTTAGGTGACTTTGCCAACAATGGTCTCTGCAGAAAATGTGAGAAAAGAGGATAGTGATATTGAGAGAATGACAAAGAGGTCTGTGTTCTATCTTTTAGTGTGGGTTAAATGACCAAAATAATCGTTTGGGAAACAGAAAGCCAGATTGTTACCAAGTAGCCAAATTAGTGACACTCTGTGGGCTGGGGGATTAATCACAGTGGCCAGGTGGCGAATTAAATATTCAGAATAGTTAGGAGGGCTGATTTATGTAGTGAGATTTCAGCTCCTTCTACCATTGATCTTTAAAATAGCATATCATATCTGGTACAAGTCCGCATCAGGCAATTAGGTATTAAGTCTAAGATTACAATTCTTCTCACCATATAAAGCATAATTTAGACATCTCTCTTCAAAAAAGGCAAAGGTTTTTATGAACCCACATTTAAATGACATATTACTTCAGCACTTTCCTCATGTGATGGCATATTTATTAATGACATTTTTACCTTTCTTGCTTCTATATTTAATTACATGCTTCTTAAATTAAAAGAGTTTGTTTTCTGTTTATTATATCTCCCTTACACTGAAGGTTTCATAAGATATAATTATTGATGAAGCTTTTTTTATACCCATTTATCTTAATGTGTTGATGGATCAATACCTGACTGTGTAAGATAGGGTAATGATTTTTGCTGTAACAACCTAAATGCAAATTTAGCGTTTTAATGTGATAAAAGCTTCTTCCCGACAAGCCTAACAATTCTACACTGGTGTTCCTGGAGGTAGGAAGTTTCCTCCACGTAGTAAATCAGGGACCTAGGTTTCTTCCATTTTGTGGCTTTGACATCACTCGGGGACTCTTAGTTCAAGAGACAGAGATGATGGATAATTTTTTTTTTTTTTTTAAATCCCAGCATGGAAGTGACTTCCACTGGGGAGAACTAATTACATGGTTCTTGGATGTAAGGGCAGTCTGGAAAATGTAGTATTTTGGTGAGCCAACAGCTTATAGTACTGAATTTTCCATATGGAAGACAGTAAAAAGTTTTGTTGGACACTAGCCATCTGTGCCACATTGACCAATAGTGTAACAGAAATACCCACTTTGTTACTTCAATGTAATTTCTGCATAACAATCTGTACATATTAAGCTTCTTTTATTTAATGTCAACAATGCATTTATACATTTTTCTACCAGTCTTCTAATAACTTTATATTATTTCTTATTTACCTCTTATATCATTTCTTTAGAGGACAGATGAGTACTTTGCCCTGGTTCTGTTATAAGGTATAGCAAGGAATGGTAGGCAGATTGGTTCTTTCTCTTTTGGCAGAGATTAGAAATGAAGTGCTCACTGTTAATGAATTATATATCGGGCACATCAGGCCCATTTTGTTCTCTTCCTCTGGGTAAAACAGGGCAAGTGCATAAGGCCATACACCGCTGGATTATTCTCTTCCCCAAGAACATTCTTGGTGTGTTTCTTTGTGCTGCCTATCAGTTATGTGAGCACTTACTCTAAGAATGTGAATCTGTGCCCATGGGAATATTATGTCTTTCTGCAGTCAACTGGAAAGTTATTGAATTATGTAAAGTATCACAAGTTCATTCTGATGAAATGTATATCGTCATTGATTTATTTTCCTGAGTTATGTTTTTATTAGATCAAAATCACATGAGAGTTTAAGGGAAAAATATAAGACAAAACACAAAACAAATGACATTTGCAGTATCATTATTTTCAGATGTGATGTAGATAAAGGAAAAGAATATTTCACAAATGACAATATCATATTTTTATCTGGTCTTGGACTTCTCACATAATCTTGTTAAGAGAAAACAAGGAATAATGCAACTTCTCTTTCCCAGTCTCAGAGAAGAGAACAAGACTGTCCATTTTTCTTCCTTTAAATATCAGTACAAGCGAACAGCCATACATCAGTGTGTTCTCTCAAAGTTGCTAGTCATTTGGTAAATTCCTAAAATATTTTATTCCCAATTTTTTGGATGCATACATATTATCAAATCACTTTGAAAGCTGCAAAGTGTAATGCAAAAAGTGAGCAGTCACTTTCATCCTCCGTCAAAAGGAAAAAAAAGATACAAGCTCATCTTAAATTGATATTCATTGAGAGATTTGTATATCCTGAAAACCATTACTACTTCATAGTCCCCAAACACGGCTAGATATATGGCATTTGTGATTAAGATCAAATATTATCTTTGTAATGGGATTTTACATTTGACTGAATGTATGTCACAGATGATAATGTGGTACCTCCACTTTTTCTGAATTGGTCATCTAATCCTGGATGGTAAGCAAACAGAAACATGTACTCTGAGGGTTTGCATCTTTGTGTCCTGACATCAACACTTAAAGTCTTGGCTTTAAAGAGTCTTCCATTGCTACTACAGTGAGTTTGACAGGCTTGGATCTAGTGGGGTGGCTACTGTCAGGGGAAGTTCGGCTGTGTAAAATTTCATAAAATAAAACCTGTTTTGGCAATAGCAAGAAATGGAATTGCTCAACAGTAAGCTTGCCTAAGCCTGAACAGACGGAAGAAAAGTAGAGCAGACTGCTCCACAGATGATGATAAGCAACAATCAGACCCAAAGATGAGTGGCTTGATCCAAGGAGAATTAAAGAAGCCATTTGCATCAGATGTTGGAACAGTTAAGCCACGCTTGCAGTCGGTGAATGTCATTGGAAGCTGCTTTAAATAATGTGATGCAACATATATATTTTATGGATTTGCAAAGCCAGATGGGATAAGGAATAAGAATTTTAGAGGGAAAAATCTGGCAAGAAACACTTTTATAGATGTCACTCTGAACTGATGCATTATGGAAAAGTGAACTAATGGGCTTAGGAAAGAAAACATTATCATAAATATTACACAGAAATCTTAGATTTCATCAGAACTTTAAAGTTTAGGTGCATCTTATTGCCTACACTAAAGCAGAATACACTTCCCATCCCTGCCATCTCATGCTTATTAAAAAAGCTAGTGTGTGTGTGTGTGTGTGTGTGTGTGACTATTTGTGTGCGTCTATCTCTATCTTTATAAACATTAAAGATATTTATATATCTTCATAGATTGTATATCTTTATCTACTTTATAGGGGTAGATATAGATGATACAGATATAGATATATACCAGAACTGAACTTCTTGCATCCCACTCTTGATATTTTACTTAATTGCCATGAATTAACAAACTTATAAATAATCTCTCAGACTTACAAGTTCATTTTAAAATAAGCACTTTATTTTGAAATAATTTTATCTTTATAGAAGAGTTGCAAAGATACACAGAGTATTTCTCTATATACTTCACCCAGCTTCCTCTAATGTTAACTTTCTACATAACCTTGATACACTTATAAAAGCTAAGAAATGAACATTGCCACAATACTGTTAACCAAACTATAGTCTTCATTAAGATTTCACAGTTCTTCCACTGTGTTCTTTTCCTAGATAGCTAGGACACCACACTGCACTTAGTCATTATGCCTCCTTAGTCTCTTCAGATCCGAGACAATTTCCTGCTCTTCCCTTTCATGAACTTGGTACTTTTGAAGAGTCCGGGTCAAGTATTTTGTAGAATGTCTCTCAGTTTGGTTTTTACCTTATATTTTCTCATGAATGTTCTGAAGTTATAGTTTGAAGAAGAAAGGCACACAGGTGTTGTGCCCTTTTCTTCATACCATATCAGGGAACATATGCTGTCAGATGGCTTATTACTTGGCTAAGGAACTGTCTGCCAGGCTTCTCCACCATAAACTTACTATTACCTATCTTTTTGCAAATCTGTGTATCTTTTATTCAGGAGTTACACATAGGAGAAGTAATTATCATCAAGCTACCTTAAATTATTAGTCACATTAGGTGAACAAGAAGAGATCAGTTTTAATGGCATTGACAAAAGCATATAATGTGGAGAAAATAATTCTTCGTCTCCTGAACATACAAATAGAATATTCAGAACATCCCTAGATTTACATTTTAAAATGCTACATAGGAATCATCTTTTTGACACATCTTTTGTCCTACCAATGCCTATGCATATAAAGCAATATTAGGAAATAGAAAAGGGCTCTTTCTTTATGACTCTCTTAGCTTTCGTACTTTGGCTTTTTTTCTTTTAAAGAACATGGTCATTTAATCAGTTCAATTTGGCACAGGTAAACAGCTGTTCAAACATCTGATAACACTTGTCTTTTAATCTATCACTGGCGTGTGTAGGCATAGGCTCTATTATAGTATCTTGGGTCACTAAAGAGAAAATCAAGGATATTGTAAATTGATATTGTAAATATGCAGAGACCACACTGCACTGAACAGGTTACCAAGATGAAAACAGAAAAAAATGAAATAAAATTGTAAACATTTTTATGATTCTAACATTTCATTGTTTTAAAACATTTTCAATGCGCATTGACAATGAAGAAGAAATATAGACACCTTATAACATCACAAAGGTAACCTCCCTCAGAACTTCAATGGTTTAAATGGTTGCACAATGATGCTGAGGTTGTATGAAACTGTGAAAACCGGTACGAGGCAACTTCATATTCCTATGATTATTTTTTTTTCAACTTTTAGATTCAGGGGGCACATATGCAGGTTTGGTGTATGAATGATCCTGTCGCCCAGGTAGTGAGCATAGTCCAAAATATAAGAAACTAGAAGCAAAACATCTAATAAATTTACACATTTAACAATACTTAAATACTGTTTAAATATTTTAAAAAAGAATTTGTTACATACCACCTAAGATTGCCAAGCCACCTTCTGTAACCCTCGCCTCCTCGCACCTTCCCTGCTCTGGTAGTCCCCAGTGTCTATTGTTCCCATCTTTGTGTTGCTGTGTACTCAATGTGTAGCTCCCACTTATAAGTGAGAACACATGGTATTTGGTTTTCAGTTCCTGTATTAATTCACATAGGAAATTAGCCTCTAGCTGCATCCATGTTGCTACAAAGGACATGATTTCATTCTTTTTTATGGCTGTGTAACATTCAGTGATGTGAATGTAGCATGTTTTCTTTATCCAGTTCACCATTGATGGGCATCTGGGGTTGATTCTGTCTTTACTATTATGAATAGTGCTGTGGTGAACATATGAGTGCATTGTTTTGGTAGAGATATATATATATATATATTTTTTTTTTGGCTGGGGTATATACATGGTAATGCGACTTCTGGGTCAAATGGTAGTGTTCCTATCCTTTTTTTCTAATCATGTGGTGCTAAAGGTAATCAATGCTTGCTCTGTGGGCTCATTAATTCAAAATCTGGACATCTTCAAAGTCCTGTGGAGAAGATATCTGGGGACCTCAGAAGGGCACAAGACTTTCCTAAAGAAGGAGCAGAATAAGCAGCTGGCCAGCTGGAGCTGAGAATAGGACCTATCCCTCTATCCCAGTATAATACACTGTACATTTTGGAAGGAGGAAATTACAGGTGAGAATAATAATAAAAAAAGAGCTGCTTTACTAAAATCACAGCAAAATAGAGAAAGCATCAGGCAATAAACCTGGCTTGCTGATCATGTCACAAAGGCTTACTAAAGATGGGAAGAGAGTACAGCTCAGGACAGCCTGAGCAGGAAGCCTTGCTTATCTCCATTTAGAATCAAAAGAGGATGGAGCAGAGCAGGGAGCCCAGGCACAAGTCGAGGTAACTTTGGTTGTAGCATCAGGATCCTCAGTGGCAGACATTGCTCCAGGGACCCAGACCTGAGCAGGAGAGGATGAAAGTGATCCTTGTTCAGGTAGTTGCTGAGAAAAAGGTGAGGCATGACTTTAGGAATTATTTAGGAGGGATTTGAGATACATGGAGTTTTTGTGAAGCAAATAGGAGCAGAACTAGAGATACTATATTTTTGCCAATGTTACTGTGATCCTATTTTGTTGGCCATGGCTTGGGCAAACGTAGGGTATAAGACATTTAATTTATGTGCAATTTTGAATGCTTTATTATATGTGTGAACAATGCCAATTCTATTCTGTCTGTTTGGAGTTAGATACTGAAGTTCAATTCATAAAGACACATGAAACAATAACTAAATCTGAGCTCCATACATTTACAGAAATACATTTACAGTAATATTCTTGAAGGGATCTGGGAGTTTAGAAATTATAGATATATATTTATATGAGCCAGATTTCCTCCTCTCCTATGAATTGGAATAAAATTTGAAAATTGGTTTTAGTGGTTATGCCAAAAAAGGAGGAAGGAAGAAAGAGGAAAAATAGAAGGAAGGAAGGAAGGAAGGTAGTCAGTTGTTTGACTCCATTAGTTTGGACTACCTAAAATATTTTTACAGCAGACTTGACACTAAAGTCAAAGGATTCAAACCACTTTGTTAGTCCAAATGTCCCTAAATGGTGTTACTTATGACGCTTGCTGTAAATGGCTCAGTATGAATATATATAGGAGGGAGAAGTAATCAGGGAAACATGTACAGAGACTAGTATGAAAAAAAGGAAATTCTAAAACTTCAAATCATCTGCTAGTTCTTCTGTGTTATTTGGAGCAGAAGATAGAAGGACTGGTAGATATCTAGTGTCAGATGTTGGATTGAGTCGGAATGGTAGCTAAATGCTGTGCATAATAAATACGGACATCTGAGAAAGGAGAGAGCTTTCTAAATGACAGGAGGCTGAGCAGTGTCTAAGTGTCTGTACAAACATGTAAACATTCTAAATTGAATAAAAACCCCTGGTGCGGCAAAACTTTAGTGCAGTGGGTTCTAATATATCAGAGAAAGGGCCTGAGTTCCATATCTGGACCTTCACAGAGCAGAAGGAATGGCTACAAGACATAAGTCTTGGAACCTACAGGAAACTGAAGAAATTCAGAGCTGGAAGTGGCCACAGAGATTTAGGCCCCAGAAATTCTCAGAAATACAGGGAAAATATTCAATTTCAGTTTTAATTTTACGTAAACTTTGAAGGAGATGGTGGCCTCAGCTACCACTTTGGTCTTTCCAACAGCATATTACTGGCAATAGTGGAATCAGGTAGGCGGCCAACAGTCCGGTGAGAGGACAGCTATTGGGTCCTGCTGCTAGTTATTAAACTGCATACAGATGGTAACAAGAATTTAGCCAGGGATCACAGCTTGAATCATTTTCTGATTGTATGTCACTCAGAATATTCTCCCTAAAAGTATTTCAGTCCTGGAGAAGAGAAGAAGCAGGAACAGCATGCATCCCTTGACTGCTGAGGGGAATCTAGGGTGACTGATCTCACATGACATTTATATTTCCTTGTAAAGAGCAATGAGATTCCTTGGTTATGAAGATCAATGAGATCAGTCACCATGTATCATTTATATCTCAAGTTACATATTTTTTTAGAACAAGCCACATGGACCTGTTAAAACTAGGATTTAAACACAACTGCAGGGAAATGATTATCTTAAGGTGAATTGCTTAAGAGGGAAATTGCATTTGGACATGGTGAGTGGTGGGTGTGGTGGTTTTTGAGTGTAGAGCTCTGTACTGAACAAATGAAGCATTTGGCTGCCACCTCTATTATGTATTGATGTTAACAATCCTAGCAAAGTTAGGAATAAAAATTGAGCACTTATACACACCAATCTGGAGAAAGAGGACTTTAAATTACCTTTCAGACTGTGAGTTTAATTGAACTGCTCCCATTTATTTCAGTCTAATGATAGTGGGTTTGCTAGATCATATCACCATTCTCTGAAATCTGCTTTATTCTTTTAAATAGCACAGAACCTGCAGTCTTCATCTCTAGAGAACATTCCCAACAAGTAATGCTTGCCTGCAAATTGGAATGCACCAGAGTCCTATTTAAAGGCCACCTCATTGACTTGCTGGCAGAATGGATGGGGAGAATGTATGCTTTATGCTCATACAGCTTCTTGAAAAAATGGACTGTGTAGAGTCAAGTTATTATTATGGTTATGCTCATTTATTTGTCAAGTGCCAAGGAATACACTTGACAAAGCAAAAAGAGGAAGCTGAAGATAATATGTGTGTCTCCTAGATAATGTTGTTCCAGGAAAATAAAGTTTCTATTCATCCTCAAGGCAGATGTATGCATTTTTTAATCAACTGAGTATTCCATGAAGTTCTTTTCATATTTTTAGCACATAAAACTTTTCTCAATTGAAATCATTGTCCTTATCAGCTGAATATAAAATAAAGTAAATGTTTGTTCTTCAGAGAGGATTCTTCCTGTAAAAACTTCCAGAATCACAAAAATGATATTTTCTATTCACTCCTGGCATTTTTGAAAGTCGTATTTCCTTCAAGATACACATGCCTCCTACACAAATTGTCTTTACAAATGTTACTAAGTCTTTCTCTCTCACTTGATGAAAGAGAGAACATCTGTCTTTCTCTAGATGCCCTTTCTAAGACATTCCCTGAAATAGTCATACTAATTCTATCTGAATTTATTTAAATAAACACTAATATGGCACCATGTCCATGGCACTTCTATAGGTTAGTGCAAAAGTAATTGCGGTTTTTGCCTTCTTGGAATTTGCCATTTGATATTGTAATATATTCTTAAATAAATGTGGTTATGTTATACATCATTTTAATGGGCATTTCCCACTTTATGTTTTTCCTTTTTTATTTTTGCTAATGACTAATTACTTGCTGTTTATTTTATGTTTATTTTAGACTATGGAAATGATGTTAGACACAAAGCAAATTCAAGTGATTTTCTCTCTCTTTCTTTCTTTCCCTCCCTCTCTCTCTCTCTCTCTCTCTCTCTCTTTCTCTCTTTCTCTCTTTCTTTCTTTCTCTCAAGACAGAGTCTCACTCTGTTGCCCAGGCTGGAAGGCAGCGGCATGATTTCGGCTCCCTGCAATCCCCACCTCCTGGGTTCAAGCAATTCTCCTGCTTCAGCCTCCTGAGTTGGTGGCTGGGATTACAAGCACCCGCCACGACACCCAGTTAATGTTTTGTTATTTTTAGTAGAGATGGGGCTTCATCATGTTGGCTAGGCTGGTCTTGAACTGATCTCAGGTGATCCACCCGCTTCAGCCTCCCAAAGGGCTGGGATTACAGGCATGAGACACTGCACCTGGCCATTTGAGTGATTTTTTATTCGAGTTGAAAATGGGTCTTAAAGCAGCAGAGACAACTCAAAACACCAACAACACATTTGGTCCAGAAACTGCTAATGAATGTACAGTTCAGCGGTGGTTCAATTGTCAAAGCTGATGCTCTTACAACTACATGAGAAGCTGCCGAAGGACTCAACATCTACCATTTTATGGTCATTTGGCTTTTGAAGCAAATCGGAAAGGTGAAAAAGCTCAATAAGTGGGTGCCTCGTGAGTGACTGAAATTTTTTTAAAAATTGTTGTTTTGAAGTGTTGTCTTATTCTATGTAACAACAGTGAAATATTTCTCAATCGGATTGTGATGTGGGATGAAAAGTGGATTTTATAAGACAACCAGACATGATCAGTTCAGTGATTGGACCCAGAAGCAGCTCCAAAGCACTTCCCAAAGCCAAACTTGCGCGTGTGCGCGTGCACACACACACACTCTCTCTCACACACACACACAGCCTTGCACTGTTTGGTGGTCTGCTGCCAGTCTGATTCACTGCACTACTGCAGCTTTCTGAATTCCAGAGCAACCATCTGAGGTATGCTCAGAAAATCGATGTGATGCACTGAAAATTGCAATGCCTGCAGCTGGCATTGGTCAACAGAAATGGCTCAGTTCTTCTCCAGGACAATGCCTGACCACACATGGCACAATGAACACTTCAAAAGTTGAATGAATTGGGCTAGGAAGTTTTGCCTCATCTGCCGCCATATTTACCTGACCTCTGGCCAACAGATTACCACTTCTTCACTTCAAGCATCTCGACAACTTTTTGCAGGGAAAACACTTCGACAACCAGCATAATGCAGAAAATGCTTTCCAAGAGTTCGTTGAATCCCGAAGTGCAGATTGCTATGCTACAGGACTAAACAAATTTATTTCTCATTGGCAAAAATGTGTTGATTGTAATGGCTCCTATTTTGATTAATAAAGATGTGTTTGAGTTTAGTTATAATGAGTTAAAATTCATGGTCCAAAACCACAATTACTTTTGCACCAAACTTTATTGGTCCTTTATAAATATTTACTCATTTAAAGTCCAAATAAGTCCAATTTAACTCATTTAAAGTCCAAATAAATAAATAAATAAATATTTACTTATTTGTAAGTATTTACTTATTTATAAGTCCTTTATAAATGTTTACTGGTTTAAACCCTCATAAATAAGCCTTTGAGAGATACACTATCATTATCCTCATTCTACTGATGAGAAACAAACTAAGGCACTCACTTCTGGGAATTTATCAGAAATCAGTTCGATTAGGATCAAGAAGTGTGGCTCCAAAGTTCACATGCTTAGCTGGTGGGCTCTACTCTTCTTTATGTATCACAAACTGGGTTTCTTTTTATCTAAGATATGCAATTCTGTTTTTTTTTTTTTTTTTTTTTTGACAGAGTCTTGCTCTGTCTCCCAGGCTGGAGAGCAGTGGCACGTTCTCAGCTCACTGCCACCTCCGCCTCCCGGGTTCAAGGGATTCTCCTGCCTCAGTCTCCCAAGTAGCTGAGATTACAGGCACGTGCCACCACGCCTGGCTAATTTTTTTTTTCTGTATTTTAGTAGAGATGGGGTTTCACCATGTTGGCCAAGACGGTCTCGATCTCCTGAACTGGTGATCTGTCTGCCTCAGCCTCCCAAAGTGCTGCGATTACAGGCATAAGAAAGATATGCAATTCTTTAATTTCAAAATTCTGCTTTCTCGTAGAGCCATCTGTTTCTTTCACTTTTTTGACTTTTTCTTTATGTCTGTCACCAGCTCTAAAAGCTAACTTTTAGGTGTCAGGAAAGGTGGTGCAGTTTGTATCATTGCATAAGCATTATTACACATGTGCAACAACAATCATTGCTAGGCAGTGCTTAGGTACTCAAACAGACTGCAGGACTGTGTCTGACACCTCAGTGTTTCAACACATGCAATTCAAATCGTGCCTCATTAAAATTACAGATTACTGCATGCCAGGGACTCAGGTCACTCTACAATAGTCAAAACTATGAATGTTAAATCCGTAAATGTCACGATTTCATTACAGCAGGAGCTTAGAACCAGTAAAGTGTTTCATTTTCTTAGATATTTTCTGGTGACCACCACTCCCATATGCACACACATAGTTTTCTTTTGTGTCATTCCATTGTGGAAAAGATTTCAAAAGGATTGTTTTATCTTTGAAAAATATTACTCTAAAAACCTATGCCAGGTCAATGTGAGTTACAGATTTTCAAGGAAGCTTACTCATCTACTTTTGTCTATGTTTCTTTCAATCTGCTTCTCTCTTTTTCTCCCTCACTTTGCTTTGTTTGTTTTGTTCATGTACAGTATTTATATTTAACTCAGCCCAAGTGTTCATATTATCTTAACTCAAGATGTAACATGGGGAATTTTTCCAATTAAATATTAATTATTTTCACAGCTAGAATTTTCAATTAAAAATTTCAGGAATCAAATTTTTAAAATACACAATGATTAAAGGACATTCATGTGCATTCATGATTTGTACAAAGCAAAACTTACAAAAATGTGTAGGGGAAGTGATCTTTGGTATGTGTGTGATTGATAATCAATTGCTTTTTTATTTCTTTACTACTTTTTCCATTTTCATTTTTTCCCTTCTCAGCGAGGTATTTTATACCAGGAAGTGTATGTTTTTAACAACATTCTATAGAAAATGTTGTCTTACTTTATACCTGTAATATTATTACATTGTTTAGGCTGTTGCTACACTGAACATTGCTCATCTAATGCTTTTGCCAATAGTTGAGGGGTTTCTTTTACTCTAGTATTTTCCTTTTTTACTATTTCTAAGGCAGTGAACTGAATGAGAGATAAAATAGCAAGTTAGTAATTCCCTAGCATATGAATCAGCCTGGAGCTATTAAAAATGCAGGTTGCTGGGTTCTAGCCTTGGAAAATTTGATGCAGAAGGCTTAGGCTGGGACCCAGAAACCTATACCTTAATAGCTACTCCAGCTGACTCTGATGCTGTTGCTCCGTGGAACACACCTTGCAATACAATGTTTCACAGTATTCAGTACTGAGTTAGCATCACAATATCGTCTTCTAAAGAAATTCCAATGAATGATATATCAGTTGAGAAGTAAATTAAGCACTATGGGAGTAAGAAAAGAACAGATTGATTTACTTTGAAGTTATATTTTGTCAATGATCAAGAAATGATTGCATCCATAGAGTGTTTATCATCTCCTGATTTCTTAATGTAAAAGAACAGGGTAGAGTAGTTAGAGAAAAGCATATAGCAATTTATTTTGAGTATTAATATTCTCCCTTCCAAATATTCTAGTAATTCTTGTATTTTGAGAATTCAATACAATTTTATTTAAATAATGAGAAAGTTATATTTTGATTATAAAGTATTTCTTGAGAACACAGCATATCTTATCTGCAATCTACCGCCTAAAATAAAGACATTTTGTGGGCCATTTGTATCCCTACCTACCCAAATTACAGAAGAGCACGTCTAGGAGCAACTCCAGAGATCTGAAAACGTATGATACAAATCTCTAAATTAAGGTTTAATAGGAATTTAATTCAACCTGCCAATAGCAGTCATAATCCACAATGGCTAATGTGATTAGTGTCCCATGTTAATGAATGGCTTGTGGAAAGAAGGGATTTCAAAAGGAAAATGTATTTTCTCTCTCACCTGTTCAGTGATTCAATCAGGAGTCTTTTAGCACTGAATTAGCCTTTCTGCCTCAGTTCCCCTATTTCCTTCACATTTAATTATTTTCCTGCAGTCTTCACTAAGTTAGGGTTTGAAGAAAACTGTTTTAAAAACACACAATGCATAAATGCAATTTTGATTTAATCGAATTCAGTCATTATAAAATATTTATAAGCCAATTTCATCATTTATTAATTGCTTTAAGAAAATCTTTGCCCCTCATCTAGAAACTTTTGTGTAATAAAAATACATTATAACTTTAAAAAATTTTAGGAACAACAACTAGAATTAGCAAAACCAAAGCTCAAAACAAACATCTGTTAGACCTGTAAGTTCAGACCCTTCTAATTGGTAGGTATTTCTGGAACTAATTACCTGGTACTCTGTTGATCGCTGTACTGCATGCCAGATTTCTGTTCAGATGAGTTGGTTAGAGCATTTCATTGTAGAAGGTCAAAACACTTGGTCACTTCTAGGTCTTATGTAATTACTGATCTTACATAATTAATTGAGTATTTTTTTAAAACCTTATTCTGCAGGCATAATGAAGCTAGGGATTTGTGGGTGGATCAAAGCAAATCCATCATTGTTTCTGGAAAAGGAAATCAAAATATAAGTCCTGCCAACGGTAGATGAGTAACATCACCTTTCCATATGAGGTTGACATGGCACCAGGAACCCTCCCACATGGGTCTTGGGTATGATTCATCACTAACCAGCTCTGTCACCTTGGACAAATCACTCAACTCCCCTACATGAGGGCCAAGAGAAACTTGAGGTTACCATGTGAAAGTACTTTCAAAAATTCTATAAAAAATGGCCCAAAAAATTGCCTTAGAAGAGGATGTCATTTTATTATGACCTACATATGCAGAAAATCAATAGGAAATTTGTACTAGGAAAAGACACAAAAATCATGGGAAAAATAGCAAGGAAACTATTTAGCTTAGTAAAATCCTAACTGTAGATATTCTGTAAAATTTTCTTCTAAAGTTTATTAGATTCCACAGAGCCATAAAAATCTTTAATCTAAAAAAAAGAAATAATACGCATTTACATAATGCATACTGTATGCCTGACACTCTTCTAGGTATTTAACAAAAGCTAGGTCTCAGCTCTTGAGAAAGTTAATTAGTTGTTGGTTTTGTTTAGTACCTAGCACTGCGGAGATGACCTCCTAGAACTGCGATTTCAGGGTGAACAAGACTAACATGAAAACATTTAGCTCCTGTTCATTCCTGTTGGTGTTTTGTAATCTATGGCAGTATTTTAATGTTCTATTTTAAGACTTTAATCTCTGAAAAAATTCAAATCCTCTTGAGATTTAGCATGCATGAATGTTTGATGCTTTCTGAGAGTTTTCCACAGTAGGTAGAAAGCAAGAAGTATTTCCATGAGTGTCTAATATAGAAGAAGGGACCAGTGATCAGAATGGGATTCATTAAGAATATCAAACTGAAGAGAAAGACTACAAAGCACTGATTACAGGAAATGAAAAAGGTATGTCGTATGAGGGGGAAGGTGATGTATGTAAGAATAAAAAACTGAGGCTCAAAAACCGATTTCTTACTTTATAATGTTTCCTAGGACCCCTGCCTTCATGCTGTAAACATAACCTCCTAAGTATGACCCTTTAACTTACATATATTTATCAATTTTGTTCCATGTCAAGTTTTCCCTGATAACAAAGGAAGAGAAAAGTTGTAGGGATAGGGGTGACAGGAGGTAAATTAAAACTGTTAATTAGCCAAAAAGAAGAGACTGTTATCCTATAATGAGCATAACATTAACTATAATATTAATTCAGAAAACATATTTATTAAATGCATATATACAAGTCATAAAAACAAGTAATAAGTAAATGCAAAATTAAATAGATTGCATATAAAGGAGATAGAGATGAATGCTAGAGAGAAAATTAACGAAGAATAAAGCTGAAGCAAATTGTTGGTGGTGGAGTTATTTTAAATGGAGTGACCAGAGAGGGTTCTATAATCAATTTGTATTGAAGCAGAGACCTAAATGAAGTGGCAGAGGTTGATGTGCAGATGTGTGAGTGAATAGATTGCCAGGCAGTGAGAACTGTAAGTGCAAAGGCTGTGAGGTAAGTGCATGCTTGGTGTATTCAAAGAATGAAAATAAAGTCAGTGCAAATGGAGTGATGTATTAGAGGACAAGAGCTGGAGGAAATGAGATTCATGAGGCAATGGGCTCCTGATCACTCATGCCTTGAGGACACTGTAATGACTGTGAGCTTTACGTTGAAAGTATTGAGAAGCCATTGGAGGGTAAAGTATGTTAGTCTGGCTGCTTTGCTGGGACTAGACTTAAAACCAGCCCAAATGTCCCATGGAACAGATGTTCATGGCTTATTTTGAATTAACATAGAAATCGACCCTCCCAGTTTTAAAGTTTGAGAAAATTAACATTTGTCTCATCTGAGCTCCTTTTTCAGGAAACCAACCATCAGGGCTCCCAAATAGTAACAAGAAACTGAAATTTACCAGGTCACTGCATCTGGACAATGACACTCCAGACCCCTCATTCATCATGATTACTTCCATACCCCTCCCTAAATCTTGTTTTCCCACACATGGTTATGTTTTTTTTTTTTTCCTGCTACGTAAACCCCTAATTTTAGTGAGTTGGAGAGATGGATTTGGGACTGATTTTCTATTTCCTTACCTGCAGCACCTGAATAAAGCCTTCTTCCCTGGCAATACTTGTTATCTCAGTGACTGGCTTTCTGTGTGATGAACAACAGGACCTAGACCAAATCCCTGGTGTTTTGGTAACTGTATTAGTCCATTTTCACACTGCTATAAAGAACTACCTGAGACTGGGTAATTTATGAAGAAAAAAAGGTTTAATTGACTCACAGTTCTGCAAGGCTGGGAGGCCTCAGGAAACTTCCAATCATGGCAGAAGGCAAAGGTGAAGCAAGGACCTTCTTCACGTGGCAGCAGGAGAGAAAGAGAGAGAGAGAGAAGTGCCACACTTTTAAACCATCAGATCTCGCGAGAACTCACTCACTATCAAGAGAACAGTGTGGGGAAAATTACCCCATGATTCAATCACCTCCCACCTGGTTCCTCCCTCAACAGATGGGGAGTACAATTCCAGATGAGATTTGGGTGGGGACACAGATTCAAACCATGTCAGTAACAGCCTGTGGGAAGGCAGATGGATGAAGGGAAACCAGCTAGGAAGCAATGATGGTTTGGATCAAGGTGGAGCAATATAAGTGGTGAGAACAGGTAAAAAAAAAAAGTCAATAAATATATTTGGTTATGAATTTTTCATTAAAACAAATACTAGTTAGCAGGTACATGGGTCAAGTAGAGTGTTCAATGCTGGGGAAATAACAAACAGGACAAAGTCCATGCTTGCCATCAGTAAATGCATAGCTTAATGGGGGCAGATGTATAAACACGGTTTTCATTTCTTGTATGCTAACTGAATTGAGTAAAAAGGAAAGAATGATTACTTTTGCTTAGGGAATGGGAAGCATCCACACAAACTACCTAGAAGAAAAGATGCTTGGGGTTAATAAAGAGGAGCACAAGTGTGGCAGAAGGTAAAGGAAGGCAAAGAGAGGGCTCCCAACAGCTTAGACAAAGGAACATGGCCATGGACAAGGGGCAGTTAGTAGTGTCATATGTCTAATTTATCTATTCCAACCTAGAGAGCTAGTGAACAAAGCTGGGAAAATATGGAGTGAGGGCAGGGAAGATGATGAGATAATTTGTGTATCATGATGAGGGTTTTGCACACTTTTGCCAAAATTATGCGAAATCATTGAAAGATTTTATAGAACAAAGTAGAATCAGCTTTATATCCTAGAAATATCAAAATTCTTTGTCAATAGGAACATTTATATTTAACTCTAGTTACATAGTTACATTTTGGTAACAGAGTACTATATAGTAAAAAATATTATACTGCTTACTTTTCAAACATGGCAAACAATCATTTATTGACCAGTTACTGTGTCGGGCACTAAGTAGAGGGCATTGCACACACGAATTCTTCAGATCCTCACTAATGCCCAGTGAAGTTATTACTATTCTTGTGACCCCTTTTTAAAGATAGAGAAACCAATGCTTAGAGTTTCAGTAATTTACCAAATTCACACATAGATAGTGACAGGTGGGGCAGGATGGGCTGGGCTTCCAACCCAGCATCACAGGCCATGCTTTTCATCGCTCCAGATAGTGCTTTGATGTTCTTGAAAGGGCAACAAAGGTGACTAGGAACAGTCCTCTTCTAAAGACTGATTACATTAAATCAAATTTCTTCACAAAAGGCTGACCTAAATTATAATTTCTTAATTTAATTATTTATGTTGCAATGAAAGAAAGGAAATTAATAATGTTCCAGATGTTGGGAATGAATTCATTAAGTGTTTAGAATGAATTTACATATACATTTGTTGGATGACACCATTTTCATTAGAGCTTCCTGGTATAAATTTTGACTTGTAAAAACGGATCTTCAAATCCACTTTGCCTATGTCCACCCAAGCCAGGTAAGTTTTTTTGACTGACATTTTCTCACTCCTTTGCAAACTGTTTTCTCGATAGTCTGTAGAATTTAGCTGCAGTTGGCGATGTCCAGTCCCCGCTGCTCAATACAATGAAACTTTCCTTCCTAAAGAAATTCATGGAATAAAGAATTAGGGCTGGAAGGAAGGAGAGAAAGTGACTATCAGAAGTTAGAATCTTGTTGGCAATAATTTGTTAGAGGTTGAGAAGTAATTACTGATACATTGGATTTGCTACTAGCAATCTTTTTAAATATATTCTATATTGGAAAAAGTAATCCAGACTCAAAATTTCTCAGCGAATTACCAAGTTGTCTGGAAAATGTCCAGAAATGTGAAATCAAAGATCAAGTCCAAATGTCCAGGGTCAGTTTCTAAAAAGCAGATTAGTTGGATGCAAGGGGCAATTTTATGTGAAAAGATAAAATTTCTAATTCACTGGCAAAAGTATCTATAAATAAATCACTCAAGCAAGTTTCTTTTGTACATTTAAAAAATAAACATAAGACAATTATCTGCCTTACTTTGAAAAGTTTGTTGAAGGAAACTGTTGCAAGCACTAAAGGAGATTAATCATGACTTTAGAAAACAGAGGTAAGGGTTTAATTCATTTTAGATTTTTTAATATTCAGTAAAATACATAAAAGGAACAAAAATTAATTTCAAAACATTAGTTAGACCTTAATATCAAGTTATCAAGTTATCACATACAGTACCATGTGTAAGATAAGACGTATCTTTGATAATATAGTAAGTCTTGACAACGCACCAATCTCTTAATATTTACTATAATATTTTGTTGTCTCATCTTTAACATAGTATATACTGAAATTAAATTATTTTTAAAATCCTCATTCTCCTGTTTTACATTATTCTTGCACTAGTTTGCGCAATCCTTTCAAGGTTTCAGCTGGTTCAGCAAATGTGTCCGTGCATCAACGTCTTCAGTCCTCTGAAAAGGGAAAGTTTTTACCTGGCGCAATGCCCTGTGTTGTTCAGACATCAGACATAGTTTGCTATGTCACTCCTCATTGCTCTGAGGTTAAAACTGATTTTGTGGAGGTGGCTGGCAAGGGTCTCTTGTAATTGTTCTCATCTTCGTTGTTATGGAGATGGAACTCATATAGCTTCCTCCCTGCTTAGTTTATCATGCTTTGTATCCAACAGCACAGTAAACAACCGATTAGTTGACCTACTTAAGGCTGCCAGCATGAATTCACAGACTTCTGTTATTTAAGGTGTGTGATTACTTGAATCTTCCCCTGTGGTCCAGCTTTTTATTTCTATTATCTTTACATTTTCACTATGCTGTTTATAAGTGGATTCGTTTGGTCTAAATACTTTGTTTATTGCCTTCTGTTAAGAAATAGGTAAGAGATCGGGTCCTAGGCCGAAAATGTTAATTTTAGATCTATTATTATTGACATAATCCTAAAATCTATGCTTCTTCAAGGACACAAAATAGTACAGCATGCCAAAGCAGTGCTCTGATGTTGTCAGGAACACGGAATACCACTTCTCACAATTACGAGCAGCTGAAGAAACAAAGGGGCAAGAGGAAATAAATGTAGTTCAATTTGTCTTTCCTGGCTGACTATTACAATAAACGAGAGGGGAGAAAGGAAAAGAGGTTGAGGTAAGGTATAATGAGAAGGGGGAGAGGGGAAAGTATCCTTTGGACAACATAACATACTATAAAGAAGATTTGTAGAAGTCTGGCGACATGAGTTTAAATTTTGACTCCGTGGAAGATGCTGTTGGTGCCCTGCCCAGAATCCCATTACTGGATTGGTATACCAGCCTTCAATTTCAGAGTTGGCTGCAAATGGCTCACAGTTGCCCTGAAAGCTGTCTCACCCAGGAAGTTATGCTTATCCTCCTCCTCCAGGTGGCCTACATACAATGACCTATGCACGCAAAAGTCAAGCCCCTTTTCCTTGAATTGGGGTCAGTTTTGTAATACGCATTATGCTTCATTGTCCTCTCTAACAAAATGAGGGAGATTAGTGACACTCATTGTTTCCTTCTAGCTCTAAAATTCTGTTTTGGAGTATTCAAGACCACTGGATCATTTTTATCAGTAAGTTCTTTCTGCTTCAGATGTTCTGTGGGTTTTTTAATGTTGGGCATTTTTGGTATTTGAAGCAGGCTGATGAGGACTAAGTCATCATTCAATTCCAGTTTTCTTCTTTAGCTATTTTTTCCTCTGCCTTTGAGTGTACATGCACTGGAATGGGGAGACAAATTACTTAAAGCAATGCAGCTACAAATGTATTAATTATTCTTAACTCCAGGAATGTGTGCCAGCATATTGGCCTTGTTACTGGGAAGCAGGTAAGCATTCTCATCTCAACTGTTCTTTAACTCTGGAAAAGAAGAAACGATTCACCTTATTTTCTTATCTTGCACAATTATTAAGCAGTGCACAAAAATAACCTCCTTTGATTGGGAAACAGTTCAGCAAATCATCTACATTAGCATCCATGTACAGGATTGTAAAATATTAGAAAAACATTAGAAGAATGTTCTTAAAAGCAGGACAGATAACCTTCTGGATGCATTCTTGCTAAAGCAAGGTCTATGCTGTCTGATTAAAGTCACAGCCTGAGGTATAATGGTACAATTCACCTCACATCCTTATCAACCAAAACTGTCTCTAGTGAGTATTGTGAAGATGTGTAAATTGACATCATCTCTGATTTTCCGCAATTTCCAGTAAGAGTTTTGAAGTGAAATTGTGACTCTAAGCTTCAAGCACAATCTCAGACAACACAGTAACCTTGTAGGCCAGTGGGAAATGTACAGAGATCTCTATCAGGTACAGGAACTTAGTCAGGTGTGTGGCTTCTTGTTGAACAACAATGAGGCACAGTTGCATGCATCTTGGCCCTCCAAAAAGTACTTGAGATCTGGAATAAAGACCAGCAAGTAATGTTTGAGACTACTCTCTTGAACAGAATAGCAATTTCTTCCAACCCTCAAAACAGTATAACAGACATAGATAAATGTATAATTAAAAAAAATAAATGATCTGTACAAACATGCAAACCCCCTCTTTGGAATAGCAGATTAAAAATATATAAATTGCTTTGAAGTTTCATAGGCATTTGAATTTTTAATGAATTGAAAATATCATATTGACTCTTTACAAGTTGTAACGTGCTTACATATTTATTTGATCCTTGTTAACCGTTACTGCTATAATTGCTTCTGGATTAAAAGCCCAATAAAATATAAATGAAATAAAGTCTTACAGAGGGTGTGTTTCTCTATTTGTGTCTCTCCCTCAACTCTAATTCACTTCTGCTCGTCTCTGTGCCTGCAAATGTTGAGCCCTGCAGTGTAAATTACCGGGGCTCCTTGTCTTCTGGCTTCCAGGTGAATTGGGCCAAGAGGAGGAACTCACAGGAAACAGGAGAGTCAGGGGAGAGAGAGGCTGGGCATTGCATCCTCTGCTCCTTTCTCTCTGGATCTCCAGTCTGGTAGGGACTGCCTAATCCACAACTACAGGTCCTGTTGAACAACTGACTCCTGTTGTATGGCTGAAGTTCCTGAGACTCTTGTATAATAATATCATTTCCTCCCCTTCCCTTCAGGTGGTGGTTTCCTGCTGTGCTAGCCTAGCTGCTGGCTGCCCACTCCTCTGTAGATACTTCCTTACTCAAATCCTCCTAAGAATCCTAGTGGAGTGTGTCTTGTTTCTTGCCAGGCCACTGACTAATACATGAATGCTCCTTCTATTCAGACTCTGATAGGTTAAAATTAGGAAATCTCAATCTTTCTCAAATGCCTGCTTATAGCAGCAAGGGTCAGGGTACAGAGTATAGAAGGAAAGAAGGCTGATTTCTTCATGTGGAAGTATTTCAAGAAGAGATTCCTACTGCACCATCCACCACACCTAACCCCTTCGCTTGCACCTCTGCAGCATTCTCCCTTCTCATTATTTATCCAGTACACTGAGTACTCCCCTGCCTCAGGTCTTCATTCTTGCTGTTTCCTCTAAATATTTCTCTGAAATGTCTGGAGGAATAGTGTTTGTTTGCCTCCTCACTTCTGCAGCGTAATGCCCAAGGTCACATTCTCGTAGAGGCTCTGATATGGTTTGGATTTATTTGTGTCCGTACCCAAATCTCATGTCCAATTTTTATCCCCAGTGTTGGAGGAGGTCCCTGGTGGGAGGTGATGGGGGTGGATGTATCCCTTGATATTCTCCTGATAGTAAGTTCTCATGAGATCTCATTTAAAAGTGTGTAGTAGGCCGGGCACGGTGGCTCACACCTGTAATCCTAGCACTGTGGGTGACTGAGGTGGGAGGATCACTTGAGCCTGGCAGGCGGAAGTTGCAGTGAGCTGAGGTGGCACCACGGCACGCCAGCCTGGGCAACAGAGTGAGGCCTTGTCTAAAAAAAAAATTAATGAAAATAAAAGTGTGTCGCACTTCCTTCTCTCTCTCCAGCTTGCTCCGCCTTATAGGAAAGATGTGTCTGTTTCCCTTTTGCCTTCTACCATCATTGTAACTTTCCTGAGGTCTCCCCAGCCATGCTTCCTGTAGAGCCTATGGAACCATGAGCCAATTAAACCTCTTTTCCTTTTAAATTACTTAGTCTCAGGTAGTTATTTATAGCAGTGTGAGAATGCACTAATACAGGCCTTCTTTGCTTGCCTCAGATAAAATGTCCCCTCCAGACCCTCTATCCCTTCACCCTGGTTAAGTTTAATCATTGGACTTATTTTCAACCAACATTATTTATTTACATGTTTCAAGTATGTTTATCTTCACTAGAATACTTTTTTCATGATGGTATTTTCATCATCAATTTACTCTGAAGGGCTCAACATTCACAGGCTTAGAGATGAGTAAAAATAAATTGGAGTTGAGGGAGAGATGCAAATAGAGAAACACTAGCACCCTCTATAAGACTGTATTTCATTTATATTTTATTGGACTTTTAATCCAGAAGTGACTATAGCAGCAATGGTTAAGAAGAATCAAGTTTCTAGCACACATTCGTAGCACAATATACAGTTTTTGAATGAGTGAATAATGAGAAAGCAGCACATGATGAGAAAGAAGCACCCTCTTTTCTGTGGGGATAAGGGATAATTTATCTACAAGGTCCTTTGAACTCCTTAAAGATTAGAGACTGAAAAAACTGCTCCAATTGCAATTAAAGTTTTACCAATGTACCATATGAAATCTACTTTAATCTGTAGGTGAACTATAGGTTATGTTCTTCAAGAAAATTTAAAAATATCATTTCATTATATTTCTGCTTCTAGGTAAATATGAAGAACAATAACAACAAAGTTTCTAGCTCTAGCTCAGGGCTAAATGTCTTGAGGGTAATAGCATGAAGTGCAGAGGGAAGAATAGCCCAGAGCCCTGATTCAGATTTACCAAGTAAATCTTTTCCTCTTTCTTAACAATGCAGGGGGGCAGCACTAGATAATTGGAAGACTTGGGGAAATTCAAGAAACTTGGGAGCAGAAACCACATCAAAATCATAGCATGGTAAAGCTGTAACACACTGTGGTTTCAGACAGATGCATTTGTACTTGATTTTAAACATTCCAGTCCAGGAGAGTCACAATTTTCAGTAGTTTCTATTTAAGGACTGAAGATTCTTACATCCCAAATATTTTCCTTAACACTTGCCTACATTCCCTATGACATATAGTGTGCTCATTTCATCCTACGTTGAGGAGGTGTATGTAAATGTTGGTCACTATTCTTGGTAAAATAATCCTATCTAGTGAGATCATTTATTTACCTTATTTACCTCCATTTATCATTCAACTGAAATAGAATCTGCTGCAATTTAGTAGGTGCTCAAGTAATCATTTGCTGAATTGAACTCAATGTCCTGTCTTCACAGTTGTTTCTTTTATAATTCTTTTACTTTTGCTATTTGGTTTAATGCCTCACTTTTTAACATACTTCCCCGCCCCCCCCCACCATTGTTGAAATATAATTGACAAATGAAAACTGGGCACAGTGGCACTTTCCTGTAGTCCCAGTTACTCAAGAGGCTGAGGGAGGCAGATCCCTTGAACCTATTAGCTGGAACCAAGCTTGGGCAACTTAGTGAGACCTCATCACAAAAATAACAAATAAAAACTAAAAAAAACCCCACTTGTATATAATCAAGGTACACAACATAATGTTTTGATATATGTATACATTGTGAAATGATGACCACAATCAAGCTAATTAACATACCCATTACCTCACATAGTTAATGTTTTTATTTTGTGTGTGTGTGGAAAAACATTTATGATCTATTCTCTTAGCAAATTTCAAGTCTATAACACAGTATTGTGTCACTAACTATATTCACCATGGTACACATTAGATCTCCAGAACTTATTCATTGTATATTACTGAAACTTTGTACTCCTTGACCAACATTTCCACGTATTTCCCTCTCTTCATTCCCTGGAAGCCACTGTTCTATTCCCTACTTTTAGGAATTCAACTTATTTAGATTCCACATAGAAGTGAGATAATGCAGTATTTGTCTTTCTTTGCCTGGCTTATATTACTTAGTATAATGTCCTCTCAGTTCATCAAGATTGCTGGAAATGACAGGATTTTATTCTTTTTTTTTTAATGACTGAGTAGTATTTCATTGTACATATATACCATGTTTTCTTTCTTTATTTATTTTGGCTACTGTGGATAATGTTGCAATACAAGTGGGAATACAGATATCTTTTGAGATACTGGTTTCATTTCCTTTGAATATTGACATAGTTTGATTTAGTGACCCCGCCCAAATCTCATGTTAAATTGTAATCCTCAGTGCTAGAGAAGGGGACTGGTAGAAGGTGACTGGATCATGGAGGCAAACTTCCCCCTTGCTGTTCTCATGATAGTGAGTTCTCACAAGATCTGGTTGTTTAAAAGTGTGTAGCACCTCCCCTTCTCTCTTCCTCCTCCTCCAGCCATGTAAGTTGTGCCTCCTTCCTCTTCTCCTGCTACCATGATTGTACGTTTCCTGGGGCCTCCTTCAGTCATGCTTTCTGTACACCCTGTGGAACTGTGAGTCGATTAAATCTCTTTTCTTTATAAATTACCTAGTCTCAGGTAATTGCTTTACAGCAATGCTAGAATGGACTAAAACATGTATATCTGTATTCCCAGAAGTGAAATTGCTGGATCATGTTGTTCTTTCTATTTTTAAATTTTTGAAGAACCTCCATACATTTTCCATAATAGCTATACAAATTTACATTTCTACAGACATTGTATAAAGATTTCCTTTTCTCCAAATCCTCATCAATATTTGTTACTTTTTGTCTTTTTGAAGTCATTCTACCAGGTATAAGATGATATATCATGGTTTTAATTCCCTGATGATTAGTGATGTTGAGCATTTTTTATGTACTTGTTGTTCATCTTCATATCGTCTTTTGAGAAATGTCTATGCAGGTTTCTTGGCCTCTTTTAAATTGGGTTATTAGTTTTCTTGCTATTGAGTTGTTTGAGTTTCTTACATATATATTTATGTTAACTTCTCATCTGATGTATGGTTTGCAAATATTTTACCCCATTCCATAGTTTGTTTTTCACTCTTTGGTTGTTTCCCCTGTTGTGCAGAAGACTCAGTTTGATGCAATCTTATCAGTCTATGTTTTCCTTTTGTTACCTGTGATTTGAGGCCATAGGGTGATATGGTTTGGATTTGTGTTCCCACCCAAATCTTATGGCAAATTGTAATCCCCGTTGTTGGAGGGACCTGATGGGAGGT
Organism: Macaca fascicularis; assembly: GCF_037993035.2. Taxonomy (NCBI): domain Eukaryota; kingdom Metazoa; phylum Chordata; class Mammalia; order Primates; family Cercopithecidae; genus Macaca; species Macaca fascicularis. Next base: position 154,892,444 of record NC_088377.1, read on the forward strand.
GATTGGATCATGGGGATGTATTTCCCTCATAGTGAGTGAGTTCTCACAAGATCTAGTTGTCTAAAAGTGTGTAGCACCTCTCCCTTCACCTTCACCTTCTTCCTCCTTCTCCAGCCATGTAATACATGGCTGCTTCCCCTTTGCCTGCTGCCATGATTGTAAGTTTCTTGACACCTCCCCAGCCATGCTTCCTGTATACCTTGTGAAACTGTGAGTCAATTAAACCTGTTTTCTTTAAAAATTACCCAGTGTGAGGTAGTTCTTTACAGCAGTACAAGAACAGAATAATACATAAGGTCATATCCAAAAAATCATTGCTCAGACCAATTTCAAGAAGCTTTTTTTTCCTATGTTTTTTTCTAGTAGTTTACAGTTTCAAGTATTACATTTAAATATTTAATTCATTTTGAGTTGATTTTTGTATATGGTGTGAGGTAATTCCATTCTTTTGCATGTGAATATTTAGTTGTCCCAATACATTTTATTGAATAGGCTGTTTTCCCCCCATTGTGTGTTCTTGCTATCTTTATTGAAGATTAGTTGACCATATATGTGTGAAATTTGTGTATATGTGCTTTAGTTTATGTTCCATTGGTTTATACATCTGTTTGTATGTTAGCATTCTACTGTTTTGATTATTGTAGCTTTGTCATATATTTTGAAATCAAGTAGTGTGGATGCCTCCAGTTTTATTCTTTCTCAATATTTCCTTGGTTATTCAAGGTCCTTTGTGCTTCCTTCTGGTTTTAGGATTGCATTTTGTATTTCTGTGAAAAATGTCATTGGAATTGTGATATGCATTGCATTGCTTTGGGTAGTATGAACATTTTAACATAATCAATTCTTCTAATCCATGAACATGGGACATCTTTTCGTTTATTTTTGTCTTCTTCAATTTCTATTATCAATGTTTCATAAGTTTTGTTGAACAGATCATTTACCTCCTTTGTTGAACTTATTCTACAGCAGTTTGCTTTTGGTTGCTATTGTAAATGAGATTATTTTCTTAGTTTTGTTTTTTGGATAGTTTGTTGTTAATGTACAGAAATGCAACGATCTTTACATGTTGATATTTTTTTCCTGAAGCTTTGCTTAATTGGTATAGTAGTTCTAACAGTTTTTTGAAGAAGTCTTAGCATATTTTATACATAAGATCATGTCATCTGCAAACAGCAACAATTTTACTTCTTCTTTTCTCTTTGGATGTCTTTTGTTTATCTTTCTTGCTTAATTGCTCTGGTCAATATTTCCTGTATTATATTGAATAGAAGTGATGGGATTGGGCATCCTTGTCATATTTCTGATCTTACAGGAAAAACTTGTTGCTTTTCACCATTAAGTATGATGTTAGCTATGGACTTTCATATATATCCTACATTATGTTGAAGTATATTCCTTCTATAACTAATTTGTTGAAAGGAAGTTGAATTTTGTCAAAAATTTTTACATCTATTGAAATGATTGTATGATTTTCATCCTTAATTATTTTCATGTAGTATGTTACATTTATTGATTTACATATGTTGAGCCATTTTTGCATCTTTGGAACAAATCTCACTTGATCATACAATATGATTGTTTAAATATGCTGTTGAATTCAGTTTGCTAGCATTTTGTTGAGCATTTTTGCATCTTTGTTTATCTAGAATATTGGCCTGTAATTTTATTTCCTTGTCATATCCTTGTCTGGCTCTGTTATCAGAGTAATGTTGGCCTTAAAAATGAAATTTGGAAGTGTTCCTTCCTTTTCAATTTTTTTGGAAGAGTTTGAGAAGGATCAGCATTAATTTTTTGTTAAACGTTTGTTAGAATTCACCAGAGAAGTCAGCAAGTCCTAGGTTTTCTTTCTTGTTGGTGGGAGGTTTTTGGTTATTGGTTGAATCTCCTAACCCATTATTGGTCTGTTTTAATACATATATTTTTGACTCAATCTCTGAGACACTGAAAATGTCCTGTAAAGTTTACAAAATATGAGATTTGTTTGAAGTTTGACCATATCGAGTATTAATCTTAAAATTAACCTTAATCTTAGGATTAATACTCTGACCATAATGAGTATTAAGATTAAGAGTACCTGAGCATGTTAAGAGTATTTTTTTTTAGATGAAGTCTTGCTCTGTCATCAGGCTGGAGTGCAGTAGCATGATCTTTGCTCACTGCAGCCTATGCCTCCCGGGTTCAAGTCATTCTCCTGCCTCAGCCTCCCAAGTAGCTGGGACTACAGGTACGTGCCACCACACGCAGCTAATTTTTGTATTTTTAGTAGAGATGGGGTTTCACCATGCTGGCCAGGATAGTCTCGATTTCATGATCTTGTGATTCGCCCACCTTGGCCTCCCAAAGTGATGGGATGACAGCCGTGAGCCACTATGCCCAGCCAAGAGTATTCTTTAAAGCTTAAAGAAAATGGTTATCAAAACTGCTTGCACTTTTAGAATCCCTATGGAAACTTTTTAAAAATGATGCCCAGAGTCATACCCAGAGAGAATGATTTAATATGTATACAATCGTATCTGAATATTGGCACTTTGCAAAACTTTCCCTTGCAATTTTTTTTTCTTTTCTTTTTTTTTTTTTTTTTTTTTTTTTTGCAGCAAAGGATTGGCACCACTACCTTAGAGGATCCAGGTTTTTGGATTCATTTTTGCATTAACTTACAACACACCTGTTTAATCTAAAAGAAACCCTGATAACAACATGACCCAATGGGCAGATGGCCGGATACTTGTCTGGATATCTTCAATTTTTGTATGTCATGTGGATGCAGCCTTATTTTATCATCCAACAAGGAGGATTAGTTGGAAAAAATACGAACATATTTATCTCTATCAGACTAGGAGGAATTACACAATTGGTAGAGTTTATCTTTGACTCTAAAGAATAGGTCACACAGTTTTAAGCCAGCCTTCCAGCAGAGATGGAAACATCAGACAAACTGCTTATCTGACATATCCATAATAATTTAACATACCATGCCTTTCCCCACTCTGTTGTTCATTTGCACTGTCAAGCACGATAAGTGAACAAAGATAGATACACTGTCAGCATTTAAATATTACAATGTTTTCTGTCTTACCATCTATTTTCGTTCTATCCCTTTTCCTTTTTTCTCCATGTAGCCTCTTTTTACAGCTTCCCTCCTCCATCTTAAGAAGCTTTTAAGAAAATGAGGGTTATTTTTTATTATAAGCAAGCGACACTGTGATGAATTCTTCCACATGATGTATGTAGTGCAGATTGGCTTACTGAAATGATTAATTAAAATTGATCATAAAATAATGCTAACTTACTGAGCCCTCTCCATTACTTTTGAACCTTTTAGAGAAAATCATGAGATGTGCTGCAGCAATAGTGTTAGTCTGTGAGCAAGGAATTCTTTGAGCTATGGAAGGCTAGAAGCTTCTCTAACATTTTATGCTTTCAAAGGAGGCAGCAGAATGTCCTTTGGGGACACCCTGCCAGATTTTATAGTATTTGTTTTCTTTTCTATTGGGAAATGTGGCAATTGCATCCTAGGGACTTGGGTAGACATAAAAATGTAGCATTCTAATTATATCTATATGGATGAAAGATTTATTTTTAGCTCTTAGAACATTTAAATGTGTACTTCTAGTGTTATCTAACAAATTATAAGACACTTTGTGAAATGGTATTGTATTATAATAGATCCTAAGAGACAAGAGAAAAATTGCTGAGGGCAGGATTTCAGGCCCTGCAGTCCTTATCTTTACTCGTCATTAAATCCTCTGTTCTAACCAATTGACTGGAATCCAGCCTATAATGTTATTCAGGAATAAAGACCACACAGTGATTGCAGTAAAAAAAAATTAAATAAATAAATAAATAAATATAAACAAATGTGAACTATTGATAGGAATAATTAAATCTGGCTAAATTTTCCACATGTTCATGTCAGATATTTTAAACATAAATATAGAAGGGGAGAGGGTGATCCTGTTATGTTTAATTCATACAGAGGAGGGAAATGTAGCATCTTTATGACCTTCTGGCTGTGTCTCTTCAATCACACAAAAAGTGCTAGTAAATTCAGGCTGGTTCAAGGAGTCAGTTTTACTGATTATTAAGTAATTCAATCAAAATGAATGATCTGAATATTTCATTTAGATATACCCTGGAAATCTGACACAGAGACAGAGTAATCAGAGGCTCCTCTGTTTTGGCTACATGAACATCATAATCATAATCAGACATTAATTGATGTTTGGACAAGGTGGTAATCACTGGTGCTGTGAACAGTAATGAAGAGGTATTAGACACATCAGAATACTAGTGTGAATAGGAGGTTGAAATGTTATCCTCTAAAAAAGAAGAAACAAATATTCAAAATTGTAAGAAGAAAAATGCTGCAAGGTTACAAGATTCTATGCAGTGTTACTTGGTTTGCAGATGAAGTCAGGACTTTACTTGTATCAGAATTACTAAACCCCTAAATAGACCTATTCCTGCTTGCCATGCCCAAATCCCCTCTTGGTTCAAATTTTACAATGAAGAAGGCATACTACACATTTTTAAGTATATGAGATCATGAGAAAGTATTTAATTTTCACATACTTGTGATTTGGAGAAAGAACTTACTTTCTATGAAGCATGAGAGGAAACTGAGGATGAGCATTTGGATTACTTTCTGACTTGAACACCTGGGAAAGTATATGTATTTTCAAGTATAAGTGAATAGCCCTGGACACAGAAGCACAACTCTAGGAACAATAACTAGTATTTATTGAGTGTGTACTATGTGCAAGGTATTGTTCTATGCCCTTTGCATTAATTAACTCATCTAATCCTCACTACAATCCTATTTGGTAGGTAGTATTATTATCACCATTTTACAGAATAATTAAAACAGACAAGTTAAATAAATAGAGCAAGGTCACAGAGCTGGTAAATGGCACAGCTTGTATTTGAACCAAAAAATTCTGCCTCAAGAGTCTATGAAAAAACTAACACACTAGAGTGCTTTGATGCATTAGGGTGATTTTTAAAAAAAACTTTCTTGTCTCTGGCCAGAATGCTACCACAGCCTTATATAAAGATAATTACTTTTTATTATGCACATTTCAAATTATCAAAAGTTCAATGTGTATAGTGACAAGCTGAGCCTAGGTCAAAAAATAATGAGATGATCCTCAGCCACCAGAGGGCACATTTTTCTATGGTCTTGAAAGCCTCTGGACGGAGGGGACAGGGTATAGGAAGAGCTAAGAGTACACGGCCTAGCTGAATTTTCCTGGGCATGAATACCAGCTTGGACCGCAGTGGAAGTGCCAACAGATTACAAGCTTCACAGATCAATGATACAAGTTTTCCGTGGGGGTTGGGGAGGCATAATATTTATCTATGAAGAAAGGCTTTATTTTTGGCTTGTCTGAGGCAACAGGGTCATTGGGCTGCACAGGGAATAGGTACAATTCAGGGAATAATATGGGACTGAATAAATGAGCCTGAATTTTGCATCTGATATGTTTACTCACTCTATCACAAAGAAGATCCTGGCTATGATCTTTTCTAAGGGACCTGGGTAGGGGCTTTCAGGCTAAGGACCATGATGAAACACACTTTTGCATTTTAATAGACAGTGATGCTGAAGGGTGAATTACTGGTCTATATAATTCCAATATAATTAGTCAATGCTTTCAAAATGGTTGACTGAGGAAGTCACTGTACTTGAGGTCCAAATTAACATCATCTAAATCCTCTAGAGAGGAGCTATTACAATTTCCTTTCTCTCATAAGTGTAAGAAGTCAGAAGACTACTGTTCTTCCTAGGGTTTAGCCAATGACCCTTTTTATAACAAATATTTTGTAGTACTCTCTTTTTCACTCTAAGATGAAATTTTAGATACTCTATCTTACTTGTAGTATAAAGATCAATATAAGAGTTGTGATGGTATCACAGGTGTTTTTCATATATCCAAACCCATCAAATTGTACTCCTTAATATGTACAGCTCTTTGTGTATCAATGATACCTCAATAAAGCTGTTAATAATCAATATAATATCTGATTTCATTATAAAATAAAAATCAATGAAGTAAATTTAAATGAAGTAATGTGCATTTCAATATGTAAATACTCAATCATTACTACACAAGAAAATAAAAGGAAGTAATAAGATGCTTGCACCTATACATAGAATTCCAGAAATGTGACTGTTCCAAATCCAGATTGATGTAGGTGTATTGAACTGGTTGTACAGGGTGACTCAATCCCCACCAAGTGACACTACTGTCAGGGACATGATTTTACGAAATTGCAAACAAATCTTTGCTAAAATCCCGATAAAGCAAAGTAAAATCTTCCCAACATTTGCCAAAGACTGGCATTCCCATAAAAATTATCTTAGGGAAAACTATGCTTATTGTAAAATGTGGTTAGTTTCTAAGCTTGTATTATAAATATTTTTCCATTCACATAAGTGACCAGAAGGACATTTAAAAGTCATTTGGGACAATTCTTGGTCGGTAGGCCTCCTCCGCACACTGCAGAACATGTAGTCCTCCCTTGTGCAAAGCAAGTGGTGCCCTCTCTTATGATAATCCAAAATACCCCATGCCTTTCCAAAATCCCTCCTATAGAGGGGGCATCACATCATGGAGAACCATTAGTCTGGCTCAAACTTGCTTCAGTCAAGTTTTGTTTTTTTCTCTTCTCTTTAGTGGAAATAATATAGCTATTCATCTGCACTCATATAGCAATGACTGCAGACTCTACCTGCTGTACATGAAGGTTATCGTTAAGTTCCTCTTTAACCTTATGAAATGCCAGGGAACCGAAGTTGCTTTAGGAATGATTCAGCCATTGGCAACAATGAAGGTCAGTTTTTAAAAAGAATGTGTTCTTCAGTTGATGTAAATTCCAAAAGGCAAAAAAGGGGGGAAAAAATAAGCAAAGTACAATCATGGTCACTTTGAAGGGTAAAGGAATCCAAACTAAGGATTTTATACAGAACACAAGCACAAATGCAAAGCAGTTTTCAGAGGGTCAGTGGCTCTTACAAAGATTATACAGTCAAGTCTGTTTAGCATGAATCTAGTAACAAAAATCAATGTTACATATGTTCTATCAGAACGACCCACACACAAATCTTTTAACTGCCAGACACATTGATAAATCAACCGGGCACTAATGTTATCTGACTCCTTCACAGATAAAGATGCCACATTTTTTTGTGGCATCTATAGATTACTTTAGACAGAAGTAAATTCCTAGAGCAAAAAAGGATAAGAAAAAGGAGATAAAGTATGTGCTGTTAAATACATTGCGATTTCTTTTTTCTGTATTATTTGAAAAAGGGCAAACTTGGTGACCTTGCGTTTTGTCAAAGCAGTACTAAACCTTACTTTATTTGTTAAAACAAAATAGAGAATATGTATGTAATATCAGGACACTTATATACTGTAATGACTACATTTATAGAATATTAAGAGTATGCCCAAGTGAACAAAAAACTTTATTAGATACAAACAGTACAAATATTCATGCTTTTTAACTTCTTGGCAAGCATTGATATTATTAAAGCATCTCAGATCACAGGTAGATTTTTTAAAGGTTTAAGATACAGACCCCTCAATATGTCATTTATATAGATGTGTAGTGACCGTGTATGCTTAGTCTACTTAATGTGATATGTCCCCAAACTCGTTAAATTAGTAGTATGCTTAGATATATCACATTTGTAAGAATTCAAATAAGTGAGTTGCTTGCACAATGTAAATATACTTAATACTACTGAACTGTTTAAAAAAAACACTGAGCAATTAAGCTTTTTTTAAATGAATGTCTACAGTCAAAATCCTGCACCTCTGAGTAAGTGTCAGCCCTGTACGGCACATTATGAACACTGCAGTACAATATCCATTGGAAAGTAAGTGCCGTGAGTTCAGGGACATGATCTCCTTTGTTCACATCTATATCTGTGGTGTCTAGAAAATGCCTCTTATAGCACGGGTTCACAATATTTATTGAATAAATGAATTACTAAATTTCAGTTGCTCCCATGAGCTCCAATATCTTTAAGTTCATAATACGATCGCTAATAAAATATACTTATTATTGAGAGGAAGGGAGATATTATACACTGTATCCATTATGAATTATTATTGCTGTGACATGTTGTTATTTTGATATGTCATTTATCCTTTAAAATAAATTCCTATGTATTTGTCAATAGATGAACAGAAGCCTAGAATGCAAAAAAAAAAAAAAAAAAAAAAAAAAGCAAAGAAACACATTTTCTGAAACACTCTCTGTTTGAAATTTTATGATGTCCAGTGTTCCAGATTTCACTGGTCACTTCCTCTCAGTCTCCTTTGCTAGTTTTAGGTTTTTCCCAAGAGCTTGGTCTTACACACTCTTTAATCTCTTTGCATTCTTTCTTTTGGTAATAATGCTTATTACCATCACTTCATGTAACACCTACAGGCTGAGGACCCCTCAGTGATGCCCATTTTAAATGTCTCTTCATATCCATATTTAACTGCCCACCTGACATTTCAAATAAACTGTCTCCCAGGCATTTCAAAGTCCACATTACTGCAAATGAATTTCAGATCGCCACCTCAACCCACCCCATCTCAGTTCAAACTTGTTGTTTCCAAACTTCCCCATCTCGATAAATGTTAACAGTGTCCACTCAATTGCTAAGCCAGGAACGTGAAAACCATAATTAGTTTAATTTTGCTAATCCTTCTCCGTTCCTACAGCTAGTTCATCAACAGATTCTTTGTGTCTACCCTTTGAAATATACCTCAAATCTCTACTTCTGTCTATCTTCCCTGCCAGCACTCTGGTACTATCTCTTCTCGCTTGGAGAATAGTACTAGTGTCCAACCAACCTTCCTTCTTTAACAATCTATTTAGTTGCCAAAGGGAACATATTAAACTTTAAATCATTTCGGTACCCTTTTTTGCCCTCCCACTGCACTTAGGATACAATCCAAACTTAACATTTCTTACGAAGTTCTGATGATTTGACCATGGTCTATTTTTATAATCTTATTTCATGTCTCTCTTCTCTTCCCTTCTCTGTCCCAGCTACTGTGGCTTACCCTGTGACCTTTAATCAAACAGAACTCCTTTTTGTTTGTTTCAGGACCATTCTACATGCTTTATTGGCCGTTAACATCATATCAAATGGCTGGATCCTTCTCATCTCTAACATCTCAGCTATGTTTCTCCTAAGAAAAGTTCTTCTTGTCTCTTTATCTAAATCGGCCTCTCTCCATGTTGTTCTTCATCACCATGCATTATGTTTTCTCCATGGGAACTGCTATGATTTGGAATGATTTATTTGTTTACTTACACAGTGTCTGCCCCCTAACTGTAATTCCAGTGCCTTGAGGGTGGAAGCATGTCTATTTTTCATTATTGCCTTCCTGGTGCCTAGAAGTAAACCTGGAATCTCAGAACTGAGCTTCTTAGGAATATTTCTCATACAGCATTCTTCCTTTCCTTTAGAGCACTTACCTCAATTTGTGGTTATTCAGTCCTTAGTATGATCTTTTGAATAATGACTGTCTGTCTCGTTTACAAACCTAAAATCTCCATAAGAACAGGAACCCTGTTTGATTTTGGCCACTAAATTCTAGCACAGGGCCTGACATAATAAATATGCAATGCATACTTATTGGATTTTATTGACCAAAAAGTAGCTTTAGCTTATTGTGATGGTTGATTTTGTGTATCAACTTGACTGAATTAGGGGATATCCAGATAGCTGGTAATACATTATTTATTCTCAATAAATAAAGGATGGGCTTTGAGCCCCATCTTTCTTTTGCTAAAAGGGAAGCCCAAGTGGTTTGGCATTTGATTAGAATGAGTGGGCTGCCTCAGATGTGTCTGTGAGGGTGTTTCTGGAGGAGACTTGCATGTGAGTCAGTGGACTGAGTGGGGGAAGATCTGCCCTCAATGTGGGCAAGTACCTTCCAATTGGCTGGGGATGCGGATTGAATAAAAAGGTGGTGGAAGGGCAAATTCTTGCTGTCTCTCTTTCAGAGCTGGGTGCCCTTCTTCCCCTGCACTTGAACATCAGAACTCCAGGTTCTTCAGGTTTTGGACTCCAGGACTGCATCAGCAGTTTCTTTATTCCCCGCTACCTCTTACCCTTTGTTTCTCGCTCTTAGGTCTTTGGACTTGGACTGAGCCCTCTACCAACTTCATTGGTTCTCCAGCTTACAGTCAGTCTATCATGGGACTTCTCAGCTTCTATAATCCAGTGAACCAATTCTCCTGATAAATTCCTTCACATTTCTCTCTATATGCTCTCAGTCCTGTCTCTCTGGAGGACCCTGACCGATGTATTTATATAAAAGGAAATTCTTATCAGATCAACAATCTTAGATTAAATGCAATGATTTTAACCTGACCTGACCATTTTACATGTGTAATTGTACTGTATTTTTCTATTTACCTCAAGAGTGTGGTATTTCATCTGGTCCTCATTACCTTTAATCTCAAAATAATACTTTTTAAAAATTTTACTCACAAAAACCCTAAATATAAGAAAGTTTTCAGAAAAATATCCTGACAACTGCTCTGTTTTCATAAAACCATAGCACGAAAACCTCTGCTGAACAATTAACATTACTCAAGGCTAGAGAGTTGTATGACTGATAGTTATGGTTACTTGTCCTGCTTATACAGAAAATGTCAACTAAAGTATTATGGTAAGTCTCTATGAGTTTCATTTTGAATTATAAAGCATTTTAGAAGAGCTATCTCCTTTCATGAAAATTAAAGGAAGTTGGGGTATTTTGTTTATCCTTCGATTCTGGTACTTTATTGTGGAGGTGACATCACTACCAAATACTGTGGACTGTGTTTTAGAACTTGATAATTATTAAAAATTGAAAATTTCAATCCTATGATCAAGTAGTTCAAGGGAGGATTGAAAACCATATTGTTGACCTAAGGTGCCATGGAAAATGCCACTTCTCATGTTCCAAGGGACTTAGAGTTTGAAGTTGCAATCCAACATCAGCTACATACTTCACTTTATTTTAAGGAGATAAAACATCAGAGCTTCTTTTGCCATACCTGTCTACTGATTTCTTTATATTATCATTATTTTAAGTCCATACTTCTGAATGACTGTGCTGTAGGTAAGATTATGTTTTAACAACATTTTTGTAGCACTTCTGGTCATAGAACTCTGCTAAAACGTGAACTGCAAAAGGATTCTTGAAAAATTGGTGACATTTGCATAGGGAACAGAAAGGAACAAAAGAGGCTTGGAGGTGGCAATAAGCATATTATATTTCAGGTTAGTAAGAAGAATGACCCACATTGTTCAGAGGAAATTTGTGGGGAGGAAGGAGAAATTGGCTGGTTATGTACAGAAATTAGCAAAGACTTTGAAAGTCCTCAGAATTATTCAAACTTGACCCAGTGGGAGATAGGGTGCCACTGAGAGTGACTGAGCAGGTAAGAAAGTGCTCTGAAGTCATCCAGGGCCTTCTCATATAATTCATGTTACAAGATTTTGCTTTGAAAAAAGGCAGAGTTATGAATCTGATAAACACCATTGGGAAAGCAATGCTTATTAAAAGAGATATTTGTATTCAAAGTTAGCACATAATAGACATTACATGTGAGCTTCCAACCCTCCTCACTAAGGCTTTGAGACTTTGTGTCAGTCAGATTTGTGCCCGCACATGGTCATTTTTTCAAAAGTAGAACAGCTCTAACATAATACTTGCCATTTTTCTAACTCACAAAAGCTCTTGGTAAAAGAGAATATCCAGACATGAATGTCATTATCAAATTCCTGGAGGCAATATTGCTAAGAAAGATGTACTTTGTACAACTTTTAACTTTAAACCAGCAAATGACTGACAATTCTATATCCAACACATTTTAATAAAAAAGTTTAATACCTGATGAAATACAAGCATAATTCACAGTTAGATATCCAACTGTGGTTAAAGTGTTTTGGGGAATCATTAAGGCAAATCCAATTTTCAGTCGTAAATGACCACCTACCAAAGCCTCTGACCCAAATCTAGCCTCTGACCCAAATCACCCTCAACAGAAGTGAAGGAACAATCCTGAAAGAATAGTGTGATGTGAAAATCTCAGACATTTTTGGGAATTGATATCCATCCAGACTGAAGCTTTAAAGCTCTTGAACTGTATTCCCAGCTTGCCTAGAAATGAGAGTGCAGCCTTGGACTCATCAGTGTTTCCTAGGCAGATAGTAACCTGACCGAGACTTATAGGTCCAGGAGTGGACAGGCAAAGGCTCTTTAAGGACTAACATGATTGCCACGGGGGTTGGCAGGTGGGGGGTCACTAAGCAAAGTTAAGAAACCTCAACTTAGAATCCCACCCAACTGTTCTGTTCTCTGTCCATCTCAACTACTTAAAGTTATTGTTTACTTTATTTTTTTTTCCTACAACATCCAAGGAATAAGAAGTCCTCCTGCACTCGGGATTATCTACTCACTATAGACATTCACACACAGTTTGGGGAACATGGTTTGTTAAAATAGCTTTCCTAGGGAAGTGAGAGTCAGAGGAATCTGCAGTTTTTAAGTCCACTTTTCAGCATCTCCTCCCTTAATGAGACTCAGCAACAAGGCCTGACTCTAATATTGCCAACATCTGTGTGTCCTAACTTCTCTCTCTGAAGTCCTGAGGGTGTCTAACTTCTGCTTCCCTGCTTTCAGATTGGTTGCACTTGCTGAGGATCATAGTCCTTAGACTATAGGTTGACTTAGACTATGGGATGGTACCTTTTTGGATACCAGCTTAATCCTCCAATTCTAGAAATGCTTCTTTTCCAATTTTCCAACAATGAGACTGATAAAGTCAGCCACTGCTATGTGTCAAATGGCTTAGTGGCATCACCATTAAAATAAAGCTGCACCATAAACTATGCTAATGCTTTGGCTCATACCCACTGGCATATGCATACTCTCAAATTACCTATCTAATCCACAAACACTGATTGACCATCTACTATATGCCATTAAGGCTTGTAAATTCATGTTACACCATAGGCCTAGTGCTTGGGGCTTGAGCTCTTCAAAGGCCATTGGTAATTTAAGAACTGAAAGAAAATACCATTGGTTCCAAATTATAAAAAGAAAATAAGCCTAAGGCCGGGCACGGTGGCTCAAGCCTGTAATCCCAGCACTTTGGGAGGCCGAGACGGGCGGATCACGAGGTCAGGAGATCGAGACCATCCTGGCTAACACAGTGAAACCCCGTCTCTACTAAAAATACAAAAAATTAGCCGGGCGTGGTGGCGGCGCCTGTAGTCCCAGCTACTCGGGAGGCTGAGGCAGGAGAATGGCATAAACCCGGGAGGTGGAGCTTGCAGTGAGCCGAGATCCCGCCACTGCACTGGAGCCTGGGCGACAGAGCGAGACTCTGCCTCAAAAAAAAAAAAAAAAAAAAAAAAAAGAAAATAAGCCTAAAAAGTAAAAGTAATCAGTGTCCTCTACAAATTTTAACACTGTTTCAACTTCATGAATTGTTAAATTTCATGTCCATTACCATTTCATGATCATTGAAAAAAAATTTCTAATTTGGATTATTTTCCTTTGCAAGAATTTCTGAGAGTGCATTATGAAGCTAAGACTACGGAGAAATCAGAGCCAATAATAAAATATTTGGCTCATGGCCAAGTTTCAAAAACCAAAAGTACAAAGATTTTTAAAATGTTATGGTAAAAATAATCTTTTAATGAGCCATCTGGCTATTAAAATTTAATATGCTTCAAATGATATGGAGTGGGACCTCTACCAAGTGTCTAAGCCCTGTAATGCCCCTAGGGCAGTTTTGTGTGCCATGCTTAGTGCTGTCCAGGCAAAAATAAATACCGTTAAAACATAATTTTGTAAGAGATATGACTTACTTAGTTTGCCCATTGTTTTAGTCAGAGAAACAAAATCAGTATTGTATACACACACACACACACACACACACACGAGAGAGAGAGAGAGAGAGAGAGAGAGGAAAGAGAGAGAGATTTATTATGAGGAACTATCTCATACAATTCTGGAGGCTGAGAAGTCTCACACTCTGCTGTCTGCAAGCTGGAGACTCACCAAAGCTGGTGGTATCATTCAGTCTGACTAAGAAGGCCTGAGAACCCAGGGTGCTGATGTCCAAGGGCAGGAGGAAAAGACATGAGATGAGATGTCCTATTTCACGCAGTGAGATAGAAGAAAAAAACGCAAATTCCTCTTTCCTCCACCTTTTGTTCTATTCAGACCCTCAAAGGATTCCATGATGCTCACCACAGTGAGGAAAGCAATCTCCTTGACCACCTATTCAAATGCCAGTCTCATTTGGAAATATCCTCACAGACATATCCCCCAATCATGTTTAATCTGGGCATTCTGTGGTCCAGTTAAATGGACACAGAAAACTATCCATCACACCCATGCTGATCTCCAGTATTTCTGGAGTCTCTTTGAGGTTATCTCTTACGTGACTACTTTCCATGGAATTTCATAAAGATCAAAAGAGGATTTATTGAGAGTGGTGGATTCATAGTTCAACATGAAATAATGCATCATACCTTAACTTGAACATAAAACCATATTACCTAAAAAAGTAGATTCTCATATACATTTCCATTCTCCCTAAGGAACCAATTTTGACTAAGTTAACAGAGCTTAGGAGATAGACACACCCTACCTGTATGCATACTGGGGTCCTCTTTTCTCAAGTTTTATTTATTTTTTGCTATGTCCTACATCGTTCTTGCCCCACAGTGTTCTGTCATGAAAATTTCCCTTCTTTATGTCAGGGTCCCTATTTCTATTTAAATATTATTATAATTCCCTGTCATATTACCCAAGGTTTCCTTCAGTAATAATAAAGTCACAAACCATCTCCCAGTGAACCCTTACCATATGTGGACGCTGTGCCACACACATCTATTTCATGCAGTTCTGATATCTTCTCAAGGTGATTATTAATATGTCCGTTTTACAGATAAAACAAAAATCGTCTCAAAAAATTGCTAATGGTCATGCAGTATATCTTGACCAAGATTCAAACCAAGGATTTTCTGGTGTTATATCCCACCATATTTTTGCTAAAACATACCCCTTCCCAAATCTGTATCATTTACTTCTTATGAAATTGGCCTTCAGTATATTCTATAGAGTGCAGGACTCTCCAATCATTCATGCTCAGTGTGTCTGTCTGCTGCATTTTGGCTATGATCAGAGTTCTTTCTGTTTGTGAATTTCTCTGTTATGCTTTTAACACAGAGAGAGTTAAATAGACCTCCTCTTGGCAACAATAGTCATTTACTTGCTGGAGTCTCAGCTGGAGACAAATTTTCTCTGACTACACAGTATAAGGGCACTTTTTGTTTAATGCCATTGAGTTACTTCTCATAACAGAATTTCGTAAGTCCTATTGTCCCATTTTTCCTTTTCAATAATAAATATATTACTGATTAATGGAGACAAACCAAGAAGACTATGAGCACAAAAGGAAGGGTCAGCAATCCATGTGGTTTCTTTGTTGTGGCATCCTTACTACCATTTACAGATTATTCTAATTGCTTGCTAATAAAATTGCTCAAAGTTTGCTTTCAGTTAACAAGTCTTTATCCATTGATTTCTACAGCAGTCTGTTCCCTTCAATGTGTTTTGTAAAATGCCTGCTGCTATTTACTTAGTATTAAGGAGGGAATGGCTTCTTTCTAATTTTCTTGCTCTGTCCTATGTCTGTTTTTCCTCTTTCTGTGTAAACAGCAATCTGTTTGCTGTTTACTACAGCAGTGAAAAGTTATAATTTGTTTCCTTTAGTAGGAAGAGACACATGCTGATTGGGATCATGATTAAATATGAATCTCTTATAGGATGGAAATGTGTACAACGTGTTTAGTGATTAAACATTTCTCAGAGGGTGGTCTGGTTTTTCCATTTTGTATTTAAAATCACATGCATTATACAAAGTTGAATATTAAGAAAACAATTAGTAAATTACTTCCTATTAATAGGTCAGTAAAGGAAAAGCAATTGGGTAATTTCAATAAAATGAGAAAAAATCTAGAAAAAGTATATCCTCTTATTAAAAAAATTTTTTTAGAACTCGTGAAATTTAACGTGTTTTTCTGTAACAATATTCATCTCAAATCAATAGCTGACTTAATTCTTAATAGTATCCAATTAAAGTCAGATGAAAAACAAATCCTTTTATTACCACCGCTATCTAATTGTTCTAAGGACACTAATCCTTAAAGCCATAAGATACAAAACCAAAAGAAGAAGTATAATTTTTAGAAAGGAAAATACAAGATTATTAATATTTTCAGATAGTATAATTACATACAAATATATACAGAAAAAAAGAACGAAAAAACTATAAGAATTGATAAGAAACTGCAATAAGATATATCAATGCCAGATGAACACACAGTTGCCCTCCTGTCCCATCCTACAAGTTACCTACCCAGACAAGCCTTTTTACTATTACTTTTACATCTTTATGAAAATTGAGCTCTCAGGGGTCTCCTCGCCCACCAGTGGTGTTCCTACTAGTGGTGAACATGGGAAAATAGATCATGTCCTGAGCGTCATGCCACAGGGTAGCTCATATTCTGAAGTCCCTTCATCGAAGTTGTCGCCCTCAACCTAAAACTTGGAATTTTTGCAGATTAAAGTAAAGATCTTGGTACCATGTTGATGTAGAGTGGTGGGTTGATGCATCTGCAAAGTTATAGCCTTTCACTTTGGATATTGATGAGAAAAGTAGACACATTTATGGTCTGGTTTTCCATTTGCTCCCACTGACCTTCTGATAATGAACAAATGGAAGCAGTATGTCAGGAGGCAAAAGAAGAAGACATAGATCTCAAACTTAGGTGTGTTTGATTTGCCAGCAGAAAATGACTAATCACATGATGTAGAAATATATAAAATACATCCACAACTGGGTCAAAGACAGATACACCAGAAGTATCTAAACATCTGAGACCTTCAACTTTGGAGAATGCAGAAGTTACGAGATGGCTTAGGAGGTTGCTGATGAAGTTCAGAGATGACTAAAGGAAAACAAACAATCAAAAGAAGATGAGTTTCAAATGAAGAAGATAGAGCAGGTCAACAGCTTATCTTCTGCTGTAGCCATAACTCTTTGCTCTAGGGGATTCCTTCTCTATTGTTGGGTAATATTAAGGAAAATCACTTGCAGAGACAGCACGCAAAAATCACTTGCAGAGACAGCATGCAAAGGACAAAACTTTGTATTGAAGAAGCTTTCAT
Source organism: Macaca fascicularis (assembly GCF_037993035.2). Lineage (NCBI taxonomy): Eukaryota > Metazoa > Chordata > Mammalia > Primates > Cercopithecidae > Macaca > Macaca fascicularis. The sequence goes on from NC_088377.1 coordinate 154,909,699, forward strand.
ATCTTGAGGTTTAAATGTATCTTAATTATGTCTAAAAGGAATTTAATGATGCTGACATCTCATAGGTCTTGCTTTTAAATTAGCCCTCTTTGTACACACATAAACACACACACACACACACACACACACACACACACACAGGTGTTCACCAAACCTTTTAGACAGTTTAAAATGGGCAGTAAATTTTGTGGGGTGGGGTTGAGAGTGGGAGGAAAATGATCTTTATTAAATAACAAGGGGAACTATGAATAATATTACAATAAAGGTGGCAAAGTTAATTTTGACTATTTGTGAGACTTGGCACATGTTGCTGGATTACCAAGGCATTCTCCCTTCCCCATCATTGCTTGCCTTTGGGGAGCTGGAGCCCAGCACTGTGGGGGTTGTAATCACGTCTATTGAGGAGTCCACCACATTGCTCATTGACTTCAGAGCTTTCTTTCCCTTGTCTTCAGTGCTGTTCAACCCATCAATTTCATGAGATTGATGAACAGACTCAGAAACCCCCCAAAAATTCCAGTCCGGAAACATGAGATGTGCTAACCATGAATGAAAGGCATATAGTGACTGATTTACCCAGCACAATTAAATCAGTCAACACTTTGTTCTCTTAAAGGGGATCAAAACAATGACTGTGCATTCACTTAGTAAAACTGAATAGTGAATCAGAGATGCGTAATGCATATTGAGTGTATTTAATATATTTTACCTCATGTTTTCTTATTGTCACAGGATTAAATGTTGAAAAACAGCTGTCAGGAAATGTTTTTCTGTGTAAAATAAACAATATCTATCACGGGAGGGACATTTTTAGTTGTAACATTATTTTTTTTAATGGAGAGACTCAGCAGGAAGCTCATTCTAATAAAAATGCACACACTGCTTTTCCATGACTTCTCACCACTACTCACGCTTTCAACACACTTGCCCCCAAGTCTGTTCCTGACTTCTTGGTTTGACCTTAGTTTGGAATCACCAAGAGCATATCATCAGGTTGCAGAATGGTTAGAAGAGAGGGCAATGAGATTTGGGAGGGGGAAGGAAAGAAGTGGAATATGAAAAGGATACTCCAGATAATCCAGCAAGTAGTAATTGAGAGTTTGACTTTGACATTTTTATGCCATAAAAGTCCAGTCCAATCAAATTTAATTATGTAGCATTTTAAGATGAAAAAAATGTTTAAAGAAGCTCCAAAGTTGAGTTCTTTTGCCATTTTGTCACATTGGCTAAATGGAGGTTATTATTATTGTTGTTGTTCTTATTATTTTTCATCAGAAAGTTGATTTAAAAATAAGCCTCATCTGTGATAAAGAGATATGGATAGTAATTTAATTATATTTTCATTGGTTGGTGTGGAATGAAGGTATGAAAATAACACAAAGAGAAATCTTTTTAAAAGGCAAAATCAATAGCCTTTATGTTTTAATAATCAAAATAAGTAAATAAGTATTTTTATTTTTATTTACATAAAAAGTATATAGTGTGGAAAATTCATTTTCAATGCCATTAAGAATAAACTACAAAGAAACTAATGAACAATCTGTGAAACTCTTATGAGGAATACTATAACACTTCACTTAGATAGTTTTTAATAAATAAGGATGATTATCATGTTAGGAAGAATTAATACATTTATCAACCATTTCAAAATCATTATAGTTTTTATGAAAATCCCAATAAATATTTTTACAAGTTGGTAAAGTGTTTCTAACAGTGCTCTGAAAGAATTAAAAGCTATTATAATTAAGAAATTTTGTAAATCAGAATAATAGAGATTATTTCTACCAAATATTAAAATATATTATTTAACTATTTTTAGAAGTTCTACTGGCATAGAAAACGATGAAATATATTAAATAGCCTCCCAATGTAACTTATTATGTAATTTAATACATGATATAGGAGGTATGATAAGCAACTGTAAAGGAAAAATGTATATAATAAATGGATTTTATAAACCTAGTTAGCTATGCTGTTTAGGTTATTTTAATACAATATACACTAAAATAAATTACAGTGAAACTAGAGAGTTAAATATTTATTCTTTCTTTTATTCAACATATATTTATTGAATAACTATTATATGCCAGACTCTAGTCTTGATGCTTGGGATAAAGGATTAAATAAAGTAGAACTCTTTTTCTTTCAAGATCAGTGGAGGAAAGAAAATAAACAAGTAGACACAGAAATAATACCATGTAGTCAGAAGAATGAAGAGGAAAACTAAAGTAGGGGAAGATGATAGAAGTTCAGGAAGATTCTGTGTTTGATGTGGGGGTAGGGAGGAGTGAGAGTAAGGGAAGAGAATGTCTGACCAGAGACCTCAATAAAGCCAGGGAGAAAGCCAGAAAGACATCTGGGAGAAGACCATTCTTGGTAGAGGGAGTAGTAAGGGACAAGACTTGGAATTAGGAACGTGCTGGTTGTGTTTGGGAGCAACAAAACACCAGTGTGGCTAGAGCAAAGAGAGAGAGGAAGAATAAATTGGAAATGAAATTGGTAATTTGGCCAGGGGCCAGCTCATGTAAAGCTTTGTATGGGATTTTAATGTTATTACAAGTATGATAAAAAGCCATTGGAGAAGGAGAGTATCTAGTTCATTGGAAAAAGATTACTCTGGCTTTCAAATGAACAATAAACCATGAAGGGGAGGCATGGTGATGGCATAAAGGAGGGAGATCATTTACGGGGCTAGCAAAATTCCTAGAGACAGAAACTGATGGTTTTGATCATGTTGAGAGTGGTAAAGACTGTGCAAAATGGTCAGATTCTGAACTGTGCAAGTAGGTCCAGCTGAATTTACTGATGGATTGGATGTGTACTGTGAGAGAAAGGGACATCAAGGAAAGGAGCAACGTTTTCATCCTGAGAAGTGTTGGTGCTGTTTGCCAAGATATGGAACACTGGAGGAAGAGCAAGTTGGGGGACAGTTCAGGATGGTCGGGGAGATATCAATGGTTCTGGTTTGGGCATCTCAACTTTGTTATGCCTACTAGGACATCTAAGGGAGATAATCTATATATAAGCTGTTTTTATAAGATGCTGGAGATTAGAGGAGTGGTTGGGATTTGAGATAAAACTACTGAACTCACAAACTTATAGATGATATTTGCAATTCATTACCTGGGGGTGAGTGTAAATAGAGAGGAGTCCCAAAGATTGAGCCTCAGGGGGCTCCATAATTAATATAAGATGAGAAAGTGAATCCAGCAGAAAATCAAGAAGGAGGCGACAGCAACATACAAAGAAAACTAGGAGTCCCAGAAGCTAAATAATGAAAATGCTTTGTTTTGTTATGTTTTTAAATGAAGACTGGCCCATTCATAAGTAAATGTACTCAGAGAACTGGATTTGATAATATGGAGATGACGGGTGGCCTTAACCAGAGCAGATTGAAATCAGCAGTGTGAGTGGATTCAAAAGAGAAAGGGAGGGAGATGAAAATGTGAGAAATGAACAAAGAAAACTATTTTGAGTGGTTGTATAATAAAAAGAAGCACTAAAGTGGAATTGTAGAGAAAGTTTTAATCTTTCTTTTCTACAAGAAAGTAATTATTACAGCAGTTATTTTGTGAGGATGGGAATGATAGAATAGAGAAGGAAAAATTAATGATACAAATGAAAGAAGAGATAATTGCAGGGGCAAAGTCTTTGAATGTACTGAGGGTGTAGGGGATGCAGGACAAAAGTCCAACTATCTTAAATCTATGACAAAGGGGTATGGTTGTATAGTAAAGTTAAAATAAGGTAAAAATAGAAAAAATGTAGATAACATATATTAATATATGTAAAAAAAGCTAACCCTTTTTAAGCGGTGTATTTATTAATGAGGAAAAACTGCATAGCAGTTAAATGTTTGATGGATAACTGGAGAAATAAATTATGATACATTCACAGTAATAATATTTGATAGTTTGAAGAATGGGTGCAAATATGTAATAAAGAATTTAGCATTTTAAATTTATTTACTTTTTCTTTATTTCACAGTAGGTATTCACAGGTGGGAATATAGAGTACTACATCCCTTAACTCCTGAGCTCAAGCCTTCCTCCTGCCTCAGCCTCTTGAGTAGCTGGGACTACAGGCGCACCCCACAACATGAGGCTAAAAAATTTGTTAATGTTTACTAATCATCCTAAGTTGAAAATACCTAGACTTCTGGGACGCCATTTAGAAATAATGTCCTAAAGCCTGGAATAGGTAACAGTGGCTTTGAGAGTGTTGTCCTCTTACCATTAGTTTTGTCTATTCCTCAAAAATAATTCAAAGGCGATCCTTTAAAATTAATTGGGGTTGGCTAATACTGATTATTAATGAGAGAAAGAGGAGGGAAAGGTGGATAGAATGAATTTCTTTGTAGTCAGATTTATTAGAGGGGAATCCGCTGAAACCAGTGAATGATTTGCATGCAGAGTTTCTCATCTCATAACCTAGGCAAGGAAGGAAAGGACAGCTAGTATGTCAATTCTATGATGCTGCAATTTTGGAAAAGAAAGGATGATATGCTAAGTTTTAACCAATATATTGTAAATTCAGATCTTTCAGCCAAATGGTTTTTCAGTAATAAAAGTGTCAATTAGGTATGTTTTTCTTTACACAGGTTGAATTTTTGACCACTTTATTTTATTTGCTCTCTTCATTCCAGTGGAAAATTCCAGAAATGAGAGTATATTCCAGCTGAATGAACTGCACAGTTCTTATTGTATAGTTCTCCTCGTTTAATAAAAAGTAAACTTTTTTAAAGGTACTGAAAGTTTTTTGTATATCAAGAAAATTAGCTGGGCGTGGTGGCTTATGTCTATAATCCCAGCACTTTGGGAGACCCAGTCGGACGGATCACTTGAGATCAGGAGTTTGAGACCAGCCTGGCCAACATGGTGAAACTTCATCTCTTTTAAAAATATAGACTTTAGCTAGGCATGGTGGCGCATGCCTGTAATCCCAGCTACTCGGGAGGCTAACGCAGGAGAATCATTGAACCTGGGAAGCAGAGGCTGCAGTGAGCTGAGATCATGCCACTACACTCCATCCTGGGTGCCACAGAGCAAGACTCAGTCAAAAAAAAAAAAAAAAAAATTAGCCCCCTTGTTTTGCAAATATTTGCTGTCGCTTTACAACTTTTATCTTTTGACAGTTTATAATTTTTTGCTTTGCAGAAGTTTCTAAGGTATCATTTTCTCAGGGTATATTCATATATATATATAAATTAAAAATAATAACATTTCCCTTCATTTCTGAATACTTCAATTTTGCTCCTATTCCTGGCATTCCTCCAGCCCTTTCTCTGTTTCACGTGATAACAGGTGAACTGCACTCACTCCAGTGTAACTCCAATTATTTCAAGTTTAAACAAGGTCAACTAAGGATTTCCTCCACTCCTCTACCTCTGTTTCTCACTGGGGATGCTGTAAATTCTGGATGTTCTCTGAGGGTCACGGTGTTGGGGGAATATGATCGGTCTCTTCGTTTGCGTCTGCTGGGGTGGCCATTACGCCCACCGATGATTGGCTTCATTAAAATGGCTGTGTTCCCCAATCCTGTGGCAGCCACCTGCTAGTGTTTCCTATTGTTGCAACCATCTGCTGCCATCTGCTGGTGTTTGCTCTTGTTACAACCAATGAGCTCCCTTCGGGTCCCACAGGTCTCTCACAAAACTTGTAATATCATCTTCTCCTACGTTACTCTCCAGAGCTACAGAAATGTGGTGGGATTGCCTCAGCTCTTTCCTACTGCATCTTCACTGGTCCCATGATGCTGCGATGCCAATCGCAACTCCTGTGAAGGACCCTCCCTCCTGATGTTCCAGACAAGAATGGGAGTACAAGTCTCCCGTCACTCTGAGATCCCAAACCTCCTTCTCCTACCTTTGAGAAAATTTTTATTTCCTTTTAGGCAGACTAAAACTGGCTCAGAGTTATCTCCCATAATTTTCAGTCTTTAAGTCGGGCCACAGAAAGGCCAAGAAACTGACATAATTCTCTTTGACTAGCATGAGGTGTCTCTTCACTTTGTATCAATGAAGACTAGGTTCAGTTCTCATGCTTAAGTTAATACTGTAGAGAAGTCAAAGGGAACATAGGGGATAATCTGCCCGCTCATATTTGATGTCCTTCTGTACCCATGTTTATGTAGTGGGATTTATCTAGCCTCCTGCTCCTGCTTCTGATTGATGCCACAGTTATTTACTCTGAGGCCTTTACCTAAAGATGTTGCAGAATTTCAACCATATTTTCTTCTAGTACTTTTATGGACTCAATATTTTAAACATTTAAATCGTTGACTTACGTGGTATTTATGTTGCACAGTGAGATGGGAATGCAGCTTATTAATTTCTCAAAATGACACAGCTACATAGCGGTTTGGATTTCTTGGTGGAAGATTAAGCCTGAAGTACTACTCAGAGATGCCGAAATTTTCATTAATTTTATGACTGGACCTATGAACCTGTCTTTAGAGTCAGAGAATTGGCTCTCAACTTTGACTGCCTATCAGAACACCTGGGAGCTTTAAAAAAATATTGATAACTGGTTCTCAACTCCTCATGTAATTGCTCTGGCGTGCATCATGATTACAAAAATCTTCCTGGATGATTCCAGTGCACAATCAAAGTTGAAAACTTGCCCATGCACAGTCAAGATTGTTTTTAGGGCAAAAGAGAGCATGAGTGAGACCCATGTGATACCTATTTTCCCATGGAGTAATGTGGAGTGTGCATCCCAACACCTACAGGGCTTGTTGAAACCCAGATTGCTGGACTCCTCCATCAGGGTTACTGATTCCCTAGGTCTGATGTCCTGCCTAATAAATTTATTTATCTGGTCCTTTTATTTGGGTAGAAATTGTCAGCAGTCACATTTATACTGGTACCTCTCATTTCCCCATTGGAATTTTAAAAGATTGTAAATGAAAACAGTTCTATATGCAGAACTTATTTATGCATACTCATTCTTGTTTAAGAGATGATTTAAGGTGCAATAAAATAAAATATAAAAAAGGAAAGGTGAGAAAATTTGAACATATGTAAAATAATACTTGAAAACATAAAATCAAAAGGATAATATACATACATACATATGCTGATGTTGGACCATAAATTTGGCTAAGTTTTCTAGCAGTGAACATTAAGCAGAGAAACAAAATCACTGTGAGATTTATAATGTGCCCTTGATAAAAATAAGCCAGTAGCTTCAGATAAAAATGCTTACTTTGTCCTGGCATTAGAGGAAAATCTTCTCTATGTCCTTACAAATATGATTCTGTACAACACCGGGAATAAAATCTTCCCTTATCCTTATCATTACAATGAACCTAGAAATTCTACTGATTAAAGTTGACAAAATTGACAAATGTCAATGAGTGACATTAATACAATAGTTCATTTGGTCACTAAGTAATTTCAAGTTTTCACTTTTAAATGAGGGTGGATTTACATAGGGAGTTCCTTAGTCCTCAGTGTGAAACATTGCTGTCCACCAAAATACTATAGAAGAAATTATACAAAGTGCAAATATAATGCTGTTCACTCGTGATATCCTCAATATGCTTAGCTTGAGTCAAAGAATCTAGTAACTTTAACTTATTCCAGATCTTGGTTTTGGCCTTAAGGGGTGAGAGGTCACAGACTTTTTTAAGAATCTGCTGATCACTAAGCATCTTCTTCTCAGCAGATAATATACAGTTGGTCCTCATTAGTCACAGATTCTGAATTTGTGAATTCACCTATGCACTAAAGTGTACTTGTAACCTCAAGGACCACACCCGAGGTCCTTTCAAAATCATTCTCAGATGTATGCATGTGCAAAGCATCAAAAAATTTGAATTTCCTGATGTGCACATTCCCAGCTGATGTGTAAACGGGTGACACTTTGCTTTTTTGTTTCCGATCTCAAACTATAAATGAGTATCCTTTAGTGCCACATTTTTTTCACAGTTTTGTGCATTTTGTTAATGATTTCCTGTTTAAAATGGCTCCCAAGCATAGTGCTGAAGAGCTGTTTAATGTTCCTAAGCACGAGAAGGCTGGGATGTGCCTTATGCAGAAAATGTATGTTAGACACGCTTTATTCAGGAATGATTTATAGTGACGTTGGCCATGAGTTCACTGGTAATAAATTAACAATAAATATTAAATATGATGTCTTTAAAAAGAAACACACATAAAACAAGGTTATGTATTAATCAGTTGATAAGAAATGTTGTTCCCAGGTGCTTGCAAAAGCTTATCTCTGTATTTTCCCAAGGAAAATAACTCTAAATTTCCTCTAGGAGCAATGATTCAGTATTTGCTAATTCTGTGTTCATGGTCACTTTATAAAGCACAACTACTGCAAATATCAAGAATTGAACGGTATACCCATAGAAGTCTCCTTCAAATTCAAGGATTTTATGAGGTCATGAGGCCTATTCAAGTATGTTAGATAAAAGCCCTTGATGAAAAATGAATACACTAAATATATTAAGAGCTATCTTACATAAGTAACGTTTTCTTTCAATGAGCTTTTTGTAATGGTTATTGGCTCTACAGTCAGACTGCCAGGGTTCAAACCTTGCCTCTATGACTTTCTAGTAGGAGACCTTGGGCAGGTTTCTTAACCCAAGCTTCCTCATCTGCAAAATAGGGGACGTAAGGAAAGAGATTAGAACATCAAACAGTATATGTGACATTACTAATATTTTAGATTGATTGATTGAATATTAAACAGACACATACAAGAATAATTAGAATTTCTGTTACTTATCAGGGAGGGGGTTAGAGAACAGTGGGCAGCAGATACAAGACAAACAAATACTGTTTTTAGACCTCAATGAGTATAAGGCTTCTCAATTAAACTGTCTACAATTCAGCTCCTCATGATTCTGTTCACAAATGAGTTTGGTAAGAACTAATAACTGAAAGACTAGCCCACAGGGAAGTCAACTTTTTATTCCCAAACTTTGGGCTAAAAATAATAAGACAAAATAGTTGGGTTTTAAAATGAAGGGAAAGAGATTAGCAATTAATGAGATTAAAATGTTAAAATGTAAGTTAAAAGACTAAGATGAAAGGCTAAAGTAAAGGCAAGAAGCTTAGACATTATAAGAGAAAAAAAAAAAAAAAAGCAAAAGGAAAATGGACTAAAAGCTAATAAGGGATGCGTGCCCAAAACAAAGCTCAAGGTGTGTCCAGTTTCCACAAGGGCTGGGTCCCTTGTAACAGTGGGGTCAACTACAACTCTGATAAACAATTCTTCGGGGATCTATGGTAACAAAGCATAGGACCGCTCAGTTCAAACAACTGGAGGGATTTAGGACAAGCAGCAATTTATCTAAGCTAAGTAGAACATACTGATAAAATAAATATGATAGTAAAATAATTCTGAGGTGCTAAAAAATCTGAAGTTTAAGGACCTCTAGCTTTGTTTTTTAACATTGTCTGGGTTATTTTTGGCCCCTTATTCTTTAAAATAAAGTGCAAAAATTTAATTCATCAATTTCCACTGAGAGTGTTTGGAATTTAATCTATTGATTGCGTTTGATGTATAGATGAGCTTGATGGTAATTGCTGTCTTCACAGAAGTCTTTAAATATGTGAACATAGTATATGTCTCCATTTATTTAGGACTTCAAATTTCCTCCATCATGTTTTGCAGTTTTCATTACAGAGATCTTACAGTTCTTTTTTTGTTGGATTTGCTTTCAGGTATTTGATGTTTATGCATACTCTTATAAATGGTATTGCTTTAAAATTTCACTTTATACTTGTTTATTGCTGGTACAGTATGCCCCACATAAAGATGGTTTAATCAACAATAGACCACATTATAAGGCAGTAGTTCCACAAGCATACAATGGTGGTGGCTCATACCTATAATCCCAGTGTTTTGGAAGGCCAAGGTGGGAGGATTCCTTGAGGCCAGGAGTTTGAAACCAGCCTGGACAATATAGCAAGACCCTGTCTCTGTGTAATAATAATAAATAAACATTACAATGAAGCTGAAAAACTCCTATTGTCTAGTAATGTCATAGCAGTCATAACATCATGGTGCATTGCATTACTCATGTATTTGTGGTGATATTGATGTAAACAAACCTACTATGCTGCCAGCCATATAAAAGTATTATGTACAATATATAATACTTGATGATGACAATAAACACTATGTTGCTGGTTTGTATATTACTATACTATAGTTGTTATTGTTACTTTAGAGTGTACCTCTTCTATTTATTATTTTAAAGCTAACTGTAAAACAGCCTCAGGCAAGTCCTTCAGAAAGTATTTCAGAAGGCATTATTGTCATAGGAGATGACAGCTCTTTTCACGTTATTGCCCCTGAAGACCTTCCAGTGGAACAAAATGTGGAAGCAGAGGACGGTGATATCGATGATCCTGACTCTGTGCAGGCCTAAGCTAATGTGTATCTTAGTTTGTAACAAAAAAGTTTAAAAAGGTTTTTTTAAACTAAAAGTTTTAAAAATAGAAAAAGCTTATCTAACAAGAATGTAAAGACAGAAAAAATATATATATATATACATATTTCTTTTTGAGATGGAGTCTCACTCTGTCTCCCAAGCTGGAGTGCAGTGGCATGATCTCGGCTCACTGCAAGCTCCGCCTCCCGGGTTCATGCCATTCTCCTGCCTCAGCCTCCCTAGCAACTGGGACTACAGGCACCCGCCACCATGCCCGGCTAATTTTGTTTTTTTTTTGTTTTTTCTTTTTTTTTTTTTTTTTAGTAGAGACGGGGTTTCACCGTGTTAGCCAGGATGGTCTCAATCTCCTGACCTCGTGATCCGCCCGCCTTGGCCTCCCAAAGTGCTGGGATTATAGGCGTGAACCACCGCTCCCGGCCGACAGAAAGTATTTTTGTGCAGTTTTACAATGAGTCTGTGTTTTAAGCTACATGTTATTATGAAAGACTCAAAAAGTTTTAAAACAATGATTTAAAAGCTTATAAAGTAAAAAGTTATAGTAAGTTAAGATTAATTTATTATTGAAGAAAGAACCAATTTTAATAAATTTAATGCAGCCTCAGTATACAGTGTTTAGAAAGTCTTTAGCAGCGTACAGTGATGTCCTGAGCCTTCACATTCACGCAACACTCACTCAGTGACTCACCCAGAGCAATTTCCAGCCCTGCAAGCTCCATTCATGGTAAGTGCTCTCTACAGGAGACCATTTTTATCTTTTATACCATATTTTTACTGTATTCTTTCTATGTTTAGTTATACAAATACGTATTATTTTGTCCTAATTGCCTGTAGTATTCAGTATGGTAGTTTTGCTATACAGGTTTGTAGCCTAGGAGCAACAGGTTATTCCATATAGTCTGGGTGTGTAGTAAATAGGCTACACTCTCTAGGTTTATTTAAGTACACTCTGTGATGTTTGCAAAATGATGAAATTGCCTAATGGGATATTTCATAGAACATATCCCAGTTGATTGATAAGAGATGCATAACTGTATAGAGAATAAATCAGTGGACCATAAATAGTAATTGTCATGTTCCCAATTTCAGGGGAAAATTTTCAATATTTCACCATTAAGTACATTACATATATTGAAATTAGGTATGTTTGTATACCAAAACACATCCTTAAAAGAGGGAAACAGCAGTCACACAATGGAAGATATTTTTAATAAATATCTCTAGCAAAGGACTTGTATTCAAAATATATAAAGAACTCCTATAAGTTCATAAAAGTCAGACAACTTAATTGAAAATAGGGAAATATTTGAGCATATACTTCACAAAAGAAAATATCTAAGAAGCCAAAAACCATGTGAGAAGATAAGTACATTTATAAGTCATCAAGGAAATAGAAATTAAAATCACAATGTAATACCACTACATACAAACTAGAAAGGCTAAGATGAAAATTACTGACAACATCACATATTGTTGAGTATGTGGAGTAGGTAGAAATCTCACGCACAGCTGATGGGAGTATAAATGGTCAAACTACTTGAGAAAACTATTTGACAGCATCTATTAAAGCTCAACACACGTATTCTTTGTCTCAACAATAATATACGCAACAGAAATACTATTATTATCAAAATGCATGCACAAGAGTATTCATCAAAAACTGAAAAATGGCTCAAAAGTCTATCAAGAGTAGAAATGAATGAATAAATAAATAAATATTATATATTATAATCCAGTATAAAACAATGAGAAGAAGCTATTGCTAGAGGAATAGCTTTGAACTTGGTGAAATACACACTGTAGGCTTCTATTTACATGCAATTCAAAAAAATAGACAAAAGTAATCCATGACATTAGAAGTCAAGGTGGAGAATAGTACTAGGAAAAGGCACAAGGAAGCCTCTGAAGTGCTAGTAATATTAAATATTGTGATCTGGAAGCTGGTTACATAAGTGTGTTTCAAAGTTCAGTGAGTTGTACATTTGTAATTTATGCACTTTCCTGCATGTATGTTATACTTCAATAAAACAACAACCAAAACAAGTTCAAAACCTTAGAAGCTGAGTAAAGCTATTTGATTAAAAATGACTAAAAGCTACCATAAATGCCAAGTGTGCCTCAGAGAAAAAGTAATGAGTATCTGAAAGGGTCTAAAATTTATGGGCTGAAAAGGTTAGATCTTTATCAAAGATATCAATGGAGAGACTTTGAAAGACACCCTCTGCTGTGTACACCCCAGGATGGACAGCATGTACTATATGCCCATGGGGAGAAGCCACTAGCAGGAGACAGGATAATCGATATTCTCAAGCTATTAGTCATCTCCAGAATCCATATTAATCCCCTCCCTCAGAACACTGCAGCAGGACAGTTCCAGGTTGAGTTCCCCAATTTTAATTGCTACATGCATACTTTTCATAATGTATCGTCAATTTTGGGGCCTACTTAGGAACTAAATCTCTTTTTCAGCCACAAACATGTGGCCAGATGAAATAATCATTGTCTGGTGAACTTGATTGCTTTATTATTTGTACTTCTTTTCAAATGAGGAAGATAAAGCCTCCCCAGAGAAAAGATAACCAAGATTTCCGAGTTCAGTGTCAAAGTGATTACAGGATTTTCACTATCTTTCTCAGACTGATAGTGCAGTGACCAACTTGATATGAAAATAAAGGCAAACATGTAGCAATTCTAAAAATTAGGAAAGGTCCATGAAACTATCAGAAACACCTGGGAATTTCTGACAGAAAATGGCAGACAGGCTCAAACTAGAAGCCATGGTTGAAAGGTTAACTCACCACCATACTATAAGAAATAAGAAATATGCAGCTTTCCATTATAGCAACAGTAACACAGCAGAACATTTTTAAAAATCTCATTAAATCAGCAACAATAAATATAAAATGAAGAACAACATTTTGCAATAAGAGTGGAAAACCCAGGAGTTATGTGATTACTATAAACATGATAATTCTCCTAAAATAACTTAGAGAAGAAAGCAACTCAAAGCAGACCCATTGGGATCCTTTTATTTTTGTAATTTGATATAATTAATTTAAGTATTAATTGGAAAAATAATTGAGGATTTTTTTCTCTCTAAATTAAAGAAATATTATGTTCAATGACATGCTCAGATCTTAATTTTATGATCAATGATGTTTGACGTAATAGTCAAGATTTTTTGAAAACATTTTCTTCATTCCCAGAGAATCATTTCAAACCTCCTTTTAGTCAATATTTCTACTCTCCACCTTCTCCATCTGTCTCCTACCCACAACAACCAAATATTATGCTGACTTTTTTTTCACTACAAATTACTTGTATCCATTTTTGAACTTTTGATAATCATGGGCTTCTTTTATTTGAAATAAAGTTTTTTGTTTACATTTTCTGTGTTGTTACATATATCTGTAGTTTAGTTTTTTAAATTGCTGTATTACATTGTATTAATATATAATTCCATTTTCATTTATTCTCCTGATGTTTATTAATTCTTCTGTTGATGGTTAATTGGATTGTTTCCAGTTGTCAAGGATGTTTGTATAGTAAACAGTCTTGGAAAATAGACATAGTGTCTCTCTAGAACAAAGCTTACTCTCCATTTCAAACAACTTTGATTCCTTAAGCTCAGGGTTTCTTTCCTGTAACACACCCAACTGTCTGTGCAGGCTTTCATATGAGCCCATGAACATCATTCTGAGCACCTTGCGGACAAAGGACATTGACAAAAATTTGTTGACTATGAAGAGTCTTCTGCTTTTTGCCAAAATACAATGATATGTGGCAAGTTAACTTGTTAGCAGGAAATAAGGATAAATTATCAGACATTTCGCAATTCTTAACAGTGCCTATGATTGGAGGGATATTGGTGTGTAATTTTCTTTTTGATAATGCCCTTCCAGGTTTTGATAAGAGGGTTATAGTCAGTTCATAAAACAAGTTAGGAATTTTACCCTCCTTTTCAATATTCTGAAAGTATGTAGGTAAAATTAAAATGAGCTCTTCTTTAAATGTTTGATGAAACTCATTTGAGAAAACAACTGGGTCTAGAGTTCTTTTCATGAAAAGATTTAACATCTCAAATTCTCCTCTTGTAATAGATAAAGATATAGTCAGGGCTTGTGTCACTTTTGGTCATTTGTGTTTTCCTAATAAATTTGTTCATTTTATCCAATGTGTCAAATTTATTATCAAAGTCTTTTTAATATTTCCAAATTATTCTTTTATATTCATAGCATTTGTGAATGAGATGTTGGTGAGTGCTTTACTCTCTTTAAATTATTGTTTTGATAATTTACATTTAATTTTTATATTTTGATTGGTCTTGCTAGGAGTTTCTCAATTTTATTAGTCTTTTCAAAGAACTAACTTTGGCTTAATTTTTTCATTTATTTTCTATTGTATTGATTCATACTTTTATCGCTATCATTTCTTCCTATTATTTTGGGCTTAATTTTCTCTTCTTTTAAATCTTCATATATCTATGAGTATAAGTCTTTTTCTCTTTTTAATTTAAGTATCTAAGGTTATGAATTTCCAACTCTAGCATGCCACTACTTCATTTTTTGTTTTGATATGTCCTACTTTATTATTATTTGATTCCGTGTTCTTCATTTCTTTTCATATGACCAGGATTTCCATTAACCTGAGGAACATATTTTAACATTTCTTACAGTACATTCTTCTGGTGATGAATTTTCACAGCTTTTTAAACCTACATATATCACTGCTTCACTCTCATTTTTAAAGGATGTTTTTACTGTACAAATTGTCTGGCTGCCATTGTACCTAATAAGAAGTCAGCATCTATCCTTGTTTTTGTTCCCTGTATGTAGTGGGTCTTTTTATCTCTGGCTGCTTTTTAATTTTTTTTCTTTATCTCTAGTTTTCAGCAATTTGACTTGGTTATATCTAGACATGGTTTTATTTGTATTTATTCTACTTGGGGTTTGCTGAGCATCTTGGGTGTTTTTCACCAAATATTGGAAATTTCCAGCTATAATAACTGTTCTTCAGTTTGGATATTTTATATTTACTTGTCTTAAATTTCACTGATCCTTTCTTCTTTCATGTAAAAACTCCAGTTAAAATAATCCAGTGAGTTTTCAGATACTGGACTATTTTCTCTTGAATTTTTCATGGTTAGTTTTATTTATTTATTTATTTACTATAAATTTAAGTGGGTACAAGTGTAGTTTTGTTACATGGATATATTGTGTAGTGGTGAAGATTGGGCTTTTAGTATAATCATCACCCAAATAGTGTACATTAACCCATCAAGTAATTTATCATCCCTCACTCCTCTCCCATCCTCTCACTCTTCCAAGTCTCCAGTGACTATTATTCCACACTCCATGTCCATGTGTACACATTATTTACCTTCCACTTATAAGTGACAACGTGGCAGTTGACATTGATTCTGAATTGTTTCACTTAAGATAATGGCTCCCAGTTCCATCTACAGTGCTGCAAAACACATGATTTTATTATTTTTTATGGCTAAACAATATTCAATTTTTCCTACATTTTCTTTATTGAGTTATACGTGATGGACACTTAGGTTGATTCTATGTCTTTGCTATTGTGACTAGTGCTGCTATAAATCTATAAGTGCAGGTGTCTTTGATATAATAATTTCTTTTCCTTTGGGTAGATATCCAGTAGTGGAATTGCTGGATTGATTGGTAGTTCTATTTTTAGTTCTTTGATAAATATCCATATTGTTTTCCATAGAGATGGTACTAATTTACATTTCTGCCAACTGCGTATAAGTGTTCCCTTTTCTCCATGTCCTCTCCAACATCTGTTATTTTTTGTCTTTTTAATAATAGCCATCTGACTTGTATGTCTCATTGATGATTAGCGATGTTGAACATTTTTTCATATGCTTATTGGCTATCTATGTGTCTTCTTTTGAAAAGTGTTGATTTACATCCTTTTCATAATTTTTTTTTTTATTTCCGTGAGTTTTTGGGGAATAGTGGCATTCGATTACATGAGTAGGTTATTTAGTGGTGATTTGTGAGATTGTGCTTCACTCATCACCTGAGCAGTATATGTTGAACCCAGTACGTAGTCTTTTGTCCCTCAATCCCCTCCCACCCTTTCCCCTGAGTCACCAAAGTCAATTGTATCATTCTTATGCCTTTGCATCCTCATAGCTTAGCTACCACTGCCATCCACAAATTCAATGCAATTCCCATCAAAATACCACCATCATTTTTCACAGAACTAGAAAAGACAATCCTAAAATTTATATGGAACCAAAAAAGAGCCCACATAGCCAAAGGAAGACTAAGCAAGAAGAAAAAATCTAGAGGCATCCTATTACCTGATTTGAAAGTATACTATTAAAGCCACAGTCATCAAAACAGCATGGTACTTGTATAAAAATAGGCACATAGACCAATGGAACAGAATAGATTATCCAGAAATAAACCCAAATACTTACAGCCAACTCATCGTTTCACACTTTTTAATAGGGTTATTTGCTTATTTATTGTTGTTGCTGAGTTTTTTGAGTTCCTTGTAAATTGTAGATATAAGTCCCCTGTTGATTCATAGTTTGCAAATATTTTCTTCCATTCTGCAGGTTTTCTGTTTACTCTGTTGATTATTTCTTTTGCTGTAGAAGCTTTTAAGTTTAAGTCCCATTTGTCTATTTCTGTTTTTGTTGCTTGTGTTTTTAGATCTCACCTAGACCAGTGTACAGAAGACTGTTCCCTAGGTTTTCTTCTAGAATTTTTATAATTTCAGGTCTTACATTTAAGTCTTTGATCCATCTTGAATTAATTTTTGTATATGTTGAGAGATAGGGGTCCAGTTTCATTTTTCTGCCGATAGCAATCTAATTTTCCCAGGACCCCTTATTGAAAAGGATGTCCTTTCCCCAATGTATGTTTTTGTTGACTGTCAAAGATCAGTTGGCTGTAGTTATGCGTAACTTTATTTCTGGGTTCTCTATTCTATTCCACTACTCTATGTATCTATTTTTACGCCAATACCAAGCTATTTTGGTTACTACCTCCTTGTAGTATAATTTGATGTCAGGCAATGTAATACCTCCAGTTTTATTCTTTCTGGTAAAAATTCCTTTAGTTCTTTGGGCTCTTTTTGTTTTTTATATAGATTTTTATTTTTTTCTAATTATCAGGAAAAGGATGTCGATTTTTTATAGGGATTCCATTGAATCTGTATATTGCTTTAGGCAGTATGATACTAATTCTTCCAATATATGAGCATAAGATTTGTTTTTACTTGTTTGTGTCATCTACAATTTTTTTTCATCAGTTTTTGTAGTTTTCCTTATAGAGTTTTTTTTTTTTTTTTTGCCCTTTGGTTAAATATATTCCAAGGTTTTATTTTATAATTATTGTAAATGGAATTGCCTTCTTAATTTGGGTTTCAGCTTGTTATTTGGTGTATAGAAATGCTACTTTTTTTTTTAGATGGAGTCTTGCTGTCACCCAACCTGGAACGCAGTGGCATGATCTCAGTTCACTGCAAACTCTGCCTCCCAGGTACAAGTGATTCTCCTGCCTCAACCGCTTGAGTAGCTGGGATTACAGGTGCATGTGACCAGGCCCTGCTAATTTTTGGATTTTTAATAGAAATAGGATTTTGCCACGTTGGCCAGATTGGTCTCAAAGTCCTGACCTCCAGTGATCCACCTACCTTGGCCTCCCAAAGTGCTGAGATTACAGGCGTGAGCCACCACACCTGGCCAAAATGCTACTAAGTTTTATATGTTGACTTTGTATCTGAAACTTTACTGAATTCATTTATCAAATCTAAGGTTTTTTGAGGAGTCTTTAGGGTTTTCTGAGCACAAGATCATATAATCAGTAAACAGAGATCATTTGATTTCTTCTTTTCCTATTTGAATGTCTTTTATTTATTTCTCTTGCCTCATTGCTCTGGCTAAAGCTTCCAGTACTATGTTGAATATGAATGTAGTGAAAGTGGACATTCTTGTCTTGTTTCAGTTCTTAGGAGAATTGCTTTCAACTTTTCCCCATTAAGCATGACGTTGACGCAGGTTTGTCACATATGGCTCTCATTATTTTGAGGTAAGTTCCTTCTATGCCTAGTGTGTTGAAGGTTTTTGTTACGCAGGAATGCTGAATTTTATTGAATGCTCTTTCTGCATCTATTGAATGATCATATGGTTTTTGCTAATTATGCTTGTGTGATGAATTACATTTATTGATTTGCATATGTTGAACCATCCTTGCATCCCTAGAATAAAACCTGCTTGATCCTGAAGAATTATCTTTTTGATGTGCTGTTGGATTTGGTTTGCTAGTATTTTATTAAGGATTTTTGCATCTATGATCATCCAGGGATATTGGTCTGTAGTTTTCTTTCTTCATCATGTCCTCGTCTGACTTTGGTACCAAGATGCTACTGGCTTCATAGAATGAGTTACGGAGGATTCCCACTTCCTCGATTTTTTGGAACAGTTCCAGTTTGTATTGATACCAGTTTTTTTGTTTGTTTGTTTTGGTTTTTTTTTTGAGATGGAGTCTCACTGTGTCACCCAGGCTGGAGTGCAGCGGCCTAATCTCGGCTACTACTACCATCTCCCCAGTTCAAGTGATTCTCCTGTCTCAGCCTTCTAAGTAGCTAGGATTACAGGTGCACACCACCACCCCCGGCCAATTTTTTGTATTTTAGTAGAGAGATAGGGTTTCATCGTGTTGCCCAGGTTAGTCCCGAACTCCTGAGCCCAGGCAATCCACCCGCCTCAGCCTCCCAAAATGCTAGGATTACAGGCATGAGCCACCGCACCCGGCCTAGCACCAGTTCTTCTTTGTATGTTTGGTAGAATGCAGCTGTGAATCCATCTGGTCCTGATCTTTTTTCTGGGGAGAGATACTTTATTACTGACTCAATCTCACTACTCATTATTGGTCTGTTCAAAATTTCTGTTTCTTCCCAGTTCAATCTTAAGAGGTTGCATGTGTCCAGGAATTTATCCATTTTTTCTAGGTTTCCTAGTTTATGAGCATAGAGATGTTTATAGTAGTCTCTGATCTTTTGTTTTTCTGTGGTATCCCTTGTAATATTGCCTTTTAAATTTCTGATTATATATATTTGGATCTTCTCTCTTCTTGATTAATCTACCTAGCAGTTTTTCAATTTTGTTTATCTTTTCAAAGATAAATAAACCAACTTTCATTTCATTGATCCTTTGTTTCACTGTGGTCTCAATTTCATTTAGCTCTGCTCTGATCTTTGTTATTGTCGCTCTTCTGTGAATTTTGTGTTTGTTTTGCTTTTCTTTTCCTAGTTCTTTGAGATGTGACAGTATGTTCACTTTTTTGATGAAGGTATTTAACGCTATAAACTTCCCCATTAGCACTGTTTTTGCTGTATCCCAGAAGTTTTCGTATGTTGTATCTGCATTTTTATTCATTCTAAATATTTTAAAATATCCACCTTAATTTCATTATTGACCCAAAGATTGTTCAGGAGCATGCTATTTAATTTCCAAGTATTCTTATAATTTCAAGAACTCCTCTTGGTATTGATTTCTAGTTTTATTCCACTGTGGTCTGAGAAGATACTTGATATGATTTCAGTATTTTAAAATTTATAGAAGCTAATTTTGTGGCCTGTGTATCTTGTAGAATGTTCCATGTGCTGACGAGAAAAATGTGTATTCTGAACTTGTTGGATAGAACATTCGATAAATGTCTGTTAGGCCCATTTGGTCCAAACTTCAATTTAAGTCCAGTGTTTCTTTGTTGATGATCTGTCTGAATAACCTATCTACTGCTGTCATAGAAGCGTCAAAGTCCTCCACTATTATTATGTTTGCATCTGTGTGTTTCTTTAAGTCTAGCAATAATTGTTTCATGAATTTGGGTGCTCTCATGCTAGTTACATATATATTTAGAATATTTATATCCTTGTTAAACTTGATCCATTTATCATTACATAATAACATTATTTGTGGGTTTTTTTTACTCTTTTAGTAATTAAAGTCTGTCTTTTTATTATATAAATATGGCTACTCCTGCTTTATCTTGGTTTCTGTTTGTTTGTAGTATCTTTTTCCATGCCTTTGCTTCAATCCATAAGTGTATTTACCAGTAAAGTGGTTTCTTTTTTTTTTTTCAGCATATAGTTGGTTTTTTTTTTTTTTTTAACCATTCTGTAAATCTATAGCTTTTAAGTAGAGCATTGAATCCATATATGTTCAAGGTTAGTATGCATACATGATATTTTGTTCTTCTCATAATGTCAATTGTTACCTAGTTGTTTTTGTGCATTCTTTGTTTCTTATTTTTCCTTTCTGTCTGTTTGTCTTTGTGGTTTAATGGAGTTTGGCTGTGTTTCCATTTGATTCTTTCTCTTCCTTGTTTCTATAATTATTTTATAACACCTGTGAGTTTTATACTTTTGTGCTTTTATGATGATAAGTATTGACCTTTCATTTTCAAGTCTAAAACTCCTTTGAGCATTTCTCGTAGGACAGGTCTAAAAGTGAAAAATTCCCTCAGCATTTGTTTGAGAAAGATACTGTTTCTCCTTCATTGATAAAGCTTATTTTGGCAGGATATACAATTCGTAGCTGACAGTTCTTTCTTTTTATTTATTTATTATTATTATTATACTTTAAGTTCTAGGGTACATGTGCATAACGTGCAGGTTTGTTGCATATGTATACTTGTGCCATGTTAGTGTGCTGCACCCATCAACTCGTCATTTACATCAGGTATAACTCCCAATGCAATCCCTCCCCCCTCCCCATAATAGGCCCCGGTGTGTGATGTTCCCCTTCCCGAGTCCAAGTGATCTCATCGTTCAGTTCCCACCTATGAGTGAGAACATGCAGTGTTTGGTTTTCTGTTCTTGTGATAGTTTGCTAAGAATGATGGTTTCCAGCTGCATCCATGTTCCTACAAAGGACACAAACTCATCCTTTTTTATGGCTGCATAGTATTCCATGGTGTATATGTGCCACATTTTCTTAATCCAGTCTGTCACTGATGGACATTTGGGTTGATTCCAAGTCTTTTGCTATTGTGAATAGTGCCGCAATGACAGTTCTTTCTTTAAGAAGCCTGACAATAGGCTCCAAATCTCTCCTGAAGATGCTCTCCCATGGAATGCGGTTGCACAGTTTTTCAGGGGGTTAGGGTTTCTGCTAAGAAGTCTACTGTTAGTCTGATGGGGTTTCTGTTATAGCTGACTAGACACTTTTGCTGATTTTAGGATTTTTTTTTCTTTCACATTGACTTTAGACCATCTAATGACTATATGCTGTGGTTAATTACATTTTACAATGTATTTCCCTGGTGTTTGCTGGGCCTTTTGTACTCGATGTCTAAATCTCTTGCAAGACTAGGGAAGTTTTCATCAATTAATTCCTCAGATAGGTTTTCCAAACTTTTTTTTTTTTTCTTCTCCTTTGGTAATACCAATGATTCATAAGTTTGAGTGCTTTATGTAGTCCCATACTTCCTGAAGATTTTATTAATTCCTTTTTATTCTTTTTTTCTTTATTTTTGTCTGACCAAATTAATTCAAAAGACCTGTAATCAAGTTTTGAGATTCTCTTCATCTTGGTATAGTGTACTGTTAACATCTTCATTTGACCTGACAATTTTTCACACTTCCAGGATTGTTATGCTGATTCATTTGGATAAAACTTTTTCCCTTACAATTTTGTAATTTGTTCAGTGAAGTTTTCATTTCCAAAAGTTCTTCTCTGGCTTTTAAAAAAAGATATCTATGCCCTTGGTAAATTTCTCATTCATATCCTGAAATGATTTTCTGATTTCTTTGAACTGGTTTTCAAAGTTTTCTTGGGTCTCATTGAGCATCTTTTAAATCAACATTTTAAATTCTTTATCTGGTATTTCAAAAATTTTGTTTTGGTTAGGATTCATTGCTAGAAATGTAATGAGATCTTTTGGGGTGTCATAACACTCTATTTTTTTACACTTCTAGGATTGTTATGATGATAGCTTCTCATCTGGAGGAACTGTCACTTCTTATTTTTGAATTTACCTTCATTTGGATGGAATTTTTATTTTCTTTGAGGATATGACTATAATGTATATTGAGTAGGGCCACTTGGCTTTGCTTCTGTGTACATTCAGTGGTGAAGACTCTGTATGAATTTATTGGTTATAGATAGCCTTAGTGTGGTGGCTTTTTCTAATGTCAGTTGTAGTAGAGGTGTACTGGGCATGTGAGCAAGATCACAGCTTCCTGAGAAGCCATGGTGATGGACATCATGAGAAGTTTATATTGTTCCCAAACATTGTGCACTCGTATCAGCAGATTTTTTATTTGTTTGTGCAGGTTGACCTCTTGGCCAGGAGATGGCACTTGCAGGTAAGAGCTGACATTTGTGGTAGCAGTAGAGTTTAATGCTTGAACTTTGTTTACTAGAAGAAGTTTTTTAGTCCCAGGCAATAGGCTGGACTGTGGAAGGCACAGTGGTTTGGATATTACATTCAGCCTTGGAAGGGTGCAGTGAATCTGGGCAGACCTGGACCAGATGAGCCTGTACTCAGGCCCCATAATGGTGAACAAAAGCACCAGCTCACACAGGGATCCAGAGGGCACTTGCCAAATACCTGGATATATGCCCAGGTGAGGAGCAGAGAAACTGCCACTGAAGCAAGTTCCTTGCATGGGAAGGGAATGATGGGCCAAGATCCTAATCCAGGTGAGCAAATGTGAGACCTGCCTCCTTCTCACTCCTTATAACTGGCAGGACTCATTTCCCCATCCTAACCAATGGAGTGAGCTGGAACACTCAGTAAAGTCACACACACACTGGGTTTAGATCACAAAGCCATCCCTGTCCACAAATCTTGTGGCCTAGGCAAAACTGTAGCTCCAGCAAATCTCCTGTTCTGCTGCTGTAAAGAGATAGCCCAACTCCAGCATTTAAGGCTAGAGCACATTTTATACTTGCTATTCAGTTCTGCCTGTGGTGGCCCTTCTCCAGACCTGGCACTCCAGTCTTTACCCCAGGATACTCTAATGCCCTCATCAGTAGCTTCTTCTAGGCTTGCTGAATCCTGTCCAGCTTAGTCTAAGTCACAATTGATAATGGTGTCCTCCTGTGGGTCCTGGGTCTGGGAAAATGCCTGGAGTACATCCTGGTGCCTATCCTTTTAGAATTTCCCAGTCTCTTGCGAGTTAGCTCTAGCTCTTGGAAAAGACAAGATGCTCTCCCAAGGAATGGGGTTGCACAGTTTTCCAGTGAAAAGGTGGGTCACAGTGGGACACTTACTTCCCCTCTCATTTTGGGCCTTCACTCACAGTCCTCAGTTAGACCATGCCACAGAGGCTCCCTGTCCACCTTCTCTTCCCCCTGGTATCTGAAGTATCCCTCACTTTTCTGGTGAATTCCCATGTTCCTTCTTGGATAAAAGATCACAATGCAAATCTCCACATATTATTTTGTTTCTTCCAAGTGGGTAAGGCATACTGAAAAAGGCTCTAATCTGCCATCTTGAAAAAAAAGTCTATATATGGTTATGTTTATATATGTTCAAAATATCTTCTGAAAGTTCCTGTCTATTCATTTATTCTGTCCATTCATTTCTTTATATTCTTAAGCATATTTATAGTAGCAACTTTAAAGTTTCTGTTTGATGATTTTTAACATTTGGATCATCTTGAGGTTTCTTTCTTTTGATTATTTTTTATAAAAACTTTTTTATTTCTTTGCTTCTTTGCATTATTTTAGATTGTATGTATTTTAGATTTTAAACATTATACTTTTAGAGTTTAGATTACATGATTTTTATGTATGTATTTTATGTAAGTATTTTGGACTTTAGATTTCGTATTTTATGTGGATGACACTGTAAGGACTCCTGATTATGTTCTTTTTTAAAAAAGATACTGAGCTTTGCTCTGGTAGGCAGTTAACTTACTAGACCTTCTTTGATCTGTCAGTCTTACATTTATGTTTTATTTAAGAAGGTTTATTTCTGTTTTGTCTTTAGTCTTAGAGTTGGGTCCTATTTATTGTACTTGATCTTTATCCCTGTTTCTTATCATTTCTGGAGTCATAGTTATTGCTGGAGGGGTTCAATAGGATCTCTTCACTCTGACTCAGCCCAACTCCAATGTATCCTGGTACTGGAAAACTGTTAGTGTTTTTCTCTTCTCATTTCTCAGCCTTGCAACAACTTATTTCTATTAGGTCTTTTGCCATATTTCTCTGCATGTATAAAGCATAGAGATTAGTTAAAGACTCAGGAGTAATCTCCATGAATTCTGGGACCCACATCTGTGTTTCTTCCTCTTTTCTGATCCTCTGTCCTGAAAATTCTACCTCCCTTAAGAGCCTTGAACCCCAATATCTGCCTTAGCTCAGGTAAACTGCTTCTCTACTTCCGTTCCACATCTATTAGCCAAGATAGGAAAAGTGTCTCCAGGAAGAGATCCTGAGTGATTATGGTGTTTACCTCTCCTAGTCTTTTTCTGTTCTCTCAAGTTCTGCAGAAAACTGTTGCTTTATATATTTCATCAAGTTCATACTTGTATAGAATGTTTACTCAAGGAATAGATCAAATATTCATTTTCCATCATTATTTGAAACATAAGTTAATCCGCAGATCTTTTAAGAAAAACAGAAAGATCAAGAAAAATACAAATTAATGACACAAAAACATAGTATAATAATTAAAAGCCAGACGTGGTGGCTCATACTTGTAATCCCAGCACTTTAGGAGGCTAAGGTGGGAGGATCACTTGAGGTCAGGAGTTCAAGACCAGCCTGGGAAACCAGGGAAACCCTGTCTCTACTAAAAATACAAAAAAAAAAAAAAAAATAGCTAGGCGTCGGGACAGGCACCTGTAATCTCAGCTACTCAGGAGGCTGAGACAGGAAAATCGCTTGAACCCGGGAAGCAGAGGTTGTAGTGAGCTGAGATCATGCTCCTGCACTCCAGCCAGGGTGGGGTGACAGAATGAGACCCTATCTCAAAATACATATATATTTTATATATATATATATATATATAGTATTAAAATAGGAAATTAGTATATTTATATAGTCTTTCACAGGCTTTCAAAAACTAATTCAACAAATATTTTAAGGTCTCTAGTGTAGCCCTGTCTTGGAACACTCACTAGCTTTATTTGTATCATTTTTTATTTTATAGCTTCTTTCAAGAGTGTTCTCAATGCCACTCTACCCATGGAAAAATATCTGAGTCCTTGTATGCCTCAGAATATAAACTTCTTTTTCTTCAATATTTAATGATACTATTCTACTATCTTATTGTCTCCAGTGGTACTGCTGAGAAATTTGATGTCAGTCTGACATATTAGCTTACAAGTGATCTACTCTTTCTTTTCATATATTTTTACAATTTGATATTGCTTTTATTATTCTTAATTCCATTGTCACTAAGATGGAAGGTTCCTGAATTTGTGTGGGGTTTGTTCTCACACTCTGGCCTGTAAGAGTCTTGTATACATAGGGGCTGAAACTTCTTGCAGATTCAATCATCATAATGTCACCAATGCTATGTACTAACATGATTTTTAAAAAGCAAAGAAGAGAAAAATGGATCGAATTCCTTCTTTGTGGACTAGATTGTGACGAAGCTGGAGAGTTAATATACCTCTGAAGTAAGACAGTGAAGGTGTATTGCGGGTCTTAACAACAAAAAATCCTCCTCCTGATGCCCTTTATATGCCAAAGAACAAGTGTAGAGGGAAAAAGTCTTTTCCAGATCAATAGTTGCATACCAATTATCAAGGGATGTATTGATTTACTCATGCAATAAAGCACATCTGGAATTGCAACTGCAATTTGAGTCACCACCACCTGAATGAATTTATGATAAATCCACTGTCATTTCTCCAGAGTCATCTGTTTTCTGCACAAGCTAAGTAGATAGGCAGAACTGAATGTGATAGAAAGCTGTTTAATACCAAATGTTGGTGAAGATGTAGGAATATGAGGAGCTTTGTTCATGTCTGGGAGTATGTAGTTGCACAACCATTTAGGAGACCAATTAGGCAGTACGTAATAAAACTGCCCCCTGATCCAACTTCATAATCCCATATATATGATTGTATATGTATATATAATATCCCAGAGATATTTATAAATTTATAAATTCTGTCATATACATCTCAGAGATATTCTTTCATAAATTCATAAAATCTATCATATTTATCTCTGAGATATTCTCTCACAAATTTATGAGGGACAGAAGCAGTTCTGAAAATACAGTTTTGAAGACTTTAGTACCTAGATGCTATTTAAAAGCTAACACATAAGATCAGATAGAGGTAGGAAAATGTCCTTGAATAGAGTATGTTATCATTTTGATTTTTATTGTTACATCTGTACAAATGGGCAGAAAGAAAAGGCTAAAAGAGCATACACAAGAATGTTAAAAATGGTACTGTCAAGTTAAAAGAATTATTAGTAATTGTAAATTCAAGTTTTTCCTTCTTTTTTCACTCTGATTATATATTTTTAGGCAACAGATAGTCATAATTCAAACAACTATAATTTAAATAGTATGTACAGCTCTAATAACATCATCCTAATATGATGTGAAATCAGGAAAGCAGTATACAAACTGTATGTATAACGTGTATAAAAAAGGGGCCTAAAGAAAATGTGCCAAATGTTAACAGCTTTAATTTTGAAAGTTATCATCAACTATTTTATTTCCTACCTTATATTTCTCTTTAGAATAAACGTATTTTCTTTGTAACATAAAATAATCAATATATTTTTAAAATGTTTATACCATTCGATGAAAGTTTAGAGAATTTATGAATGTATTGTATGGAATAAGAGATTTTATATTTATTACAGAATAAAATAGAATTATCATATCTATTAAAATAAGGAACAATTATAACCATAAAATGGAACTGCTTCAACTATTAAAATTAGTTTTGCCAATATGTAGTGATAAAATATTTGAGATATTGTTAAGTTTAAAAAATCGATTTGAAAAATGATGTTATTCCAATTTTGTAAACATTACATGTTTTCATACACTGAAAAAATATGCTTGAAGGAATACACCAGTGTTTCCAATGATTGTGTCCAGGTGGTAGGAGAATGGTTGGCTTTTGTTTTCTCCTTTATACTCTTCTGATTTTTATAAGTACAAATACTATATTTTTAAGATAGATTTTATATTTTAAAAATACTTTTTCTCATTCCATACAATCTTCTTCGGTTTATGATAAACAAGAGCACTAAAAGCTGTTTTAAAAGGGTTTTTTTTTCTTAAGAAAGGTAATCAACTATTGAGATTTAAGTAAATCTATAACAAATTTAAATAATTAAAGAGCTTGTCAATATTGTTTTGAGTTTGCGTAGTGACGTAAAACAGGCTTAAATTCAATTAAAAAACTTATTAGTGATGATTCTAACTCTAGCTATTTTCAGTGCATATTGACACTATATAACACATAGTAATTATATGTTTCTTCTTGAAATACCTGATCAAACACTATCTATAGTAAGCATATGTTCCAAATTGTTACAGATGTTCCTGTATCAAAAATACTTATATGAAAATTGTGTAGAATGTTTGGAAAAAATTGGGGGTACTTTATTTGTGTTCTTTTTTAGATAAGTCACTTAATCTGATATATATCCATTCTACAGGTTGTAAACCTTTCCTCGGACACTTATTGGAACTTATTTAAAGTACATTTAAATATTAGAAAACTTCTCCCCTTATTACCCATTGAACAAAGTCCAAATACCTTACCTTGGAATTCAAAATATTTTAGAGTCAGGTCTCAATGTACTTTTAAAATCTCACAGATTTTTCTTTTTTTCTTCTACCCCAAATGCTCTATATTCCTTCTATACCACTATACTTGTCATTTTCTGAACATATTCTTTATTTCCTTATGTCAGTTTCTTAGCCCAGAATATCCTTCCTCTGTATCTCCACCTGTCAAAATTCTACGCATCTTCCAAGAAGTGTCTCATGTCATCTGCTCCACAAAGCTGTCTCTAATTTTAGATTATTTCCTTTTTTCAGGTATTTTAAGTAATTTAAACATATTTTTCAATGAAAAATATGAACTTTTCTAATAAAAAGTAAATAACAGTGACCTCAATGTTTATAGCATCACTTCAGTTTAGTAATTCTCTTACAAAACAAAAGCAACTACAGTAACTGACAGTGGTATTCATTTTTCTTCCTTTTGGTGAACATTTATCACTTTGTAGTACAGAGATTTTTATGCGCATGTAGGAAACATTTTCAATTCACTAGGATGTGTGTCTTAAAAAAAGCAAAGAGAAAGAAATCCAGCTAAATGGCTATCCAGCATCAGACATAGTTTTCTGCTGAAGTATAAATGGAACTGTGGCTGCAGACCAGAAATCTTATCATAAATATGATGTACTGTTTTTCTAAAAGTATATGCTGAGAAGATTTAGCATAATGTTTAACTATCAAAATTACTCATACTACTCTCACTGTGTTGGGAATATAGTAACCACATAGTACCACATAGTATGGGAATTAAAGTACATGTCCGTTCTTCACGTTTAAGATAGAAATACATATATTTTTTCCATTCTGTCCTGGAAATGAATAACTGTCATTGACAGGTCCCTCAGGTTTGGAGGCAGCCTGAAATGACTAGCAGATCCCAGGTGTCCTTAGGTCAAAAGATGAGTTCTGTGACTTTCCAAGACGACCTATAAAGGTTGTGTGATTGTGATGTTTTAAGCACTTTCTCTAGTAAATAGAAGTCAAGAGGCTCATGGTTTTCACAATTTTTCCAGAAAGTATCTAGCCCAGTCCTATTGCCAGCCTTTTCCAGGCAGTTATAATGGAAGCATCTCCAAGGACAAGAGAATAAATTATTCTTTCACATTGGGTATTTGTATTGTCCTGTCACTTCATAATCTAATGATTTAGGATTAATGAACAGTCACTAAATATATAACCATCAATAGAGAGTTTGTAGAGCGTTAATCACACTTTCAATTTTGTTTATACAAAATTTTAAGCCTTTTTAAATGCAAGGCAATAAGCAAAGTAACATTTTGGGTTACTAACAGCATTATCTGCTATAATATGGATAATTAGATTTGTCATATTGATATATCATGGTAGTTATAAATAATATAATGTATTTTCTAGACAGCATAAAGACATTCATCCTATTCTAATAATCAATTTTAACCATATATTTAATGATTTAAGTTCTGAATCATACAATTTTACTAATATTGATATATTCATTTACAAATTCTTTAAAAAGTACATATTGTAACAGCTAAAATATTTTTAAAATAATAAAAAAATGGCAAATAAAACAAGCTATTGAAAAGCATTTGACTAAAAAACATCAGTTGATTTTTAAAAAATGTTTAGAAAACTGCTGTTTTCACAATGGTATATTATTAAATCAGAATGAACACATACTCCATAGGAGTATTTCACTGTAATACTTTGTCTATATTAGCCATTGTTTTAAATTTAATGTTTTATTCATTTTCTAGGATATAATGAGAATCCTTACGTGAGAGTTAAAGCAAACACTAAAACAACTTATACACGAAGGTTTGTGATTAAAATTATCTTTCCATGAAAAATGAGGATTCTATAAATAGCGAGCCTTCCTGACCTTGTTAGGAATATAAACAGAGGACATACTATTAAATTCTAATCTATAGCTTGACCTTTTGTTCTAGTGGGGAAGGTTTATTTACTAACTCCCATTAATTTTGTTTCTTGGTTTTCTTTTTAGTTTCATCAACATAAATTTTTTGAATACATACAGAAAATTAGGGAGTGAGGAAGCAAACTCTCATTTCTGCAAGTCTCTCCTCCATGTCCCTTCATTGAGTTATTAATTTATTGGTAGCTTTGATGACAACAACAAATTCCAGAATAGGGTATGAGACAATCATTTCACTTGAAAATTCAAATTTTTTTTTCCAAAATATCAGATGGTATAAAAATGTGATTTCAGGATGGAGATTGGAGCTCCAGGAAAGTGAGCATTGCATTTCATTGTCTGCCAACTAACTTGTACAAGGCAGGCAATGGAGTATGATAGAAATAATACTGGTTGCAGAATTAGACAGCTTTTGATACAAGTACTTGCATGCACTTGAATGAATTCATTTCTCTTTTGGAATGGCATTTTCTCTTTTGCATGAGATAGTTCAACCAGATGATGTTTCTTCTTTAAACCCCTATATTCTTATAATGCTTTTTAAAATAAAACCATATTTTAATGTTTTTTCAAGAATATAATCTTCATGGGATCATTACAAGTAGCTCATCATTATTGAATACTGTACCATTACTATAGACATTAATAATAGAAATATATATAAAATGCTTCTATTAAATAAAGAGAAGGCAACATCTGAATTCTATCCATCATGGATACTAAACATGATAACGACCATTGAGCAACACAGTTCTTAGAATTTTATCAAACAAATTAAACTTTTGAAATTGAGAGGTCTTGGCATTATTGTTTTTAAGCCAGGCTGCAAAATAAATCTATCCTTTGTGTATCTTGCACTGATTACGTTGTGGTTCTCTGCAAATGGGGCATTGGTGCATGTAAACAAAATAGTTCCACTTAGCAGCGCACATAGCTCAGAGCCTTCTGTCCTGTTTTCAGTGACTTGGAATGTACAATGAGAGCAGGCAGTGTCAAATAAATGGCTTGACTAGTATATTTGTGGGCAGATAGAACCTTCATTTTTACCATAAATTTAAGAGATATTCACTTCCTTCTAGAAGACTATTATGGGGAAATAGAAGCATTGAGTTCTGTTTCATAAAGATTTCATTTGGGAGATTGTGAAAAACAAAAGGGAAAATGGATTGGGAACATCTCCACCCTTGCTGTGAAATAATAATAAATTAAAGCCTTAAAAGGGGAAGAAAATCCTTCCAGTAACTTATTAGAAAGAATTATATTCACAATCACACTACTTTGGTAAGCACTATTTTACTTATTTGATGTACCTACAAATTGTTTTTCTGCAGCAAGCTCATTTAATCACTGACATTGATACCTTTAGTCTTCATAAGTAGAAAAACAAATATATAAAGCCAAACGTATTAGACAGTTCTATTGCTTACTAAATAGATAATAAAGAAAAATCTTATTGCGACATACTTATATGTTAAAAATAGATTTATGGTCATCTTTTTAAGTGAAGCAACTTCTTTTATGTGCACATCAAAGGTAAAATCCAACTATATGAACATCCTTTTTTTAAAAGGAATTCATGAAGGCGGTTTAATGTTTCTTAGTGGGAGAAAGTTAAGCTGAATTGGAAACGTGTTCCTAAGTGTATTTGCAGAAGATAGGCTCACACTTCAGTTTTGTTTTGTCTTTGTTTTGTTTTATTTTTAATCTAAAGTTGTATTGTATTTCCTCAGGCAACATTAGGCGTATTAGAATATACTTATGTTAAGCAAAATATTCTAGGTTTAGTTAATTAATAAATGTATTTCAATTGTAAATGACTAAAAAATCTAGATTTCAATGGGATTAAGGATCTAGATGCATGCATCTGGGTTAGCATAGAAAATGAAGAAATCTCAAAGTTCTAAAGCCAATCAATTCTCCAAACTTTGATGTTTTAAATCTCATATTTTACACTTTAGTATATTTTAAGAAATTATGTAAACACTCATTTGTGCAAACGAAGAAGGCTTTAGATATTTCATTTATATATACCAGCAAATTTCTGACACTTAAAATAAAATTGAATTTTTATATGCTATCCTTTAAGGCACCCCTTTAAGAAGCTAGAATTCATTTCCTCTATTAACTACTTCAGTTTCCATCTGTTTCTGTCTCTGTCAATTTTATTTCTTTCCAAGGAGACAACAAAGACATTTTTACCATATAGGTATAAAATGCACAGTTATGGTAACCCAGGTTCCCTCCCATGCCTACTCAGTTCCCTACTGAACATTCCACCAATAAGTGGAAACCTTAAGGAGGAAAGACACTAATGGGCTCAGCATCTTCACTTTCAGTCTCTATTTAAAAAGCAACAATCCCAAGCCAGAAAGCTTCAGTGAGTCCCTTGTCCTTCTCCACTGTTCCAGGACTCAGAGCTGCACTATTAGTGATGACCTGCCCTGCTGGGATATTGCACTGCCACTTCATGCATAAAATTAATTCCTTGGCACAGGCAAAATAATGTCTCATCAAACCCCCTCACTATAATTTCTGAAGAATGAAGACAGGAAATATTTGAGGAAGAAAATGTTTTATGTGAGATACAAAACATAGGTTTAAGATTTAACTAGTCATGAAAAAAATAAAGATTTTGGAAATGTTTTATATGGGCTTTGCTATAACATGTTAAATTACTAAAACTGTCCAAGAGTGACGTACTTTCTAAGTTAAAAGATAATAAAATCCTATGGCTACACAGACTCTTTGCCTAGGGCAGCAGGACACAATGGCATTGCCTTGCTTTGTGACAGGGAGAAAAAACTCCCCTCTTTTACTGCTTTCCCTCAGTATTACCACTTATTTCTAACATTTTTTCACACAAACCCCGACCTCCATTTCACCCTTTTAAGTGATTCTCTTGATTATCACAGCTATATTTTCAGTAGTTTGACAGTTTGAAACATACTTTCTCTACCACTTATGTCTGCACAGAAACAGTCTGGTTGTCAGAGAAGTCACAGAGTAGGAGTGGATGGAGAAAAATCACCATGCCTACTCTTACCCTGGACCACACCTTTAACAGGCTTTAAATTATTTGGACAGGAAGCAAAACCATTCCCAGTCAAGTCAATGGTCTGCCGCTTGTTTGTAAAGCATTGGCTGATAGCAGCCTCCCAAAAACAACCCTTCGAGGAAGGAATTTTATATGGTAAAAATGTGAGAGTCACAGAGGCTTGAAGTTTCGCTTAGAAATACCTTTAAAATAAAGCATGTCACCAGCAAGTTATTTTCAGAACTTTAACAAAGGATTCTAAAGTTTATATGGAGAGGCAAAAGATGAAGAATAGTCAACATAATTTTGAAGAACAAAACTGGAGTTCTGACTGGCATTAGCTGACTGCAACACTTACATAAAGCTCCTAGTACCACACTTGGTATTAGTGAAGGGAAAGACAAATAGATCAATAGAACAGAATAAAGAGCCCAGAAATAGGCCCACATAAATACAGTCAATTGATGTTTGACAAAGGTACAAAGGCAACACGATGGAGCAAAGATACCTTTTTAAATGATGCTGGAACAACCGGACATTCACATGCAAAAAAGTAAATTTAAACATAGACCCTATGCCCTTCACAAAAATTAACTCAAAATGGGTCATAGACCTAACTGTAAAACACAAAACATCTAGAAGATAATATAGGAAAAAAACCTACATAACCTTGGGAATGGCAATGACTTTTTAGATACAACACCAAAGTCATGATTCATGAAAGAAATAATTAATAAGCTGGACTTTGTTAACATTAAAAGCCTCTGTTTTGTGAAAGACAATGTCAAGAAGAGAAGACAAACCATAGACAGAAAGAAAATATTTGCAAAACAAACATTGGATAAGGAATTGTTATCAAAAATCTACAAAGAAATCTCAAAATGCAATAACAAAAAAACCAAATAACCCATTTAAAAATAGAGCAAAGACCTTAACAAACACCTCACTAAAGAAGATATACACATGGCAAATAAGCCTATGAAAAGATGCTCCAATCATACGTCATCAAGGAAATGCAAATTAGATCAACAATGAGATACCACTGCATACCTATTACAATGGCCAAAATTCTGAACACTTACCCAAATGCTGGTGAGGATGCGGAGCAACAAGAACGCTCATTCACTGCTGGTGGGAATGTAAAATAGTACAGCTACTTCAGGAGATAGTTTAGTAGTTTATTATAAAACTAACCACGCACTTATATGCAATCCAGCAATCATGCCGCTTGGTATTTACCCAAATGAACTGAAAACTTTTATCTACAAAGAGACTTGAAGATAGATGCTTAGAGTAACTTTATTGATAATTGCTAAAACTTGGAAGCAATCAGGATGTCTTTCAGTAGGTGGATGGATAAATTAAATGTGATATATCTAGATAATAGAATATTATTCAACACTAAAAAGAAATTAGGTATCAAGCCATGAAAGTGATACAGGAGTACTGGGAAGGGAAGAGTGTGGTCCCTTGAAATGATACAGAAGTGGGGGAGAGAAGTGCTAGGAAGGGGAGGGCGTGGTCCCTGGCTAGGGCACTACCCCCACAGACCTAAGTGAGAACAGGCACTTCTGCCTTGGCACCCAAATGTTGCATTTTCCAAGACCACCCTCACCACGTCCCCATCCTAGGCATGTAAAAACCTGAGACCCTAGCAAGGCAGAGACAGAGGCAGCTGGACATGGAGGGGAGCACATCAGCAGAGGAACACACAGGCAGCTGGACGTCAAGAGGATCATACCAACAGGTACCAGCTCCCCATAGGCCAACGACCAGCAGAACGACTTGGAGTTTGGCTAGGGTAGCTGGAGGAGATCCCTGGCCGCCCAGCCACCGGACTCCAAGGGAAAACCAGTTCCCTTCTAGATCCCTCATCTACTGAGAGCTACTTCCACTCAATAAAACCTTGCACTCATTCTCAAAGCCCACATGTGATCCAATTCTTCTGGCACACCAAAGCAAGAAACCCTGAGATACAGAAAGCCCTTTGTCCTTGCGACAAGGTAGAGGGTCTAATGGGACTGGTTAACGCAAGCTTCCTGTAGACGGCAAACTAAAAGAGCACCCTGTAACAAACGCCCACTGGGGCTTCAGCTGTAAACATTCACCTCTAGACCCCGCCTTGGGGTCGGAGCCCCACAGCCTGCCAGTCTATATGCTCCCCTATAGGTTCGAGCTGCGGGGCACTGAAGAAGCAAACCACACCCCCATCCCACGCCCTGCAAAGGGACAAGGGAAACTTTCCCTTTTCAAAAGACATGGAGGAACCTTAATTGTGTATTATTATGCAAAGGAAGCCAATCCACAAGGCTACATACAGTGTGATTTCAACTGTATGACATTCTGGAAAAGGTAGAACTATGAAGACAATAAAGAGATCAGTGATTGTCAGGGGTTGGGGGCACAGGGTTGAATAGGCAGAGCACAGAGGTTTTTAGGGCAGTGAACCTACTCTGTATAATAATATAATGGTGGATTCATGTCATTATACATTTGTCCAAATCCATAGAATGTATAATACCAAAGTGAACACTATGGTAAGACTATGGACTTTGAGTGATTATGAAGTGTTAGTGTAGGTTTGTTAATTGTAACAAATGTACCCTCTGGTGGAGGATATTGATAATCCAGGAGGCTATGTGTGTATTGGGGTAGAGGGTATGTATGAAATTTCTGTGTCTTCCCTTCAGTTTTGCTGTGAACCTAAAATTACTCTGAAAAGTTAAGTCCTAAACAAATAAATAAAGTGTTTATTCCCATAATTCTACTTATGAAAGAAACCGAGGCCCAACATGTTTATATACTAGCATTGGCCACATTCTTAATGGGTAGAGCTGAATCCCACTTATTTCTATTCTAATCTCTGAGAAACACTCCTTTTCCACATATAATTACCTACTTGTACTTTTTATTGTAACTGGTACTCACAGTGTTAAGTCAAGTGAATGATAAATATTAAATTTGTATTTAGAAAAATGAGTATCAGTAATGCTTCCTATAGGCCAGTTAGTGAGTGATAATTACACTGGCCAAACATACAGGGAAAAAGTGATTGGAGATTAAAATAAGAAATAAAAATATTTCGGTAGTGTTTTATATGCAACTTTTTTCCTTTAATTAATTAAAAAATGTTTATAGTATCTTTTATAACAACTTGCCTTCTTTTTTTCTTCTTATTTTTCCCCTAAGTGTTGGTAATATGATTTTTCCCACACTCCCTTTTTATAGTGCCACTGAAGTATCAAACCAATCAGAGATGAGAGAGCACGGCTAGTACGGTACAATTAAGTTTACAGCCTGAGTCACCTATTTCTGAGGCTCTAAGTTACATTCAAGTTTTAAGAGAAATCATAGGTACAGCCTGGTCACATGGGAACTGAGCACATTTAGGGAAATGTAATTAAATAGTGTGGATTTTACAAAATCCGTTAAGTGTGGTTTTATAACATCTCTTCACCAATCCTCATTAAAAGGAATTTCAACAGGTACTGAGACATCATCCAAAACAATGTGCTACAGAATCACAGATGGTCTACATAGCGGGGTAAACCTCAGGGACTTCAGGAAAAAACATTCAGCAACGTAAAACTTCAGAGGCATCAAAAATTCCTGTTGAAGAAATTTAGCAGGTTAAGAAATTTCCTCCTCATTAGGGGCATTCGTCTCCATCTAAGTCATTCATTTTTGTCTAGATTATTATGCTTGGATGGGGAAAGCATCACAAAATCACAGGTTCACCTTTCTGCTATTCAGAGAAAGAATTTCAAGTATCAGAGGAAAATACTAATAATTAGAGAAGCAACATAGAAAATGAAATTGCAAAGAGACAATACTTGAGTTTATCAGACTAAAATGTTATGAACGTTATGTTTTCAGAAACAAAGAACAAATCTTAATATTGAAGTTCCAGATTGAGTGGAAGATATGAGGACTCAGTTTCCTGAATTTTGTGAGAGATCACTGAAACCTGATTTTGAACTGATATTCATCAGGCCTAATTTTGCCAGCGTTATAAGCTAAGATTAACTCTAAATTTTATAGTGCTCAGGGCCCTTTTTTCCATTCTTTTAAGTTCTTTTTTCAAAGTAGTGCATGCACATAATTAAACAGATCCCACAGTGCAGAAGATATTCTAATGAAGAATAAGTGTCTGCCATCCCACTCCCATCTCCCTCAGTCCACCACTCCACACTGCTGCTTGTCCTGCTGCCAAGAAAAATAAAATCAAAACCAAAGTATCTCCTGCTTTTAACTCTTACTCCAGTTATTGCCAAGAGTTTACATATTAAACCTATAATTTTAATTATTGACTTATCAATTTAAGATTTTATCTATCTATTAACTTAGCATTATGTAACTTGAAGATTTATTTTAATGAGCTCCTCTCTACTTTTGAGTTCATAGAAGTAGAAAGTACAATCGTGGTCATTACAGAATGGGAAAGGTAGGGAGAAGAGGATGATAGGGAGAGGCTGGCTAACAAAGTTACATTTAGATGGGAAGAAAAAATTCTAGTGCTCTGTAGCACTGTAGGGTGAAAATGGTTAACAACAATTTAGTGTATATTTTTAAAAAGCTAGAAAAAATGGAATGTTTATAGCACAAATAAATTATAAATATTCCAGGTGATAGATATGCTAATGACCCTGATCTGATCATTACATTTTGTATACATGTATCAAATGTCCCTCTGTATCCCATAAATATATACAATTATGATGTGTCAACTAAAAATAAAAGGAACAAAATAAAATCTTCTTTATTTTAAAAGATATTATTTAGTTTTTCATTTGTCTACTGTCTATTTTTGTAATGTTAAACCTCTATTTCTTGTTCTATCAAACTTTAGAGAACATCTGTTGACCACTCCCCATTCCACCTATTTGATATTATTAATTCCCCCATGTTTCCTCTACTTCCCACCTCTCTTCATTCATGTTCCCTGATTTCTGTCAGTTGTATCTTTGCTTCCACAGCTAAATGGCCGAAAATATTAACATTCTGTTTTGTAAGTATATTTACATTTGCTGACAGTCTATTAAACTTTGACTGTTATGGCTTCCTCTTAATATAGAGGGTGTTGTCGAACCCTCTGTAATAAAACAAGCAAACACAGTAGGTAACTCACTGTCTGAAAGTTTTAGGAATTTTTTAAGCTTGTAAGATTGTCCTTCTAGATAAATTATTAAGCTGAAGCTACTTAAGTTTATATTTTATTAGAGGAGTGGATGAATGATTTAGGCCTGTTATTGTTTTTATCAACTCTGGGAGAAATTTGTCAGATGCAGCACAGGATTGTGTGTAGCTTTTATTGATCGTTTTGTGGCCTTTGACTCCAAGTCCATGAATCAGTTATAGGTCTAACTAAATGAACTCAGTATAGGCCAGCAGCTTTTGATGGAACTTGCACTTAGAAACAGTCTCCTGGTGAGTCAGATAATAATTTCCAGAAGATAAAGTAGGGATGTGTACTGACTTCCCTTCTTTTCAATTAGTTCTTTAATAACTCAATACTTCTTCTGTGTGAGCTTGGTGTAGGCACCTGCTGGTTCTCCAAGTAAAGAGACCAGGGAAATAATCACCTTCATGTGTGCTGGGAACACTGTTTTATTGTCACAAATTAAGAGTATTTTAGCAGTGCTGTCTAATTAATATCAGATAGAAGAGCTAAACATCAACTATTGCATGAAGAGGGTAATTATTTTTGGTAATAAACATCTAGCCTCCATCTACTTTACAGTGAACAGGCTTGCAGAGCTCGCTAAGTCTGCATGCACAGGAATTATTTGGAAAGCCTGTTAGGCACACAGTCTCCTGGAAGATCTTCAGTTAGTAGATGTGTGAGGTGGGTCCTGAGCATCTATGATTTAGAAAATCTTCTCAAGTGATGCTGAGGCAAAGCCAGGTTTTAGAAATATTGTGTTAAGCAAGCCATCTTGCTTCTTATTTACAGATACATTGTGCAATCAGTTTACTTATTTAAATGTAAACAATTTTTCAAAGGATTTTTGAAGATTTGTTCCCAAGTCTATAGCAGGTGTTTAGTAGCATCTACTTAAATTTATTTTTCTATTTTAGAATTATCATGGCCTCGTTATTGATATATCCTTTGGAAATTTTGTTACCCATCTGTTTATAACTTGTAATTGGATGCAAATTTCTTTTCGGAGGATATCTTGTCTCTGCTCATGGAATTGTTTACACTCAAGTGAGCTTTCTGTTATGCTTCAGCTCATCTCCTTGAAGAGTCTTTTCAGGCACATATTTTTTATGAGTTAGGTTCTGTTAACCTAAATTCCTACCTAAAAATATGATCATCAGTGCATATAAACCAACTCTTAACTGGCAATATAATATAATTATACTCCTGATACTTGTCAAATAATATAACCTTGAACTCTCTGTTGCCCAATCTTATTTTAAAATTGTGTTAAAATAAGTAACACTTTTGAAAAACTATGTGAAATATATGCATTGCAATCCATGATAAAATTTGTCCTTTGTTCAAGTCAGAGAGAGAACTGAGTAGTGTTCTGCATTGTTTTGGCTCCTAATGTATTACTTTCATTAACATTGGACCACCCGTCTCCATCGAGAGAACAAAAATCTATATATAATCCATAACAGTGATTACTTTTAGGATCTTACCTATCTAGTGTTTAAATTCATGGAAAAATTTGAGAAGCACTGAATATCTATAACCTTCAAAAGATGGAGGAGGATATAGTGATATCTCTCAGTTTAGGAATACAACTGTAAGTGTAGAAATTAATTGTTGACCCATATTTTGTCTTAAAAGCTCACCAATTATTTTCTGCTACTACATACATACATGTTGATTTTAATACAAATAAATGATTATAATTTTCCTCTAAATTTTCAAATAAATTTCAATTCCACAGAGATGTGTGGTGTTTATCCCATGGGTCTAAGTAGTAACAAGTACATGGCATGGCTATCAGCGGAAGCACACCCCAGTTATAAAACCACAGTCATTGTCCTCTTTTGAGAATTCACAGGAAAATTTTTTTTTCTGTCCTTATGTTGGAAAGCTGGACTTCTGATGAATAACTCTTTGATTTGTGTCTTAAAGATACCGTGAACATTGTAACTCATTCTGTTTCCACCTTTCTCCTCTAGAAAGCTTCCAGTTATATTGGCAAACGTCTTGAACATATGTTCAGAACAACTGGGCATGTGACTTTTAAAAATTTGAATCAGCTATCTGGCTCCATTTAATTTTTCTATCTTTTTATTCTTCTATAACAAATCTTGATCCATTTCATTGTTTAGAAAAACTCCTACCTTAAAATCCCAAATTCTAATAATTCACTTTCATACTATAAGCTTCTGTATTTCCACTTCTTCCTTCACTTCATATACTTTGACATCTACTCTTTGTCCTCATGGAAATCTTCATTCTCTTTATTTGCTGCTTGATATACTCAGTTCCCGTTTTGGACGATGGCATTAAGATCCATCTGGTCACCCAAGCCTAAATCCTGGGAACTACCTTGAAAGTCTCTTTACACAGTACCCTACCTCCAAATGTTATTTTTTTTCACTTCCATTTCTTTAAAATTTTGAGAATTTGTGTTTTCCTTCTTTATTTCCACAGCCATCATCTTAATTCAGGCAGTCAACATTTCTTGCCTAGACCTGGTATTCCAATAGTCCCCTTAATGGGATCCTTGCTTCAAGTCCGCCAACCCCCAGCCCTGAAATATTTCCCACATTTTTGCCAGAGTTATCTTTTCAAAATATTAATCTTTCTTTATAAATCACATTATCTCATTCAGCTGCTTAAAGTTCTTCAGTGTCTTACCACTGTCTATAGAATAAGCTCAAACTTAAGCATGGCACCCACAGTCCCTCATGACTGACTGATCCCCGGCTACCCTGTAGAATATTTCCTCTCACGACTCCACAACATGCTCCACTTCAGCCTTGCTAAGTACTTCAATGCTCTAAGGGTACCATACTGCTCCCCAGAGCTGGACTTTTGTACTTGGTATATCTTCTCTCTAGAATATTCTACCTAACTCTACC
Organism: Macaca fascicularis; assembly: GCF_037993035.2. Classification (NCBI taxonomy): domain Eukaryota; kingdom Metazoa; phylum Chordata; class Mammalia; order Primates; family Cercopithecidae; genus Macaca; species Macaca fascicularis. The sequence continues at coordinate 154,950,866 of NC_088377.1, forward strand.
TCCCCAGTTTAATTTTTGGGGAAAATTTTATTTATGCTGATAAGACATACCATATTGACATTTATATCCTCCACACTTAATAAAATATCTTCCCTTCTTTGTTAGCCTTTTTTCCTATCACTCTCTTCTGTGCCCATGTTTCATTCATACAGGATCTCTGGGCCTTGACCTCTTCCTTTCCATCTAGGGACTTCACATACATTGTTTTCCTTGAATGAGATGTTCTCCTGCCCTTCTTTTTACTTAAACTATTCACATTCATTTTTTCAGATATATGCCCAGGCCATGATAAGCAAAAGCTTCCATGTGACAAAATCAAATGGAAATTGGGCTATCTTTATCATGACTTCTCAGCAATATTTAATCAGACATGCAATTCTATTATTTTTGAACACTTTCTTCTCTCGTTTCTGCAGAAATAGACTCCATTTTCTTCCTACCTCATTAACTGACTCACTTTTCTGACTCTTTCTTTGCTACCCAAAATCTACGGTTGGATTTTCTCAGGACTGAGTCCTTGGGTCCATTTTCTTCTCTTGTTATGGTCTCTCTATGGCTCTATAGGATAGGTGATTTCAGCAGGTATTTTTTGTTTGTTTGTTTTGTTTTTGATTTTACACAGTCTTACTCTATCGCCCAGGCTGGAGTGCAGCAGTACATGAGATCTCAGCTCACTGCAGCTCCACCTCATGGATTCAAGTGGTTCTCTTGCCTCAGCCACCGAGCAGCTAGGATTACAGGCATGCCCAGCTAACTTTTGTATTTTTAGTAGAGACAGGGTTTTGCCATGTTGGCCAGGCTGGTCTTGAACTCCTGGCCTCGAGTGATGAGCAGTTTTTTGACTTAAAATACCAGATGAGGCTCTTCTAAAAACCAGAGTTGTAAATACAATATCTTACACGAGATCTGCGCTTGGATGAGTCAGAGACATCTCAAACTTAACATGTTCTAAAAAGTTTTATTGTATTTCTCTCTGCCAGAAACCTGACATCTCCCAGTCTTTTTTAGTTCAGCAAATGACACCACCATCTACTGTGTTACTAAAGCAGGAGCCTTGGACTGCCATTTCTCTTTTCTCCAACTCCTTCCCTCTGATTGTTTTCACATCATCTGTACTGGCCTCCCAGTTCTGCTCTTGGCTCCCTCCTATACATTCTCCAGGCAGAAACCAAATGACTTCGTCAAAATCTAAATCATATTGTGCCACTCTTCTTAAAACCTATAGATAGTTTCCTAATTGGAGTACAACAGTCACTCTTGCCATGACCTGCATAGGGGCACAACAAGTCCAACTTCATCTAATGGAACTCTCTTGTCGCTTGCTCACCTAACTGATGCCAGCATAGACAGGCCTAGCTCTTCCTAGCTGCAGGGACTTTGCCCTTGCCACTTGTATTGCCAGAAGCTAACCTTCTCTAAATCCAAAAATAATTACTTTCTTATTTTTGGGTTCTCAGCTTAGATTTTGTTGTTTAGAGAGTTCTCCCCGGAACAACCGTGGCAGGTCCTCTGTTTTCCTTGTGTTTTGTTTATTCACTACCTATTACTTCTTATAGTTGATGACTTAGAGTTTATTTATGTGTTCTGTCATTCCAATGAAACTTAAGTCTTCACAAGGGCAGATATTATGTCTTGTGTTTAATGTTTCATCTCCAATTCTAGCATGGTGCCAGAGTAGGTACTTAATAAGTACTTGTTTAATGAATGACTCCCTTGGTTTAAACATCATGGGAAACCTGTGGTCCTTCACACCAGCATAGATTAACTCATTATGTGGCCCTGTAACTCTTTATACTTCTCTTTTATTATACTTTACCCATTTATAGTAACTGTTTCCAATGTTAAATAGTAAAGACATGGGACCTTATATGTTTGTTTGTTTTTCATCACGGTATCCCCAGCACTTTGCATAGTGGCTGCAATGTGGCGAGTGCTTCACAAATATTTAGGTAGTTAATGAATATCTGCAGAAGATTGCTAATTTCTTTGTTTACCGAATAAATTGATTAAATCAAAATTGCTAAAGGTAACTTAGAGACTTAAAGGGCAGAGATGACTTGTATTAACAACATAAGAGGAGATCTCATATTGAGTTGGAGCTTAGAGAGGATTGTGATTTGATCATTGCAATCTGAATAATGTTATGTCTGTAAAAGGAGACAAAACTATATGAAATTAGAAAAACAATTTAATAATTTACATAGAAGAAGAGCATTGGTTCAGACAGAATATGAAGTAAAGCAGAAAACCCCTGATGAAACAAAGCTCTATTTATCAGTAGTGAGTCCAAAGAGCATAGGCAAAGCTTAGCCACATAGAAAATTATACCCTTTGAAAGACAGAATATTCAATCTAAGCCATTCATAAATAATAGAAAATACAGAAAGATAAATAAAAATTATTACAGTAAAGATAACAACATGAAAACACAAATTTCTAGATGAAATTCCAAAGTGTGTTCTGCTGCTGAAATGATGTGGGAAATAGGGGCTGGGAAACAGGTCTCAGATGAAATAAGCATAAACTAAGCAAAACCATAGTTATGTCTTTCTTGAGATTTTCTCAAAGTCTTTAATATTCTACACTGCTTTGGGGCCCATCAAGGGAAGTATATGGAATGGATTTTTTTTTCCTGAATTTGTTTGACCAGGAAATAATGTTTGCACAAAATATCTAAGGATTGATCTAGGAATAATTAGTATTGGTCCTGAAAGTGCCCTTCCATTAGCAGAGATTTAGTTCGATGTTGTTAGATGTAAACTCTAATAGTCATTCCTAGATTGTTAATAGGGGGCTTTAAGCAATTATATGCATGTATCTCCTTTAATTACTCAAGGACAAATCCTAAAATTCTCATCTATATGTGAAGACAGTGGAAATTATTCTACAAGGGGTATTAAGGAAAAAATGGATCATTGAGAAGTAAGGAGAAAGTGAGAATTATGAAAACAGTGCACAGACATTGCTTAAATGCAAAAAAAAAAAAAAAAAAAAAGGGGGCAAAGTAATAGTAATCTTTATCCAATCCTTGACAGGGCCTAATTCATACATTTCAGTCATTAAATGGGTGAATGTAAGGTAAGATAATGGAGACTTATGATCTATTGACCTTATTACATCATTTAAAAAAATCAAATTTTGGCCTGAAAATAGCAAATTCCTTCCCAGTAATTCACATTACCCAGAAATTTGGAACTTACTGGAATTCTTAATAAAAATTACAAATCTCCCTGTAATAAATTTCAATTGCCAGTTCTTGATAACTTTAAGTACAGTTTGCCATTGAACTTGCCCATTATCAACTATTGCTTACTTTTCACTGTTTTGCTTTTTAATCTTAGAAAAACTTTTACTTTCTTTTCTCTAGATTACTTCCAGGTGTGGCGTAGAACCTTTCGTTCTGTTTGACCATGGTATCTCAGCAAGTTGATTTCCATTTTGGCATAAACCACCTTTATGATGCTTTTAATTGTTGCTTATGTAAACAGAGAGTACTTCATTGTGGGACTTCCTCAGACAGAGAACCAACTGGGCAAATCCCTCCTCTGAAGGTGAAATACTCTTCTAATCTCAAACCACACCGCAAACAGCCTTTTCCTGTGCTCCTTTCACTGTTTTTTTTTTTTTTTTTTCTTTCAAAGGCATAAGAAAGAAGAAAAAAAAAGTATGATTTGGTTCTTTTCTCCATGTAGCTATAGTTTTTAAAGATAACAACTTTTTTTTTTTTTAATAAAATGATGCCTGCTTATCTTAAAAATAAATCCAACAATTTAGAGAGGCACAAAGAAGAAATAACTCATCCAAAATCCCACCACACTGTTTTCCTCTGTTTATACAACAGTGTTACATTTGGGAAACTTTTTCCAATTTCTATGTGTATAAGCAGAGGAAAAGAGAAAGTGAGCCAGATATAATTATTTAAGAATTGGATGATAGAATACATGCTTTTTTAATGATAAAAAATATTAAATTTAATTGCATTTGAATCTAACATTAAAAAAATGAAACTGAAAGAATTATTAACCTTGAAATAAATGTTTCCTTACCAAATGAATATTATTTATAAAAAGAAAAAAACTTCCAAAGGACTGTAGTTAATAATAATGTATGATATTCTTGAAAATTGCTGAGAATAGATTTTAAGTGTTCTCACCACAAAAAAAAATGTGTGAGGTAATACCTATGTTAATTGGCTCAATTTAGCCATTCCACAATATGTGCACATTTCAAAACAAATTGTACATAAAAAAATACAATTTTTATTTGTCAAAAAATAAATTTAAAAAAACCTTCTAAGATTAAGGAAGAAAACCAAAGTACGGAGCTTTTAAAAATCCATATCTATACTTAGTGAGGATGGACCTTTTTTGGCTTGTTGCTAATGAGTTTTTACTAATTTTAATATTTTCATTATTACTGTTCATTTTGTTATTTACTGGTAAGGGAAATCCTTTGGCATATTTTCACTTCCCCATATCTACCTCTTTCCCATAACTTTAAAACCTGAAATAAATCCCAGAATCATTACCACTCAATCACACAAATTTTTCTTAAGAGCCAGCATTCTCCATTTTTTCCCTTTGATTTCAGATGGCATTCATTACAGACCTTTATAATTTCTTCCGATGCTAGACTTTTAAGGGGCCACACCATATTCTTATTCTAAATGGTCTCAACATATTTAGATTCAATAGGGAACAGACTCATTTTCTAATTAACTTTTTCTTTTAGAATAGTTTTAGAATAGAATAGAATTTTAACACAAAAATTGCAATGATAGTACAGAGAATACCCACATACTCCTAATGGGGTTTCCTCTATTGTTAAAATATTACATTGGAGTTACATTTTTTCCAAAATTAAAAACACAAGCATTTGGATATTGCTGTTTACTGAACTCCATATTTTGTTTAAGATTCACTCATTTTCCCACAGATGTATTTTTTCTTCTTTCTGGATACCATTCAAGATATCATATTTAGTAGTTATGTCTACTTAGTTACCTCTAGTCAATAGTTTCTCAGGCTTTCCTTGTTTTTGATGACCTTGATATTTTGAGGAGTACTGGTAAGATAGTTAATAAAACGTTGCTTAATTTTGGTTTGTCTAATGGTTTTCTAGTGGCTAGATTTGAATTAGGAATTTATAGGACCTAATACCACAGCATTGAAATGTTTTTCTCATCACATTATATTGGGGATAGTGTTACAGGCTGAACTGCATCCCCCAAAATTAATATGTTGAAGTCTTAATTCCAAGCACATCACAAAATGACTACATTTGGAGAGAGGACCTTGAAGGTTATAACTAAGGTGAAATGAAGTCCTATAAGTAGGCCCTAATCCAATCTAACTGATGTTCTTATAAGAAGAGATTAGAACATAGACAACCCTGACTGAGGACGTAGAAAGAAGGCAGCCACTTGCAAACCAAGGAAGGAGGCCTCTGAAAAATTCAAACCTTGCAGGACCTTGGTCATGGACTTCTAGCCTCCAGAACTGTGAAAAAATTAATCCGTGTTCTTTTTTTATGCTTTAAGTTCTGTGATACATGTGTAGAATGTGCAGATTTGTTACAAAGGTATACAGGTGCCATGGTGGTTTGCTGCACCCATCAACCTGTCATCTAAATTAGGTATTTCTCCTAATGCTCTCTCTCCCTTTGGCCCCCACCTCCCAACAGGCCCCAGTGTGTGATGTTCCCCTCCCTGTGATATGCTCTCATTGTTCAACTCCCACTTATGAGTGAGAACATGTGGTGTCTGGTTTTCTGTTCCTGTGTTAGTTTTCTGGGAATGATAGTATCCAGCTTCATCCATGCCCCTACAAAGGACATGAACTCATTCTTTTTTATGACTGTACAGTATTCCATGGTGTATATGTGCCACATTTTCTTTATCCAGTCTATCATTGATTGGCATTTAGAATGGTTTCAAGTCTTTGCTATTGTGAATAGTGTTGCAATAAACATACGTGTGCATGTGTCTTTATACTGGAATGGTTTATAATCCTTTGGGTATATACCCACTAATGGGATTGCTGGGTCAAATGGCGTTTCTACTTCTAGATCCTTGAGGAATCGCCACACTATGTTTCACAATGGTTGAACTAATTTACATTCCCACCAACAGTATAAAAGTATTCCTATTTCTCTACATCCTCTCCAGCATCTGTTGTTTCCTGACTTTTTAATGATTACCATTCTAACTGGCATGAGATGGTATTTCATTGTGGTTTTGATTTGCATTTCCCTAATGTCCAGTGATGATGAGCTTTTTTCATATGTTTGTTGACCACATAAATGTCTTCTTTTGAGAAGTGTCTGTTCATGTCTTTTGCCCACTTTTTGATGGGGTTGTCTTTTTTTTTTTTTCTTTTAAATTTGTTTAAGTTCCTTATAAATCCTGGGTATTAGCCCTTTGTGAGATGGATAGATTGCAAAAATTTTCTCCCATTCTGTAGGTTGCCTGTTCACTCTGATGATACTTTCTTTTGCTGTGCAGAAGCTCTTTAGTTTAATTAGATCCTATGTGTCAATTTTGGCTTTTGTTGCAATTGCTTTCGGTGTTTTAGTCATGAAGTCTTTGCCCATGCCTACGTCCTGAATGGTATTGCCTAGGTTTTCTTCTAGGGTTTTCATGTGGCCAATTTTAGAATAAGTGCTATGTGGTGCTGAGAAGAATGCATATTCTGTTGATTTGGGGTGGAGAGTTCTGTTGATGTCTATTAGTTTTGCTTGGTCCAGAGCTGAGTACAAGTCCTGAATATCCTTGTTAATTTTCTGTCTCATTGATCTGTCTAATATTGACAGTGGGGTGTTAAAGTCTCTCACTATCATTATGTTGGAGTCTAAGTCTCTTTGTAGGTCTCTAAGAACTTGCTTTCTGAATCTGGGTACTCCTGTATTGGTTGCATATATATTTAGGATAGCGCTTCTTGTTGCATTGATCCTTTTATCATTATGTAATGCCCTTCTTTGTTTTTTTAAAATCTTTTTTGGTTTAAAGTCTGTTTTATCAGAGACTAATATAGCAACCCCTGCTTTTTTGCTTTCCATTTGCTTGGTAAATATTCCTCTATCCCTTTATTTTGAGCCTATGTGTGTCTTTGCATGTGAGATGGGTCTCCTGAATACAACACACCAATGGGTCTTGACTCTTTATCCAACTTGCCACTCTGTGTCTTTTAATTGGGATATTTAGCCCATTTACATTTAAGGTTAATATTATTATGTGTGAATTTAAATCTGTCATTATGATGCTAGTTGGTTATTTTGCCCATTAGTTGATGCAGTTTCTTCATAGTGTCAGTGGTCTTTACATTTTGGTTTGTTTTTGCAGTGGCTGGTGCCAGTTTTTCCTTTCCATATTTAGTGCTTCTTTCAGGAGTTCTTGTAAGGCAGATCTGGTGGTGACAAATCCCTTAGCATTTGTTTGTCTGTAAAGGATTTTATTTCTCCTTCACTTATGAAGCTTAGTTTGGCTAGATATGAAAATATGGTTTGAAAATACTTTAATAATATTGAATATTGGCACCCACTTTCTTCCGGCTTGTAGGGTTTCTGCAGAGAGATCTACTGTTAGTCTGATGGGCTTTCCTTTGTGGGTAACCTGACCTTTCTCTCTGGCTGCCCTTAACATTTTTTCCTTCATTTCAACCTTGGTGAATCTGAAGATTATGTGTCTTAGGGTTGCTCTTCTCAAGGAGTATCTTTGTGGTGTTCTCTGTATTTCCTGAATTTGGATGTTGGCCTGTCTTGCTAGGTTGGGGAAGTTCTCCTGGAAAATAACCAGAAGTGTGTTTTCCAACTTGGTTCCATTAACCTTGTCACTTTCTGGTACACCAATCCAACATAGTTTTTGGTCTTTTCACATAGTCCCATATTTCTTGGAGGCTTTGTTCATTTCTTTTCATTCTTTTTTCTCTAATCTTGTCTTCATGCTTTATATCATTAAGTTGCTCTTCAATCTCTGATATCCTTTATTCCACGTGATCAATTCAGCTATTGATAATTGTGTATACTTCATGAAGTTCTCAGGCTGTGTTTTTCAGCTTTATCAGGTCATTGATGTTCTCTCTAAACTAGTTATTCTAGTTAGCAGTTCCTGTAACCTTTTACCAAGATTCTTAGCTTTCTTGCATTGGACTAGAACATGGTCCTTTATTTCAGAGGAGTTTGTTATTATTCACCTTCTAAAGCCTACTTCTGTCAATTTGTCAAACTCATTCTCTGTCCAGTTTTGTTCCCTTGTTGGCAAGGAGTTGCGATCCTTTGGAGGAGAAGAGGCATTCTGGTTTTTGGAATTTTCAGCCTTTTTGCACTGGTTTTTCCTCATCTTCATGAATTTATCTACCTTTGGTCTTTGATGTTGGTGACCTTCGAATGGGGTGCTTGCATAGGCATTCTTTTTGTTGATGTGGATGCTATTGCTTTTTGTTTGTTAGTTTTCCTTCTAAAAATCAGGCCCCTCTTCTGCAGGTCTGCTGGAGTTTGCTGGAGGTCCACTCCAGATGCTGTTTGCCTGGGTATCACCAGCAGAGGCTGCAGAACAGCAAATATTACTGCTTGCTCCTTCCTCTGGAAGCTTTGTCCCAATGGGGCACCTGCCAGTTGCCAGCTGGAGCTCTCCTGTATGAGGTGTCTGTCAATCCCTGCTGGGAGGTTTCTCCCCATCAGGAGGCTTGGGGATCAGGGACCCACTTGAGGAGGCTGTCTGTCCCTTAGCAGAGCTCGACTGCTGTGCTGGGAGATCCACTGCTATCTTCAGAGCCAGCAGGCAGGAACGTTTAAGTCTGCTGAAGCTGCATCCACAGTCACCCCTGTCTCCATGTCCCAGGGAGATGGAGTTTTATCTATAAGCTCCTGACTGGGGCTGCTGCCTTTCTTTCAGAGATGCCTTGCCCCGAAAGGCAGCCTGGCTGCAGCACCTTTGCCACACTGTGGTGGGTTCTGCACCCAGTTTGAACATCCTGGTGGCTTTGCTTACACTGTGAAGGGAAAACCACCTACTCAAACCTCAGTAATGGCAGATGTTCTTCCCCCCACCAAGCTCTAGCATCCCAGATCGAATTCAGACTGCTGTGCTGGCAGTGAGAATTTCAGGCCAATGGATCTTAACTTGTTGGGCTGTGTGGGGGTAGAATCTGCTGAGTGAGACCACTCAGTTCCCTGGCTTCAGCCCCCTTTCCAGGGGAGTGAATGGTTCTGTCTTGCTGGCGTTCCAAGTGCCACTGGGGTAGGGAAAAAACTCTTACAACTAGCTCAGTGTCTGCCCAAATGGCCACCCAGTTTTGTTCTTGAAACTCAGGGACCTGGTGGTGTAGGCACCCGAGGAAATTTCCTGGTCTGCTGGTTGCCAAGACCATGGAAAATTGTAGTATCTGGACCAGATGGCACCATCCCTCATGACACAGTCCCTCACAGCTTCCCTTGGCTAGGTGAGGAAGTTCCCTGACCCCTTGCACTTCCTAGGTAAGGCAATGCCCCACCCTGCTTCTGCTCGCCCTAGGCGTTAACCAATCCCAATGAGATGAACCAGGTACCTCAGTTGGAAATGCAGAAATCACCCGCCTTCTGCATTGGTCTCACTGGGAACCACAGACTGCAGCTGTTCCTACTTAGCCATCTTGCTCAGGGATCTAGGCTGTGATATTTTGTTATGGCAGGCCTGGCAGGCTAATACAGGTCCACACTATCAACATGACTTACTGCTGGTGGTATTATCCATGATCTAGTCCAGGTAGCTTTTGCCAGGTTTCTCCATTTTGAGTTACTTTTATTCTCCCTTTTCAGGCTCTATACTTTTGAAGCAGGTTGCTAAGTGCACCCCACACAGGAGAGGTCTGGGGGATGGGTTGTAGGAGTGTTTGGCTCCACTTCCTGAACAGAAAGTATTCACATACATCATTTGGAACTTTTCTGTAAGAAAGATTTGTCTCTTCTCCCTATTTATTTATTTATGTATTTATTCAATGGCCTGTTTATATCAATATGGGTTCACACACATTTATTTTATACTTTGAGTTATAATCCTGTACTAATGTATTTATTTTGTTGGTTAAATTTTTCTGCCTTTGACCATTGGGAGTTCTTTCAGTTGTCTCTAATATCCCTTTGACATGCATCTATTATTGCGTTTTTAATTTTTTAACACTTCCTATTTTCTGTCATTATAAGATGTGCCAGGGGCATCTAGCATTTTTCTTGGCCAAGCCCTAGGATTATCCATATCTCCAAGGAGCCCTCTTTCATCTTATTGGAGAAACCAAGATCTGGGTGTTGGATGGAAGAAATTTTAAATACAGTTTCAAAAAGTTTTTCTAAAGTGTTCTCCCTTACCAATTACAATTTTCTTGGTTGCATTTTCCCTCAATCATTGAAGAAAATGATACTTTTCTCCCTTAATGTAAAGGCATACTTCCTCGGTATTTTCTATCTTTCTTATTCACTGGAACAGAGTTTCCCATCAAGTGTGTGTTCTTTGAGCATAAGTTCTGTGAGAGGCTCTGTGGGAACAAAGTTTAACTTCATAATCAAATAATTTGGAAAGCATAGGGTAAGTATAGCCTCTGGAAAATCACATTTTACATTGACAAATGATAAACAGCTTCATTTTTATCTTTCCACAGTAAAAAAACATAGTTAACTTAGTTTAACACATATTTTTTTTCCCAGAGTCACTTGGCTATAGATATTATCGTTTTTGGAATGGGTACTGACATCTTCCAGAACTTGTATTCCTTGGAATTTACTGGGATCAAGGCAAACATAATACCTTGATTTGGAAACCACTTGCAGCTATACTGTACAGCAGCTGAGAGAAGTATTTTCTTTTACATGCACTAAGGTTAGAATGAAAATAGTCATTTTGAGGTGCCCTGTGGTTGAATGGTCTTTTCCTCAGAGTGTTGAATCTTTTTCTTTCCTCTCCTTGAGCACCAATCCTTCCAGCTTTGCCAGACTCAGACTCATTATGAGTACCCATAATGTAATTAAAATGTAATTTTAAATTAAAATGGTACCTTAATGGATAATGGTATGGGTGCCTTATCCAATAGTGTTGCTTATGGAGTTGAGAATAATTTTTTCATCTGTCTCACTGAGTAGTTAAACCAGACCATTTATCCACAACTCTGACAGCATAATTTCCAGGTCCTATTTTACTCATGAATCTCTGGAAGACGTGTTCCAAAAGAGAGTGTATCCTAGCAATTAAATAAATAATGGATTGTTTCTGTGAATTTACTGAAATTAGGGATAATAAATATAGCGAAACCTTTATCAACAAAATGTAACTGATTAGAACAGTCAATTACCTAGATTTTTTTCCTTTCGAAATTGTACTTAGGGGAATCAGAGACCAAATATAACAAAATAAATTGATATCAGGAAAATCAACTTCAGAAAATTAATGTTCAGTTCAGGTACACCCAAATTTTTAATAATTTTTACCTGTAAAATGGTGACTTAAAACTAGAATAGAATCATTTTTATTAATGATAATGTAATATAAAAACAGCATTTCTTAAATACTTGTTATAAGCCAAGTACGATTCTGAGTACTCTACATATATTTAATCCTCACATTGAATATATGAGGTATATGCTATTACATTTATTTAGCACAATAAGAAACTAAAGGATAGAGATATAAGGTAACTTGCCCAAGGTCACATACCTTATAAGTAGTAAAGACTAGAGTTTGAATCTAGGCATTCTGCCATGAAGATGCATGACCCGTTTAGAAGTAGTATTAGTTCATATTGTTAAGTCAATATGAACAACTGGATTAATTATACAATACTTTCATACAACTGGTAGGTTCTTGAAATCAAGCATGCATAATTTCTAAGTTTTATCCACAGAATAGATCGCAGGAATTGACATTTTTAATAAGCACAGCCCCTCTTCCTCACTCTCATTATTTTGTTGCAGGTAGTTCACAGACAGTACTTTGAGAAACACTTGTAAAGTAATGTAAGTTTTGAGAGATTGAAGAATGCAGAAGGCAAATATTTTAAGAATTTGAAAGCTCTAATTAAAATGCTTACACTTTGCAAGCAAAGAAATGGTGCATTTTTGCTGCTTTATTTCTTCCTCAAGATTTGCTATCTCATTTTATCTGCTCTTTTAAATATTACTTCCCTCCTTTTATAATATCATAGACACATATTAAGTGCTTAATTTGTGTCTCATACTCTTGTAGCTAGAGACATCTTTATAAGTTCAAAAAGTTTAAAATAATAATTTATATTAGGCTACATTAAGTCAACCACACATAGTTAAGTTCCTAGGGTAATCACTGAAGGAATAGTTTTAAAATGCTAATGGAGAGAAAATATGAATAGTAAAATAGTTATTTGACTTAAAGATAGCAAGAAAAGATAGTAGTAACAAGAATATAAAATAGATGGATGAACTAGAAAATAACTATATTTATAATAACATTAAATGTAAATTGAGTAAATAATCCAATTAAGACCTAGAATATCAGAATCAAACTATATGATGATGACAAGAGTGCATCTTAAATAGAAAGACAAAGAAAAGTTGAAAGTAAAATGTAAAAGGTATATCATGGAGGTAGTACTTACCAAAAAAAATTTGGCTTAGCTATATTGACATTAGAAAAAGTAGACTCTTACGACAATCTGTATTACTAGTTAAAGGGATTTACATTTCAAAATGATAAAAAGGCCAGTCTCCTAGGAAGATAAATCCCAAATCTTTATCCACCAATAGTGTAACTATTAAATGCATACAGTAAAAAACTATTAAATGCATACAGTAAAAAATTGATATAACTAAACATTTTAATAGAAAAATCTAAAACTAAAAATTTTAATAGAAAAATGAAATAGAAAAAATTATATAACTAAAAATTTTGACAGAAAAATCTACAATCATAATAAAAGACCTTAACACATCTCTTGAGAAATTATTTTTAAAAAGTAAACAAAAATTCTCAAAGGATAGAGAAGATCTTAGAAACACAATTAACCAACTTGACTGAATAAACATATGTAGACTGTTTCACTCAACAATGATATAATTCATATTATTTTAATTGCAGATGAAACATTTTAAAAATTAATAAGATCCCGGGTCATATAGCAAATATTGATGTATTTCAAAGCCTTGACTAATTTTTAGTTTTTCCAACTGGAATAAATTTATGTTAAAACTTAGTAACTGAAAGATCATTAGGACATTTCCAACCCTTGGAAACCAAACACTTTTAAATTCAGGGATCAAAAAATAAATTATAATGGAAACTACAGACCAAGCATAATGACTCATGCCTGTAATACCAACACTTTGGGAAGTTGAGGTGACAGGATCACTTGAGGCCAGGAGTTTGAGACTAGCCTGAACAACATAGCAAGATCCCATGTACACAGAGAAAAAGTTAGGTGAGTGTGGTGGTGCATGTCTATAGTTCTAGCTACTCAGGAGTCTTAGGTAGGAGGATTGCACAAGTCTAAAAGTTAGAGGCTGCAATGAGCTGATTATGTCACTGTACACCTGCTTGGGAACAGAGTGAGACCCGGTCTCTCTTAAAAAAAAAAAAAAAAAAAAAGAAAGAAAAGAAAAAGAAAATATTTTTAATTGAATGATAGTTGAGATATTATATATGAAAATTAATGGTATTCAGCTAAAGCAGTGTTTAGATAGAAATTTAAAGTCTAGGATCTATTTATTAGAAAAAATAAGAGCTAAAAGAGGACAATCTAAGCTTCCTTTTCAAGATGCACAAAATACAGCAAAACAAACTGAAGACTAGCAGAAGGAAATAATAAAGATGAGACAATAAATCAATAATATAAAACACAAACAAATAAAGGAGGAAATAAAGTTTTTTTTTATGAGCAACTATTTTGGCCGATTAATGATGCTCACAAATTCTTTGACACTCCTCTTATGGAGAGGTGCAGTCTGTGTCTCCTGTCCTTAAATCTGGTGAGCTCTGTGACTATTTTGAATAATTAGATACAGCAGACATGTGCCATTCTCTCTGGATCTAGGCTTTAAGAAACTGTCAGTTTCCACTTCCTGTCTCTGGGAACCTGCACTTACAGCCCTGAGATATCATGTCAGACATCTGATTTACATGTAAGTGTTTCAGACGACTATTTCAACTAATTCCTGCCTGCCAGTTATCCCTGCCAAGATGTCTGTCATATGAGTGAAGCTGATATGGCTCCTTCCAGTTGGAGCAAACCAACTGGCAGCTGAATAGCACCAACTGACCTCAGTCAGTACCTCAAGAGAGTAGAAGAATCATCCAGCTGAGCCCTGCCCCAATTCCTACCCACCAAATCATAAGGTATAAAAAATTTTGTTACTTTAAATTGAAAGGTTTTAGATTGTTATGCAACAATAGGTAGCCAGAACAAATATATATAACTACATCTGACAATTTTCAATTTTATGTTATTTAAATTTTCTATTATGATATAATTTTAGATTTCCAAAAAAGTTATAAGAATTTTACAAAGTATTTCCATATTCATATAGATTTTTCAAATGATATTTTGCCACGTTTGATTTCTCTATTTATCCATCATCTGTCCATTTTTGAGTATGTGAGAGTAAGTAGCTGACATTATTCATTACCACTAATTACCTCACATACCTCAGGGTATATTTCTTTAAAACAAAGATATTTCCTCATATAACTGCAGGGCACTTTTTGAAATCAAGAGAGCATCATTGATTTAGTACTGTTATCTATATATAGTACTACACATAGGTCTTGTTCAGATGGCACCATTTGCCCTAATCAAGTACTTTACAGTAAAAAGTGATCCTTTTGCAATCAGTTGTGTCTCCTGAGTCTCTTTTTAATCTGGGACAGTTCCGGTCTTTGTCGTTTATAACTCTCAAGAGTACAGTCAACTAATGTTTTTAATTAATGATTCTTGATGTTTATCTACTGTTTCCTCATGAATAATTCAGGTTATGTCTTAAAAAAGAAACAATACTGCAGAACTAATGTACTATTCCCAGTGTATCATATCAGAAGGCACTTAATGTTGTCTTACACTATTATTGATAATATTAACTTTAATCACTTGGTTAAGGTGGTGTCTCAAAGTTTATCCACTTTCAGGTTGTTATTCTTCACTTTGTAACTAATAGATGTCTTGTGGTAGGATACTTTGAGGCTAGCTAGGTAAATGTCTTGTGTCTCATTAAACGTCCCCTCACGAGCTTTGGCAAATGTTTTCATGTCACTTCAAAATTCCTATGTAGAAATCCTAACTCCCAATATGATGGTATCAGAAGATAGAGCATTTGTTAGGTGATTAGGTCATGAGAGTGGAGACCTCATGAGTGGAATTAGTGCCCTATAACAGAGACTTTGGAGCACTCCCTTGTTCCTTGCGGACACATGAGACATTTGAGGACACAATGAGATATCCATCTATGAACCCGGGAGCAGGCCCTCAGAAAATGTTGAATTTGCCTGCCGCTTGGTCTTGGCCTTCTCAGCCTCAGGAACTGTAAGATATAAATTTCTGTTGTTCTTAGAGTCCACCTAGTTTATAGTATTTTGTTATAGCAGCCTGAACAAACTGAGACAATTGGTGATATTTGCCTCACTCCTTTATCATTTTGATGGTTGCCAAATGATGATTTTCCAATTGTATCACTCTTTATACATCTAATACTACATTGTACTATAAGAAAGAACATTTCTTCATAATTGGTTGATTGCCTAATTGATTAATATTTGCATGGAATCATGTACTCCTATTTAATGGGTTGTGATTTCTTATGGTCATTATGTTGATACTCAAATTGCTCCAGATTTAACTAGTGGGAGCCTTTTCAAAATGCCTCTTAGGATCTTGTAACATATCCTCATTATTATTTAAGCAGGTCTTTACTTTCTTGCACTGCAACATGTTCCATTCACAGGCTTTGAAGTTTGTAGCACAGAACTTCTTGCCCTTTGATGTTACCCATTTATGATACCCTACGTCTTACATTTTCTCTACACGACACCAGAATATTTACTTGACTTTATCGCCACCAGATTCTTGAGCCTCTTCTATGATTCCAGGACCCCTGATTGGATGTGCCCTGTCTCCTCTAAAACCTGCCAGATGTTATCTTTGCTTTCCTTAACTTACCACTCTATAACATGGGGTATGATGCTGTACCCTGTGTGCCTTTGATAAGTATTGGTGGATTGATGGTCATGCACAGAAGCTTGCTGCACTATAAACCTCAGGAAGAAGAGCAAGCTAAAAAATATGACCTAACTTCTACAATTTTTAGCATCACAAGAACATGCAGAGTACATTATTCTGGATGAGGACACTCAGATCATTAAATGTCAAAGTAGCCTAATTGATAATGGGACACATGTAGTGAGAAAAATGTGTTTGTACTTGTTGAACAGAAGACAAATTGTAGTCAAAAGTGTTTAATATTGAAATACAGCTTAATCAGGTGCTTTAAACAATTAAGCCATATGATTTATTAAAGCATGACTCTGAGTTTAAGTATCAACATTCTTCCTCTCCCCTTCTCTTCATCCTTTGGAAGCCTACCTTCCTATCCCCATTTTGTTTAGTCACCTTTGGCTTGAAGTTGACCAGAATTCAGTGGCTAGTGGCTTCTATCTTATGGCAAGAGAAGGAAAAGAGATGAAGATTAAAAGACAAAAATAATAGAGAAAATATTTAAAGGATTTGAAGCAAAGTGTCTGAGGATATAGTTACTGGTTAGCAATTCTGAATGTATTGCAGCATTATTGCAAGGAAGGAGAGAGATGTTAGGGAATTTCAACACTAAAGATGGTCTACTGTTAGCAGACACATAAAGATAATTTCATTTGAATTTTTAAAATTTCCTCTGGCATACAATATGTTCTTTGCTAAGAGAAAATACCTTTCATATGTTATTCAAGGCATTTTTCAGCACAAAGCAGGACAAGATGTATTTTAAGGTAAAGAGTACAGACACTGGAATCAGTAGGAGTTGTTGTTTCCACTCATTAGTTTTGAGACCTTGAGCAAGACTGTGAACGTCAGTTTTCTCATGTTAAAACAGGGGCAATAATACTTATTTTGTTATGTGTTGTAAAGCAGGAGTCCCCAACCCCCAGGGCCATGGACTGGTACAGGTATGTGGCCTGTTGGGAACTGGGCCACACAGCTGGAGGTGAGTGAAGCTTCACTGTATTTACAGCCGCTCCTTATCACTCACATTACTACCTGAGCTCTATCTCCTGTCAGATCAGCAGCATTAGGTTCTCACAGGAGCACAAACCCTATTGTGAACTGCTCTTGTGAAGGATCTAGTTTATGTTCTCCTTATGAGAAACTAATGCCTGATGATCTGTCCCCATCTCCTATCACCCCCAGATGAGAGCATCTAGTTGCAGGAAAACAAGCTCAGGGCTCACACTGATTCTACATTATGATGGGTTGAATAATTTTTTTTTTTTTTTTGAGAGAGAGTCTGGCTCTGTTGCCTAGGCTGGAGTGCAGTGGCACAATCTCTACTCACTGCATCCTCCATCTCCCAGGTTCAAGCAACTCTCCTTCCTCAGTTTCCCAAGCAGCTGGGATTACAGGCACTTGCCACCATCCTGCGCTAATTTTTAGTATTTTTAGTAGAGATGGGGGTTTGCCATACTGGCCAGGCTGGTCTTGAACTCTTGACCTCAGGTGATCCACCTGCCTTGGCCTCCCAAAGGTGAGCTGTATAATTGTTTTATTATATATTATAATGTAATAATAACGTAAATAAAGTGCACAATAGATGTAATGCATTTGAATCATCTCAAAACCACCCCCACCCACCTGGTCCGTGGAAAAATTGTCTTCCACAAAACCAGTCTCTGGTGCCAAAAAGGTTAGGGACAGTTGTTGTAAGGGATACAGTCTTTATGTGCATAAAGCTTTGAGTAGTGTGCCTACCACACAGTAGGTGCTTAACAAATGTTGCTACTGCATGAGCAGATCCCAGAATTCCATGCTGGTAAGATCCTCTGAGGGTGTTATTTATAAAACAAAATAAGACTAGCAGGTCTCCAGGTCTTTTTGTTGGAGATCTTGATTCACCCAGTCTGGGACTAGAACTGATAATATCTTCATTTCTTTTTTAAAGTACTTTGGGAGGCTGAGGTTGGTGGATCACGAGGTCAGGAGTTCAAGACCAGCCTGGCCAAGATGGTGAAACCCCGTCTCTACTAAAAATATAAAAAAATTAGCCGGGCATGGTGGTGGGCACCTGTAATCCCAGCTACTCGGGAGGCTGCAACAGACAATTGCTTGAGCCCGGGAGGTGGAGGTTGCAGTGAGCTGAGATCACACCACTGCACTCTAACCTGGGCAACAAAGCGAGACTCCATCTCAGAAAAAAAAAAAAAATCTTTTAATGAATACCTTAGATGATTCTTACCAACAGTGAAAATAGGCAAACCCATAACAGAGCACCCCATGCAACATGAGCTTGATAGAAATGGAGGTAGCCAGAACCAATGAGACTAATACCCATAAGGTCTATTTCTAAGCCATACTTTCTCTAACCTCTTATACCCTTTTTACTGTGCTCTCTGCTTTACATGTTGTACATGCCTTTGAAACTGGAGTACTCACATCGAACTTGGCCTTTCTCTTCAACCTCTACCTCTCAAAGAAGAAAGCCTCTTCTTCTCATTTCCATTTTCAGGTAGAAGCACAACCATCTTTCCAGTTTTTTAATGGAGATGAAGGGAGGGCATCTTCATTCCTTCTTTTTCTCTTGCTAACTGGTCTCTTATCCCCAGTCTTACTAATATCTTAATATCAGAGTAACCCTTGTAAAATACAAAACCAGCCATGTTTGGAAATTTACAGTGCCCTCCTATAACCTTCAGAATACAATGCAAACTTCTCAAGTAAGCATTTGAGGCTTTATGATTTGAGCGTAGCCTCTCTTTCTTCAGGCTCATCTCCTACATTATTCCTTCCTTACCCTTCTCCCCAGTTAGACCACATTACTTGCTGCTCCCCACCGGTGCGGCCTCATATTTACTTGACTCTGCAGTTGCTGGTGACTATGGTCTATTTGTGTTCTCCTAAAATTTATATGTTGAGATCCTAGTTCTCAAGGGATCCTATTGGAGGTGGGGCCTCTGGTAGGTGATTAGATCATAAGTGCAGAGCCCTTGTGCATGGGATTAGTGCCTTTATAAAAGATGACCCAGAGAGTTGTTTTGTTCCTTACACCATCCCAGGAAGCAACAAGAAGGCTTTATAAGAAACAGGCCCTCAAAAGACACCAAATCAGCCAGGACCTTGATCTTGAACATTCCAGGATCTAGAGATATGGGAAATAAACTTCTGTTGCTTTTAAGCCATCCAGTCTATGGTATTTTTGTTATAGCAGCCAGAATAGACAAAGACACTGGCCATTTTCTGCAATTTTCTCTATTGCAATTGCTACATTTTACCCTACCCAGAAAAGTCTTCCATCCTTAGTCTCCTAAATAGCTCCAAAGTATCCTTCCAGACCAAGAACAAGCATTGCATCCACATGTCTGTTCACCCTTCTCATGTGATATTTCTCTTTTCCCATAGCCCTGACCATGCTATATTCTAACCATCAATTTTTTATCTTCCTCTAGACTGAGAGAAAGTTGAGGTGAGGAACTATCTTAATTATCTTTATTTTCTCAATTACTTGAAAAATATCGGCTATATGGAAGGTATTCACTAAATGCTTGTTAAATGAATGAACAATGAGACCAATAAACATTTCTTATTTATCCACTCACAATTCACACTAACAGTTAAGTTAGGTGTAGTAACATTAAACAATTACTAATATTTCACTCTAACTATAATACATAGATTTATCCCAATTTCAGGCACATTCTGAGTATATTCCTAAGGGTAACTGATTAAGAATAAAGAATGCCTCAAGATTCTACAAGAAAAAAATTTAGATTATTCTCATTTGTAATCCACATAAATTCTGGAAATTAGAAGTGGGAATGTTTCAGAGATGATTCCTAACTCTATATGAGCAGATGTGGGGAGGACAGCCAGGATTTCATTTGCCCCATTTAGTGCGCTTTTACTTCATGGATCTTCCGATCACAAGTGACAACTTACACTTAATTATTTCTTCCTGTCACTAATGTGAGGAGACAAACTGTCAGTAGAAACTGGCTTAGGGGAAATGATTCAGAAAGAAAAAAAATCACAACTTTTTACAGAAGTGTCCAGGCAGTGTACTTTTATTGATTTTTTTTTTACTAGTGAACAAAATTTCTAATTTGTATAGTCACTACTTTTGTAGGTAATGGGAAAAATATGTAGACCTTGATGATTTGCACATCAATTCCTTGAGGAAAATGTCTCAGGAGAATGGAAAACAGGTGGCAAATTTACAATGTGTTTCTTGAAGTCATTTAAGCCTTTTTCTCCGATTGGAATGAAATTTATCCTCTGGAAGCAAATAGGAGTTTCATTCGAACAGAAATCATTATAGCATGAAATTTGGTGCAACAAAGGTCTTTTGATTTTTTTCAAGGAGGCTTATATCCTAATACATCTTAATAACACACCATCTTACTATTGCTTGAACCCATTCTATAGTTAAGTGTTTTATTAGGCTTTCCTTCAACAGAATGTTTCCTATATGAGAGCAGAGATATCATCTGTCTTGTTTACTTACATACTAATAGTACAACAGTGCTAAGTATTATATTCATACACAAACAGTTTGATTGGAAAGTTCAAGTTATGATAGCTAATGGCATGGATAAATTAGGACATTTGTTAGGCATCCTCTGTATAATTTTCCAAGTAAATGTAATAGCTTAAGTATCAATGTAACCTACTATGAATTAATAATGGACTAGCAGTGAACATTAATGATGAACATTTACATTGCACCATATGTACTTTTCAGTTTTATATCAGACTACTAAGATTAAACAACATTTCCTTCAGCTACTTCTTATTAAGACAAAACACTTGGTTAGTAATTTTATTTTCTTTGGCTTTCTACCTAGATTATACGGTAATTCCATTTTTAACTTTTCGAGAAACTTCCATACTTTTTCCTATAATGACTGTAACAAAAATTTTTCCACCAACAATGTATATGGGCTCCCTTTTCTTCACATCCTTACCTCAATAACACTTGTTACCACTTGTCTTTTGATAATAGCCATCTTAATAAGTATGAGATGATACTTAGCTGTGGTTTTGATCTGCATTTCTCTGATGATTAGTAATGCTGAGTACTTTTTTTACGCATGTTGGCCATTTTTGTATCTTCTTTGGAAAAATATCTATTCAGGACGTTTGCTCATTTGTAAATCAAGTTATTTAGGAATTTTTTGTTTTGTTTTGTTTTGCTATTGAGTTGTATGAGTTTCTTATATATTTTGGATCTTAGCCTCTTATCAGATATATGGTTTGAAAATATTTTCTCCCATTCTGTGGGTTGCCTTTTTATTGTTGATTGTTTTCTCTGTTGTACAGAAATTTTCTAGTTTTATGTAGTTCGTCTTTCTTATTTTTGCTGGTACTGCCTGAACTTTTGGTGTCATAAATAATGTTATACAGTTTTTCCCCTGTTTTATTCTAGGAGTTTTATAGTTTTATAGTTCTTATGTTTAAATCTTTAATTTATTTTGAGCTTGTGTATATATTCAAAGAAAACGAAATTACTATCTCAAAGAGGTATCTACATTTTTCACAATAATCAAGATATAGAATCAACCTAAGTGTCTGTCGATGGAAGAATAAAAAATTATAATATATATACACAATGAATTATTAGCCTTTAAAAAGAAGGAAAGCCTGCCACTTTAAACAACATAAATGAACTTGGAGGACCTTATGTTAAATGAAATAAGTCAGACACAGAAAGACGGTTTATGAACTTGCTTGTGTGTGGAAACTATAAAAGAAAAAATCAAATACGTAGAGACAGAAGAGAATAGTGGTTGTGAGGCAGAAGGGCAGGCTGGGGGAAATGGGGGGATGTTGATCAAAGGGTACAAACTTTCAATTATAAGATGAAAAAGTTCTGGTGACAGAGTGATGCCTATCATTAATAATAATGTACTGTATACTTGAAATTTGCTAAGAGAATACATCTTATGTATTCCCACCATAAAAAAGGTAACTATGTGAAGTGATTGATATGTTAATTAGCTTGATGGTGGTAATCATTTCAGAATGTATACATGTATCAAAACATCACATTGTATATCTTGTGTATACAATTTTTATTTGCCAATTATACCTCATTAAAGCCAAAAAGAAAAAGCTTGATTTAGACATACTCAGTTTTACTTCTTTATGAAAAGAAAGATTAATTTATTTGTTCCTCCCTGCTGTGACTAGTCAACACAGCTTGCAGTTTAAAAACTAAAAATTACACTTACATAATAGAGCTATCAAATTATAAGAATTTTTTATACTAATTCAAAATACATTTATAATGAATAGAATGAATGGCTTAAGACGTTTTCTCCCCCACACTAATAGATTGGCTTTAACATTTCTGCAGGAGGCTTGGATTTCCAACTTTTCCATGCTCATTAGACCATAATGGTCCCTTATCACTGCTGGCATTGTCAGAGATTGGACAGAAGTCCAACAAAGCTGCACATTAATTAGGCAAAGGTGTCAATGTCCTCCACACAGCTCTGCACAGACAGCTGCGGCAGTACTGCCAGCTCTCCCAAGAAAGCAGAATAACAGGAATTAGACATTTTGTATCGTTTACATTTAAAATCAGGAAGTAGGAATTGTTAACACTTTCAAAAGCTTTTAAGATTCTGCGAGATAGTCCAGCAATGCATTCCTGATGGAGTCAGCCCTGCCCGCTGGCTAGCTTGCCTTTGGGTCACGAAACGGCTTGCTACTGCCAACCAGGTGATATGCTTCTCATTCACTTCTAGGTATTCACTGCCAGGGTTTGTTCACTTCCTGCATAGTGCTGAACATAAGTTCTTTCTTTTGCAATAATATGCCATGTCCCCAGTCTCTAGGATGATTGCCTTAAGCCTGGATTTCAGAATCGACTTACTGACAGGGGAATGGATGTTGCCCCGCTGGGTTAGACAAATATGAACCCACCTCTGGAGATGGAGTTAGGGTTAGCTTACCCAGTGGGACATGAGTTACATAGGAAGGGCTGATGCCTAAACAAAATTCAGATGTAGGATGGGCTAAGATAGTACGAACCAATTATATATGAGAAAAACCTTGCTTGAGCATTCCTGGAAACTTCATTGTTATTAGGAGAGAACCACGGAAAGTCAAGATCTCTCCCCCTTTCTTCTGGTGAATATGAACATGGAACTACATTACCCCAGTGGCTACTGGCAGCCATCCTGCCGTCATAAAGGAAGCTGAACCAAACATAAGCCCATATATAGTGAAAAGCATACTTCTTAAAAAAAAAAAAAAAGACATGTAGAAAAACATATCTAGAACTCCTGTTTTCTGTACTAAGTTCAAATCCACCCAATTTCTGCATTTACAGTTATGTAAGCTAATAAAAGTTATTATTTAAAAAAAAAGATTCTGTGAGATAGTCATTCATTTTCCCCCAAGTTTTAGTTTATCGATAATCATTTTCATCACCAGGATACAGTAGGGGTTACCATACTGTGAATTCACCACGTCAAGGGTATTCTTTGTTTCAGAATTAAGTCTTTTGTATTTGTATATTCAGAGAGGAAAACCAAAATTTAAGTTTTTTTTATAGTCAAAGACTGAAGAGCACTTTTTAGTCAGGATGTTCTCAATTGCAAAGAATGTAAACCAAACTCAGAGTAGATTCAGGAGAAAAGGGGAAGTGTTGGTTGACATGATCAAATTATAAAGAGGGCAACAACGAAATCGCCCTGGGGAATAACTTGAGGCAGAGACTTTCATATTTCAGGACTTGTGTTCTCATCCTCTTTCTCGCTTCTTCTTACTCCCTACCATCCTTGTTTTGTTTTGAGTTTTAAACCAGTGTACTCCATAGATTTGTCCTCCAGGAGCTCCAGACTTATCTTAAGTAGCTTCAAAGCCATAGAAGAAAGAAGCTTCTCTCCCAACTCCAGTTGGAAACTATTCAAAGGAAAAAGAAAAATAAACGGCAAAAGAACAGGGATGATCTCTGACTAAAGCAGGCTTAGTCCAGAACAAATATTGACAAATACAAAAATAAATGTTCAGATCATGTTTCTATTCTGAGGAATAATCTTTGTTAGTTTAAAATCCTGTGTGATACAAGTCACCCTAAAGAAAATCATTGATTTCAAAATATACGGAAAGAGACACTTTTCTCGAAGAAAGCAATTACTTCAAGAAGGAACAACGTATTTTTTCAAAATAGAACAGATTAATAAAGAGATAATAAAGTATAAAAGAATTCCTTTAATTGAATTTCCTTGAAATTGGAAAAACTTCCCCTTTTCCCTTTCTTGCCACACAAATTCACTAATCATTGTAATTTTATTGAGAAGCATTAACAGGTTATGAGGTTCTGGAGGCCCAAAAATATAAAGTCCTAATGTGAATCACAAGGAGACTTAATACACAAAATCAGACAGAACTCCAAGTGGCAGAAAAATTCTGAGGGATTCTGAATTTTCTCATTCCAGATTCTGTACTAAGCCCGTGGCATAATGTACTCAGGGCAGAAATAGAACTGGTCAGATAATTGCCTAATGACTCTTTCTAGTTTTCATTTTGTCACCATTAAAAAACATCTCCTGAGACTTGGAACTATTTTTACTTAGTCAAATTTAATTTTCTCATGTTCCTTCCCACAAAGAGCCTACATATCAAGAGAAGTAATAAAAATGATTAGTGTACATTTCTCTGTTAATTGATGTTTATAGCCAGGATCAAGAAGGAGTCTATCCATGTCCTATTTTGTGTATCAAAGGAGACAAAAAGATTCCCGGACTAAAAACACCAGACCCCACTCTGAGTTCATCCTTCCGGTGTGCTGCTGCAGCATAAGAAGGGCTAAAACTTGGAAGCAGACTGAAAGATACTTTAATAGTGGTCTCTTAAACATTTTTTTTTAAAGAAGAAATATATCATGGGTTTTGCTCTTGCTTTTTTCTATGAAAGCCCAGGCCAGGGCAATGTTCAAGTGTCAAGGCACAGGAACAGCTATGTCTAACAAAATTTCCTGTGAGCCTTCAGGTAACACTGACCCTTTCTACTCTAATTCAGGATTTAAGGAGACTGGGTTATTAGATTGGTCCCAGTAACTTCACCAATAACATTTAGTGAAGGCCTGTTACGTGGCAGATATAAGAAAGAGATTATGCTATCCTATGTTTCAAAGAGCTTAATTTCTTAATGATTGAGGTAGGCAAAGCAGAAGCCAAACTGAAACAACACAAAAATGTGTGATAAAGTAATAAAAGTATATACAAGATGCACTAGGGGCACAGCTGAGGAAATCACTTCTATTTGTGGTAAAGTGAGACATCAGAAATAACTTACAGAAGTTACATTTGAGCCGAATCCAAAGATGAGTAGGCATTTACCAGGAGACCAGGGGAAAGCATTCAGGCTGAGCAATCAGTCTCAGCAAAAATGTGAAATGTTAAGGTTCATTAGGGAAACTGTAAGCATTTCTTGACGGCTGGCAGCATGTACATATATGGGGTAAGGGTGAAGATCCATAAGGTCTAATACCATGTCAAGAATCCTGGATTTTTTTCCTATGGAAAAAGTAAGCTCATAAAGATTTGGATTTTCTTGAAGATCACTTGAAAGCAGTTTCGAGGATTAATTGGGAATGACAAGACTTGAAACAGGGAGATGGGTTGGGGGCAAATGTCATAGTCTAGGTGTGATATGGAGGTAGTCTAGACTGCATGGAGATATAGGCATGGGTGGTTAGGTCTGTTTACCTGAGAATATTGTAGAATTGTCAATGTGATAGAATTGTCTGCTGTCTTGTTATACTTTCCATTTATTTGATTATAGTTAGGGCATTCGTATTCTTGGTGATTTTTTTCTCATATTCTGTGTAGCATTTCTTCTTTTGAGGCAGTATGTGTCAGAGACTGCCAGCCGTCCCCTATATCTGCTCTCTTTCTTTAGTTAATAATAAACCCACACATTTTGTGGGTCATTGGAATAAAGACATATTCCATCCTTCCTGGCAGCTGGAGTGCTCCTGAGACTACTTTCTGGCTAATGCAATATGAGCAGTACTAATGTGTGCAATACCTGGGTTGTGCCCACAAAGAGAAAGTAGGAGGGGTGCCTTCTACTTTTCTTCTCCTCTTCTTGCTCACTGGAATAAGAATATGATGGCAGAAACTGGAGGAGCTGTTTAGTCACAAAGAGGAACATGCATGTTAAGAATTACAGAATCAAAAGCTAGTAGGAGCTTGGTGCTCATCACCGCCCCATGGAGCTGCCATATCAGCCCTGAAATGCTCATGCTCAGACTACTATAAGAGAGAGAAATTCATTTCTATATTGTTTAAGTTACTGTTGTTTGAACAATTGTTATAACAATCACACCTTTATTCTTACAAGTACAATGCACTAGCATTTTTATTTTTAATTGATAAGAATTCTGTTTTTATGTTTATATATAGGTATATAAATAATTTTTGTTATGAATGTGTAAAATTTTTCTCTATTTCTCTCTTCCATTTTACATTTTAAACTTTTTGGAGCAGCACTCAAAAACCATTTCTTCTGGAAACCAATGTAATTTTCCTTCTTAAATGACTATTTCTTTCTCTCGTGTCTCTTTTCATTATCAAATAT
Organism: Macaca fascicularis; assembly: GCF_037993035.2. Taxonomy (NCBI): domain Eukaryota; kingdom Metazoa; phylum Chordata; class Mammalia; order Primates; family Cercopithecidae; genus Macaca; species Macaca fascicularis. The sequence goes on from NC_088377.1 coordinate 154,977,637, forward strand.
ATTAATTTCTTGAAGTCCTGTTCTTAAATAGATTTTTTTTTTGAAATCTCCTTGAGTCTTTACTTTCCAAATATCAAAAATTGTTCTTGGTCAAACAAATGTGAATCTGAAATATAGCTTTCTAGTCTCCGTCACTTTCTTGAGCTCTAAACGGCTGTCAGCTTGCCATCTCTGACACAATGTACTGCTGACATTTTGTGTAATACTTCCAATACTATATTTATTGTCGTTTTCCAGATCACATCCTTCTTCTTACATCCCAGTTTTTTGTTAATGGTACCAACATCCTCTAAGTAACCCAGACTTAAAACCCTGCAGTCACCTCACCTTCTTCCTTTATTCCTTACACCCAGCCAGTTGTCAAATGCTGTAGATTCTGTCTCTGGGTGATGTCTCTACTTCTCTTATTGTCTACTGTTAATACCCTAATTTAAGCTCTGAAATAGGTTAGGTCCTTGACTATAACTGATCATTTTTTGCAACTTTCTTAGCTTCCCTCAAGTCTTAAGATTTGGCAAACTTTTTCTGTAAATAGTCAGAAAGTAAATATTTTAGGCTTGAGGCTATACGATCTCTGTTACAGCTACTTGACTCTGTCACCGTAGCAGGAAAACAGCCATGGGCAATATTTAAATAAATGGGTGTTGCAGTGATCCAACAAAACTTTGTGTACAAAAAAGGCAGCAAGCTATGTTGTTTCAGAAGCCATAGTTTCCCAACTTTTGTTCTAGACCATGGTATATAGAAGTTAACAAGAAGATAGTTTTCTGGCTCTCAAGTGTCTTCTAATTTAGACAAGTAGGAAGGGAGGAAAAATACAAAAAAAGCAGTAAATATATGAGCAAGATTATCAACCAATTCATTACTGTAGTAAATATTTATGAAGCCAATTAAATGACTGATATGATAGCAAAGGACTAAAAATTATCTTTAAGATTGAATGGTCAGGGAAAGATTATCTGATAAAATGATATTTGCATTGCAGCCTGAAAAAATATGCAAACCGTGGGGGAAATACATCCAAGCAGAGGCAGAAGCATGTCGAAGGCCCTATATTGTAAAGTAGATTGATTTATTTAAGGAACTTACTAGTAGGAGAGGGAGCAGGACAGGTTGCTGGGGAGGACCTCATGGAGGTCTTCTATGCAGGCCATGGTAAGGATTTGGGGTGCCATTCTACATCCAATAGAAAACAACTAGAAGGTTTCAAGGAGGAAAGTAAGAATCGTTGGTTAACTTTAGAATGAATTATAGAAGGGTGAGACAGGTAGGTGAGCAGCCAATTAGGATGATATGATTGTAGTAATTCAATAAGAAAATGACTATGTTTGAAGTGCATCTGTCACTAATATGGTTGCAGTGGAGATGAGGGAGCAGACTCAGAACATATTTTCTTGGAAAAACTAATGGAACCTGGTTCTATTAATTTGGACGCAGAAGATAAGGGAATAAGGGAAGGATGACTTCTGTGTTTTTGACTTGAGTAATGGGGCAGTGATGATTACTGAGATGGAAAAGCATCTTACTAGTCATGTAATATCTATCATTTGTCCTCTTTTTTCTTTAAAACTTTGAGAGTTACCTTTATGCCTTTCTGTTTTAAAGCACTAATATTACAAGCAGTTATAACAAGTCTATGAATAATTAATATATAATTATATAAATAATCACAGTGTATTGAATTGAAAACAGTATGTTCTTTAAAATAATATTAAAATTGACTATGTTTATTTTCTTCACAATAGTGGCATACTATCCACTAGTTAGGAAAATAAAATAGCACAAATCCCATGCTTCGATAAGGCCTTTAACTCATTCCTTTACTAAACAAGTAACACACAAAAATATACTCTCTGCAACACGAGGCTAAGCAAAGATTCAGTATCTGTGGTAGCCCTGTCTTCAGATGGGAAAGGCCTGGGTTAAGGTTGGATTAGGTAGGTCGCAAATAAAGAAGGCATCAACAATATATTGCAAGTGATATCAGAATGTTTCCCCTGGGATCATCTTAGTACTATAGTTAACAATTTCATAATGCAGTTGAAATGGCAGGCACTAGAATTGTTTGGCAGTCACTAACATTTCAGAAAACTCTTTAAATGTCATTTTAAAGCATTTAAAATGACAATGATAAATTGTGATGTGAATTTTGGAAAGGGTAAGAAAAAAATCAACAAACCTAGAGACCACTAATATTGGTATTGACTGGGAAAGACATACACACTATACATTGCAGTATAATAGATATCAGAGTTACAAAGACAAATAAATGAAGACCTCTGACTTTAAGGAATTTTTAATCTAATTCAGTTTGGCTATAACATAAGACTCATAAAGGAAAAGAGTGAGGAATAATTTTTGAAGGACAGGTTAGGGACATATTTGTGGAGGGTCTTAAAAAGCAAGATAATAAGTTTGGTCTTCATTCAGTGGGTAATGGGGACTCTGTAAAGAGTTTTGGAGAAGAGAATAACAAGATGGTAATTGTTCTTTAGGAAGATTGATTGGGTAGTTCTGTGAATCAGAGAATGAGAAGACACTGAAGTTGGGAAACAAATTAAGATGTTAATTCCATTTACTATTACAATGTCTTCAAATAAATACATGAATGCATTATTAATGTCTTCTTTTATAAAAGAAAATTTTTTTTGAAGATCTTGAAGTCAGCTATGAAATGTGTTAAAATAAAAACCGGAATATTCTTGTACTGTCTGAAATTTATTGTGAGTTATTTATAGATTAGTGCTGACTTATTAAGCACTTAATCTAACTGATCACTGGCATTTTTCAGCCCTTACTGCGTGTCAGGCACTGTCCTATAAGCTTGACGACTTATCACAGATACTTACCCGGACCCTATGGGGAAGGAGTTTTCACCACATTTCCACTCAGAAGGATATTCAGGCCAATTATATAACCAGTCTGAGTTTGCCCAGCTAAGGACTCAAACCCAGTTCTGTTTCACTCCAGAGCCTGTGGCTCTGCTCTTAAACCTTTCACTATCAGATTTCATTGAAATGGTAATTTGTTCTCCAGCTATTTTTCGTGTTGAAAAATAGCTTTTTTTTTTTTTTGTACTGTGTCACTAATAGCTCTGGGAACATCAAGTCGAATATTTTAATTATTGTTATTTTGTTTGTTGATTTCTTCAAGTTTAATCTTAAAAGTAAAATTGACTTTTTCTTCATGAGACTGTGAAGTTATAAAACACAAGAAAAGAATGACATGGGTTGTAGAAATGTATTTGAAACCATATCAGTGCCTGTTAATTTATATAAATAGATCCTGCAAGTCCCTGTGACATTAAACAGTGGTCAAATTACATGGTTGGGTTCTTGAGGAGATTACCTCTGCCTTCTGCAGAGTATGAAGGCTATATTTAGAACTAGTGTTTATTTCACTGTCTGGAGTCTTTTCTTTAAAAAAAATAAAATTGTATACTGTGAAAACCTTTTCTAGGTGGAATTTAAGGGGAATCATGTATAGTGAAAACCCAAACTAGACAGTAAAAGTCTTCTATGAATACAAGTGGACTATCCTCTCTTATAACGACATTGAATGTATCAAACCATTACTGGAATTGCTCTGAAAGAAGGAGCATAATGCTAGGGGTTGTGGATGACTTAAAACTTTCATGCTCCTTTTCACTCTTAGGGAGTATCCTTTGAAGCATGCTATACACAAGAAAAATAACCATGCACATTTCCTAATTTCTAGGTAAGCTAGAACTCTCTCAAAGCAGGGCTTCTATGATAAGTTAGAACCAGAAGCTTCTTCCTTCCTACTTTCTGTTTATGGAACACCTGGGTCTTTCAAACAGACTCTATATCTCCTTACCCAATCAGTTTCATGGAGTGAGGGTTACCTCACATTTCCAACCACAGTCAGAAACACTAGAACAAAGAGGACTTGTGTGGGCAGCCTTGCCTCTGTGGCAAATACTTTCATGCATGCTTTCTATAAGGGGGATAAAATGTAAGAAAAATGGTGGCACAAAAATTAGTCTAAATCCTTTTAGTAGATAATGAGACAAAGGGGAGGAAACGCTCCCATATGGCTGCACTAAGGCCCAGGAATACTGCCCCCTTGGAAAGGACTGCCACAGGTTGTCACCAATTACATTATTAGCCCTTCTTTGGTGAAAAGTTAGTAAGAGAATGAACATAAGGTTGAAAGGAATCTCTTCGCTACTTCTCTGAATGTGAAAAAAGGTATAAAATCCAATTTCATTATAGCAGAAAGTGATTTTATATTTATGTATTTTTATATTTTATAAGGCCAAAGTATGAACAGAAGGGAATAAATAGTTTTGTTATACAACTACATCCAATGAAGTTGTGGTGAGAGTTGTCCTGAAAATGAACACTAGAGTTATAAACACATTTAAAATATATAATGCCTATATAATGATATTTTACCTTCTTAAGTAGTAAAAAGTAAAACAAATAATAGGAAAAATGTTAGTAAAAGGATAATTATTGCATCTAAACATTAAAAAACACAGCAAACTTTTTCTACAAAAATGTATAATTAATTTACAGTCAAAGATTGTGAGACACAAAGAATTAATTAAAAGAAAAGTTAGTCACCAGTATAGCTAGTGATAGCAGTTATTCATTGGACATGCAATGCCAACCCCTTGGTTAAGGCATTTACTTATCTCCATTAATCCTTGAGAATTATATTCCATAGCAGGCAGTCTTAGTACAGTATTCTTATTTTATAATGGAAAAAGTAGAGGCTCAGAAAAGTTAAATAACTTGGCCAAAGGCACACAGACATAAATGTAGGAACTGGGGCTGATGGGTGTCAATTTCCACATTAATATCTGCTAGTCTGAGTTATTTAACACATTTGTCAGACTCAAAGTTTCACCAAAAGGTGTAAAGGTGAAAAGTGGCTGTGAAAATTAATTCTGAAGAATCTTTGAAAAGAGAAAAGACAAGCACTCCATTGGTTAGCTTAAAATTATTTTCTAAGAAAGTTTCCTGGGAGAAAAACTCTCTTGAATTCTCTTTCATTGCATAAATTTGAGGAAAGTTCAAGTTTGAAAAGTCTAATGTAAAAATTTAACCACCACAGGTTCAGTTTTGAGTAATTTCTGCACATATTTATAACAGTCACAATGATACAAAATAGGAGGAAAAACTTAATGCCAAAGCAGTTATTTCTAGGATTTCAGAGATTAGTTTCTGGATGAATCCAATATGCTTGAGTCAATAGTGCTCCAAGCAAAACAAATTAAATTTCATTAGGTCTTTCCAGGCCTCAGGACAAGTGAAAATTCTTTGTGATACTTGTCTCATGCAATATCATGCTTCATGGACCAGCATCATAAAAAGCAAAGGATATTTGGATTGTCTATTTTATCAGAGCTTTGGGCACAAAATTTAGATCTCGATGATTACAGATAAAGTACACACCCCAGAAAGGGTGCTGATCTATGAATAGAAGCTATATATTTCTCCTAAGTGAATGTAGGTTATCTCAACTTTCTGAATGACAACTTTCAAGGCAATCATCATCGCTAGCTCTTAAAATGCTACTGACACAGTCCTGACTCTTATAGTAGAAGATATGAGCAACACTCTGGTAATTTCCACCAGTTTTGCCCAGTTGAAGAACCATGCTCTTGTTGCCAATTGCCTGTTAGGAGACATCAGTTATTTTATTATAGAACATTTAAAAGGCAATAGTGGTTATAGTGGTAACAACAGTAGTTTTAAATAACTAAAGCCACATTATGACAACTAGGGAAAGAATTATGTAGTTTGACAAATCATTTTAAGCATAATTGAATGCATACCAAACTGCAGTATATAGTGATATATGCATCCATTCCATTCAGTGAATGGTGGTAAAATAAATCATGGTAACAAGACAAGTATGATTCCTGCCTTCATGGAACTTATAGTAAGGGAGGGAAAGAAAATAAGTTAGTAAAAAAGGAATATATTAATTAATCAATAATTACAAATTGCAATAAGTGATATGATAGAAAGAAGGTGATGTGATAGAAAGCAAAGAACTTAATTCTGCTACTCTTGACTTATGGGCAGAAGCCTCTCTGATGAAGTAGCAGTTTAACTTGCTACAAGCCTGGAGAAGAGCATTTCCAGGCACACAGAGCAGAGAATTGTAAAGGTTCTAAGGCCTGTAAGAGTTTTTCTTGCTCAGGGAACAGAATAGAAGTCATTGTGTTTGGGAATGAGAATTGGACATGCAGCAGGAGCTGGATATTGCATGGGATGTAAGGCAAGGTAACCTCAATTTTTATATGATTAGACAAGATTTCATTCTACATGCAATGGAAGCTACTGACAGTTTTGAAGGAAATTGTGAATTTGATTGACATTTTTAAGTTCAACCTGACTGGCAAGTGAAGAATAGAGTTGAAAACACACGAAAAGTTACGACAGGAATCTAGTCAAGAGATAATGCAGTTTGAACCATAATAATAGCAAAGATGACTCAGAAAAGACGATAGATCCAAAACATGTTTTTAGCAGAACTGATAGACTCTACTGAACATTAGATGGGGAAGATAAGGGAAAGGAAATGACTCCTAGAGTTTTTGTTTGAGCAACTGGGTGATCATGGGACCATTTATATGAATGGAGAAGGTTAAGCAAGAAATACAATTTGAGTTCTGTTTTGAATATTTCAGTTTCTGATATCTGTTGGATAGCTACATAAAATGTCGAGTAAGCACTTAGATATACAAATCTTGAGATTAGAGAACATCTAAGCACCACACTAAACATGAGAAAACACTGTGCAAAAAAGACGCTGCATCATTTGCTCGTAAGTGATCTCGTGAACCATGAATTTCCCCATTTATACTCTAGGACACTGCATCAAAGAGAGAAGCAAGAAGAGAAAATGACCACTCCAGAAACTGAACTATTCCTAGAAAGTCTAATATTATGTTAACTTAATCACTATTTCAATTATTATAAATGTAAATGACACTGGACATTTAGTTAATTTTTTCCTGCTAAAGAGTGAATGGGGCCTTGGCCAGGCACAGTAGGGTGGTTCACACCTACCTTTGGGTAGGCTGGTTCACACCTACCTTTGGGTAGGCTGAGGCAGGCGGATCACGAGGTCAGGAGATTGAGACCATCCTGGTCAACATGATGAAACACGGTCTCTACTAAAAATACCAAAAATTAGCCGGGTGTGGTGGGACACACCTGTAGTCCCAGCTACTCAGGAGGCTGAGGCAGGAGAATCGCTTAAACCCGGGAGGCGGAGGTTGCAGTGAGCCAAGATCACGCCGCTGCACTCCAGCCTTGGCGACAGAGCAAGACTCCTCAAAAAAAAAAAAAAAAAAAAAAAAAAAAAAAAGTGACTGGGAACTTTATGAAGTACAGATAATCGATTAAAAAGATAAAGGAATTTTATTTTTATTTGAATATCTAGACTGTAGCATGAGTTACATTTGTGTTATAGAAAAGTAATCCTGGTTGCAGAAACTTCCTTTCTGTCACAGGTAACTTCTCTTGATGAAATCTCTGTACTGGGCAGGCAGTTGTGCCACCAGAATAGCACTGGGCAGGGTGCAATGATGAATTCCAGATATCATTATGACATTGCCTTGCTTTTGGCAATTACTCCATGCAGGTCAAAATTACATGGCAAATCAGTTCTTAACAAGCTGCACTACTGATCATTAGCAAGTGCAAAGAGTGTTAATAGTTGTAGGTTAGCATTGTGGAGCTTCAGATATTTCAGATAAGATTCTAAACGTCCTTGTGAAACAGAGAACTCTTTAAGCTTTTGTATCACTGTTAAAAATCTCTGCAACTTCCACCTCAGGATAAAGATTCTCAAACCCATTTCTATTTTATCTGGAGTACAAAAATACTATATCAAAGCAAGTGCTAGGGTATATAGCTCTGCATTCTGTAGCATGTATGTTCACCAAGTTCTTACTAAGTAACCACTACTATAGTGTACTTCACAAATGTTACATCGTTTGGCTCTTACAACAGCCACATAAAATAGATAGTACTGTACTCATGTTGCAGTATAGATGACAACACTGAAGCAGATAGAGATTAAACCCAAATTCAAACAATATTTGGTGTCAGTGTCACAAGATTAACCCAGGTCTTTCTGACTCCAAAGCCCATGATCTAAGACTTCAGTGAGGAGAATGTTAGGAGATCAGATTGGGATCTCACTGAGTGGAGTATCAGATGAAGAGGTTCCAGAATACTCTCTATGCTGCACTTTAATTGTGGATCTATTTCATCATTCAGACACATAAAATCTTATATTGCTTTATCAATGAAGCTTTGGTCAAGAGTCTGGGAAGATATGTCAACCACTTTATTGGAAGTTAAGCTCAACTGATTAATTGACTTATCAGAAAGCTACATAGCAAAAATAACATTAGGTCAATCAAATTTTATTATAAAGAGAAAGTGGCTCACTCAATTCCTGGCAATTCATATTCTGCATCTTCTACCCTTGCCTTATTAACTCCAATATTCCTTCTCTGTACAGGTTTTACTGAGCTCACTCAAGTCCAGGAATAGGTACACCTGGGGGTGTTTTTTCCTTATCTTGTGCATGAATTCTACCATAATACTTATCCCATTATATTTTCAAGTTGGTGTCTAATTTCACACTAAATTGCCTGTTTCTTCACCACAGGGATTTCTGGGCCTTATTTAACTTTAAATCCTTAATGTCTATTTTAGCTTTTGATATATGCTAAATTACTGAGAGTATTGTAGGAATATATGAGTGAATGAATGAACCAACCAAATCAATTTCAATTGAGCTTCAGTATAATTGTCTTGGACATCCTATAAAAAGAAAAGCTGGGCAATTTAATCACTCATTCAGTCAGTGATGAATTTGCAAGTGGTATAGATCTAGCTTACTAATTTTACAGTCTTTCAGTACTTCTGATTAAGTGATGAATCAGGAGAAAACAATTGTCACATCAAGAGATTTTCATCATCATGAAAGAAACAAAATTTATAAAAACACCTTTTTCTGAAGACTCAAAGAATATTGATGCAGGCATCCTGTGGATAACTTTAATGCATATTTAACTTACTTTGTCAGTGAAAAATAACCTATTTTTAAACATGTACATTGGATCAGAGTGTTTACATATAAGGTTTTGTTAATTTTTTAGGCAGATATCTACATTTTAAGACACTGTGCCCACTACTGTGATTTCCAAATTTTCTGCCATCTGTTGCTATTGCAATTTACCTAAAGGGATTTTTGAAAGCTTGCAGACTAATTAAAACTTCATAATTTTCAGCTAAAATGTTGTCTGTGCTATTATCTTTAAATGTACTTTTCCTAGGTAACTACTTCAGCTACATTATTATTTTTCTCTTGCAGAACTTTCAGAAGACTTTATTGGAAGAAAGACATTTTTCTGTAACTTTATACCTTTTCTGGCTGTCTATCCTAAAGCCAACATGAGAGCCTGTACTCCAAAAGGTATAGATTTTTATCTCATTAAAATTAAGGCAGTTTTAAAGCATACACTTATAGGTTGAGTTCCTGAGATAAAAACAGGTAAAACATATCAATTTTATTTTAGTAGTTCTATTGATGTATAACTACAAACAATAAATGGCATATATTTCAAATGTACAATTTGATAAGTTTTGACTATGTATACATTATATCTGTAAAGTTATCACCACAACCAAGAGATTAAACACATTCATCCTCCCAAAATTTCCTAATGTACTTTTCTCTATTATCTCTCTTGCATCACCCCCTGACCCATTCCTTAGGCAGTCACTGATCCACTTTCTCTCAGTATAGATTAGTTTGTATTTTAAGAATTTTATGTAAATAGAATCATGCAGCATGTATTCTTTTTGTCTGGCTTCCTTCACTCAGCCTGTTTTGAGAATCATCCATGTTGTTAGGTATATCAAATGTGTTCATTCCTTTTTATTGCTGAGTAGTATTTCATTGCATATAAATATACCATGATTTCTTTACTCATTCCTCTGCTGCTAACATCTGGGCTGTTTCCAGATTGTTTTCAATACAAATAAAGCTTCATTTCAATACAAATAAAGCTACATTTATGCACCAGTCTTTATCTGGATATGGTTTATTCTTTTGGGTAAGCACCTATAAGTGGGATGGCTGAATCATATGTATGTGTAGTATTTTAAGAAACTGTCAGACAATATAAAGTAGCAGATACAGTACTCCCTGCTTATTTGCAGGGGATATGTCCCAGGATCCCCAGTGGGTGCCTGAAACCACAAATAGTGCTGAATCCAATGACATCTCCCCATTTCTTCCACCACCACTTGCTTCCTGCCCCTGGTAATCACCGTTTTAAACTCTCTATCTCTGTACTCAATTCTTTTAACATTCCACCATGTAAATGAGATAATGCAATCAATATCAAAAATATACATGGTCTCTAGGCCCATAGGAGAACATGGGTCAGAAGCATCAATAAAAATTCCCGTTTGTAGTATGGAAAAAAAATTGTCAAATTGTTTTTTTTTAAATTTAATTTAATTTAATTTTAAGTTCCAGGATATACGTGCAGGACATGCAGGTTTGTTACATAGGTAAACATGTGCCATGGTGGTTTGCTACACCTATCAACCTCACCTAGGTATTGTTTTCAGAAGTGGTAGTACCACTCTACATTCCAGCAAGAAGTTTAAGGATTCCAGTTTCTCCACAACATTGCCAACACTTGGTGTGAAATTTTAGCCATGGGAATAGGTATGTAGATATCATTTGCTTTTAATTTGCATTTAATAACAAATAACGTAGAACGTCTTCTTTGGAGCTTGTTTGCCATCCATTTATCTTCTTTAATGAAGTGCCTAATTGCTACTGGCTAGAACTTTCAGAACAATGTTAAGTAGAAATGGTGAGAGTGCTCATCCTTGTCTTATTCCTGATAATGAGGGAAAAGCAGTGTCCTTACCACTAAATTATGTATGGCATACCACAGCTTTTTCATTAAGTGCCATTTATCGTGTTTTGGGAGTTTCCTTCTATTGCTAGTTTGATGAGACTTTATTTTAAAAAATCAGGAATAGAGGCTGGAATTTGTCAAATGCCATTTCTATGGCTGTTGAAATAATTACATGGTTCTTTTTTACTTTATTAACATGGTGATTCACATTGATTTTTGAGTGCTAGCCCAAGCCTGCATTCCTGGGATAAACCCCACTTGCTCATGATATTTTATCTTTTTTATATATTGCCAGGCTTAATTTGCAAACATATCATTGATGATTTCTGTATCTGTGTTTATGATATATATAGGTCTGTCATTTTCTTTTTTCCTACTTTAAAAAAACTTTTTGTTTGTTTGTTTGTTTGTTTGAGATGGAGTTTCACTCTTGTCACCCAGGCAATGGCGTGATCTCAGCTCACTGAAACCTCTGCCTCCCAGGTTCAAGCGATTCTCCTGCCTCAGCCTCCCAAGTATCTGGGATTACAGGCACCCACCACCATACCAGGCTAATTTTTGTATTTTTATTAGAGACGGGGTTTCACCGTATTGGCCAGGCTGCTATAGCAGGCCCCATAGAGAGATGAGTTGAAAAATATTCCCTTATCTTTGATTTTCTAGATTTTGTATAAAATTGATATTATTTCTTTCTTGTTTATTTATTTATTTATTATACTTCAAGTTCTAGGATACATGTGCAGAACGTGGAGGTTTGTTACATAGGCATACATATGCCATGGTTGTTTGCTGCACTCATCAACCCATTATCTACATTAGGTATTTCTCCTAATGCTATCCCTCCCCTAGCCCCCCACCCTGTAACAGGACCCAGTGTGTGATGTTTCCCTCCCTGTGTCCACGTGTTCTCATTGTTCAACTCCCACTTACGAGTGAGAACATATGGTGTTTGGTTTTCTTTTCTTTAAATATTTGGTAGAATTTACAATAAAGCCATCGGGGGTGGGATTTTCTTTGTAGGAAAATTTTTAAATTTATTTATTTTTATTTTTTTGAGATGAAGTTTTGCTTTTGTTGCTGAGGCTAGAATCCAATGGCTTGATCTCGGCTCACTGCAACCTCTGCTTCCCAGGTTCAAGCTATTCTCCTGCCTCAGCCTCCCAAGTAGCTGGGATTACAGGCACCCATCACCACGCCTGGCTATTTTTTTTTTTTTTTAAATGGAGATGGGTTTTGCCATGTTGACCAGGCTGGTCTCGAACTCTTGACCTAAGGTGATCCACCCACCTCGACCTCCCAAAGTGCTGGGATTACAGGTGTGAGCCACCATGCCTGGCCCGATTTTTTAATTTCAAATTCAACTGCTTTAATAAATATAGGGCTATTAAATTTATCTATTTCTTTGAGCTTTGGTTGTTTGTATCTTTCAAGGGATTTGTATATTTTATCTAAGTTGTTGAATTTATATCCATTAGGCTCCTGATAATATTTCCTCACTGTTTTTCGGTAATTATAGAATCTGTGGTCATATCACTTCTCTCATTCCTGAAATGAGTAATTTATTTTTTCTCTTTTTTTTCCCCTAAGTTGTCTAGCTAAAGGTTTATTAAGAAAATTGATATCAAAGAACCAGCTTTGGGTTTCATTGAGTTTCTCTGCTGTTTTCCTGTTTTCTATTTTACTGATTAATCTTTTGATTTTCATTATTTCTCTTCTTCTGTTTAGCTTGGACTTAATTTACTGTTTTTACCCCAGTTTTATTAAGGTGAAAGTGGAAATTGTTGATTTGAGAATTGTTTTATATTATAGATATTCAGTGCTATAAATTTTCCCTAACTACTTTTGCATCATTCACACAATGTAATAGATTATATTGTCATTTTTATTTAGTTCAAGACAATTTCTAATTTAAAAAAATCATTTTCCCATGGATTATTAGAAGTACATAATTTAATTTCCAAATATTTAGGTTATTTGGAAATTACCTAATTTTCAGAGCTCTTTTGGTTATTTATAACATATTCATTGTTGTAAGAAACGTATTTTGTATAAGTGGATCTTATTACATTTATTGAGATATGTTTCATGGGCCAAAACATGGTTTATCTTTGTAAATATTCTGTATGTACATTAGAAGGATGTGTCTTCTGCTGTTGTAGGGTGATTGTTCTATAAATGTTAGTTAGATCAAGTTGGTTAATTGTGTTTAAGTCTATGGTGTAATGGCTTATTTTTTAATTACTTGTTCTATCAATTATTCAAAGAAGGATATTTAACTCTGACTGTAGTTTGAATGTATCTATATCTTCTTACAGCTGTATGTCAGCCTTTGTTTCATTCATTTCAAAGCTCTGTGATTAGGCGTATAAACATTTATGGTTCTACTGATGAATTAATTAACCCTTTTATCATTATGGATGACATCCTTTATCCCTGGTAATATTCTTTCTTTTAAAATCTACTTTGAGACAAATGCCACATAAACTCACTTATATGAGTATAAAACAATCGAACATGCATAAGAATCAGAGAGTAGAATGGTAATTATTAGAGATTGGGGATGAAGGGGATGTGGAAAGGGTTAGTTAAACCCTTTTAAACCATTTAAAACTGTTGGTTAAAAAGTACAAAGTTTCTGTTAGGAGAAAAGTGTTTTTTGAGATTATTGTACAGCATGATAACCATAGTTAATAATAATGTATCATATATTTTAAAATTACTAAGAGAGTAAATTTCAGATCTTCTCATCACCAAAAAAAGATATGTATTTGAGGTGATGAGTATGTTAATTACCTTGATTTAATCATGCCACATTGTATACATATGACATAACATCATTTTTCACCTCATAAAAATACACAATTATAATTTGTCAATTAAAAAAAATCACGGTTTCTGTTGAACAATGATGTCTACCTTTCTGAATCCCTTTCTGTGCATACATATATATTTAAATAATCTTTTAATTTTAATTTTTTAACTTGAAAACATATTACGTACAATTTGATTGCCTTCTTATTTTGTTTTTCATTTCAATGGATACTTTTTTATGACTATATTTTAACTTATTGACTGCATATGTTTATGGTTCCTGGACATAGCACAAAATTCTTGTTTCCGCTGTAGCATTTAGGTTATTTAAAAAACTTTAGTATGCTAATGGTTCAGACTTACAGAATTAGCTAAAAGTACTTAGGAAAAACGGCACAACCTTCTGAAAAATTCCCAAACCAGACACAAATTATTAAAGATACCTAAAGATTGAGAAATTGCTAAATGAGGAATCATGTAACAGTTATTGAGAACATATTGACGACTTTGTTGTTTTGACTAATCACCATTTAAATTAAATTATTTTTAACTAAAAAAATCTACTTTGAGATATATATATTTTATATGTGAGAAATATATATGTGCATGTATATATATAATCTATATATGTAGATATATAGGTATCTATCTATCTATCTATATGTGAGAAACACACATTCACCTGTCCAGAATGGACTCGGAGATAGGAAGTGCAGCAGAAGCAAGACTTTTAATGGCAGTCTTGCAAGATTAGGTGTCTGGTAGGCAGACACACCCAGGGCTGTTCAACAGATAATTTATCTCCTAGTATGCAGGTTCCTTACCCAGTTCCTCACTGGTTGAGTACTATGGGATTACAATCTTCCTGGACATCACCTAAGTTTCATTATCTCCCTTATAAGGTTATGCCCTGGTCCCCTTCCCCGTTTAAGTTTCAGTTTCCCAATAATGAAATTTTCTTCCCTTTTATGGGCTGACTCCTCTTCTATATTCTGTTCACTCATTGTGACCTTCTAGGTGCATAAGTCGTGTTGTTTGTTACATTCACAGGCTGGCTGCCGGTACTTGGACTTATCATGCCTTGGAAATGGACCATTTAAAATGTTTTATCATATATAATATGTGTAGAGCCACTTCACCAGCTTTCTTTATTGTTAGTTTGGCTTATATACAAATATGTGTGTGTGTATATATACGCATATTTATATGGTTTGGCTGTGTACTCACCCAAAATCTCATCTTGAATTGTAATCCCCATAATCCTCACGTGTTAAGGAAGAGACCGGGTGGAGGTAATTGAATCATGGAGGCAGTTTCCCCCATGCTGCTCTCGTGATAGTGAGTGAGTTCTCACAAGATCTGATGGCTTTATAAAGGGCTCTCCCGCCTTTGCTCAGCACTTCTTCCCGCCACCTTGTGAAGAAGACACCTTCCTTTTGCTTCGCCTTCCTCCTTGATTGTAAGTTTTCCCAAAACTCCCTAGTCATACTGAACTGTGAGTCAGTTAAACCTCTTCCTTTTATAAATTACCAAGTCTCAGATATGTCTTTATAGCAGTGTGAGAGCAGACTAATACATGCATTTTTTTGTTACCCTTTTACTTTTCGCTTATTTTTCTCTTTATATTTTAAGTATGTTTCCTTTAGGCAGCATTTGGTTGGTCTTGTTTTTTAAACCAAATCTGGCAACCTTTGCTTTTTAATTTGAGCATTTAGATCATTTAAATTTAATGTGATTATTAATATTGCTAGGTTTAAGTTTATCATCTTATTATCTTTTATTGACCCCATTTCTTCTTTGCTCCTTTTTTGTTTTTTAAATAATTTTATTTTATCACATTTGTTGCCTTATTATACCTCTTTGTTTTGTTATCTTAGTCATTGCTTAATGATCTGTGATAAACATCCTTCATAGCCTACCCTCAAGTGATATACCATTTCATACATATGATAAGAACTTTACAATATTACTTCAATTTCTCCTTTCATGGCCTTTGCACTATTATTGCTGTATATTTTACTGTTACATATGTTATATATCCTAAGGTTATTATTTTTATTGGACAATTATGTCTTACAAATATTTTATTAATAATGAAACAATTCTTTTATGCTTTCTCATGTAATTAGTTTTCCTGGTGCTTTTCTTTGCTTTGTGTAGATCCATATTTCCATCTGTTGTCATTTTCCTTCCTGAAGGACTTCCTTAATATTTTTTGTAGTGTACATTAGTCCCCCCTTATTCATAGGGACTATGATGCAAGCCCTGCAGTGGATGCCTGAAATTATGGATAGTACCAACCCTATATATATATACGTTATGGTTTTTCCTATACATACATACCTATTATAAAGTTTAAATGATAAATTAGGCACAGTAAGAGATTAATAACAATGACAAATTATAAAATAGAACAATTGTAACAATGGTAATAAAAGTTATGTGAAGGTATTCTTTTTCTCTCTCTTTTTAAAAGCATCTTACTATACTGTACTCACTCTTCTTTTACTCGTGATGATATGAGATGATAAAATCCCTCTGTGATGAGATGAAGGGAGGTGAATTATGTAGGCATTGTGACATAGGATTAGGTTGCTATTGACCTTCTGATGATATATCAGAAGCAAGGTCATCTTCTGGTGATCCTGGATCATCGAGCCACGATGATGATGGTTAGATGTTAGGAGTAGATGATACTGATGACTAATGTGTAGGGAGTGTGTACAGTGTGGCTGCACTGGACCAAGGGATGATTCACATCCTGACAAAGACAAAGCAGGACAGGACAAGAGTTTATCATGCTACTCAAAATAGCATGTGATTTAAAACTCATGAATTGTTTATTTCCAGAATTTTTCATTTAATACTTTTATACTGCTGTTGACAGCAAGTAAATGAAACTGCAGAAAGCAAAACCACAGATAAAGCGGTGACTACTGTAGTTACCTTGGTGATGAATTCTCTGAGCCTTTATATGTCTGAAGATGTCTTCATTTCACTTTCATTTTTGAAAGATAATGTTATTGGTTGTGTGATTCTAGGTTGACATTTTTTTTTTTTTCAGGACTTTAAAGATACTACTTTACGTTGTCTTCCTATGTGTAATAGAATCCCCTCTCACCTCTGGTTGCTATAAGGATTTTCTCTTCATCAGACTTCTTTTAGTCTTCCATCTACAAAATGGTCTTTTTTTTTTAAGTCAGGTTCGCAACTGCTGAGAGCAAAGACAAATGTATTCTGGCTAGATACATAGGACAGAATTTTAGACAAAAGCAATTGATGTTCTTTCTTACCAGGCCTTCTTCAAGGTCACTCTTCTAAAATCCCTGATGCTGACAGATCCCCTTCCAATAGTGTGATTGTCTCTTCTTAGTTCTCCTATCTCAATTTAGGTATGAAGATGTCTGATAATATAAGAAGTGGTATGTTGTTTCCTGTTTCTTTTGAATTGCTTCAAGCTTTGCTTCATCTTTTTAGTCACTTGAATTTTATCTGTGTTCTATATTCAAGACAGCTGGTAGCATTGATCAGTAACAAAACATTGTGCAATTCTGAACACAGACACTGGGGTTTGGGGGAAAATGGCATTCCACTCTATTAACAGCAGGTATGGGAGGCATGGAGGAGGAGCAACTTGACAACAGGAAGTATTTTATAGAGAATTACAAACTATCTGCCTTCCAAAGAGTGTACTTGCTATACTTCAGTTCTACAACAGGTTTAACAGAAAGGGGAAGGGCTAGATATTTTCAAGATTTCAGTGTTTTTTTTTTGTGTTCCCTCTCAAAGTATTGGGATGCTGCTTCCCTCCACACACACACACACACACACACATACATAACTAGTGCATCAATTCATTAAACCTAAATGTTGTGAATATCAAGCATCAAAACAGGGAGCCAGATAATGTATTGGGTCTAATAATTTGTCCTGGCTAATTGGTACAACAAAATAGGACAACATAGGAAGGATCTGTACTGGAAACATGGCTACCAGGACTAGGTACTATTTGTGCAAAAAAATTGCAACTAGAGAGCCAGTTTATAGAAAAGTAATTTGCAAGATTCAAATCAATGTAGGTCAGAATTTGAGGTTTCATTTCAAAAGAGAGAGAACCAGAAGGATGCAGATTCTGAAGGTCAGGACCTCGAACTTTAGGAATGAGTAAAAGTAGACTTTCATGCTAGAAGAAAATCTGGCCAGGAAAGCTAGCTGAGATGGCTGCTGACCAACTGAAAACACCCTCAAGCTTAGAAATGCTGCATGCTTTCAATTGTCATTTGAACTTTCTTAGTTTCTTTTTTTGGTGTCTTTTTTATTTTTCTCGTTGCTTTTAAACACTACTAATATTGCTAATTTTATTTGATTTCTTTCTTCTTCCCTCAGGTTCCTTCCTTGAGCCATTTTTGGAGCATTTGTTGATGACATTTTTCTTTACTGACATTGTCTATGTATGAGCTTTGATCAAACCTACATGAAACTCTCACCTCATTAGTTTTAGAATATTTCACATACCATTTAGCTAAGAGTGTTGGCTAGTTACTGCTGAATCCTTACAGGGTTATGATTGTATTTTTAATTTTAAGAATTCCTATTTTATTTTCTAATCTTTTTCTCTTTCAGGGCATGTTTAAAGAAGTCCAAAATGTCTTATTGTTTAAATCATAAATTCAGTAAAATCCATCAAAGCTTTAGTCCATCCGTTGAGTATGGAGATACAGATAATGTATTTCACTCAAATGCCAGAATAGGGCAGATGGTTTGGCATCTGAGGTCTTGACAAACCTATGGTGCTCATGACTGTTCTTGTTATGGCACCTTCTATTATTCTTACTGCTTACAGTGTAGACCTAAATTTGGTTTCCTGTCTGAATTACTCCTTGTTTTGCTTATTGTCTTTGCCGTATACATGGACTTTCTGGTACCGTCTATCTCTCCCTAATTTCCTAATAACCAGAATTTGATAACCATTGGCTATCTCAGAGAAATGTCTCCAATATATAGCAGATTGCCCTTTACTGTGGCACACAGGTTTGGAGTGTTGTGCTAAAGGACCACTGGAAAAAAATATGGAAACAATATGAATTTGGGTTGCCAATGTAAAAGAATGTTTGGCAAATCACTACAGTATGAAATGAAATGAGCCACAGACTGGAAAGTTGACTAACTAGTAGGTCCAAAGACTATGAGGGGCAACAAGCCTGGAAAAATTGTCAAAAACCAAATGCAAAGAGTGTGGCATCTGTTCACCCATTTTTTGGGGCCAGTATTTTAAATGTTCTGTCTAAGCTGGCTGGTCATTCAACTTCAGCTTATTACATAATTGGTATATGACTAATAGATTGTCCTACATTTTCTATGTACTAATGGTTCAGCACATTTGGAAAACAACTTAGTGGACTAGCCTCAAATTTTTTCAATAATTATTGCCAGTATTACAGTATTATAACCATAAATCATTTATTCAACAAATATTTCCTGAGGGTTTTCTGTGTGCCAGAAAACCTACCAAGTACCAGGGACACATTTATGAGTAAAATAAACATAGAATATTCTCTGCTGAAAGTTATAGTGTTATGCATGAATATTGTTATCAGAAAAATTAAGAAAGTCATATGTGATAGTTCTAGGTACATAAAATCCTAGCTCTGTCTACACAAGACAAACGAATTGTTGAAATCATTATTAAAACTACAATTTGACCGATTTATAAAATTAAATGATTGTTCAAGCAATAATATAACCAAAATTGGCCGATGATGACATGTGAATATACACATTCCACTCCTGCCCATTAGATCTTCAATATAATCTCAAGCATCATTAAGTGTTAGCTGTGTCCAGAGCCTGTCAGTTGATTATTGTACTCATGATTTGATTAGTAGAACCTTTAGTATTCAGTTAAGCTCTAGTGCAGGTGAGGTGAAATTATGGACATAGGACTTTTTTCTCTTCAAAAAAAAGACCTGAAAATTAAAATCATTCACTGAATTAGGCTATATTCTAGAATATTTCTGTTTTATGCTTGAAAGTTAACTTTTACATTAATAGAAAAAATACTGAGAAACTCCATTTTAATGACCATGAGAAATATATTTATCATCTAATTCAGTAAATTGGATGCTCATATGCTCTGCTTATTAATTCATTAACAAGAAGGAATTATAAAATCAAAGAAAATTTTGCTATATATTAAAGATAAAGTAGATTTTTAATTGGCTTAATAAATAGGGGGCTGTGGCCAAAATTTTTGAATAGTACATAAAATCCTGGACCGTGAAAATTTGGAAATAGCCTATTACCACCATTTTATAGACTTCTTTTATTTTGAGAGGTTAGTAATAAGGAAACTGATTTTATATGCTAACTTTTATACTAGGCACTTATTCAGGCTTTGCTAAATTCTCCTTAGAAAACAGACTCACAAAAGTCTAGATAAGACAGAGTTTCTATATGCTCACATAATATCTAAGATTTACTTCTACTACAGCCTTTACCAATCTGTTTACTGCCCCTTCATTTGCATTGCAAAGTCTTCATTAGCCATACATTGTGACATCAATTTTATCTTTGTGAGTTATACTACTATAGTATCAAGATTGAATAAATATTAAAATCCCCCTTTATGCATTTTCTTCCTGTATGCATTGGAATTTCTATTCATTTGATTTTCACTTCATGCAAGTCTTTATTTATTTATTGACCTGATACATTGGGCTGTCATTACATTCTGCACCTATTGGCCATCTATTTCAATATTCCTCTCCCTAAAATCCTAAACTTCCATACTTTATGCAAAAGCTAGAGTCAATTTCAATCCTAGGTTACCTAACATTATTTACTTTCTCCTCTTGTTCCAGAGAAACAGGAGAAATTATGCAAATATATCTACACCTCTGCTCTGCTTTATATCAAACAAGATACCAATTTAATTGCCATTGAACACCTCCACTTAGAATTCATTTATAGGCCCCTTGATATTACATCCAATGCTAAGTTAATTTCTATTCCTAAAAAATTACCTCCTTTTCCATCTCCATCTATGTAATTTCTGAATCTAGTTGATCAATTCATGTTCATTGAAGCCATATGACTCTTCTCCTCATCTTCAAGTCCAGTTGGTAACTAAATTATGATGGTTGTATATCTGAAACATCTTAATACCTGCCCCTCTTTTTACAATCATTTATTCCACCCAGATTATTATTATCTGTTGTGGGGTTGTTATACAAATATCCTAACTAGTCTTACTTTTTCTTGTCTATCCACAATAACCCAACTGTACTGGGTACTGATGAGTTTACCTTTCAAAACACAAATTAGTTTCCTTCAATATTTTGCTCTATTTAAAAGTCACTGATAATAATTCACTGCTGATAGAATAACACTGCTGATAGAATAATGCACTGCTGATAGAAAACTGAAAGTAGTTTCAGTGATGCTGTTGCTCATACTTCATCTGATTTGGGGGCCTGAATTCAGCAGGGCAGGAAGTTGGGAAGGGAAGATGAGTAAGAGGTGAGGGTGGTATGAAAGGGATCAAGAACAAAAGAGAGCCTGCAAGTATAAGCAAAATCCCATGAGGGTAGACTGGAATCTAAACTTCCACATTTGATGCTGGGGATGACCTGCCATAAACCTGGTGTCTTTCCTTAGAAATTAACATATACCTGGTTCAAGAGTCAGATCATCTAATGAATGAGATCTATTGGATGAGATCAACTGGAGGAGCTACTGGCTTGGTTGCTCCACCAAAGCAACAAATCAAACCATCAGATAAATGGCAGCATATGTGTGCTGCTATGATGCCTGGTGCATCAACATCCTGAATATAAAAAGAATATGGCTGCTGCTTCATTAGTGCTTTCAAATCTTCCATAAAATGTTCCCTTTTTCCACTCTAATCTGGTACTATGCAGAAAATTGATCAATATTAGTTTGGGATCAAATCTAAAGGATTCCACCGATGCATGTGTTTGTATTCATCTTGTTTTATTTAAAAGGGAGACTTCTAAAACATATATTTTTAGAATGAAACATACATGAACATTTAAATTCAATCCACTACTTAAAATATTTAGTAACTGTTTACTGAGAAGTAAACGTTATCATTCTAGATCATTGTCAACCTTTGGTATCAGTCTTTGTAATTTTAGCCCCTCCAAATTGCTGGAAGTGCTAGCTATTTCACTGCAATCCTTTGACAGCTAAAGATGTTGAACACCTTTTAGTAAGCTACTGGTCATTCACATATCTTCTTTTGGGATGTGTGTGTGTCAATGTGTTCAATTTGTAAATTGAATTGTATCTCTTTTTATTATTGCTCTGCGATTATTTATGTATTTGTCAGATACCTGTGTTGAGATGGTCAACTAGAAGTTTTGAGAGTCTTCCCTTCAACAAATAAACACCAAACAATGAATCAACAACTACATTTTTACCAAAATAACTATAGGAGAATATCAGGGAAGAGCAAAGAAGCAGCAGAAATCCCGTAGAGCTCAAAAACCCAGGATTGCTGCGTAGAGAAGGAAAGGAAATACCTCACCTTTGCCACACCGTCCCCCAGTTGAGATCATCTCAGAACCAGGAGAGACTTCTCCCTGTGGAGAAAAGGTAATAAGAGGAGCCAGCAACTACCATCAACACCAGAGACACCTGCAGTTCTCAGTACTGAAACCCTGCAGTCCTCACAACCTGTAAGCCCAGCTGAGGAGGCTCCTGGCATCCACACACTGAGTTACCCACAGAGAAGGAGTTAATCATGAGTCCCACTCCACTGTGGCCCATGCTGCTACTGTTCTGTACCATCTTAGAACTGCACTGTGTCCTGCTCTGGGGGTGAGTAGCCATTGCCTCCCTTCATCCATGAGGCTCGGCCACCATTATGCCAATTCCAGCTGGTAGCACACCATCCCTGAGCAAAGCTGCTGCTATGCCCTACCTACTAGGGCCAAACTACCACAGAGCTGCTCCACCCACCTCATCCAAATTGCCGTTGCACTTGCTCCTTAGGGCCAGACTGAAATGGTGCCCTGCCCCTGGGAAGCCAAAGCTTTAAACTACCAGAGCAGTCCTTCTCCTAGAGACACAGCTGAAGTAGTGCTGTGCCTCCCAAGGACCTAAAGCCTACTGCACACCACAGCAGTTGTCCTGACACTTGCACCACAGGTAAGGAAGAACCCTAACCCCAAGGGGCTCTGAGCCTCTGGCACATTGGAGTAGTTGCACCTCCCAGCACCACAGCTGACACAGCACTCCACTCCTAGGGAGCCAGAGACTCCACTGAATCATGTAGCCCCACTTCTGGAGCTGAAAAGATGCAGTGTCTCATGTCCCCAGGAAATCGTAGCCTTGGCTGAGCTGTAGCACCCCATCCTCCAGGCCAAACATTCACAGAATTCTGCCTATCTGGAACTGACCTAGGCTTCTTCATTGTGAGATGCTGATCCACCCTGCCTCTCTAAGAAGTAAAGTTTGTGTTACATTTCTCCCTGACCCCTGGGGCCCAGAAGAATCTTACCATTCCTGGGCCCTTGCTCCTGCTGCATCTGATCTCACAAAGCCTGGACTACTGGCATGTTCTACCATTCAGGGCCCAGCGTCACCATTGTGTGGCACCTCATCACCTGGAGCCTGAGCTGCCACTGTGTCCTATTGCTGTCAGGTCCTAAATTGCAGGTGTGTCTTATTTCCATGGTCTGAGCCTCCAGAGGACCCTTTCTTCACTGAAGCCATGCCAGTGCTGTGCTCTTTTCTCCACAGTCAGAACCACAGCTACATCCCAATCCCCAGGGCTTGAGCTACTGGAATGTGCATCAGAGCAACAGACCCCAAATAAGTGGGAGACTGCATCAATTCATGCCTTGGAGAGGGAACTCACACCTCAAGTCCCAGGTATTATGGTAGTTTTGCAAGATCCTGAGCCCAGAAACATGGCTTTGCAGCTGTTCTGAGCACCTGTGCCCTGGATCCTCCACTATGACTGCCTGTGATCCATGTGAGTCTCAACACCAAGAGAAATCCCATGAGCTAAAACTTTCCACTCTGAGAAAGACAAGAACTGGAGGAACCCTTAGGTTCTTGTCCTAATAACCTATGCAGTCGCTGCCACAGACTCTTCCAGTCTAGACCATCAAGCATCCACAGCCATTGCTAACATTGGTCGCAACTGAATAAGTTGCATGAAGGCTTCACCACCATACCCACACAGAACAAGAGCCACTACATCCTGCCCAACCAGCAACCTCAAACCCATCTGTAAGTGGAATTTTTCCCCCAGATAGCTACTGTGTAAAGTTTAGAGGAGGTGATTATCCTACCAAAGGCACAGACATCAATACAGAGACACAAAAAACATGAAGCAAAACAAGAAAACATGACACTACATAAGAAATATAATGATTATCCAGTAAATGATCCCAAAGAAATAAAAATTTACAAGTTGCCTAAAAAGGAATTCAAAATAATAACCTTAAGGATAGTCAGTGAGATATAAAAGAATACAAATATATAATTCAATGAAATCAGGAAAACAATACAGGATCTAAATGAGAAACTCAACAAAGATATTATTAAAAGAGAACAAAACAGAAATATTGGAGCTGAATAATTCAATCAGTGAAATAAAAATATACAATGAGAACTTCAACAGCAAACTAGTTTGACCTGAATAAAGAATCTGTGAACTCGAAGATAGGTGTTATGAAATGAGTCAGGGAATAAAAAAAGAAGGAAAAAAAGAGGGCAGATAGCCTAAGGAACTTATGGGACACCATTAAACAAACAAATATTTATGTTATGAGAGGTCAAGAAGGCAGAAAGAGAAAGGGATAAAAAGCTTACTTTTATATTTTTATTTTTTAATTGACAAATAATAATTGCACATATTCATGAAGTACATCTTGATGTTTCAAGAAATACAATGTATGGTGATCAGATTAGGGTAATTAGCATATCCAGCATCTCAAACATTTATCATTTCTTGTGTTGCGAACATTCAATTTCCTCCCTCTAGCTATTTGAAACTATATAGTTTCAATATATTATATTCAAAACATAATATTATTGTTAACTATAGTTATCTTATAGTGGTTTGGAACACTAGAATATATTCCTCCTATCTCTGTGATTTTGTATTCTTTAATAAATCTCTTAATAAAATAATTGCTGAAAACTTTCCAAGACTTGGTAGAAGTGTAGACATCAAGATTTGAGGCTCAAAGTTCCAAATAGGTTCATCTCAAAGAGTTCCTCCCTGAGGTATATTATAATCACATTGTCAACAGTCAAAGAAAAATAGATAAATTTTTAAGCAGTAAGATGGCAAGGCATAGAGACTGGAGAAAAAAAAAACAGCAAGAGAAAACTGTCAAGTCACATACTGACATTGATTGAAGATTGAGATGTTATATTCAAAGTGCTTTTTAAAAAATGTCTGCCAAGAATACTATAATCAGCAAAGCCATTGTTTAGAAATGAAAAAACAAAGTAGTATTTCATAGGCAAGCAAAAGCTGAGGAAATTCATTACTACTAGGCCTTCCTTATAGGAAATGCCAAAAGAGTTCTTAAAGCATAAACAAAAGGATGGCAATTAATATAATGAATGCATATGAAGGTATAAAACTCACTGGTAGCAGTAAATGCATACTCAAATCCAGAATACTTAATATTATAATGAAGGTGTGTAAATCATACATATATCTAGCATGAAGGTTAAAAGTCAAAATGATCAAAAAATAACTAAAGCTACAGTACGTAATTAAGGAATCCTATAGAAATACATAAATTGTATCAAAAACATAAATTGTGACTGTGGGGGAATAAAAGTCTAAAGTGTTTGTATGTGACAAAAAAATTCTAATCTGCTTAAAATAGTAAAATATGACTATAAAATGCTTTATATAAGTCTCATGATAACCACGAAACAACAAAACTGCAGAAGATATAAAACTGAATTTTTTTTATAGAAAGGAACCAAAGCTTAGCATTAGAGAAAATTATTAAATCACAAAAGGTAGGCACCAAGAGAAGAAAGGAACAAAGGAACTAAAAAGCAACCAGACAACAAATAACAAATGTACTAGTAAGTCAATATGCAATATCAATAGCAACCTTGAATTTAAATTGATTAAGTTATCCAGTCAAAAGACACAGAGTGGTTGAATGAATAAAAATTTAGATCCAACTATATGCTTCTTACAAAAGACCCACTTAACTATTAAAGACACACAGAGGCTGAAAGTGAAAGGATAGAAGAAGATATTCCATGCACATGGTAACCGAAAGATAAAAGGGGTGGCTATACTAATATCTGATGAAATAGACTTCAAGTCAAAGACTGTCACAAAAGACAAAAATGGTAATTATTTAATGATACAGGAATCAGTTAATCCAAAGGACATAACCATTGTAAAATTATACGCATCCAATACTGGAACACATAAATACATAAAGCAAATATTAATTGACATAAAGAGAAAAAGAGATAGCACGGTAACAATAGTAGAAAACCAGTACTCCACTTTCAACAATGGATGGATATACCGGGCATATATTTAAGAAGCTACAAAGTAACAGTTATGTAGTATGAACAAGTCTAGGGATCTAATGGACAATATGAGAACTATAGGTAAAAAATGGTATATATAGGATTCAAGCTAAATGGATGGATTTTAGTTGCTCTTGCCATAAAACACACAAAAAGTGGGTATGTGAGGTGATGAATATGTTAATTTGTTTCACTATAGTATTTTTTTTGCTATCTATATGTATCCAATAACTTATTGTATACCTGACGTACACACAATAAAATTTATTTTTCAAAAAATATTGATAAGTAAACAAATAAGCATCCTTATGCCCTTACTGAGAGGACGGGTACTTGTCTCTATATTAATTACAATTATAGATCATTTATTGATTGATTATGTCTGTTCATTGTAGTTATCTCTTTAAATTAATTGCAACTATTAATATTATGTTCACTGTTATATTTCTAGTGCCAAGCACAATATGTGGCACAGAATAGGTGCTAATGAATATTTATGAATGAATAAATAAATAAATACATAATTATATTTAGGAAAATAATTTAGGAAAGAAATTACAGAATGTTTTAATGTGGATAATAAAAATAAAACTTGTAAAATTTCCTTTTAAACTCTGTCTTTAGTATACTGATAATGTTGCCATCCTGTTCCTAGCATGTTAGAGAAGGTGATGCTATTTCTCTAAACTGGGCATTTCTCTCTAATGCGTATCTTGTATTCTGAGTAACACAGACCTGCAGGCAGAAAGATAGTAACAGAAATGGAAATCCTGCCTCTTGAATAATAGGCTTATATTTTTTTAGGAACAACAAATCCAGATGATTGACAGTCTGCACCTCATCTGTAATGATCTATCCAATGTTAGACAATCTTTCTGCAGATTGGTACAAAATATCGGACATGTTTTTAGATTTGTTTTTCCTTCAGCTCAAAGAACTAGACTGTGAAGACAGCTGTCAGACATTATTCCTAGTATTATCTTTTTAAATTCACATATTAGGTTTTAAAATAATGAATTTACTTTTATTTTAGTGCTGATACTGCTGCAGAAACTGATTGGTATACATCCAAATCATTTTTCCCTAAAAGAATGAATTCTCATTGTCTCTACTGCTCTCCAAGATCACCTATATTCTTCCTACCACTGCTACTAAATATTTAGTTGTACCTCAGAGTACAGTAATGAGAAAATATGAATTTTACTAAGAGAATTTCTCAAACATCCTTTTTGCCAAAGTCTGCCATTTTCCATAAAAGAAGCATCTTTGATCTAACAACTCAGTTATCTTGTAAAATTAAAAAACAGATCTCACCATATTCTGCTAATGTACTTAAATGTCATTGCAGAACCCTGTGGGATCTGGTGTGCTTTGAGAAATAAGTAGTACATTATATTATCTTTAAATCTGTATGCTCCAACAAGGCTATTTCACCAGTCTCAGCATTCCCTCTTTGCAAAATTGGAAGAGGGCACAGAGTACCCCATGTTCCTGATATTATCAATTTTGGTTACTACCAACTATACTCACTGACTTACATTACAGCCTACCTGAGAACTGTTTCAGGAAGTAAACTAAAATATAAATTTCTCAAGAGAATAACTCCATCATGCCCTCCATTTCCATTTACCTCAGCATCTCTCCTCTCCCAGACTCTTTTTTCCATGTGACTCTGCATATTCTACAAATGATCCCTTACTTTTGCTATAATTGGAAGCTAGCTTTCACTGATCTGGTGGTGGCATTCCACAGATTCCTAAAGATGTGGTAGGTTCACCTTGACTCATTGCTCCTTCCAGATTCTTTTCCTTCGTCTTCCATAAAATGTCTATTAGATTTTCATGTTATCGTGCCTCCAGTCATCTGCACTCCTGAGAGCCACTCCCCCTCATTAACTGATGATAATAGCACCTGATTCAAGAATTTTTTTCACCATTATTCTCATTTTCAACTTACTAAGTTCAATTCAATGTATACTATAAATTCAATATCAGACTTTACTAAACTGATACTAATCTTTCCGCCTGCAGGTCTGTGTTACTCAGAATACAAGACATGCATTAGAGAGAAATGCCCAGTTTAGAGAAATGGCATCATCTTCTCTAACCTGCTAGGAACAGGATGGCAAAATTATCAGTATTTTCTTGAGCTGCTCACTTCTAGTGATTCTTTCCTCTTCACTTACCTCAGCCATATATTCTGATGTATTCCAGGTCTTGTAGTATGCAATAAGGACAACGCATAAACAAGTTTAATTTCAAATATTCTTGTTTTTGACAGCCAATTCCATCTCTCCATCTTACTTTTTCTAGCACCCCAATTCCAATTACTTTCTAATACAACTCAGAAATTCAGTATATTGACCTTATTAGCTTTTTACTTCATCCATGTTATGTCCTCATTTCTTTTCTTACACAGAGTCAGATCCATGATTAACTATTATAATCACTCTTTTGCATACACATATAATTCTTTTTATTCTTTCTCCCTTCCTCTGGGCAAAACTCCAAAGCTGGTTAAATCAAACTCAATGCTTACTACAGATGAACAGCAGAGTAAAAGATACAGCTGGAGAAAATACAGCCAAGCTGACTTGTCCTGTTTCAGATTCTAACTCACAAAACTGAGGTGAACCCCCAATGCTACCCAATATTCCATGACATTTTCATAATCCATTTGTACTCCTTATTTCCTAAGAATACTGTTTCATATCTTATCCACTCTGTTTAAATCTTGTATCCCACCAGTATTCTCACTCTCAGATAACAACCTAGCTTATTAATTCAACAAGATTATTGAAGTAATCTGAAAAGAACATCTACATCTTGCTGCAGGTAATCTTGTTTATACTGGTATATCTTGCCTTTTCTTGTACTAAAAGAAATATACTATCTCTTCCCATCCCTCAGCCAAAGTCACACTATTCATGCACCGAATTCTATCCCTTATCATTTACCTCAGATATTTTTTCTTCACTTATTCCCCCATTAAATGGGTCATCAGTTTTTCTCACTCTACTGGATCATTTCTGTCACAATGAAAACATACTATATGTTATGGTTTGAATGTTTGCATCCTCCATAAATTCATATATTAAAGCCTATTCCCAATATGATGCTATTAAGAGATGGCAAGAGACTGGCAGGACTTGCTTTCTGGTCACAACCCTGCTGACCAAAACAGAATCTGATTCAGACAAAATAAAGAGATCTGCAAGAACCAGCACATGGTGACAAAAGCAATCTCTAGCTCCCTTCATTGCTCATTAGCATAAGACACTCTCAACGTGCCATGACAGTTTACAAAAGCTGTGGCAACCACCAGGAAGTTGCCACCCATTCCCATGGCAGCAACCTGGAATTTGTTGCACCTTTCCTAGAAAGTCCTAAATAACCCGCCCCTCAATTTGCATTGACTCATCCCTTCATTTGCATATAATTGAAAGTGTGTTCACATGAGTATAAATAAGTTGCCAAGCTCCCATACATTGCTAACTCAAGGTGCACTCCCTATGAGTTAGCCCTGCTCCACAAGGAGCAGTACTGTTCAATAAAAGATTGCTGTCTAATACCACCAACTCCCTCTTGAATTCTCTCCTGGACAAAGCTGAAAACTCTCTCAGGCTAAGCCCCAATTTGGGAACTCACTTGTCCTGCATTAACGGGGCCTTTGGGAGGCGATTATGTCATGAAGGTTAATTCCTAATGAATGAGCTTAGTGCCCTTATAAAGAGACTTGAGGGAGCTTGTTTGTGCCTTTCCACCATGTGAGGACACAGTGAGAAGGCATCGTCTATGAAACAAAATCAGGCAACAGACACCCAATCTGCCAGCATCTTGACTTTGGACTTCCAAGCCCCCTAAACTATGAGAAATAAATTTCTGTTATTTCCAATCTACCCAGTTTGGGCTATTTTTGGTATTTTCCTATAGCAGCCTGAACAGAATAAGGCAGTATAAATTTTTCATTCTAAAACAACTGTAATAACTGCAACCCATGAACATCTTTTTCCTAGTCTTCTTGGCAAAACTCCAAAGCTCGTTAGATCAAACTGTTCCCCTTCATAGCAGCACTTCTAGGCAGAGTGGAGCATATTGACTATTTCCAATTGCTTACCTTCTAATCTGTATTGAACCATTCCAATTATTTTTTCATTACTCCACCAAAATAATCCTTATCAAGGTCACTGGTGATCTTTTGGACAGATTCAGTGGACAATTATTAGTTTCCATCTTACTTGACCTTTGTGCAGTATTTGAAGCCCTTGATTTCAACTTTCTTCTTTAAACATTTTTTATACCATATTCTCTGGATGTTTTTCTGACTCAGCAGTCCCTCCTTCCCAGTGACTTTTGCTAGAAATTCCTCACATTTAAAGTTATTACATTTTAGAGTAGTCCCTGTCTTAGGCCTGGGGACTTTTCTATATAGCCACTCACTCCCTAAGGTATCCTATCCATTGATTTGGCTTTAAATTATCTTTGTGCTACAGAATTCCAATGAGAGTTTTTAGTCTTAATCCTTCTCATCACTATTATGATCAAATGACTTCTCAATATCTCTATGTAGATGTCTACATTTGAGATATCTAGATAATAAACAATCTAAAGTTAGTTTTAAATTGTTTATTCTGCCTCTAAATCTCCTCCTTCCTGAATCTTTGTTTTTGGACACCCAGGTTTTTCAAACCCAAAACGTGAAGTCACTCTGGATCATACAATTTCTCTGACATCCCACATACAACACATTAGGCAATTCTGTGAGTTTTGTCTTTATACTACATACCACCTCCATGGTTTTCTCATTGACAAGGTCTTTGGAAGGAAAGCGAACAAACAGAAACACTAGCATAAAATGTACATTTTAGGCCCATGCCAATGCAAGTGCGATTTCCAAATATCCATTCTCTTCACTGTGAAGGACAAGTGAGTCAAACTGATGTCATTTCAACTTTAGTAGTATGTTAAATAAAACTAAACAAAAATAATATTAAAATTATAATTTTTTATCATTGTGAATGATTTTCCACAATCTATCAACCTATTGCCATTTTTGTCCAATTGCCATTTCTAGTCAGTTGGTAAAAAAAGAGAAACCAAGTCCAGAGCTAAACATTTTGTTGTAAGTTCTATTTACTTACTATAATCTTCAAAGACGCCTTGAAACTTCTTAGTAAACTGGATGCTC
This sequence comes from Macaca fascicularis, assembly GCF_037993035.2. NCBI lineage: Eukaryota > Metazoa > Chordata > Mammalia > Primates > Cercopithecidae > Macaca > Macaca fascicularis. Next base: position 155,009,126 of record NC_088377.1, read on the forward strand.
TCATCATGTATAGCTGAGGTCTTACTTTCTAAAAATATTATGGGAAAGCAGTATTATAGAACATGGTGCAGAATAGATTCCTGAGTTCATAAAAGCAATTCTGTCACAGAAAAACTGCATAATTGCAGTGTTCTACTGGGATGAATCTTAATGCTTCAGGTAAACAATCTTTCCGTTTATTTATGGCAAAGTCTGTTGTCAAGGTAACAACTGTACAGAACTATCATGTCCATATGGTGCCACGAAATCTTCCACTTTTAGCAGATTCTTTTCTATCTAGCCTAATAGTAATCAATGGTCTCAAACAAAGTTTCTGTTTCAGTTGATTGCTCAGCAATTGGCTTTTTACTATGTGTGACTTTGTTTCCCAGAGCATTGAATTCAGTTCAATTTAAAGCCTTAGGTTGAATAGATAATTTTTATGGAAAATATCTAGATATTATTGTGGGAGAGAGATTTTGGAAATAAATGCCTTAATAATGGCAATCTTAAAATGTGTACTCAATTAAAGGGATCATAAAAACTCTATACCTCAGTGTGTATTCAGATGGTGAAGGGTGGGAGGAGGGAGAGGATCAGGAAAAACAGCTACTAGTCTTAATATCTGGGTGATGAAATGATCTGTACAACAAGCCCCTATGACATAAGCTTACTTGTGTTACAAACCTGCACATGTACCCCTGAACTTAAAAGTTAAATAAATAGGTAAATAAATAAAAACTCTATATCTGAAAATCAGTTTTGCTGACCTCAATTCTTTCAGAAAATGGTTGCTCTTGTTTATAAGCCAAACACTTGGTTTAATTGTACTTTTCTGTTTTCACCATTTGCTCCTCCATCTACTTTTCGAAAGGCTAATAGTTGCAAAGGGCAATTTTCCCTTCTCAAAGCTGAAAATCTTTACAAGTAGCCATACAATGCAGCCTTCATGAAATTCTTTGGCACCATACTAACACAGGGTTACAAAGTTTTATTCCATTATGGACAAACTAATTAGTTGGAAGAAGATAACAAAGAAAAATAAAAAAGGTTTATTAATCAATGATCCTGAGTAATCACCGGCATGAGAGATCCAGACTTGCTTCCAAATCCATTATTTTGTAGTCCTTGGGACAAGTATTCATTGAAAGTTTTGTGTCATACCAAAAGACTTAAAATGTTTAAGAAATGTCATAATATATACTCTTTATAATGAAGAAACATATAAGACAAGTTAAAAGTTAAATTTAACTTTTTAAAAGACACCATTTTTATAGGCTGCTTTTACTTAGCTTAAGTAAGAACACTGCACTGCAGGGTGGGCTTTGACTAACCTTATTCCACATATTGATCAATAAACAGTTGTAGACAGGGGATACTGGAAAGTAATGCATATGTCTGAATCACTGATGTTAACTTATGCAACTTTACGGTTAGGTGCCCAAAGGATCACCAGGCACAGCTGCCCACAAGTTGGCAGCCAGGTTACACTAGCAGCTGTAAACGAACAACTATGATCACATATAATTTAGTGGGGTTGGTGCCATCACCCACATAATTTCAAATAGTTATGAGTATAAAGGATACTTAAAGATCAGAAATGACAGTAATATGATGTAAAATCCCTTCTGCTTCCTATTGGTTATAGTCACAGCTACCATTAATACTAGTATGTGCCGTTGCCTACCTTCTTAATTGAAGGAAATGCTAAATTTTGGTAGAGGTTTATGAAAATAAAAACCTTCAGTCTTTCCCCATACAAAAGCACACACTTGAATGTTATCCATGAACCTCAGGTTAAGAATTCCTGATTTACGGGGTTCAATAAATCAATAAAAATATATCTAAACTGGGGAAGTGTTGTATTTCAGGAAGAGTACAGTCAACAGTGTTTATTTGGAAGCTGCTAAATGAATGTTGTCAATGCAACCATGAACAGAGTGGAGGGGTAGAAGACAATGCCTTTGCCAGTAAAGAGTTTGCAATTCAGTACAGAAGTGGCACACCTAACATTGCAGAATATTTGTAAGTGATTAAGGTCAGTTTTAGAATTTGGTGGGGCAGATTTCCAAAGGGTGTGCAATGTCTAAGCCTAAATAGGTCAAATGGTCAGTTGCTACTGTCTTGTAAGTAACATAATTTGTTAATGCCATGGAATGAATGTAGACATTTTTTTTCAGATCTGCCAGTGATATAGATACTCATAAGTATTACTGATGCTTACTTTGTTCTATAATTGGTGTTACAAATACAAGGAATGTTCCTTGAAAAGTAAATTTTGATAATTCTGAGATAATCAGTAACTCTTACAAGGAGTTACATAGAAATGTCATTCATTTTTGAAGATATAAACAGGTTTGCGTCCTATGTATTTGATTGTAGCTAGAACATATTTAATTCACATTTGCACATTTCTTCTAAGTAGGCTGCTTTTTGTACTTAGCTAGATCCTGGAAAGCCAATGCTGGCTCAGCCTTTTCTACTCACTGAGTATGACATTTGAGCCTTAATTTGGATTCATATTGACAAGGCTATATTCAGTGTCACACAACACCAGTGACATAACACCTATTCCTCCTCTTCACCCCCCAAAAATCTATTATCATGAAAAAGTTTAAAACATTTTCCAAAGATGCTTAATTTATACGCAGGTTGTAACTCAGACAAAGCCTTGAGGAATGTAGTTCAATGATTTAGAGTGACAGTCTGGATGAGAAACAGCTACAGAACAGTGTGATTCTGTAATAAAATAAAGTAACTCATTATTGGTACTAAATTCAGAATCATCAGTAAACGTTCATCAGTCCCCTACGATGTGTCTTCCATTGTGTCCGCCATTACAAGTTTGGTCACCAAGCCTCCAAGGCCAGAAAGGCACAGCAATGTGAGCTGTGGGCAGTTAGGACAAAGGGCCTTCAACATTATTCAGGGAGTTAGCCTGCATTATCTGAAACATGTTACAACAGAAAGGAGAAATTAAAGCAGTTGATTCCACACAAAAGCATGGGACTATACCAAATGAAAAGTTAGAAATACAAGCCCAGCTGATATGAAGAGAAGCTGGGAAAGCAGAGCTGCAGGCAGCAGATTCTGGTTTCTTTATTTATCGCTTGTGCAACTTATGTGTTCCTGCCAGGTACTAAACTTCTAACTGAGCCCAAAATGAATTGCTGTTTCTGGAGCCTGTAGGCCTGTGACCTTGCAGGCATTGATTTGCATGCGATGTTCTGCTTGGGTACCTTTGTTCTTGTGGGTTAGTCAGAGATTTGCTTTGGTGCTGGAATACCAGCCAGTTAGGCCAACGGAGAAAATGGAAAGGCTATTACAGCCACAGTCTCATTCTTGGCTTGGTGATGGGAGCTTGATGGGGAGAGGGTAGCACCATAGAAATGAACTGTGTTCATAAAAGACTTCATTTGACTATGGGAAAAAGTGTTAAAACTTCCACGTTTCAAAGCACATCAAGTACTTAAGAAGAGAGGCATTCACTCCTCCCCTTCTCTGCATCACACATCATGCTGTAGGGAAGCTTAGTAGTCATGAGTGTAGTGTCCAGAGTAGAAGCAAGAAGAGTTTCCATTAGGTGTATAAGAATCTTCTGCAGAAACCACACATAACTCTGAAACAGAGGCCAGCCAACATTAGTCATTGTCAAGCTGGCAGAAGCAGAAAAACATTAGTAATCATGTTCTTGTTCACATCAACATATGTTTAGGTCTTGCAAACATAAAAACTAATAAATAAAACTGAAATAGCTATCTGTGTAATTCACTGTGGATTAAGCCATACTACTTTGAAATTCCTCCAACATAACATAAGACATAAAAAGAGGACTCATTTTCTCTGGTGCTATTATAGACTACCCATCAGCTTTGGTATCCTAAGGGCTCAGGGATCCCACATGTGAATAGGAGAAGCGATAGGATAGAGGACCTGATGGCACAGGCCACAAGCAAAGAAATACTGTGCTTGATGGAACAAACAGAGAGACTGAGCCATCTTGAAGGTCAGTTCTGATGCGTGATAGCTCCTGCTGCAGCAGCACAGCTACTACTGTATGGAAATATGAGTAAACACCTCGTCAGGACTCAGATATTCCAGGTTGTAAGGAGTAGTCTGGGGATGTGATGCTCGCAGGGAGCTAGAGAGCCTGTTGCTGTGCTGGTCAAGGCTACAAAGTTAGCCAGCAAAATTTGAGATTTATGTTAACTTATAATATCCTTTGTAATCATAGTCCAGTAGGACGTGGTGACCCTTGGATTACACCTGTGATCTACCTCAATGGAAGTTAAAACAACATCGACAAAAAGTCAGTTTCAAAATTCTGTAAATTATCTAAAGGGTGTAGGTCAGCATTGTGGCTTATTGATGGCATAATTTGATTCAAGGATAAAATGTTAAATGCCTAAACTAATGAACTGCTTTTCTTTAAGGCAATTTTTAATGAAAGTTAATTGTAGATCATCTAAGCTAACAACTCAGATCATATGCATTTGCTGTGGCAAACAGTTGAAGCCTGGATTGAAATCTTATGAAAATAAGATGCTCTAATCAGCATACATGCCTGAGTAGAAGGCCATCCCACTACTCATTCCAGGTAAGACAAGTCTGTGTGTATGGGCAGGGCCAATCTTCTCTCCAACTGTAACTCTGAAGCTATTCAAATACTGGACTAAGTGGTGATCAAAACTTAAATGTTTGGGCTTATAGAGTATTACATGAACATTTTAGCCTTGAAATGTCAAAAGTGTTTTAAACATCAGTCACAATCATTAAAAATTCAGTTGCAAAATTTCAAGTAGTGAAGCAGTTCAAAAAGAACAGTTTTCAAAATATATCTCTAAGCGTCTAAATTATTTTAGCTACTCTCTAGAATCCATAAATATATACCAATTAAATGTTAGACAATAGGTGCCAAAAATGATCATTTGGATTTAAAACTTATCCTTTCTGACAATAATTAGCTAGCAGAGCAGTTTTTATTGAAACACTTCTACATTTGACTGTAAAACCGTGTCATCAGCATACTCTGTTTTACTCCTCTGTAAACGGAGATGATAGAATGTAACAATTTTCTCTCCAGTGAATCCAATTTAATGAAGCATGATGGGGTATGCATGTTATGATATGATTGTATAATACAAATAAAATCCCATTTTGGGATTTCTCATATATTTCAATTGAAATAAACTCAATAAAGCCTTTCCAATTAAATTGATGTATCTGTTGGGAAATAAAGGGTCCAAAAGAACATGACTAATTTTTCAGTCACTCTCAATAGAGTTTCATCAAACTCACCAAAAGATCCTGCTTGCATGATTGAGAAATGTAGAATAAGTAAGACCTTTTTAAAAATCAAAATAGATAAATACAGACCACAAACACTCCAGAGAGTGATGAAAATGTAGAGGCAAATCTTACACAGTTTATCAGGAAACAAAACAAGACCTTGAGGAACATGTTCCCTTTATAGGTGACAAATAGCTATTTGGGTGAGTCTGATAGACAGTAGAGTGGTCATTCTTCCTTTGTCAAGATTTACCTTTCATTTCTAGCTGGAGAAATGAATAGGTTTAAAACTCAAGTATGATTTTTACAAAAGCTGCTTGGCGGGGTGTCTCACACCTGTAATCCCAGCACTTTGGGAGGCCAAGGCAGGCGAATCACGAGGTCAGGGGTTTGAGACCAGCCTGGCCAACATGATGAAACCCCGTCTCTACTAAAAATACAAAAAATTAGCTGGGCATGGTGGCAGGCACCTGTAATCCCAGCTACCTGGGAGGCTGAGGCAGGAGAATCACTTGAATCCGGGAGGCGAAGGTTACAGTGAGCCTCCAGCCTGGGTGACAGTGCAAGACTCTGTCTCAAACAAACAAATAAACAAACAAAAAACCATGAGAAAAAGCATGAGGAATGAGTGGTCAATTAATATTAAAACTTAGTAGAAAAGCTAATTTACCAGAATCTTTTCCCTTTTGGACTCTATCCAGAAGTGTTCCAGATGAGGAATCTTAGTAGTTGGAGGGACAGTCTGGTGAATTTACTAGATCTGAAAGAATCCAAACATTGGCACTTTCATGTGAGCTGGCATCAGCTAAAATGCAGCAGCTGTTTGAGAAGTTTGAACTGAAATTATCAAGCTGGCATCATCTCATCTATGCTGTGACATAGTCAAGCCAGTTCCTAAAGCACAGTAGCTGGAACTGTTTCTAAGTCAAGTCACCTTATTTGCACTAGAAGCTGTGTACTCCACTTTTCCATCATCTGACTGTGTATTAAGAATGTTAATACTACTTGGTTTCCTAGAGAAATCATCCAAGGGTGCTGGGCAGACGTTTCTCTTAGATTCTTTTTCTTAATTGTAGCACAATATAAGGTTAGTCCAATATTCCAGTATTATGCATGTAATTGTGTACAGGTTTGGGAACCTATAGGCTGTTCATACGAACTTTAAATGTTGAGAAATGTTAAGACAACATTATTTCAGTAAATTAACCATGCCATCTACAAGGACAGAAAAAATTGCTCTGATAAGGATTAAACGTCAAATTTCCTGACTAGTGTGCCGTATTCAAAAAAAATTAACCTTGGAAATTAAATAAATGAAATTGAAGTTTTTATAGATCATCAAGATAGTAAAATGTTGGCAATTTTATACAGTTTAACCTGGTATATCTTTTTCTCAAATGGAGAAATACAGCACTTTTTTCTAAGAGCAAGAATAAGGAAGGTATGCTTGCTCTCACTATGTTTAACAATGTATTGGAGGCTCTAGCAATCAAAGTAAGACAAGAAAAAGAAATTAAAGGCATAGTATGTAAAGGAAGAATTTGGAAATGACATAATGATGTATTTGGAAATTTTAAGAAATCAATAAAACATCTACTATAATAAACTAATAAGTGAGTGTAGCAAGGTCTGAGAGTACAATGACAGTATAAATGAATGGTATTTTTCTATACTAGGAGCTAACAACTGGAAAATTAAATAGTTTCCTTTTAAATACAAATATAATGTACATAAAGCATATGTTAAAAACATTACATACTTAAAAATAAAGTTAACTCAAATTTGCAAAACCTCTACACTAAAACGAAGAAAACACTGCTGAAAGACATTTTTTTTAAAACTTAAACAAGTGGAGATAGATGCCATGTGGTCATTGAAGACCCGACACTGTCAAGATATCAATTCTTTCAAAAACCTATGGTTTGAATACAATCTCAGTCATAATGCTTACAGGCTACTTTTATATAAAATGACAAGCTAAATCAAACATTTTGTGAAAATGTACAGCATTTAATATAGCCAAAACCACCTCGAATGAGAAAAATCATTCTGAAGGAGTTACACAACCTGACATTAAATCTTACTATATTGTGGCGCTGGCTTAAAGAAAGAAAGTAGATAAGTTTAATTTAATAGATAATCCAGACATAGACTCACACTTGACAGGTCAAGTGATTTTCAATAAAGATACAAAAGCATTAAATGGGAAAGGAGAATCTTTTCAACATCACTGCTGGAAAATTGGATATATGAGAAAAAAATAAGCTAGGCCGTATCTCAAACTACACACAAAAAATCAAGTTTCTTTGTAGATCTAAGCATAAAACCTCCAAAATACACCAAAACAGAGTATTTTCATGGCCTTCCCTGTATGCAAATATTTATTAGACAGGACATCAAAAGTATTAAACATTTAATTTTAAAATGATAAATTAGACTTCATGAAAATTTAAACCTCTGCAAATCAAAAGGCAGCATTGACAAATTGAGTATTGAAACCATAGACAAGAAGAAAATATTCTCAAAATATGTATCTGCCAGTGGAGTTACATTCACACTGCATGTAATATGAAAGATAACCCAGGGAAATCATGGAGCAAAAGACTTTAATAAATACTTTTTAAAAGAAGATATACAAATGGCCAATAAACACAAGAAAAGTGTTAATCGTTAGTTAAAGTTAAATTAGTTAAAAGTGTTAATCATTAGGAAAATAGAAATTAAAACAAGTTATCACTACATACACACCAGAATGACTCAAATCAGAACTCTGTTACATTGCTGGTAGAGGTGTAACAATGTTACAATCAATTTAATTATCCAAGAAAAGTCTTGATAATCTCATATAAAGTTCAATGTACATCAGCAATTTTGGGTCTTAGGTAATTGTTAAAGAGAAATAAAAATATATTTCCACAAAAATACTTGGAAAACCATGTTCATAGCACTTTTATTGTTAATAACCTCAAATTGGAAACAAACTGAGACTCCATGAACAAAATAGATCAGTAAATTGTGTAAAGTTCATACAATGGAATATTACATAACTATAAAAAGCAGCAAACTACTAATGTTTACTTCTTTTAAATTTCAACATTATAATGAGCAAAACAGTACATACTGTATAGTTGCATTTATGTGAATTCAAGAATAGGAAAAAAAAATCTAACTTGAATACAATCAGAACTTTGGCTGCCACTGGCAGGTGAAAGGGAAAGGAGCAGATTCGGAAGGAACAATGAGGGAATTTTCTGGAGAAAGCTGCAGTGTATCTCCATGTCAATACTGTATGGCTAATATTTGAGCATTTCAGTATACATAAATTTTATCTAAAAAAGCAAGAATTGTAAACAAGTAATAATAATTAAGTGACGGTTTAGGGAATTGAAATTGTTGTAGATATTGATAAAATGAGAAAGGCAGGACGATGCTAATTTTTGAAGTTGGGTAATGGAAACATGTGTGTTCATTATGATAGTCTGCTTACTTTGATATATGTTAGAAAATTTCCATAGCAAAAAGCAAAACAAGAAACCTACAGTAAATATTATACATGAGTTGTGTAATTTTAAACTTATTCCTTTAAGAATAGAAATGAGAACAATACCTAGTAGCATGACAGACTTCTAGGTGCTAATGAGGTGCTAGTGAATAAGGTAAGAAATTTTAAAATATAAAGTAGAAATGACTGAAAATAATTAAAACTGTCATAATTTTCAGATTACCGAACTGTATATGTAGAAAATCCAAGTTAATTTGCAAAGACATTTTTAGACTTAAGACAGTTTCGTAGGTTTTTGGAAACAAAGCAAATAATCAAATCAAATAAATTTTTATACACCAGCCTCAAACAGACAGAAAATCAAATTTTAAAATACCACTTGTAAAGACATCAAAAGTACAAATAAATAAAAGTATCTAATACCTAGGAATAATTCTCTCAATCGATGCGCAAATCCTCTCTCAGGAAAAAGAAATGGTATGGAGAGAAATTAAAGAAGATCTAAGGTATTAGACATAAGTTCATGGATTAGAAGACTCAATATTATAAATATATCAATTGTCCCAAACTGAACTATAAATTCAGTGTCCAATTGAGTTTCAAACAGTCTGTTTTTGTAGAGCTTGAGAAGCTGATTCTAGAATTTGTATTAAAATACAAATGGCCAAAAGTGAGCCATGATATTTTTGAAGAAGAACAAAGTGGGAAGAACGATACTACCACCTACCAATGAAGCCACAGTAAAAAATTAATACAGTGTCGGGCCAGGCACAGTGGCTTGTGTCTGTAATCCCAGCACTTTGGGAGACTGAGGAGGGTGGATCACAAGGTCAGGAGTTTGAGACCAGATTGGCCAATGTAGTGAAACTCAGTCTCTACTAAAAATACAAAAAAATTAGCCAGGCGTAGTGGCAGGTGCCTGTAATCCCAGCTACTCGGGAGGCTGAGGCAGGAGAATCGCTTGAACCCGGGAGGTGGAGGTTGCAGTGAACCAAGATCGCGCCACTGCACTTCAGTCCGGGCAAAAAAAAAAAAAAAAAAAGAAAAGAAAAAGGAAAGAAATTAAGACTGTGTCATATTAGCACAAATATAAAAAATAATAGTAGAAATAGATCTATGCGTATTCATACACTTAACTTTTAAATCAAATTTGGTGTAACAGAGCAGCGGAAAAATGAACATCTTTTCAATTAATAGTGCTAAGATAATTGAATATCCATATGAAATTTAAAAAACGTAACCTGACATCTGCAGCATACCAAAAATAAAAATCAATTTGAGATTGGTTGTAGATCTAAATGTGAAAGTTAAAACAAGAAAGTTTCTAAGACAGTGCTGTCTAATGGAAATTTCAGTGATGATGGAAATTTTCTGTGTCTGCACTGTCCAATATGGTAACCACTAGCCATATGTAATTACTGAGCACTTGAAACTTAGCTAGTGAAAATAAGAAACTGAATTTTTGTGTTTCTTCAATTTTAATTTTATTTTAAATATTCACTGGCTGGTGTATACCATATTGAATAGTGTGGGTCTGATGGATCACATGAAAGGATATTCTCATGACCTAAGGGTAGAAAAGTCTTCCTAGAGAAGATATAAACAATAGAAACCATAAAGAAAAAGATCATTTTCCTGGATCACATTACAACTAAAAACTCTGTCCAACAACAACAACAACAAAGCACTATGAAGAGAGTATAAAGATGAAGCACAAAGTGTGGGAATATATAACATGAACACAAAACAAAAGGCCCATACTCACCATAAAAAAGAACTCCTGTAGTAAATTAGTAAAATATAAACACATGAGAAAAATTTGTAAGGAACATGAGCAGAAGTTTCCCTAAAGATATTCAAGTAGTCAATAAATATATAAAAAATGCAGTCAGCCTGTAAGTAAACGTAAATTTAAACAAGTGTATCATTATAACCCCATAAGAAGGCCTACAAAAAGAGACTGACGAGACTAAGTATTGGTGAATATGTGGCACAATGAAAACACTTTCACATAGTGGGAATGAAAAATGGCATAACCATTATGGAAAAATCAGTTAGCATTATACACACATGTTGAAGATACTCACACAGCATGACCCAGCAATTCCATTCCTAGGATTACACCCAACAGAAATGCAGAGACGAGCACAACTCATGATAGTTTTGTAGTTCCAAACAGAAACAAGTTGCATGGATAAAAAATGTATAACATATTTATACAATGAAATACCAAACACACATTAAAATAAACAAAGCACAGCTATCATGTAATAAAATGAATAAACATGAAGAACAATTTAATAGTGTTTATTAAGAACCTTAAAAATTATCATACCCTTCAAGGTACTGACTCTATGTACAGAAATTTATTCTAGGTGAATATGTCTATCTATATATGTACCTACAAGGATATTGATTAGAGTGCCATTTGTACCACAGAAAAACTAGAAAAAAAAGAAATCATGTATTATATGAATTATTATACTGCTATACGAAGAAAACCTAAGCTGCCAGTATAAATTACTTAATGACATTTAATGGTGTCACAAAATATTAAGGCAAATCTGCAAGCCATAAATATGATACTAACTACAAATGTCACTGTCAAAATGTTATGGAAAGAGCACCAAAACTTTTAACAGTGCATACTTCTATATGGTGCTATTAAGAATGATTTCAGTTTCTTCTTTGTGTTTTTTATTATCTATAAATTTTCCCAACAAAAAAATTATCAATCATAAAAGGAATGTTATTGTTTTAATATAAATATGACTAAAAGTTAACACTAATTAAAAAGTAAGGAAGAGAAATATGTATGTGTGTGTGTGTGTATATATATATATATATATGCTTTATTATTTTTTGAAAAGCTTTCTGAGGTTTAGAAAAAATAAATATTGAATGATCCTATAAATTAATGGTAACTATATTGGGGAAACCTTTGAATATAAAGCTTGAAAATTAAGAAAGATAATCAGAAAATAGAATATTAGTTTAAAAGAAAAAGCAACAAAAGCAAGAATACAAATTGCTCTATAACAACCATCTTTCCCCAGAATGGAATAAACAAATGAATATTCTCATGTGTTACAATACTAGGGACAAGAGATGCCTTTAACCCTGTCGTCACCCTTCAACTTAAAGCATTTATTACAGGAAGTAACTCATATTGAGGATCTTCTACAAGTGTAACACTTAGATATCGATGGTTTCCTTTCTACATTAACCCATCAACCCATAGAATTAGAGTCTTCATTATTCTTTTTTTTTTTTTTTTTTTTTTTTAGTACTGAGCTGGTCTTTCTTTGGAGTGCTTTGAAATACCATAAAGAAGAAAGAAATCAATATTTGAAGGAGGTAGTATGAAAATATCTGCCAAATGCAGAATTTTAAAGCAAGTGCTATTTTAATAAAATGTTAATAAATGGAACCAAACGATCTTTCTCGCAAATGATATTTGCAATTGTTTAATATAGCTATTATATCATATAATTTTGTGTTTGGAGCATATATTTTAAGGAAATAAGAATTCATATAAGTAAACCAACAAATTTATAGGATGCTTGACACCTGATTTAAAAATCTGTTTTCAAACTATCTTAATTCTAGAAGATAATTTAAATATTATATATTAGTAGGTTATAATTCAATTTAAAGCTTGTCTACTCTATTTGAGTGATCTGCTTTCAAATATTACATGCTTAAATTCCATTTGGAATAAATTTCCAAAACTATGGTTCTGAAAAATATAAATTAACAAAAGTAAATTTGATTTTCTCCTGACAATTATACTATATGTAATTCTTTGCTAAGAATTAAAATCTTCTGTCAGGAAAGCCTGCATGACAAATTGTAAACATTTAAATGAATGCTGAAAGAATTCTTCTTTTTTCTTTTTGAAATAGTTTATAGTTTGATAAATGAATAAATTTTGAATTCTACATTTCTAATTTCAGAAGAAAAGTTTATTTTCAAAACACATCAATGTGTATGAGTGAGTATGCATATATATGTAATCAAGTTGCCATATTTATTCAAAGTAGAACCATTCCTTTAAGTTTTTTATTGTGTGATTTATCTGATAAACGTGTAATTCAGAAGAAAATAATTACAAATTTCAAGTATAAAAATACTTTGAAGCCATTTGAAACTAATATTGTATACTTACAGAAAAAATATTTTTAAATTATTTTTAAGGTGATTAAGGAAAAACTTTTATATAAAGTACAGACTATGACTCCATATTGGTCTTAACAATAGTTAATTATTGATTAACAATTAGATAAAGAGACTGTATTGTCAACAGTGTCTGAGAATAGGAAAATGGAGCTTACAGTCCCAAATCTGCCACCAAAAATGTATTTCAAGACTACTTGGAATTATATTTTGGGAAGGAAATTAGCCTTCTTTTTTTTTCTGGAATAAAGAACTTTATTGTTTCTAAAATAAAGCAGAAAACGTTTTTATAAATAAATATGAAAATAATGTAATAAATTAAATGTATTTCTATAAATAACCTGTGTTATAAAATAAAAAATGGAGATCTGATTGAATATTTCACCAATATCTATACTACTTTTGATAAAACATTTATGGTTTGGTAAAACATTTAATGACTTGTGTTTTATATTCTCAACCACAGGTAACTACAATAGGCTAGGGCTACAGGATGAAGGCTCAGGATTGCTTTTTAAGATTATTCTGTGAAAAGAAAAATTTATATTGGTTTACCAAATTGGGTGTAGAACTTACACATTTGAAAGACTACAAATTAAAGCAAATTGAATGAAGTATTAATCCAGTTATTCAGATAACTTTCTTTGTCAGAGTTGGATTGGGTCTCTCTCTAATGCAATTTTTGACAGAGAGAGGAATACTGACACCTTTTTGTTTGTTACATACAAAACCCTTTTTGGTCAGAGCCTTAAGTCTAGAGTTCCTGAAATGTAGACCTCTGGAGCAAACCTCTGGAAAATGCTGGTAAGAAGATATAGAGGAGGAACTCTAAGTTTAAGAGACCCATATGGCAGTTCTCAATCGCCACACATTATCCCAGCTTATGTAACAAAAACTACAAAAGAATTTGAAAAAGCTTTTTATGGGACTTGGTTTCAATCACTGTAGTCACCAATAAGTGTTTGCTACACTGTCTCTCGGTCATTTCCTGTTAGTCAAGCTTCTCTGAGTCTACTGAGTACCCGTATTAATGATGCATATTTATTAGAAGGCAATAGGTTGTGTATTGACTGTAGTAGTTGCCTAGGGCCACCATAACAAAGTATCACAAACTGGATGTCTTAAAAACAATAAAAATTTGTTCTATTACACTTTTGGAGGCTAGAAGTCTGAAACCATGTTTCTTTTGAAACTTCTAGGAAATCTTTCCTTCCCTCTTGCTAGCTTCTTGTGGTTTGCTGGTAATCTTTGGTATTCCTTGGGTTGGAATTGCATAACTCCCATCCCTGCCTTCATTGCCAAATGACATTCTTCCTGCATGTCTTCACATAGCCATCTTCTTATGAGAACACCAGTTATATTGGATTAGGGGCCTTCCTACTCCACGATAACATCATCTTAACTATTTACACCTGCAGTGACCCTATTTCCAAATAAGGCCACATTCTGGTGTACTGGGAGTTGGACTTCAACTTATATTCTTTAGGGGACATAATTTAACCAAAATAGCAACAATATGATTTATTATCTAGACCAGGAAAGCTGTAGAAGACTCATATAGGTGAGGTTTTTGCAAACCCTCATAGGAATAGGTTTAAGTTCATTTAATCCTTCACAAGAAACTTCACAAGACCAACAGCCTTGTCTGGCCAAAATTGATTTTCTCTCATAGTTTAGTCTATTATACTAAAAAGAGCAGGAAACTGTGCTGTCACACATACATTGCATATGATTTTATTTAATTCTCAAAACTCACTTTGTATATTTGTTATTATTATCTAGATTTATATATAAGAATAGTGAAAAGTTAAGTAAGTTACTCAAGATAGCATAGTAGGAATGTGCCAAGGCTTAGATCAAGTGTTCCAGGCTTTTTAAGTTGCAAAGATCGTCCTCTTTCCATGGAACTATGTGGTCTCCCTCAATTAATATACTGAGGGACGGTGATAAGGTCATCCAGAGCCACACAATATAGTTTGGCTCTTCATATAATTTTCATGTGTCTTGAAGTATGACTCTTAAATTATTTTTCAACTATTTAAAAATATAAAACCTATTCTTAGCTTGCAAGTCATACAAAAACTGGCAGCAGGCTGGATTTGGTCCATAAGCAATAGCTTTCCAATCCATGGCATACTGGGAAGAACACTGGTTTGTAAATGTGGGCCTTCAGTCCTTGCAGTTTAGACTCTAGGTCACCAAATGGGTAATTACAAAGTCAGTCAAGTCAGAATGTATGAAGACATGGCTAAGAGATCAGACAATTTATTACACTGACCAGATATTCTGGTGTTACAATGTCTATGCCATTTAGAAACAAAAAATACTTAAACTTAATTTTTACAAACAGGAAGCAGATCTGAAGCAAATATCTGAATTAAGTTAAAATATCCTTCTTCCAAAAAAAAGGAGAAAGAAACAAATAAAAAGTCACAAAAATTGTATTGGCTATCTAACGCAATTTATTTCAATCTATCAAAACATGTGTAACTATATTATTACTTCCCTTTAGGGAGTACAATAATCTCAGTATTGCCATAAAATATGCCATTACACCTTGCAAAACATTGAAACTTATAATTTTCCCTTATGTCATATTCATTCTTCTTAATGTTCTGTGAAGTCCAGGAAATTTTCCAAAGTCAAAAAGCACTGGAGAATATGAGATAGATATAAGTACTTCAAATATTGCAAGTATACTGGATGGAGGATCTCTTTTCAAAAATTAAATATTCCCTGAGGAGCCTCAATTGAATCACAGGGTGAATTAACCACTATCATGAGTGAAATATGTTGCTTACATAAGTTATGTTGAGATGGAAAAGAATTAATTAGTTGGATGACTGTGGATAAGGACAGTACAGTCTGTAAAGCTTGAATACATATTATAATCCATGCAATGTTGATGAGAATAATGAGCAGCAAGAGGAAAGCAAGCCATTATAATACTGTCATTAGATATCAACTATTTAGAGTAAGAATTTAATAACTAGGGAGTGGGATTATAAACCATGGAGGTTACTTCTATTAAGATGATTACCAGGCCGGGCTCAGTAGCTCATCATGTCTGTAATTCCAGCACTTCGGAGGCCGAGGCGGGTGGGTCATCTAAGGTCAGGAGTCCAACCTGGCCAACATGGTGAAGCCCCATCTCTACTAAAAATACAAAAATTACCTGGGTGTGGTGGTGCACACCTGCAATCCCAGCTACTCAGGAGGCTGAGGCAGGAGATTGCTTGAATCCAGGAGGCAGAGGCTTCAGTGAGCCAAGATTGCACCACTGCACTCCAGCCTGGGCGATAGAGCAAAACTCAGTCTCAGAAGGAAAAAAAAAAAAAGATGATTATCAGTTTGTCCATGCACATGCACAGGAGAGGCAAATTATGAACACATCCAAGTATGTTCGTGGTATTGCTTTTCCAGAGATGAGAGAAGGAATTATACAGTATAATTCAATGATAAGCACTTTCATAATTTCAATGTTCTTTGCGAGTTTTGCTATTTATTTACATGTTATGAGGAAATCATATTTTAGGATAAAAATAATAACCCTGAATACTGTGAGGACAAATAAAAATTAAAAATAAGAGGCTTAATTCTTCCCTTTGAAAATAAAGGAAGATAATGATTCCCCTTCCCCATCTTTTTCTGAGAACATTTATTTTTTTATTTTAATTTTTTTTTTAATTTTAGATTCAGGAGTACATGTATGGGTTTGTTACATGGATATACTTTATAGTGGTGAGATTTGGGCTTCTAGTGTACCCATCATCCGAATAGTGAACACTATACCCAACAGGTAACTTTTTAACCCTCACCCCTCTTTGGAATCCTTAGCATCAATTATTTTCATGTTTATGTCCATGTGTACTCATTGTTTAGCTCCTACTTATAAGTGAGAACAGAGAGCATTTACTTTAGGCAATTGATAATTTTAAATATTTTATCCTCTCTTTGAAAAGTGTATACATCCCTTTAAAGATATGATAGACTTTTTGTCAGCTTTATGACCCAGGAATGTCTTTTAAAAGATCTGAGAGCCATCTTTTTGAAATGCAAACATCAAGGAAAACAGTATCCTCCTCTCCCAGCTTCTGTGGAAGGGTGGGAGCCTAACTTTGGTGGGCAACTTTCTCCAATTTGTGTAGCTACCTCGTGTCATAAAGATTTGAGAAGTTTGTTTTTCCTCTGGATAAAGCCAATTAGTATGTAAACCTAGGGTAAACTATTTGTGATATACGATATTGTCAAGTCCTCTTACTCAAGGACTAGCTATTGTTTATCTTGAAAATATGCGTGCAATGGTTTGTATCTGCATGGCTATATAAGGGGTTCAGATTCCTTTCCATCTTGGCAATCTCTTAGCAGCCGGTCTGTACCGCATATCACATTCTGGTTTAATGCATATTCAATAGTACAAGTGTTTTCTTTTTCTATTATACCCGTGGAGAGGATTTTGGGGTTGGGAGAAGATTTTGGTTTTAATTATATTTTCTCAGCAATACTCATCTGGCTACATTTGCATTTTTGATCAGATATTTTGTTTTAATTGGGAAATGGGATCACTTCATTAATAATTATAATTAATAATGTTTGTCCTTAATATTCACATATGATTTCTTACTTTTTATGTTTCTTGCAACTAGAATTTTTTATGATTAAACCCTCAACCCTAAGCAAAAGGAACCAAGATAAATATTTTGTTTATAAACTAAGATTAGTGGTTTCTGACGGTTGAAAATAGGTAGCCTCATAACTTTCCAATCTTATGTTTAAAACATATTCATTGGCTCAGAGGTCCTCAGTATCTTCCTAGGAAAGTCTACTTATTTTCTATTTACTTCATGTTAAGGTAGAAGTATTAGATAGAAGCACAGAGGTTAGGAATGTGGGAAGTTGCTAACTGGCAGGTCAATCATCTCAGTCATCAGGTAGACTCAGATTGTCATAGAGTTGTAAATCATTGCTGTGGTTTTCTTGGCACTCCAGAAATTCCTAGGGATTCTTCCAGGGCTGCTGTGCTGGGGGAGGGTTGAATCGCCTGCTCCGGAGCAACTATTCCTCTCACTGCCCCACTTCAGATAGTAGGGATTTTGGCTAGTGTCATTTGAACAAAGGACTAATTAAAAGGCTTCAGCCTAGTCCAGACACACAAAATTGAGGAATTACTTCACATTGTTTAGGCTTCTAGAACACTGGGAGTGATTGGAAACTCACTGGTACCACTGTTAAAAACATCAGCATTGTCATTAGTGGATATCTCAGTCCAAAGTCTGGTTCTTCCACATACTAGGTGGGCCGGTTACTTAAACAATCACAGGCTCACTTTCTTCATCCATAAAGAGGGACTAACAAACACCATCCTGAAAAATCTTTGTATTGATTATTAAGACCTGGTCACAATAAGCATCTAGGACAATGCCTGTCGTGTAATAACAGCATAGGAAATGGAGACCAGGAGTCTTTTTTTTTTTTAAGTGAATTAAGAATTCCTCCTTATACTTAGGTAACTCTTACTATTTATAATTTTTATCTACTGACCCACTATGATAGTTTTCTCCTCTAGAATTAAAAAAAAATCTAAGTTGTCTTCCTCATCAAAGTTTTAAATAAGAAAAACTTTAACTTCTTCAAACTTCTTTTTCCAACATATGCTATTATGTACTATTTTTAAGTCTCCTCTTAAGTGACATTTTTGCAAAAGGTTTCTATTCTGTGAAGTGTTCTAATTTGCTAGTGTTTCTGATGAAAATTTTAGTGAACAAAACATTCTAGATACCAGCTAATTGGCATAGAGGTCAACGAAACTACTGTAATTACATTAATATGATCTTAAATTATATTATTTCTTGTGGTAAATATAAACTAGGGCTGGCTCATTTCAAGACCCCTATGAATTAAAAGTCTTAAAGTACTTTTAAAATTGTTGTTTATTTATATCTCCTTTATTCTTGTTGTCAACTTTTTGGAAGCTAAATAAAGAACCTCCTGTTGATGCCTACTACAATTCCACTTGTTGATTTAAACCTATTCTTTAGCAATTTGAATCTGGATTCAATCTTTTAATTTATTAGCTCTATTTTCAGATTTGTCATCCAAAAATTTTATATTCATATTTTCAGTTTGTTTGGTCATGTAGTGTATTAAAAGTGTTAAACAGAAAGAGCCCTGTGTCATACCACTTTCAACCTATGAGATGGGTTATGCTCATATTTCTCAGTCCTGTACAAGTCTACTTCGATTTTATTAAATGTTTTGATGAAATACAAAATGACTATAATTACAATTACGTTTCTTCAGCACATTATGTGAAAGATACTTACATCTAAATTCATTACATATTTAAATTTATTTAATTTTCACAACCATCATATGGGGTTGGAACTATTAGTATCCTAACAGCTACTAATGTATTATTAATTATCTTTGTAGAGACAAAGGAATCGAGCAGTTAGGCAACTTGCCCAAACTCACATAGGTAGTACATGGGAGAACTGGAAATCAGACTTAAGCAGTCTTATTTTAAAGTCATTATTCTTATCCACTCTGCTATACAGAATCTGCTATGAAATGTGTGATATTCACCTAATAGCTACCTACTAGCCTTTGTATCTCCTGATCCCCCCAAATAGGTTAATTGATTATTACCACTGTTATTAAACAGTTGGATCTGAACTGACTTCTAGACTTTGTAAGTACTTTTAACATGTGTTAATTAATTATTAATATTAATGAAATTTTTTTAAAAATTTATTATTATTATTATACTTTAAGTTCTAGGGTACATGGGGAGGGATTGCATTGGGAGTTATACCTGATATTAATGAAATTTTAAAAATAAAGTACACAAGTACTACTAATGAAGTTATATCAAATTTACCAGAGTTGTATCTAAAGGATAACGATTTTCAAAACCAGATTATCAGCCCTCTACCCCTAACCTCTGTTCTGTTCTCTACAATTCCTCAAAGAGTTTTTGAAAGTGACTTTGACCCAGCAACCCCATTACTGGGTATATACCCAAAGGATTATAAATCATTCTACTATAAAGACACATGCACACATATGTTTATTACAGCACTATTTACAATAGCAAAGACCTGAAACCAATCCAAATATCCATCAATGATAGACTGGAGAAAGAAAACGTGGCACATATACACCATAGAATACTATGCAGCCATATAAAAGGATGAGTTCATGTCCTCTGCAGGGACATAGATAAAGCTGGAAAACATAATTCTCAGCAAACTAACACAGGAACAGAAAACCAAACACCGCATGTTCTCACTCATAAGTGGGAGTTGAACAATGAGAACACATGGACACATGGAGGGGAACATCACACACCAGGGCCTCTCAGGGGTGGGGGGCTAGGGGAGGGATAGCATTAGGAGAAATACCTAATATAGATGACGGGTTGATGGGTGCAGCAAACCACCATAGCACGTGTATACCTATATAACAAACCTGCACCTTCTGCACATGTATCCCAGAACTTAGAGTACAATAAAAGAAAAAAGAAAAAAGTGACTTTTTCATTTAAGTTTGCAAGTTATTTTGGTACCCTTGGTTGGATTTTGTTTGAGCTGGAATAGTAAATGTATCTAAAAGTTCTTTCCATTTTTCCATATATTGTGGCCATCAATTTTCTCTTTAAAACCTGATATAATTTTTCTTTGCATGCCTATTTTTATACAATAATTTAGAAAAGGAAAGCTTTAGTAAACAAGGCAAGAAGCAGTGCGTGGATATGAGGAGGAGGGATAACACTGGTGGTAGTACATTATATTTTTATATGTCCTTTTTTTCCTCACTTACAAGTGTTTGCCAGTAGTCAAGAAAATGGAATGAGAGGAACATCACTCTGAATATGTAAGCAAATAATAAAATTTTGTGAGTGATTTTTTTTTATAAAAACCAAGTAAAGTTTCCTTTAAAAAAAAAAAAAAAAAAAAAAAACCTTGAGATTTCCAATAAGGAAAAATGGCTTCTGAAGTAAGGTCAGAAATCCATAAGGAAACAACTTTAAGAAAATACAACAAGGTAAAATAAAAAGCTGAGATACAGAAAAATACTAAGGGAGTAAGGGAGTAATAGTAGACATAAAATGAACGTTAGAAGAAAAACATACAGAGCTGATACTAAAGTTCATTGCTCTGGTTTAGTAATATGGAGAGCATGCTAGGGCTCTGTTTCATGATACAGGGAAAAAAATAAAGAAAAATAAATGAATGTGGTAAGAAAAAATGTTATAAAGGCAGATGAGAGAATTCAGATCCCATCTAGAAGTTGTAAGTATGCTGGTTTAAAAAATAAAAAATAAAAGAAAGAAAATCAGACCTTTAGAACAGAACAAAAGAGGAAAGAAAGAATTTCAGAAAATTTGGAGGCACAAAAGACTGTACCTTGAAGTTCAAAAGAGATCCTTGTTTCTGGAAAAAAGTTCATATTGGCAACATTTTTTATTTTGTAAGGTCATGGGAAGAAATCTTATACAGATTAAACCAGAAAATTGGGTTTTCTTTAAAGGAATGGCAATCTGTTTAAATTCAGACGTTAGTTTTCCATACTTAAAAAGACAGAAGACAATTTAATAACTGTTTTTCAGTGTAGTAGTAATATTTCAATGTGATCAGCTCATCATGTGGGCTATTAAAGCCAATATTTCTATGAGAACCTCTGTAAGGATACACCAGGACAGCAAGAGCTTTGCCTACCTACAAAGGCTGACTGGACAGACATTTTTCCCAAGGTATGTGTATGGCTGTCATACAATTTTTAAGAGACACCTACCTGCACCACGTTGCTCAAATCCTCACTTCTCCTGACCCCCTCCGTACCTTCTCCACTTCTCAGGCTGCTCCTCGACTTCCTTTCTCCCAAATTTTCTTTCATTCCTTAAGCGTAGAAATGTAATCATCTCCTTTTTTTGACATTACTTTCCAAATCAAAAGATGCTGTGAGTTAAGGATGGGTAAATCATCTTTCAAAAATTTAAAATACTTTACTAAATAAAAGATAATTTTCTGTAAAGAAAATTATGCTACTTGAAAAGCAGGGAATAAAAGAAGTTGAATTTATTCTCTCTCTCTCTCTCTCAATTATAGGCTTTACTTAATCATCACCCAGATTTTAGCTGATTTAGCTTTCTAGTGTCAAAGCTATATTTTGTTATTAGGCCACTGACCTCTGGCTGATTGTTTCTTTGAGTGATTGAAGTGGACTTCTTACCGTCCTGTTTTGAGAAGGTTGGGGTGTATCAGGATAGTTTTTTACGTAACTTGCATTGCCTGTGTTAGTAATTATTGTCTATGACATCCTATAAACAGTAGGGACTATCTGGCTCATGAAAGCACATGAGAAAATGGACCTGGACAATCAGCTGGACTCTGATGGAGTTACCCCAGTACTTACATTAGCTTACTTCATAGCATAAGAATATGTAAGACAAACCCTGACTTTTGCTTTTACAACTTTATAATCTACCGGATACGATTATGACTGTCATGAATGTTATAAGGGACAGTCTAGCATGCACTGAGGAAAGAGAAAGCTTGTGTTAAAAATCAGAAGTTCCAGGGCTTTCACAATATTACCTCTCCTACATTTAGTGATCTACAACCAACTTTGCATTTTAACAACTAAGTATATATGTATATCTATATCTATTTCACAATTTCATTATAATTTCATGAAGTCAAATATATTTTAATATCATAAAACCAAAAAGGGTACAGAATAAAAAGATAAATAAATTTAACTTTATGAAAGATTTACCACTTTGTTCTAACTTTTCTTATTTTCTCCAATGGCACCAAAATTTTATTGTGATATAGCTATTGGAGAAGCATTTGGAATTAACAAGCTGTATGACTTTTAAGTTTCCATTGTCCTGTTCCTGTGATGTTATTATTCTAGAACTATCAGGACAGCAAAAGGATAGAAGAGAAGGCAGGATTTGGTTTGAATGTTTAGGATCTAAAGCTGCCATGAATAGCTCTGCTCATGGCATCCCTGTCTTTTTGAAGTTTTGATCTAAGTTTTTAGGTCCTCATTTAAAAAGACACTTTCCTTAGCAGTATTGGGAACAGAAAATTTTGGGAAAAGATCATATCAAGTGAAACACATTATGGATAGTTCTTGTATAGGCTTTTGCTGACTAGTGTTGTTTGTTTGGGTTGTCATGTGATTTGAGACCTACATATTAACCAAGAGGAATATTGAAATCACAAGGTTATTTATATGAAAAAGTTATCTTTCTTAACTGCCTTTCTGTTTTATTTATTGAATTAACTTCTTAATTCTGAAGAATGAATTCTTAACATAACAGTCCAATATTAATTCTGTCAAAAATATTTCTTAAAAACAATTTTTCAATCACATTTTCCCTAAACTTAGAAAGCAGTTTAAAAATAATATTGGCATAAACTATTCTGCCTCTGAAATTACATTGAGGAAACAGAAGTTACAGATGACTGCTAATGATATTTAGACATTCTATGATACCTTCACATTTTCCAACCAATATGTGTTCCTATCACGGTATAAAATTTGAAAATCTTAAAGAAGGCTTTACTCAAAGGTCTTGGGACACATTGAAAAAAAATTCCTTCAATTTAGATATAAGTAAAAGTAATTCTTATTTTACTTTTTGTTGTTTCTCTTCCTGTTAGAAAATGAAAGGTAATAGAAATAGAAAATGACCAGGTAAGGTGAATCCTAGCAAATTTTTTTAAAAATAGAAATTAACAAGATGACTTTATAATTCATGTGGAAATGTGATGGACATGAAATAGCCAAACAATCTTGAAAAAGAACGAAATTGGAAAAATTAATCTGACTTCAATTTTTATAATAACAGTAAAGTAACCAAAAGAGTGCATTGTTCACAGAATAGAATTGAGAAATAGACTCATACATATATAGTCAATTGATTTTAAACAGACATTCCTAGAGATATAACAGAGGAATAAGAAAGGTTTTCCAACAAATGGTGCTGGAGCGATTTATATGGGGGAAAAGCATGACTCCCTATTTTATATGTAAAAAATATTTTGAGATATATCACACATTTAAACATAAAATCTGAAGAAAAAGGAAAAGTGCTTTTATCTGCTTAAACAAGAAAAAGGAGGTGGGCAAAAATTTCTAAAAAAGAACACAAAAAAACAACAACCTTCAAGATTAAGACAAAAGTTGATAAATTAGACTTCATTAAAATGAAAACAAAAAACTTCTCATCAAGAAATTGGAAGAGTCAACCACAGGCTATAATAAAATATTCATGAGACAGCTGACGAAGAACACTACACAGAGTACAAAAAATATAACACACTCATACAAAACAACACAATAATTAAAAAGATGACTGAGTGAAAGTGGGCAAAACATGAACAGATATTTCACAAAGAAAAATATACCAATAGCCAACAAGTATATAACAAAGGTATTCAACATTATTAGACACTTGAGAAGTGTCAGTTAAACCACATAAGACAGCACTATTTAACCACTGGAATGACTAAAATAATAAGAGAATAACAATATAAAATGCTGGCAAAGATTAACTCTGAAACATTCTGGTGGGAGAGTAGAATTATAAAACCACTATGAGTTACAAATAAGAACATATGGAGGAATAAGTCTTATTCTATGAGCTTGTATTGGAAATGGAGGTATCAGTAGAAATGTATGCCTTTAGAGAGACAGACAGCTATAGATTGTATGTGTGTGTGTGTTTGAATATGTGTAACAGTGTGTGTAGTTGTGTGTTTATTAACTAAGAGGTTCCACATGTGTCAGTCATAAGCACACTTAGAGAACTGGAGCACATTTAGTACTCAGACCTTTTTATTATAAATATTACTCTTTACTAAAAGGAAGCATCATTCTTAAGAGAAGTAGTTAATTCTAGGATAAGGTGCAAGAAAATTTCAAAATAAACCTATAAATTCTTGTGCCAGAAAGTAAGGAAATACTCAAATAATAATGGGGCTATGACAAAAGAACATAGAAAATTGCCTGAATGTGCTTCAGCTTGCCAAATCTGGGACATTTGCACATTGAATGAGATAGTGAGATTAATGGACTATAGTGGATAAAGTAGATATTCATAAATATATACTGATTCAACAAGAAGAAGCAAATTCTCCTTTTTATGTTAGAAAGCATACAAACAATGTCAAAAGAATGATGGAGCTAAAACATCATCACTAGATACAAATAGTGGGTAAAATGTTGATGAATAACAGAATAGTTATTTCATGTTAAAAATCTTTCCACACAGATTAGTCGTTAATTACAAAGGAGAAAGGAGTAACTTAATAGTATGTACACAGTGGACACCATCTTATCAAAGTGATCAAGGTCAAAATTAACAATATTATGGCAAATCAATATCGTGTGCCTCCTGACAAGTTTCACTGGAAAGAAAGCAAAACCAAATATGTGATACTTCTGCCACAAATGTATAATTATCCATCTAATAATGAGGAAATATTCAAATCCAAACCACGGAATATTACACAAAATAATTTGCCCATGTTCTTCATAAGTATCAAGGTCAGGAAAGATGAAGAAAGAGGACAAAATGTCTAAATATATGCACCTGAAAAGACAAAACAACTGACTGTTTTGTGATCCTGGATTGGATCCTAGACCAGAAAAAGAAATAGCTATACAGGATTATACTTTGGTAATTGATAAAACTTGCGCTTGGACTATGAGTTAATTGGTAGAATCATAACAAAGGTACATTTACTGATTTTGATCACTTCACTATGGTTACATTAAGAAAATGTTGGCCAGGCAAATCCCAGCACTTTGGTAGTCTGAGGGAGGAGGGTCACTTGAGCTGAGATATTTAAGACCAATCAGGGCAACATAGCAAGATCTTGTCTCTACCAAAAAATCAAAAATTAGCCAGGCATGGCAGTGTGCACCTGTAGTCCCAGCTACTCAGTGAGACTGAAGGATCGCTTCAGTGCAGGAGACCTAGGCTACAGTAAGCCATGATCACACTACTGCACTCCAGCTTGGGTGACACAGCGAGACCCTGTCTCAGAAAAAAATGTCCTTGTTTTTAGGAAATTCACAGTGAATTACATAGGGGTAAAGCATGATATCTTCAAACTTACTCTCAAATGATCTACACAAAATAATGGGTATGCATGTAAATACATATAAATCTATAATTATCTAAATATACATATGTAGAAAATAGATAAAATGTGAACAATTGATAAATCTGGATCAAGGAAATATACATATGTATTTATTATATTTATATTAAATATTATTATATTTATATTAAATATTAACATTTATATAAATATATTAAATATTTACATTTAAATAAATGTTTATATTTAAATAAATATTTGTATTTAATATTAAATGTAAATATAAATATAAAAATAATATAACGGAAAGTTTTATATTATTTCTGCAATATCCATATAACCATGAAATTATATAAAAATAAAGTTACCTAAAATTATTGCTTTTTTTGTAAGAAAACTTGTAGCCAAATTTCAGAAAATTATTTTTCTCAAATACTATTACTATTCTTACCATCTGCTTCATTTATGTAAATTTTGTTTCATTTTCACAGTATTTAAATTCATCAATGTTTTTGTAACTTATCTTCAAAAATGCTTTTCCCATTTAGGAATTTAATTAAAATAACATTGTAGGAAGACGATAGAATACCAACGTAGGTTAGAAAATGCTAAATCAAAATTGAAGACAATTTATAATGGTTTTCTAAACAGGAAACTTTCAACAGTTTGCCTTTAATTTACTTGACAAGTTTTCTTTTTTTTTTTTTTTTTATTATACTTTAAGTTCTAGGGTACATGCGCATAACGTGCAGGTTTGTTACATATGTATACTTGTGCCATGTTGCTGTGCTGCACCCATCAACTCGTCATTTACATCAGGTATAAATCCTATGCAATCCCTCCCCCCTCCCCCCTCCCCATAATAGGCCCCGGTGTGTGATGTCCCCCTTCCCGAGTCCAAGTGATCTCATTGTTCAGTTCCCACCTATGAGTGAGAACATGCGGTGTTTGGTTTTCTGTTCTTGTGATAGTTTGCTAAGAATGATGGCATTTATTATGCACTGCATGTGTGGAGCTGCAAGTCTTAAATTGTATTTTCCCATATTCGAAACTGTAAGACTTTTCACACTAAAATATACAATTACTTTTTTTGCAATTAAACAACTATCTTATGACATCTCTATATATGGCAACAAGAGAAGATAGCATGCTATTTAAAATCTTTTCAAATGTCAGGTCTCATGTGCACTCTAGAGTTTTTGATATAACTCCTATGGCCGATATAATCATTCCTAAATTTAGCTCTGCCTCTACCACTGGACGGAGGCCATTTAAAAACAGAGGCTGTGTGTTTTTCACTGATATCCCTACAGCACTGGTGTTGTTCAAATGTGTTGTAGAACTCAGTGTTGGATAAGCAATCGGAACTTTTAAGTACTGAAAACTTTTAAGGTTTTGTAAAGTACTTTATTTTACTTATCCATGAGATATCCTACAATTATATTTTTAATATTTATATTGGAATTTTGTATAACACATTTTTATCATTAATAAATTTGACATTGACCTACTTTATTTGACATTGAATAGCTTTTGAAAAAATCATATAATTATAAATTAACTTTTCCATTGTAAATACAGTAAACTTGGAAAAGATTTTTAAAATTTTCATGAAATATGAGATGTTTTTAATTTTATTGAATGTGACATTTAATAAAGAATTTTTTAAAGAAATATATTTTAGGCTGGGCGCGGTGGCTCACGCCTGTAATCCCAGCATTTTGGGAGGCCGAGACGGGTGGATCACAAGGTCAGAAGATCGAGACCATCCTGGCTAACACGGTGAAACCCCGTCTCTACTAAAAATACAAAAATTAGCCGGGTGTGGTGGTGGGTGTCTGTAGTCCCAGCTACTCAGGAGGCTGAGGCAGGAGAATGGCGTGAACCCGGGAGGCGGATCTTGCAGTGAATGGAGATCGCGCCACTGCGCTCCAGCCTGGGTGACAGAGCAAGACTCTGTCTCAAAAAAAAAAAAAAAAAAAAAAAAAAAATATATATATATATATATATATATATTTAATTTTACGTTTTTAATGGGTATATTTTCAATAAATATATTTAAATATTTATATATCAGCATCAGGTACTAATTAGAATGTATTATGAACTCTTAATATTGGTAAAAATTTTCAAGTAGTCACTTTAAGTATGAAGTTGGTTTACTTTAACTGATATTATAATTTTCATATTTCACTTTTTCCTATAAGTCATCCACTGATAAATTTTAAGTGTTAAACACTATATTTAATTAAATGTTTTACCTGAGAATCAGAGCTGAATTTTTCTTATTTAAAAATTGCATTGATGAGTTTCATAACTGTAGATCAATAAGTCTTTTCTGGTAGTAAAGTGAAATATCTTTTTTTTATAATTTATTTAAACATCTTCTGTTTGTTCTATGAAAATAAAATATTTTCAAATATGTAACATCATCATAAATTGACATTATATATATATTCTAATTTAATAATAGAAAGCTCAAAAGTAAAAATAACACTATAGAATATGATTTTCTCAATTTCCTTTGACATTTCAAATTACATGGAAGCAAAGATAAATTTTATTACACACATTTGTTCATTTAAAATAAAACTTGAAAAAGCCTAGTATACTGATATTCAAATAAGTTTGTCATTTCTTTTAATATCTTAATTGAAATAGTTCTGCAAGAAACCTAAAAAAATAGAAAGGAATCAACAATCCTGGTTTTCCTGCCTGAAGTATTTTACCTTGAAGGCACAAATATGTCCTAATAAATAATCCTACCTATCACACCTGAAATGAGTTTATTCTGTTTTCTGAAAGTTAAAAATCTTATTTCTAACCTTAGAAATGTTTCCCTTACAACACGGTCTTGCCAATGTTTGATAAGATTACTGAGAACTCCTTGAAGCAGGGCATAATTGACCTCAAAATCCAAGGCATTGCATTGGATGTTCATCAACGGCAAGGAGAATTGGGGGTGCTTCTCTAGCTTTTATAGTGCTCTTTGTGGCTGGGAAAGTCCTAATTTACTCCTAAATGCATAAGAAACCACATCATTGCCTTCTATATGAATCAAGCCAAATCCTTCCAAAAAGGAATTTATGTGACATTTCTAGCAGTAGCCTGGGAGTCCACTATGATACCTCATATCTGAAGTGATAGCTGATATGTAGATGACTTCTATTCTTCTAATACAAAGTATAAAGAGAAAGTAAATTTCCTGCAGTTAAAAATCATGTTATTCGGCCAGGTGTGGTGGCCTATAATCCCAGTACTTTGGGAGGCCGAGGTGGGTGGATCACCTGAGGTCAGGAGTTTGAAACCAGCCTGGTCAACATGGTGAAACCCCCTCTCCAATAAAAGTACAAAAGTAGCTGGGTGTGGTGGTACGTGCCTGTAATCCCAGCTACTCAGGAGGCTGAGGCAGGAGAATTGCTTGAACCCGGGAGATAGTGGTTACAGAGAGCCGAGATCGTGCCATTGCACTCCAGCCTGGGCAACAAGAGTGAAACTCCATCTCAAGTATATATATATATATACACGTTATTCTCCAGTATAAAAAACTTTGCCTTCAAAAATACCATCGACCCTATTATTTGGTTGGCAATTTATAAGTTTTTACTGAAATGTGCTGCTTTCTGTATTGTCACTTCTAGATTTTTATGAAATATGCTTTTAAACTGACTTTTCTTATACTTGACCTCAGCTGAAAAAGCCTGAAGAATTTATGTCAAATAAAGTTTTAATTTTCATATTTGGGAAAAAAGTACATGCTTCAGCCTATTAAAGGATACATATGGGGAGTTCTGTTTCTAATAATCAGTTCCACTGAGAGAAAGAATACTTTTCATAGAATTAATCAATGGTAATTACCACCCATTAGTATGTTATTATTTTAAATTTTAAGGATTTAAGTTTTAGCTAATTTCATAATTTTTGTTATATCGTAGCAACAATAAAAATAAGTTTCTTTAATAATATTTGGGTTAAAACAAAAAAAGTAGGCTAATTATTTTCTTATGACTGAGCATTTTCTTTTAGACTTAAATCCAAATCAATGTATGAAAGGAAACAATCAACAGTATTAAGCAACAACATATGTGATGGGAGGAAATATTTGCAAACTATACATCTGACAAGGAGTTAATATCTAAAATATATGAGGAACTCAGATGACTCAATAGCAAGATAATTAATAACCTGATTAAATGGACAAAGTACCTGAAAAAATATTTCTCAAAAGAAGATATACAAATGGCCAGGAGGTATATGAAAAATACTCAGCATCACTAATCACCAGAAAACAATGTAAATTAAAACCACAATGAGATTCACTTCATACCTGTTAGAATGGCTATTGTCAAAAAAGAGATAAAATATGTGTTGGTGAAGATGTGTAGAAAAAGGAATCCTTATACACTGTTGGTGGGAGTGTAAAGTGGTATAGCCATTATAGAAAACAGTATGGAGATTCCACAAAAAAATTAAAAATAGAACTACTGTATGCTCTATTAATTCCATTTCTGGGTACATATTCAAAGTATGTTGGATTAGTAAGTTGGATCAATACAAAATCAGTGTGTGGAAGAGATACGTGCACTCCTGTGTTCATTGCAGCATTATTCACAATAGGAAGATATGGAGTCAACCTAAGTGTCCATCAATGGATGAATGGATAAAGAAAGTGTGGTACATATACACAATTGAACATTATGTAGCCTTATAAGAGAAGGAAATCCTGTCAGTTATGACAATACAGATGAACATAGAGGACATTAAGCTAAGTAAGATAAGCCAGACACAGAAAGACAAATACTGTGTGAATGAAATCTAAAAAAAATTGAAGTTATAGAAGCAGAGAGTAGCAGCAGTCTGGTGATGGTGGGATACAAAATTTAATTTAGACAGGAGGAATAATTCAGATCTATTGTACAACATGGTGACTAATGACAATGTGTTGTATACTTAAAAATTGCTGAGTGTAGATTTTAAATGTTCTCACCACACAAAAAAATTAGTATATGAGGTAATGCATAGTTAATTAGCTTAATTTAGCCATTCTCTACTGTATGTGCATGTCAAAACACTGTATTGTATGCTACAAATATGTACAATTTTATGTCAAATAAAAACAAAGAAAATTAATAATAAATGAAAACTTCAAAACAAAACCAATGTATAAATGATCTGTGTACACACACACACACACACACACACACACACATGATTCTGGGAAGTCTGTTACATTCTTTGTTATTCTGCTTTTAAAATAAACGGAAACTTATTGAAAGCTAAGTGCTGAGGGTACAACTGCAGAAATGACTTAACACTACCATTTAAGTGGGTTACAATTTAATAGGAAGAGATTAGCACCAACACACAGTATAAATATGTGACAATATTAGAGTTAATACATTATGAAGAGTTAATAATGTGGGAATTTATGAGAGAAGCCCCTAATACAGTCTTTTGAGTAAAGGTGGAATATCATAAAAATCTTTGCAAAAAAAGGGTTTCCTAAGTTTACCAGTTAGCCTTGGTGGGATGGAGATACCAAATATTTCTCCTTCTTCACAAAGAGTTTTAAAGCATTGGTTATACTACCTGTCTATATATTTTCAATTTCTGTTTGGATCTTACCTGAGTCTGGCTTCAGCTTCCATCACTGCACTTAGCAAATCTCCCTTAAGTCACCGAAAACTTCTGATGTCAGACATTCAATGGACTTTTTGATCAGTGCTTGCCCACAGTTAAGCACTGTGCTCTCCTTAAAACATTCTTTTCTTTAGTCTTCTCTGAAATAAACACTTTTTCTTTCCACTTTTGTAACATATTCCTTCTCCAGTTCTGTTTGCAGGACGTCTCATTCTACCTAGCTCAGAAGCACTGGAGTTCCTTAATATTTGTACTTCATTTCTCTTTGAGGGCAATATTTTGAAGGCAATCTCATTCACACCAATGGCTTCTCTTATGATCACACATGTTTATGTCTAGCTCAGATTTATTATCTGAGCTACAATCCCAACTAAGAACTTTATATCTCTTTTGGATGTGTTCAAGACAACTAAAACTCAACATGTCAGAAATTAAATTTATAATCTTCCTTCTAAATCTGATACACTTTCAGCAAATGACATTATCATCCATCTACCAGTACAAGACATAAACATAAAACTCATCCTTAAAGCCCCTTCTCCTTCATTCATCAATTTCTGCCCAGTTTACTTCTTAAATCTTTCTAATATCCATCAGTACGTCTATATCACCATCAATTACATTAGTTCAAGCTATCATCTCTGGCTTGTGCTATTAAAAACAACATTCTTTAAATCGGTATTTCCATATCTGTTCTTGCCTCCTCAAATTTATTCTCTATCTAAAAGCCACAGTAATATTCTAGAACATGGGTCATCAAAGTTTTTCTGTGAAGGGACAGATGGTAAGTATTTTCAGCTCTGAAGGACTTGAAATGTCTTGCAACTAGTCATTTCCACCATTTAACTCAACAGCATCCATAGAGAATGTGCTAAGTGTATGAACACAAATATGATTATGTTGCAATAAAACTTTATTTATAAAATAGGCAGTAGGTCAGATTTGACATGTGGGCCATAATTCATCAACTCTTGATTTAGGATACAAAACTGATCAAAAGAATCCCTTCCCTAAAACACATTAATGATCTCTTAGTACTCTTAGGATGAATACCAAAACAAAACCTTACTTCTCTTATCACCTACCTCCATCTCTTTTATGCCTTCATACTCACTAGATTCCAGTTTTCCCTTTGTAATTCTTCAAATGTACTGTT
Organism: Macaca fascicularis; assembly: GCF_037993035.2. Classification (NCBI taxonomy): domain Eukaryota; kingdom Metazoa; phylum Chordata; class Mammalia; order Primates; family Cercopithecidae; genus Macaca; species Macaca fascicularis. The sequence continues at coordinate 155,041,992 of NC_088377.1, forward strand.
TCTTCCTACAACAGGGCTTTTGTATTTGCTTTTTTCTCCTTGAAATCTCCAGACTATATTATATGCCCCATATTCAATGTACCATGTATCTCTAATTCAAAGAACTGGCTACATATGTATTTTCACATTTTTTGTGTCACCATTTGATTAATTTCTATGACTCCCAATAGATTAAACTCAAAGAAGACAGGTTGTATATCTATCAGTTCACTATTGTTTTCCTAACTCTTAGCCCATTACTTAGTACATTGCAAGAGACTTATACATGTTTCTATAATAGATGAATGAATGAATGAATGAATGAATGAATGAGTGGATGCATGCATGCATGTATGTATTTGTGCAGCATTATGTTTACATGCATGAAAAGATGAGAGATGAGAAATTATGGCTTATTAAATGAAATAAACATTCCGGTGGTGCTGGAGAGCCACTGAAGGGTTTTATGGAGAGGGTTTCAGGATAAGACTGGCTTCAGAGTCTACCATGCAGAGAATTTCAAAATACTATTTATTGCTTCTTTCCCTTTTTACCTTGAAACCCTATGCAAAAGCTCCTCTTGTCTATGTTTCTGTGAATTATTTATATTTGAGTTTGCTCATATTTTCTCAACAAAATCATAATGTCATTCTGTTATTTTAATTATGTATGTATGTGTGTTTGCATCAGTATGTATTCTTGGAGGAAGTGGACTGAGACTTTAGTATTCTGGTTTTGGTGCCTTATGTCTTTCATATTTTACAGTCACATAGAAGCAAAGCCTGCTGAAAGAATCCAATTTAAAGTTTTAGTGATACATTACACATTATAGATTGGGCTACTCATTACCACTCACTCCATCAAGGTTTCCAGCACAGCCATAATTATTCAGCATGGGAACTAGGTATTAAATTTAAACCTGGCAATTTATTTCACTTTTTATTCTGCTGGAGAGGTTTGAGAATCTAACATTCAGACAGCAAAAGAAGGATTGATGACTGCCCCGTGTATGAGTCCATGGCTGAGTCTCTCCTGGCTGAATGCCACAAAAACATTTATAGGTCATCACACTAAACAGGAAAATATATGCTGGTAATTTTTAAAGAGAGAGAATACCAGTGACTCACTATTGAATTTGTCTTTAATTCCATCTGAAGCAGAGATCAGTTCTTATCTGGCTGGGCTAACATTTATCACAGCCTCTGCCTAGGATCTAGGTAAGTTTGACCTAGCAATTACCAATCTTTGTGATTGAGTTGTACCAACTCTCTAGTATCTAGGGCAGACTTCTAATTTAAAAAAATACATTTATAATGTATTATTTTATTCTAAACATAAAACAATTTGTTGTAAACATAAACATATGGAAACTTTGGATGGGCAAGATGAGGAAGACTGGCTGGCCAAGAATGACATTTTGAAGTCAGGAAAATGATACAGATGATTCACTTATAAAAACAAACTTGTACTCATAGGATGAAATGCCCAAAAACACAACACAAGTGACGAAGAGGCAAATTTCAGGACATTGAGAAACGGAGTTCCTAATCTTACTAACTCAGTTCCTCCTGTTCAATTTACAGTTTAGTATGTTCTCATTTATGAACTATTTTAAAACCATGAGCACTTCAAAAGTATCTCCATGATCGTTTAGGAAGTTACAGATGTTAATAGACTATCTAGTCAAAGCCACTCATTTCACATTTAAAAAAAGAGAAAATTAAGTAACCCTCCAAAGTTATTCATAAAATAATAGTAGTAGTATAGTTATAATAAGTCCTTTTTAAGTACTTAATAGTTGTAAGCAGGTATGTAAAACACAGAACTTTATGAATTAAATATAATTAACCACCTTTTATAAAGAGGTTAACAGAACAAAGAAATTCAGTAACTTACCCAAAATTACATCACTGATAAGTGATGGAACTGGAATAAAAAATCCAGTCACCCTATTTTCAGATTCCAGAATATAACCCAACCAAATGTTTTTTCCACAATATCACTTATACTTTATTATTTTTATTTTCTTGATTACTTCTGCTCTTTAAGGATATAATGTGCTGTGACCTGAAATCATTTGAGTTTCAAGCACTGTATGAACATGGCCACTAGGACCTGATGAACTTTTTGTTTTTATTCCAAGCAAACATTTTGGGCATCTCCCTTCCACATTCATTTTCTTGCGTCCCAGTCCTCATGTTCTCTCTCCTGCAACAGGTGGCCAAGTACATTGTCACTCCTGCTGTAAGAACTCCAGGAGATGTCTAAGCCAAGTTTTCAAAAATAAGTGTATTTAAAGGCTGAACCAAATTTAGTTTAGAATTCCTCCAAAGTTAGTGACTCCTCATCATTTCTTGTCATTATAGAAAATAATTAGGCTTTATAGTACATGAAATACCTGTCTACCTCAAACTCTTTAAGCAATTGTTTTCTAAAATGTTTATTAATTACTTACATATAAATGCCAATCACAAACTCTAAACAGGATGAGTTAGCTAGTATTAGAAAAGTCAAAAAACATTACTACTTTTCTTGGTTCATTTTGCCTTGATGTGTATATCTGCTTAAGGTGTTAGATGTATTAAAAATATTTCCCAGTCATCCCACTACTACTGTCCTCTTCACATGAGACTTGGGGAGCACAATTTGGAAATCTTTGGTCTAGGGGGTCTGTTGGTGGACCTCTTGACATTGCCCTGACCCCAAAGAATGGCTACTGTGCTGTGTTGTGCAAACCCCAATATCACCCCTTATAATAATATTATAATTATCTTTGGATAGGTAAGCTCTTTTCTATGACTAGTTGCCTCTGATTATTTTCTTATATGAGAGACACAACTCAAGAAATGTCGCACTCCAAACTTGGGGAATTTTTATAAGATTACAACTGTATGATTTTAGAAAATTATAATCTAAACTATAATACATGAATGTAATGAAAAGTCAGACAGCCATTAAAATTATAAAAAATATTGCAGGATATAAAATATTAGGTATATGACACATTTTTGTTTTTTAAAGAATTCATGAATATGTTACTTTTATGCTAAGGGGAAAAAAATTTCAGGAGAAAATACAGATGATGTTAATGTTGGTGGACAGTAGAATGAATTTGAATGCTGAGGTGTTGACTCTCATATTAAACCAAACTTAATGTCCTTAGTCACAAAGTGACGCAAAGGAGACTAAAAGACTTTCCATATCAGAGAAAAGATAAATAGAAGGAGGATGAGAAGCAGAAGGAGGAGTCAGAAAAGAAAGGGAGCACAGATGGAATAGTCTGGGGAGGAAAGGTATGCCAGGGCCCTGGGAGTTCCCGGATGAAGCAGGTGCAGGGCAATGACTCCTGAAGGTAAACTTCACGGTTATGGTGTTTTCTCAGTCAAAATTCTTCCTGCACCCAACTAAATTTCACATCCAGCTAAATTATTGTAAAATCCTTGTCAAACTGATCTCCCTTTCTCACATTCACTCTGAGTGAACCATATCACCTGATCTTCAGTGTTGCTCAGCCCCACATTTGCTTTCATCTCTCTTCTGTTCTGGGTTCCCTTTATGAAAGTTCAAATAGCTGGAGCACTGTGGCTCATGCCTGTAATCCCAACACTGGGAGATGGAGGTGAGAGAATTGAGGACAGGAGTTCAAAACCAACCTGGGCAACTTAATGAGACTCTGTCTCTCCAAAAAAACAAAACAAAACAAAAAAAAACTACATTAGCCAGGTGTGGTGGTGGTCACCTACAGTCCTAACTACTCAAGAGACTAAGACAGGAAGATTGGTTGAGCCCAGGAGTTCAAGGTTACAGTTAGCAAGGATTGTGCCACTGCATTCCAATCTGGGTGACAGAGAGAGATTCTGTCTCTTAAAAACAAAAAGTACAAATACATTGAGGTGAGGGCAGAGAGGGGGAGCAGTGCTGAGAGCTGTAAAGAAGATGTTTGTGCATTTGAAAATATTTTTGAAAATATTTTTCAATTACCTAGCTCAGTTACAAAAATTGCAGTAACTGAGTATGTTTGTCAATCTCACCAATAAGGCTTGTTCTCTAGCTGATGTTTGTAAGGCAATGAAGCCAAACATTAAGAAGTGTGCTCTTTTGAACTCTTCTAGGATTTTTTAGTGAAGACAGACTGCATTCTCTCCATGGGATATTCCTCTAGAATCTTTTTCTGATACTGATTTCTCCTGACTTCCATCTATTAGGCATCCTCCCTCTTTCCATCTCTCTTCTGTATCATTCCTCTAGCCTGCCTATACACTCTGGCTCCAAAGGATGCATGGGTCAGCTGAACTACTTGACCAAGGAATTATATGTCTACAGGGATTTAGTTAAAGGGCCTTCAGTGGTCTGTACATCTGCATTATGTTTTGGTACCGCTGAACTAATGCAAACTTGTTTAATCTGTATGTTCTTGTGAATTTTGAAACAGCCTTTTGTTCTAATATTTTATGTGTCAAATTGTTCATCTATATGGCTGAAATGCTTATTCGTTTTTAATGAGCAAATTTTGCCTACTTAATGATTGAATTCATTTTGTTTAAAATACTTTAATGTCTCTACAAAAAAGGGAAGGATTATTATTTCATTTTTTTTTTCAGGCTGCTTAGGAGACTGGTTGCTCGATTGGACAAATTTAGTGGAATAAGGCAAAAGCTGCTTGGGGTATTATGAACCCTTTATCCTAATTTCTGGCTCTCAAATCCATATAGGAAAACAAATTCTCAATGACCCTTTTATTAGTGTGCATGTGAATGATAAATTATTAAAATAGTTCTTGAATGTTCTCAGTCAGATCTATTCAGCTCTTCTGAAGCTAGGTAATAACATTTCTTCCACATTGAAACCACATTTTAGAAGTGTCCTTGTCCTAATTTAATTCTGTGTGTCCTCGCTTCACAGACCTCTGTGAAACAAAGGTCCATGCTATAATAGTTCCTTTTTTCCTGTCCTAACCAGCTACTTTTTTGTGCCATTACTTTTGTCTGTTGTTTTCACAATTCTTTACATTTCACTCTAACCCTGTAAAAGTCTCTTTAGCAAAGCATTTTACTTTTTAAAGGATTATCTAGGAACACTTACGTCTGTGAATCTAAATAACCAGACATTTTAAATGGTTGTTGTCATTGTTGTTTTGCCATCTTAAGAAAATATGGTAATTCGGTTACTAGAATGATCATAAGGCAAAAGGATAGGATGGATATGTTTACTCTGGTACAGTACATGAAAATTGCCGTAAACAGCAACCCTGAAAATGAACGTAAATATGCAACTCTGTATCAATGCTGGAGATAGATTAGTGAGCACAAAAATAAAAAAAAATTGTAATATTTACCCCTAAATCAAAATTCAATTTATCATCAATAGTTGAAATATTAAAATATTTTCAAATAGTAATATTGAATTACCTAAATCAAATATTTGTAAATATTGAATTACTGGGGGCAAGTTGGAAGGAAATCTGAGAATGGGAACATCTAGTCTTCACTTTGCTTCATGCTTCTGCCTAAACCCATGGGGAGAGCAAAGTTCCTTCCAGGAGAAAATACAGAGTTGTGGGGACAAAAGGGAGAGTCTGGCATTCAGAAGATCACCTGCCATTTAGGTGCAGAATAACCAAATGGAAGTAAACCAATTATTTGCATTAGTGTTCTGCTCTATATTTTTCACCTCCAAATAGGCTGATAATTAAATTGGGAATAAAGCATGGAAGGAATAAAAGACTCATTCCGGCCTTGTGTTTTCCAAGACAGTTTGCTGGACACATGCATTTTTCTGGGATGTTAGGATGAGTGCTCAGATTAATAAAGTGTGCGTCGGTTCTCCTTTAGCTATAAATTCTTGTCTGTGTGTTCCACAGGTCATTACCTCAGAGGAATAGCAGGTAAAAGGCATCCAGAACCCTTGTTCTTACCCCAAAGCCCTTCAAATGTCTTGCTGCCAAGCTTTTGCTCATCCTGTCTTTTCTAGCTGGAATGCCTATCAGTCCTATCCATTCGTTAGAGACCCCTTCAATCATGAACTCTTCCCAACTCTTCCTTCCACAGAGTACATACAACCTTATAGATTTTTTTCTGGTGACATTTACAAAACATTTTATTACATGTATTTTTATAAACTTTACTTTTCAGAGCTGTTTTAGGTTCACAGGAAAATTAAGCAGAAAAATACAGATGTCTAATATACCGAGGTCCCTGCCCCAGCCTCCCCCACTATCAACAACCAGTACCAAAGTAGTGTATTTGTTATAATCCATGAACCTTCCCTGACACATCATCATCATTTAAAGTTCATAATTTACCTTAGGATTCGCTCTTGGCATGGTACATTCTATGAGTTTTTACAAATACATGATGATATGTATCCATCATTCTACTATCACAGAGAATAGTTTCACTGCCCTAAAAATATGTATTTATTCATTGTCTTGCTGCTTTTACTAGAATATAAGGTTCCTAAGGGGAGAGGCTGAATTTTATTGATCACAGTAGTCCCTGCAGTGAAATGTGCTGTAGCCTGTGAAAAGTTAAGAATTAAAAATGTTATTTAATTGGTTATTTGCAGTGACCTTAATATAGAAAGAAAAAGCTGAAACTTGTATGCAGCTTAGATCTGTTGAAATGCAACCGTGCTCCTTATAAAAGCAACCCACTGACTCTTATCAACTTGAGAATAAAATTCTCCCACACCTTATTTAAAGCCTAGTGGGACTCTCACAATGCCTATGTCAGAGAATCAAGACTGTCCATTTTAAAATGAAACATTTTATGTAACCTTATCCATATTTTAAGGTTGTTGAGGCTAATCTACAAAAGGGAATAAAATTGCTGAAAAAAAATGCATTATCTTTTATTTTTAACTTTCCCCCCACCTCATGACTGCCACAGATCTGACCTTGACATTTTATATTCCATAAAATGAAAAAGACTTATTATACATCTTCTGTAATGGCCTAAGTACATAAAGATTATGCTGAAAAGATGATACCATTATGGAGCTTACTTGAGATGTAGCACAGGAATTTTGTTCCATGCAGCTTGGTTTTTCCAATTATTTGTGTAATTATTTGTGTAATTTTGTTCCATGCAGCTTGTTTTTTCCAATTATTTGTGTAAATATTTAGATATTCTGTGCCTTTCAAATTAAAGACTACTCTCTCAAATCTCTAAGGAATTTAAAGAAATATATACAATCAGTTGCCTATTCTTGAGGTAATAAAAATGTGCTTAATTTGGGGGTATTATGTATGACAATTTAGTAAACAAAATCCTATAGTTACAGCTAAATTAAATAAACTAAGCAAAAAGGGATAAATGTAAAGTCCTGAGTAACAGGCCAAAACTTAATGAAGAAAATATTACTTAACATTTGAAGCATCACTTAACTTTGTAAAACCTAGATATTATAGTTGATAATATATCCAAATTGAATGAACATTGTTAAGCATCTTATAAAATCACTAATACATTTAAGAGACACATTCATGGAAATGTAATAACTGTGATTAGAGAGGAGGTAACTCTTCTGTATTAGGCCTCCACTGCCGTAAAGAAATACCTGAGACTGGGTAACTTACAAGAAAAAAGATTGAATTGGCTCATGGTTCTGCAGGCTTTACAGGAAGCATGGTGCTGGCATCTCCTTCTGGAGAGGCCTCAGGGAGCTTCCAATCATGGCAGAAGGCAAACGGGAGCAGACACATCACATGGTGAAAACAGGAGCAAGAGAAAGAGGAGAGGTGCTACACACTTTTAAATGGCCAGATCTCATGTGAACTCCGAGCAAGAGCTCAATCATCACCAAGGGCATGGCTCATGCCATACATGAGGCATCCACCTCCATGATCCAAACACTTCCCACCAGGCCCCACCTGCAACAATAAGGATTACATCCCAACATGAGATTTGGGTGGGAACAAATATTTAAACTGTATCACCTACTTACTGAATAGTGTGTTTCATTTAGGGAGCTTTTGATAAGAATGCTATTATTCATGATGACTGACTTACTATGCAGAAAAAATATTTTTAATGAGTCTCTACCAACATATTACATCAAAATTAACTTTTTTACTAAATAGTATTGTATACCTCATAAGGGTAAGTCAAAATTTTAGGCAATGTCGTTGTGGTAGGCAGAAAAAAGTCTCCCCCAAAATGTCCATATCACAGTCCCAAGAATGAGTGAATACATAACTTCACATGGCAAAAGTGACTTTATAGCTGTGATTAAATTCAGGACCTTGGGATGAGGGGATTATCCTGGATTATTTGGATCTAATCACATGGGTTTTGTAAAGTGGAGAACATTTTCTGGTTGTGGTGAGAGAAAGAGATATGAAGACAAAGGCACAATCTGAGAACTGTTATGCTGCTGGCTTTGCAAATGGAGAAAAATGACCATGAGCAAAGGAATGCAGGAGGCCACTAAAAGCTGGAAAGGCAAGAAATGAACAGATTCTCCCCTTAGAGCTTCCAGAAAAGAATGTAGAGCTGCCAACACATTGATCTTGGCCAGTGAGACCCATGTTGGACTTCTGACTGTAGAATAATACATTTTCATTACTTTAAGCCACTAAATTTGTGATAATGTGTTACAGTGGGAATAGAAAACTAAATATAGCAGCTTATTATTCGGTGGGGGGAAGGGCTATGTAAAAGAATTACCCAATCACAAAGGTGAAAGGTGCTGTGAGGAAAAAATGACCAAAACTGTGTGGTCCTGTCCATATCCATTCAAGTCAATGAATTTATGACTCAGAAGGGTTAGACATTCCTGAGTGGTGATCTGGACAGTCCCAGAGGTGGAGTCAGGGGCTACTGAAGTACAATATTTATGTGGGAACTGTGTTAGTCAGAGTATAATCAAGGAATCAGAACCACTGTGAATTCAAGATTAGAAATGGACTATTTTAAGGAATTTTACTAGTAACTGAATTATGAGAAATTTCACAAATCAGTTAAGCTGAGAAATCAAACACGTTTAGTCACCAAAGAAGACCATGATGATGAGGATGGCAGTGGGAAGTTGCCGCCTTTGTGTGCCTGAAGCTAAGTTTCTGGTGAAGGGCCTGGGGCCACTGTTGAACAACAGGTCCCATAGTTAGGGAGAAGATCTGGCCACAAACTGGAGGAGACAGAGAACAACCTGAAACTTGCTAGCACCTATGCATTTCTGTCACCAGAGCTAACTACAACATTCAGGGAATAGAGGCTCCTGTCTCACTTCTGCAACCATATATTTTGTAAATTCCTCTTTTAACCAACTAGAACTCATTGCCATATAAACCTATACAGGGAAGGGGGTTTTGAGAAATGTAATTCCCAGTTTCACCAAGTTGAGGGAGAATAAGCCATCACCACAGGAACCATACTTTTAAAAGAGCACAGATGAAATTTTTATTGACAATATGGCATCTAGGATGGGTTTCGAGCATAAAAATGATGTCATATGAGAAACTACCTCATCGTTTTGTGTGCATCCTTCTGTATCTACCAACTCTGGTGTTAAGAGTAACTTCAAAGCATGTTAGTAAGTACACCCAATAGATAGGATGTTCAAACATGTTCTCAAATCCGATTGTAGGAGAACAAGCAGGAAAAATAATTTGCCGTGTCTTACAATTTCTTTATATTGCTGTTTTTAAGGATTTATGTTTCTTTCAAGTAGTTTTAGGTTCCAGAAAAAAATGAGCAGAAAGTATACAAAGTGCCCACATAACCCCACTCCTACACATTCAGAGGGTACCATTATGAACATCTCCCACCAGAGCAGTACATTCGTTACAAATTCTGAATCTACACTGACGCATCATTATTCCCCAGAGTCTGTAGTTTACACTGAGGTCCACTTTTGGATGTGTGTTCAATGGGTTTAGACAAACATATAATGACACCCAGGTGTAATGACATGCATCTGCCACTTTAGTATCACACAAAGTATTTTCACTGCCTGCCCTAAAAACCCTCCCTGCTCTGCCTATTCGTTGTTTCCAAGTTCTCATTGTTTTGAGTTAGATGATTTTAGAATATGCTAGAAGACATATACTTAAAGATTAAAACAGCATTAAATTGGTTGAAAGATTCAAAAAGTAGCTGAAATGGAAAAGTTAACTAAAAATTAGTGCTATATATACTTTAAAATACAGTAACTTGTCTTTTTTCACAGTAATTGATTTATTTTTAAGGGGGATTAATTGGAGAAAAGTCAGTTGTATATGGGTTGATAGGAATATATTGATGATGGCATTAAGAAAAGGGAAAGTTAGTAGTATCTTAATATATTGCTATTTCTTTGCATTTGCCTGCAGACAATCACTTTCGAGTATCAATTAGACATTAAAAATACTGGATATATTAGAAAATATCAACACTTTCTCCAGTAAGAATTATTTTGTTTTAAGATTTATGTGTTATTGGTTTTGGAAATTTTGTGGTGTGCTCAACTTAGTGTCCAAAACCAGCTGTTTGAAAACTAAGAAAATGTATTATTGTTTGTTTTGTACAAAATATTTAAAATTTTTTAGTATTATAAAGTTATGAAAATAAAATATCTTCAATTTTGTCTTTGCATTGTATTTTAATAACTACAATGTCAATGATTATGTGTATTTTAATGTGGGCTAACATTTCATGTGAGCATAGCAAAATTCCTAAAATATTTAGAGTAGTGGAGACTGTAGATATCAGTTGCATTGTAACCTCCTTGATGATTTGGATTATTCTATATTGATGCATGAAACATGTAAAGGAGATATCCCAAGGGTTTTTATTTAAACATCATAAGTAACATGGCCATCACTGATCATCCTATTCTGTATTTAACAATCAACAAATAAGACTTTCTTATCTTAGTAGCGTACTCTACATTATTTCCATAAAATAACTATTCTGGTAAAACAAAATATACAAAGTCATATGTGAGTTGAATTGATATTTTCTAGCCTACCATCAAAACATTCCATAATCCTATGTGTCACCTTTTTCAGTGCCATAAATATTAATGCTCTTTATTATGTTTTATAAACATATTTATATATGTATATATACAGTATATATATGTATATAAACTATATACTCTGTGTGTGTTTGTGTGTACTATAAGAGTGCAATCACTCCTACTCTTCCCAAAGCATTTTAGCTTCACTTAACAATAATTATGTTTGCTTTGGCAGGCACAGTGTGTTTTTTTGTTTTGTTTTGTTTTGTTTTGTTTAATGTCTCTGAAAAATTTTGAGAAGCACATGGACTCCTGGACCATCCAAAGGGCCTCACCCCTCCCCATTATATTTCTGTGAGCAAGCCACACATTTATGTTTCCTGTTAGGCATCTGTAGGAGTTTCAGTTTGCTGATCCCTTATCTACAGCATATCACCTACCACTCTTTCCTATAGCTTAGTTCTTGCGCATCCCCCTTAGGATCTGCTAACCTCTAAGCATCTTAAGGATATGGGTTATGTCTTATTCATCTTTGTATTCTCCAAAGTGCTTTACACAAAGGAGGCAGTCAATACAAATTTTTTGAAATAATCTTCAAGAAAGTGGGAAGCTGCTTCAGCATATATAAAGAATATTCCCTGAACATTTAAAGGATCAAAAGTAAATGTCGTAGTTCATAAAAACAGTGTTTTAGAAATGTAGCATTCTTTGATAACAAAATAATTACTTCTTATTAAATTGCCAAAAATGCCACCAAAATAACTGGCATTCCTTAGTTTTATTTTTTCCTGTAATCAAGATTTTTATTATTGGAGTCTAAGACTATTAGTTTTTCTTTAATTTTTATCAAAATACCAAATGTATACACTTCACAAAGTCAAATATTTCAATGACCATTCTTTTTAAAAAAAAAATAGCCTCCCTGATATGTGTGTGTGAGTGTGTGTGTGTGTACACGTCTGAATGTGTTCATGTATTTTTACCTCAAGGTAATGATAAAAATTTGATAAGAGCATAAGATGGACTATGAAGACCGGGTTCAGAAAAGGGATTTAAGAAAAGGAAAGCGCATTTGAAACCTCAGTCTCTTCAAATTCCATAACAATAAGTCCAACAATAAGTCCTAGACCATTTTGAAAATGTCATTAGTGGGTGTCAGATTATCTTTTGTCCCAGGCAAGAAGGCAAACAAATAGGGAACACCCATCATATGCATGTCAGGTCACGTATAACCCATGAAAAATCATTTGGGAAGCAAAGAGTTATTGTCGAATAACACAGACATTTGAAGACATTCTTATCCCTACAGACTTTTAGATTACAAGGACAGAATCAATCATAGGCATAATCACCAAAGAAAGCTCTTAAACAAAGACTTCCAACTCCATTAGAACCAGGCACGGAAACAAAGGTTTCTTATCTAACGCAACCTGTTTTGCTAGCCACAAAAATTTGTCATATTGTCTTATTGCCTTTTACATCATTCAAATTACTTTTAAAAGAATGGAGATAACAACACAATGTAAATTACTCCAAGGGTGGAAAATATATGCCTTGGTAACTGTCTTACCAAGGATATTTTAGAATATGGTTATATGCTACACACATATATACAAGCAATGCTTCAAAAAGACATATTTAAACTTTGCAATCAATTATTTTCTTCTCATGACTTTACATTTTAATGCCAAACTTTCTCTCTCATACATAAAAGAATCACCAAGGCCCTTAAAGAATCACCATGATGGAGTTTGTGTCTATGACATCAGCATAGACAGATAAAATGTGACAATAATTTATCAAATAGTTTGGCTGGGTACCATACACACACTTCTAGAAAGCAATTTCTGTTCCTCAAATTGCAGTATTTTAGTTGCTTATTTTATAACTTACCTTGATAGGTTATAAAATTAGAAAAAAATCAAATAAAACTCTCTAGGCACTGAGACTCATGCTTGCAATTCCAGCACTTTGGGAGCCCCAGGCAGAACAATTCTTTGAGGCCAGGAGTGTGAGATCATCCTGGGCACCTGCACAACACAGTAGATCCCATCTCTACAAAGTATTTTTTAAAAAATAGCCAGGTAGCCAAGTGTGGTGGCACATGCCTGTAGTTCCAGCTACTAGGGAGGCTGAGATGGGAGGACTGATTGAGCTCAGGAGATCAAGGCTGCAGTGAGTTTTGATTCCACTACTGCACTCAAGTCTGGGTGGAGTGTGAGACTCTATCTGGAAAAAAAAAAAAAAAAAAAAGAAAAAGAAAGACTTGCTATTTCTATTGTGTCAGATATCTGAAAGTTTATAAAATGGTAACACAGTATGTTTACATACTGTCTTTTTGTTTATTTGTTCATTTGTTTTTTGAGACAGAGTCTCACTCTGTCACTGAGACTGGAGTGCAGTGGTACGATCTCAGCTCACTGCAACGTTCGCCTCCTGGGTTCAAGCAATTCTCCTGCCTCAGCCCCCAAAGTAGCTGGAATTACAGGCACCTACCACCATGCCTGGCTAATTTTTGTATTTTTAGTAGAGATGGGGTTTCACCATGATGGGCAGACTGGTCCTGAACCCCCGACCTCAAGTGATCTGCTCACTTCAGCCTCTCAAAGTTCTGGGATTACTGGTGTGAGCCACCACGCTCGGCCTGTCCTTTTTATCTAGTATGTTTTCAGTTTAAAAGTTAAACACAGAAATAGCAAGCAAAGAATTTTAAAGTCACATTATTATTACACTTGATGATCATAAAGGTGATGAAACCTTCATGGAAAGACATTCAGTATCCACATAAATATCATGCTAATTTGTTTTCTTTATTACCATTAACTAGGTATAAATTCTTAATGAGAAAATACTTTTAATGCTTTTTGTTTGCAAGTCTATGGAATTTATTAACTTCTTCATATAGAAAATGTCTAAGGTGAGAAAATGTCTCTTGATTATGTGTAGTTTGTCAACTCAGTGCACTTTACCAAGTCTACTTTTGCGAATATGCAGCCAAACTGTAGAGGGAAGTTTTAATCAATAGAGTTGATTATAGCTGCATTTTATTTTCAATTAGAAAGTTCAGTGATGTCTTCTTAGACTCCTACCTTGTAAATGCTGATTTCAAGGCCAACTTCCATTCCATTCAGGAGCTGAGTAGCATTTCAGATTCTATCATGTAGGGAAGGCTGCACTGTGGCTCTAAATAGTTACCTGAGTTTAATTTTTGGATCTTCTTCTTGCTATGGGGGTATAACTTCTCCATGCCTCAGTTTCATTATCACAAATAGTGGAATAAAGAATATTATGTTGCATAATATTGTTTTGAGAATTAAATTTAATAATCCATATAAATTGAATGGGATAACGTGCTGTTCCAAAAGGTTTAGCTCCAACTTGAATAAATTACCTTGCGGCAATTTCTGAGCTCTAAATACTTTGTAGTATACCCTAATAATTTTCACACAGCTCTTCTCCACAAATAGAAAGAAGCGAAGGGCCTTGGTGAAATACATATTTGTTAGTTACATTTTTTAATTAATAAAGATATTTTACAATCCCACCAACAGTGTAAAAGTGTTCCTATTTCTCCACATCCTCACACTGTTGGTGGGATTGTAAACTAGTTCAACCATTATGGAAAACAGTATGGCGATTCCTCAAGGATCTAGAACTAGATGTACCATATGACCCAGCCATCCCATTACTGGGTATATACCCAAAGGATTATAAATTATGCTGCTATAAAGACACATGCACACGTATGTTTATTGCAGCACTATTCACAATAGCAAAGACTTGGAATCAACCCAAATGTCCATCAGTGACAGATTGGGTTAAGAAAATGTGGCACATATACACCATGGAATACTATGCAGCCATCAAAAAGGATGAGTTTGTGTCCTTTGTAGGGACCTGGATGCAGCTGGAAACCATCATTCTTAGCAAACTATCACAAGAACAGAAAACCAAACACCGCATGTTCTCACTCATAGGTGGGAACTGAACAATGAGATCACTTGGACTTGGGAAGGGGAACATCACACACCGGGGCCTATCATGGGGAGAGGGGAGGGGGGAAGGATTGCATTGGGAGTTATACCTGATGTAAATGACGAGTTGATGGGTGCTGACGAGTTGATGGGTGCAGCACAGCAACATGGCACAAGTATACATATGTAACAAACCTGCACGTTACGCACATGTACCCTAGAACTTAAAGTATAATAATAATAAATAAATTTTAAAAAAAGATATTTTATTGAATTTCAGAAACTTGGTACTTTTAAAAAATTTCCATCTCTGCTCACAAATCACCACTATACTTTCTAGAACAGTGGAAGTTAGGACTTCAAGATTGTCACTTATCTCCTTGTACCACATAGTGCAGAAATTCCTAACTCTGCCCACCACCTCTCTTCTGGCCATGACTATCAATTATTCTGTTATTCCAGCAGGGGACAATGACAGAATTGGGTAGGATGTTTAAGGAGATCAACTGTCCACAAGCCAAGCATACTATACTAAAGTAAGAGGAAGATCAATCCAAAATTCATGCCAATTACATTTTGAAATCATTGCATAATTTAGAACATATGTGAGTTTCTCTTTTGTATTTTTGTTTGATTCAGGACAAAGCTACTAAATTAAGTTTCTAGTCTCTGAGGAGCTCAGAAGTTTGGCAGAGGTCAAAAGCAGAGAATTCCTGAAATAAGACACTGAGGAACCACAGTGGAGGGTTGGGAGTTCAGTGCAACGCATCTGAGGATGAGAGACAGGACATCTCATGAGGGCCTGGAGTGCACCAGGCACTGGAGCAGGGGCTGCGGTGACAGCAGCTCCGTGACCCTTGGTGTGCTGAAGCTCTTGGGAATTCAGAGCAAAACTCAAAATTTAAAAACAGTGCCTTAAAGACTGGCAAGAAAGCCTGGAGTGTGGTAGCTTGCTATCTAAGAAAACTTGGAGTGTGGTGGTTTGCTAATCTAAGAAAACCTGGGGTATGGTAGTTTGCTACTCTATGATGTGTTTCTTCCCTCATCTTGATATTCTTAAATTCCTACATACCACTGAAAAAGCAAAGTGAACATGGCAGTGAGGAGGAGAAAGAAGAGTGCATGTCTCACATCTGAGAAAGGCGCACTTTAGTCTGGTTTCAAGATGCAAGAATGTAAGAATGCTGCCTTACAGAAAAAAAGAGAAAAAAAATCTTCCTCTCTTCTTTAGCACTTAAGAGTTGGGCACTTTTCTTACCTGAATCCCAAAAGAAACTCCTCAAGACCTATAAAATCTATGTTCCAATATCATCAGAAGTAACCAGTTTATGGACCGGGCTTATGCAGAGAAAATCTACCTCAGAGTGGTATCTGGTAATGTACACAGCTGCATAAAAACATTCGTTCTATTTTTTAGAGCAGGGCTGGCAAACTTTATCCATAAAGGAGTGTAGAACAAAAAACAGACTGTGGGGTTTGGCCTGCTGGCTGTCACTTGCCAATCCCCGCCTTAGAACAAAGCAATCGCTTTCTCAGCAGATGGTTTATCGTCAAAGAGTTCCAGCTTTTTTTAATAACTAAAATTTAATCCTTTTTCACAATGAAAGAAAATAATTTGAAAATTATATAAATGTTCTAAGAAATATAAAACAAATTAGTCATAATCACATAACTCATGAGTAACTACTTTTAACAATTGATTTTCTTTACAGAATTGTATTTATTCATATCTATCTACACATATTAAAATATGTTATAAACATAATTTAAATCCTATTCTTTCTACTTATCTACTGCACAATGAATTCTTCAAAAAAATCTCATATCATTTATGCATCTTTTGTTAAACCTTAATAATTATACCTCATAGATTCGTGTCTATTAATAATCTACCCTTCCACTAGATTGTCACCGGTTTAAAAGTAGAAGCTGTTTTATTCATTTTGGAAGTCTCATGCTTAGTGTTATGACTAGGGCACAGCAGGTACTCATGATTGAATACGTTTGAAATTTTAACAGTATAATTATCCTTTACACAATGTTATAGCTTACAGTTCTGGTCTTAGTTCAAAGAGAACACTCTCAAACTCATTACCTACTAATACCTAGCAACCGTTACACAGAAAGTAGGAATATCATGATTTTTGACTGTTAGTTCACTTTAGGGAGCTCATTACTTGAGAAAAATAGTATAGTTAGTCAATTCCCAAGGTTGTTTCAATCTTTCTTGTATTGCCTGAAAAGTGGCTTAACTTAAAATCATTTCCTTCAAATTGTTTCAAGTCAAATACTTCTGGAAGACATTTCAGCTTCTACCTAAAATTTAATATTTGGTACTAAAGAGGATGATATATAATTTACAAAATAAACATTTGAAGATAGCTTTTTAAAATATGTTGGACCATTTTCCTGTGATAAGCTAGGTTTACACAGGAATCCTATCCCACAAACTAAACACTAAGAGCTAAGATAAGTGTAAATTGTTTCAGCATGAAAATAAGTGCCCCTGCTTATGTTTTATCTATGAGTACAAACTAGTATGCATGTTTTTGCTGAAAAAAAATCACTTGCTAGCCCTCCAATAGTCAAAACAGGACTTTAATTTATCAGCTCAGTTAAAGTGTTTGATTCACTGGTCATTTTATACTAATCTCAATATTATTTTTCAAAATAACCTCTATTTTGGAAAACTAGGTAAGAAGTCATCCTGATCATTATAACTCAATTCTGTTTTGCTCAGCTCCTTTTTAATAAGATAAAAGCTAAGTAAGTGGGAGGTGTGGTACAGGAGCTTCATCCCTGGAAACTTGTGAAGTTGGCATCTGTGCAGATTCACTGATAGTTGCTTACACACTCTGTAAAATAGAGAACTGTATTTCCCAGGCTCCCATGTGAATTGGCTTCTGTGTTGGTTATGTGAAATATTGAAGGGTGGGAAAAGAATAGAAGTCAGGGCAAGTCTTCTCACTATGGCATCTTTCTAGTGGCTGGGGAATCATCTACAACTTCCACTACTGCTTAGAATTCCCTTCCCCATCTCTTATGCCCCAGTTCTCAACAAGTAGCCCTCACTGTGATTCTAGCTACATACGACATCCTTGAGTTCTAGGCTCTGTTAATGACATATTTCTTTCTTCCCATTCTCTTGTGCCCTTTACTGTATATTCCAATGTTTTATCTTACTGTCCTTAGGTGTGGATATTTTCTTCTGATCATCAATATCCAGTTCACTAATCCTTATTTTGGTTAATGCTCTCTCAAACCCACTTATTGAGTCTTAATTTTAGTTTTTATTCTATATTCCCAAATTTTCTATTGATTCTATTTCATAGATCTCAGTTCCCAGGTGAAATTCTTCATCTTGTTCTATATCTCATCAAACATATTATTTTATTATATCATTTATTTTAGAGTCCAATTAAATTCAGTGTCTAGATCACGTGGGCCTATTTCTACTATATGCATTTTCTTTCTGTTTTAACCCTTTGGTCTTGTCTTCTGTTATGACAAAATTTTTGTGTGCATAAAAAATGTTGATTCTGAATTCTTATAAGTATAATTTGAAGTTCTTAGGATATTAGAACTCTCTATATTGAATTTCCGTTTGCTCTAGCAGAAAGTTAATGAAGGAGCTGATAACCTTAAATTGATAGAGTATTGAACTAATTCAAACATATATTTCATGATTTTTGAAGGGTATTTTATTTCTAGTTTGCCTTTACTTCCTCCAAGCTTTTTTAATACCTCACCCTATTTATCTCTTTATCTGTATCCTTTGAAACATCCCTTATAATATCCAGTGAAACTGAGCTCTTAGAGCCACTCTAGCAGTTTAATCAAAACCAAGGAGGTGGTTGTGGGATTCCTGATTTATAGCTGGTCAGTTAAAAGTCCAGATAAAACCACCTGGGCTTGCAGTTCGCATCAGGAGTTGGGGTCAGTCTTGTGGGACTGAACCTTCTACCTGTGGGATCTGATGGTAACACAGGTAGATAGTATTGGAATTGGAGGACACCCAGCCGGTACCTGCTGCAGATTTTATTGCTTGCTTGTTGGTAGGGGGAAAACAAACACACACATTTGGTCAGAGAAGTCTTCTGTGTTGATTGTGAAATGAGAGTGGAGGATTTTTTTTTTTTTTAATCACTCAGATTTTTTTCCCAAGATACAGATGTAAATTTTCAGTGATCCCCCAAAATCCTAGGCTGTTGATCAGTATCCATCCTCCTTGTGATTTCTAATCTGCAAGTTTGGTTTTTCCAGCCTTATGTGACTTCTGAAAGCTCTGTTCAGCTTTTCAGCCTCCTTCTTACTACTTTCCGCTCAGCTTCTGAGCCACTCGGCTGTGGCTTATCAATTGGAAAATGCCTCAAGAGGCAAAAAGTTGGGCTCACTTACCCATACAACCTTCTTACCTGCAACATTGACCTGTCTGGTTCTTGCTGATTTCCTAATCTATCTAGTCCCTTCACACATATTTCTAAAAGTGTTTTATCCAGATTTAGCAGTCATTCTTGGTTATGGAAGGGTTGTCTTAATATGTTAGTCCACAAAAATAGCCAAAATCAAAAATAACTGAATAAAAATAGATATCAAAAATAGAAAACAATAGAAACTTTTTTTAATCTAAAAGAAAACCACAAAATGAGAGATGTAAATCTAAAAATAGTTAAAATAAAAATAGCTAACTCTTTGTAATCACCAAGGTCACTTTGGAGGAAAATAAAATGATTACAGATCCAGATCATGGATAATACAAGATGAACTTGGAACATCTTGTTGCGCCAGAATAATGAAGAATAATAAAGTAAAAAAGTGTTCAAAGAATGATGGGGATAGAATAAACGAGTAAAGAAGCCAACTTGAATGTTTCATTTTGGCCAAATCTGAGATAACTTGAGGATCAATTAAAATGATGGTAGAAATAGATTACAAAGTAAGAATCCATTTGTACATGACAATATAAATAAAATACAGGTAAATAATTGGATGAGAAGGAAAAGCTCTTCTTTCAGTAGAGTGGCAACTCATAAATACAGAAAAAAAATGATAAGATTAGAAAATCACCAGTGAATACTAAAACTAGTGGATTAAAAACTTGGTGAGAAACAGAATATTTAAAACAAAGTATTTCTTCACCCAAAAATGTATTAATTACATAGGGATCAGTAATCTTAGAGTGCAGAAACCTAGTGGATACCACCTTAAATAAAAGATCTAAGTTAACATTGCTAATGTTAGGGAAAAACCAAACAAAACAAAACAAAACTGATGTTTCTCCTGATGCTGAGAAGGATAGATATATTTTGTGATATTCCTGCCAAAAATGCATAAGCTGATTCTAACAAGGAAATGTCAGACACATTCAAATTGAGGGACATTCCACAAAGTAACTGGCCTGTAGTTTTCAAAAACTATTAAGATCAAAAAAAGTGAAAGGCTATACAAGAGTAAATGAGTCTAAAGAGACATAGTAACTATCTGCAATGCATGATTCTAGAAGGCATTTTGTACTGGGAAAATAAACAGGTATTGGAACGATTGACCAAATTTGGATATAAACTGTGGACTAGATAACAGCATTATGTTTATGTTCAGTTTTCTGATTTTTGATAGTTAGGTGGGTTATGTAAAAGGATATTCTGGTTTTAAGAAATACACACTTAAGTGGTGTGTGTGTGTGTTTGTGTGTGTGTATGTGTGTGTGTCCATGCACATATATACAGACAGAGACAGAAGAAAGTAAATAGGGCAAAATATACCAACTTATTAAGCTAGGTAACAGGTATATTGGAGTTCCTTGTGTTATTTTGGAAGCTTTTCTATAAATTTGCAATTATATAAAAATTAAAAGCTTTCAACCAAACAAAAAACTAGATGACAATCTATTCCCAAAATTACAAAGTGTAATTGGGTACAATCCAACCACTGAGAGCAGCAAGAAGCCAGTTAGTTTTTGTAAATATGTAAGAGGAAGCAGGAGGAAAGAAAATAAAAACAATGTCCTGATTGAAAAATAGGCAACCAACAGTTCATAAGGGAAAAGCACACATGGCTCTTCAACATATGAAATTGTATTCGGTTGACTTCTTCAGAGAAATTGAAATTATATAGAGATATTTGGAATATTTTACAACACCATATGTGCTAAGAATGTGGAAAATTATGCATTCTCATATGTTACTGGTTAAAGACATGAAATGATACAATCCTACCATAGATATTGTATGGTACAATATCTAGTAAAATCACACATGAATTCACTTTGTGACCAACCAATCCTATTTCTAGGAATCCATCCAAATGATACACTACAAAAAATATTAAAAGATTTGAGGAGGGATCTGGCGAGATGGCCAAATAGGAACAGCTCTGGTCTGTAGCTCCCAGCAAGACCAATGCAGAATGTGGGTGATTTCTGCATTTCCAACTGAGGTACCCTGTTCATCACATTGGGACTGGTTAGGCAGTGGCTGCAGCCCACAGAGGGCAAGCAGAAGCAGGGTGGGGCATCGTCTCACCCAGCAAATGCAAGGAGCGGGAAGCCTCCCTTTCCCAGCCGAGAGAAGCCATAAGGGACTGTGCTGTGAGGGATGGTGCTATCCAGCGCAGATACTATGCTTTTCGCACAATTAAAAATACTAGAGAAGCAAGAGCAAAAAATTCAAAAGCTAGCAGAAGACAAGAAATAACTAAGATCAGAGCAGAACTGAAGGAGACAGAGATACAAAAAATCCTTCAAAAAATCAATGTATTCAGGAGTTGGTATTCTGAAGATTAACAAAATAGATAAGACCGCTAGCCTGACTAATAAGAAAAGAAAGAAGAATCAAATAGACACAATAAAAAATGATAAAGGGAATATCATCACTGATCCCACAGAAATATACACTACCATCTGAGTATACTATAAACACCTCTATGCAAATAAACTAGAAAATCTACAAGAAATGGATAAATTCACAGACACATACACCCTCCAAGACTAAAGCCAGAAAGAAGCTGAATTCCCGAATAGAACAATAACATGTTCTGAAATAGAGGCAGTGATTAATAGCTTACCAACTTAAAAAAGCTCAGGGACAGACAGATTCACAGCCAAATTCTGCCAGGGGTACAAGGGGGATCTGGTACCATTCCTTCTGAAACTATTCTAAACAATAAAGAGGGACTCCTCCCTAACTCATTTTATGAGGCCAGCTTCATCCTGATCCAAAACTTGGCAGAGACACAACAAAAAAATAAAATCTCAGGCCAATATCCCTTATGAACATCAGTGTGAAAATGCTCGATAAAATACTGGCAAACCGAATCTAGCAGCACATTAAAAAGCTTATCCACCACGATCAAGTCGGCTTCATCTCTGGGATGCAAGGCTGGTTCAACATAATCAAATCAATAAATGTAATCCATCACATAAACATAACCAATGACAAAACCCACATGATTATCTCAATAGATGCTGAAAAGGCCTTTGATAAAATTCAACAGCATGAAGGGCTCTCAATAAACTAGGTATTGATGGAAAAAACCTCTCAATAAACTAGGTATTGATGGAACATATCTCAAAATAATAAGAGTTGTTTATGACAAGCTCATAGCCAATATCATACTGAATGGGCAAAAGCTGGAAGCATTTCCTTTGGAAACCGGCACAAGACAAGGATGCCCTCTCTCACCACTCCTATTCAACATAGTATTGGAAGTTCTGGCCAGGGCAATCAGGTAAGAGAAAGAAAGAAACGGTATTCAAACAGGAAGAGAGGAAGTTAAACTGTCTCTGTTTGCAGATAATATGATTGTATATTTACAAAACCCCATCGCCTCAGCCCAAAAACTCCTTAGGCTGACAAGCAGCTTCAGCAAAGCCTCAAGATACAAAACCAGTGTGCAAAAATCACAAGCATTCTTGTACACCAATAATAGACAAGCAGAGAGCAAAATCATGACTGAACTCCAATTCACAATTGCTACAAAGAAAATAAAATACCTAAGAATACAACTTACAAAAAACATAAAGGACCTCTTCAAGGAGAACTACAAACCACTGCTCAAGGAAATAAGAGGACATAAACAAATGGAAAGAAATCCCATGCTCATGAATAGGAAGAATTAATATCATGAAAATGGCCATACTGCCCAAAGTTATTTATAGATTCAATGATATTCCCACCAAGTTATCACTGACTTTGTTTACAGAGCTAGAAAAAAGTACTTTAAATTTCATATGGAACCAAAAAAAAAAAGCCTGTATAGCCAAAACAATCCTAAGCATAAAGAACAAAGCTGGAGGCATCACACTACCTGACTTCAAACTATACTACAAGGCTACTGTAACCAAAACAGCATGGTACCAGTACCAAAACAGATATATAGACCAATGGAACAGAACAGAGGCCTCAGAAGTAACACCACACCATCTGATATTTGACAAACCTGACAAAAACAAGCAATGGGGAAAGGATTTCCTGTTTAATTAACTCAAGATGGATTAAAGACTTAAATGTCAAACCTAAAACCATAAAAACCCAAGAAGAAAATCTAGGCAATACCATTCAAGACATAGGCATGGGCAAAGACTTCATGACTAAAACAACAAAAGCAATTGCAACAAAAGCCAACATTGTCAAATGAAATCTAACTAAACTAAAGATCTTCTGTTCAGCAAAAGAAACTATAATCAGAGTGAGCAGGCAACCTACAGAATGGGAGAAAAATTCTGTAATCTGTCTATCTGACAAAGGTCTAAAATCCAGAAATTACAAGGAACTTAAACAAATTTACAAGAATAAAAACAAACAACCCCATCAAAAAGTGGGTGAAGGATGTGAACAGACACTTCTCAAAAGAAAATATTTATGTGGCCAACACACCTATGAACAAAAAGCTCATCATCACTGATCATTAGAGAAATGCAAATCAAAACCACAATGAGATACCATCTCATGCCAGTTAGAATGATGATCATTAAAAAGTCAGGAAACAACAGATGCTGGAGAGGATGTGGAGAAATAGGAACATTTTACACTGTTGATGGGAGTGTATATTAGTTCAACCATTGTGGTAGACAGTGTGGCGATTCCTCAAGGATCTAGAACCAGAAATAGCATTTGACCCAGCAATCCCATTACTGGGTATATACCCAAAAGATTATAAATCATTCCAGTATAAAGATATGTACACATGTATGTTTATTGCAGCACAATTTACAATAGCAAAGACTTGGAACCAACCCAAATGCCCATCAATGATAGACTGGATAAAGAAAATATGGCACATATACACCATGGAATACTATGCAGCCATAAAAAAGAATGAGTTCATGTCCTTTGCAGGGACATGGATGAAGCTGGAAGCCAGCATCCTTAGCAAACTAACTCAGGAAGAGAAAACCAAACACCACATGTTCTCACTCATAAGTGGGAGTTGAACAATGAGAACACAAGGACACAGAGAGGGGAACATCACACACTGGGGCCTGTTGGGGGTTGGGTGGAAAGGGGAGGGAGAGCATTAGGACAAATACATAAAGCATGTGGGACTTAAAACCTAGATGATGGGTTGATAGGTGCAGCAAACCACCATGGCACATGTATACCTATGTAACAGGCCTGCATGTTCAGCACATGTATCCCAGAACTTGAAGTTAAATTTTAAAAAAATTAAATTTAAAAAAAAATTTTAAAAAAGTTAAATTTTTAAAAAAATTAATAGGAAAACAAAAGAAATGCAAATTGAAATAGTATAACCAGCCTGGCATTATCTAATAAAGTTGACAATATGTTACTGTAAAAAAAAAAAAAAAAAAGAAAAAAAAAGAAAAATTTCCTCTAGCATGTCATTGCCTAATGTAGTAATTTTTCAGAATAATTTGAGAAATGATAAAGGTATTTTAAAAACACAGAAGAATTAAGCAGGAAAAAAAAGATTTGTTAACAAGGCCAATAAGTGCTAAATATTCATCAACAAAGAAATAGTTGAATAAATTAGCATCCATTCGCACAAACAATGGAGCATTATGATGCTTGAAAAAGAAAGAAGGTAGATCTCCATGTACTTTACACTATATTGTAGGTGACATATTTTTAGGTGAAAAAATACACAATTTGAAAAAAGTATGTGTTGTATACTGCTATTTATCTGAGTGAAGGAAATAATGTATTAACATACTTATTTACAGTAAAAAAGGGAAAGGGGGTGAGCAAAAAGTAAAGGAAAAAATGATTGGGTATAATGGGGCAGAGGGAAGAGGGAGAAGGAGACAGAACTATGAATATACAGTTGGCCCTCTGTAAACATGGGTTCCACATCTGTGAACTCAATCAACTGCGGATCAAAAATATTAGGAAAAAAATTGCACCTATACTGAATATGTACACACTTTTCTCTTGTCATTATTTCCTAAACATTACAGTGTAATAACTATTTACATAAGCACTTACATGTATTAGGTATCATACACAATCTAGAAATGACTTAAAGCCTATGGCAGGATGTGCATAAGTTATATGCAAAGAGTTTACCATTTTATATCAGGCACTTGAGCATCCTCAGAGTTTGATGCCATCAAGAGGTCCTGAAAACAATCCCCCAGGGACAGCAAGAAATGATTTTACCTTCTTTTGTATATTTGATAACATTAACTGTTACTAAAAGTGTATGTGTGTGTGTGTGCGTGTGTGTGTGTGTGCATGTGTGTGTGTGTGTCACAGAGAGAGAGAGAAGGACAGAGAAGTTATGTAGTCTAATAAGGCTTAATTAAATTATCATACAGAGGTTTATAGAAGAATTTTCAAAGGGTTACTCATAGTAGATTCCTGCAGTGGGGAGTAAGTTTAGTCTTGCAGAAGAAGAAGAGAAGGAAGGGAGTAGAAAAAGAGAATGTAAGAAAAAGAGAAACTGCCTTAAATTCAGTGGCCATTGGAAACACATAATAAAATAAAGCAAGGCAAACAGATAATATATGTGCCAGAGTCCTATTTATTAAAATCATATTTATATTCATAAACAGATATAAAAAAGAAATCAATGAAATAACCATGGCGATTTTTAAGGATAGTAGGATTTTAGATCATATATACTTTACTATTTATATGTGTGTTATTCCTTTTCCGAACAATCACATTGTACTATTTATAAATCTAGAAAAATATAATAAAGTGATTTTCATTCTAGAAAAAAAGAACTACTACATACTACTAAAGAATAACTAAAAGAGCAACATTCCAAAAGGAAAATGTGTCAGGGATGTCAACAGTCATTTAACAGATAAAATACAAAGAGTATTTTATTTATTTGTTTATACAAAGAGTATACAATTGGAAACATATTCAACTGTTTGATAATTAAGGAAATGCAAAATAAGGCAACAGATTGAGCACAGAGCAGGGGAGAGAGGGAGTCAAGAATTATTCCAAGGATACTGGCATGAGAAACTGGAAGAATAACTGGTTATTGGTGACAAGAAGAACAGCTTGAGGAGGAAGATGAGGAGTCTGGTCTTAAATTGAGATGTTTGTAAAACATCCAAGTGGAGAAGTCAACCTGTCAGTTGGATGTATGAGCCTAGAGTCTAGGAAAGAGTGTTTCCCACAAAGAAATAATATTTAAAGCCATGAACTTAGGTAAAATCATCAGGAAGTGATTTATTGTATAAAATATTTCCAAGGACTGAATCCTAGGGTGCTTTAGAGTCAGAATGTGGGGGAAAGTAGAGGAAGTAGCATCAAGAAATGTGTTGGATTAAAAGCAAAATCGGGAGATTGTGGATTCCTGAAAGAAAACCATTTCAGGAGAGAAATCATCTAAGTCAGTAGGACAATAACTGATAACTTATCATGGGATTTAGCAATATGAAGGTCAATAGAAAAAAGGACAATTTCAGGGAAGTAGTGGGGATGAAATCTATTTAGATGGGTTCAGGGAGTTAGAGAGAATGGGAGGAGAGGACCTGAGACAGTGAGGTTAGACAGCTCTGTGAAGAGTTTGGCTGCAATGGGGTGTTATGAAATGAAATAAATCAAGGGGGTTCTGTGTCAAGATAAAGTTTTTTTCTACAATGAGAGAAATTGTCTATAGGCCAGTGAAAATTACAAGTCACAGAAAAATTAATGATTAAGAAAATACTGGAGAAATTCCTGGAGTGGAGGTGAGGGAAGATGCAATGTAAGGTCTAAGGGAAAACATCAGCCTTAGTGAGGAGCACAGGCTGCTCACACAGAGTATATGGACAAAATATCAAGTCAGTGAGCAAATATAGGGTGGTCAGAGCTACTGAGATTTTTCTTATTACTTCAATTTCTTCAGTAAAATTAGCTGAGAGTGCATATGGGGTAGGAAATATTAGAAGTTTTAGTAAGAAAGGAATGAAATGTCCAGATAAAAACAATGAATAATATAATACCCAAACCATTTGATTTGACATGTTCCAGGCTGTGGGCCAATATTGAGGTCATGATATTTATTTTTTTAACCAGTCAAATGATTTCTTATTTATAGGTCTATACTGAAGGATCGACTGGATTCCGAATACATGGGCTCCAGAAAATACCTTCGTACCCTTTAGCTGCACATTTCACCATGAGGCAGAAGAAGATTCAATATTAAGTTGCTAATTAAGTAACTTTCTATAGGCATGGCTATCTTCAAAGTTTTAAAACCACATGAAGTAAATTATACGAATAAGCTAAATGCTTAAGCATTATAAGTGACACTATAACTTTTTCTATGCATTTTAATAACAAATGTATTGATTACCATTTACTGACAGATTTCCTCTAATTTGTACCCAGGGTGTCACAGAGAGAACATGTAAAGCTAGTCTGGTTTTCAAGAATAAACCTTTTCTATTGCAGATATTGACTCTCCAGACCATACATGGAGAGGCTCATATCCTCATATTGTTGAAATCAAAGGCTGGCATAGTCTTTATTTCTATATGCAAGCTTGGTCATACAAAAGGATCTTTGTCTTGACAGATATTTTCTCCTGCAGAAGTGCTTCATTTTGGTTATGGTTTGGATTTGGTTTACAATTTTTCCTTCAAAGTTTTTCTTCAGTAAGCCTACTGAACACGCTAATGTGATTACCTCATGTGAACACTTCAACCTGACTTGATACTTTAGGTCTGTACTATCCAACATGGTAGCCAACAAGTTGCTATAGAACACTTAGAATGTTCCTAGTGCAACGAAGGAACTGAATTTTCTATTTTCCTTAATTGTCATTCATTTAAATTTAAAAACAAATTATTTAAAAATATTTTTCCACTTAACATACTTTACTATTTTTGTAGAAGTTCAGCTCATATTAACCATTGAAAATTTAGCATATGAAGGGAGATGAGCTCTAGGGAAGAAAAAAGATTGTGATGAGCTATAAGTGTAAAACACTCGCTGGATTTGAAGATTTAGTATGAAAAAAAGAATAAAAAAGTCATCCTGATAATTTTTATATTGACTATTTATTGAAATACTAATCCCTTGAATAAAATGGTTTAAATAAAGCACATAATAAAATATTAAAATATTTTATTCAGTCATAAAGTACTTTAAGATAAAATTAAAACGTAAATAAATATATCTTGCTTCTTAAATGTAGCCAGTAGAAAATGCTAAATTACTTATTGCGGGCCACACATATATTTCTGGACAGCACTGTTCTGGTTTATTAAGCATAAAGTTGGTTCCAGATGAATAGGAAGGCTCATAGGTTATTACTGTTTTGCAACATCTTTCCCTCTGGTGAGGCAAAGAGCGTTACTTCAACCTTTCCAATCATTTACTCTCTGTGGCTTCGGAATTAACAAGG
Organism: Macaca fascicularis; assembly: GCF_037993035.2. Taxonomy (NCBI): domain Eukaryota; kingdom Metazoa; phylum Chordata; class Mammalia; order Primates; family Cercopithecidae; genus Macaca; species Macaca fascicularis. The sequence goes on from NC_088377.1 coordinate 155,070,692, forward strand.
AGAAGTTACATGATGAAGACTATCTAAGAGAATTGTCTAACAACACAGAGTATCAGAGAAAAGAGCAGGTATCCATTCTAGGGTAGGTTCAAAAAGGGCCTAAATCAGTATTTGTTGATATAGAAAATACCAGGAGGCATTGGAGAAATAAGCATTAATTTCCTGAATGTTTTCCAATAAATTTCTTAACTTCAAAGTCAGGAATACAACATATCTATAAGGCTAAGTTATAAGAGAAGTTTTTGTAACATGTGCATTCTAAGTCAAGCTGTTAAAAGACATATTGGCCCTTGTCATTTTTTTTTTTCTTTTTAATCACTACCTTTTCTTTTTCTTTTTTCATTCTTTGTCTTTCTTATTTCATTTTCTAATGAAACAGCAGAGTAGCATGACCAGCCTGGGCAAATTTATTGGAACGGAGAAGTTTTATTTGGCATCTTCTTTCTTAGTGATATTCTTCTTCCTTTTGGCAGTATGTCTAATGCCTAGAGCTACCCAAGGTCTCCATTTAAACTCCAACCAAAAACTACCTTTTCACAAGAGAATAATAAATCAACATGTGCCAATATATTTTCTGTCCATTTATTACTATCTCATGGGCATAATGCCTTATCCTAGTACAATAAAATTTTCAGGGTCCATGACAGGCAATTGGAGAATGTATATTGGGAATGTCAGAACTTTGGGACCAAACTCAGATTTTACCATTTTGACAGCTGTCTATTGCATCTACTGGGCGTATTAAGGCTCTGTTGGTCAGCTTTATTAAAACCAATTTAACTTATTGAATTCTTTTCCTGTTTGTCAAAGAAAAATGTATTCCAAAGCTCTGATTGAATGCAGTACTTTTCTACACAGAGGTAATAATTCATTTTCAAAATTCTCATATTCTCACAATTTCTTTTAAAAATACAGTGTGTGGATGCAGCAGTGCTGCACACTCTTCACTTAGTCAGTGTAAAAGTTTCTTGCAAATATTTGATGGGAGTCATATTTGAGTTAGCATAACTTTATTTATTCCCTGGTGCGTGGGATTTTATTGCTTGGGTCCATGTGGGATAGTCCTCAGAGTGATAGATGACTCACTGAAACAGCTGTGACCTGACAGAGTTCTTGCTGAAAATGCATTTTCTGTATAAATTTGATTTTTTTAAAAAACAATATCCATGATGTCATTGCAGTCTTCTAGTTCAGCTCTCCCTGGGGATGGAGTAACACTCCTTTACAGGTGGTGATGGAACAGATGGTCTCATGTGGACAGCATGAAGAGGAGGGAAGAAAGATGACAATATATAAGCATTTGTGGAGCTAAACAGCACACACAGTGGCCTATTTATTATTAAAGTTATGATGGACCCATTATGTGATGTCTTGAAATTCCTAGAAATGCCCCACTGGAGCTGGTAATCATCAGAGGATGCTCAGCAAGGCTGATCCTAGGCAAAACTGCAGGATGCCACATCAGCTTCACCTGACGAGACTCCTGTAGTGCTTTTCTGCCCCATGGCACACTCCCCTGTTGTCTTTTTTCATCCTTTCTAGAATGATCCTAACAACATCCTCAGCTTATCTGTTTTTCAGTTTCTTCATCACAAAAATAAATAAACAATACTTCATCTCTCGACATAGTTTATTTTTCTTTTGAGATGAGGTCTCACTATGTTACTCCTACCGTTGAACACTTTTTTTCTCCATGGCCTCCTAAAGTGCTGGGAGTACAGGCATGAGCCACTATGCTTGGCCTTAAGTATTAAGTAAGTTAATATGTGTAACTTTTAGAATGGTGGCTGTCTTATATATGTACTGAGAACATGTCATTTGTATTACTTGAGAAACAACAAATCAGAATTGCTTGACATGTAGCCTAGGCCCTTGCATCTGCTCATTGAACAAAATTAGATGGTTCAATTCTCTTTCTTTCCCATGCCCTCATCAAAACTTATTGGTCTTGTGTAGCATGTCATCAGAGGCTTTTTTTTTTTCTTTTGGTTCCAGATTTTTAAAAGCTACAAGCTAGCAGCTAATCACTGGATCTGAGGTATATATGAGTTCTTTGGGGACTGCACAGTTAAAAGTGTTTTAATTTAAACATCAGTATTTAGAAATTCATATATTTCTTATAAAATTATGATTTCTGATTTCCCTTGGAAAAAAATTTTTAAAAATTTGGCAACCATGGGCAGTGGCCCCACATGGGAACACACAGCTAGAACTAAATAGTAGTATTCCCTTTTTGATGCTGCATGGATCCTCCAATTCTCCAGTCTATACTACTTCTTATTTCTCCCTTCAGTCCAGCCTAATTCACTTTTCATTCTGGGCTCTGTGGATTTCTATGCTTGTGACCCAGGTGTCACAGTTGTCTTTCACAGAAGGCTTATTTGTGTCTTCATGAGAATGCTCTAAAGAAAAAAAAAAAGGAAATTTAGTCCAGATGTGGAAGGATGCTGTGCCATTTTTGTATAGTAAGACACTTAATTTTCGTTCTCTGAACATGTTCTGCTCTTGTTGCTTAATCTGTTAACTCACTTGACTTTTATTTAGTCATGGCAAGGTGTTAGATTTTATTCTAAGCATACAGAAGTCACTGAGGGATTTTAAGTAGAGGAGGGGTTAGTGCAATTTACATATTTAGGCCTTACTATGATTGCTGTGCAGAGGTTGGAAAGGGTGAATGAAAAGAAATGCGAAGCCAGTTAGGTAGTTTTTGGAGGTGTTAACAAAGAGAGGAGGATGGTAATTTGGACCAGGTCATGGAGTAGTTAAAAAAATAATAAAAAATAAGAAGAAAGAGGAAGGAAGAGAAGAAGAGGAAGAAGAAGGAGGAGGAGGAGGAGGAGGAGGAGGAAGAGGAGAGGGAGAGGGAGAAGGAGAAGGAGAAAGGGAGGAGGAGGAGGAGAGGGAGAGGGAGAGGGAGAAGGAGGAGAAAGGGAGGAGGAGGAGGAGGAGGAGGAGGAGGCGGCAGCAGGTGGGGAGTAGGAGTGTAATTCAATGAACTTTGAATAAAATGTTTCCTGTGGAAAATAAGGGCATAGTCTGGGCCTGGCCCAGCACCTGGCAAGTTTTTCCATTGGCTTGTTCTACTCTTGTCCCATCAATATTTTCCTTTTCTTTAAAACGCCAAGATTTTTCCACCCTCTAGACCTTTGCATTTGCTGTGACACTCATTCTAACATGTCACCCCAATGTCTGTCATTCTTATTCTAGCATAGCTCACTGCTAGTTTGTATCTCATCACAACATAAATCTTATCATTTATTGCCATTTAATATTTCTTGTATATTTATGTTGTTGATTGCTTGTACTTGATTTGTTTGTTTCCCCTGATCAAAAAAGTATAAGGTCAAAGACCAGGCTTTTTTCCTTTTTTTAGCCATAGACCAGGCTTTTTTCCTTTTTTTAGCCATATCCTGGGTCCCTAGGATGGTATCTAGTCCACTCACTTGTTTAATAATATTTGTTGTACGAATGAGATTTCATAGATATTTATTAAAATGTGAATGTGAGATATGAGAGAAAACAACATCAAAGGTGATTGTAGTTTTTGGTGGATAATTGGGTGGCTGGTAGTAACATATACATTGGGATTGTGGGGTCTGGGAAATCCACTATCTTGTGTGGAGGTACAGGCAGAATTAGAGTTCTGTTTTGGATTTTGTAGAAATTTTCTAGGGCTGCCATAACAAATACAACAGAAATGTATTTTAAGTGGGCAACTTAAAACAACAGAAATGTATTTTCTCTCATTCTGGAGATGAGAAGTCTGAAATTAAGTTGATGGCAGGGTTGTTTAAGTGCCAGAGAAGAAGAGAGATGTTCTCTAGAGAGAGGACTATGGGTTAGAAAAGCTCTCTCGTAAGTCCTCCAAACTTTGGTGGCAACTAAGATCAGACGTTAATAATAAAAGGTGAGAGGCATAGAAGACAGACATGGGAGCAAACAGACAGGCTGAGTAAACCAGAGGGAATGTAAAATGGGAGATATGACCTAGATGTGTGATCTAAGCATAAGAAAAGAACAAAATTCATTCATTCAGTCATGGCTTTCCAGAGTCTGTCTTGTTATTTCACAATGAAGCAAAGGGAATCCAGTATGGCCCAGCTTCCTTGGAATTAGCACATTGACTTTTAAAGATTCCAATATAGCAGCAGCTGACATTTCTACAGCTGTTGGTCCTCTTAGAAAGGTCTTACTGGTGTGGTAAACAATGGGTTCCATATTCCCACATCACACATAAAAAAGGAACTTAGATGTTGAGAATATGTTTGCTAAGGCAGTGGGAAGTTTCACAATGGTAGGTCAACTGCACTCCAACTTTTCTCAGCAGGAAGACCTTATGTTCAACTGAATCAGAACAGTTATACTATACTATTTCAGAGTGTTCACCAGTGTCTCGTAGAACAGGAAGGCAATCTTACAAATAGAGTACTGACAGTCACAAAGACAAATGTGAATGCTAGTGTCTAAATATTTTTTAGAATTTGGTAAGATCGGCATTCCAATACAATGCTGGAGGTATTTGGCAAACCAAGGTGTTCACTTTCCATTCGAACTCAGCCCACATACATTGGTCCACATCTGATATTGGGAGAAAGATAACTGCAAATCAAGGTAGGGCATTCTCAACGTCTTTTACTAAAACAAACCAGCAAATAAACCTGCAAAAACATAATTGGTATTTAAGCTGTACATGAGTAAGTTGCTCTAGTGGCTCTACCTGCCTTTTTCCTTTGAAATGGATCTGAACTAGGATACCCTCAGTAGTCTGGGCAAGTGAGGAGCCCACCAGATTAGAGGCATCCATCCATCCATTTACTCATTCATTCATGTGTTTATTTTTTCTTGTTTGCTTTTAAATTTTAGGTTGGAAGAGACGGCACTTCTGTACTCAAGGACCAATTTCATTACTCTAATATCATATAAGGGAACTGTTGCATCCTGGTTGCTTACTTCTACTTTCCATTTCTTAAGCATGTTATCAGGCTTACTAACAGTTTTAGTCCAGCAGACATAGATATGGCTTATCACATCTTCAATTTACATAATATATTTTGAGAACTCACCCCCTCATCCCATCATTACAACAAATTGCTTTTGTATATTAAAATTAGACTTTCATACATCATCTAATAAACAAACATTTGCACTATCCTTTGGTAGTATTTATCTGTAAAGAGTTCAATAATGATTAAGAGAAGACTTCTTAGAGAATAATATTGGGCAAATTACCTAACTCTCAGGGCTCAGATTCAACAACTGAAACGTGGAGAAAATAATACTATCCCTAATAGGACTGCAATGGTAATTAATTCAAGTAGTGTAGGAAGAGAAATTAATCTGGATCTGGCACATCACAATTACAATTACTAAAATTAGTGCCTCCACCTACCTAGTTGTGTGCCTTATTGCAAAGAAAAATTTAGAATTTTGATTTCTTAAAGAATTTGTGCTATGTATCTCAAAACTGCTGCATTTTGTCTCATATTTTAAAAATAATATAATATAGAAAAATTAGAGTTCTACTAGACTTCAGTCTACATGACATATTCATTTGTAAAGGAACACTGCAATTAAAGAAAGTATACTAAATATTTTAAAAGATTTTGACTAAAAGGTGAGCTGTAATTAAGGAGTGAGAATCAGACTCAAAATATTTAAGTGATACACAATCCAGTTACAATGAGTACCGCTAATATTTAGATTGTGTTCATCCAATATGTTTTTTTCATAAAATAGGACCAGAGTTCCTTGGAGTGATTCTAGATTGAGGGCAAGAAATGTGCAAACTGAGGCTAGACTATCTTCATATGATGCCACAAAGCAAAAGCAAATAAGTTATCAGACTACCAGGTTTGTGTCAAAGGACTCAAGAACTAACTTTAAGAGGCTCTCATTGGCCAAGGATGGGTTACTTTGAAATTCAGTAAGAATACTGATTTGCAATGTGGACTGACATATTTCTAATGTAGTTAAAACTATAGATTTAAAATGACACTAAAAATAAAAATTAAATTAAAATTCATTGATTAAATTTGGAAGACTGGAGAAAGTCATGTAAATTATAAAGGAAAGTAAAGCAAAAAAATCAATGCTTAGTTTTCCTATATGAATTGTAAGTATAAACAAATAACTGATGCAAGTTTCTTTTTATAAACATCTTCTAGCTAAGACAGGAAAGCAGAAACAATAGAATTACAAGATCGTAATTGTTTAACCTCTAGTGAATTAAATAAGCTGGGTAATGATCCCAATGGCTGCTGGCAACACACATACACACACACACACACACACCAGACATTATGTGTCTTCTGAAAGAATTATAGAACCCCCCAAAATGTCAAACTTAAGTCTGACCAATTCTCTACATCTAACCACCATTTTACAGTATATACAGGGAGCAGAGTAACATGTCAAAAAATATCTCAGGGACTCTATCGACAAAATCCAGTGTGTACGGAAAAAAACCTAAAGAAAAATGAACTGAATTCTTCAATAAATAAATTTCAACTAATTGAAATAAGCCAGACACAGAAAGAAAAATACTTGTGATCTAACTTGTATGTGGAATAAAAACAGAGTTAAAATACACAGATAGAGAATGAAACAGTGGTTAATGTGGTGGGGGTGGGGAAAAGAAAGTGGGAGATGTAGGCCAAAGAATACAAAGTAGCAGATGTATAGATGAGGTGTAGAGAGCTAGTGTACAATGTGAGAACTAACTGAATGAAATTGTATTCTATTACAGATTTCTGTTAAATGAGTAGATTTCAGCTGCTCTTGTCACACAACACACACACACACAAACACACACATACATACACAACCACACACCTGTTAACAATGTGAGATGGTAGACGTGTTAATCTGCTTCAGTTTAGTAACCATTTTATTATCTATGTGTATCCCATAACATCATGTTGTAAACCTCAAATATACACAATTTTATATATATATATATATACATTTTCAAGAGAAAAAAAGGTGTGGGAGAGGTTACAGGTACAAAGAGATTTAAAAGACATGTCAAGTTATTAAAATAGATGAGCCTTTAATAGCTTGAACGTAAAGTAAGAAAGTTAGAATGTAGGCGGGGCGCGGTGGCTCATGCCTGTAATCCCAGCATTTTGGGAAGCCGAGGCGGGCAGATCACCTGAGGTCGGGAGTTGGAGACCAGCCTGACCAACATGGAGAAACCACGTCTCTACTAAAAATATAAAATTAGCCAGGCGTGGTGGCACTTGCCTGTAATCCCAGTGAGGCTGAGGCAGGAGAATCGCTTGAATCTGGGAGGTGGAAGTTGCGGTGAGCCAAGATCACGCCATTGCACTCCAGCCTGGGCAACAAGAGTAAAACTCCGTCTCAAAAAAAAAAAAAAAAAAAAAAACTAGAATGTAAAGTAAAAATTTATTTCAGAAAATGAGTGTCCAAATTTAGTGCTTAATCTACTTAATGTTTTTCTAACTGTACATATTTCTTAATTCTTAGGAGTACAAAATTAAGCATTCACAAAAATAATTAGGAATAGTTTCTTTAATTATTTTGGAACAGAATTCCAATCATAACATGTAAATTGACTGCTTGATTTTTATGTATTTCACTTCTATTAATATATACATTTTCAGAAATATATCATGGTAAATGTGACTATCATTCATATATCAAGAGCTAAATAACGTTTACTCTTTGACTCAATTTCTTTCCAGGAATCTGTTGAAAGAAGGTAGATATTTCTATGAGAATGGATATAATATTTTATTAGTGTTATTAATAACACAATTTTTAAGATAACCTAGATTTCAAATGCAACAAAACAAATTATAGCTCTTTGTGGGGGTGTGTTTTGTAGTGTAGGGGAAATCTAATCCAAAACAAAACCTTCTCCCAACCCAGAAATCCTCTCTGCAAAGGTAGTAGAAAGGAAAACAACACTTTCATCACCAAATAAGCATTATACCAGAACACGCTGCCCACCACAGGCAATCTGCTAAGAGATTACAAAAACAGAAACCTTACCCTTTTACAACCAAGCAGATACAATCCATTACGTACATGTTTTTACGATAAACAGTAACTTGTTCTCAAATAAGAAGCTTTAACGTGCCACACATATTTTATCCTAAATTTACCTGGTAATTTGGGGTGATCATCTGTGTTATCTAACTGGCTTTATCCAGAAAAAAAATAAACATCTCATATCTTTGTGAAAGGAGGTTCCTTGGAGCAAGGTTCTCACCAACATTGGACTCCTATCTTTTCCTAGAAACTGGGAGATGGCAGTACTATCTTCCTTAATGTTTATGCTTCAAAGAGATAGCTCCCAGGTACTTGAGAAAGACATTCCTGGATCACAAAACTGAGGAAAAGCCTACCTTGTTTTTAAAAGGATTTATATACATTTCAAAGAGTGGAGAAAGATTTACAATCACAAGTTTTTCAAGTAAATGCTCTAAGAGAAAAGAGAAGAGAAAAGTCAATTTCCTTATTTTCAACATGTATAATAATTAAGCCTATTATCTCTAATTTTTATATGTTCTTAGAATAGCTATCAAAGTTTTTTAATAGTATGGTAGCAGGTTTGCAATAAATGTTAAGAAAACTTTTTGTTAAATTATATATGGGTTATATGCCAAATTTGCAAAACAAAACAAGCAAAATATATGTATATAAAAATAATGACCTAATGTTATCTATATTTGGAGAGTTATCTTTTATTTTAACTAGTTAATAATTTTTTCTCTAATTAAAGTAATATAAAATGATTTTATAACATTGAAGATACAACATAAAAAGGGTATTACCTTAGATAATTTTATTTTCCTCTATTTTCTGTTTTACCAACTTCTTCATTACCTGCAGGTATTAAATTTATAATAATCAAACTGTAAAAAATAAATTCTGTTCATACCAAAAAATAATTTCACTTTTGATACTTGAAAAATCAGACTTGAATACTAAATCAGAGGCATAGCCAATAATATAAACTGTTTCTATTTCTTACTTTATTAATTTTGACATAGGAGTTAAAAAGAAATTATTTAGGCAGATAGTGAAGGTAACGAAGTCCTTGGTAAGGTTTCCCTTTTAATAAAAAGCATCCCCCAAATTATTTCTTTTCTAACAAACAGCAGCCTGTAAAATTGAGCTGCAGACATAGACAAGCAAGCTGGAAGCTTGCACGGGTGAATGCTGTTAGCTCTTCCAATAGGAAAAGGATACCTGGGGGCGAGGCATGTCCAGCGTGGCAGCTCCTCCTTCTTTTTCCCTTGTGCACCACGTGTGAAGTAGGGAAGCAGACCAGTCTAGTAGAAAACCATTTGCAGAACAAGAAGATTATGCTAGTGTGGTCAACTTTGCCAGCTATGTAAACATCACAACAGGTCCTTGGGCCCTATGCAAATCAGACACCGTCTCCTCAAACCTATCTATAAAACCTTGTGTACTCTGCTGCAGGCCAGAAGTCCCACTTGGGCACCCCTCTCTCTCACAGGAGGGAGAGCTGTTCTCCTTTCTCCTTCTTTTATCTATTAAATCTCTCCTTCTAAACCCACTTCTTGTGTGTCCACAAACTCGATTTCTTTGGCGTAAGACTATGAACCTCAGATATTTATCCGAGACAACAATGCCACTTCAATTTTATACAAAATATAGAAAACCCATTATTTTTCATTGACTTTTTTAAAATTCAAAAACATGTTAATAACTTTTTGAATAAATAAAAGCTTTGGGGTGACAAAATTGTTCAGGAACTAAAAAGTAGTGATGGTCACACAACCCTGCAAAGGTACTAAATATTACTGAATTTTGTGAACCCTGAAAATTTGAGACAGGTCTCAGTTAATTTAGAAAGATTATTTTGCCAAGGTTGAGTATGCATGTCCATGAAGCAGCCTCAGGAAATCCTGATGATATGTGTCCAAGGTGGTTGGGACACAGCTTGGTTGTATACATTTTAGGGGGACATGAGTCATCAATCAATGTGTGTAAGAAGTACATTGGTCCTCCAGAAACGGGGGGACAACAACTTGAAGCCAGGAGGAGGCTTCCAGGTCACAGATAGGTGGGAAACAAATGGATGCATTATTTTGAGTTTCTGATGAGACTTTCCAAAGGAAGCAATTCGAATATGCATCTATCTCAGAGAGCAGAGCTATCTATGATTTTGAATAGAACGGGAGGCAGGTTTGCCCTAAGCAGTTCCCAGCGTGACTTTTCCCTTTAGCTTAGTACTTTTGGGACCCCCAACATTTTTCTTTCACATTTCCCTCCTTTCCTTTTCTTTCTTTTTTTTTTTTTTTTTTTTTGACAGAGTCTTGCTCTGTTGTCCAGGCTGGAGTGCAGTGGTACGATCTTGGCTCACTGCAATCTCTGCCTCCCAGGTTCACACCATTCTCCTGCCTCAGCCTCCCGAGTAGCTGGGACTACAGGCACCCGCCACTATGCTGGCTAATTTTTTGTATTTTTAGTAGAGACAGGGTTTCACCGTGTTAGCCAGGATGCTCTCGATCTCCTGACTTCGTGATTCACCCGCCTCGGCCTCCCAAAGTGCTGGGATTACAGGGGTGAGCCACCGCTTCCACCCTCCTTTTCTTTCTTAATATCTTTTGGAGAAAGCATTTTAGAAGAAAATGAGTCTCTGGTCTCAGGTTTCATCTGAACTTGCATGGTTAGGAAGGTTTATTCCTAGACAGGTAGGCCCTGAAAGCTCATTTTTAGAATGTTGTGAAGTCTCAGATCCTATGAAGAGAAAATAGCAGGACAAAGGGAGAAAAACAACAACAAACAAAAGAATGATCCTAGAACATTGATATAGATCTTATGTATGTAAATAGGTTGCTGAGTTTTTATTTTTTTATTTTTTGTAGTTTAAGTTGTCTAGTTTTAGTTCTCAGGGCTTTAAGAAAGCACAGCTTAGTTTTCAGTGATTCAAATTAGAAAAAAAAATGATGGAGATAGGAAAAGAAATAATAAAAAAAATTGAAAATATTATTTTGGAGACTTGTAGGTAGGAAAAAATAGAATTCAGCTCAAACTGTAGAAAATAATAAAAATTGAAAATCATTAGGCAAGGCTAGAATCTAACAACAGGTGTACTATAGTTTTGAAACATAAGTTTTCTCTCTCAAGTTCCCATTTTTATTTAAGACAAATCATGGTAGGACTGATTTGGTTTACTATACTTGGCCAGATTATTTGCATAAAGTGCAGAAAAAGTAATTATTTTTCACATAGGCTTTTTAAAATTAGCTTTCATGGAACTTTGTTTCATAGAAGACATCTCAGATAAGACTTTTTTAAAGCTCAGCTCAGCCATGGATTTGTGCCATCACATACCTACGAGTTGGGTGAATTTCTAGAGGAAATTCCTCTTGAGGTTCCAAGATATACCTGGGGCTCATGGACCTGTCAGAAAGTGACATTCTTTACTTACCACAGTTTAGAAACCCTGTACAGGGACTGTGTACATAGAACATGAGGCCAGTTTTCCCAAGGGCTTTAATTGACTCCATAAGTTGAGTTTGATTCCTTAAAGGAAAGCACACCATTCCAGTCAAAGCCTGGTTAAATAACGTTTCTCCAACTGTGTCCTGTTACTTATTAAAACAGATTCTTATTGCACTTGTGCAAATAACTGTATTGCCATAAGTTAAGAATACTCACAAATAGTTTCCAAATTCTGGAGAAATCAGATAGAGAGAAACAAATATGCCCCAAATTTTGTTCATAAAAGTATAGTCAATTGTTAAAAGTTGTCAATAACTCAAAAGTTTCAAGACTCTGAAAAACAAAACAAAGGATCAGCAATGTTTTAAGCAAAAAGTCAAAAAGATTAGTTCAGTCCATGCAATTAATTCTTGTTCTGCTTGATATTCATGAACACTTGAGCTCTCCATGAGTCCTGAAAGTTTTCCCTCTATTCTGATATCACAATCTCCAAGGTTATCAGAAACCTGCAACCAAGAGCACCAGTTAGAGTTTTAGAGTTGATTATAAAACCATATTCTAAAGAGGACCAAAACAACACAATTGTCCATGGATGACAAAAGGTTTTATGGCAGCCATAGTCAAAGAAACAATTGACAAGGAAATCTGTTACCTCTAAACTTACTGTTACACAGTAATTTTAACATAACAACTATGATTATTACTGATAATGTACACCAAGTTATATCAGAATTACAGAAATTTCCCATAATTTTGGAACACATACCAATAACATATTTATACAAATAAAGGCCAAAGAAAACTAAATACCCTTTCAAATTTGACAATGTTTCCCGTACAATTTTTGTAACAAACAAGCCAAATTATATCATTTTTGGACTTAAGGGAGCCTAATGTCTTAAAGGAATAATTAGGTCAAAAAAGACATAATTTATAATTTGATTTTGGAAAGTTTGTCAAATATCAAAGGTTTAAAACACTTGGTATCACAAAATAGGATCACAGGTCATTGTAAAATAAGTCATTCATTTAACCAAAGTGATAACTCAAGGATTTCAAAAAAGGTGAAAACCTTTATTCTTTGAGAAAGAAGACTTAAGTTTCCAAACAATACATCCTAATAAAAACAGCATGAAGCCAATTAAATTTGCTTTTCAAAATTTTATGAACAATCTATAAAATTTTAATCTTGACCACAAATTATAACTTTCAAAAGCCTTTTATATCCTTCACAATCTTTATTAAGGAGTTGGTTATGCTTCAAGAAATCCTTGTTAATCTAATACAGGGCCCCATATGCTGGTCTCACATTGGTGTGCCTTTGACATTAATGATTATTTTATAGAGAAACTGAACTTATTTTATTTCTCAAAATCAGCCTTTACAATCTCATGTGCCTACCACTTCCACAATAGCGCCTGGGCCTTGAGGAGTTGACTAGCTTCAATTTCTGGCCCTGTGTCTCAGGAATGAAGTTTATTTTGATTGGCATCTTCTTTGGGGCCTGAAAAATGAGGTTTTAACTGCTGTCAGTGTTTAAGATTTAGCAGGACTTGGTGTTCTTTATAGATGCAGGAGTCAAAGCCCTGTAACTCAATGTCACAAGGACTTTAGAAGCACTTACAGGATGATACACGTATGTAATAACCTTAATTGAAAAAAATTAAATCTCAGTTTCTTCCTAAGCAAACCAAAGTTAATAATAACGCCATAGAAATTATTTTGATAAAAATCTGTTAGGCCAGTTACCAAAAGGCAAAAGAAAAGACCTCCTGCAGTATGCAGAATACTATACAGGAAGAAAACATTTCCTTTCGACCTTTAAAAAAAGTGTCTTGTAAAAGGGGAGAGAAAGCTGAAAAACTGAGATGCAATAAAAGTTGAACTTTGGGTTAATAATAAAAATTAAAATCTCTTATAATTTATTAAGAGGTACCAACCCCTTAAGAATATTTCTTTGTTCCAACCAATAATTTAGTGTATAAGTGTTTTTATATCAAACCTAATCTCTAAAGGGAGTTATAATTTTCCTTTAATTATAAACAACTTGATCATATAAAAGTTTTTTTTTTTTTAATAAATCCTCTCATTGTGACTTACACACACCATTCATGACATACTTTGACTTTCTAGTTTATCCTGAACGTCTCTCTTTCTTAAACAACCAGTCATTTTATTTTAGGACTACATTTACCATGCAAGACTCTCTCTCATATAAAATTATTTATCTTTAAGCTTTCCTATCACAAAAACACCTCTTTATTTTTATAACTTTCTTTACATCTTTCTTATTTTCTAGCTCCTTTACCTTGTTTTATATATAAACTTTAAGCTTTGAATTAGACAAAACTTGTTCACCCTTTTCTAAAAGCACACACTTTTTTTTTTAAATCAAGAATGTTTTTCTACAATATATTTTTCTGGAAAATACACAAATAATAAAATATCTATTATTTAATTTAATATAAATTTATATTCTAAATTATGACAAGTTTATCTACAAGTATTCATCCCATTATATTTACCTAATTATTTCATTTTAATTGTTTACCTAAATTATTTATGAAAACTGTGATAGTCATGATTTAAAGTTATGAAACAACCATTGCAAAATTATAACAGAGACAGTGAAAATGATTTGACCTAATTGACTCCACCTTGCTTTTAACCTCTAAGCTGTCCTTGTTCCTTCCTGGGTGTAAGTCAAACTAACGTTGGGAGGAACTTAGTTTATAGTTTAGCTTTGAAACAAAGACAATACTAAAAATTATACAAGCAAAGATCATTCTGTTTTGGGCTGGGTTTATAGTTTTATAACCCGTATGCCAAATTTTGACACCTTATAGTATTTGCAGCAATAAGTATGAAATTGCTTGATTAATAAATGCAAGCAAAAATGTATGCTGGAAATTCTTAAGACATTTGTAATATTACTTTACCAATAATTTTAAAGCTAGCTTATTTATTAAATATTTTACTTAAGTTACATAAACTTGAAAAAACATTTGACTAGTCTTTTCTTTCTTCCTGATAAAACATTTAATTGAAGTGCTTTTATTTTCTTCAGGCAATTAACTAGAGCTCTTTATATATTTTCAATAGTGAAGCCATGTGTACACAATACATAAAAACATAGTCGTATTAGGCATGTTGATAGAAGTACATCTTATAGATTTCTAAGACCTCCTGTTTTTTTTCCTATCTTAAACTTACAAACTCTTGATAACCTGTTTCCTTACCCTGGCAGTTGTCAGCTAAATGGCCCTAAATCTGCATATAAAAGGAAACAACTCAGGTGAAAATCAGAGAGCAAAATTTACATCATAAGGTATGAAGAGAAAGTCTCCTGAGCTAAGGGAAATTGAAATGAATTAAATTGCCAATTGAATATAAAATTATAGAAGTCTATTTTAAAGGCCTTCAAATATACACACATATATATACATACACACATACAAAGATTCTATAGCTTTTACTTCAGTACGTAGGCAAGAGATTAATACAAATTCACCAGCTTTCAAAAAAAAAAATTAGATCCAAACAGTGGTTTTTATCTCAGTAGAAAAGTAATAGCTTATTTAAAGCACGCAGAAAAGAAAATAGAGAAAAGGGGACCTAGGAACTCTATAGTTGGCAGGTTGGTCTTAGGGCTCCTTTTTCTTAATGTAAATATGCATGGAGACCATATTACTTTCATTTTACTCTGGCAAGTAGTGGTGCCATAAAACCTACAGAATGCTGGAAAGGTCATTATCCTTGTTTTCTCCTCATTCTTGGATTGTTTCCTGCTTTTTTTTTTTTTTTTCTCTTTTTTCTTAAACAGAAGAACTGAGCTTTGGCCTAGGGGTTTGTGTGGTGGATCAATACGTGCTGCTTGTGGGTAGGACTCCACAGTTTGTAACCACTGAATCATTTCCACCCTCTTACATGTCTCAGTTTCTCTCTCCAGAGGTCTGTGACCTCTGAGAGGGCTCAAAATTCTGAGTGATCAGCCCTTATATGCATTTCCTGGACAAGCTACTTTTAAAATTAACTTTTGTTGGGGATATCCCAGCAGGGTCACTGCACTTTGCAGTGTGTTCCCACTCCCATAAGTCCCCTGGTGACCCAGGGGCACCTTTTAGCTGGGAGGAGTAAATGCCCTTTCCCTTCAGAAATGAGAAAACTCAGTCCTTCAGTTCCTCACACAAATGCACACAGGCAAACTGAATTAAGATTAAATTTGAGAGAGAGAACAATGGAGAGACTCTTTAGTATGCATTTGCAAACTAGAATTAGAATCCTTAAACAACAACTTCCTAGGACAGAAAAGAGAAAACACACACACACACAGCTAAGACCATTTCTTGTAAACTGTGGTCAGTCACCCGTAACTTTGTAGCTCTTGTCCACTGTTACACATGCCAAGGTCAAAGCCTCTCACAGTGCAAAGTAATCTCTGGTACCCCAAAGCTAAAAAGGATCAGGTCATGTAATACAGAAAAACAGAGCTTTAAACCTAAAAAGAATCTGCCCATGACTCTTGAAACTTCACAGAGAAAACAGAACACCCTGAAAGGGGTTGAGTGATGCCTTTGTTCTGAATTATTTAAAGGGGTTCAAGTCATGAGCAGCCTTCTCTAGATTTTTTGGTACTGCAGATGGCAAAAGGAGAAAGGAGGTAAAGGATCGAAGAAAGTAAACAAAATAACAATTTTTATTTCTTTTTTTTTGAGGCAGGAAGCAAACACAGAAACCAAATACATGGTTGTTTTCTCTTCTCTTTTTTTCTTTTTACTTTTGCAGCTGCTAGGAATTTTGGCCAAATTAGAAAGGCCTTGTTACCCATAATTTGACATTCTCACTCAGATTTGATCAAGTCAGGTAGAGCTGGTCAAATCCAATGGGAGAAAGAATAGAACAAATAACAAGAAACCCCAACAAAATGATCACTGAGCCTTATAATGGTAAGGAGA
Organism: Macaca fascicularis; assembly: GCF_037993035.2. Taxonomy (NCBI): domain Eukaryota; kingdom Metazoa; phylum Chordata; class Mammalia; order Primates; family Cercopithecidae; genus Macaca; species Macaca fascicularis. The sequence goes on from NC_088377.1 coordinate 155,087,089, forward strand.
AATTAAGACCAACTAGTTGTTAATCTTAACTGTAGCTAAGACAAACCCCAATTCAGTTACTTACCTAGGAATGGGTCTCAGGCTGAAGACTGCTCTCTACCATCCTAGAATCAGAAAAAATAATAATAATAATAATAATCTTCCCTGTTGGAAGCTACCTCAAACTCCGTAAAGGAGTTACCGGCCTTCCGTTGTCATGAAAACAGTAAAAACTTGGCCCCCTTGCGTTGGAAGCATGTAAAACTCCAAAAAAAGAGGAGTTGTACAGCAAAATAAACTTTAGCTCTTGACCAAATTTTGGGAAATCAAGGATTCTCTGGAGGGGGTGTGTTCAGACCTCAACAAATTGTCCTATTGGTTTGAGCCATAAAGTTAGCTTATGGTGGTACCAAAGACCAAAAGGAGATTTGCCAAAGGTCTGGGGAATCTCCACTCAGAATCCCTCAATGGTTACCACATGTGAACCCTGAAAATTTGGGACAGGTCTCAACTAATTTAGAAAGTTTATTTTTCCAAGGTTGAGGATGAGCACCTGTGACACAGCCTCAGGAAGTCCTGTTGACGTGTGCCCATGGTGGTTAGGACAGAGCTTGGCTTTATACATTTTAGGGAGACAGGAGACATCAATCAATATATGTAAGAAGTACATTGGTTCAATCCAGAAAGTCAGTGTATTATTCTGTTTTCACACTGCTGATAAAGACATACCCAAGACTGGGAAATTTACAAAAGAAAGATGTTTGATTGAACTTACAGTTCCATGTGGCTGGGGAAGCCTTACAATCATGTTGGAAGGCAGGGAGGAGCAAGTCACGTCTTACATGAACAGCAGCAGGCAAAAAGAGAGCTTGTGCGGAGAAACCACCATTTTTAAAACCATCAGATCTCATGAGACCCATTCACTGTCACGAGAAGAGCACAGGAAAGACTCACCCCTGTGATTCAATCATCTTCCACTGGTCCCTCCCACAACACGTGGGAATTTTGAAAGCTACAAGATGAGACTTGGGTGGCTACACAGAGCCAAACCATATCAGGCAGAGACAACTTGAAGCAAGGAGGGGGCTTCCAGGTCCCAGGTAGGTGAGAGACAAATGGTTGCATTCTTTTGAGTTTCTGATTAGCCTTTCCAAAGGAGGTAACCAAAATCTTCATCTATCTCAATGAGCAGAGGGATGATTTTGAATAGAATGGGAGGCAGGTTTTCCTTGAGTAGTTACCAGCTTGACTTTTTCTTTTAATTTAGTAATTGTGGGGCCCCAGGATGTTCCTTTCCCTAGTGTATACTCTAAAACAGTAAATTTTATATTGTGTGTTTCACCATGATTAAAAAAAAAAAAAAACCTCACCATAAAGAACAAAGAAAAAAAGACGAAAAGGCATCTATGTAGAGGACTACGTGCTCGCAAACGAGACGTTACCGATAAGTCCTGCTCTTGCAAACGAAGCAGGGCGTTCCTTCCCTGCAAACAGGGAGAACAAAGGAGCCAGCTGCAAACAGCAGACCCTGGGGGCTGATTTATGTGTAAACATCTTGAAAATCCAGAAAGTCAGGGAACCGTCAGAAAAACAACAATGTGTCTTGTGACTTGGCAACATTCCACAAACGACTGTATAAAATAAAGCAGAGCGTGTCGTTTGAGGCGGTTGCCATGTTTGTCTCGTCCTGTGTTGTCTTGTGTGTTCATTCCTTTGTTTAGGAAACACATGGACCCCAACACATGGACCCCAACACATCTACAACAAGAATGATTTTTTCTAGGCATCTTAAAGATCAAATGATAAAGCAGGGTAAAAACAGTGCATATTTCAAATAATTTTATCTACAATTATATTTTGCCCTAGAGACAGCTAGTTTAAATCTAGCATAGTTTTAGGTTGTTAATAAGCATTGGATGAGTGTGGAAAAGAAGGAATAAAATCATTAACATGTAGTATATTTTTAACATTAAAAAGCAAAGCAAGATTTTAAAGAATCAGGAAAAATATAACAGCATTAATTTTGCAAATTTAACCTCCCCTCCCCTTCCTTCCCTGCTTCTCTCCTCCCCTCCCCTCCCCTCTTCTCTCCTTTCCTGTCCTGAAACTGTTAAGCAACCTAGCAATGCGGTTACTTTTCCCATCTGAGCTTTCATGAACTGGAATCATCTGAAACAAAACTCCCAGCCTCAAGGATATAATTATCTGGAAATTGAACCATAAGTGTTTAGCCTAAACCTTAACAATGCAGCAACAAACAGTGTTCTATAACATGGTATCAAATTCTCAAATAACCCCGTCTCTACTAAAAAATACAAAAAACTAGCCGGGCGAGGTGGCGGGCGCCTGTAGTCCCAGCTACTCAGGAGGCTGAGACAGGAGAATGGCATAAACCCGGGAGGCGGAGCTTGCAGTGAGCTGAGATCTGGCCACTGCACTCCAGCCTGGGCGACAGAGTGAGACTCCGTCTCAAAAATAAAAAAATAAAAAAATAAAAAAATAAAAAAATAAAAAAATTCTCAAATAAAATGCTCTTAGAGGACTAGAAATTTCTACATATTAAAAAGTTAATATTTTTATCACAAAAAATATAACTGGCCTTTTTTACTTTCTGAAACTCAAACTGAGAAAAAAAATTGTTAGTTTCTAACAAATTATATAAAATTGATTTGCAGGGGTGGCTAAAGTTCTTATTAAGAACAGTTCATTCCCAGCTTGCAAAATTTCTGTTTAATAGATGTTTTTCTGCCAAAGAATTTATTGCATATTGTAATTGGTACATATAACTCTATACCAACAATGGCACATTAATTATTTTTATATGAATTATCTAATTTTTCTACCTATGTTAATCAACATATTTGGATAATTTCAATATCCACTTTGGTTTTTAATTATATAAATTCATAATATAAACAATCTTTTGTCTGGCCCTTAACTGCATAATGTTACCTTACTTGATTTTATAAATAAATGTGTTAGGTAGACAGGGCAGACATTACTGTCCTTGCTTTTTTTCTCTCCAGAAGAAACAGTTTCAGATTTTATCTTCTATAAAGTAGCCCCAAAGACTCAGTCCCACTCTAGAACTCTTTATTACATTATCAGTTCTAATTCTAGGATTCACTCCTTGTTTGTTTTTGTTTGGTGTTGTAAGAAACATTTTCAATGACTTCAAAGCAACATATCTTTATCACTAAAAGTCTGGAAATAGAGAACTGTGATAAGAATATAAGACTCAGCTTTAACCTCATCACTTAGAGAATAATTAAAACTGATAATTATTTTTGGAAGAAGCCCACTAGCAGCCTTTTTATATAATCCTAGAGAGATCAAAATTGACACATATATGGTATGTCAAAAAATGGGCATAAAAACCAAACGAAACTTCCATCTACTTCAAGTTTAAAAGTGTCTCTGGTAAATATTGTCAATTCAAAACATAAACTTCCTACCAGTTCCGCTTAAGATGTTTCCCTCCTTCCATTCCAAAGTGACTTTTGAGGTCAGAAGTAAGTTTTTGTATCCTTTTGCATTGTAGGGAAGATTCTAAAGGATTTTCCTCTTTCTGGAGGCTCCTTCTGACCTCCAATTGAAGTATATCTCATTCATCCTGTTAGCACCTTGCTGAGACCAGCTCAGCTGGGGAGACCCTAACTCAGTGGCGCTAGAGAATTAAAGACACACACACAGAAATATAGAGGTGTGGAGTGGGAAATCAGGGTCCCACAGCCTTCAGAGCTGAGAGCCTCGAACAGAGATTTACCCATGTGTTTATTAACAGCAAGCCAGTGATAAGCATTGTTTCTATAGATTATAGATTAACTAAAAGTATTTCTTATGGGAAACAAAGGGATGGGCCAAAATAAAGGGATGGGTTTGGCTAGTTATCTGCAGCAGAAACATGTCCTTAAGGCACAGATTGCTCATGCTATTGTTTGTGGTTTAAGAACACCTTAAAGCAGTTTTCCGCCCTGGGTGGGCCAGGTATTCCTTGCCCTCATTCCGGTAAACCCACAATCTTCCAGCGTGCACATCATGGCCATCACGAACATGTCACAGTGCTGCAGAGATTTTGTTTATGGCCAGTTTTGGGGCCAGTTTATGGCAAGATTTTGGGGGGCCTGTTCCCAACAGCACCTAACACACAGCAGCTCATGCAACTCCTGGACTATTCTCTTCTATTCTCTTGGCCACTTCCAGAAAGCACTTACATGTCTCTTCCCAAGTAGACCCATAAGTTTGGCTCTTGATGGACCTGCTCTAGTGCAGCCACATCCTTCATCAGAGTATCAGTCCAAGGTTATCCACCCCTCTCTTGAGCAACCAGTCAGGTACCAAATCTTCCACTAGGTGACATAAGAAATAGACCTCCTCCACAATATGCCAATGTATTGGGTTTGCTAATAATCACACTATTTCTAAACTGCTGTTTATCCTCATATTGGCTTGTTGTGTTTCTCAAAGGCTTGACTTTTTCTTTCCCTGAGAAGTGAGGAGTAATCTCTCCGTGCTTTAGAATCTTCCTATATTATTATGTTGATATCAGCATGATTCCTTGTGTGGAGGAAGGATAATCATATCAGATAACTTGTTCTTGGCTGATTCTCTCCCGTAAATCTTCTGAGTCTTGGAAGAGCATCCTTTTACCCTTTTCTCTCTCACTGCCTTTATATCATATACAGGCATCTTTCACTTTATACAGATGCAGGGTACCATAAAAATGACAATGCAAAACAAGATCATGCAAAGCAATCTTAATAATCAAAGGGAAAATTGTGATTGCTCCCTGGCATTTAAAAATTTATGTTAAAATATCAAAAGCTTTTTATTGTCAATTACAAATGTATAGGAATGATAACAATAATAAAGCTGTTTTTCATTTAGCACAGTGTAAATGAAAAAAAATCGGAAACATTGAGACCTAAAATGTTTTATTTATTTGTTAAAAAAATAAAAAATAACAACAACAACAACAACAACAACAACAAAAACAAAAAGAAAACTTGAGTAGTTTGGACAGATTGTCTTATTTTACTTATCATAACTTATGATAATTAGTGAACACTTTTACCATGCCTTCAAAATTGTTATATTTCTTTCTAAGTATGGAACAGCTCCAACATTTTCTCCTTTGTGACCTCGATGTCATGAAATATCTTCAAGAGTTCCTTTAATGTGAAGATTTCTGCTGGTGTCAGTTCCTCTGGGACATCTTCATCCTTTTTGTCAAAACCACTTTCCTCATTTATGTCGGTAAGTTCACCTTCACTCAGTTCCTCAGGCTGTGTATATAGTCTCTCCAATGGCAGCAGTGTCAACACTCCCACAGCCAGCTCTTTCTTTTATAACTCCATTCACTTTCAATTAGAATTTCACTTCCAGCATTACCCCTTTTTGTTTCTTTGCTGCACTTTAATCTTTTTTGGCCATTTCTCTCATTGGATTATACATTTTTGTAAAATGTAAGATGGCTTTATCATTGGGAGACCAGGAGGCAGCACAACCACATGCTTTGCTGTCTGTGCATGAACATGCAGTTGCACAGAGCTCAGTCACTGACAGATTGTGAAAGAAGTGATGTGATTGGCCACTGATCATGATGCACATCTTCTATATAGTGAAACTGAAGAACTAGTGGTGAAGCTTATGTTTTACCCGATTACTCATAATTCATATACTATAGTGAGTAGAATTTAAATCATGTTTCTGGGGGACTGGTGTTATTTAACTAAACTGTGGTATCTGGAATTCCTGCATATCAGAACTGTGCCAAAAGAAGTTTGCTTGTGCTTTTCTTACCCTGGGTGGCCTTCACGCTCCTGTCTCCAGAGGCTATAAGTGTGGAACAGCTGCAGAGAAAGAAATTGAACTAGGAAAAGCAAAAATCATTAGAAAATAGTTGAAAAATACTGACTTTATTTTATTAAAATATTGTTGATACCTACATAGTTGCTTAACATAGTGTTTATGACTTTCACATTACTAATATTTACCAACATGATTTTATGACTGCATAATATTTCCTCCAACAATAATAAATTTTACTGTGTTTCTACGTACCAGATACTGTCCCAAATGCTTATAGTATTATCTAATTTAATGCTCTTAATATTTTGAGATGGGTACTATTATTACCTATTTCATTTCATAAATTACAAAATCAAGGTACAAAGAGATTAAATTCATACTCAAAGATGTACAACTTACAAGTGAGAAGCTATGATTTGAATTCAAGCAATATGATTCTAGTGCCCTGTCCTCTTTTCTGCTAGGCTATACTACCATATTAGCTATTCATTCTAAACCCTTTTGTTGGGTACTTGGACTTTTTTTCTGCTATCTTTATACAGAAATCTTTGTATACATTCATAATTTTACTTTAGCAAAAAAGAAAGAAAAATTCATTACTTGAATTACTGCATCAAATTTTATAGATCTTTTCAAGGTTTTCAGTTGCATTTTGCAAATCACTTTAGAAAATATTTGTATCTATTTATATATATATATATATATATATATATATATTTTTTTTTTTTTTTTTTTTTTTTTTTTTGAGACGGAGTCTCGCTCTGTCGCCCAGGCTGGAGTGTAGTGGCCGGATCTCAGCTCACTGCAAGCTCCGCCTCCCGGGTTTACGCCATTCTCCTGCCTCAGTCTCCCGAGTAGCTGGGACTACAGGCGCCCGCCACCTCGCCCGGCTAGTTTTTTGTATTTTTTAGTAGAGATGGGGTTTCACCGTGTTAGCCAGGATGGTCTCGATCTCCTGACCTCGTGATCCGCCCGTCTCGGCCTCCCAAAGAGCTGGGATTACAGGCTTGAGCCACCGCGCCCGGCCCAATTTATATTTTTATAAGAAATGCATTAGATTGCCCATTTAGAAAACCCTCACCACCTAAAATTGTTGCACATATTTTTTTGTGGCTGTTGTAGTTTTCTTTTGTCAATTACTGTCATTCTTTAACTTATTTTTAATTGGGTCTTTTTTCAAGTTTTTAGTGTACATTTTATATAATAATGATAACAAGATCTTATTTTGTATCTTGGATGTATTCTAACCATTTCAGTACTATTTTAGCTAGCTATTGGTATTTATTGGAAAGCCGTGGTTTTTGCATATTTATTTTGCAACTGTTCTGTTTATTGTATGAAGCAGAGACATTGTGAAAATAGCATAAAATGAGAGTCAGTAAAAAAGAAGAGCTATGATAATGAGGTTAGGATTTATGGCAGGACTGTATGGGTTTGTTTTAAAATTCAATATATAAAGTAAAAGTGGACATATAATATAAAATTAGAATTATCCAGAGTAACTTAAGAACTCAAAGTTCTGAGCAGACCTACAAGGAATCAGTTAGAGAATCTATTACCATGGCTAAGGAATAAAGGCAGAACAAAACTGGCAGCAGAATTGTGATTTAATGCTGAGTTATAAAACTGTGGGCTTAGGATTTCATCGACACAGGGGTCAGAGACTGAGGCAGATGTGGACTGGCAAGCTGCAGGGGCCAGGGACCTGATTAAGTTGAATCCTCCCTTAATTAATCCAATTAAGTTGAATCCTCCCTTAATTAATTACATTACATCCAATCAGACAGGTCAGAGTGGTAATAATAGCATTTATATAGATTTTGTATATTATAAAATTAAATGAAGAGGTGACACAATCAGGTGATTTATTTATATAATGCAAAGTAAGTCTTTCAGACTGACAATCATGGAGTTCCCTGCTTTTTGAGAACTTTGGTCTATCTACCTTCATGGCAGAGTCTCACTCATAAAACTAACCTTAGAATTATTAACACTATCAGATTATGTAAATGTGATTGCATGACCCTACCACTTCTTCCACCTTTTCAATTACTGACTCCTTTGTGCTAATTAATCATTTCAGACCTCTGATTTTGTTTTATACTAATGGCAACATAATTTTTAAAAATAATATTTACCTATACGATAATACTTTAATTGTGTCAATGTCAGAATAATACAAATAATACCACAGAGAAATTGACAGAGATGATAATTCCAGTTTGGTAAGCAATCAGTACTAGACTTTGCCTTTATGGTTCTAATAACTGATTATGATGTTTTTTCTTTTTATCTTTTTTTTTTTTTTTTTTTTTGATACAGAGTCTCGCTCTGTCGCGCAGGCTGGAGTGCAGTGGTGCGATCTCCGCTCACTGCAAGCTCTGCCTCCCGGCTGATTATGATTTTTAAATGCTATGTCACTGCTTTGATGGGTGTAGGACAAAGTTAATAAGTGCCCAAGTGCCCCTAAAGTGGCCCCTTCCAAGCCAATTTATCTCAAGGTATCTCATAAAATACATGTAATTGTAAAAATCTGATTAATTTTAGGGTATTTGATGTGCCATGTTTTTCTTTCCTGTCATCATAAATGGAATCCTCATTCTTAAGAGCCTTCCTTAGTTCCATGAACATTTAAGAGGATCAACCTGACAAGAAGGATAATTTTCAAGCTGTTTTAAATTTCTACATTGCACTTTGCTATAAAATTCACTTACCAGATTCTTAAAAATGTATAATAATGCCACATCACATGATATTTTTGTCCAAACATTGAATGAAAATGTTTCATATTTTGTTTATTGACTATAGAATGCTCTGAAGAGTGCCACAAAGATTATTTCAATTTTGCAGTAGCCAGTGTAGTGAGTAATCTATAATTTAGCACATACAAGTGATACTGATTCACATAATTTAATCATGCAGAGATTACTAAATTACCAAATGCTGCAGAGTCTTATTAAAGGAAGTATATACTTTTCAATTTATTAGTTTCTTACCTTATAAGAACATCTCCCAGTTGAATCAGAAATTATAATTAAAATTAGCATAACGAGAGGATTTTACAGACTCTAAAATAAATGTGTTATTTGTTATCAACTCCATTGAGCTGTTACCAAATTATCACTTTATACAAAAGAGTACATGCGGTCACTATTTTGTAGCTGAGACATCATTAGCCTTCATTTTTCACCAGATATATTTTCACCTGTGCTCCTTGCAAAGCACAGGAACTTCAGACTTGTAGAATTACTCTGACCCATCCCTTCAGGTTGATGAAGATGGGAAGCAGCTCTTTCCTACAAGAAATTAACCCATCACCTGCTAACCTCTAAGGTCATATCTAAAGAGCTATTATGCTGTCATTTAAAATTATTTTCTTATAATAAACCCATAATAGACCAGTCAGTCATTTTACTATCAAGAAATGTTGATATCAGATATAGGGCATATTTGCATTGCTGAAGAATGTCAGAGCAAATTCTTTCTAAAATGATACTTTCAACTACTATAGTTGCATTTAAATCATAGGCAATTGCATAGCTCATTTTCTCCTGTAATTTAAAGTTCCATTCCTAGTTTTATTTATAGGAAAAGACCTTAACAAGCATAACTGAGGAAGAATTGGACAGTTACTTTATCTTTTGAGCATCACAAGTATTTCTGCTTTAGCTGAATAAATGTATTCCCTAGCCCCTTCCACTCTCCTCTCATCCTCACCCTCCCGACTGCAGAGAATATGTTTGTCTACATTATATTTTGGTTTTGAAAAGCTTTGTAAAATTATAACAGAAAGAAACATGGCTGAACATAATAGAAACTTACAATTACCTCAGTAACACAAAGACAATGCTCCTCTATTTTTTGAGAAAATGTAAATTAGAAAATGCGAGGTTACTGCAGATGAACAATCAAAGATAAACAGTTGGCCAGAGAGCCTACCCCAGAAGAAAACTAATGTATATTTGTGAGCATACTTGATGCGATACAAATCAGCAACGAAGAGCAGCATCAATGATTCAGAGCTGAGAGTAAATTGTTGGAAAACCTGCAAATGGACTAAAAATGATAAATCATCCTGATTAAAGTGTGTTATTTGGGACCCTGAAATATTTTTGTTTCTTCTGCAAATCTACTTTTTGCCACTATTTCTTAATAAACACCTATTTTCTGCAGAGTAATGCTAGAATAACTGTTCTAAACATCATTTTGATTCTGCCAAACAAACTACTTATCACTTCCTCCACATCCCTTCTCAAATATTTCCTTTTACCTAACACAACCACCTACACATAAGGACATAGTATTAATATTTATTGAATTCAATGATTGAAAGAATATAGAGTCCTAATCTTTAGAGCCAGCAACAATATTAATTCATTCTACTTCTTTTATCTTATTTTACACTGTGCCTAATACTGTCATCCACTAATGTAATCAGACTGGTTTCTTCACTTATTGTATTAGTCTGTTTTCACACTCCTATAAAGAAATAACCAAGACTGGGTAATTTATAAAAGCAAGAGGTTGACAGTTCGACATGTCTGGGGAAGCCTCAGGAAACTTACGATCATGGCAAAAGGCAAAGGGGAAGCAAGGACCTTCTTCAGATGGTGGCAGGAGAGAGAAGAGTGAGGAGCGAAGAGGGAAGATCCCCTTATAAAACTATCAGATCTCATGAGAACTCAACTCACTATCATGGGAATAGCATGGGAGAAACTGTCTCCTTGGTCCAGTCACCTCCCACCAGATCTCTCTCTATACACGTATATACTCTCTATATACTTGATTACAATTCAAGATGAGGTTTGGGTGGGGACACAGCCAAACCATATTACTTATCAACAAGCAAACCTTGTACTTGTTTTGTCCCTTGCTTGATAATCCATTGTCATTTTGATTGCATTAAATCTATCGATTTCTCAAAGTAAATTTTAAGCCTCACTCTCCTAATGAGCGTCCTTTCTCTTTCCCTCATTGTTTATTTCCAATGCCTACCTCTATAATGCACAATTTTTAACCTAAATATTGATATAGCATTGTAATATCTGACACTGTACACCATTCTTCTTTTGCATTCATCTGTTTTCTGAATAAAATACTAAACAACTTAAGGATCAATGCAATGTCTTTAATTTTTCATATGCCTATATATAGCTTAGTGAAGTTTTGAGAAGTTCATTATCTACAATAAAATTTGCAGATAAATAGGAATATGGAATGAAACATATGGGATAAAAGATACCTAGCAGCTACATTATAATCTTTTCAAAATTCGATGTATTTTCCTATTATTAGTAAGTATCTGTGACCACTTTCTTTTAGAAGAGAGGGATGTTTTTTAAATTAACAAATAAAAATTGTATATATTTATCATGTACAACATGCTGTAAAATATGTATAAATTATGAAATGGCGAAAATGAGCTAATTAATACATGCATTACCTCACATACTTATTTTTTGTGGTGAGAATACATTCTGTATTCTCTTATGATTTTCAGGAATACCATACATTGTTATTAATTGTAGTCATGATATTGTATAATAGATCTCTTGAATTTATTTCTCCTATCTAACTGAAATTTGGTATCCTTTGGGCAACATCTCCCCAAACCCCTTCCTTCTCCAGCTGCTAGTAACCACCATTTTACTTTCTGCTTCTATGAGTTCAATATTTAGTTTCCACATCTAATTAAGATCATGTAGTATTTGTCTTTTGGTGTGTGGCTTATTTCACTTAATGTAATGTTCTCCAGGCTCATCCATGTTGCCTCAAATGACAGGATTTTCTTCTTTTTTATGGCTGAATAGTATTCTATATCACAGTTTCTTTGCCCATTCATCCATTAGGATCAATCAACACTTAGGTTGATTCCCTAATAGCCAATATGTGGAAGTGTTGATTTCATATCTTGGCTATTGTGAATAATGCTACAATCTCAAAACAACATGCAACAATAAACGTGGGCTTTACCAAGGGCAGTGGAGAAAGATTGGAATGAATATATTAGAGGGGTGCTCCTCAACCAACTGGCACATATTATATTTGCATTTTTTGAGATTTTACACAATGCAGTGGGAAGGTGTTAGAATTTTGGATCATGAATCATTAATCACAGATCTTTTCAGTGTGCCTCATAAAAAAGTTAAAAATATTGCTCCTTGAAATAAATAACACGATGTCCCAACGAAAAAATGTATACAGTGTGAAAGTTAAAGGAAGGACAAGAGTTCAGAGACTTTAAAACAATTCATGTTTGAAGAAATATAGACAATGTGACTATCATGATTAAAAGATTTTATTGACAGAGGTAGTGATTAGAAAAATTATATATCACAGCCTTTAAAGGAATTTATTTCAAGAGTACTGAAATTCTGTTTCTCTTTTGTTGTTTGCTTGTTCATGCATGTTTTTACTTAGTCATTATGTTTTTCAGGATATACAAATTGCACTTAAACATAATTCCAAACCCTGCTTGTATGAAAACAATAAGAGCTTCAGGGTGAGCTGCATTCTTGCAAATAATACGATTCTAAATTTAATCTCAGGTTTCCATAGTCACCTTTGCAGAATAAAAGAGTTTATGCAATAAAATTTCGCAGTAAAAAATACTTATACACATTTAGGTAAATAACTTTACATTTTAATTTAAAAGTAGGAAGGAAAACAAGTTCATTTCTCTCATTCATTGAAAGCCATAAACACGTTTTCACTCTTTCTTTTACTGCCCCTGAAAATCAAAATAACGAATAAATATATCAAAGTCAATCAGCTGTTTGATTAAAAAGTAAAAGATAAATTTTCTTAGCCTAGAGCAGCATCAGCTTCCTATTAGTACTGTCAGATACCCCCAGAAACCTGAACAACTAACATGCAATCTCTTTAAATGATCCTCACGGTCTCTCCACAAAGTTGGAAAATAACCTAACGATATCCAAACTGGACTTGGTCCTGACTCACCTAAGACAAGCTAAAGCATCTGGAGGTGAGGTGACAGGATCAGACTCTGCCTTTCATCCATAACACCAGCCTTCCAGAGACCCTGAACTAGCCATCTCCCATCCTTGCCTAACTCATGGAGTCCAAGAGATAATAATGAAGTGGCTCTTATGAACAGACTCAAAACCTATATAAAATTCATCCTAGTACTAGTGTTTGGATCCAAGTACAAACTTTTTTTTAAATCCATTTCAGCATCTTCTATGCTTCCATATTTACAGATTTTCAGAGCATTGCAGGCCACTGCTGGCAGATATCAAAACCTTGGACTACTGTGATCTCTACTCTGCGGTCTCGTCTAAGAACATCACCATACAACACCTACAGTGTATGGAGCCCTGCCCACCCCGTTTCCCAAAGATATGGTGTTGAAGACATTCTAGTAAAGAATTTCATGCAAACTTGGTCATGATATGACTGCAGGACTAAACCAATGGTTTCTCTCTCAGCCGTATAGAAGGATTGGAAGAGAAAAGACATAGATTTATTTGACTGGTGCTGTTATAACTGGACAGCTGGTAGTTTTATGTTAGGCATCCACATGTCAACCTTCTCTCCTGGGGTGCTTTAGTGGGTTCTTCTGAGATTCTCTTTGCAGGCTTTGATACCATACTACATCATCCCTGGAAACATGTGAGTGAGTCACACTGCTACTGACTTCATACAACTCCCACTCTCATCTGAGCTTGGCTCCTATCCCCAGTAGTTTTCCTCCAGTGTTTGTTTGTTTGTTTGTTTGTTTGTTTGCTAGAGTCCTCTCAGTTATGCCAGCAATCCTCGAGATAGCTCTTGGCCTTCTTTGGCGTCCACCAAAGTTAATATCTAGCTCTTTATCCTATAAAGTATTAGAAGTGCCAGCTGCACCTCATTCTGCTCTCTCTCCTCCCTCTGCCTCAATAGGCAGCTCTAGCCAGACTCTCCACACCTTACCTAGAGAGATGGAGCTGCCACACCAGGGGCACATTCCAACTTCTCTGCCAGCATGATTCATGAAAACCAGGACTGTGTAAAGCCTGTACACTGGTATTAGTCACTGACATTAATCACTGACACCTAATGGGTATTAAATACATATTTGTTGAATTAATAAATGAATGAATTAGCTTTGACTTGCTTGATGGAAACTAAAAACCCTATATTCAGCTGGTACACAGTCTCTGGAGGATACTTTGATCATTTTCATTGGAAATTTTTTTTTCAAATTTCTTTTCTTCAACCTAGGTGTGCCAATTTGAGGAATTCATCTTAAGAAAATAATTCAGGAAGGGCTCACTGATGTGTGTACAAGGATAAGCAATGTCTAATCTAAGCAGAATGAAAATCAACTATGTTCAACAATAGTGGTCCGGTTAAATAAATTATTGTTAATTCAGACATATGGGATATTATCCTGCCATTGGATTTTTTTGTGTAGATGTATGTTACTTGATATGGAAATCGCAGCTTGAAAATTTAAAAAAATGATAACTTGCAAACAAATAAACGGTATCAAACTATTACCTGGAATACAAATGATCTAAGCTCAAATAAAATGTTTTAACATCATTTTAGGACTTACGTTTCAAGCTAAGTAACAATAACAGTAAACACAGATCCATATGTTCTAAAGACCATTAACTATTCCAGCAGGTAACCTACTTTATAAATCTGACCTTCCCCTGTCAGACCATGATCACTAACTTCTGTGAGAAAATAATCATAACTAAAGTTCCAGAAATCCCGTAAGCACCCTTTCCTCTTGGGACTTACTTAAATTCTGACAAAATGATGTCCCTTGCTCAGCATGTTTAATAAACTCAATTTTGTATGTATGTTCAATAGGTTTCTTTACTGGTCTTTGGAAGGGAATTCAACAAAAGAATTTTGTGATATGTTTTTGTTATATTTAAAATGCAATACATGTACTTTGATTATATGGTAGGGTTTTTAATCATTTCAATCTTTTACAAAATTATCTGTAATTTAAAATTTTTATATGATATTTAATGTTAGTAATATAAAGAGGAAAAATAAATAAAATAATATCCATTGAAAAGAAATAAATTACATCTAATAACCACTGCCTGTGTAAAGGGAGCCTTAGCCCACTTCTTTTTCTCCCTTCTTCCCACTCTAGTTCTTATTTTCTCTTTGTAAATCTGTCATGCTTTATGTTCAGATTATCATATTGTTTAATGCATAATTTACATTTCCTTCCAAAAATACTTTTGGCACATGTATATGACTAATATTTATTTATTAATTCCACTTTAGTAACTGTATTACTCAGATTATCCTCCATTATTTCTTTTCAATCTTCTGGATCTGTCAAGAATAAAAGAGGTATTTTAAAATCCCCCAGAGTGATCATCTTTCTATAAATTATTCTTTGTATTTCATCAAACTTTTTCTTTATGTATTTCAATGCTATTATTCAGTTCACAGAAATTCATAATTTTTATATTGTCATTAATGATTATAACTCTTCATAATACAAAATTACATTTCTGCCCCATATAATTTTTTTGTAGCAAATTCCAATTTACATGAATTATTTATTATTTTATTTTTAATTGGCAGAAAATAATATATATTTATAATGTAAATTCTAATTCATTTGAAGTTTAAAGTTACCAACCCAATCTCTTTTTTTATTCAAACTAAAGGTGTGAATTCTTAAAATGTTTATGCTTTTCTGTCATATTGTCAGTTTTTGTTTGTTTTGTTTTTCTTTTCTAAGTAGTCC
This sequence comes from Macaca fascicularis, assembly GCF_037993035.2. Classification (NCBI taxonomy): domain Eukaryota; kingdom Metazoa; phylum Chordata; class Mammalia; order Primates; family Cercopithecidae; genus Macaca; species Macaca fascicularis. The sequence goes on from NC_088377.1 coordinate 155,102,603, forward strand.
TATTTGAATTTTTTTTTGTATTCAAGATTCTTTTGAAAAAAATCTTTTAGAGAAGGTTTTCTTATGTCTCACTAAGAACTTTTATGTTTTTCTGTCATGGTTGATGTATTTGCCCCTCTCCGACATGTTCATAAAAGCTGTATGAATGCACTAAGTTTTACTCCTGGATGTATATTAAACCAACACAGGTCACTTTTTTTTAGAGCTTCTGAGTTTATTGCTCTCCTGTGGGGCTAGTATTTCTGATATTTTGAAGAGTTTGAAGTGATTTTAGTATGGAGAGAAAGCAGATACCCACTGATTTAATCAGTATTTAAAAATAGTAAAAACTTATACATAAATATAAACCTTCCTTTTTGGTAAAAACTCATGCACACAAAATAAATGCCATGTGGTTACACTTCAGAATTCCTGGAGTACAGGAATGGATTTCTCTTGACCTTTCCCATATGAGTACAATGGGTACAAACTGTATCCCATTAGGTGATTTGCACAGAGAGCTGAGCAAAGTGAGCAGAGTAGGAGATAACTGATTTACACACAAGAAATTCTGGAGCTTCTGTGTGAGTATCAAAAGTGATAGAGTAAATAAAGAGTGGAATTATATCTATTAGAAGCCAGCATTTACTGAATGCTGGGAACCAATATGTTTATTAACTTGCATGGAATATTGCATGTACTTTGAACAAAAATCCTAGGAATTGGATGTTATTATCTGCAGTTTACATAGGGAGAAACACAGTTATACAGGTTAAGTAACATACTCAAATGTCCTCAGCAGGTAATAGTGGAACCTGAATATTAATTCAACAGTCAGACTCCAGGATATACATTTATAACCCCTGTGCTTCCAGAGGGTACAAAAAGTGACTAAGTACTAACACAGATTCTTTTCTTCTCTTATGTCAGGAGATGTGTATTAGTCCATTTTCTCACTGCTGATAAAGACATAACTCAGACTGGGAAGAAAAAGAGGTTTAATTGGACTTATAATTCCATATGACTGGGGAGGCCTCAGAATCACAGCAGGCACTTCTTACATGGTGGTGGCAAGAGAAAATGAGGAAGATGCAGAAGCGGAAACCCCTGATAAAATGATCAGATCTTGTGCGACTTGTTCACTACCATGAGAACAGTATGGGGGAAACAGCCAGCATGATTCAAGTTATCTCCCACTGGATCCCTCTCACAGCATGTAGCAATTATGGGAGCACAATTCAAGATGAGATTTGGGTGAGGACACCGAGCCAAACCATACCATTCTGCCCCTGGCCCCTCCAAATATCATGTCCTCACATTTCAAAACCAATCATGCCTTCCTAACAGTGCCCCAAAGTCTTAACTCATTTCAGCATTAACTCAAAAGTCAACAGTCCAAAGTCTTATCTGAGACAAGGCAAGTCCCTTCCGCCTATGAGACTGTAAAATCAAAAGCAAGTTAATAACATCCTAGATGCAATGGTGGTATAGATATTGGATAAATATAGCCATTCCAAATGGGGGAAATTGGCCAAAACAAAGTAGCTACCAGCCCCATACAAGTCCAAAATCCAGCAGGGCAGTCAAGTCTTAAAGCTCCAAAATTATCTCCTTGAATGCCACGTCTTGCATCTGGGTCATGCTGATGTAAGAGGTAGGTTCTTATGGTCTAGGTAAGCTCTACCTCTGTGACTTTTCTGGATACACCTTCCCTCTCAGCTGCTTTCATGGGCTGGCACTGAGTGTCTGTCACTTTTCCAGGCACAAGGTGCAAGCTATTGGAGGATCTACCCTTCTGGGGTCTGGAGAACAGTGGCCCTCTTGTCATAGCTCCACTAGGTGGTGCCACTGTAGGGACTCTGTGTTGGGGCTCTGACCCCACATTTCCCTTCCACATTGCCCTAGCGGAGGTTCTCCATGAGCGCCCTGCCCCTGCAGCAAACTTCTGCCTGAGCATCCAGGCATTTCCATATATGTTCTGAAATCTAGGCAGAGGTTTCCAAATTTCAATTCTTGACTTTTGTGCAGTCACAGGCTCAACACCACATGGAAGCTGCCAAGGTTGGGGCTTGCACCCTCTGAAACAATGGCCTAAGCTCTACATTGGCCTCTTTCAGCCGTGGCTGGAGCAGCTGGGACACAGGGCACCACATCCCTAGGCTGCACACAGCACAGGGACCCTCGGCCTAGCCCACAAAAACATTTTCTCCACTGAAACCTCCAGGCCTGGGATAGGAGGGGCTGCTATGAAGAACTCTGACATGCCTTGGGGATGAACATCCGGCACCTCAACTGTATGCAGCCTGCTGGAATTTCTCCTCAGAAAGTGGATTTTCTATTCTTTCACATCGTCAGCGTGAAAATTTTCCAAACTTTTATGCTGTTTCCCTTTCAAAACTTAATGCTTTAAAAGCACCAAAATTACCTCTTGAATGCTTTGCTCCTTAGAAATTTCTTCCACCAGATACTCTAAATAATCTCTCTCAAGTTCAAAGTTCCACAGTTCTTTAGAGCAGGGGCAAAATTCTGCCAGTCTCTTTGCTAAAACATAGCAAGAGTCACCTTTGCTCCAGTTCCTAACAAGCTCCTCATCTCCATCTGAGACCACCTCAGCCTGGACCTTATTGTTCATATCACTATCAGCATTTTTGTCAAAGCCACTCAATAAATCTCTAGGAAGTTCCAAACTTTCCCACATTTTCCTGTCTTCTTTTGAGCCCTCCAAACTGTTCCAATCTCTACCTGTTATCCAGTTCCAAAATTGATTTCACATTTTTTGGTATCTTTTCAGCAGCACCCCACTCTACTGATACCAATTTACTGTACTAGTCTGTTTTCACACTGCTGATAAAGATATACCTAAGACTGTGAAGAAAAAGAGGTTTAATTGGACTTATACTTCCACATGGCTGAGGAGGCCTCAGAATTATGGAGGGAGACAAAATGCACTTCTTACATGGTGGTGGCAAGAGAAAATGAGGAAAATGTAAAAGTGGAAACCCCTGATAAAACCATCAGATCTTGTGAGACTTATTCACTACCAGGAGAACAATACGGGTGAAACCACCCCCACTATTCAAATTATCTTCTTCTGGGTCCCTCCCACGACATGTGGGAATTATGGGAGTATAATTCAAAATAAGATTTGGGTGCAGACACAGAGCCTAACCATGTCAAGATGGAAAAGCCTGAGACTTCAAGTATTTTTCTTTTAATCTCTTTTTCCTCCTCCACATGGAATAACCACCATCTCTTCTTCATTTGCCAGCTTTATAGTACTTATCACAATGCCAGTTCAAGTATAATTCTTGTACATTTTTTGTGGGGGGGGTATTGTTTGCCTTCTTGTATAGACTGATGATCCTTGAGGGCAGAATTCATATTCGTGGTTTCCTGCTGGGTTCCCTGCTTCTAGCATAGTGCCTGTCCCATGCAAAACAAGGAATTAATATGTGAATACATTCAAACATTCATGTGAGAAGGAAGGAGGAAAAGGAGAAAAAGATAAGAATGGTTTGGAGGCATACATGTGCAGCTGGGGACCCTTTGCCACTTTCACTCAAATCCAAAAAAAAAGTGATCCTAAGTGTTGGTGAGAACCTCAAATTTTTATGTTCCATGGTCTTACATGGAGTACAGATATCCTGTAAGTACAGATGTTCTGTTATACTAGAGAGATAATCATAGAAAGGTCATTGAGTCAGACTGAAGTTCAAGATGGCTAAAGCATAAAATTAAGAATATTATATAACAGAAAATTCATCTTTTAAAAAATCCTTTACTTGAGTGCAAAGACGTATGTATACCACTCCACTCATTAGCATGTCTGCCATAGTTGTCAAATAGGGTCTGTGTAATCTGGCCTGGTAAGGCCATGCAGGGTAATTTGCACTGATCAATTTGATAGGCATTAGACACACAGGAGGACAGAGTTGAGTAAATCCACTTAAAATAATGTTTCTGCTCTCACAGTCCAGACTTTTACAGTGCATGCCATATGGCATTAATATCAATAAGAAAAAATATAATCAAGAAAAATTCTCCATAAATTGTAGAAACTAAAACAGTTCTAATTAATGCATTTCTAAATAAAAAAGATGAACAAAGTCAAAAGCTGATTGTGTATATTGACTAATAAAATGTATAAATCATAAGAAACCTATTAAAATCAAAGGGAAGAAATAAATAATACTAAGAAGAAAAGAACTGCATATACATATTTTTTTAAAAAAAATAAAACAGAATGAATACAGTGATGTCAATAAATAAAAAATTTTATATTTTAAATTCAATTTCAGAAAATTAATAGATTTCCTAGGGAAAATACAGGGATTAACTGACTCAAGAAGATTTAATAAAGCCTGATCAGATATGTAACTGTTAAATTAAATCAGCAATCACCGTCAGTCACAAAACTGTAGAAGATCCAAACAGTTTCAAAGTTGAGATTTTACCCAGCCTTCAAAGACAGGTAATTTCAAATTTATGCAATTTCTCGTATGACATAAAAATAAGAAACATGTGTCAAATCCTTGTTCCGAGCTTAGTATAACCTTCACACACCAAGGTAGTACAAGAAAAGAAATATCTAGAGCAACCTCGCTTATTAATATGTATATTCATAAAACTGTAGAAGATCCAGGCAGTTTCAAAGTTGAGATTTTAGCCAGCCTTCAAAGACAGGTAACTTCAAATTTATGCAATTTCTCGTATAACATATAAAAATAACAAATATGTATCAAATCCTTGTTCTGAGCTTTGTATAACCTTCACACACCAAGACAGTACAAGAAAAGAAATATCTAGACCAACCTCTTTTATTAATATATATATACAGAAGTTAAGATGAAATATTAGTACCATACATATGATATGTTTTAAATGCAGCATAACTATATAGCATTTATCTTAGCATGAAGAAATGATTTAACAATAGAAAATTTAAAATGCAATTTGCCATATTAATAGATAGGATAGAATAGGAGGGAAACAGATTAGGAGAAAAATGTAATTATCTTAATACCCACAGCAAAAGCACTTGATAAAATATAATACTAATTAATTATATATTTTTAGCCTTAGTCTCAAAAAGGGTATCTCCCTAAACTTTATAAAATTTCACAGTTAATGGACAAGCATTATGATCAGGAATAGGGATATCCACTACCTCTTTATCATTTAAATATTTTTTTAGTAGTCCCAATCAGTCCAATAAAACATAAAGAATCCATAAAAGAGGTAAATATGGTAGACAGTTTCTGGACGACACAATTATAATCTAAGTTAAACTATTTGAACTATTTAAAGACTTCAGAAAGGTAGCTGGACACAAAGTTATGGAAAAATAAGTAGCATTCTTGTATATTAATGGTAGCATTTCTAAATTTTCAAAAATTGGAAAAACCAATTTTAGAACAATGGCTATCATAACATTTATAAACTTATAAAGTTCAAAGATAATTTAGAAGAAAAAAGGTGGGATATAAATCTACCACATACTAATATTTATTATAAAACTGTGGTAATTAAGATAATGCAAAAATGGTACAAAAGAACAGAATATAGAACCAAGAAGCAAACTCACATTTTATGGAAACACAGTACATTAAAAATATGGGGCCTAGCATGGTGGCTCATGCTTGTAATCCCAGCACTTCGGGAAGCCAAGGCAGGCAGATTGCTTGAGCCCAGGAGTTTGAGACCAGCCTAGTCAAAACCCAATCTGATGACAAAACCCCATCTCTACTAAAAATACAAAATAAAACAGCCAGGTGTGGTGGTGTGGACCTGTAGTCCCCGCTACTCCAAAGGCTGAGGTGGGAGCATCACCAGGGCCAGTGAGATGGAGGCTGCAGTGAACGAAGATAACAGCACTACACTCCAGCCTGGATGAGAAAGAGAGACCCTGTCTCAAAAAAAAGTGTGTACATATATATATAATATATGTATATATAATATTTTTTTGTACTCACAATGCTAATAAAGACATACCTGAGACTGGGTAATTTATAAGGGAAGAGGTTTAATATACTCACAGTTCCAAATGGCTGTGGAGGCCTCACAATCATGGTGGAAAACAAAGGAGACACAAAGGCACATCTTACATGGTGGCAGGCAAGACAGCTTGTGCAAGGTAACTCCCATTTATATCCCATCAGATCTCCTGAGACTTATTCACTACCACAAGAATAGTATGGGGGAAACTGCCCCCATGATTCATTTATCTCCACTTGGCCCAGCTCTTGATACATGGGGATTATTACAATTCAAGGTGAGATTTAGGCGGGACACAGCCAAACCATATCATTCTACCCAAGCCCCTTCCAAATCTCATGTTCTCATATTTCAAAACCAATCATGTCTTTCTAACAGTCCCCCAAAGTCTTAACTCATTTCACCATTAACTCAAAAGTCCACAGTCCAAAGTCTCATCTGAGACAAGGTAAGTCTCTTCCACCTATGAGCCTCTAAGATGAAAAGTAAGTTAGTTACTTCCTAGATATAATGGTTGTACAGGTATTTGGTAAATACACCCATTCCAAATAGGATAAATTGGCCAAAACAAAGGGGCTACAGGCCCCCTGTAAATCCAAAATCCAATGGGAGAGTCAAATTTTAAAGCTCTGAAATTATCTCCTTTGACTCCATGTCTCACATCCAGGTCATGCCGATGCAAGAGGTGGGCTACCATGGCCTTGGGCAGCTCCACCCCTGTGGCTTTGTAGGGTACACTCCCACTCCTGCTGCTTTCACAGCTGGCATTAAGTGTCTGCAGCTTTTCCATGAGCATGGTGCAAGTTGTGGTGGATCTGAACCATTCTGAAGTCTGGAGGACAGTGGCCCTCTTCTTACAGCTCCACGAGGCAGTGCCCAGTGGGGACTCTGTGTGGGGCTCCAACCCCACATTTCCATTCCACACTGCCCTAGCAGAGGTTCTCCATTAGGGCTCTGCCCCTGTAACAGACTTCTGCCTGGACATCCAGGCATTTCCATACATCTTCTGAAATCTAGGCACAGGTTCTTAAACCTAAATTATTGATTTTTGTGCACCTGAAGGCTCCACACCATGTAAAATCCACCAAGTCTTGGGGCTTGCATCCTCTGAAGCAATGACCTGAGCTCTGCATTGGCTCCTTTCAGCCATGGCTGGGACACAGAATACAAGTCCTGAGACTGCACAAAGCAGCAAGGCCCTGGGCCCCTCCTAGACCTCCAGGCCTGTGATAGGAGAGACTAACATGAAGACCTCTGGCATGCCCTGGAGACATATTTCCCTTTGTTTTAGGGATTAACATTTGGCTCCTCTTTACTTATGCAAATTTCTGCAGCCAGCTTGAATTTCTCTTCAGAAAATTTATTTTTCTTTTCTATCACATCATCAGGCTGTGTATTTTCCAAACTTTTATGCTCTGCTTCCTTTTGAATGTTTTGCCACTTAGCAATTTCTTCTTCCAGATACCATTAATCATCTCTCTCAAGTTCAAAGTTCCATAGATATCTAGGGCAGGGGAAAAATGCTACTAGTCTCTTTGCATAGCAAGAGGGACCTTTAGTCCAGTTCCCAGCAAGTTCCTCATCTCCATCTGAGACCACCTCAGCCTGGACTACTTTATTGCCCATATCACTATCAGCATTTTGGCCAAAGCCATTCAACGAGTCTCTAGGAACTTCCAAATTTTCTCACATCTTTCTGTCTTCTGAGCACTCCAAGTCTCTAGGAAGTTCCAAAGTGTCCCACATTTTTCTATCTTCTTCTGAATCCTCTAAATGGTTCCAGCCTCTGCCTGTTATCCACATCTTTAGAGCAGCTCCCCACTTCTGGTAACAAAATCTGTATTAGTCAGGGTTCTCTAAAGGGACAGGACTAATAGGATAGATGTATATATAAAAAGGAATTTATTAAGGAGTATTGACTCACATGATCACAAGGTGAAGTCCCAAAATAGGCCATCTGCAAACTGAGGAACCAGGAAGCCAGACTGAGTCCTAAAACCTCAAAAGTAGGTAAGCTGAAAGTGCAGCTTTCAGTCTGTGGCCAAAGGCCTGAGAGCCCCTGACAAACCACTGGTGTAGGTACAAAAACTGAAAAACTTGGAGTCTGATGTTTGAGGGCAGGAAGCATCCAGCATGGGAAAAAGACAGAGGTCAGAAGACTCAACCAGTCTGCTCTTTCCATGCCTGCTTTTATGCCAGCAGCTGATTAGATGGTGCTCACCCAGATTGAGGGAGGGTCTGCCTCTCTCTACTGACTCAAATGTTAATCTCCTCAGAGACACACCCAGTCCCCATACTTTGCATTGTCCAATCCAATCAAGTTGACACTCAATATTAACTATCACTATATATAAATCCATAAGACACTGATACTTAAAAATTTTTGTTTAGATAATTATCCTAATTATGTTCATCTTGAATTTATTTTGTTTAAATAATTAGGATAATCACGTAATATGTTGCTTAAACCAGGAATATGTTTAGTGAGAGTACTAAAAATAATTAAAACTATTTAAGTTTGACAAAATTCCTTGTAAATATTTGTTTTAAATTATTTTAGTACATTGGTGATTGATAATTTAGTTTTATACAAAAATATTTTCAAAAATAAAATTCACTCCAAAAATAAAAATAGCATATATTCATATATTAAGCAGAAAAGTCTTTACATAAATTATCTTAACTGTAACACAAAAGAGAAACAGAATGATTATATTTGATATTTACATATATTAATTTTTTTACCTTATAGATGTCTAAAGATGTATGATAGGTGCTATTATTCTTTTAAAATATAATTCTGGTGTTTTTAATTTTTAATTCCCCTTTCCTAAAACTGTCTGCAACATTTTTCAAAGTTGCATCCTAGGGATAGTTCCCTATACACAATAATATTCATATTAAAAATCCTTTCTATGTCCTGAATGGTACTACCTAGGTTTTCCTCTAGGATTTTATGGTATTAGGTCTAACATTTAAGTCTCTAATCCATCTTGAATTAATTTTCGTATAAGGAGTTAGGAAAGGATCCAGTTTCAGCTTTCTACTTATGGCTAGCCAATTTTCCCAGCACCATTTATTAAATAGGGAATCCTTTCCCCATTTCTTGTTTCTCTCAGGTTTGTCAAAGATCAGATGGCTGTAGATGTGTGGTATTATTTCTGAGGACTCTGTTCTGTTCCATTGGTCTATATCTCTGTTTTGGTACCAGTACCATGCTGTTTTGGTTACTGTAGCCTTGTAGTATAGTTTGAAGTCAGGTAGCATGATGCCTCCAGCTTTGTTCTTTTGACTTAGGATTGTCTTGGAGATGCGGGCTCTTTTTTGGTTCCATATGAACTTTAAAGCAGTTTTTTCCAATTCTGTGAAGAAACTCATTGGCAAAGACTTCATGTCTAAAACACCAAAAGCAATGGCAGCAAAAGCCAAAATTGACAAATGGGATCTCATTAAACTAAAGAGCTTCTGCACAGCAAAAGAAACTACCATCAGAGTGAACAGGCAACCTACAGAATGGGAGAAAATTTTTGCAATCTACTCATCTGACAAAGGGCTAATATCCAGAACCTACAAAGAACTCAAACAAATTTACAAGAAAAAAACAAACAACCCCATCAAAAAGTGGGCAAAGGATATGAACAGACATTTCTCAAAAGAAGACATTCATACAGCCAACAGACACATGAAAAAATGCTCATCATCACTGGCCATCAGAGAAATGCAAATCAAAACCACAATCAGATACCATCTCACACCAGTTAGAATGGCGATCATTAAAAAGTCAGGAAACAACAGGTGCTGGAGAGGATGTGGAGAAATAGGAACACTTTTACACTGTTGGTGGGATTGTAAACTAGTTCAACCATTATGGAAAACAGTATGGCAATTCCTCAAGGATCTAGAACTAGATGTACCATATGACCCAGCCATCCCATTACTGGGGATATACCCAAAAGATTATAAATTATGCTGCTATAAAGACACATGCACACGTATGTTTATTGCAGCACTATTCACAATAGCAAAGACTTGGAATCAACCCAAATGTCCATCAGTGACAGATTGGATTAAGAAAATGTGGCACATATACACCATGGAATACTATGCAGCCATCAAAAAGGATGAGTTTGTGTCCTTTGTAGGGACATGGATGCAGCTGGAAACCATCATTCTTAGCAAACTATCACAAGAACAGAAAACCAAACACCGCATGTTCTCACTCATAGGTGGGAACTGAACAATGAGATCACTTGGACTCAGGAAGGGGAACATCACACACAGGGGCCTATCATGGGGAGGGGGGAGGGGGGAGGGGGGAGGGATTGCATTGGGAGTTATACCTGATGTAAATGACGAGTTGATGGGTGCAGCACACCAACATGGCACAAGTATACATATGTAACAAACCTGCACGTTATGCACATGTACCCTACAACTTAAAGTATAATAATAATAAATAAATTAAAAAAAAAAAAACAAATCCTTTGCCCATTTTAAAATTCAGTCTTTTTTTTTATTATCGAGTTATAAGAGCTTTTTACACATTTTAGATATGTGTTCTATAAGAAATATAATTAGCAAATCTTTTCTTTCAAAAAAAAAAATCCTTTCTAGAAGGTCAGAATGAACTCAATTCACTCAATTATCTCTCTTTTGTTTTTCTTCCCTTTTTTCTTTTGTACTATAATGTTTTAACCATAGAATTTTTGGGGTGGTTTTTATCTCCTTTTGGAGTCTGTTTGCCAAATATTTTATGTAATAAAATGAAATTAGTTGCTTTAACTTAAGAATACTTTAAATTTTTAGCAAACTGAGATGTTGCAGAATTATGTCTTATCGATTTTACTCCATTCCCAGAGAGTATAAATATATTTAATTAAATTAGAAGAGCCATCAAAATATTCTTCCCATAAATTAAGAAAAAGATATTTCAAAATTAAATCTTGTATACCATTTGAGGTGTCATTTATACTGTTCCTCTCTAGATTTTATAAAGACAAGCTTGTCTGCAAGCACTGTTTTTAAAAGTTTCAGTTTGCCAAAATTCACAAATCCTGAACTAGTTTAGTACTCTTTTTGTAGAATATATGGATTAAAAATTTCCAAAAATGATTTTGAATAAAATATTAGCAAACTTTACAAGACAAATTTATAAAAGACAAATTTGTTAAAGTTCAATATGTTTATAGGACATCTAGCTAGATTTACACAGTAGATATTCAAAGGGTTAAATACTTGTCTATTTGGTGATGATTAGCAAAGACACAAATCATGCATCTCACAGGCTATAACACAACTGGCAACAGAATATAACATTTTTATAAACACAAAACACTACAAGGAGTTAATTTTCCCTGGTTCCTTATTTCAGAGAGCACTTCATTGCTATGATATCCTTAAAAAAGGAGAATTGGTAACACTGCACCTAGAAAGGACTAAGAAAAGAAAGAAGGATTATGATTGGCAATCTTTCAGATTTATCATGGCTTAAAGTTGAACTCTGTATAGTATACTGGAAGATACTTACTAGACAAGGCACTGACAGAAGGTGGAAATTTAAAGAGGGGGCCTGCTGAAGAAATAATGAGTTATTCTAATGAAACTATTAATCATAACACTTCATTATGTAATAAAAAAATCTGAGAAAATTCTAAAACATTTGGAACCCTGTTAGGCAGAATGGGACATATGGTCTCCTCAAAGACCTAAATATGTAAAACACAAACTTAAAATCTTCAGAAAAAAATACAGAAAAATATCTATTACCTTGGAGTAGAAACAAATGTATCAAAAAAGAGAAAAGAGTACAAAGTATAAAGAAAATTACTGACAAAAATAAATAAAACAGACCCAATAAAAACGGTGAAAAGAGAAGATACAGCAGAAAGATATTTTCAAAATACATAACAGATAAATTTGGAGTATCCAGGTCATATGAAAACTCCTGCATTCTACATGAAAAACACACAAACATCCCAATTTAAAAAGGAATATATTTATGTATATCTGTATGTGTATATAGGTAGATATTTATACATATTTGTAGTTCTCATGTTTATATATGTGAATTACAGAATAAACACCAATGTCAAATATGTGGAAAGATATTCAAATTCACTCATGGTGGGTATATATTTCTAAAAATCTGACAATACAAAGTATTGTGAAGGTATGAGTCAAGAGGATTTCTCACATGTAAAATGGTATTACTTTGTGCATAATTTGAAAATATCAATAAAAATTGAAAAAGTACCTAATCAACAATCTAGCATTTCTTCTTCTAAGCATATACCCTGGAGAGTCTTTCATGTGAGTACACAGAGATAAGTACAAAGATGTGCATTATATCATTAATTATAATAAGAAATAACTGGAAACAAGCTAAATATCTTTTAATAAAAAGATTGATACATAAATTGTGGTTTATTTATAGGGCATAAAACCACATCACTGCAAAGGTTATTAAATTTGATTTATACGTATATCATTACAAAAGCAGCATTTACACCACATAAAATGTTTGAAAATTCATTCATGTTAGTACATATAAATGGAGTTCTTTCATTTTAGCTGCTACAGGATTTCTGTAATTATGTAATTTGCATTTTCCACTCAATATTGTTTTAAGATGATATGTAAATCATGATATATTCTGTAGAATTTTAAAACACATAAACCAGTTTTCTACTATTGTGAAAGATGGAAACATATTTGGTAACCATAGAAACCAAACAGGCATGATACTCTTCAGGATTGTGGCAGAAATTAGAAAGGAAAGTGAGAGAATGAAATGGGAGAGGGGTACAAAGTGTTATGAGTTGAGTCTACAATGTTTTCTTTCTTAAAAAAAAAAAAAAAAGGAGGGGAAGAGGAAGGGATTTGAAGCAAATATGACAAAAATCTATTCAATCTGGGTGGTAGGTATTGACAAAGATTCTCTACTTGAACAAACTTTAGTCAGGATCCTGACCTTTCTCCTAGGCCCATCTGCGCACTTCCTTGTAGAATGCAAATTTTAGCAAAGAGCCATACTAAGTCAGTTTAGCATGAAACCCCCACTCTTAGTATCCAATTACCACCAGTATTTGATTGGGTTTCTCATCCTCCACCATCCCCCAGGTGATGTCTGACTACCCTGGCCTGTCTTCAGCAAAGTTGGCTTACCCAGAATCTCCCTTACCCCAATGTTTCCTCTTAGTAACTTCCCAACCACTGAGCCCCATCCTGCTCCTTGACTATAAGTTCCCACTTGCCCATGCTTTATTCGGAGTTGGGCCAAATCTCTCTCCCCTACTGCAAAAGCCTATTCTGGTGGTCTCTATACCTATTGCAGTGGTCCAGAATAAACTGTTTCTTACCATGCTTTACCAAGTATCATTGAATAATTTTTTCTTTAACAATACATAGGTGTTTTATTATTCTCTGTGTTTTTCTGAATGTTTGAAATATTTCATTGTGTTCAAAATACTTTCATATGAAAAATTTTAATTCCTCAAATCAAGAATAAAACTACATTTTCTGACATCTCCCTATGTAATAGGGTATTAGTGTCCTCTTTTAAAGAAATATCTGCCCTACCACCATTTTTAACATTGGGCTTTGTTTTAAATATTGAATTTTAGATTGCAATTATTCTTATAAAGTAATAATTTTATATCTTGAGGTTTCTTTTCCAAAACAGTTTTTAAAAATATTTGCACAATTGCCTCACTGCTTAAATGGTCTTCATGAATGTTGCTAACAAATTTATACCTTGCTTATTCATCAGTTCTTAATTTTGATATGTTTATTGAATGGCTGGTAAATTTTTCAAATAATTCTATTTTCAGAAAGAATACAAGGTTGCTATAATTTCTAAGTCCTTGCATTTATAAGAGTATATTTCTATTTCTGTTTTACATGAACAGCAACATGGCTAGACATATAATTCACAGGTTAGGCTGTTTTCTCCTCAAAATGCTATACAGTTGACCATCATTTACTAACCTTTAGGAATACAGAGAAGTGTCAAACCAGTCTAATTTTTGTTTATTAAGGACTGTTAGTTTGTCTTCTGCTGGAAGGTTATAGTTTATGTTCTGTTATTTTGCAATTCAAAAAAGTTTTCCAGGATTGGCGTTAGTTTCTTTTATCATTAATTTTGCTTAGACCATGGCGAACTTTTTGATGGGTGTAATTTGCTCTGTTTCATCTTCGGGATATTTCCCCCAATTATATTTCACATGTTTAAATGTATTCCATTTAAGTGTTTTGGTTTCTTCCTTAGGAACATAAATATTTAATTTTATATTAAATTTCCATTCTATTGCATTTCCACGGAGAATATTGTTTATTACTTTAACTCATTATCTTACTTTATCCATCTCTGAGTTTTACATGTTTATACTCCATATTACTTGATTTGTTTTCTCTAATGTCAGTATTATAATTTATTATTTCCAAAGCAGCTCTTAATTTTGAGATTGCATTTTTGTATCTGCGATACTTTGTCTTACCTGAACAAATCTCATATTCATCTAAGCCTTTGCATCCATATCCAGCTCTCCAAGTTTTCCAACAAAGCAAATGTTGGGAATAGTTTTATTTCTGCTTAATCTCCATTTGGTTGCTATTAGCATCACTATCTTACACCTCCACCCCTGGCATGGAATCAAGAATATTTGCTGTTGTTATCTTTACCCAAATTTCCCAGTGTCTAGTGGCACTCACTGTTATACCCTGATTGACCAGATAGAATCTTCTCCTGTTCTCATGACAAGGTTCTCAGGCACTTTCAGTCAGTGCAATAGGTAAAAATCTAATATTCCCATCATTCCTTACTGTTCCAGGTTTTTGTCTCTTCCCTCATCTAAGGAGACAACTTATTCAAAGGCGCAAGATGCCATTTTTAACAAATTCCTCCACTATTTATTGGCAAATATAATATTAGAATACAGAAAGGTAAGTAACAGTGGGGGGAGAATAAACTGGGTTCTCCTGGAAGAAGTACTCATGCGGTTGTAAACAGGCTGGTCAATCATCAGTGTTCAAAATAAACCTACCCAAATATATCTATTCTGAGATAGAATCCAGAGGAAAAAAAAGAATAGCTAAAATTTCCTTCTATCTACTTCTTGGGTAACAGACTGCTATGTCTTAGAGAATGTGTAAGTTAAATTTATGCTTCTCAATGAACTCTTTGATACTGTTTCTAAACATCTTTATTGAAATATAGCTGATACACAAAGAACTGTATAAATTTAAAGTATATAATTTGGTGAGTTTTTACTTGTGCAAACACCCATAATGCCATCACCACAATCAAGGAAGTAGACATATCTAACATGTTCCAAAGTTCTCATGCCCCTTTATTTTGTTGTGGTTGGTTTTGCTTGCTTGTTTAGTTTGTCGTTGTTGTTGTTGTTGTTATTTTGGTGAGAACACTTAACATGAGATCTATACTTAACAAATTTTGAAGTGCACAATGCTGTATTATTAACTATAAACACTATGATGTACAGCAGGTCTCTTGAACCTGTTCATATGGCATAATTGAAACTTCATATTCACTGAACAGCAACTCCCCATTTCTCTATCCCCAACTCCTGGCAAGCACTAATTTATTCTGTGTTGCTATGAGTTTGACTATTGCACATTACTCATATAAGTGGAATCCTCTGTTATAAGTTTGAACTGAGGTGCTTTGGTATTTGTATTAGTCCATTTTCACACTGCCATAAAGAATTGAGAGTGATCAGAGAAGTGTTACTACTAAGATGATATATGAAAGATGTAAAAACCCAGCAGAAGAGAAAATTCTGACTTAAGGAAAAGCATAGCATAGCTTAGGAGTCAAATGCAGCCTAAAGAGTAGTGATTGGGAGAGTCATAGTGGATGCAGTTGAAAAAGTAGCAGGAGTCAGACCATACATGGTCACGTAGGCCAAGAGAAAGATGCTGGCATTCTTCTTAAAGTGTAATAGGAAACCACTGAAGAATTTTAAG
Source organism: Macaca fascicularis (assembly GCF_037993035.2). Taxonomy (NCBI): domain Eukaryota; kingdom Metazoa; phylum Chordata; class Mammalia; order Primates; family Cercopithecidae; genus Macaca; species Macaca fascicularis. The sequence continues at coordinate 155,118,560 of NC_088377.1, forward strand.
CAAGAAATGAGATGTATGTTGTAGTATAGCAGAGGGATACTTTAAAAAAAAACTATAACATGGCCATGCATAGGTTTAAAAGGTAAGATGGAATATTTCACAGAAAACTAGAAAATTATAAGGATCCACAAGGAGACTGTAGGATTGAAAAACACAAAAATTAAAATAAGATTAGACAAAGCTGAGAAGGGAAGTAGTCAACAAAGTATAAATCAGAAGAACATTTCCAGATTGAAGCAGAGAGACAAAAAGATGAAAAAATAACAAAGGAGCATATGACACACATAAGAAAAATAAATTTGAAGAAGAGAGGAGACAGTTCTGTAGGAGAAGCAACATTTGAAAAGATGACAGCAAATAATTGTTTGGGTGATGTTTCAAACTAAAGACATCAAATCACAGATAATAAAGCCCTAACTAGGGTGAATCTTAAAAATATCACACCCAAGCACATTACTGTGAATCTGCTCAAAATGAAAGACAAAGAATAAACCTATAAAGCAGCCAATTCTGGTAATAATAAAATCATATTACCTGCAAAGATCCAACAAAGATTGACAGTTAATTTTTCACAGAAAAACACAAATGAAGTCAATGGTAACAAAATGATATCTCTAAATGTGGAAAGAAAATAATTGCCAACTGAAAAGTAAAAGTTGCCATCCAAACGAGAGGAAAATGAAGACGTTTTCAAAAATGAAAACAGAGTATTCCTAAGCATCAGTCCCACATTAAAAGGCATGTTTCAAAGTGAAGAAAAAAGGTAACAGAAGTTCAGAGATATGGGAAGGAATGAAGAGTAAGGGGAAGGGAAAATAAATAGGCAAACACATAATCAAGACAAGGTGAATGTCTAGAAAACTGAAAAAAGCACTAATCACAGTGACCACAATATATAACCCACACATGTTGTAATCTCTGGAGAGCCTACAAAAAAAGATCATAAAAGTATAAAACTAGAAAACTAATGGAAAGGAAACCTGGAATGATAAAACGTGTTTAATCTATCAAAAAGTAGACAAGAAAAAAAGACAGGTGAAAAAAATAAATCGGTTAGGAAACAAAAGGTAAAATTGCAAATTTAAAAACAAAAGCAGTAGTAATCTTAATAAAATTAGATATTTTTAAGTACTTAAAATACTTTTGAGGGGCCTCCTAAGAAGCTAATAATCTATTTCTTAATAGGTTATGGCTTCTCAATTTGTCTATTCATTTTGTTATGTCTTATAAATCTTTTTGTATGACTTAATATTATCTTTAAAATATATTTATTAAAATTGTAGAAGAAATTGAATAATCCCTCTGCAGTTTACTGGAGAGTTGGATTTTTTAAAAATCCAACTATTTATTGATTAGGATAGACAATTTTATCTTGGGATAGCTGTGTTATCACTGAAATTGAATACATAGCTCAGAAACATCACATATACAAGGAAATTTAGTTTATGATGAAAGTGGCACTTCAAGGAAGTACAGAGCCTTTAAATACTGATGTTGCAACAATTGGACATTGGCATGAGAGAAAAACACTCAACTCTCCCCTTCTCACATTATATACAAAAGTCAATTCTTAGTTGATTGTAGATCTGGATATGAAAAGCAAAGCAAAATATCTTCTAGAAGATAATATAGAAGACTATCTTAATCACTGTAGTACTTGGCAAAAATGTCCTACATTTAACTACATTAAAATTAAGAATGTCCTCAGAGGACATCAATAAGGGCAGTTATTGATATACCACTGAGTAAAACAAGATTGTTGCAGCACATAGCTCACAGAAGGCTCTAATCAGAATATATAAAGAATGCCACATTTATGAAATTATGGACAATCTCAGATCTCAAAAATAGGTAAGGGGCATGAGCAGGTATTTCAAAAATGATGTGATATATACAAATGGCCAATAAACTTTTTACCCAATTCTTGGTAATGGGATTGTGTTAAACAAAATGCTGCTACATACAAAATGACTAAAATTCAAAACATCTACAACATTGAGTGTTGGCAAGGCAGTGGAGCAACTGCAATTCTCAGACATTGGTGATACAAGTGTAAACTGGTGCAGTCACTTTGGAAAACTGGCCATATCTGCTGAAGTGAACACATCACACCCACATCCTATCTTACCTTTTCACCCTGCAAATCTGCTCCTAGGTACATATGCACAGAAGATAAATGTATATGCACAAATCACTTGTACAGAATATTTAAAGCAGCATTATTTGCTATAGTCCCAAACTAAAGACAGCCAAATGGCTGTCAGCAGTAGCAAGGAAAAAATACTTTTAGGGGGTTTTCTAAGAAGCTAATAATATTCTATTACTTGATAGGTTGTGGTTGCTCAATGTGTCTATTCCTTTTGTTATGCTTTCTAAAACTTTGTATAAATTAATGTTATCTTTAAAATATATTTCTTTAAATTTTAGAAGAAATTGCAATAATCCCTCTGCAGGTTACTGGAGAATTGGACTAATTTGTTATCAGCGGAGATGGAAAGGAGAGGATGGGTCTGAGACTGTATTTTACACAAACAAATAGAAGCTACAAGAGGCGTCCCTGGATTGTACGAGGGAAAGGGGAAATAACGTAAATTTTGTTTGTTAGTTTTAGTAGTATTAACCATAACATTGTCCACCAGTTACTACTTTCAGACAAAAGAAAAAAAATTTATTCTGTGTCAGTAGTCATTTCTCCACTTCTAAATAGAGTTAAGGTTTTAGAGAACTCCTAAAATATATATTTTTCATTTTAGTGCTTTTTAACTTTATTTTATATAATAATATATTATTCTCCTTGGTATAGGTGAGACTGAAAAAGAGGCAGCAAGATATAATTAGAGAAGCCTCCCTTTCAGCAGTTCACACTAGAACTCAGAAAGAATGTCCCAGATATTACACAGAAAATCAAGGGAAGTTTCAAATCAGTTTCACATTCAAAACTACCAGGAAGTTTACATAAGCTTTAGGATGACCTTAAATTTCAATTTAAATAATTCCAACTGTAAAAACATAAAAATAAAAAGAGATTTAAAGTCGTTCATTTTACCTCTTAATGAAAGTGATTCTGATAAAAGAGAGCAGGTAGAATTTTTGAAACCAGAAACTATGAAATATTGATTTGTATGTGAAGGGAGATGAAAGGACTGTTTCTCAACCACTTTAGCATACCACTCTCAAATTTCCTGTGAGACCCTTAGCTGATCATGTCAAAATGGAATTGTTTTTCTTTCACTTTCACAAGATACTTATGGGCAACTCAAAATATATTCTAACATCCTGTACAGCAGATTTCCAGTCCCATTGCAGTGGCAGTGATAATGGAAGGACCAAAAGGGGAGCCTGAAATCAGTGCATTTGGCAACCTCTACGTTATGTTCCAGATGGGTGTCTCAGGAGAGGAACAATATCCAGCATTGATTCTTAGACTTACATAATATGCCCTGCAATATTTAGGAAAGGATGACACTCTGTATAGGATTGGAGAAGCAACTGGAAGACTGAGCATATGAGCTAGTAAGAGTATGTCTGCCATGGTTGGAGAAGGCAGGAACAACTCCATTTCACCGATATAAATATAGAATCTGGAAGGTGTGCTGAGAAAAATGTCCCATCCTATGCAGTTCTAGATTACTAAAATCTTCATAAATGAAAGGAAAGAAACTATGTGATAGATATAGCACTTCTGGGTAAAAAAAGAAATGTTTAATGTCATTTGAATTTTTATCCTAAGAAAGAAAATGAGATTTTCACAAAGAAGATGCTGCTGCTCCTTGTAATTTAAAAAAATATATATCATTTGGGGGCATGTGTTTAAATATGTTTAATAAAGTAACCTTAATTCATTGAATAAATTTTGACCTTTGCTCTTCAAACGGCTTAAGAGAAACATTATATTAGTCCATTCTCTCATTGCTATAAAGAAATGCCTGATGCTGGGTAATTTATAAAGAAAAGAGGTTTCATCAACTCACAGTTCCATAGGCTGTACAGGAGACAGGGCTGGAGAGGCCTCAGGAAATTTTCAATCATGGCGGAAGGCAAAGAGAAAGCAGACATGTCTTACATGGCCAGAGCAGAGGAAAGAGAGAAACGGGGAGGTGTCACGCACATTATTTGTTTGTTCCTTTGTTTGGAGACAGTGTCTTGCTGTATCAACCAGGCTGGAGTGCAGTGGCGAATCTCAGCACCACAGCGTCTGCCTCCTGGGTTCAAGCGATTCTCCTGCTTCAGGCTCCCCAAAAGCTGGGATTACAGGCCTCCGCCACACGCCTGGCTAATTTTTGTGCTTTTCGTAAAGATGGGGTTTCACCATGTTGCTCAAGCTGGTCTTGAACTCTTGACCTTAGGCGATCCACCTGCCTCGGCCTCCCAAAATACTGAAATTCCAGGCGTGAGCCACTGTGCTGGGCTATGTGCCACACACTTTTAAACAACCAGATCTCCCGAGTGTTTACTCACCATCGTGAGAGAAGCACCCTGAGGAAAATCGGCCCCCATGAGCCAATTATCTTCCACCAGGCCCCAACTCCTACACTGGGAATAACAATTCAACATGAGGCTTTTTGGGGAATACAGACACAAACCATATCAAGCATAAAACACTTTCTCCTTAATCTTATGGTTTTAAGCATGATGACAAACATAAGTTAAGATAATATTTAGGGCGAAGGTTTTGATGCTGGTGTTAATTTTTGTATTTTTTAAATTTATGTGAATAATATGGTTATATATTTCTATTGTTGGAAAAATTATTTTCTCTGTGTATATTTGAAAACCACTGATACTCTTGTTTTAAATGATAGTATCGTGTAAAACAGGAATGATTCCTTAATTTTGATTTGAAATATGTCTATGTCCTACAGATTTTGGATGTCATAAAGGAGAAATGAAAATGAGTACACTGGAGTCAGAGTAGTTGCTCTATTTAGGTGGCAAAGATAGTGAATGTTCCTAAAGGACTTGGATGCAAGGATGTAAAGTACACTCAACAGCAGATTGCTTCTTAGATATTCTTAGAAGAAACATATGTGCTATCAATGCCTGCCAGAAAATAATTTACATAGTTCTCTACAGCAGTAGGAACCACTGATTTTCAACTGCAAACCAATACAATAAAAGAGAAAAATTAGATTAAGAATGAACATAAACATTTAAAAATATGTTCTCTTATGAAAATATATTGGTTAATATTTTCCATTTATGGTTGATATTTTAAAATGTTTTAAATATTAAAATAAATGAACAATCTTCAATCATTTTTGAAATAGTGTGTTAGCTAAAGATACTATAAAGATAAAATATGCCTTAATTTTGAGCTTAAAATTTTACTGTAAAATACATGCAGTTTTAGGGCACTAAACACTTTCCTTTTAATTATTTAATCATAATTGAAAAATAAACATTGTATATGTTTATGTACAACATGCTGTTTTAAAATATATATATGTATTTTTATATATAAATATATATATATGTACACTGTGGAAATAGCTAAATAGAGCGAATTAACCTTATATATCTTTTTTGTGGTGAAAACACTTAAAATCTATTATTTTACCAATTTTCAATAAAGATTTATGTATTTTAAATATAAAAATTGCAACTGGAAAAACTGAAATATTTTAATATTAATTTTTAGTTTAAATTGATTTAAAAATATTCAATTTCCATATAATTGTATGTGAAATTCAGTTTTATAATAACATCTTTACAAGTCTAGGTAGTGTAGTGACTGGGATTCAATTTCCAGTCCAAATTTCACTAATACCAGTAATGAGTGCCTGCTATGTAAGAAATCACAGTACAAAGTAATTTACACAGTACAAAGTAGTTTACCTCAAAACAATGCTGAGAAACCAATAAATGCCCAATTTCAACAATGATGAATCTGATGTTCTGTGTAGCTAAACTACTTCATAGCGTTATCATTGCTATTAAACTTCAAAACAAGAATTAGAACTACATTTTCTGATTCCAAATAAATGTACAATGATTTTCAATGGTAATGAAAATCTATTTTGATGAGACTATAGATGAAGATATATTAGTGAACAATTTTTGTAAACTTTAAATTCTCCATCTTCATTACCTCTGGTGGATGCAACTGGCATTAGTAAAATAAATGAATGAATTTAACACCAACATGAGCCTTATAAGCCGAATTGGTATAGGAATTCCAAAATAGTAAATGCAGTTTCTCTTTCTTAAGATTCTTTCCATATTATATCATTTTACTGAACAAGATGTTGAAAATTATTTAGAATATGTGATTACTCTACACTAAAGCAAAATATTAAAATTCTTAAAATAGACCAGGCACAGTGACTCACACCTGTAATCCAACACTTTGGGAGCCAAGGCAGGTGGATCTCTTGAGCTCAGGAGTTTGAGACCAGACTGGGCAGACAGGTGAAATACAGTCTCTACAAAAAGTACAAAAATTAGCCAGGAATTGTAGTGTACACCTGTGGTCCCAACTACTCAGGAGGGTGAGGCGGAAGAATCACTTGAACCCGGAATGTTGAGATTTCAGTGAGCCATGAGTGTGCCACTTCATTCCAGTCTGGGTGGTAGAGCAAGACCCTGTCTTTTAAAAAAAAAAAAGTTCTTAAAATATTTCTTTGTTCTTTACAAAGTTTTACATAATCTAAATGTATTCCTGAATGAATATTCAATTTAATTCATTTCAACACACATTTATTGAGTCAACCATATGCCAAGGACTCTACCAGACACTTCAGGAAATACAGTAGTCTCCTTTAATCGTGGAAGATATGTTCCAAGATGCCCAGTGGATGCCTGAAAATGCATAGTACAAAATCCTACATATACTATGTTTTTTTCTGTATATACATATATGATAACGATTAATTTATCAGAGATATGTATATATAGGAAAAAACAGTTATTGTTTATTTAAAACAACAATAATAACAACAATAATAAAATGAAACAATTATAACAATACACTGTAATAAAAGCTTACGTGAATCTGGTTTTCTCTGTCTTTCAAAATGTCTTATTGTACTCTACTCACCAATTTTTGGAGCATGGTTGACAGTGGGTGACTGAAATTGTGGGTGGCACAACCGTGAATAAGGGGGGACTACTGTACAAAGATAAGTAAAACCATTCCTATACTGAAGGTGTCTTCTTATGTCACATACAGAGTTAGACACCATGAAGTGTAGCAAAGAGCAGCTGCTATGGAATTGAGATCTTATCAAAAATACCAGAAGTCATGCAATGCTGAGGAATCTTGGAGCTACAGTTCAGTAGAGTTGAGAGGTAACCGCTGAGTTTTGTGTCTTCAAGTAAAGTCCTAGAAGGCCATTGTTTAGACTAAGGACCACAAATTGGGACCAATGACAAATGAAAAATAGACCACCCTAATAAACATAAAACAAAGCTTGACAGAATAAAGAAATATACTAGCAAATTAACTGTAAGTCAAAATAAAATCCAAAACACTTTGAAAGAATAATAATTAATACAGATTAGCTAGAAAATAAAAATGTGTCCAGCATAAAATCCAAAATTACCAAACACAAAAGAAACAGAAAATAGTGTTTTGAATTAATAACCAAGGGCTTTAAAACTGCTATTATAAATATGTTCAATGACATAATGGAGAAAATAGACATACTCATTGAACAGATATGGAAGCTTAGCCAAGAAATAAAAAGAAAAAAGAATCAAAAGGGAAATTGTAGAAGTAAAAAGTGTAATTGCTGAAAATTAAAACAGGATGGGATTTGTAATAATAGGGCACTACAGCAGTAAGACTCTGAACTTGAAACCAAATTAATATAAATTATTCAAACTGAAGAAATAGAGATAAAATGACTAAAATAAATATATAGAGCCTCATTGAGATGTGTTCCTCAAATTTGGAGAATTTCCAAAGTCCATTATTATTATTATTATCATCATCATCATCATTAGAAGTGAGGTCTCACTCTGTCATCCAGGGTGAAGTACAGTAGAACAATCACAACTCACTGTGGCCTTTAATTCCTGGGCTCAAGAGATCCTCCCACCTTAGCCTCCCAAGAAGCTGGGACTACGGAAATTCACCACCCCACCTGACTACTTTTTTTTCTTCAGTAGAAACAGCGTCTTGCCTTCTTGCCTAGGCTAGCCCCAAAGTCGTGGGCTCAAGTGATCTTCTGGCCTTGGCTTCCCCAAATGCTAGGATTACAGGCATGAGCCACCTTGCCCAGGCCAAGCATTATGTTTTTCAACTATGTTTCTGCCCTATTCTCTCTTTTTTATATATCTAAGACTTAAATTATCCTTTGTTCTTGGAAATTTATTTAAAAGACATGACTGTTTAAAGCAAAAAAAAATTCTGTATTCCCACATTTTTAGGTTATAACACATGTAGTATTACATATAACAACGCAAAAGGGGAGGGGTTGAAGTATAATGGTGCAAATTCTCATACATAACTGAAGTCAGCAGTAACTTAAAAAATTGTGGCAAATTAAAAATGCATAATGTATTTGTTAAAGCATTACATTAAAAAATAAATGTAACTAAAATGTCAATAGGAAAATAAAAAGCATACTAAAACTATTTTGTTAACACCAACAAAGCTGATACAAAACTAATACAGGAACAAAAAGTGAGATGAAGTGAACAAAAAACAAATAGCAATAGGTAGACCTAAATACAACATTTTCAATAATTACATTACATGTAAATAGACAAAAATGGACTAATTAATAGAAATGGTCAAACAAGATTTAACAAATAGGATCCCATAATATGCTATTAACAAGAGATAAAATTTAAGTTCAAATGCATAAATTAGTTGAAAAATAAAAAGATAAACCAGAAACACAGTAAGCATCAGAGAGTTGGAGTGACTATATTAATATCAGACAAATTGTACTTTAAGATAAAAAAATTCTAGAGACAAAAAAAGATTTTTTTTCTCATAATAATAGGTGAATTAATGTATATACACTTAGCAGTCAAAGACTGATATATTCCTGGAAACCTGAAAGATTGCATGCATGCAGAATGTAGGCCCAGGTCTTTTCTTGGTCATTCTTTCCTAGAATGACCCAGTCACTCAACTCTGGCTTAATGTGAGGTCATATAAAAGCAAGAAGTGAAAGCTTAGGTTGTCCCATAAACTACTGAAGTATGAGGCATGAATTCCCACACAGATTCTCTTGGCAAAGAGTGGAAGACATATAGGAAAAGCTTTTAAACAAGTGTTCCAATCAATAATTTGATGATCACTAAAGTATACTAACTCAGAGGTGAACACAAAGAAGCAAAGCTTAAAAAGAAAAAGGGAAAGAAAGCTAGCAGTGATCTTGGTGGCCCAAACATTGCAGGAAAGATAAAATCTACAAAATAAATTCAGTCAGGATGCTAAACAAGTAAGTAGTAACAAGAAAAAAAAAAAAAAAAAAAAAAAAACAAGAAAAACCAGCAACATCAAAAAACTGTGAGTGGTGAGAGATGTCTAATACCAGAAATAAGAAATGATACAGTATGTTATTTCAAAAGAGAAAAGAAAAAAGTGAATGAAAAAACAACTCATTATATATAAGTAGCCCTGGTTAGATTAATAAATGAATTCTCACCAGAAATCATGGAGGTCAAAGGTCAGTGGGCTGATGGGGAGACATCTTCAAAAATGTCAAAAGAATATGACAGTTAAACTCTCCTTCAACATCAGGATAGCTTAACTAAGCTCTCCTTCAACATTAGGAAGAAATTAAGACATTCCAGATAAACAAAAACTGAAAGAATATATCAGTAAAAGAGCTTCAGTAAAAGTATTTCCCTATAAAAAAATACTAAAGGGAATCTTTCAGGCTGAAAAATCATAATGGCGAAAATAAGTGAACACTAGATAATTACTGACATTCATAGTAAGAAATAAAGAGTACCTAGAAGGGTAAATATATAGGTAAATACAAAAGATAATATAGATATATTTTTATTTGTAGTTCTTTTTTCTACCATCTACTTTTAAAGACATCAGTATAAAATAATAATTATAAAATTCTATTGATCACCTTATTGTATTATAAAGATGTAAATTATAGAAAATAATAGTACAAAGGAGAAGGTGAAGAAAGGAGGTTTACTAGAAGATTGCTTTGTGTAGTATTGAAATTAAGCTAGTATCAATCCAAAATAGATTGTTTTAAGTTAATATGCTAGTTGCCAGGACATACACAGGGACAATATTTCAAAAATATATTCCGTAAAGTAAACAACAAAGTACACTATAGATTATCCACTTAATGCAAAGAAGGAAGTTACTACACAAAAGAGTGTAGAAATTATAAAGGTATAAGTGCTATGAAAAAGAGGAAAATGGTAATCATAAATCCTACCCGCCCAGTAATTACATTACACGTAAATGCATTAAAAACTCTAATCAAAAGACAGACTATCTAATATTAAAATTCCACATATTTCAACTATTGTGTCTATAAGATAACACTTTAGATGTAAACATATAACTTTTTTGAAGACTAACAGATAGAAAAAAAAGACATACTATGTTAGCAGTACCATAAATAATCTAGAGTGGATATATTAATATCAGATAAAATATACTTTAAGACAGAAAATATTACTGGGAACTAAGAAAGATACTTTATAGTAAAAAGAGTATAAATCAAACAAGAATATATAAAAATTATACATATGTGCACCTAAAAACAGAACCCCAAAATACAAGAAAAACTGAGAAAATTGTACAAAAAAAATAGACAATTCAACAGTAATATTTGAAGAGATAAATAACCCACTTCCAATAAGAGATGGAATGACTAGTAAAGCATCAACAATAAAATGAAATATTTAACCCAACTCTAAATCAATTAAACTCTACAGATATCTGTGTGATGCCCAACAACAGAAGAATAAACATTTCTCTCAAGATCATATGGAACATTCTCCAAAATAAATTATTTACTAGGCTATGAAACAAGACTGAATGAATTTAAAAGACTGAAATTATGCAATGGATGCCCTCTAACACAAATACGTGGAAACTAAAATAACACATTCCCAAATAACCAATGAGTCAAAGAATAAATCAAAAGGAAATTAGAAAATACTTTCAGATGAAAGAAACTAAAATACAATGTACCAGAACTTATGGGTTGCCACTTAAGCCATGCTTAAAGGTAAATTTATCAGTGTAAATACTTATTTTTTTAAAAAAGATTATAAATCAATAATCTAAACTTCTACCCTAAGAAACTAGAACATAGCCAGAGGCATCAAACCACCTGACTTCAAACTATACTGTAGAGCTACAGTAAGCAAAACAGCATGGTACTGGTACAAAACAGACACACAGATGATGGAATAAAAATAGAAAACTCAGAAATAAAACCACACACATACAACCATCTGATCTTTAACAAGGCTGACCAAAACAAACAATGGAAAAAGGACTCCCTATTCAAAAAATGGTGCTGGAATAAATGGCTAGCCATATGGAAAAACTGAGGCTGTATTCTTACCTTTTACCTTATACAAAAGTTAGCTTAAAATAGATGAAAGATTTAATGTAAGACCTCAAACTATAAATATCCTAGAAAACAACCTAGGAAATAATCTTCTCAACATTGGCCTCGGCAAAATATTTTTGGCTAAATCCCCAAAAGCAATTATGACAAAAACAAAAATAGATGAGTCAGACCTAATTAAACTACAGAGCTTCTGTACAGCAAAAAAAAAAAAAAAAAAAAAAAAAAAAAAAAAAAAAAAACCTATCAACAGAGTAAACAGGCATCCTACAGAATCAGAGAAGGTGTTTACAAACTAGGCATCCAACAAAGGCTAATATCCAGAATTTCTACAGAACTTAAACAAATCAACAAGCAAAAAACAAATAACCTCATTACAAAATGGGCACAGGATGAGAACAGACACTTTTCAAAAGAAGATATAAAAGTGACCAACAGGCTGGGCATGGCAGCTCATGTCTGTAATCCCAACACTTTGGGAGACCAAGGTGGGCAGACCACGAGACTAGAAGATCGAGAGCATGGTGAAATCCTGTCTCTACTAAAAATACAAAAAACTAGCAGGGTGCAGTGGCAGGCGCCTGTAGTCACAGCTACTCAGGAGGCTGAGGAAGGAGAATGGTGTGAACCTGGGAGGTGGAGCTTGTAGTGAGCCAAGACCATGCCACTATACTCCAGCCTGGGCAACAGAGCCAGACTCCATCTCCAAAAAAAAAAAAAAAGTGACCAAAAAAAAAAAAAGAAAGTTTAGCATCATTAATCATCAGAGAAATGCAAATTAAAACCATAAAATCACAAAAAGATACTATCTCACACTAGTTGTTATTATTAAAAATCAAAAAACAACAGTTGCTGGCAAGGCTGCAGAGAAAAGAGACAATTTATAAACTGTTAGTGGGAATACAAATTAGTTCAGCCACTGTGTAAAGCAGTCTGGAGACTTTTCGAAGAACCTAAAGCAGAGCTACCATTTGACCCAGCAATTCCATTACTAGGCATATACCCAAAGGAAGATAAATTATTCTACCAAAAAGATATACGCATTTGAATTGACTCATCACTGCACTATTCACAATAGCAAAGACATGAAATCAATCCAGGTGCCCATCAGTGGTAGACTGGATAAAGAATAAGTGGTACACATACACCGTGGAACAATGCACAACAATAAAAAAGAATGAAATCATGTCCTTTGCAGTAATGTGGATGCAGTTGGAGGCCATGATGCTCTGCAAACTAACACAGTAACATAAAACCAGATACTGCATGTTTTCACTCAAAAGTGAGAGCTAAACATTGAGCACACATGGTCATAAATGTGGGAAAAATAGACACTCTGGACTACTAGAAGGGGGAGGGAAGGAAGAGGACATGTGTTGAAAACTACCTATTGGCAGTATACTACTATGCTTACTACCTGGGTGATGAGATTCATACTCCAAACCTCAGCATCACGCAATTTCCCCATGTAATGAACCTGCACACTTTGCCTCATATCTAAAATAAAAGTTTAAATTTAAATTTAAAGAAAAGGAAAAAACTAGAAAAAGTGAGGAAACTAAACCCAAAGAAAATAGAAGGAAAAAAATAATAAATACTAGAGCAGAAATAAATGAAGTAGAGAATATTTTTTAAAATAGAGAAAAAGAATTAATAAAACCAGTTGCTTCTTAACACAATCAACAAAATTGACAAAAAGTTTACCTAGACTGAAAAATTTTAAAAGAGAAAAATTAAATACTAAAATTAAGAATAAAAGAAAAACATCACTAATGACATTAAGAAATGAAAAAGATTAAGAATACTATAAACAACCTGACAAATTAGAAAACAAATAAAATGGACACATTCCTGGAAAGGCACTAACTACCATAACTTACTCAAGAAGTAATAGGGAATCTCAATAAACCTGTCAAGCAATTGACTAATAATTAGACTTTCCGCAAAGGAAAGTCCAGGCTCAGATGATTTCACCAGTGAGTTTTGCCAAAAGTTTAAAGAAGGATTAGTGTCAACCCATCACAAACTCTTCGAAATAAATAGAAGGTAACATTTCTCAATTCAATCTACTTTGATATCAAAAATGAACAAAAACAAAACATGAAAAAGGTGACAGATCCTTATCTCTAATGAATGTATACACAAATAACCTTAAGCAAAATAGTAGCAAACAAAATTCAATGATAAGTAAAGAGAATTAAAAAGCATGACTAAATGGGACTTATTCCAGGAATGCAAGGTTGTTTAAACATCTGGTAATTTATCAGCTTATTACACCATCTTAATAGAATAAAGGACAAAATAACATATGGTTATCTCAATTGATATGGTTTGGCTGTGTCCCCACCCAAATCTCATCTTGAATTCCCATGTGTTGTGAGAGGTACCCTGTGGGAGGTAATTGAATCATGGGGGCAGGTCTTTCCTATGCTGTTCTTTTGATAGTGAATAAGTCTCATGAGATCTGATGATTTTTTAAAGGGGAGTTTTCCTATACAAGCTCTCTTCTCTTGTCTGCTGCCATTTGAGATGTGCCTTTTATCTTCCACCACAATTGTGAGGCCTCCCCAGACATGTGGAACTGTCAAGTCCATTAAACTTCTTTCTTTTGTAAATCACCCAGTCTCTGGTATGTCTTTATCAGCAGTGTGAAAATGGAATAGAGTAAATTGGGACCAGTAGAGCAGGGTTCTGGCTGCAAAGATACCAAAAAATGTGGAAGCAATTTTGGAACTTGGTAACAGACAGAGGCTGGAACAATTTGGAGGGCTCAGAAGAAGACAGGAAAATGTGGAAAAGTTGTTGGAACTCCCTAGAGACTTGTTGAATGACTTTGACCAAAATTCTGATAATGATACGGACAATGAAATCCAGGCTGGGGTGGTCTCAGATGGAGATGAGTAACTTGTTGGGAAATGGAGCAAAGATGACTCTTGTTATGTTTTAGCAAAGAGACTAGTGGCATTTTGCCCCTGACCTAGAGATTTGTGGAACTTTGAACTTGAGAGGGATGATTTAGAACTGGAGAGGGATGATTTAGGGTATCTGGTGGAAGAAATTTCTCAGCAGCAAAGCATTCAAAATGTGACTTGGGTGCTGTTTAAGGCATTCAGTTTTAAAAGGGAAACAGAGCATAAAAGTTTGGAAAATTTGCAGCCTAACAATGTGATAGAAAAGAAAAGCCCATTTTCTGAGGAGAAATTCAAGCTGAGGTTGCATAAGTAATGAGGAGCCAAATGTTAATCACCAAGACAATGGGCAACATGTCTCCAGGGCATATGAGAGACCTCTTCAGCAGCCCCTCCCATCACAGGCCCAGAGGTTTAGAAGGACAAAATGGTTTCCTGGGCTGGGTCCAGGGTCTCTCTGCTGTATGCAGTCTAGGGACTTAGTGTCCTGCATCCCAGCTGCTCCAGGCATGACTAAAAGGGTCCAAGGTATAGCTTGGGCTGTTGCTTCAGAGGGTAAAACTTCACAGACTTCACAGCTTCCATGTGGTGTTGAGCCTACAGGTACACAGAAGTCAAGAATTGAGGTTTGGGAACCTTGGCCTAGATTTCAGAGGATGTTTGGAAATGTCTGGATGCTCAGGCAGAAGTTTGCTGCTGGGGCAGGGCCCTCATGGAGACCCTCTGCTAAGGCAGTGCAGAAGGGAAATGTGGGGTTGGAGCCCCCACACAGAGTCCCTACTGGGGTACCAGTGGAACTGTGAGAAGAGGGCCACAGTCCTCCAGACCCCAGAATGGTAGATCTACTTACAGCTTGAACTATGTGTCTGGAAAAGCTGCAGACACTCAATGCCAGCACATGAAAGCAGACAGAAGCAGGGCTATACCTTGCAAAGCCACAGTGGTGGAGCTACCCAAGACTGTAGGAGACTACCTCTTGCATCAGTGTGACCTGGATGTGAGACATGGAGTCAAAGGAGATCAGTTTGGAGCTTTAAGATTTCATTACCCTGCTGGATTTTGAACTTGCATGGGGCCTGTGGCCCCTTTGTTTTGGCCAATTTCTCCCATTTGGAATGGCTGTATTTACCCAGTGCCTGTATCCCCATTGTATCTAGGAAGTAATTAACTTGCTTTTGATTTTACAGGCTCATAGGCCAAAGGGAGTCACCTTGTCTCAAATGAGACTTTGGACTGTGGACTTTGAAATTTATGCTGAAATGAGTTAAGACTTTGGGGACTGTTGGCAAGGCATGATTGGTATTGAAATGTGAGGACATAAGATTTGAGAGGGGCCAAGGGTGGAATACTATGGTTTGCCTGTGTGCTCACCCATATCTCATCTTGAATTACCATGTGTTGTGGGAGGGACCCAGTGAGAAGTAATTGAATCATGGGAATGGGTCTTTCCTATGCAATTCTCATGATAGTGAATAAATCTCATGAGATCTGATTTTTTTGTTGTTGTTGTTGAGATGGAGTCTCGCTCTGTTGCCCAGGTTGGAGTGCAGTGGTGTGATCTCAGCTCACTGCAAGCTCCACCTTCTGGGTTCATGCCTTTCTCCTGCCTCAGCCTCCCAAGTAGCTGGGACTACAGGTGTCTGCCACCACGGCTGGCTATTTTTTTTGTATTTTTAGTACAGATGGGGTTTCACCATGTTAGCCAGGATGGTCTAGATCTCTTGACCTTGTGATCCGCCCTCCTTGGCCTTCCAAAGTGCTGGGATTACAGGCATGAGCCACTGCACCTGGCCGATCTGATGGTTTTATAAAGTAGAGTTTCCCTGAACAAGCTCATTTCTCTTCTCTGCTGCCATGTAAGATGCACCTTTCACCTTCTGCCATGATTATGAGTCTCTCCTGTCATGTAGAACTGCAAGTCCATTAAACCTCTTTGTAAATTGCCCAATCTCAGGTATGTTTTATCACCAGTGTGAAAATGGACTAATATATCAGTACATGCAAAAAAAAGTTGGACAAAATCGAAAATATTTTTATGATATAAAAAAAAACTTTAAGAAACTTCTTCAACCTCCTAAATGGCATCTACAGAAAACCCATAGCCAACATCAAACCTAATGAAGAAAGACTGAATACTTCCCCTAAGATCTGGAACAAGACAAGTATATATACTTTCTTCACTTTTATTCAGCATTGTACTGATACATGTGACAACATACATGAATCTTTAATTATTCCATTTATATGGAAAGTTTATAATTGACCAATCTTTATAGAAAGTAGATTAGTAATTGCTTAGAGTTAGGGAGTGGGAATAATGAGGAATGCTGAGTAGTGAGTATAGGGTTTCTTGTTAGAATAATTAGAATGTTCTAAAATTAGATCATATTGGCAATTTTACAAATCCATTAATTTTCTAAAAAAATCATTGTATACTTTAAAGGGGTAAGTTTTATTGTATGTAACTATATTTGAATAAAGCTATTTTCTCAAAACCTCATGATAATGAGTCTGCCACATTAATGAAGATTTAAGGCTTCAGTGAACTATAATATACCAAGACATTTCTTCCAACATAAAGGAGAATTTATTGCATATAGTATCCAAAATAGAGCACAAGTAATTGCACTTTACATCTTTTGCCTCAAAGAAAGTAGCACGGCCTTAGTAGTCCCTTACACTTTTAGAGATATCATATTTTTGAAATACCATTCAGACCTATTTATTCGATGACTTGTTGAGAATGACCATTTCAAGTAGGATCTAGAGCAACAGAGGGCTTTGCAGCAACTTCACGCTGCTAGTGGGACCATATAACTTGGCAGATCCCGTGTTGCTAGAGATACTTCTGAACTCTAGTAGTCTGTGCCGTGTCTATCTTATTGGAGTCTGCGAGAGACACAACCATGACATGTTGGAGTCTCTCGCAGACTCCAATAAGATAGACACGGCACAGACTACTAGAGTTCAGAAGTAAAGCCCTGCTTTCTGCAGTAAATAACTATTTACCTTTTGATAAGCTGCTCCTGCCATACTGCTATGACTCACAGACCTGACACAAGACCTGATAGTGGCACATCAAGTAAGATGACTATTCAGTTTAGGGTCTCCCTTACAAGCTATGTAAATCCACCAAGTCATACTGTCAATGAGGAGCATTCAGCAGAAGGAAGACATTCATGGTGGTTGCAGAGCACATACAAAACCCACAAGTTATGTGAATAGTAGGCCTTATCTCCTGCGTTCTCTCTGTGTTGCACTAATACTTCTCCCTCTTCTCACACCTATGGTCTTGTGATTCATGGTCAACATCCAGTTAACTAAGGAGGAAAAATGCAGGCCTCTTTCCTGGATGGGTGACTCAAGATATTCATACAAACCAAAATGGACTATTTCCATACTATAGACTCAATCAAGGATGGTCCTCAAATACAATAGTGAGAAAAATTCCTCTCAATAGGCATAGGCATAGCTTCAAGCCATATACTTGGTCATCTTTTTTGTGTGAAGGAAGAAGTAGATTAAGGTAAGGTTAATTACTTGGATGGTTTGTCAAGGGCCTGGAGGGAGCAAGACTGAAAGAATTGAAAAGCTTATAGATGGACCTATGGGAGTGAGTACAAAGTGTGAAATTTAGGGACTCAGAGAAGACATCGAAGAACCAGTTAGATGGGACGACTCATGACTATTTAAGCATAGGTTAGCTAGCCTCTGTCCTCTGCCACCACAGTGCTTACACAATGGTGCTGAGGATGAAGAATGCTACGCAAGGCCCTACAGTGTGGTACCTTACATACATATGTATGACTAAGTCATATGTAACTAAGGCTTATATATGAGCATATTTTCACTACAGCTGACCTACCTATTTTGATTACTGAATGTTCAACTTCTCTTCATTAGTGACCAATACTGAACTCTCAAAATAATGCTCATCACTCAAAATGAGACTCCTAGAGTCTGAATGTGTCCCCCAAAATTCATACGTTAAAATTGTATGGCAAATGGGACAGTACTAAGATGTGGGGCCTTTAGGAGATAATTAGGTCATGAGTGCTCTTCCCTCATGAATGGGATTAAAAAGCCTTTATAAAAGAGGTTTCACAAATAATTTGGCCCTTTTTTTTGTTCTTCCATCCTTTGTGCCATGTGAAAACACAGTATGTGTCCTATCCAGAGGTGGTGGCAATAAAACATCTTCTTAGAAACAGAGAGCAGCCCTTACCAGACACCAAAGCTGCCAATGCCTTGATATTGGACTTCACAGCCTCCAAAACTGTAAGAAAAAATTTGTTTTTCTAAATTACCCTGTATCAGGTACTTTATAGCAACACAAATGGACCAAGACAGAGACCACCCTTTAATACAAGACCAGGCACTGGCTGATTATTCTGGATCTCTTCCACTTTCAAGAGGGCAGCTGTTCATCCTGCCTGAGTTTGGTATTTCTGGGAATGGGTTTATCTTTCTTATGCTGGCCATTAACACTATTCAAGGGCCCATAGAATGTAATCTATTAGCATGTGAAGCCACGCTACATTGCCTAATACCAAGGAACCCCTGTGTATTAGTCCATTTTCACTTCTTTTCTACTAAGAAGTAGATCTTATCCAAATGATTAGCAGACAAAGCGAGAAGTTACTTTGCTGGCAGAAGCAATTGACTATCCTGAGACGATAGAGTTACTATATCCATGTAATAGGGGCAGGTAGTAGTATGTTTAAAAACCACAATATTCACTGAGATTCCTTGTATTGTTTCCACACCCAGTAATAATAGTAAATGATCAACGGTAGTAACCATGGCTTCATAAGAGTGTAAAAATGTAAGGGCTGAAGCTCCTCAGAGATAAAGGCCTTGGTTAATTTTCTGGGTCAGTGGACACGCTGGCCAAGGGTGAAGGGGATCTACAATGGGTAAGATGGAGATGGAATGGGATAGAAGGGAGATAATGAATGGAATAGAAGAGAGATGATAAATATCAATTGTGATTTCTGATCCAGCTGCAGTGATGACAGCTGTAAATTGTACTATTTACTCTCCTATTGTATTCACTCTTCCGAAATTGTGACTGTCCACCAAATTGGAAAACACATAAGAGGGCAGAATGAAATTAGTGTGGCCCATGGGTGGATCTCTGTAGTGTAAGAGGTGGACTGTCACAGATACTTTTGGAGCTCCATTCCTGTCTTCTTGCTTTTACAGTTGAAGTGCACACTGGCCTTACTTACATTGTCCAGCACCAATATTTCTTTGCCTGAGAGCTTTCTTTGCCATGGAAGCCTGCTTTGCCGCCTATGTAGCTGGTTGGAAGGGCTATGGAATTAATGTGCTTTTCTTCCTGGAAACAGTCTACAATCAATGAGCATTCAGATTTGATATTTAAATATCCAGGTCCGTGCCTCTTCCTGTCAGACGTGTTTTCAGGCCTTTGTTTTATACTAGCCTTCAGAGATTTCCAAGTAGGATTAAGCTCCAGTTGACGATAGTGGTAGTCGGTTTGATAACACACCATGTATTAGTGAACCATACCTTCTGATTAAATTCCCACTTCCCAGTACCTCTCAAATACATTAATTGCCCTCAAATCTTTGCTCCATTTGCTTCTAGAAGAGCCCAAAAGAAGACAGAATTCCATAATACCATGAAATATGAAATATGGAAACCACCTAAATATACATTAGTAATAAATTTTGATGTAATCATATAATTAAAGCAATGATATAAACTTTTCTTCCTTGTTGTGGAAAGGTAATCTATATGTGAAATAAGATTGTAAAAGTATATGTTCTTACATTTTTGAATAAATAAAATATTATGTGTGAAATATATAGTATATATATTTACATATATTTAGTGTGTATTATCTACTGCATTTACACATATTTGATATAGATCTATATACTTACACATATTTTTATAGATATATATACTATGTATAAATATATACACTATGTATACTAAATATGTGTAAATACATAGACATATACTAAAATGTTAAGAGCAGCTGTAAAGGTTTTAGTTGTTTTCTTTATTTGGAATTTTTAATTTTCCCTTGTGAATATGTATTAATTGTGTTGTGAGAAGTATTTAAAGGAAATGTAACAAGTGCACTATGTTAGCCTGTTCAGTTTTCATTGTTTTTCCTCGTTTTGACTAGGGCATTAAGAAAATTAAATTTAATAAATAAAATACTGCCTGGCAGGATAAACATTAAAATAATCCTACATGCTCCTAATAAAGTATACAGTCTTCAAAAGATTATATATCTCTTCACATGTATCCATTTACATGGTGGTTTGTCTCAAGAGTTCAGAGACTCAAGGCCATTACTCTGGGCATATTGAAGAGCTCTTCCAGCAGTCTAACCTGCCAGACTTGACCAGCCAGAGTAGTCTTTTTAGGCAGGAAAACTGGGACTTTTTTCAGCATCTTTTCCATCTGTCACACACACACACACACACACACACACACACTCACACACACAGTCACAGCTCTTTCTCTCATTCTTTACTCTTTGCTGAGTTAATTTCTAAACAATTATTAGGTTTGGATTCTCAGACACATTAATTACCCAGAAGGCAGAATCCACTTAGTGGGCAAGTCTCTCTCCCTAACGATCTTATTTTATTAGATTTCCACTTCTGATGGGAAAACAAGTTCCTGTGTTGAGTTTTGATTTATCTGACTTTGTATTTACGTAATACCTGTTTCCGACAAGCCTGAAAATATCTGAGTCTTCTAGTCTTTCTTTAGGGCACTTTTGATTGTTTTTAAAAAATCATAAACCAAATTACAAAATCTTGGAATTTTTATTTTTAGTAAGAAATCTTCACTGAAATTTCTTAACAAGGAAGTAATAAGAGGGAGTATAAGTAGAGCATACATTGTGAAGTGGATAAAGCATACATTGTGAAGTGAATGTTTCACTCTAGCAAAAACATTTTGTAATGTATGCTTTATTCACTTCTCTCCACCCAAATTCCATTCCCATTGGCAGCCCAAAAGTCTCCTCTCTACCCTCTTCCTCTCACTCTTGTACTCAAATGCACTCTCTACCCCACCTACTCTTTGATGTCTGTCCCCACACCCTCCTTGTCCTTCTCTTCCTCAGTGATATTTTCATGCCTTTTCCAGTGTAAAGCAATTCCAGTTCTAGCATTCATTCAATTTTCTTTTCTGCTGTATCCATCAAATCAGCAAAATCAGTGCCTAAGACTCAGCAGTGAGGATTGATGGGCTGGGAGAGGAGATGAAAATAAATAAACAAAAAACAAACCTGTTTTTCAAAACAGAATTGGAGGAAGGGACATGAATTATTGTGCTCTTTGTTTGTTTTTTGAGCAGTTATCAATTTACATGTGCTCTATCGTCCCATATATGGCACTTTATATTTCTAGGAACATGAATAATGATGAGTTGAATTCTCTTCTGCAAATGCCTTGATACTCCTCTGATTTTCAGGTGGTGGGAGGGAAGGTGCTCAACTGTAGCATAATTATATTGTGCACCCATCAGCAAGTCTCCTTTTACAACCTTGGAACCACCCCAAGGAGTTTGGAAGCAGTGAAGCAAACATGAATTGGACCTAAATATACAAGCTAGAAAGAATTTATTTTTATTTATTTAGTTCTTAAAGGATAGAGCTATTTACATATCCTGGCACTATGAGAATTGTACATTTAAGAATCATGAATTGGTAGATTGGAAGAAACTTTAAGAGGTCGTGCAGCCTACTTCTTGATTTAATTCTGATGCAAAGAAATAATATTATTAAAATAAATCTTTCACAAAAACATAAAATGTTGTCAGAAGTATTACATTTCCATTTGTTTCAACTGTTAATCATATAACGTTGTCAATATCAAACATAGACCATGGTCTTCAAGTTATATATTAAGAAAAAGTTTTGAAACTTAGTGTGATGAACTTTAATGATTATGGTATAAATGCATGTATTAGAATAGACAGGTAAACTTAATACTTCTTAATCCAGAATATTTTTTGAAGGTTCTTAAAATGGCAAACCCTTTACCTACTTGAATGTAATTTGTCCTAATTCCCAATCCTACCTGCTCCTTCGGCTTAACTACCGAATCATATCGTCAGCCAAATATTATATTTGATCCTTTGCCTCTTCTCACTACTGGCAGCTCTTTCCTGACTTCCCTATTTCTGTCAATTTCACTATTATCACAATAAACCAATTAGGCATTGTTGTCCTGACCTCTCACATGCTTTTGGACTCTGGTAAGAATTAGCCCTTGTTAATAGCAGCCCAAATATAAACAACCACAAATACAAGGTCATCTCCTACTTTCCCAGTGAAGAAATGAAGGGGCTATTTTGTCAGTATAAATATATAAATATTTAATACTATCGATAAAATAGTGAAAAGTTTGCTTAAACTATTTTATTAATTTAGTTACACATACATTTTAAAAATCATGTGAAACTACACCATTATCATTTAATATGAAAATGTAACTTAGCAGATGTAGTGTTTAACAGTCATTTTTACAGTTTCCATTTAATTTTACCAAATCAATAATTTAAAAACCTATAACAAAAATGTTAATTATCATAAGATAGTCAGTTATAAAATGTTCATCTTGAGACTTCTTAAAGGAAAAAGCATACAATTGACCTTTGAACAAGGCAGGGATTAGTAGTGCCAGCCACCGCATAGTCGAAAAGCCCCATGTAACTTTTGACTCCACCAAAACTTAACCACATATAGCCTACTGTTGACTGGAAGCCTTACTGATAACAAATTAGGCGATTAAGATGTTTTCTGTTATGTATATTATGTACTGTATTCTTATAAGAAAATAAGCTAGAGAAAAGAAAATGTTATTAAGAAAGTCATAAGGCATAGAAATATATGCACTATTTATTAAGTGGAAGTAGATCATCATAAAGGTCTCTATCTTCATTGTCCTCCCATTTAGTATGCTGAAGAGGAGGAGGGGTTGGTCTTGCTATCTCAGATATGGGAGAGGTGAAAGAGAATCAGCACATAAGTGGACATGTGCAGTTCAAACCGATGTTGTTGGAGGGTCAACTTCTGTTTCAAAAATTACATTGTTTAAGTATTTTTGAATATTAAAAATATATTTTCTGAGGACTAAGAGCCTCTGTTCTTTGCTGTTTGTCTCAATTTGCTTTCCTGTAAACTTTTGTTTTTAACCCAGCAATATTCATAGAGCAAAGAGTAGTTATTTGCATTAATTTCATCAAGGACTGATCTGAAACTTAGATTATGTAGGTAACATTGGCTATCTTCTATAATGGAGATTAAATGCTGCCTGTAGGAGGTAAATAGCCCTGTTTCTACAGGTCTTCTACAGGACCTGACAATTATTTATTGAGCAACTGATCTTTAATGGATTTGCTGCTTCCGGGACAAAATACTTTTGTATTAAGTATTTTAAGCATTTACTCAACCAAGATTTTTGTTAAAAATTGATATTGTTGCAGTTTCAGAACATGTACTGGATTAGGTTAAGAAGTGAGCCAAATTAAATAAAAAACAAAAACAAAAAATGTAAAACAACAACGAAAAACAGTACAAGGAGAGAGAGAGAGAGAGAGAGAGAGAGAGAGAGAGAAAGCTAGAGCACCTAGATTCACTTTTCAATGTTGCAAACACATGAATCTAGAGTAAATATTTACAACACATATATGCAGAATTTTAGAGAGTCCGGGGGCAAAAACAGTTGGCCACAATGGTTTTAGCATTTCAAACTGCTCGATTTTTGACAATAATTATAAAAATTAAAGCATATTTATCTGTTAAAAACAACAAAGAAGAGGATGAGCATGAACAAGGATTTTGAAACCTTTAACATCTGTATTACTCTAATATTTTTATACTTACATGCTTCAAAAATGCTGCAGAAACATAAATCTATGAAACATTGTGACTTTTGGAAAACAATGAATACCTGGGATTTATTTATTTATTGACAGAATCTTACACTGTCACTCCAGGCTAGAGTGCAATGGCGTGAT
The DNA here is from genome assembly GCF_037993035.2 of Macaca fascicularis. NCBI lineage: Eukaryota > Metazoa > Chordata > Mammalia > Primates > Cercopithecidae > Macaca > Macaca fascicularis. Next base: position 155,142,996 of record NC_088377.1, read on the forward strand.
CTCGGCTCACTGCAACCTCTGCCTCCCGGGTTCAAGTGATTCTCCTGCCTCAGCCTCCTCAGCTGGGACTACAAGTGCGTGCCACCGTGCCCAGCTAATTTTTTGTATTTTTAGCAGAGATGGGGTTTCACCATGTTGACCGGGCTGGTCTTGAACTCCTGATCTTGTGCTCCACTCGCCTCAGCCTCCCAAAGTGCTGAGACTACAGGTGTGAGCCATCCGCCCGGCCAACCTGGGTTGTTCTTAATAAGATTATAATGTGGGAGTTGAGACAATTATATATAAAAGCTTCCAAAAGTTTCCTCCCTCCAAAAACATTGATATTGACTTATTATCAGTTTCAATTTTTTATTTTAGAAAAAGAGAAAGAAGCTGTTATTTATAATCCATTTGAATTATTCTACAATATAAAAGTGACATTTTTCTCAAGAAAAACTAGCCCTCAATTAGAAATTACTTCTTGTATTTTAATCAGAGTATATTATATCTATCAGTCAGAAACCTGAACAATTTATTTAATACTCTATTTTATAAAATACAAACTGGTTAGAAGTTTAATATAATGGCTGCGAAGAGAAATTAACTCTCTAGGTTTGGTTACTGATAATCTGATCTGATGAACCCAGAGACAATGAATTTATTTTGATGCTTTGTCATTTTTCACAATGATACAATTCAATGAATAGTTTTTCCAGTGATACTATTCAATGACCTTTTAAAAACTATATTTCAGAAGTCTCTGTTTCAACTCATTAATCCACTTTGTTCTGACCCTCTTGAAATCTGAGCATAATTTTCTAAGGCACCAAGTAGTGTTCTACAGAGATGGCTGCAGATGCAATATCCAAAAACACAAAGTATTCTATAACCACTCAAAATAACAAGAATCAACACAAGCCAACTACTATGAACTACATTCATTATCTCATTTATTCTCATAAAAACTTTATAAGGTGAGTGATACGTTACCTGTTGCCCAGTACCAAATTCATGTTCTATACATTGTGCTTATATATGTAAGGAAGTATGGGGGGAAAAAGATAGCTGCAAAGCATAATATTTGTTGTGTTTATTAAAATTATTCTCTTTTCTACTAGATAATATGCAAAGACATTTTTGCCCATTATAGCTTCTAACACAGTACCTTGCACATAGAAAAGTCTCAATTGACATTTGTGGAAACTCGATGTTGATGCTGGACTGATAAATTTTTCAATATAATTTTGAATAAAATAATACATATTGCTCTCACAGTTCACAACATTAAACAATTATGGACTTGTTCATTTTTATATACGTGAATAAAATATACAAAATGCTTAACATCTTTTTATAACACACATCTTTCAATATGTTAAAAATATTTGATTGTTTAGAATATAATATACATTAATGTTGGTGTCTGTATACAGAAAACATGGAGAAATATGAAATGTCAGTTCTACAGTGTTTCAGCTCTAATCGTTAAATTATTTAAATTTAGCTTTCACTGAACACCAAATAGAGTGTGCAAGACCAAGACTGTAATACTCTGCACATATTTTAAATAACTGATATTTGAAGTAACATAACTAAATTATCATACTAAGATTCTTGTCTCTTTGAAGATCATTAAATATTAAGGAATAATTGAAATTATATTCACAAATTATAAGAGTGAAAAAATTATGACAGTGAAAGAGGTCTGACATAACCAACTCTATCTTGCCTTTCACCTGCAAACTGCCCTTGGTCATTCCCGGGCATGGGCCAAACCAACTTTGGGAGAAATTTGGTTGATAGTTTAAATGATAATAGCCCTTCCCAAAAATCTAAACCACCTTTGTAAAGCTAATAAAAGGCCACCAGGTTAGGAGAATGAGAAGGGTCTGAATTCATAGTTAACTCTTTACCAGCCATTATTCTGGAGGTCACAAGGTTTCCAACTTCCACAATTACTCCTGTAAGTAACATCACCATTGTAGAATCTACGATTGGGCCTTTTGAGATATCTTATCAGGCTTCTTTGTCTCTGATGACTGGATGGCTTCACCTGAACCTGTGACCCTTGACTCAACTAGTCCTATAACCCCCAGCCAGAAGCAGACTTAGTACACAAGAATCATTTTACACACCCCTATGATTGCATTCAAAACCAATTAGCAGCACTCATTCCCTACCCCCTCACTGTCAAACTGTCAGAGGCATTTAAACCTAAGCAAGCTCATCTTGTATAGTGGCTTGGTAAAATAAGGCTAAGACCTACTGGGCTACATTCTCAGGAGGTTAGTCATTGTAAGTCACAGGATGAGGTAGGAGGTTGGCACAAGATACAGGTCATAAAGACCTTGCTGAAAAAACAGGCTGCAGTAAGAAGCTGGCTAAAACCCACCAAAACTAACATGGTGATAAAACTGATCTCTGGTTGTCCTCATTGCTCATTATACACTAATTATAATGCATTAGCCTGTTAAAAGACGTGCCCACCAACACCACAACAGTTTACAGATGCCATAGCAATGTTGGGAAGTTACATTATGTGGTCTAAAAAAGGAATGAACTCTCAGCTGCAGGTATTGCTCACCCCTTTTCCAGAAAACTCATGAACAAACTATCCCTTATTTAGCATATAATCAATAAATAACTATAGGTATTTTAGGCCAGCAGCTCAAGCCACTGTTCTGCCTATGGAGTAACCATCCTTTATTCCTTCAGTTTTTAATAAACTTGCTTTTGATGTGGGATTTTTCTGAGGCTCTTCACCAGACTCATGGCAGGGGTGCCCCATCTACTCAGCCCACCATGCTCAGCCCCTTGTGGGAGGGAACACATAAATGAGCAAGTGCAGGATCTGGCCAGCCGCTCTGGGCACCAACACAGTAGCAAGTTCAGTACAGGCCCTGTGGCCAGACCAGGCATGTCACCTGGAGGGGAATGCAGTGGTGCTCAAGTGAGGGTACCCACAACCTCGGAGCCCCAGATGGAAGGTTACAGTACTCTTTTTGTTCCACCATCTGCATTCTGATGGATAGCAGTGTGTTAGCAACTCAGTTGGCCCCTTGCCTCGTCATGTGGGGTGGCTCCCCTCTGCAAGCAAGGGCAAAGGGCCAATGTGACAGACTTTTCTGGGTACTGCATTCGGTGGGTCCTGAGCTCTTGTCCAGTTTTAGAAGAAGGAGGTCATATGAATGATTGAAGGATGGTGAAGGCAGATAATTTTGTTGAGTGATGAAAATGGCTCTCAGCAGAGAGGGGAGCTGGAAAAGGGAGGAAGAGAGAGAATGGAAGGGCAGGTTGTCTTCTCTGGGTTCAGGTTGTCTCTTCCCCAAAGCCAGGCCATCTCCCCCTCTACTGACTGAGTCTGGGGTCTTTGTAGTCACAGGATGAGGAGAGTGTACTGATTAGTTTGTGAGTATGCAAAAAAGGTTAAAACAAAGACACCACTCAAAAGTGAGCAGGACAGAGTATAAAACCAATTAGGAATGGGTGGGTATAAGTAAAATAGAGGAAGGATGGGGATCAATCAGAGGAAAGCATGCCAAACCAGGAGGACAAGTTCTCAATCCAGTCTGATAATTTAACTGGTAGTTTGGCTTTCAGGCTTCAGACTGCCTTTGGCTTGGAGGTGGGCTTTCACTGGGGACCAAACTCTATCTGCCTAGGCATTGGCTGCCTTCTGTTGCTATCACTTTCACTTTACTCTATGGACTCACCCCAAATTCTTTCTTGTGTAAGATCCAAGAACCCTCTTTTGGGGTCTGGATCAGGACCCCTTTCTGGTAACAAAACTGTCTTTGAAAGACTCTAGCCTCCACATTTTCTTCTTTCTTCTTTTTTTATTTTTTTTTAGGCAAGTTCTCACTCTGTCACCCAGGCTGGAATGCGGTGCTGTGATCACAGCTCATTGCAGCCTTGACTTCCTGGGTTCAGGGCATCCTTGTTTCTTAGCTCCCAAGCAGCTGGGACCAATGGCACACACTACCATGCCTGGATAATTTTTGTATTTTTTGTAGAGATGGGACTTTGCTACGTTGCCCAACCTAGTCTTGAACTCCTGGACTCAAGCAATCTGCCCACGTTGGCCTCTTAAGGTGTTGAGATTATAGGCATGAGCCACCTCATTCAGCCACCTTTAAGTTTTCAAGGAGGCTGATCAGAGTAATAACAAAACTCCAGTCTCCCATTTAGCTGGCTCTACATGCATTAAACTCTTTCTCTATTGCAATCCTTCTGTCTTGATAAATCAGCTTTATCTGGGCAATAAGCAAGATGAACCCCTTGGGTAGTTACATAATTTTTTCATAAAATGGCTAAAATGCTTTCAATTTTTAAAAGTAAATCTCTTCTAATTGCTGGACTATGTATCCATATTTAAAAATACTATAGCAGTATTTTATTATAGGATGTTATTGGAAATTTCTTTTTATCTGAGTATAGACTTCGTAGCAGGTTTTGCTTCTTTGTTTCTTTAATATCACCCCTTGAACCATTTGCAACAAAATTACCTAATGTTTTTGTGAAAAAAAAATGTAAATTCTTGGACCTCCTACAGAACTAATAATTCAGAATTACTGAGTGCTGGGAGGTTGAACTTTCCAGTTTTTAAGAAACTACTTGGGTGAAGCTTATATCTCTAAAGTGTGGTACACTGAAGTTTGAGAACTATTATTCTAATATTTATAGCTCATATTTTTTTTTTTTTTGCAGTATTTCTAGATCACATTGAGTAACTGGTAACTGCCTATCTTTAGTTTATTCTGTTCTGGAAACTATACTCAAGTCTAACTAACTTCCATTTATTAATCTATCTACTCTCTTTCAGTTTCAGAGGATGGTATTATCTTTTAATACCCATTCATTTGTGTCACTGAGCTTTTAGTGCAAATATAGGATCAAAATTCAAGTCATCAGAATGGTTTCTGAAATTTAGCAATTTTGGTTATATTTTCTTTCAATTAATTTTTTTTTATCTAGCAAGAACAAGCTGCTATTTTAACTTACTGCCTCATGTTTTTGTCTACTGATTTAGGAATAGAAGCAGAATTAATCTTCAGGAGAACACTGTTCTTTAATTTTGAAAAATTTGAAAACATTCCACAGAGAGAAATATTTTAATAGACCTTTTACTTATGGAAAAGTAAAAGCAAAAATGTAATTCTAGAAGGGAGAAATTTTAGTCAATAAGAAAATAAAATGGTCAGGCATGTTAGCTCTCATGTGTAATCTCAGTGCTTTGGAAGTTTGAGGCGAGAGGATTGCTTGAGACCAGGAGTTTGAGACCAGCCTAGACAACATAGCAAGACTCTTTCTTTATTAAAGAAAACTTCAAAAAATTAGCTGGGTGTAGAGTTTTCTGCCTATGTTCCCAGCTACTCAAGGATGAGGCAGGAGAATCCCTTAAGCCCAGGAGGTTCAAGTTGCAGTGAACTGTAATTGCACCACCACACTCTAGCCTGGGTAACAGAGCAAGCTCCTGTCTTGAGAAAGAAAGAAAGAAGGAGAGAAAAAGAAAGAAAGAAAGAAAGAAAGAAAGAAAGAAAGAAAGAAAGAAAGAAAGAAAGAAAGAAAGAAAGAAAGAAAGAAAGAAGGAAGGAAGGAAGGAAGGAAGGAAGGAAGGAAGGAAGGAAGGAAGGAAGGGAAGGAAGGAAGGAAGGAAGGAAGGAAGGAAGGAAGGAAGGAAGGAAGGAAGGAAGGAAGGAAGGAAAAATAAAAAGAAAATAAACTACTTTCCATAATAATGTAGACAGCAATCCTCACTATGAACCAGAAGAAACCTCAGCAAGTATTTAGACATCAATGGGATTTCACTATCAGCTGTATCAGTTGAGAGTGTTCCCTTTTTAGCATGGCAAGCTGTTTCCTGAAGCAATAGAGAGAAGCAAGATCAAGGAAAAATCTAGAAAGAGCCTCTGTAGAAAAGTAGAGCAATGATCTCTAATCACAATGCTATCAAATACTCCAGGTTAAATTTTCCTTTATAGCATTAAAATTTTCCTCAAATCCACAAGATTCCAATAGTTTTCTTAATGCCATAGCCTGGTGTTTATTCTGCCTTGTGGATTCCCATAATGCAAAATGCCATTAAAAAAGGAACAGACCATGAGAAGTGGGCCTCCGATGCACATGAAGCCTGGCATCATCAGAATGACAAGGGGCAACAGTCAGGAATAATAGTTAGGACATTTAATAAGTCCCTGGAAATTCCTAGAAACATAAATTTTTTTTGAGTCTAAGATGCTATCATTTTAAAGTGCACCATTATTTTATTTGCTACAATATAGAAAAGAATAACACTGCCAATTAAAATGTCATACAACAGTTCTGTATGAATTAAATATTTATGTTATATTGAAGGAACACTTTTAGACTTATTTAAACACAAATCTTTAAAAATTATACATCACTCTTACATGTGCATAAAATAATGAAAGTATAGGCAATTAAATTAAGACAGGTCTACAGTGTCTTTATATCAAGTCTGACTTTTCTGAGTCCCTTTTTGAGGCCAAGTCATTAATATATTGTTTTTTTTTTCCAGTAATAATGTAGTGATGCAGCCTATCTTCAAAGACTGCTCTACTCTTGACTCAGATTTTCTCCCAAGCCATTGATAACTAGTTTTGAAGCTGCTGCTTTTTAAATCTTGCTGTCAGACTCATGGGAAGGTTTTTATACAACAGGGCTCATATTCTTTCCTCAAATTATCCTTACATTTAAATGTTCAGAATGGCGAGATGATACATAGGCCAGTTATGCCATTGTGAATATCTACCAAGGTCATATGTGTAATGAACAAAGACAGCTATTTCTGCTGCTGGCTGGCAGTGATTTGCAAGATTTTGTTGACAGTAGGACATATCCTACTTCAATGATGTTAAAAGGTGAACAAATATGCACTTCAGATTTAGTAAAATGTAGTACAGCACTTACAGTGAACACTAGGCTTCTGGCACTCACACAAAATGAAGATTTGGAGTTTTAGCTGAGTACTAAAGGAGGACCATCCTCCTACCAAAGAATGAAGAATTTAAGGATATATAAGTTGAGGTGTACTTGTATTCAACTGTGATTTTTGCAAGTAACTTATTGCTACATGTATTTTTTAAATATGCGTTGTCCTTCTTCCTAAAATGGTTTCACCATAATAAGTGAAATGTCAGCTTGTCACATTAAATTATAAATTATAAATTACCATCTCCTCAGTCCTCTACATATCCTTCAACTTCATTATGACACTGTCCTTCAGAGATAAGGAACAGGAAGGCTTTAATGAAAACTTCAGCTAATGTAATAATTAGGGAAGGATGAGCTAATTAAGAAAGATACAAAGAATGATTAAAATTATACTTAAATTGTACAGATTAAATGAAGGCAGAGACTTTCTTTAAGAAATTCAACCTAGCCTACTATTTAATTTTAAAATCATAGTAAATATTAAGATGTTTGTAAAAATTGCATTATAACATATGTATTTTCTTTCATTTAGAAACAGAAATTAGAATACACTTCATAAAAAGAGAGACTTTGATGATGTGTTTTACAGCCTAACTATAGTACTCTGGGTAAATACACTTCTCTAGCAAGTACCTTACACTGTTGTCCAAAATATTGAGATATTACATTTGTCCTTTTTTTTTTTTTTGCCATCTGGAGTTATCTACCAGAATCGTACATGTGATGGCAATGAAAATGACAGGCACTTCAAAACTGTTGTCTGACCGACCTGTTATAAATATTGTAATCTAAGGTACAGAATCTGGAAACACTTTTTAAATGTAATTGAGAGTGATAAAAGACAATTTAACTTTAGGAAATCTGACTCCCAAGACACTGACTTCATTCTTATATTTTTATGTAGACTGATCTACAGTATCTGAAAGAAAATGTCTAGGTGGTAGTGTTTGTCTTCTGTCTTCTATACCAAGATGATTGATTCAGTTTCTTAGCTTTTTGGTTGCATGTTGTCTTCATATTCTGCTACTTCTTTCTCCTTCAATGTTCCCACAAAGCCCAAACTATTATATAATGTGTACAGAAAACAAGTTCAATATAAAGTAGTCATCAGAATTGGTCTGGGTTTGTGTAGCAGAAAAAAAATTTATTCTTTTTTTTTTAACTTCAAGTCTTATACTGGATTGACTTTGCAAGGACAAATTAACGAGACCAGAAATAAAGGGTCAACAAATTTTCTGCTCATAATTGTATCATTTAAATTTTAAGGGATATTTATTTTAATGTACATTTTCATAAGCAAGTTGCATGCCAATCTGTCTTTGAAATTATCATTTGTATTATTAATATGAAATTCATAATAAATGATATTCAACACTAGCAATTGAGTGCATCCAGAGAAAACCAATGCGGATGAAGGATTTATGAACACTATTGGATGAATAATTTTTTTTAAACTTATTGGTTGATTGATGTTCTAACGTATATATACATTGTGGAATGGTTAAATCTAGCCAACTAATGTGCATAAATCAGTAGTTCTGCTATACACAAACGGCAACCAAGCTGAAAATCAAATCAAGAACTCAACCCCTTTTACAAGAGCTCCAAAAAAATTAAAATTCTTAGGAATATACCTAACCAAGGAGGTAAAATACCTTTACAAGGAAAACTACAAACACTATTGAAATAAATCATAAATGATACAAACAAATGAAATACATCTCATGCGTATGGATTGGTAGAATCAATATTGTGAAAATGACCATACTGCCAAAGAAATCTAAAAATTCAATGCAATTCCCATCAAAATACCACAACCATTCTTCACCCAGCTAGAAAAAAAATCCTGAAATTCACATGGAACCAAAAAATGTCCACATAGCGAAAGCAAGACTAAGCAAAAAGAACAAATCTAAAGGGATCACATTACTCAACTTCAAACTATACTGTAAGGTCATAGTCACCAGGACAGCATGGGACTGGTATAAAAATAGGCACATAGACCAATGGAACAGAATAGAGAACCCAGAAATAAAGTCAAATACCTACAGCCGGATGATCTTCAACAAAGCAATTGAAAACATAATGTGGGGAAAGGACACCCTATTCCACAAATGGTGCTGGAAGAATGAAACTGGATCCTCATCTCTCACCTTATACAAAAATCAACTCAAGATGGATCAAAGACTTAAATCTAAGACCTGAAACCATATAAATTCTACAAAGTAACATCAGAAAAATCCTTCTAGACATTGTCTGTGACAAAGATTTCACGACCAAGAAACAAACAGTAAATGAAACTAAAACAAAGATAAGTAGATGGTACTTGATTAAACTGAAAAGTTTCTGCAAAGCAAAAGAAATGATCAGCAGAGTTAACAGACAACCCAGAAAGTGAAAGAAAATTTTCACAATCTATACATCCAACAAAAGACTAATATCCAGAATCTACAAGGAACTTAAACACATCAACAAGCAAAAACCAAATAATCCTATCAAAAACTGGGCTAAGGACATCAATAAACAATTCTTAAAAGAAGATATGCAAATGGACAACAAGCTTATGGAAAAATGCTCAGCATCACTAATTATCAGAGAAATTCAAATCAAAACCACAATGTGATACCACTTTACTCATGCAAGAATGGTCATGATAAAAAAATCAAAAAATAACTGATGTTGGCATGGCAGTGGTGAAAAGGGAACACTTCGACATTGTTGGTGAGAATGTAAACTATTACTACCACTATAGAAGGCAGTGTGGAGATTCCTTAAAATCTAAACGTAGATCTGCCATTTGATCCAGCAATCCCACTACTAGGTATCTACCAAGAGGAAAAGAAGCAATTATCCGAAAAAAATACTTGCACACACATGTTTATAGCAGCACAATTTGCAATTGCAAAAATATGGAACCAGCCCAGATGACCATCAGTCAATTAGTGGATAAAGAAAATGTGATATTGGGGAGAATATTTTTGCTGGTTGGTTTTCTCATCCAGTTAATCTTGACCATTCTACTTTTTAATTTTCTTTCAGCTGACTAGGTTAAAAGGAGTTTGTGGACCACACTTCCTACATTCATATTTATGCAACTGAAACTATGCACAAAGAGTTCTAATACATTTGTTTCTCATTTTATTCAATGAACACAGGCCATCTCTATGAAAATAAGGATGATCAGGAATAAAGGGAAACAAGGCATAAAGGAAAATAGAGACCAGAGGTGACAGAAATCAAGCAAGGAAGCAAACAAACCCCCTTAAGAGTCTATCTATGTAGGCGGAAAATTCTGAACGAAGGTAAAGGAAGAGTGACTTATTAAATCAAGTTTCCTCAGTAGTCTCCTTTTCTTTCTTGGTAATGAGTAGGAGAGAAGTCTGAGACATGGAGAATTCATCTTCCATAGCTGTGTTTTGCTGCTACTATTTTTCCAATCTATATTTGTCATTTTTGGGGATGGAAATAATTCCTCAAAGAGTACAATTTCCAAAATGATAGACTGTAATTTGGACTATAGGGAGAGCTGCTTTGTCAAGTTAACTGATTCACTAAAGAAGCTTCTGATTCCCTATAATAAATTGTTCTGAGAAAGTTGAATGGAAATCAATATAATGTGTATTTCTTTAAATTGGCAATATACATACAATTTTATGTATCAATTTTAAATAAATAAGTTGAAAAAAGGTTATTCATCCAATAGTGTTCATAAATCCTTCATCCTCATTGTTTTTCCCTGGAAGCACTCAATTGCTAGTGTTGAATCTCACTTATTATTAATTTTATATTAGTAATAAAAATGATAATTTCAAACACAGACTGTGTGCAACTTGCTTATGAAAATATGCATGTGAATAAACATCACTTATAATCTGAATGATATGATTATCAGCAGAAAATTTGATGATCCTTTATTTCTGTCTTGTTAATTTGTTCTTGCAAAATCAATCTAGTACAAAACTTGAAGTTAAAAAAAAGAATAAATACATTTTTTTCCATGCTACACAAACCCAAACCAATTGTGATGACTAATTTATATTGAACTTGCTTTCTGTACACATTATATAATAGTTTGAGCTTCGTGGGAACATTAACGGAGAAAGAGCAGACTATGAAGACAACATGCAACCAAAAAGCTAAGAAACTGAATCAATCATCTTGGTATAGAAGAGAGAAGACACAAACACTACTACCTAGACATTTTGTTTCAGCACCGTAGATCACTCTACATAAAGATATAAGAATCAAGTCAGTGTCTTGGGAGTCAGATTTCCCAAGTCACATTGCCCAAGTTGTCAATTAGCTATTTGAAAAAGGTGACTAATGGATTGTCTTTCCCGCATATTAGTAGAAAACAAGGTCCCCATTTGTGTTAACCTTTTAATCTGAATAATTTCAGTAGGGATAAGGAGCACTCAATGTGATTTTAGAAGTTCCCTATGAATCTATGGTTAGCTAAACTATTTTTCCTTGGGCATATTCATTCCATGGGTTACTTAATATTGTCAGATTATTAAGGCATAATTTGGGGAACCCAGAGTATCTTCAAGAGAATTTGGACAATATAAGACTACTTACTTCTAAAGAGGGAGAAATAAATAGAGCTTATTTTCTGTTCATTTTGTTTTGTTTCGTGTTACTTTGTTCTTTGTGTGTGGGGTTTTTTTTTTTTTTTAATGTGTATGGGATTAGAGGCAGCAGTGATAAACAGTATGCAACATGCAAATGTAATTAAGAGCATTCCAGAGAACAATGACAGAACTAAAATACTGAATAGAAAACTGACATTATGCCTGATCTGTTTTACGAGAATAGATATTTTGAACTAACATAAGGATGGTAAGGCCTAGTTGAATTTAATGAGACAGGAAAAGGGAGCAGAATAGAAGTGGCATACATGCTGCTAATATCAAGGATTTGGGGCTTTTTTCAATTTTTTTCCCTCCTAAATAATAACTGCACTATTTTTGGAATAGGCATGAGTTCCTATTTAAGTTGTAATTATTTTTTCTTGTGAAATCTCTTACAGTGGTAACAACTAGAAACAAAATTGTTGAAAAAAATCAAAGCTTTGAAACAAACTAATCAAAAGGAAAAACTGCATGTGGCATTATTAGTGCAGTAGTTACATATATTCAAATATTTTAATGGATAAAATTTTCAATTCAATTTGATTTAAAAGTGATTTAAGATCTGTTTGGTTTTGTATAGATTGATGAATGGCCAGAATCAGATGAGGAAGGGAATGGGTTGGGCATAAAGCACAAATACTTTTGTTTTTCTTTATGTTTCAAGGCTAAAGTTTTTAAAATGTGGGAATTTCTAAACATTTTATGGATATAATTGAATTGTAGAATATGATCTCAAAGACATTAGAGGAAAAATTCTTTTTATAGGGCAATGATGATAATCCAAGTTCCCCATAGCCCAATTAAAAGAAGTAGCCCTCCAGTGCAAAGAAGGAGGGAAAAATGTCCTCTTGTCACATTATTTTTTCTTTAGTGTGAATGGAAGAGTATAGGTCCATGCTACTCAAAGTACGGTCTATGGACCAATAGTTTCAGTATCACCCAGGAACTTGTTAGAAACACAGAATCTCAGGCCCCATGCCAGACCTTCTGACTCAGAATTAGCATTCAACAAAATAACCAGGTAATTCATATGCATCTTAGCCACTGAAGGGGTCGTTACAAACCCTGGTACTGTCAATTAGTGCTATCCAATAGAACTTTGTTCAGTGATGGAAATGCTCTGTGTAATTTAATACAATAGTCACCAGCCACAAGTAGCTATTAGGCACTTCAAATATGGCAACAGTTAATGAGAAACTGATCTTTGTATTTTATGAAATGTTAACTCATTTAAATTTAAATAGACACTGGTTGTCAGTGGTACCATATTGTATAGTGAAGTTGTAACTTTTTATGAAAATGTATTTATGGGACTAACATAAGCCTCTGAAGCTGTGGGACATTTGTTCCTTTTCTATCATGAGCCCTCACAGGGCTTGCATAGTACACTGATACTTCTAAGTGTTATTTATATATTTATGTATCATTTGCACTATTCCTAGGATGTACTTATATTACACTACAGTTATTTGTGTACCTGGCTGTTGCTCACCATGTTCCCACCATCAACCTAACACACCAAGAAGAGTAACTAGAAGCTTCTCGAGAGAGAGATAAGTCTTAATGATCTCTGTATTCCTGTACACCCACTACCAAGTTTGGCATGTATCAGGTACTCTATGCACATGCATTGAATTAAATAGGCAAAGAAATTAGCCCATAGGTACTTATCTTAATAAGACATAGAAAAGCATAGTAAATTTAATGCAACATTATCTCAAACAATATCCATTAATGCTCATCCCACCAAAAAATAAAACAAAACAAACAAAAAACCAGCCAAACAAACAGAAATAATAACAACAATAAAATGCTGCATAGCTCTAATCCGTTTTAGCCCTTTAAAATCAGGCTGATGTAAGGAAAATGCTGATACAGATTACTAAACCCGTTGAACATCTTGGCTATGTTATTTATGAATAATATGCAAATGAATATTTTGTACTGTCTTTTCTGAATTGGCAAGAGCACCAGAAGTGGACCTGGGATGCAGAAGAGGGAAGGCCTCCTGGAGGGACTGGCTGGCTGAGACACTGAGGGTAAACAGCCAAATTCTCCAAGTCCCAAGCTGATATGAGCTAAAAAATCAGCTGCAGAAGGCAAATAACCCTGGGGTCCCCGGCAGCAGGTGGGGAGCCTGACCCTCATGCCAGGGTAGGAATATCCAAATGCTTTTCTGACCAGCAGTTCAAACAGCCAGGTAAACAGCTTGGGGCCCAAGCAGATGGCTTTTTAAAGCTGCCTTCCCCACTCTCCCAATCCCAGAGATGGGGCAGACTGCCTGTGTCAATAATGGCTTCTGACTTTGGACTCAACAGTCCTTCTCATCACAACTCTCAAATTGTGTGGCTTGTGAATAAACTATGACTAAACTATAACCCAATTCATGTGCTTTGGTTATTTCCACTGCTTTGTAAATCAAGATATGTCTAATTTAAGACTGGAACTATCCATCCCTTTATATTATTTGAATTCATCACACCTTAGGAAATATATATTCTGATATATTGAAATATTTTATTTGATGAATTTCATACTCATCATTCATTTTTTAAAAAAATGATTTCCCAATATTTATTAAGAGTTCTGGCAAACAGAGGCCTTTTGTTTGTTTTCATCTTTCATTATAGAAATTGTCAAACATATGCAGAAATGGAGATAATTGACAAAAATCCACATACCTAGCACCCAGCTTCAAAAATGTTAATCTATCTCATCTCATTATTTCTCTTTATATTATCCCATCTTATCTATCTCTCACATTATTTTCTCTCTCACACATTTATTTATTTTTCAAATGGACTATTTTAAGCCAAATCTCATCATACTGGTATTTCACCCATAAGCACGTCACTACAAATCTTTAACAGTGAAGGAATTAAAAAAAAAAAAAGAACAATACCATCATCACAACTAAATAAAACAATAATTTATTGTCTAATATTCAATTCTTTTTCAATTTTCCCTGGTTATCTCAAAATTATCTTCTTATATTTAGTTGATTTGAATCAGAATCTAAGAAAGGTACAAACTGTATTTGTCTGGGATGTGACTCTTAAAATACTACTTTTAAAAACTGCGGTTAAAAAGACTTAATGAGATCTATCCCCTTAACAAATTTGAAGGGTACAACACAGTAATGTTAACTATAGGCACAACATGTACAGTATATCTCTAGAATTTATTAATCTTGCATAGCTGAAACTTTTTACCCTTAGAATAGCAACTCCCATCTTCCCCTCCCCTAAACTCCTGGCAAGCACCATTCTACTCTCTGTTTCTATATGTTTGGCTATTTTAGATTCCTCAGGTAAGTGAAATCATGCAGTATTTTTCCCGTGACTGGCTTATTTCACTTAGCGTAATGTCCTCAAATTTTAATCATGTGGTCACATATGGCAGGATTTACTTCTTTTTATAAAGCTAAATAATATTCCATTGTGTGTCTATATCACATTTTAATCAATAACAATTCCTCCTCCCATGTTTTAATGGCACATTTTGTCAAAGAAACTATATTATTTGTGCTATAAAATTTCCCACATTCTGAATTTGACTAATTGTATTCTTGTGGTATTCTTTAATATGTTCCTTTCTTAGCTCCTATATTTTTTGTAAACCTGTGGTCTGATACAGAGATGTATTCGATTCAAGTTCAAAGTTCTTTAGCAAGAATTCTTCTTTATGGTTCTCTGGCCTGTTATTGCATTACACCTGAAAGTTTCTTCACAAAGTAGGTCTCTGGAAATGGAAGTAACTCATGGTGTTAAGTCCTTTTTCAATGAATATTTGAAGTTTACTCAAGGGTTAAAGTGGACATGGATACTAGTGAGGCAAACATTCCTAGTATAAGAGGAAATATGCCTTAGAATTTTTAATCCTAATTAATGGGATTTTGTTAGTTTCAGAGAGAACTGGATTAACACAATAACAAAAATTAATTTCCACATTTCTCAGGTGAACTGCTTCATAGGTAGCAAATGTATACATGAGTTTGGAGAAATACATCTACAAGATAGACCTCAAGATTCATCTGTGGTTGCTCCACAAAGGATGGGACCAACATCCATCCAAAATTTGGTTTGGATGTGGAGACTGATGATACCATTCATGATACATACACCAAGACGGTGTGAAGAAATTTATTATGCACATATTGGAGCTTTCTGGGGAGAGCAGGGTAGGCTCAAAAACAGATATGAAAATGACTCAGGAGAACATGGAGGGTGCTATAGCTCTGTTTTTATTGTAATTAGGGGATGAGGATAGGAAGAGGATTCCTCTGTGTGGTGTGAACTTGCCATACCCAAGCTTCCTTACTGGTGTTCCCAGATGTTGGGCAAAAGGGCAAGGGACTGGGGTGGGCTTAAAAACGGTCACATCAAGTATCAAAAACAGTCTGACTATTTTGTAAATTAGCTATTTGATTTGATATTTGAAAAATACAATGAACAGAAAAAGCTAAGACATTTGGGAAATTTTGCTTATAGATACATATTTTTTTCATGACTGTGTGTGTGTGTTCAAACAATACCATAACTAACATTTATGGAGACACCCTCTGTCTGCAGGACACTATTTGTTTACTGTATTATCCATGTAATACTATATTTATAACAATCACATGAGTTGACTATTTTTTTAACCTTATTTTTCACATAAAGAAATTGAGGTCCCAAGACATTAAGTTGTGCACATGTACCCTAGAACTTAAAGTAAAAAAAAAAAAAAAAAAAAAAAAAGGACACATGCTCAATGTCATATAGCTAGAAGTGGTGGAGCCAGGGTTAAAGTTCATGCATGTGGCTCCAGGGAGATATTCCTAACCACTATGTATATACCTAGAGGCTCTAAGATTTACGTGCACAACAATCTATCCTCATTAAAGTTTATGTGACTGGACTAACCAAAATTTGTTAGAGCATAGTCTTAGAAATCACATCTTAATCATAATTAAGAAATCACACCATAATATTACTCACTCCAAAACTAAGAATGATACAATGCAGTCATTAAAATTTGGCATTAGAAAGACCCAAGCTTCCAATACAAAAAATTTAGCTGGGCGTGATGGTAGGTGCTTGTAATCCCAGCTACTAGGGAAGCTGAGGTAGAAGAATCACTTGAACTTGTGAGGCGGAGGTTGCAGTCAGCCAAGATCACACCACTGCACTCCAGCCTGGGTGACAGAGTGAGACTCCATCTCAAAAAAAAAAAAAAAAAAAAAAGGAAAGAAAAAAGAAAGACCCAGATTTCCACCTGGCAAGTACTTTAGTATTTTAGCCTGGCATTAAAGATTGGTTAATGTCCTTACATTGACTGCCCAATTTAAAGTTTAATATCTCTTGACGTTAGTTAAATGGTTTCCCAAGAGTAGCTCCAAGGTTTTAGCAATTTTGCGAAAACTATCTTTGAAGGTGTAAAAATTGTATTTGCTTTTATAACTTGCTATAAGTAGATTTTACTTGCAGTTTTGAAACGATTTTTGAAGGGCCATACGCAGGAAAAAATAACTTCATAAAAGCAAGTTGTACCCTTCCATCCTGTAGGAGAACATAGAAGATTACTTTTTTTTTAAGTAGCTCATACAACCTGAAGCAAAGGCTTCCAGAGTCACAGAACCATTTTTGTTGACTCTATTCTTCAATAAAATCTACTGACGCTACGTCCAACAAACAGGATCAATTTAGTCATTTTTTAATCACCAATATGGTCAAAATAATTACATGATTAGCAACATTTTCTGTTTTGCAGACTGGAGTTTTGTCATTATAGCAGATGCTGGGAATTGTGCTATATTGTCTTACCACTGAAATGAAATAAGTTAACGTTGATTTTGTGCTCTATTCCCTCTCAGTTTGTACTGCACTGCCCTCTGGAGGATAGAACTCATCATAGCGCATGCATTGTAATTCTAGGAAACATCTTACACTCCTCCACAAAAACTGTGCTTCTAGAATGTGTGGTTCATGACAGTAACACTAGAAAAAATAGCAAATTTAAAATATATATAATTTATTTTAATATTTTAGTTGGCATTATTGAGCAATGTTGTTGGTTTATGTGAAGTATTTTAACTTTAAATAATTATGCATTTTAAAAGTCTAAATTTTTCCCTATCTTACAATAATTTGAACTCTGAATCTATCAGATCTACTTTCCTAATATTGTTTTCCATTTTTATTTTGAATATATGTGGAATTTCCTAAAGAATAGGTTGGTTTTTTTTTTGAATTCACTTGCCATTAGTTTTCATACACAGTCAAGGTTAGTTCTTTAAAAATGTACATATGTATGGTGTTTTACTCTGTTTTCACACTGCTGTAACGATATACCTGAGACTGAGTAACTTATAAATAAAAATGGTTTAATTGACTCGCAATTCCGCATGGCTGGGGAGGCCTTGAGAATCTTACAGTCATGGCATAAGGTGAAGGGGAAACAAGGCACGTCTTACCAAAGAAAAGCAGGAGAGAGAGAGAGAAAGAGAGAGAGAGAGAGAGAAAGAAAAATCAAGAGAAATTGCCACTTTTAAGTCATCATATCTCGTGAAAAGTCCCTCACTACCACGAAAACAGTATGGGGTAAACCGCCCCCAGGATCCAATCACCTACAACTAGGCCCCGCCCTCCACACGTAGGGATTAAAATTCGAGACAAGATTTGGGTGGGGACAGAGCCAAACCACATCAAATGGTTAGGTTATAAAAATGAGCTATTGAAATATTTTTAGGGAAAATAAATCTATTGAACTTCACTGTTAATATCAGTGCAACCAAGAAAGAAAGATGGGGAAAAAAATCTCTCAAGCATATCTCAATGACTTTAAAAAACATCTTGTACTTTGAAAGTGATTGTTTTTTAAAAGTCACTGTCACAGAAACAAACTCAGGGTGAACTTCATGAGACAAAATGTGTGAAAAATGACAGTAACAGAATTGACATTGGTCTGTATGAACTTGGTGTAATCAGAGAAGTTACTTAATGGTAGTGTGTGTGTGTGTGTGTGTGTGTGTGTGTGTGTGCGCGCGCGCGCGCGCACGCGCGCTTTAGGCAGGCACTCCAAGATTTCTTTGGCTGTGACCTTTGGGCTGTGAAGTACATTAATTTAACCAAAAGAACATAGGAATCTTTTGGATTTCTTCTGTTTTCCTTTTTATTTTTAATCTAGATTTTTTTTCACTTAACAAAAGCATATACACGCTGACCTCAGACTGCTAACTAAAGTCTCATACAGGCAAATTCTCATGTAAAACTTTCAATTTGCCAGTCCAAATCAGGATTAGTGACCAAAAAAGATGCAGCAAAAAGGGTAAGGGTTGCTTACTCTTATAGCTGTTTCCAACTCTTATAACTTTAAGGCTATTCTACATTGTCCTATGTCAAGATCTAAAAGTGAACAAATCACTTTCTTTTTCTTTTTTTTCTTTCTTTCTTTCTTTTTTTTTCCTGGGCTCAAGCACTCAAGCAATCCTCCCACTTCAGCCTTCCCAGTAGCTGGAACTACAGTTGCGTGCTACCATGCCCAGCTAATTTTTGTAGAAACAGGGATTCACTATGATGCTCAGACTACTCTTGAACTGCTGGTCTCAAGCGATTTACCAGCCTCAGCCTCCCAAAGTGCTGGGATCACAGGTGTGAGCCACTGAGCCCTGCCCAGATCACTTTCAATTTGCTTTTGAGCTATAATATAGGCACAGTCCAAATAGCCAACTAATACAAACAAATCAAAACATGAGAATCACTTTCCAAACGATGTTGCATGCAGGAGGTATGATTTAAGAGAAACCAGGGAGTGCAGCAGGAAAAAAAAAAAAGAGGGAAGTTCACTTTTTATAATTGTACTTCTATTACTGGGTTAGATATTAAAAATACATGTTAATTTCTAAATCAACAACCTGAAATCTATAGAATTGTGTTAAAGAAGTATTGCTTTTTAATATTTATTAAATGAATAAATGGATTCATTCATTTAGTAAATATTAGTTTATTGAATGTCAGATATGTGCAAATTATGGTGCTGTTCACTTTGATTATCTAAAACAGAAAACACTGTGCTTTGATATGTATGACTTAAAATCTCTATTCATTGTCCCTTTCTCCACTTGGATTGTCAATATCCACCTAAAATGTGTGAGAATTTGAAATTCCAATGGGAATTAGCTTATATAAGCCAGAATCAGATGCAAGATTATACCACATATTTAGGGTTTCATTTTTACCTATTATAAAATTATTATTTATTTAGCAAACCATCAGAGTATATTTGCTCTTTTCTTCTGGATATACACCTTTTACAGTAAGTGCTCACTCTGCCTATCAGATTTCATTTAAATTCATTCAGTAAGTCAGGGAGTCCCTGTGTCAGTATGTCATTATGTCATTGCATTACATTGCTTTTCTGGTGCATTTTAGCATTCTTAAAATAAAGTTAATTCTGAACTCATTACCACTAATTGCAAATTTACTTTTATCCCATTCTGACTATGGAAATATTTTAATAAGTTTATGCCAATAATTTTATAACCTAATATTCATGTACTTTATCTGTAAATCACTATAACCCGAATTAATCTAGCTACATATAAGATTTATTTAATATTGTTTAGTGATCCCAGAGGGGTTACAACATATTTCAGAGTCTTATGTGCATGAGTTTTCACTTTTCTTAGAATTTTATAGCAAGATTTTGGCTTTCTGTGTTTAATTTTTAAAATAACATTTAAAAGAAAATTTTGAGGTTGCCAAACCCCTTGCTCATCACATAGAATTGCTTAGAATTGCTGACTTCTACATAGTGCATATATGGCTTCTCATTTGCTGATTTCTTCACTGTAATAGAAATGTTGCAAATATGATCACCATCACCCCCAAAACACATTTCCATCCTCACCCTTGAAGACTTTGAGATGCAAGTTTCAGCTATAGTTGCACTGGTATAATTTTAAGTTGTTCTCTGTATTACAAAAATTGTTTTAACTAGAATGAATAAACTTTGCCCCATTTCTGACTGCCGATCTCATTGTTCAGTTGCAGAGTTAGATTCATACATCTATCCCGTTACTTTCTTGGCTAAATATACTTACCCTTTATTAACTGTCATAAAGTATGGTTACTATGAAATATATACACAAGTGGATTTTACTGAAATGAACTTTGAGGAATCCTGTGTAGGAACTTATTGAATGTGTTTTTCTTTTTTTTTTTATACTTTATGTTCTAGGGTACACGTGCACAACGTGCAGGTTTGTTACATATATATGCATGTGCCATGTTGGTGTGCTACACCCATTAACTCATCATTTACATTAGGTATATCTCCTAATGCTATCCCTTCCAGCTCCCCTGACCCCACAACAGGCCCCTGTGTGTGATGTTACCCTTCCTGTGTCCAAGTGTTCTCATTGTTCAATTCCCAGTAAGAAAATGTGGCACATATACACCATGGAACATGCAGTCATAAAAAAGGATGAGTTCGTGTCCTTTATAAGGACATGGATGCAGCTGGAAACCAAAATTCTCAGCAAACTATCTCAAGAGCAGAAAACCAAACACCGCATGTTCTCACTGAATGTGTTTTTCAAAATCTAAGCAGCTGAAATGAGGTACACGATTTCAGGTCTCCAGTTTTTTCACTAATTTGAAATACACTGCCATCAATAAGCATAGCAAAAGGCAAAACACATGTGATACAATGTATTTTCTTAACCAAGATGGAACTCCACTGTTAACAATAAGGCAAATTATTTTGTCCTTTGAGACAAAGTCATGAGAGCAAATACTGTCATATGAGCGTCTTTGAGGGGTAAAATCTGGTAATAAGTCTAACTGAAGCTCCATATCCTAAATGGGATTAATATATAAATATCTAAGGAGTGAATTTATTTAATTAATCTTAAGCAATCCACACCTCTCCAGTCTTTACATCTGGGGCAACTTTGACTTTTGATCCATGTCTTTCAAAAGCTTCTGATAGAACTAGATATTATCAGCATAGAGAGCAGTTGTACATCCACTACTCATAGGAATTATCTATACCTTAAGCTAATGATCTTTAGCATCTTTGTTAATAGCCCTGAAGAGGGCGTATAATCCACTAATGCATTTTTGTAGATGATCTGAAGGTAGGAGTTTCAGTGTATACCAGTTAAAACCAGAAAACTGTTGTAATTGACCTTGAAAGGTTAAAAGAGTAAAGAGGAAAAAAAAGTTTAATAAAAAAAGTTTAAAAATATGAACTTCTGAAAATTAATAAAAAATCATTTGGATTATTCACATAAATATGAAATTCACAACAACTTGGAAAAGTATATACAGAATATTACCCATAGTTGTTTTAGAACAAGACAAAAGTTTAAGTATAATGCTCATTTTAAAACTGTACTACTTTAAATTGTATCTATACGATTGTCTTTAACTTAAGAAAGCAATTAACAATAAGTTTTTTTAATATAATTGAGAAGTTAAATCTTTTATCGGTTGAAATTGACTTAATCTAATAAACCTCAGGTTATTTTTGTTCCTGATTTTTTTTTACTTCCTAGAAACCAAGCCAGGGAATGGATGGTCTCTTCAACAAACGGCACTGGGAAAACTAACTATCTATATGTAAAATAATAAAATTGGGCCTTTACCTTACCCCACATATAAAAATTACTCAAAATGAATCAAAGACCTAAATCTTAAGAAGGCTACCAAATGCTTAGAAGAAAACATAGGAGGAAGTTTCATGACATTGGATTTAGCAGATTTCTTGAATATGATATCAAAAGCATAGGTAACAAAGGAAACACTGTATTATTTAGACTTGTCAAAATTAAAAACTGTTGTGAATCAAAGGGCATTTTCAGTGAGCAAAAATGCAACCCACAAATAGGAAAATATATTTGCAAATCTTACCTCTGATAAAAAATTAATATCCAGAATATATAAAGAACTACTACAACTCAAAATGAAAATAGCAAATAACCTGATTTTAAAATGGCCAAATAACTTGAATAGACATTTCTCCAAAAAGATAAACAAATGGCCAGTAAGCCCAGGAAAGATGCCAAATATCACTAATCATTAGGAAAATGAAAATCAAAACCACAATGAGATAACACTTCACACCCACTAGAACGGCGATTAAAAACAAACAAACAACAACAACAACAACAAAACACCAAAACCAGAAAATACCAAATGTTGACAAGGATGTGGAGAAATTGAAACTCTTATGCACTGTTGGTTGGGATTTAAAATGGTGTAGTTGCTATGGAAAACAGTATGGAGATTCCTCAAAAAATTAAACATAGAATTAACAGGTGATCCAGTAAATCTACTTTTGGGTTTACATTCAAAATAATTGAAAGCAGAGATTCAAACAGATATTTGTGCCATGTTCATAGCAGCTTTATTCACAACAGAAAAAAAAAAAGGTAGAAACAACCAAAATGTTCATCAACTGATGATTGAATAAACACAATGCCATATATTCCTACTGTCATGGTTAATTCTTGTTTTTTTTTTTCTTTTTTTTTAACCATCGACATAATCACTTTATTAGATTATAATAGTAATTAAGAGCTTTTTCACAGTTACTAAAGAACACTGTCAATTACATATAAAATATTTTTAAGTGTTATGGTATCACATAGTTTATCAATTTGTTGTTTTTATTTTTATTTATTTTTATTTTTCTATTATGCTTTAAGTTCTAGGGTACATGTGCACGATGTGAAGATTTGTTACATATGTATGCATGTGCCGTGTTGGTGTGCTGCACCCATTAACTCGTCACTTACATTAGGTATTTCTCCTAATGCTATCCCTCCCCCATCCCCCCACCCCACAAAAGGTCCCCATGCGTGATGTTCCCTGCCCTGTGTCCAAGTGTTGTCATTGTTCATTTTCCACCTATGAGTGAGAACATGCGGTGTTTGGTTTTCTGTCCTTGTGATAGTTTGCTCAGAATGATGGTTTCCAACTTCATCCATGTCCCTACAAAGGACATGAGCTCATCCTTTTTTACGGCTGCATAGTGTTCCATGGTGTGTATGTGCCACATTGTCTTAATCCAGTCTGTCATTGATGGACATTTGGGTTGGTTCCAAGTCTTTGCAATTGTGAATCATGCCACAATAAACATACGTGTGCATGTGTCTTTATAGTAGCATGATTTATAATCCTTTGGGTATATACCCAGTAGTGGGATTGCTGGGTCAAATGGTATTTCTAGTTCTAGATCCTTGAGGAATCACCACACTGTCTTCCACAATGGTTGAACTAGTTTACACTCCCACAGACAGCATAAAAGCATTCCTATTTCTCCACATCCTCTCCAGCACCTGTTGTTTCCTGACTTTTTAATGATTGCCATTCTAATGGTATCTCATTGTGGTTTTGATTTGCATTTCTCTGATGACCAGTGATGAAGAGCATTTTGTTACGTGTCTGTTGATTGCATAAATGTCTTCTTTTGAAAAGTGTCTGTTCATATCCTTTGCCCACTTTTTGATGGGGTTGATTTTTTTCTTGTAAATTTGTTTAAGTTCTTTGTAGACCACTTTTTGATGAGTGATGTTAATTCTATGTATCAACTTGGAGAATGTTTGGGGATGAAATTAACATTTAAATTGGCAAACTTTGAGTCAGTAGATTGCCCTCCATAATGGGGGTTTATCTTATCCAGTCAGTTGATGTCCTGAATAAAACAAAAAGAATGACCTTCCAGAGCAAGAGGCAGTTCTCCAGCAGACTATTTTCAGAGTTCATGCATACCATCAGCTCCCCTGTCTCTCCACCTGCTGGTCTTGGGGTGGGAATGATACCATTACCTCTTGGGTTTCAAGCATGCTGGCCCAGACTGCAGATTTTGGACCTTCCAGCCTCCATTATCATGTGAGCCAATTTCTTGTAATACATCTCTTAATATGGAAATTGATTCTATTTCTCTGGAGAACCCTAATACACCTACAATGGAATGTAATTCATCATTAAAAAGTAATAAAGCACTGATACGTGATAAAACATGAATGAACCTCAAAGACTTTATGCTAACTAAAATAAGCCAGAAACAAAGGACAAATATTTTAAGATTCTATTTATGTGAGGTACTAAGAATAGTCTGATTTACAGAGACATAAAGTAGAATAGTGTTTCTAGTCTACAAAGGTTGGGGAGAAAGGGAAATTGGAAGTTATTATTTAACGTGTACAGTTTCAGTTTGGGAGGATGAAAAAGTTCTGGTGATGAATGGTGGAACTGATTGCACAATAATGTGAATGTACTTAATGCTGTTGTACTGTACACTTCAAAAAAATGATTAAACTGGTATAGCAAGTTTTATGTTATATATATAAAAAAGCAATCAATATTATATTTCATTGACTTGCAAATACATCTAAAGCCATTTGTATGGAATCACAGAACTTAGATTTGGAAGAGATCTTAGCAGCTCTACCATTGAATTGCTTGTTTTATACTTAAATACCTGTTCTTCTTTCCCAAATAGACTTAGTTTCTGCTAGAATAACACTCAGATGGAAGGTCCTCCCTTCCTGTGGGAACATGTTCCTTCATTCAAAGGACTCTTTCAAATGGTCATATGGTTCTTCCTCACATCTAAGCCAAATCTACCTCACCATATCTTCCCCATGTTATATATATTTGCAGCCCCCAAGCCAATCCCTGAGCAAGACCAATATAGCATCCAAGTGTACACCTTCTGGAATGAAAATAGCTATTGGATTCACAATGTCTTGTCTTCCCCACTCTATAAATTCCTCATGATTTTTCAATTGTTTATCTTATGCCCAAGTTCTTACACAGGCCTTGAACTGCGGGCTCCTCATTTCCTCTCTGACCTCTTGCCTTCCTACCCATCCATTCACCCACTCTGACCGAGCCACACTGGCCCCCTTGTTCGTCATGGAATACACTGGGCATGCTCCTGATTTTACCTTGGCCATGCCCTCTGACTAGAATACTCTTACCCCAGATATTTACACTGTTCCCACCCTTACCTTCTTCACTCTTTGCTCAAATGTCCCTTTTCAATGAAGCCTATTTTGGCCTCCCTGTGGAAAATGATAATCTGCCCCTACCCACTCTGAATGTCCTGGCCTTCCTACTCTACTGTATTTGTTTCCATAGCTCTTATTGCTTACTAGCATACTATATAATTAACTTATTTGAATTAACCTATCACTGTATCTCACCATCAAACATAAGCTCACAAGGGCAGGGAATTTTGTCTATTTATTCACAGATATGTCACAGATGCCTACATAATGCCTGGCCATGATATGTTTATTATCCATCATATTTTTACATGTTTAATAAATATATGTGGAATGAAAGAATGGCTACTTTTAGACTAGTTAAGAGTGTAGGCTTGGGGCATCCAGATACCTACATTTAAATCCTGCCTCCATTACTTATGAGTTAGTGACATCGAGCAAATTATTTGATTTTCAATTTGCACTTCTCTAATGTTTATATATATTTTTAAGTATTATTATTTTTCTTTTCACAATGCTCTATATTTTTCTTTAGAATTCTTCCTGGTAGACAAGCTGCAGAATATTGATCCACATATGCCAGTAATATGCCACCCCACACCCCACACAGTGATTTTACAGAACGCTTGTTCTGTGGGATACTACTAGATGTGGCACCCAGAGAAAGTCATGTGGTCAAACACATTTGATAAATGCTGGAAGGAACCAAGTCAAATGGCTTTTTGTTTTTAACCCTGTAGGATTTCTCAAAGCTTTTAATATGTTAATGTGCAATATAATCATCCCCAAGTTGGAGAGTATAGTACACAGTGTTTCCTAAAAATAATCTTAGAAATCTATTTTTCTGCTCATGGAGCGTATCAGAGGAGTAGTGTCCTAAGAAACGTACTTTGGAAACTTCCTTCACCACCACCAAGGATAATCATGGGCAGGAGAGACACGGAAAGCTCTGGCTGAACACCATCAACTTTTCTATTCATCCAGTCTTTGCTTGTTTCCCAGTCCTAATGTGATATGTGTCAAAATCTTTGTTCTTGTTCCACTTATATTTAGCTGTAAAAATTCTCAAGATCTCAGTTGCTATGGTTAGTGTCCTATACTTTACTTTCAGAGTTTCTTGATACTAACCTTCTTTCTGTTTTGTGTGCTCTGATAGCCCAGGATTTCACTCATTTATACTACTGCAATGTTCAGTCTTGCTGGCAGGAATCTTATTTCAAACATAAGTCAGCTGCTGCATTTACCTTTAATGACTCATGACATTCTCCTTCTCATCACCTTCCCTGCCTTCCTGCATTCATTCTAACACTGGCACCCTAATCACAAAGCACCCCATCACCTCTGGACCACTCAGTGGGCACCTGAAGTGTAAACCCCTGAGGTCATTTCAGTCACTACTAGGGAAGGGAAGGAGTGAAGTTCCAGGCTGCATAGTCTGTAAGAAAAGTCAGAACAGGCCAGGCACGGTGCTTCTTGCCTATAATCTCAGAACTTTGGGAGGCTGAGGCAGTGAGATCACTTGAGGTCAGGAGCTCAAGACCAGCCTGGCCAACATGGTGAAACCCTGTCTCTACTAAAACACAAAAATTAGCTGGGCATGGTGGCGGGCACCTGTAGTCTAGCTACTCAGGAGGCTGAGGCAGGAGGAGAATCACTGGAAATCAGGAGACGGAGGTTGCTGCAAGCCAAGATCCCCCGCTGCACTCCATCCTGGGCGACAGAGGTGAGACTCCGTCTCAAAAAAAAGTCAGACCTGCAACTGAGTAGGAGCCAAAGAGAACAGGCTGTGCCTACACAGTGCTCCCAAAGGCTCTAATCAAGGGAGCTTAAGAAGGCAGGAAGAAGCTGATGTCCACCAACTTCACTCTGCAGATGCAGCTGGAATACACGGCAGGTACAGGAAACAGAAGAGTGTCTGAACATGGTTAGGCTGGTACTAGCAAAGGAAATTGTTCTAATGTTCATAAACTTTAGTATTTAAAAATAAGTTAAATGTCAATGACTTTTAATTTTATATAGCTTCTGACCATTGTCTACAATAAGATCCTTGTATTAATATGAATCAAATGCTGACTAATTTTGCTGTAATATTGCATTCATTAATGTAGATTTTAACTATCTCTTCTCTGAAATCACTGTCATTGTGTTTTATGTTTATTGAGCATCCCCGTCCTTATATCCCCAGGGTTGCCAGAGTTAGCAAATAAAAATACAGGATACCCAGTTAAATTTAAATTTCTGATAACCAATGAATGTATTTTCGTTGCAAGGGACATATTTAATTATATAAATTACCTTGAATTTGAGATAAATAAAACATAATTTTTAGTATAAGTATGTCCCATACAACTAAAGTTTATTATTAAAAATTCAAATTTAACTGAATATCTTGATTTTATCTGGCAACTTTACACACCTCCCAGTTTTGACTATTGACTTTATCTGGGACTTTCAAAGAGCAAACTGTGGCCCCAAAAGTGGACTTTCTCAAACCCCTGTAAGCCTGTCTCTTTGGAACCCCCCATCTCCCATTAATCCAGAACATCAGCGTCTATGTCTTAAGGTATGCCAGCCAGTACACTTTTGATAGTATTTGCACTTGGAAACAAATACTCTACTCTACTCGAGATGTGACCTGAGCCAAACACAACAGTACTAACACCTTCCTCATTGCAGACTCTATATCTGTTAAAGGGCCTAAAAGTAATGTCGGCCTATTGGTCAGCTTCATCACACAGGTAGCTAACATTGATCTTCACCTAATTAGTATTTCTTGTGTCTTTTTTTCGTACATTCAGCTGAATGATATTTTATCCTGGTTTTCTTCTCAAAACTTACTTAATTCTGGCTTTAAATGTCTTAACTCTATTTCAAAAGCCCATAGCAACAAAAGCCCATAGCAACAGTTTTTACTTATCCTTTTTTGTAAAAAAAAAAGTAGTTATTTAATCACAGATTTAATAGGTATATACAAGATCAAACCTGGGGGAATGAACATATGATAGGAGAGTTGGATCAAATTCTTGTAATCATGATAATCCATTCGGGAAGTGTATTTGCACTTTGAATTTCTGAACTTCTATGAGAATAGGTGAATAGACCCATTGGCATTGCTAGTTATCCCCTTCCTGATTTCTAATCAGACTTGTTTGAGCTTGCTTTGTTAGAACTTCATGTTATCTCTGAATTTTTTTCTCAGAATTTCAAAAATGTAATTCTTTAACGTATACGTCAATCTGTGCCCATGTATTAGGTACTTTACATGTTATCTCTTTGGATTCTCATATAACCATGGGAGGCAAGTTACACTATTTCTAATTCACAGGTGAGGGAACAGAGATTCAATGAAATCAAGTGACTTGTCCAGGTCAAGACATGCAGTGAAAGTCAAAGTGCTAGAAATGGAAGAGGCAAAGACGGACATTTGCAGACTAGATGATTGGATGAAATGCTAACATCTGAAACAGCAATGGGGGCACCACCTCTGGAGAAAAGGGAAAGCCCTGGGGCCTTCCAAGGGACCATGAGGACAAGATGTTGATCTCACAGCAGCAGCTGCCTGACTGCCCAATGAACTCGTCTTCAGGCAGACTTCGAATAGATCTTTGCCACTAGGAGATAAAATAGAAGATTGTACAGGCCAAGCATGAATGAGGCTAACCTGGAATGTGGTTGCCAAATATCTGGAATATGTAAAACACAAAAGAATTTTTATAAAACAGTAAATAAAACTTAAATTTTAAAAGAAAATATAAATTTCTTCAGGTGTCTGAGGAAGTTTAATTTTTTATATGCTGTCTCAAATGGTATTATAGAATTGTAGCATTGGAAAAGGATCTTAGAAATCACTATATTGGCATCATTGTTAATACTTTATCCCTAAGTGGATAATAATTAATTTTAATTCATGACAGAGTATACTCCCCATTATCAACAATTACCTTTCTATCTATACAGAGTCTCTCTCTCTCTCTCTCTCTCTCTCTGTCTCTCTTTCTCTCTCTCTGTCTCTCTCTCTCTCTCTCTCTCTCTGTCTCTCTTTCTCTCTCTCTGTCTCTCTCTCTATCTGTCTTCCGTTATCTACAATTACCTTTCTATCTATTTGTTCAGTAATTTTCCTTCTTAAGGCTATTTGGTAGGTCTGCGACGTTTGCTCTTTGTAAATAGGCAACATGCCATCTAGTGGTCATACGCTGAATTGCAACCAGGAGTCCCTCAGAAAGCATGCACTTACTTAATGTCAATGGAACTTGTAGGACTTGCATAATAGTTAACTGGGTCAACCAGGCACTAATCCACATGTCTCAGACACGTAGAATATCTCTGTCATTTAGTCAAAATCCTCTATGTGGCATTTTCCTTTTTATTTTTTAGTCACACCTTTTTAAAATCAGTTTGGTTTTCCAAACCAGACAGTAAGCACTGGGCTGACCCAGGTATCCAAATGCATCATGCTGTCTTAGAATAATTATCTACCCAAGTACTAATATTAAAATATTTAGTAACAGAGTGACATTCCCTAACATACTGTCCAGACAGTTTCCTGAGAGTCTGTCATAGTGTCCAGAAGTTGGTGGCTTGATAAGTTCTGTTACTAGTTAATTCCAGTGAATATAAATTTAGCTACTTAAGACGACTCAAGGGGCTAGTTATAAGGTGATTATCATCTGCCTTAAAGTTGACCTTATTTGAAATTAACATAGCAACACTAGTTTCTTTTTCTTTAGTATTTCTCAGTGTATGTTTTATCATCACTTTACTTTCAGCCTTTGTGTGTTTTGATGCTTAGATGCTCTCAGGAGACAAAGCTAGAACAAAACAAATTTAATCTTAAAATCTGTATTTTATTAATTCAGTTACATTTTTGTGATTATTAGCATGTATTTGGACATCTATCATCTTTTTTTTACTATTTTACATCCTTTCTTGCTTAATTTTCTGCTTGTTTTGCAATTTCCCTTTTATTCTTCTACTACCTTAGAAATTATGTATTTTATTTTCATTTTCTTTAACAGTTGTCCTTTTAATTTTAACATCCATTCTTGAGATAACAAAGTATAACATTCAATAATATCTCTGTCCCTTAAAAATATTAGAACAATTTACTTTTTAACTTACTCCTCTCTTTAAGGGTAGCTGTCTAGTATTTTAGATACTACTTGCTTTGGAAGTCTTCAAAATCAGATACTTTTCGCAATCAAAGGTTATTGAGTTTTATCAAAATGTTTAAAATTTCTTTAGGAAAAATCACTTCATGCATCATCATTCTTTTTTTCATCAGAATTCTCTTTTGTACATACTTAAATGTATCACTTAATTTTTCTTTCAGTAAAATCCACAAACTGAAAAGCTCTCAGACATTGCCTGAAAAATATGCCTTTATTTTGCCTTTCCTCTTTATCAATCATTTAGCTGGGTATAAAAGTCCATTTGTTCAATCATTTCTCCTGAGTCTTTTGAAAGTATCTTTCCATCACCTGTGGTAGCTCTTGATGGTAATAAACAGTTCTCATTC
The DNA here is from genome assembly GCF_037993035.2 of Macaca fascicularis. Classification (NCBI taxonomy): domain Eukaryota; kingdom Metazoa; phylum Chordata; class Mammalia; order Primates; family Cercopithecidae; genus Macaca; species Macaca fascicularis. The sequence goes on from NC_088377.1 coordinate 155,174,077, forward strand.
TGCTTACCTTTCCTTAGTAGATGATGTGTCTTTTCTTTTGAAACCTTTAACTGTTTTCTTTTTATTTTTATGTTCTGCAACTTCATAGTAACCAACTCATTGTGGAATTTATTGCATTTTCTTGCTCTGGATTTGTGTGCCACTTAAATCTAAAATCTTATTTTTTCCCTTACATTTGGACAGACTTTCAGGCAGTATTTCTGTAAATATTGCTTCACTGCTAGTCTCTAGCTCTCCTTCTAGAACACCTTCCAAACAAACATCAGATTTTCTCACTCTTATCTTCCGCATCTCTTAATATTCACTCATTGTGATGGTTAATTTTATGTGACAACTTGGCTGTGCTAAAGTGCCCAGTTGTATTGATCAACAACCAGTTCAGATGTTGAAGTATTTTTAAAAGATATGATTAATATTTAAATCAGTCGACTTTGAATAAAGCAGATTATCCTTCACAATGTCATGGGCCTCACTTAATCATTAAAGGGCTTAAGAGAAGAGATTAAGATATTCAGAGGGGGAGGAAATTCTGCCTCCAGACTACCTTCCAACTTAAGAACTTAAGACTGCAACATGACTCCTCCCTGGGTCTCCAGTCTGCTGGCCTGCCCAGCAGATTTGAGACTGCCAGCTTCCACAATAGCATAAGCCAATTCCTTAAAATAAATGTTTCCCTCTTCTCTGTGTATGTTTCTGCCTCTGCCTCACATGTTTGGACTTACTTCTATCACTTTGTTTTGTTTACTATTTTCCCTCCTTTCTTTGCTTAATTATCTGTATGTCTATATATCTATCTATCTACATATACACACAGAGAGAGAGGCATATTTATAGATATATCTATATCTATATAGAGAGGCATATATATGCATTTTATATATGTATACATATGCATTTTATATATGTATATATTTATATGTGTGTATATATACATTTTTTATATGCATTTATATACATATATATATATAAAGAGAGAGAGAGAGATCATATTGCTTCTGTTTCTCTGGAAGATCCTGGCTAATACAATCATATTTTCAATTCCATCTCTCTGTGCTACCTTTGACATATACTGAGTGATTTCTTCATCTTCAACATCCTGCTTACTAACACCATTTCAGCAGTTCCTAATCTGTTTACCTCTTCCATTAAATTATTTTTTTCTAAATAATATTTAAATTTTGTTGGGTCCTTTTTTTCTAGTTTTCCTGTGTAGGCCATAGCATTCTATCATACATTAACATTTTCATTCCTGCTTTTCTGTCTTTAAAAAATATTTTGAAATGCTTATTCTATAATATTTTCGATGGTTTATCTTATCCATATTTAGAGTAGGGGGCGAAATCTCTGTGTGTTGCCCCTGCTAAATGTCTACCATGGTAGTTTGATTCTTCGTGGGATTCAGGTTATTTTTCTGTGGAAAATTTGTGATTCTTAAGTTGTAAAAATGTCTGTTCCAGACTGGCTTCTCCAAAAGCCTTGGAAGTTTCTATGATTCTCGTCCTTAAGCCCTCCTTGAGAACTGGCTCACTGTACTGTCTTCATCTCTCACCCCACCTAATCTGGATCAGACACTATCTAGATCATCTTACTTCGAGCAAGATTTTGTAGAGTACTTCTTATTTGATACCACTTATCTGAGTTTGTAATTATACATTTATTAGTATGGTTATTAGACAAAAATCTGCCACTTCCTCATCTTCAATAGACCCTTAATTCTGCCAGTAGAGAAAATATTTATATTTTTATTTACCCACTTGACATAGTGCCAGACATATAGTAGTCATTAAGTTAAATATCAATTCATTAACTGAATGAATGAGCAGTAAGCACATTCTTTTCTGCTAACTACCAGAGTGTTCTTCCTGAATACATTTCATTCAGATACTGAATAGATAAAAGTTTTTGAAACTATCATTATTTTTTCCTATCCCTGCTATTGTTGGTGCTTCTATGGCTGAAACATTCAAATGCCTGAAATAGCCATATACTCATATATTACTAATTAAGGAATTTCTATCTGAGTTTTTGAAATTTTGAATTTGGAGTTATGTAAAATCACCAAAAGCTATCATCCATACGTCCACAAAGCCCACAAGTGTCACCGAAAGAACTGCTAGTTCTCCCACACATGAGGAAATGTTTAATCAGGGCAAATATCAAGAAGTCATCACAAACACGAATGAGATTCCTAACTCATGGTTTTGGGAAGATCAATCATTTTCTGAGGTTTGAAGACTGCAGCATAGTAGCATCTTAACGCTCAAGTGAGATGTTTGATTCCAGAAAGCTTCTGAGTTTTAGAAAGGAAGTGTGATAAGGGTTTAGCTTAAAGTAGATTGGTACCAGTTTTTATTATCTAACTTTATGGGAATGTTAATTTTAGGGTATAAATGAAACTTCGGTTACCTCTCTCTAGCATTCTCCAATGTCCCTGTATCAGGGGAAATTCAGCCCCCGATATTTCATGTGGGTCCTTTTCTATTTTCCCTAAGTGTCTGCTGGTCTGAGAAATAAAGGGAAAGATTACAAAAGAGAGAAATTTTAAAGCTGGGTGTCCAGGGGAGACATCACATTTCTACAGTTTCCATGATGTCCCCCATGCCGCAAAACCAGCAAGGTTTATTAGTGATTTTCAAAAGCAGAGGGAGTGTACAAATAGGGTGTGGGTCACAGAGATCACATGCTTCACAAGGTAATAAAATATCACAAGGCAAATAGGGGCAGGGTGAGATCACAGGACTAGGGCGAAATTAAAATTGCTAATAAAGTTTCCGGCACGGATTGTCATTGATAACATCTTATCAGGAGATAGGGTTTGAGAGCAGACAACCGGTCTGATCAAAATTTATTAGGCAAGAATTTCCTTGTCCTAATAGGCCTGGGAGCACTACAGGAGACCAGGGCTTATTTCATCCCTTATCTGCAACTGTAAAAGGCAAATGTTCCCAAAGCGGCCATTTCAGAAGCCTCTCCTTAGGAACGCATTCTCTTTCTCAGGGATGTTCCCTGCTGAGAAAAAGAACTCAGAGATATTTCTCCCATTTCCTTTTGAAAGAAGAGAAATATGGCTCTGTTCTGCCTGCCCTACAGCAGCCAGAGTTCAAGGTTATCTCCCTTGTTTCCTGAAAATTGCTGTTATCCTATTCTTAAGGTGCTCAGATTTCATGTTCAAATACACATGCTCTACAAACAATTTGTGCAGTTAACGCAATCGTCACAGGGTCCTGAGGTGACATTCATACTCAGCTTACGAAGATGATGGGATTAATAGATTAAAGTAAAGACAAGCATAGGAAATCACAAGATTATTGATTGGGGAAGTGATAAGTGTCCATGAAGTCTTCACAATTTATGTTCTTCTGACATGGCATCAGCCTGTCACTCTGTTTGGGGTCCCTGACTTCCTGCAACATCCCGGTGTACTATAATAGTCATTAAGGGGAGTAAATACAGCTACTGCATTCTGAAGCCAAAGAAAGATCCTTATTGCTGGATTACTAGTTGTTGGCATCTCATAGAAGGTCCAGTTTCATGTTAACAGGTGTGTGTATGTACAGTCATGTGTTGCTGAACAACAGTGATACTCTCTGAGAAATGCATTGGCGATTTTGCCATTCTGTAAACATCATAAAGTGAACTTACACAAACCTAGGTGGCACAGCCTACTACACACCTAGGCTATATGGTATGGCCTGTTGCTCCATGGCTACACATCTGTACAACATGTTCCTGTACTGAAACTGTAGGCAATTGTAACCCAATGGTAAGTATTTGTGAATCTAAACGTATCCAAACAGAAAAGATGCAGTAAAAAATACTGTACAACAGATACAAAAAGGTGCATGTGTATAGGGCACTTACCATGAATGGAGCTTGCAGGACTGGAAGCTGCTCTAGGTGAGTGGTGAGTGAATGTGAAGGCCTAGGACATTACTGCACACTACTGTAGAATTTGCAAACACTGTACACTCATGTTACACTCAATTTATTGAAGAAAATTCTTTTTTCAATAATAAATTACCCTTATTATTGTAATATTTTACTTTATATACTTTTTTTTTTTTTTTTTTTGAGACGGAGTCTCGCTCTGTTGCCCAGGCTGGAGTGCAGTGGCTGGATCTCAGCTCACTGCAAGCTCCGCCTCCCGGGTTCACGCCATTCTCCTGCCTCAGCCTCCTGAGTAGGTGGGACTACAGGCGCCCGCCACCTCACCTGGCTAGTTTTTTGTATTTTTTAGTAGAGACGGGGTTTCACCATGTTAGCCAGGATGGTCTCGATCTCCTGACCTCGTGATCCGCCCGTCTCGGCCTCCCAAAGTGCTGGGATTACAGGCTTGAGCCACCACCGCGCCCGGCCCATATACACTTTTAATTTTAAAAGTTTGACTTGTAATAACACTTACATAAAAACACAAACACATTGTAGAGCTATACAAAACTATCTACTTTATCTTCTTATTCTAACAGCTTTTTACAGTTTTAAAGTTTAAAATTTTTTTTAACTTCTTAAGCTTTTTTGTTAAAAACTGAGGCACAAACACACACACATTATGCTAGGCCTACATAAGGTCAGGGTATCACTGTCTTCCACCTCTACATTTTGTCCCACTGGAAGGTCTTCAGGGTCAATAACATGCAGGGAGCTGTCACTTCCTATGGTAACAATGCTTCTTCTGGAATACCTCCTGAAGAACTGCCTGAGAATGTTCTACACTTAACTTTTTGTGTTTCCAGGAAGGAGTACACTCTAAAATAATGATTAAAAAGTATAGGCCAGGCGCGGTGACTCACGCCTGTAATCCCAGCACTTTGGGAGGCCGAGGTGGGTGGATCACGAGGTCAGGAGATCGAGACCATCCTGGCTAAGACAGTGAAAACCCATCTCTACTAAAAATACAAAAAAATTAGCCGGGCGTGGTGGTGGGTGCCTGTAGTCCCAGCTACTAGGGAGGCTGAGGCAGGAGAATGGCGTGAACCCGGGAGGTGGAGATTGCAGTGAGCCGAGATCATATCACTGCACTCCAGCCTGGGCAACAGAGCGAGACTCCGTCTCAAAAAAATAAAAATAAAAATAAAAGTGTAGTATAGTAAATATATAAACCAGTAACATAGTGGTTTCTTATCATTATCAAGTATTATATACTATACACAATTGTATGTGCTAGACTTTATCAACTGGCAGCACCAGCATCACCACATACTCATGAGCAACATGTCATTGTCCTATGATGTTTGGACAGCTATAAAGTCACTGGGCAACAGGATAATTTCAGCTCCATCACAAACTTATGGAACCTCTGTGGACTATGCAGTTTGTCATTGGCTGAAACGTCGTTCTGCAGCACATGACTCTGTGTGTGTGTGTGCGTGTGTGTGTGTGTGTGGGTGTGTGTGTGTGTTCGTGTGTAATTCTGCTGGCCCACATACTTATAGTCAAACTAGTTTTAAATAGCAGTACCCTTTTCAATTGCTTAGGGATCCCATCTGATTTACTGGTGTCATTGCTGAATCAGTGGTTAAATAACTCAGTTGTTAGCTATTTTAACTTGCATATGTGTATGTACATGAGGTAAGATGAAAAGATAAATGGGTGGGAAAGCCACCTGTTGCATGGATGTATTTGGTTTAGTCAAACTATACATAGCTTCACATAAGTGGTTTCTAAGCAATGAATGAATTTTTAAAAATATTCAGACCTTGACATTAAAAATAACCAAGTCTGTAGACCTCTGTTATATTGTCTCCCTTAAAAGAATGTTGAATTAATTTTAATTTTCTAACTGGCATGACTCATAGCTTAAATGTTTTAATTTATCATAAAGACAAAGCAAAAGTTTTAATCAGAAGTGTACTTTAATTATTGCAAATGTAATGGTTGGTCAATTACTAGTGGCCATTTTTCTTTTTATTTTTTTTTTCTTTTAGCCTCATAAATAGTCATCTGGCATTAAATATTTGTGATCTAGGCCAGTAACCTTTTTCAATCTCACAGGACCTTTTTTAATTAAACTATATCTTTGTCCCATGTCTGTAATCCTCTCACTGACATTTTATATACAAGACACCTTGCTGAAAAAAGGTCAAGCAGTACAGTTATAAATGGAAAAGAGATTAAAAGAATTCTCAAGCCATGGTGTGATCTAAGAGCAAGTTAAATATGGAGCAGGTCTTAGTAGACATGCTCAGTAGACAAGGAGGAATCCTCTGGGTAGATTTTAATGATTGGGGTAGGAAAGCAAATGAAAGTTATTTTCATGGCAAAAATTTAAAAAAATGCACGATTTTTCATAGACCACAGTAATTATTGTAAAAGACCACCATAAGGTTTTAGTAGCCATAAAATGTTCAGGAAAACAATTGCAAAATACATTCATGGTGTTTGTATAATTCTTGCCTACAAAGACATTTTTGTTGCTCCACTAAACCTGGCAAATGTCAGTCTAGTGTTAAGGTTAATTAACTCTAGAAGTTAAAAAAACAAAAAGAAAGAAAGAAAAGTTGAAATGTATATGCATCAATGAAGAATAAGAACAAAATTCCAAAACTGAGTAAAGAAGTGGGAGTAAGAAAATGCCACATTACTGAAAATTCTATTTTTACCTATATATTTAATAGTAGTTATTGTGTTGAAAGGTAAATACATTTACAGAAGTGAGCTACATTATTTTCACCAGAACATTAAGCAGAAATTGAAAACGGATTTTCCCCCCTTAATATTCTCCAGCTGGCATGTTATGACTAAAACTTGCTGAATCCATGCCACACTGTGATGCATTTAATGGTGTACATGGGTACAACTAAACAATACATTACTTGTAATGTCTGAAATAACCCAGCAAAGCATGGTACTCAAGTGTTGAAATTCTACTCTCTGCTTCTCAAAGGTTGCTTAGTTATACCCAAGAGGCCAACCTTCTCTGAAAAGCCTTAACTGCTAATTTCTTTCTGTCACTTTTATATGGTCCAGTCATAAAAAGGTACTCTTTTGTTCCTATGTCATCAGAATGGCGTTATTTAGATGTTAATGCAAGAGGCAAAGCAGTTTACACAGGAGCTTTAATCATAGGACTTGATTAGTGCTTTCAGGGTTCTTAGCGTTTTGTTTATAAACAGTATATTTGGTTCAGTCAAACATCTCTTAATTTCTAAAAAAAGAAAAGAGGTTAAAAAATACAATAAACTGAAACTAGAGCTTCAACTCTGACTTAAGCTGAACCTCTGCGGGTGTCTCCCAGGCTTTGGGTTTCTGGGTGGAATCTTTGCCGGTGCTAAATGGAAAGGTTACTGTTTGTATCCTTTAGCTATTATAAGACTGCTGGCAGGGACAGAACTGTCAGGATCCTGCAGGCCATTCCCTGTCCAAAGTAACTGGATGCTGTGTTTCAGAAATGTGATAGTTGACAGACTGACATTATGACGCTTGTAACCCAGCCTGTGTCCCAAGCTTCAAATCAGTTATCAATCCAAACAATGAGAACAGTTTCTAGGCATAAACACCTGGAGGTTGTTTTGCTTGTACATTTGCTTAGTGGAAAAATGTTTTATCTTAGTAATGTGGGTTATGTTTCTAAAAATCAGGCAACTTAAACCAGTTCATTGAATTCACCTGGTTATTTTCAGCATGTTCTACTGGAATTCAGCCTTTTTTCTTTTCAAATGATTTGCTCCTCTAGATATAATTGTAAACCTTAACCAGTTGCAAAGACAGAAAAATTCAATTAATAAAGTAGTTGCTTTACCTGAATGAACACTTTCAACCAATTTTCTGAACTGACAGAAATGAATCTTTTGCCATTGGTCATGTTTGGCTATTGGCATGCAAACTATGTTAACTTTTGTCTGAAATAAGTCAAAATGAACCTAGGCAGTCAAGACAAATTGAGTATTTGATAAACGATTTTTGTTCAGTTTACTTTCTTAACAGGTTCGCCTGTAAAACAGTCAAAAACAACTTAGTAGGAGATAAATTATGAAAAATAATCTATTGAATTATATTCTATGCAAAGCACTTCTTCTCAATACCTCATTATTACTGTTGTTGTCATTGTTGGCAGGTTGACACTCAGGAAACTAAGATTTGAGAGAGGTTATATAATTTTCCTAAGGTCATAAAAATAGTAAGTTGGTTTATGTCCAAACTCGTGTTTTCCTACTTACAATACTCTCCTCCATTTAATAAACTGTCTGTGCTGTCATCAAGAATAACAATATTAAAATATAAATTTATGATTTATGAACTTCCCATGTATATCATTTTACCTAGCTATAATAGACAAGGCTTTCAGTTTTATTTCATCCATAGACCAATAAAGTAAACAATTGAGAATATCAAATATTGGCATATGTTAAAATTGTATTCGAGGAGTTGTGTTTAAAAAGAAAAGCATGTATATTGTATTCTAATGCATGGGCTTATATATAGGAAACAGATTTTAAAAGTATAAATTCAGAATGCCTATCTAATGAGTTATCATTGAGAGTATTTCCTTCTGCTTCATAAAAGCTGTAATTTTCCACAACTCTGAAGATATTCAGCAAAGTATATTCACTACCAGAAAAAGAACAAAATGTTTGTGATGTGGTAAATACACTAGGAGTTTGCTAGATGGTGCTGCAACATATATTTGTAAAACTCTACTAAATGTGTCTGAATAGGAAATTTTCTTGCAATTAGAAATATTCAGACCTATATAGATATTTAAAGTTGTCTTATTATGATATCAGATTTGCTATTAGATTTCAATCTTCATTTTCATTTAATTTGCCCTATATTTAACAAATTCGTTTTTGTTATTATAGCCTATTTTAACATATCCTAGGCACAATAAGCCACTGCAGAATAGCAAAGTTCAATTTCTTATATTACATTTCTTGTAATAAAGACTTTTTCCAGCTATACTAGTAGTACCTGAGCATAATCCAAAATAAAATGATTTTATTTTAAATGTGCTAATAATTCAGTATAAACCAAAACTACTTTAGAGTCCTTACTAATCTGAAGCATAAAGCTATCTCTTATTTATGGCATTTGAAAATCTTAAATACATGTATGTTAATTAAATAGATTTAAAGCAACATAAAAAGAAGTGTTTCATTGTTTTTAAAACTTTATTTTTAAAATCTCAACAATATCAGAACTATGACTATTAACCTTAATTGTGCATGTGTGCCGTCCAACCTACATGCTAGACGATCTTCTGCATAATTAAGTCTCAGTACTAGAGAAGCAGTGGCTATGTACAAAAAAAGGATGAATTAATACCCTCATTTCAAAAGGCTTCAGAGAGAGTGTGCCTTTCTTGCTCTTCCATCTTCTATCTTTGAGGATACAGCAACAAGTCGCCATCTTGGAAGTAGGGAAAAGGGGCCCTCCGCAGACATAAAATTTGATCCAGGACTTCTAGCCGTCAGAACTGTGAGAAACATATTTCCATTGATTATAAATTACACAGTCTGTGGTATTTTGTTATAACAGCAAAAAGTGGACGAAAACACCCGTGCTATAGGAAAGTTGGTTTAGCTTCATTGGTATGAGAAAAAGTAGATTTTAAAGCAAAAATAGATACTAAAGATAAATAGGGTATTTCCTAATGTTATCTTCTACCATGAAGGGAAAATTATTCTAAATTTGTATGCACTTGATAATAGTTTCAAAACTATAAATAAGAAAGCTACATAAATAAAAAGCACTAAAATCTACAGTCAAGTTACAAGAAAATTCTAACACTTTCCTCAGTAATTGAAATAATATGTAGATAAATCAAGACTAATTGTAATAAGCAAACTTGGCCATAATGAACATATAGAGAACACTGAATACAATTGCAGAATATTTTTGAGTGCGTAGAAATCATTTAACAAAATTTACCTTATTCTGAAATGTATCAATTCTCTAACAAACTAAGATTGAAATCGCACAGTGAAATAAAGTTAAATATCAATAACAAATACATAAAAGGCAACTAGAGGCCGGGCGCGGTGGCTCATGCCTGTAATTCCAGCACTTTGGGAGGCCGAGGGGGGTGGATCACAAAGTCAGGAGTTCAAGACCTGCCTGGTCAACATGGTAAAACTCTGTCTCTACTGTAAAAAGAATACAAAAATTAGCCTAGGGTGGTGGTGCGTGCCTGTAGTCCCAGCTACTCAGGAGGCTGAGTCAGGATAGTTGCTTGAACCCGGGAGAGAGAGGTTGCAGTGAGCTGAGATTGCACCACTGCACTCCAGACTGGGTGACAGAGCAAGAAAAAAAAAAGGCAACTAGAAGTGCATCCGAATGTTTGGATATTAAGCAATTATTTCTAGATAATCACTGGATAAAAGAAATCACAAGAAAGGTTAGAAAATATTTTGACTGGATAATAAACCAAACATCTATCACATCTTGTGGGGTGTCTCTAAAATGATAATTTGAATGTATTTATGCCAATAAATCTGAGACTTTTATGAACAAAGAACTCCTAAAATAATACAATCTCTGAAAACTGACACAGAACAAAATATAAAATCTAAATTACTCAGTATCCAGTTAAGAAAACACATGTGTAATTAAAAACCCTTCTCAAAAGAGAACCTTAGGCTCTATTGGAATCTGCACTAAATATTTCCAACATAAAAAGTAACACCAAACTTATAGAAACTCTTTCAGAGCACAGAACAAGACACATTTCCCAACATATAAGGTGAATAACTTTGAGATGAAAATCTGACAAAAGCATTGTAAGAAAGCATAATTATAGGATAATCTCTCTCATGACTACAGATATAGAAATTTTCAAGAAATTATTAGCCAAAAGAATTTCCAGAACTAAGGTACGAATGTCGCCACTTTCCCAATACCAACAATAAACAAGTAGAACTTAAAATTTAAAACACAGTACCATTTACATTAAGATCCCACAAAATGAAATATTTAGGTATAAATCTAACGTAATATGTGCAAGATCTATTTGAAGAATACTATAAAAATCTGATATAAGTAATGAAAGAACTAAATAAATAGAGAGACAGTCTATGTTCATGGATAGGAAGATTAAATATTGTCAAGATATCAGTTCTTCCAAACTTGATCTATAGATTCAATTTAATCCAAATCAAGACCCCAGCAAGTTATTTTGTGTAGATTGAGAAACTGATTCTAATTTTAATATGGAGATGCAAAAGACTCAGAATAGCCAACTCAATGTTGAAAAAGAAAAAAGTTGGAAAACTGGCACTTCCCAACTTCAAGATTTGCCATAAAGCTACAGTAATCAAGACCATGTGGTATTCATGACAGAATAGACAAATAGATAAATGGAACAGAACAGACAGCCTCAAAGTAGACCTACACAAATATAGTTAACTGATCTATGAAAAAGGAAAATATGTGATACAATGGAGAAAAGATAATCTTTTCAAAAAATGGTGCTGGAATAACTAGACATCTATGTGTTCTCAAAATGAAAATCTAAGACTAATTCTAACAAGACTACACGAAAAAGAGAAAACATTAAGATAAATTAAAGGAGCTACATATTTTCTGTGTTCAACTTCATAGAGACACACCCATAATATGCATATAAATAAAATTCCATAACTTTTTTCTGTCTTCCCTGTTGCCTAAAACGTTTCAAAGTCAGACTTATCTTCAATATATGTAGTCATATTTAGTGATGATCTTTCTGATTCAAATTTCAGTAACTTCCTTGGACAAATAAATTAACCTTTCAAAGTCAGACTTATCTTAAATGTATGTAGTCATATTTAGTGATGATCTTTCTGATTCAGACTTCAATAACTTCCTTGGACAAATAAATTAACCTATACAATTAAAAAATATCTTTATCCCTAATTATTCCTTTTGCTGCTGAGGTAATTTCATCTTTAACATTTCCACACTAAATGCAAAGCCTCTTGTGAGGGTGAAATATCAAGCTATATTTTGCTAATACCTCAGATAACAGGAAAGTACAATGAGAATAGGTTGGGGTGCAGGAAAGGAAGAATACAGGAGAGAGGAGGGGTTTAAAGACAAATGTTTAATAATGCTTTACAAACCCTGCTAGCACCATACAGATCGTTTAATTAAAATTAATTCTCACTTATTACAGTTAAGAATCAAGAAAGGAATACTTATTTACTAAGGTAAGTTTCTTAGAGAAAAAAAAAGGCTACTATAGAGATCTTGCTTTTTTTTGAATGATCAAATTCTGTTTTCCTCTACAGCCCCATTCTTGACCCACAAATCAGTTCTACTGCCTTCTTCTGAATATCATGAATATTATTAATATAAAACTGTAATTTAGTCAATTTTGTTTTCTGCAACACTTACACATTTCAGTATTTGAGACATGTATTATGTTATAGGCTATACATTCCACAGTCCCAAAGTAGGAACTATCATGTTTTTCAGTGTCATTCTTGTGGGATATAATTGTTATAACGTTAAATTGTAGACACCCAGAAACCATGCCTCTGGTCATATTCTTGAAACTTCTCAGAGATTTCAATATCTGAAGATTAGAAAAGAATCTACATATATATCAAGTCTAACCCCATCATATTACAGATGAGAAAACTGGGGTTTCCTCTTCTAAAAGCACAAAATTATAAATGATGAAGAGCCTAGAATCCTGCCTCACTGGCCCCATCCTTGAAGTGTTCTTTTGTGGTGAATAAAAATCATTCATTTTTTTTTCTCGTCTTTGCCAAGTGAATGTTTCATTGTTCAACTGAGCTGACAGAACAGATGAAGGCAAAAGAGGCAATACTCAGGAGCACAGTTACTGATAAATAATTACAACAAGGACATTATAATTATTTAAAATCTGCGCATGGGGAGAGATTATGAGTCTTTCAGCTTGCTACCTCATTTAGACGATACTAGTCATTAACCAGTTTAGCTGGAGTCAGCGCCTAAATGTCCACATGCTCCACTTTATCTTTGAAACCTGTGCAGTCAGCAGCCATGGCTGCGTGCTCTGGATCCTGCTGCTGGTGCACAGGCACACTCTCTAATAGCTTCAGAGACACTTGAATGTCTTCCCTCCCCATAGCCATCTCATAAACCTTCTCTGGAATTCTGAAGATTTTCCTTTGAAACAGTGCCCAGAATTTTTGGAGAAATTTACTCTTATTAAGAACACAGTAAAACTTCTGTGAAAAAAAAAAAGAAAAAGAAATTAACAGAATCAGGTCAGTTTGAAGTTGTCTCTAAAAGGGTTTCTTTTCTGATGCATGGAAAGGCACATGTTTAAGAAAAAGGAGTCACCTATATGGTAGTTCTATGCCACCAATCCCAAAGAAAATTCTGTGGTAAAACTCTGGGGTATCAGTATTTGGATGCCCACATGGAAATTAAAGTTCCTATTCTTCCACTGTTTCCATTAAAAGAAAGAAAAGAAAAAAGGGAACTTTATTCTTATCACCGATGAGACTGCTGGGACAAAGGAGATAAGGGGGGAAAGCATTGATATTAATTTGTTATTGGATCTCTCTCTTGCTTTCTCTTTCTTTCTTTATTTTGGTTTTACTTTGATAAGTCATTTGTTTTACTCTGCCTCGGCCCAATTCTGGAGATACATTTCTAAAAATGTAACAAATTACTCTGTTTCTAAAATCAGCTTGAAGTAGGACACCTTGCAAATCAATAAGTCCCACAGGCACAGTACCTAAGAAAAATAAGACAACTAGAACTGTAGTCAAGTAGAAGTTTTAATAAAAATTTAAAATGTGATTTTTGGACCCTTCTTGGATCCTTGAAAATGTAATATGATGCGACCACCCAAACTGGTAATTCATCTCTGGGAACTTGAGAATGAATAGCAGTTTTGCAATTGTATGCAATCTAAAGAAGTTATGTAGACAAGGGTCTTAGGTCTTTTAAGGCCTCCCCATAATATAAATTTCATGAATCCTAAATGTTGCAAATATGGTGAAAAATACAAAAAACAAATATGCCAATACTTTTTTGGGATGCTTAATTTATCCGAACCACTTTGTTGGCATAGAAGAGGAATATGTTGTCCATCTAGGAGAAATTAGATCTGGACTAAGTAGAAAGGGGTCAGACTTTTAGGGTCCATTTGATCTATTTTATTTTATTTTTTTATTTTATTTTTTTTTTTTTTAATCTTTTTTTTTTTTTTTTTTTTTTTTAATTTATTTATTATTATTATACTTTAAGTTGTAGGGTACATGTGCATAACGTGCAGGTTTGTTACATATGTATACTTGTGCCATGTTGCTGTGCTGCACCCATCAACTCGTCATTTACATCAGGTATAACTCCCAATGCAATCCCTCCCCCCTCCCCCCTCACCATGATAGGCCCCGGTGTGTGATGTTCCCCTTCCTGAGTCCGAGTGATCTCATTGTTCAGTTCCCACCTATGAGTGAGAACATGCGGTGTTTGGTTTTCTGTTCTTGTGATAGTTTGCTAAGAATGATGGATTCCAGCTGCATCCAAGTCCCTACAAAGGACTCAAACTCATCCTTTTTTATGGCTGCATAGTATTCCATGGTGTATATGTGCCACATTTTCTTAATCCAATCTGTCACTGATGGACATTTGGGTTGATTCCAAGTCTTTGCTATTGTGAATAGTGCTGCAATAAACATACGTGTGCATGTGTCTTTATAGCAGCATAATTTGTAATCCTTTGGGTATATACCCAGTAATGGGATGGCTGGGTCATATGGTACATCTAGTTCTAGATCCTTGAGGAATCGCCATACTGTTTTCCATAATGGTTGAACTAGTTTACAATCCCACCAACAGTGTAAAAGTGTTCCTATTTCTCCACATCCTCTCCAGCACCTGTTGTTTCCTGACTTTTTAATGATTGCCATTCTAACTGGTGTGAGATGGTATCTCATGGTGGTTTTGATTTGCATTTCTCTGATGGCCAGTGATGATGAGCATTTTTTCATGTGTCTGTTGGCTGTATGAATGTCTTCTTTTGAGAAATGTCTGTTCATGTCCTTTGCCCACTTTTTGATGGGGTTGTTTGTTTTTTTCTTGTAAATTTGTTTGAGTTCTTTGTAGGTTCTGGATATTAGCCCTTTGTCAGATGAGTAGATTGCAAAAATTTTCTCCCATTCTGTAGGTTGCCTGTTCACTCTGATGGTAGTGTCTTTTGCTGTGCAGAAGCTCTTTAGTTTAATGAGATCCCATTTGTCAATTTTGGCTTTTGCTGCTGTTGCTTTTGGTGTTTTAGACATGAAATCTTTGCCCATGCCTATGTCCTGAATGGTACTACCTAGGTTTTCCTCTAGGATTTTTATGGTATTAGGTCTAACATTTAAGTCTCTAATCCATCTTGAATTAATTTTCGTATAAGGAGTAAGGAAAGGATCCAGTTTCAGCTTTCTACTTATGGCTAGCCAATTTTCCCAGCACCATTTATTAAATAGGGAATCCTTTCCCCATTTCTTGTTTCTCTCAGGTTTGTCAAAGATCAAATGGCTGTAGATGTGTGGTATTATTTCTGAGGACTCTGTTCTGTTCCATTGGTCTATATCTCTGTTTTGGTACCAGTACCATGCTGTTTTGGTTACTGTAGCCTTGTAGTATAGTTTGAAGTCAGGTAGCGTGATGCCTCCAGCTTTGTTCTTTTGGCTTAGGATTGTCTTGGAGATGCGGGCTCTTTTTTGGTTCCATATGAACTTTAAAGCAGTTTTTTCCAATTCTGTGAAGAAACTCATTGGTAGCTTGATGGGGATGGCATTGAATCTATAAATTACCTTGGGCAGTATGGCCATTTTCACAATATTGATTCTTCCTATCCATGAGCATGGTATGTTCTTCCATTTGTTTGTGTCCTCTTTGATTTCACTGAGCAGTGGTTTGTAGTTCTCCTTGAAGAGGTCCTTTACATCCCTTGTAAGTTGGATTCCTAGGTATTTTATTCTCTTTGAAGCAATTGTGAATGGAAGTTCATTCCTGATTTGGCTCTCTGTTTGTCTGTTACTGGTGTATAAGAATGCTTGTGATTTTTGCACATTAATTTTGTATCCTGAGACTTTGCTGAAGTTGCTTATCAGCTTCAGGAGATTTTGGGCTGAGACAATGGGGTTTTCTAAATATACAATCATGTCATCTGCAAACAGGGACAATTTGACTTCTTCTTTTCCTAACTGAATACCCTTGATTTCTTTCTCTTGCCTGATTGCCCTAGCCAGAACTTCCAACACTATGTTGAATAGGAGTGGTGAGAGAGGGCATCCCTGTCTTGTGCCAGTTTTCAAAGGGAATTTTTCCAGTTTTTGCCCGTTCAGTATGATATTGGCTGTGGGTTTGTCATAAATAGCTCTTATTATTTTGAGGTACGTTCCATCAATACCGAATTTATTGAGCGTTTTTAGCATGAAGGGCTGTTGAATTTTGTCAAAAGCCTTTTCTGCATCAATTGAGATAATCATGTGGTTCTTGTCTTTGGTTCTGTTTATATGCTGGATTATGTTTATTGATTTGCGAATGTTGAACCAGCCTTGCATCCCAGGGATGAAGCCCACTTGATCATGGTGGATAAGCTTTTTGATGTGTTGCTGAATCCGGTTTGCCAGTATTTTATTGAGGATTTTTGCATCGATGTTCATCAGGGATATTGGTCTAAAATTCTCTTTTTTTGTTGTGTCTCTGCCAGGCTTTGGTATCAGGATGATGTTGGCCTCATAAAATGAGTTAGGGAGGATTCCCTCTTTTTCTATTGATTGGAATAGTTTCAGAAGGAATGGTACCAACTCCTCTTTGTACCTCTGGTAGAATTCAGCTGTGAATCCATCTGGTCCTGGACTTTTTTTGGTTGGTAGGCTATTAATTGTTGCCTCAATTTCAGAGCCTGCTATTGGTCTATTCAGGGATTCAACTTCTTCCTGGTTTAGTCTTGGAAGAGTGTAAGTGTCCAGGAAATTATCCATTTCTTCTAGATTTTCCAGTTTATTTGCGTAGAGGTGTTTATAGTATTCTCTGATGGTAGTTTGTATTTCTGTGGGGTCGGTGGTGATATCCCCTTGATCATTTTTAATTGCGTCGATTTGATTCTTCTCTCTTTTCTTCTTTATTAGTCTGGCTAGTGGTCTGTCAATTTTGTTGATCTTTTCAAAAAACCAACTCCTGGATTCATTGATTTTTTGGAGGGTTTTTTGTGTTTCTATCTCCTTCAGTTCTGCTCTGATCTTAGTTATTTCTTGCCTTCTGCTAGCTTTCGAATGTGTTTGCTCTTGCTTCTCTAGTTCTTTTAATTGCGATGTTAGAGTGTCAATTTTACATCTTTCCTGCTTTCTCTTGTGGGCATTTAGTGCTATAAATTTCCCTCTACACACTGCTTTAAATGTGTCCCAGAGATTCTGGTATGTTGTATCTTTGTTCTCATTGGTTTCAAAGAACATCTTTATTTCTGCCTTCATTTCGTTATGTACCCAGTAGTCATTCAGGAGCAGGTTGTTCAGTTTCCATGTAGTTGAGCGGTTTTGATTGAGTTTCTTAGTCCTGAGTTCTAGTTTGATTGCACTGTGGTCTGAGAGACAGTTTGTTATAATTTCTGTTCTTTTACATTTGCTGAGGAGTGCTTTACTTCCAATTACGTGGTCAATTTTGGAGTAAGTATGATGTGGTGCTGAGAAGAATGTATATTCTGTTGATTTGGGGTGGAGAGTTCTATAGATGTCTATTAGGTCTGCTTGCTGCAGAGATGAGTTCAATTCCTGGATATCCTTGTTAACTTTCTGTCTCGTTGATCTGTCTAATGTTGACAGTGGAGTGTTGAAGTCTCCCATTATTATTGTATGGGAGTCTAAGTCTCTTTGTAAGTCTCTAAGGACTTGCTTTATGAATCTGGGTGCTCCTGTATTGGGTGCATATATATTTAGGATAGTTAGCTCTTCCTGTTGAATTGATCCCTTTACCATTATGTAATGGCCTTCTTTGTCTCTTTTGATCTTTGATGGTTTAAAGTCTGTTTTATCAGAGACTAGTATTGCAACCCCTGCTTTTTTTTGTTCTCCATTTGCTTGGTAAATCTTCCTCCATCCCTTTATTTTGAGCCTATGTATGTCTCTGTGTGTGAGATGGGTCTCCTGAATACAGCAGACTGATGGGTCTTGACTCTTTATCCAGTTTGCCAGTCTGTGTCTTTTAATTGGAGCATTTAGTCCATTTACATTTAAGGTTAATATTGTTATGTGTGAACTTGATCCTGCCATTATGATATTAACTGGTTATTTTGCTCATTAGTTGATGCAGTTTCTTCCTAGCCTCAATGGTCTTTACATTTTGGCATGTTTTTGCAATGGCTGGTACCGGTTGTTCCTTTCCATGTTTAGTGCTTCCTTCAGGATCTCTTGTAAGGCAGGCCTAGTGGTGACAAAATCTCTAAGCATTTGCTTATCTGTAAAGGATTTTATTTCTCCTTCACTTATGAAACTTAGTTTGGCTGGATATGAAATTCTGGGTTGAAAATTCTTTTCTTTAAGAATGTTGAATATTGGCCCCCACTCTCTTCTGGCTTGTAGAGTTTCTGCTGAGAGATCTGCTGTTAGTCTGATGGGCTTTCCTTTGTGGGTAACCCGACCTTTCTCTCTGGCTGCCCTTAAGATTTTTTCCTTCATTTCAACTTTGGTGAATCTGGCAATTATGTGTCTTGGAGTTGCTCTTCTCGAGGAGTATCTTTGTGGCGTTCTTTGTATTTCCTGGATTTGAATGTTAGCCTGCCCTACTAGGTTGGGGAAGTTCTCCTGGATGATATCCTGAAGAGTGTTTTCCAACTTGGTTCCATTTTCCCCCTCACTTTCAGGCACCCCAATCAGACGTAGATTTGGTCTTTTTACATAATCCCATACTTCTTGCAGGCTTTGTTCGTTTCTTTTTCTTCTTTTTTCTTTTGGTTTCTCTTCTTGCTTCATTTCATTCATTTGATCCTCAATCGCTGATACTCTTTCTTCCAGTTGATCGAGTCGGTTACTGAAGCTTGTGCATTTGTCACGTATTTCTCGTGTCATGGTTTTCATCTCTTTCATTTCGTTTAGGACCTTCTCTGCATTAATTACTCTAGCCATCAATTCTTCCACTTTTTTTTCAAGATTTTTAGTTTCTTTGCGCTGGGTACGTAACTCCTCCTTTAGCTCTGAGAAATTTGATGGGCTGAAGCCTTCTTCTCTCATCTCGTCAAAGTCATTCTCCGTCCAGCTTTGATCCGTTGCTGGCGATGAGCTGCGCTCCTTTGCCGGGGGAGATGCGCTCTTATTTTTTGAATTTCCAGCTTTTCTGCCCTGCTTTTTCCCCATCTTTGTGGTTTTATCTGCCTCTGGTCTTTGATGGTGGTGATGTACTGATGGGGTTTTGGTGTAGGTGTCCTTCCTGTTTGATAGTTTTCCTTCTAACAGTCAGGACCCTCAGCTGTAGGTCTGTTGGAGATTGCTTGAGGTCCACTCCAGACCCTGTTTGCCTGGGTATCAGCAGCAGAGGCTGCAGAAGATAGAATATTTCTGAACAGCGAGTGTACCTGTCTGATTCTTGCTTTGGAAGCTTCCTCTTAGGGGTGTACTCCTCCCTGTGAGGTGTGGGGTGTCAGACTGCCCCTAGTGGGGGATGTCTCCCAGTTAGGTTACTCAGGGGTCAGGGACCCGCTTGAGCAGGGAGTCTGTCCCTTCTCAGATCTCAACCTCCGTGTTGGGAGATCCACTGCTCTCTTCAAAGCTGTCAGACAGAGTCGTTTGCGTCTGTGCAGAGGTGTCTGTGTGTCTTAGTTTACTGTGCCCTGTCCCCAGAGGTGGAGTCTACAGAGACAGGCAGGTTTCCTTGAGCTGCTGTGAGCTCCACCCAGTTCGAGCTTCCCAGCAGCTTTGTTTACCTACTTAAGCCTCAGCAATGGCGGGCGCCCCTCCCCCAGCCTCGCTGCTGCCTTGCCGGTAGATCACAGACTGCTGCGCTAGCAACGAGGGAGGCTCCGTGGGTGTGGGACCCTCCCGGCCAGGTGTGGGATATGATCTCCTGGTGTGCCTGTTTCCTAAAGCGCAGTATTGGGGTGGGAGTTACCCGATTTTCCAGGTGTTGTGTGTCTCAGTTCCCCTGGCTAGGAAAAGGGACTCCCTTCCCCCTTGCGCTTCCCAGGTGAGGCAATGCCTCGCCCTGCTTCAGCTCTCGCTGGTCGGGCTGCAGCAGCTGACCAGCTCCGATCGTCCGGCACTCCCCAGTGAGATGAACCCAGTACCTCAGTTGAAAATGCAGAAATCACCGGTCTTCTGTGTCGCTGGCGCTGGGAGTTGGAGACTGGAGCTGCTCCTATTCGGCCATCTTGCTCCGCCCCCCCATTTGATCTATTTTAATAGTCACTTATTGATACATAGGTTCATATGTCTGTCTCTGTACATTTCTTCTTATATAAAAACCTACCTTCTCTCTTCGCTCTTATTAATATATCTTCTGCTACAGCAACTGTCCCTAGTTCCAGGAACCAATCTAGTTTCTGTCTTGGGGATTTAGCTTTTGTACTTCTCTCACCTGGAATATGCTCTTTTTTCAGACTTTCAAATTTCTAGCTCCTTTTTGTCATTTATTAGCTTAAACATTACCTCCTCAGAGAGGCATTTCCTTACCACCCCCTTTAAAGTATGTAACCACCTCTTATTCTGCATCAAAACATCTTGTTTGTTATCTTTCTATCACTCATCAGTATTTTTAACTACATAAGCTTTTATTTTATTACTCATATATGCACTGTTTATCTGTGACTTTAAGCTCCACAAATAGAAATGCCATATTGGTCTTACCCATTTCTGTAGTACCATTATCTAACATAGTATATGAATGAATAAATGAATGAAACTCAAACAATTTAGAAGTATTAAACAGAAAGCTTCATTTAAATAACTTTACTCCTTTTTTGTTTTCTCTTTTAATCTGAGAGAATTAAATTATTGACTAGTGGTTGAATATAATGGACAAGTATTGTCTAGATCTCAGTACATTACCATGTAACTTTCATCCTTATTCCTACGATATACTTTGTTTCATTTGATTGTTTAGTATTTTTCTTCAGCAAATTTTATTTTATGTTTGACCACTTCTCTAATTGAATGATACGATTAAAATTTGAACACTGTCTCATAAAAACAATATAATACATTATTTTAATTTACCTTTATTTTTACTATTTCTTTGTTTTATTGGGATCTTGATTTTTATTCTTTATTTTACTTGATCTCTATCATTTCCTTCATAGTCTTCAACTGCTCTTCCAGCTCAAAATTCTCAAGTCAATCATTAGAGATTCTATACTTACTTATAAGATTACTTTTGCAATAATAAAGACTGAGAAAAATGTTCCAGTAACTAGCCTGTTATACAAAGTTTTTAAAATTAGGATATAACCTTTTCTTTTTTTAAAATTTTTTAATTTTTATTTTTTATTATTATTATACTTTAAGTTCTAGGGTACATGTGCATAACGTGCAGGTTTGTTACATATGTATACTTGTGCCATGTTGCTGTGCTGCACCCATCAACTCGTCAGCACCCATCAACTCGTCATTTACATCAGGTATAACTCCCAATGCAATCCCTCCCCCCTTCCCCCTCCCCATGATAGGCCCCTGTGTGTGATGTTCCCCTTCCCGAGTCCAGGTGATCTCATTGTTCAGTTCCCACCTATGAGTGAGAACATGCGGTATTTGGTTTTCTGTTCTTGTGATAGTTTGCTAAGAATGATGGTTTCCAGCTGCATCCATGTCCCTACAAAGGACACAAACTCATCCTTTTTTATGGCTGCATAGTATTCCATGGTGTGTATGTGCCACATTTTCTTAATCCAGTCTGTCACTGATGGACATTTGGGTCGATTCCAAGTCTTTGCTATTGTGAATAGTGCCGCAATAAACATATGTGTGCATGTGTCTTTATAGAAGCATGATTTATAATCCTTTGGGTATATACCCAGTAATAGGATGGCTGGGTCATATGGTACTTCTAGTTCTAGATCCTTGAGGAATCGCCATACTGTTTTCCATAATGGTTGAACTAGTTTACAATCCCACCAACAGTGTAAAAGTGTTCCTATTTCTCCACATCCTCTCCAGCACCTGTTGTTTCCTGACTTTTTAATGATCGCCATTCTAACTGGTGTGAGATGGTATCTCATTGTGGTTTTGATTTGCATTTCTCTGATGGCCAGTGATGATGAGCATTTTTTCATGTGTCTGTTGGCTGTATGAATGTCTTCTTTTGAGAAATGTCTGTTCATATCCTTTGCCCACTTTTTGATGGGGTTGTTTGTTTTTTTCTTGTAAATTTGTTTGAGTTCTTTGTAGGTTCTGGATATTAGCCCTTTGTCAGATGAGTAGATTGCAAAAATTTTCTCCCATTCTGTAGGTTGCCTGTTCACTCTGATGGTAGTTTCTTTTGCTGTGCAGAAGCTTTTTAGTTTAATGAGATCCCATTTGTCAATTTTGGCTTTTGATACCGTTGCTTTTGGTGTTTTAGACATGAAGTCTTTGCCCATGCCTATGTCCTGAATGGTACTACCTAGGTTTTCCTCTAGGGTTTTTATGGTATTAGGTCTAACATTTAAGTCTCTAATCCATCTTGAATTAATTTTCGTATAAGGAGTAAGGAAAGGATCCAGTTTCAGCTTTCTACTTATGGCTAGCCAATTTTCCCAGCACCATTTATTAAATAGGGAATCCTTTCCCCATTTCTTGTTTTTGTCAGGTTTGTCAAAGATCAGATGGCTGTAGATGTGTGGTATTATTTCTGAGGACTCTGTTCTGTTCCATTGGTCTATATCTCTGTTTTGGTACCAGTACCATGCTGTTTTGGTTACTGTAGCCTTGTAGTAGAGTTTGAAGTCAGGTAGCGTGATGCCTCCAGCTTTGTTCTTTTGACTTAGGGTTGTCTTGGAGATGCGGGCTCTTTTTTGGTTCCATATGAACTTTAAAGCAGTTTTTTCCAATTCTGTGAAGAAACTCATTGGTAGCTTGATGGGGATGGCATTGAATCTATAAATAACCTTGGGCAGTATGGCCATTTTCACGATATTGATCCTTCCTATCCATGAGCATGGAATGTTCTTCCATTTGTTTGTGTCCTCTTTTATTTCACTGAGCAGTGGTTTGTAGTTCTCCTTGAAGAGGTCCTTTACATCCCTTGTTAGTTGGATTCCTAGGTATTTTATTCTCTTTGAAGCAATTGTGAATGGAAGTTCATTCATGATTTGGCTCTCTGTTTGTCTGTTACTGGTGTATAAGAATGCTTGTGATTTTTGCACATTAATTTTGTATGCTGAGACTTTGCTGAAGTTGCTTATCAGCTTAAGGAGATTTTGGGCTGAGACAATGGGGTTTTCTAAATCATGTCATCTGCAAAGGGAGACAATTTGATTTCTTCTTTTCCTAACTGAATACCCTTGATTTCTTTCTCTTGCCTGATTGCCCTAGCCAGAACTTCCAACACTATGTTGAATAGGAATGGTGAGAGAGGGCATCCCTGTCTTGTGCCAGTTTTCAACGGGAATTTTTCCAGTTTTTGCCCATTCAGTATGATATTGGCTGTGGGTTTGTCATAAATAGCTCTTATTATTTTGAGGTACGTTCCATCAATACCGAATTTATTGAGCGTTTTTAGCATGAAGGGCTGTTGAATTTTGTCAAAAGCCTTTTCTGCATCTATTGAGATAATCATGTGGTTCTTGTCTTTGGTTCTGTTTATATGCTGGATTATGTTTATTGATTTGCGAATGTTGAACCAGCCTTGCATCCCAGCGATGAAGCCCACTTGATCATGGTGGATAAGCTTTTTGATGTGTTGCTGAATCCGGTTTGCCAGTATTTTATTGAGGATTTTTGCATCGATGTTCATCAGGGATATTGGTCTAAAATTCTCTTTTTTTGTTGTGTCTCTGCCAGGCTTTGGTATCAGGATGATGTTGGCCTCATAAAATGAGTTAGAGAGGATTCCCTCTTTTTCTATTGATTGGAATAGTTTCAGAAGGAATGGTACCAGCTCCTCCTTGTACCTCTGGTAGAATTCAGCTGTGAATCCATCTGGTCCTGGACTTTTTTTGGTTGGTAGGCTATTAATTATTGCCTCAATTTCAGAACCTGCTATTGGTCTATTCAGGGATTCAACTTCTTCCTGGTTTAGTCTTGGAAGAGTGTAAGTGTCCAGGAAATTATCCATTTCTTCTAGATTTTCTAGTTTATTTGCGTAGAGGTGTTTATAGTATTCTCTGATGGTAGTTTGTATTTCTGTGGGGTCGGTGGTGATATCCACTTTATCATTTTTTATTGCATCTATTTGATTCTTCTCTCTTTTCTTCTTTATTAGTCTTGCTAGCGGTCTGTCAATTTTGTTGATCTTTTCAAAAAACCAACTCCTGGATTCATTGATTTTTTTGTAGGGTTTTTTGTGTCTCTATCTCCTTCCGTTCTGCTCTGATCTTCGTTATATCTTGCCTTCTGCTATCTTTCGAATGTGTTTGCTCTTGCTTCTCTAGTTCTTTTAATTGTGATGTTAGAGTGTCAATTTTAGATCTTTCCAGCTTTCTCTTGTGGGCATTTAGTGCTATAAATTTCCCTCTACACACTGCTTTAAATGTGTCCCAGAGATTCTGGTATGTTGTATCTTTGTTCTCATTGGTTTCAAAGAACATCTTTATTTCTGCCTTCATTTCCTTATGTACCCAGTAGTCATTGAGGAGCAGGTTGTTCAGGTTCCATGTAGTTGAGCGGTTTTGATTGAGTTTCTTAGTCCTGAGTTCTAGTTTGATTGCACTGTGGTCTGAGAGACAGTTTGTTATAATTTCTGTTCTTGTACATTTGTCGAGGAGTGCTTTACTTCCAATTATGTGGTCAGTTTTGGAATAAGTGTGATGTGGTGCTGAGAAGAATGTATATTCTGTTGATTTGGGGTGGAGAGTTCTATAGATGTCTATTAGGTCTGCTTGCTGCAGAGATGAGTTCAATTCCTGGATATCCTTGTTAACTTTCTGTCTCGTTGATCTGTCTAATGTTGACAGTGGAGTGTTGAAGTCTCCCATTATTATTCTATGGGAGTCTAAGTCTCTTTGTAAGTCTCTAAGGACTTGCTTTATGAATCTGGGTGCTCCTGTATTGGGTGCATGTATATTTAGGATAGTTAGCTCTTCCTGTTGAATTGATCCCTTTACCATTATGTAATGGCCTTCTTTGTCTCTTTTGATCTTTGATGTTTTAAAGTCTGTTTTATCAGAGACTAGTATTGCAACTCTTGCTTTTTTTGTTCTCCATTTGCTTGGTAAATCTTCCTCCATCCCTTTATTTTGAGCCTATGTATGTCTCTGCGTGTGAGATGGGTCTCCTGAATACAGCAGACTGATGGGTCTTGACTCTTTATCCAGTTTGCCAGTCTGTGTCTTTTAATTGGAGCATTTAGTCCATTTACATTTAAGGTTAAGATTGTTATGTGTGAACTTGATCCTGCCATTATGATATTAACTGGTTATTTTGCTCGTTAGTTGATGCAGTTTCTTCCTAGCCTCGATGGTCTTTACATTTTGGCATGTTTTTGCAATGGCTGGTACCGGTTGTTCCTTTCCATGTTTAGTGCTTCCTTCAGGGTCTCTTGTAAGGCAGGCCTAGTGGTGACAAAATCTCTAAGCATTTGCTTATCTGTAAAGGATTTTATTTCTCCTTCACTTATGAAACTTAGTTTGGCTGGATATGAAATTCTGGGTTTAAAATTCTTTTCTTTAAGAATGTTGAATATTAGCCCCCACTCTCTTATGGCTTGTAGAGTTTCTGCCGAGAGGTCTGCTGTTAGTCTGATGGGCTTCCCTTTGTGGGTAACCCGACCTTTCTCTCTGGCTGCCCTTAAGATTTTTTCCTTCATTTCAACTTTGGTGAATCTGGCAATTATGTGTCTTGGAGTTGCTCTTCTCGAGGAGTATCTTTGTGGCGTTCTCTGTATTTCCTGGATTTGAATGTTGGCCTGCCCTACTAGGTTGGGGAAGTTCTCCTGGATGATATCCTGAAGAGTGTTTTCCAACTTGGTTCCATCTTCCCCCTCACTTTCAGGCACCCCAATCAGACGTAGATTTGGTCTTTTTACATAATCCCATACTTCTTGCAGGCTTTGTTCATTTCTTTTTCTTCTTTTTTCTTTTGGTTTCTCTTCTCGCTGCATTTCATTCATTTGATCCTCAATCGCTGATACTCTTTCTTCCAGTTGATCGAATCGGTTACTGAAGCTTGTGCATTTGTCACATATTTCTCGTGTCATGGTTTTCATCTCTTTCATTTCGTTTAGGACCTTCTCTGCATTAATTACTCTAGCCATCAATTCTTCCACTTTTTTTCAGATTTTTAGTTTCTTTGCGCTGGGTACGTAATTCCTCCTTTAGCTCTGAGAAGTTTGATGGACTGAAGCCTTCTTCTCTCATCTCGTCAAAGTCATTCTCCGTCAAGCTTTGATCCATTGCTGGCGATGAGCTGTGCTCCTTTGCCGGGGGAGATGCGCTCTTATTTTTTGAATTTCCAGCTTTTCTGCCCTGCTTTTTCCCCATCTTTGTGGTTTTATCTGCCTCTGGTCTTTGATGATGATGGTGACGTACTGATGGGGTTTTGGTGTAGGTGTCCTTCCTGTTTGATAGTTTTCCTTCTAACAGTCAGGACCCTCAGCTGTAGGTCTGTTGGAGATTGCTTGAGGTCCACTCCAGACCCTGTTTGCCTGGGTGTCAGCATCAGAGTCTGCAGAAGATAGAATATTGCTGAACAGCAAGTGTACCTGTCTGATTCTTGCTTTGGAGGCTTCCTCTCAGGGGTGTACTCCACCCTGTGAGGTGTGGGGTGTCAGACCGCCCCTAGTGGGGCATGTCTCCCAGTTAGGCTACTCAGGGGTCAGGGACCCACTTGAGCAGGCAGTCTTTCCCTTCTCAGATCTCAACCTCCATGTTGGGAGATCCACTGCTCTCTTCAAAGCTGTCAGACAGAGTCGTTTGCACCTGCAGAGGTTTCTGCTGCTTTTGTTGTTGTTTATCTGTGCCCTGTCCCCAGAGGTGGAGTCTACAGAGACATGCAGGTTTCCTTGAGCTGCTGTGAGCTCCACCCATTTCGAGCTTCCCAGTGGCTTTGTTTACCTACTTAAGCCTCAGCAATGGCGGATGCCCCTCCCCTAGCCTCACTGCCGCCTTGCCGCGAGATGGCAGACTGCTGTGCTAGCAATGAGGGAGGCTCCGTGGGCGTGGGACCCTCCCGGCCAGGTGTGGGATATAATCTCCTGGTGTGCCTGTTTGCTTAAAGCGCAGTATTGGGGTGGGAGTTACCCGATTTTCCAGGTGTTGTGTGTCTCAGTTCCCCTGGCTAGGAAAAGGGATTCCCTTTCCCCTTGCGCTTCCCAGGTGAGGCGATGCCTCGCCCTGCTTCAGCTCTCGCTGGTCGGGCTGCAGCAGCTGACCAGCACCGATTGTCCGGCACTCCCTAGTGAGATGAACCCAGTACCTCAGTTGAAAATGCAGAAATCACCGGTCTTCTGTGTTGCTCGCGCTGGGAGTTGGAGACTGGAGCTGTTCCTATCCGGCCATCCTCAGGATCCTTTCTCTTATGTGTTCTGTGATATATCCTTTTCTTAAAGTAGGCATATATCATTTAGACTAATAATAAAAATTAAGATCTTTCTGGTGCCACGAGCACACAATGGGGAAAGGACAATCTCTTCAACAAATGGTGCTGAAAAAACTGAATATCTACATACAGAAGAATGAAAATAGACCCTTATCTCACCCTTATCCAAGAATCAACACAAAAATGGATTATAGACTTAAACACAAGGCCTAAAAACTATAAAACTACTAGAGCAAAACAGAAGGGAAATGCTCCATGACATTGGACTGCAATGATGTTCGGATATGACCCCAAAAAGCACAGGCAATAAAAGTAAAAATAGGTAAATGGTATTTCATTAAACTAAAAGGCTTTTCCACAGCAAAAACAAAAAACAAAAAACAAAAAAACCACACAATTGATAAAGTCAAGAGATGACCCACAGATTGGGAGAAAATATTTACAAATCATACATCAGTAAAGAGACTAATAAGCAAAATGTACAAGGAACTTAAACTACTCTATAACAAGAAAACAAATAACCCTATCTAAAAATGGGCAAAGAACTTTGTTATAGTTTGGCAGTTTCCCCACCCAAATCTCATCATGAATTGTAGTTCCCATAATTCCCATGTGTTGTTGGAGGGATCCAGTGGGAGATAATTGAATCATGGGGGCAGTTTTCCCCCATACTGTTCTCGTGATAGTGAATAAGTCTCATGAAATCTCATGGTTTTATGAGGGGACACCGTTTTTGCTTGGTTGTTACCTCTTTCTTGCCTGCTGACATGTAAGACGTGCTTTTTCTCTTCCTTCACCTTCTGTCATGATTGTGAGGCCTCCCCAGCCACATGGAACTGTGAGCCCATTAAACTTCTTTTTCTTTATTAATTACCCTGTCTTGGGTATGTCTTTATTAGCAGCATGAGAACAGACTAATACAGACTTGAGTAAACATTTCTCATAAAAAGACATACGAATGGCCAACAGATACATGAGAAAATACTCAACATCTCTAATCATCAGAAAAATGCAAATTAAGTTACAATGAGATATCACTTGACATCTGTTAGTATGGCTATTATTAAAAGATGAAAAATAACAAGTGCTGGAGAGGACGTGAAAGAAAAATAATCCTTATTCCCAGTGGTGGTATTGTAAATTAATACAGCCATTGTGGAAAACAGTATGGAGGTTCCTCAAAAGACTAAAAATAGAATTACCATATGATCCAATAATCTTACTACAGGGTATATAGTCAAAGGAATTGAAATAAGTATGTCAAAGAGATGACTGTACTCTCATGTTCATTGAAGCATTATTCACAGTAGCCAAGATATGGAAACGACCTAAGTGTCCAACACAGAAGAATGGATTTTTAAAATGTGGTATGTGTATACATATATATCCATATGAAATACTAACACAATACACTATACTATTATAGGATAGTATACTATAATACTAATAGTATATAGAATGCTATTCAGTCTTTAAAAAAATAAAATTTTGTTCATTTCTGACAACATGGATAAATCTAGAAGCCATTATAAGTAAAGTAAGCCAGGCACAGAGAGACAAATACAGTATGAACCCATGTGGAATCTAAAAAGTCAAATTCATAGAGGTTAAGTAGAATGGTGGCTACGAAAGGTTGCAGTTGGTATGGCTGGAGAAAGGGGAGATATTAGTTAACAGGTACAAGTTTCAGTTAGGTAAGAGGAGTAAGTTCTGGTGTCCCATTGCACAGCACAGTGACAATAGTTAATATTAAATGATGTATTGTATATTTCAAAATAGCTAAAAGGGAGGATTTTAAATGATCTCACCACAAAGAAATTATATTTGAGGTGATGAATATGCTAATTAGCTTGACTCATTCCACAACATATACATGTACGGAAACATCATATTGTACCCTAGAAATATATACAATTATTATTTATCAATTTAAAACAAAATAAAACTTTAAAAATTAAGACCTTTCTAAATTGGTTTGTTTGCTCATTGTATAATAACCTGAAAAATGTTTTAATTAACATATAAATTTTGTTACCATATAAAATAATAAAAAAGCTTTGAACAATATTTACTATTTTGTTTTGCAGTTTCATGTATTCCTGAGACAGGTATGAGAGTACTATTTATAAGTAAGAACAAAGACAATTCTAGAGCCAAATATATATATAGTTCTTCAATTATTCATTATTTTGAATTTTCTATTAATATCCCCTGGTTAGAGACGTGAATACTTATGTTTGCTTAAATGTTTCATTTTTTTTCAAAGCATTTAATGAAGACCAAAAAGTCATTAGGAAATAATAAAACACGTAAATAGTACTAGAAAGGCAAATATCATAATTTCACCCTGGATCTAAGTATTTCTGTGTTATGTCATCTCCCTGCCTCAAGATTGTGAGCATTATGAAATAAAATTTTTTCTCATTCCTGTTTGTATCCCTGAAGTTCCTACTCAGAGCCTTGGTTCTATAAGTACTCATTCAACATTTGTTGAAAAGAATTGAATTAAAACTCCCTGCGTTGTGAATTACCAGCTTTAAAAATGTATACGATTAAGTAATCTGAAACATTTAAAGTGAAAGCTCACTGAAGCCACGGAGACTCTAAAATCTCACTATATACAGTCCTCGCTGGGTATATGCAAGTGATTTGTTCTAGGACTCCCACATATGCCAAACTCCAGTTATGCACAAGCCTCATAGTCGCCCTCAGAACCCATACATACAAAAAATCAACCCTCCGTAAATATGGATTTTGCATTCCAGAAATACTGTATTTTTAATCTGCATTTGGTTGAAGAAAAATCACTTATAAATGGACCTCTGCAGTCCTGACCCGTGTTGTGCAAGGGCCAACTTTATATCCATATTGTTATTACAAAATTTATGCATGCTGTGTTTCCAATCTAAACCAGTTGCATGATAGAAATAGGCTTTCCCCAAACAACCTATTCAGAACATATGTCAATTTCAAAAATAACAACATTTTGGAAACCTGTGCAGTTAGACTCAACAACATACAAGAGATTAGCCGATCCAGAAGGAACCCACATCCACTTACAAACCTTTAACACAAATCAGCAGCAAAAAGGGCTGAAAAAAAAAAGAAGAAAAAAAAAAACTGTAGCTAATAACACAGTGGATCTCATGCAGATAAACTGGAATTACAGTTTCTGAAATATCACTGCAAAGTTTTGCTTCTCAACTGAGGTTGACTCTCTCTATTAGGGTAACCTCATGGGAGATGCTATTACATCACCTTCTACGCGTGATCTGCACAGGGTTGTTAAAGACCTTTAAATCTAATGTGCACTGACCTCTTGAACATTTGCGCTCACTGACGGTTTCCAATTTCTTCTATGTCAAATGGTGACCTTAACATTCTATTTCATGGATATAACTACTAGAATTGAGCTGACATGATAAATGACTATTCTTGCAACCCCTGGTCATAGTTTTTATTTTTCACAGATTCAGTTGATAGTTTGGTCTTTTCTTCTCCTTTTTAATGATGATTTCATTGTTAATTTGCATGACCCTAAGGAAAAAAAAAAGAAAGAAATACTCAAATAATTTAATTAGAAAAATAACCTCTGTATTTCATGATTTAATACTATTGATCAATTTCTTTGATTTTTTTAAATTAATTCAGGAATAGTGTGTGCAACTGCATCTGCTCATGATATCTAAAATTCCATCATCTTCCATATTTGAAAATTGTATAATTTACCCTTTCCTACTCAGTCCTACAGTTCTCATACTTGCCTCCAAATATTTTTAAATGCTTTTATGGCTTAGATTACTACCAGAATTTTTTCCTCTAGGCCTCTCACCATAGGTTAGTTTCAACGGTGCATCTTTCTTATTGAAGTTTTTCTTCCCACTACTTGATACTAAGCCTGAACCCAATGTTTCCTCTCCAGGTCCTGCTATCCTCAAAGTGTCTGTCATTGGTTATTATCAGGGGCAAAATAGCTTTTTTCCTAGCTTATTACAGTAAAAAATAGAGACTCAATTAGTTATGTCCGCATAAGTTATCTTTATTTCCTGAAAGATTATTTTTTATTTTCCAAGATTTTAGCAACCCTAATTAACATTTGATGTTTAGTCTAGCTGTCAGCTTACTGAATTTGTAGCTCTATGTTTGCCTAAATAAATTTGATACGCAGCTACAAGATAGATGAGAGTTTTTAATGTTACCATCTTTCTATTATTTAAAAACAAAAAGGCTAAATGTTACAGTCAAAAACTAAGCTATATCCTAAATTATTAATCTGTTTCCATTTAGATATCATCTAGAGAACATTTTATAATCTGAAACAAATAGTCTGTTGTGTGATCACTAAATTTTACTGAAAGAGTTAAAGTATTTTCTAAGTGTCTTTTAAGTGTCTATGCCCTGTACACATCAAAAAATAGCTTATTTAGCTTGATAAACATAGTCAAATACATATTTAAGCTATTTTGAAAATAATGGAAAAATCTTATTAATAGCTGTTGTCTCTTGTGGGGTATGGTGAATAATAATTTAGGGCAGGTGAGAGCAAAGCAATTTAACATTTCCCTTGTTGGTTCCTTTGACCTACTAGTTTGGAGGTCTCTGCAACACCCTTGAGCTTTTTCCACAGGATAAAGCGATAGTTGCTAAGAGTTTGCCAAAACGTTCCCTATTTCACTGTTAGGTTCTACTTGTATCTTTTTTAGGTATTTATTTTTAATATATTCCTGTCGCCAAGAAGAAAAAAATTATATGCACACATGCACACACACACATACTAGTTTCTTTAGACATCAACTACCTCTAGATTGAAGTTAGTATTGCTCAGAGGAATGATGCTCTCGAAGACAATCTTGTGTAATAATTCATGTGTTTGATGAAAGAAGTATAGTTGACGCTTGAACAACATGGATTTGAACTGCATGGGTCCACTTATATGTGGACTTTTTACAATAAAAGTTATACCAAGTGTGCCTGCCTCTCCTTCCCCCACTTCTGCCTCCTGCACCTCTTCCACCCTGACACAGCAAGATCAAACCCTTCTCTTCCTCTACTTCCTCAGCCAATTCAACATGAAAATGATGTTTGTTTATGGTCCATTTTCACTTAATGAGTAGTAAATATATTTTCTCTTTTTTTGTAATTTTCTTAATAATATTTTCTTTTCTCTGGTTTACTTTATTATAAGAACACAGTATAGGCCAGGCACAATGACTCATGCCTGTATTCCAGCACGTTTGGAGGCCTAGGCAGGTGAATCTCTTAGGCCCAGAAGTTTGAGAGCAGCCTGGGCAACATGGTGAAACCCTGTCTCTACAAAAAAATAAAAATTAACTGGGCATTGTGGTGTGCGCTTATAGTCCTAGCTACTTGGGAGCCTGAGGTGGGAGGATCACTTTAGCCCAGCAGGTCCAGGCTGCAGTAAGCCATGATTGTGCCACTGCACTCATGGCACCTTTGTTGAGACTGTCTCAAAAAAATAAAAAAATAAAATAAAAAAGAACACAGTATATAATACATATAACATACAAAATACATGTTAATTGGTTAATGTTATCGGTAAGTCTTCTGGTCAATAGTAATCTATTAGTAGTTAAGTTTTGGGAGAGTCAAAAGCTATATGCTGTTTTTTTGACTGCATGGAGGATCAGAGCCCTTAACCCTCGAGTTGTTCAATGTTATGATGGTTAATACTGAGTGTCAACTTGATTGGATTGAATGATGCAAATTGTTCCTGGGTGTATCGTGAGGGTGTTGTCAGAGGAGATTAACATTTGAGTCAGTAGACTGGGAAAGGGAGACCCACCCTCAATCTGGATGGGCACAATCTAATCAGCTGCCTGCGCAGACAGAATAAGAAGCAGGCAGAAGAATGTGGAGAGATTAGACTGGCTTAGTCTCTGAGCCTACATCTTTCTCCCAAACCGGATGCTTCCTGCCCTTCAACATCGTTCTTTAAGTTCTTCAGCTTTGGGACTTGGAATGGCTTCCTCGGTTTTCAGCTTGCAGATAGCCTATTGTGGGACCTCATGTTGTGATTGTGTGAGTTAATACTCCTTAATAAACTTCCCTTTATATCTATCCTATTAATTCTGTCCCACTAGAGAGCCCTGACTAATACAAAGGTCAATTGTACATGTTGCCTCTATTTTAAATTGTATAATTACTCATTGGCTTTGACTCACCAATGTGGTCACTTCCACTATCATGGTCATTTCCATCTTCAACCACTGTATTACTAGGCCAAGAGAATAGACTCATATAAATACATTTTAAAGAAAATTAAATAAATTTCTACAGCAAATAATTAACTGGAGTAGACAACTCGATTTCACTTAGAATGTATCTAAATCTTTTTATGCTCTTGGTTTGTGGTTGACTGTGTATTTTCACGGCTCAGAGCCAAAACCAAACCAAAGCATGATCTGGTAAAGAGGTTCTTAGCGCTGTGAGTCAGCCAGCCTGGGTTACAGTTTTAGCTGTATCATTACCTAACTGTGAATTTAGATAATCCCTGAAATTTCCTGGCTCTCAGTTTCCTTATCTGTAGTGTGAAGTGTTTGGACTGGGTTATCTGAGATTTCCTGAAAGCTCTGTGATTGAAAAAATTCTAAACAGAATTGAGAAAAAGTGGTCTGACTTCAGTAAATTTCCATTCCCAATTTTGCCTTATTCCCTTCTGAGGTGCTAGGTACATTTATACTGCGCAAGACCTATGTGACATGTTACTTACTGCCTGACTCCTGACAAGTTTGCGCTGGTGACCTCTGAGCCTAGGCGATATCTGCTTTTCCTTGAAATAATTCAGACCACCAATAAATGCAGCCCGAGATTAAAGTAATATCCAAATACCTAATCTTTCTTATTATAATCTCCTTCTTGGTCTCCTTCAGTAACTCAAGTGTTCTGCAATAATATTGGCAGAAATTCACCATTTTCAATGATACTTTAAATTAGTATAATTTTTATAAAAAGTAACTTTATAATAAGAAACAGGAGGATTTCCAATTTTTTCATAATCTTTAACCCAGAAATTCAACTTCGTTTTTACAAGTATCAGGAGAGGTGCATAAATATATGAATACAGTGCTATTCCTCAACAAGCAAGGGTAGGAATTGAAAACAACAGAATTATCCAAAATATGATATATGTTAAACAGTTATGACAGACTCTTACTGTCTTAGTGTATCAGGGCTGCTAAGAAAAAATGTCATAAACTGGGTGGCTTATAAACAACATAAATTTATTTCTCACAGTTCTGGAGGCTAGGAAGGCCAGAATCAAAGCATCAACAGATTTCACATCTGGTGAGGGCCTGTTTCCTGGTTCATAAACGGCACCTTCACCCTGTGTCCTAAAATGGTGAAAGAGGCAAACTCCCTCAGGCCTTTTATATATATATAAAGGCTCTAATCCTACTTATGAGGGCTCCACTCTCATGACCTGATCATTCCCCAAAAGGCCCCACCTCCTAATACCATTGCCTTGAGGGTTAGCATTTCAACATATAAATTTTGCGGGAACACAGACATTCAAACCATAGCTCTGGGCTAAGATAGGATTTATTTTTCTATTCTTGGATGGTTTGTCTAAGATAGGCATTATCTCTTGATATTTGGTACAACACAGCAGTGAAAATGTGAGGAGCTTTTGTGTTTGTATTTGTTTTTGTTTGGAAGTTAGTTTTCTTGTTTTTGTGGGTATATTTTTTTTGTGTAGCTAGATTTGTTAATGCAAGCTTTTTATTTTGTGATAATTGTAGATTCATCTGTACTTATAAGAAATCATACAAAAAGATACTATGTACTCAGTTTCCCCAGGGGTAACATCTTGCAAACTATAGTACAATATCACAACCAGGATATTGACATGGAGACAATCAAGACAGAAAACATTTCTATCATTGCAAGGTTCCCTCATGTTTCTCTTTTATAGCCATACCGACTTCACTCTGATACCACAAGCTCCTTAATACCTGACAACCACAAACCTTTTTTTTCATTTCCACACTTTCGTCATTTCAAGATTGTTATATAAACGGATTCATGTGGTATATAAATTAAGGGGACTGGCTTTTTCACTCAATGTACTGCTCTGGAAATTTTTCCATGTTGTTGTATGTATGATGTGTTCCTTTCTTTTTCTTCTTTTTTTTTTTTTTTTAAAGCAGAGTCTCGCTCTGTCACCCAGGCTGGAGTACAGTGGTGCCATCTTGGCTCACTGCAACCTCCGACTCCTGGGGTCAGGCCATTCTCCTGCTTTAGCTTCCCAAGTAGCTGGGACTACAGGTGCCCGCCACCACGCCTGGCTAATTTTGTTTTCATATTTTTAGTAGAGACTGGGTTTCACCATGTTAGCTGGGATGGTCTCGATCTCCTGACCTTGTGATTCGCCCACCTCTGCCTCCCAAAGCGTTGGGATTACAGGTGTGAACCACCGCCTCTGACCCCATCATATGTTCCTTTGTATTGCTGAGTAGTATCCCATGATATGAATGTACCCTGGTTTAACTGTTGAAGGATATCTGGGTGGTTTCCAGTTTGGGGCTATTATGAACAAAACTACATAAACATTCATTTACAGGTTGTTGTGTGACTACAGACTTTCATTAATCTGGGGTTAATGCTCACGAGTGCAATTATTGGGTCAATATGTTAGTTGTATATTCAGATTTTCTTTAAGGAATTGCCAAACTATTTTCCAGAGTAACTGTATCATTTTATATTTCAACCAGCAATATAGATGTTACCTGGTTTCTACACATCCCCGCAAGTATTTACTACTGTCACTATTCTTTGTTTTATCTGTTCTGATGTGTAGGTAGTGATATCTCATTCTGGTTTTAATTTGCATTTTTCTTATAGCTGATAATGCTGAATGTATTTTCATATGCTTATTTGCAATCTGAATGTTCTCTTGGATAAATATTTCTTCATGGAATTTGCCCATTTTTCTAATTGGATTTCTTTACCATTGACTTTTTAAAGTTCTCTATTCTAGATATAAATTCTTTGCAGAATATGTATGTGGCTTTAAAATATTCTCGTCCACCTGTAACTTGTCATTCTGTTCTTTTAACAGGTTCTTTTGCAGAGTAAACATTTTTATTTAATGAAACCAAATTTATCAGTTTTTTCTTTAATGATTGGTGCTTTTGGTGTCAGGTCTAAGAACTCACAGCCTAGCCATAGATCTCAAATATTTTTCTCACATTTTTTTTCCTCAAAATTGTATAGTGCTACAATTTACATTTGTCTGTAATCTATTTTGAATTAATTTTTGTATAAGCAAGTGAGATTTATGTTGCAATTCATTTTTTTTACCTATGTATTTCCAATATATATTGTATTGTATAATAAGGAATTTGGCTAGCTTTTGTCCCTGGTTTCTGAAAGGTACTCTCTAAATATTTGGAATTTTCAGAATGATAAGAGTCTGCTATTCATGGTGGGCCCTAATAGTTTATGCTAGTAAGGTGATTCGTGGGCTCCTGGATAGTTTCAGAATGAAAACTGATCATGCTGGAAATACCTGTCTGCAATTAGGGAATTCAGGCTTTGAGTAATGTGACGCTAGTCTGTCCTTTCAAACTCCAAGGATGGAGGGGGACTGGATATTGAATTCAATCATGTGGTCAATGATTCAATCAATCATGAATCAATTGATTCATCAATCAATTCTTGAGGAAAAACTCTAGACACCCAAAGCTCCACAAGCACCATGGTTGGTGGTACACATCCATGTGCCAGGAGGAGTGATGTCCCAAGGGCACTGAAGTTTCACATATGAGACTCTCCTAGACCTTGCCCTATTTGTCTCTTCATTTGACTTGTCCTGAATTATATCCTTTAGAATAAAACTCTAATAAAAAAAAATGCACTTTTCTGAGTTCTGCGATTTGTTCTAGCAAAGTACCAAACCTGAGAAGTTAATGGGAACCCCGGAATGGATTTGTAGCCAGTTGGTCAGAATTGCAGGTAGCCTAGAAGCCCTGGATTTTGTTGCTGATGTCTGAAGTAAGGGGAGTTTTGTGGAGGACTGTGACATTATCTCTTTGATTTGACCTACATTTGGGTAGTGTCAGGATTGCATTGCAAATTGCTATGGCACCATTTTTTGAAAAAAGTATCTTCATTGAATAGCTTTTGCACTTTTGTCAAAAATAAGTTGAGCATATTTGTATAGGTCTAGTTTTGGATTCTCTGTTCCATTGCATTGATTCATGTGTTTCTTCCTTCACCAATACCACACAATCTTGTTTGCTATAGCGATATAATAAGTCTTGAAATACTCCCACTGTATTCTATTTTTCAAAATTGCTTTAGCTAATTCATTTGCCATTCCATAATAATTTTAGAATAATCTTGTCTATATTTACACACAAAAAAATCTTGCTGGGATTTTTATAAGAATTACATTAAACATAAATATCAATTTGGGGAGAATTGACATCATTACGGTGTGGAGTCTTGCAATCCATAAACATGTATAGCTCCCATTTATTTATATCTTTACTTAATTTTTTCATCAGTGTTGTATGGTTTTCAGCATACAGTCCTAAATATGTTTTGTTAGTTTTATACCTATTGCATTTTTTGACTAACTGTAAGTGGCATTATGTTTTAAATTTTGGTGTTCACATGTTCATTGCAAGTAGTAAAAATATAATTGATTTTTGTATGCTATCTTACATCCTTTGCTGAACTTGCTGAACTCAGGATTTTGTTGTTTTGTTTTTGTTTTTATGAATTGTTTACTAGTAATTTTCTAGATTCCTTGGGATTTTCTACATGATTTTAATTATGTCACCTGAAAATAGGAACTATTTTATATCTTCCTTTCTAATCTGTGCACCTTTCATTTCCTTTTCTTGCCATAAGGCACAGAAATTCTACCACTATGTTGAATAATAGTAATGGGAGAGGACATCTTTGCTTCGTTGTCTACCTTTGGGGGAAAGAGTCTTTCACCATTAAATACAATGTTAGCTGCAGGTTTTTCGTAGATGCTCTTTATCAAGTTGAAGAAGTTCTCCTCTAGTTCTAATTTCCTGAGAGTTTTTATCCAGAATGGATGTTGGCTTTGGTCAAATGGTTTTTCTGCATGTGTTGATATGGTTACAGTAGTTTTCTTCTTTTAGTTTCTTAACATGGATTACATTGATTAATGTTTTAATGTTAAACCAGTTTTGCATTCCCCCAATAAACTCCTCTTGGTCATGGTTATCATTTTTAGACATTGCTAAATCCTATTTGCTAGTGTTTCTTGAGCATTTTTACTTGTGTATCTTTTGAGATATATTGGCCTATAATTTCTTTTAATGTACTATGTTTGGTTTGATGTCAGGGTAATTCTAACTTCTCGAAATGAATTGGGAATTGTTTCTTCCTCCTCTGTTTTCTGGAATAAATTGTACATGGTTGTTACTAATACTTTAAAGCTTAGAAAAAGTCTCTAGTCTGGAGAACTCCAATCTGGGCTTGGAGATTTCTTTCAAGAGAGTATTTTAATTACACATTCAATTTCCTTAATATTTACAGTGTTATTCAAATTATCTATTTCAAATTGAATGAACTGTGGTAGCTTATGATTTTTGAAGAATTAGTCATTGTGTCTAAATTGTCAAATCGATGTATGAAGAGTTGTTTTTGGTACTCTCTTATTAGCCTTTCAATGTCTGCAGTATCTGTAGTGATATTCCCTATTTCTTTTCTGATATTGGCATTTTCTGTCTTCTTCCTTTTTCACTCTTACAAGAGTTTTGTCAGTTGTATCAATCTTTTTAAATAGCAAGACTTTTTTATTTCATTGATATTCCCTGTTGTTTCTCTATTTTCAATGTCATTGATTTCTGCTCTTCATTTTATTCTTTACCATCTGTTTGGGGTTCATTTTGCTCTTGTTTTTCTCGAGTCTTCAGGTGAAAACTCAGTTCATTGGTTTGAAACTTTTTCCTTTTCTAATGAATGCATTTTGGGTCGTTTTTGTTTTGTTTATGTTGTTGTTGTTTTCTGTTTTCTTTTTCCTGCCTTCCTGTAGATTGTTTATACATTTTATTAGATTCCATTGTGATTCATATATAGTGTTTTTGGGGTGTGTATCTTTGTATAGGTTTTTTTTTAGTGATTATTGTAGGTATTGGTAGATATAGAGCTACATATAGATAAGTTATACATAATCACAGACTACTGGTGTCTTCATTTTATCAGACTGAGTGAAGTATAGAAATCTTACTTCCCTCTACATCTCTTTATGCTCTTTGTTTTGTAATATAATTGTATTATATATTTCCTCTCTATATTTAGAAACATACAATATAGTTTATTATAATTTTTGCTTCAACACTCAAACAATTTAGAAAGCCCAAGGGGAAAATGATAGTCTGTTGTGTTGACCAATATTTTTGCTTACAGTGTTTTTTTGCTTTTTCTGATGTTCCAAGTCTGCTTCTTCAGCACCAAATCTTGGATATATGAAGTAAAAATAAAACATGAAGAACTCACCACTTTGTCTTGACATGGGTCCCAAAGTCTCTAGCTGATTTGCCCTCTTTTCTCTACCTGTAAGAGTGTTTTGTTTATTTGATGTGTAATGTCCAGGATCTTTAGTTGTACTTAGCCCGAGAAAAAGGGAAAAGTACGTCTCCTTTTTCCTCCCAGAAGCTGAATTCCTCTATTTAGATTTTAAACAACTATTATAATTGTGTTAATAGTGCTAGTATAACTATTTAGGTGATAGGTGGTAAACAGCATAAAGTCTAGACTCAAATTAGGTCCAGATGTCAAATATGCTACTTGATTGACTATCAGAATTAATCTTGGGTTAGTTTCTTAAGCTTTCTACCTCAATTGTATAATGTAAAGAAAATGATAATTTTAGGATCTACAACATAGGATTAGTGTGAGGATCTTGAATGCAAATTCTTAGAAAATAGGCTGGATATAGGAAGTGCCCAGTAAATTTTACTATTATTTTAGCTATTCTTACAATTATTAATTTAATGAAGTTCATTTATTGCATATTATATGATCAATTTTTATAAGTGTAACATTTTTGCTTAGGAAGAAAATTGTGCTTTCTGATTGTTGGATCCATGGTTCTGTGTATGTCTATTGCATTATACTTGTTAATTTTGTTGCTGAAATCTGTTTCATTATTTTATTCTGTTAATTTAATGGTTATAGACGGAAACATGTTAAATTTTCCCATTATACTAGTG
The DNA here is from genome assembly GCF_037993035.2 of Macaca fascicularis. Classification (NCBI taxonomy): domain Eukaryota; kingdom Metazoa; phylum Chordata; class Mammalia; order Primates; family Cercopithecidae; genus Macaca; species Macaca fascicularis. The sequence goes on from NC_088377.1 coordinate 155,214,863, forward strand.
ATTTGCTTTTTGTAATTATTTTAATTTTTATTTATACATTTTACAACTATGTTACTCTATGAACAGTACAAAACAGTTTAAAATTACGCATTGGCTATGTTTCCCCTAATATAACTTTTTGCCTTAAAGCAGTTCACTACCACCTCTCCACTGAAAATGACTGGTATAGTTTTGTATCCTCTTTTTCACTTAGATTTTTAGATATATAACATAAACAGTTTCTGGGAAACATTATTTTAACAACTATGTCAATTTTCATTGTTCAGATTTACCATATTATTTGAAATTTCCCTATTGCTAAACATTGGTGTCATTCATATTTTTTATATATTTTATTATATATCATGCTGCATATTTTATTATTACTTGTAAATGATATGGCTCAGAGGCCAAGAAAACTTTTCTCTAAAAAGACAAATAGGAAATATTGTAGACTTTATGGGCTACATGGTCTCTGTTGAAACTATCCAATTCTACCATTGTAGCATAAAAGCTGCAGGAGAAATTCATAAATGAGTGAGCATGACTATGTTAAAATAAAATGTTATTTATAGATATAAGCAATGAGTCAGATTTTTCCCATAGGCTAAAGATTATGACTCCAGATACACCTGTCTACTAAGTCATCTAAACATAATTAAAACTAATTGTATAGTGCAATAAAATTTACATTCAAACTATATTAATATCAGTACATTCTTTGACACTATATTTTTCCCACAGTTATTGACTATTTGAATTCTTTATTCAATTTTATGTATAACATACTGATACAGTTTGGCTCTGTGTCCCTGCCCAAGTCTCATCTTGAATTGCAATCCCCACATATTAAGGGGAGGGAGACACCTGGATCATGGGGGCAGTTTACCCACGCTGTTCTCTGATAGTGAGTGAGTTCTCATGAGATGTGATGGTTTTGCAAGTGTTTGACAGTTCCTCTTTCACAAGCTCTCTCTCCTGCTGCCTTGCGAAGAAAGTACCTGCTTCCCCTTCCACCATGATTGTAAGTTTCCTGAGGCCTTCCCAGTCATATGGAACTGTGAGTCAATTAAACCTCTTTCCTTTCTAAATTACTTGGAAGTTATTTATAGCAGTGTGAAAGTGGACTAATACACATACATTTGGGTTATGTTTTTTGGTACACTCTGAAAAATCTGTCTTTTAATTGGCACATTTAGAGCAGTGATGTTCAAAGCAATTCTTGATGTAGTTTGGTTAATATGTGTCACATTTTTTACTGTTTCCATTTGCTTCCCTTGTTCTTTGTTTCTGTTTTTGTCCTCTGCTCTTTTTCTGCTTCATGAGGCTTCAATTAAGCATTTTGTGATTCAATTTTTTCTTCTTTTTATCTATCAGTTATACTTTATTGTTTCAGTGGTTGCCCTAGAGTTTGCAATACATTTACAACTAACCCACGTTCACATTAAATATAACACTATACCTCTTAATAGGTAGTGTAAGTAGCTGTTAATAAAAAATAATTCTAATTCCTCCCTCCCATCCCTCATATCTTTGTTGTCCATCTATTTGACTTACATACAGGCATACATAAGCAGCACACACACATACACACACATATAAACACACACAAGACATATATATGGGCATACCTAAACACATACATTGTTGTTATTATTTCAAGAAAATTATCTGCCAGATCAATTAAGAATAAGAAAAATCAAATATTTTGTTTTACCTTCATTTATACCTTTTCTGATGCTCATTCTTTGTTTATATAGATCTGAGTTTTTTATCTATATCACTTTCCTTCTCTCTGAAGAACTTTAACCATTTTATAAGACACGTCTACTGGCAACAAAATCCCTCAATTTTTATTTGTCTGAGAAAGTCTTCATTTCTCTCTCACTTTGAAAAATAAAATTTCAGGGTACAAAATTCTGGGTTAATGAGTTTTTTTGCTCAGTGCTTTAAATATTTCACTCTACTCTCTTCTTCCTTGCATGGTTTCTGAGAAGTTGGATGTAATACCTACCTTTGTTCCTCTATAGGTAAAGTGTTTATTTCCTCTGGCTTTTTTTTCAGGATTTTTTTTATGTTTGATTTTGTGTGGTTTGAAAATGGTATGTCTAGATGTTGTCTTTTTGGAATTTATCCTGCCTGGTGTTCTCTGAGTCTCCTAAATCTGTGGTTTCATGTCTGACATTAATTTGGAGAATATTTCAGTCAGTATTACTTCAAATATTTCTTCTGTTCCCGTCTCTCTTTCTTATCCTGCTGCTATTCCCATTATGCATATATGATATCTTTTAAAGTTGCCCTACAGCACATGGCTATTCTGTTCTGGTTTTTTCGGTCTGTGTTCTCTTGCCTTTTCAGTTTTGAAGGTTGTTATAGATACATCCCCAAGTTCAGAGAGTCTCTCCTCAACTCTGTGCAATCATGCTACTAATAAGTCCATCAAAGGCATTCTTCATTTCTGTTACATGATTTTGATCTCTAGAATGTCTTCTTGGTGCTTTCTTAGAATTTCTTCTCCTTAATTACATTGCGCATCTGTTCTTGCATGCTGTCTACTTTATCCATTAGAGCCCTAGCATATTAATCATAGTTATTTTAAATTCCTGGTTGGACAATTTCAACATCCCTGACACATATGGTTCTCATGCTTGCTCTATCTCACAAAAACCTGAGTTTTTTGTCCTTTAGTATATCTTGTATTTTTTGCATTTAGTTGTACATGATGTACCACATAAAAGGAACTGCTGTAAATAGGTCTTTAGTAATGTGGAGGCACATTGGGGCAGCGGGAATACCTATAGTTCTGTGATTGGGTCTCAGTCTTTAGTGAGCTTGTGCCTCTGGACTGTGAAAATCACAAGTGTTTTTCAATTCTTCTCTAACCTAGATGAAACAGAAAGGATACAATGGGTTGACATTGGGTATTTTTCTTTCCCCAGATCAGTTAGGAGCTGATAATACACCAGCATATTAGGTCCTGGTTAACTAGTTTCTCCTGAGGGTAGGCCTTGAAAAAAAAAAAGAAAGAAAGAAAGGGAGGCAAAGAAAAGAAAAGAAAGAAAAAAGAAAAGAAAAGAAAAAAGAATACAGAGTGCTCTGGTGTGTTTCAAAATAGATCCTCATCTTGCTTAAAACATGAGGGGATGTTTCTCCAATATTTTCCTATGAGAACCTGATTGATATTCTGGTTGAGATAAAACTCATAAAATTGTAGGTTCTCCTCTGTGACTGGGTCCAGCGTAGTTTTTAATTCTCAGACTTTTCCACACTGAGCCTCCAGCAATTTGTCAATTCCAATTCAGAGATTCCTACTGCAGCACTGGTTCCTGCTGGTCTCCACTCATGAGACTCTGCACCTGGAAGCCATGTCTCCCTATATTGGCCTGTCTGTCTCTCCAGTCTCATGGGCAGTAGTTTGCCCTGTGTACTTACCTCTCTTACAGATCCAAGAAGAGTGTTGATTTCTCAATCTGTTCAGCTTTTTACTGTTGTTAGGACAGTGTGGGAACTTAAGCTGCTTGCATACATTGGTGGAAAGCAGAAGTCCGTTTTATTCAATTTTGATAATTTATATAACATATTTTTCAAAAATCATGTATTATATTGCAATTTAAATTTATTAGCATAAGAGTACAAATATAGTTATTTGTTTTTAATTTTCTCCGTTGCTTTAAATTCTTCACTTTTAGTTAAAAGTGCTCTTGTGTTTTCCTTGTGTGTTGAATGCAAGAAAAAGTTTTGAGCCAGGTCACACTGAAGCTCTAGAATATTGTTTTGAATTAATGTATATGATTTCTGTTTCAGAACAGTATTGTAAGGGAAGTTAAGATTACAGACCATCTGTCACAGATTGAAATCTTACTTGTGCCACTTCCAGTCTTTGTGACCGTGGGTGGTCATTAACTCTCCAACAGTCACCTTTCCTCCTCTCAGATAGATATGATAAAATTTACCAGATAGTGTTGCAGTAAGGGTGAACACTGATATATAAAAGAACAGTTATAAAATTATAAAATAATAAGTGCATGAAGGCAATTAGTACAGTGTTTTCTAGGAGGTACTTCTGAATGTTATTTTTTAGCTACTTTAGAATACAATAAAGGACTATATTATAATGATGTTTATATTTTCAAATTTATTAATAAAATATTTTAGTTTCTGTTTTCAGTGAATTTGTCTTGAATATTATATAATATGTAATTATTAATGTTAATTACTAAGGAAGTTCTTTGATAAAGTAATTTCTCAAAAAGAATGTAAGCCAAAGTAAATAAATTCATCATATTCACTTTATTAAGTGGATATTCATTTTCTTATGTGTCCTCTCTGTTCATATTTGACCATTATGCTCTCATTATCTTGACACATCCCATGTTTAATCTCCATTTTTCAAGCTTTCTCCTCTCTTGCTATTGCCCATAGATCCACACTTTATCAGTCCACATGCATAAGAATTTTTAATATTTAAACACAAAAACAATTTGGAAATTTTAGGCTTGATGATAAGTGATTAAAATTTTTAAATACTTTCATTAAGCAAGGGGGTTCAGCTATGTTAAAGAGGCCTAAAAACACTTAATTCCAATGTTGTGTTTTTCAATCTAGGTCTTGCCCTGTGATGTAATTGGCTAGAAACTGAAACTGACCAGAAACATATCATGTGCGTTTGGGCAACTGTTTGCAGGAGCAGAAGTTAATCTTAAGCAAGTGTGCTACCCACAACTGCCAAAACTTGTCCTTAAAAGGATGTTTTTCCACTTACTAAGTTATATTCAGTATATGGATTTGTCCATCATATAAAATTCTCTTTCTTCTTTTAGGTAAATGAAGGAAAAAAATAATATTTAGACCGAAACATTGTTAAGTAGCTATGCAAATACATCTCTTAATTCTCTGTCAATTAATATTAAACCAATGCTCTTACCCTGAATATCTGCTTTACATCTTTCTCTTTTTCTCTATAACATCACTCAACCTGTAGCCAGTGTTTTTTCTTATTTATTTATTTATTCATTGATTTATTTATACCTATGTTTGAAGTTCCTACTATGTGCCAGAGATTTGTTTTTTTTCAGGTGCTAGAACTACAACAGTGAACATAACAAACAGGAAAATCACTATAGATTATGTAGAACGTTTATGCTAGTGGGGAAAATAGATGGTAAATAAAGTGTGACAAGAATGGAAGAGCAAAGCGTGCAAGGAGAATGGATAGTTGGGGAGCGCAAACCTTAAACATTTTACTGAAGTGTAGCATACACACAGAAAAGTGCACTAATTATAAATGTGCAGCTCAATGAATTTTCATAATGTGAGCACACTTAGTTAACCATCATCAGGATTAAGCAGCAGAACATCAGGAGAGTTTCAGTAGCCCTTCATGCCCCATTCCAGGCATTTTGTCCCCACAACACACTTCCCCACCCCTACCTGCTGCTGAGGGGAACACTATCCTGTGTTCACTCTGAAGCCCTGCCACACTGGCAAGAACTGTATGGTATGCCTTCTGGTAGGATGAGAACATTCTATTTCAGAGGCAAGAGGAGATCAGATTTCCTCATTTCATGACTGCTACGGTGCTTTTCTCATTATATAACAACACGAAAATCCCCGTCGCCCAGCGTCTTAAGCTCTTGAGACTTAACCATTTCATAGCCACTATAAAGACACAGTTTTAACTAACTGCCAAAGTATATTATGTAATCACAAAAGGATGCAATGAAGTAGAGACTATTTATAATTATTCCACATCTAGAGTTGATGAAAGTGAGGATAAGTTATTTAGCAAAAGTCCAGGATTAATAAATGACTGAGTCAGGACTATAACCCAAATAAGTCTGATTCTAAAACATAAATTCTTTTCTTTTTATTTTTAATTTAATTTAATTTAATTTAATTTTAAGTTCCGGGATACACGTGCAAGACATGCAGGTTTGTTATATAGGTAGATGTGTGCCATGGTAGTTTGTTGCACCTATCAACCCATCACCTACGTATTAAGCCCCACAGTAAAGCATAAATTCTTAATGAATCTTAGTCTGTTCTCCTACTCTTCACCAGATTTCAATAACTGTGATATTATTGAAACACTCTCTTTTATTTTGTCTCAAATGTTTCACATTCAGCAATTCATTGTGAAAATTGTATTCATCATTTGGTACTTTTGGAAGTCAAATGTAGAAGAAAAGATAAAGAAGAAGGCTGTTAGAAATGATGTATCCAGTAAAAACAAATATTCTAGAAATCTGCATGCAGACCCTTCCACCTTAGATGCTGTACTATATCCTTGGCATTTAACTATTTAAAATCATATGACAATTTCCTCTTAGCTATGTTTGGATTCACAAATAACCATTTCCTGAAAAGTTCATGTATTACACCTTCTGAAATATTTTTAACTTTTAAAATCAATAACGTTTACCTGGAATTGGGTCATTAAGTTGGCATGGGATATTTTATTTATATTTAAAGGCCTAAAATCAAAATCCTTTTAAAATGTGACCATCCCTTAATCAATGAAGGTGGAATTTCCAAAGAACAGATTTTAACTATCATTATGCTTATAGCAGAAACAATGTTCTCTGATAAATAAATTCACATCAAGAAAGATTATTTAAGATTTCACCTTTTTAGTTTTTTACCTGAATATTGTGCTTCTAGGAGACAAAACACAGTTACTTTAATAAAAAACATTTGTCCCCATAGTTCAAGTATAGAGTAACAGGTTGATGATGAAATAGAATTTTTTTCTTCAGAATCAAACTCTCATATTATTCCTGATATATTAATACATAGTACTCTGTGCCTTTGATTTAAACAGTCTTTAAGCAAGAAGAAAAGCTTATTAAAATTAATTTTTCCCTTGGGAATTATTCTGGATTTTCACACACACTACACAAGTGAAATGGTTTTTTAAAACTCATGCTTTTTGTTATCCTAATTGTTTTACACATCTTGGCAACTTTTCACACCCTGCATAAAACAGGGGTTCATTAGGAGTCATTAAAAGAAAATATTTTTCTTGGAAATGCATTAAAGCATTTGCACATTATTTTATGCCATTTTCAGAAAAGAGATGTAAATTGTGACTAAGCACGAAGCAAAAAGGGTCACTTAACAATAATGCAGGAAACAGCCTCTCAGCGACAGCATTTCAGAAATGAGAAGTTGATGGGATTTGGAAATTGAATCATCATTGCCTTATATAAATGTCTAATATTGTATTTTTACTTTTTTAACTATTAAGTGGTTAGGCAATGTTTTTATTTATTTTTGAGTATTAGAACAAGAAAATACATATAAGTAAAACAAATAATAAAATCAAAATCAAAGATGAAGATTGTATGCATAGTTTACTCTTACCCAATGATTTCTTGAAAGAACATAGATACGGATAGGACAGGGATGGGAGTAGAAGGAAGTTAAGGTAATTTAGCACAAGTATGCAGTTCGGTGGTGACTTGTTGAAAAAAGAAAAAGGATAGTTATGTATTTTGGTATTACCCATGCAAACGGATATGGGTCAATTTGTATTAAATCATACAAACTGATATATCTGATTTTACAGCTACTTTATGGAGGATCCAAAGTAGTACTATTAAATCCCTAAGAACAACAACAAAATAATTAAATCATTGTCATTTAAATGAAGCACAAATAGGAACAGCACATAAAATGCATTCCCTAAGTTTATTTCTCGGAGCAACCTGCTTTGCTGAGTCATATACAATTATACGTGTGCTTAGGACTTAAATCAATCGTTAGAACCCTGTAGTAGTGACATTTACACTCTGACCATGCCTATATGATTTCCATAATAAGCTAGACAATAAATCAGATCATCAAATGGATTGTCTGAGCCAAACACATAAGCCTGCCAATGCCGACTTTTGATCGTATGACAAGGGAAGGGTCATCTTAACCACTGTAACAGGGATTACTTCAATACCTACCACTATGTGTGAGCCAAGTCATAGAAGTCATTTTGCTCCTTCATGTAAAGATTGCCTTAACCTCTCCCTTTGGTGGGAGAGGGATGATATATATATATATATATATATATATATATACACACACACACACACACACCCATTTCAACGTTTGTTTTTAAATAATGAGATTTACAGAAATGTTACAAAGATAGTATTGCAAAGCCTTCATCAGCATCCCCTATTGTTGCCACCTCATATAACCATGCACATTTATCAAAACAATTAAATTAATATTACTATAATTACAGACTATACACTATTATAAAACCATTAACTAAGCTACAGACTTTATTCAGATATTGTATATTTTTCCACTGATATCCTTTTTATTTTCCTAGATCTACTTCAGGTTACCTCATTCTACTCAGTCACATTTCCTTAGTCTCCTCTAATCTGTGATAATTTATCTGTCTTTCCTCATCTTTCATGACCTTGATACTTTCAAAGAGTTGGGGTCCAGTATTTTGTAGAATTTTCCTCAGTTTGGGCTTGTCTGCTGTTTTCTCATGATTAGCTTGGGGTTATAAGATTGGGGAAAGAATATTACAGAGATGATGTGCCCCTCTGATTGCATTATATGAGGTCAACTCCTTCTGTTAAAATTCAATCTAATTTGGTACCCATTAGAAATCATTTTCGTGGTACAGACTTCTGGGTCTGCAAGCCACAGTCATATTAGCCTTTCTTAGTCTAATAAAAATCACTGAAAACGTCAAAAAGAATGTCAAGGCAATTTTGTGGACTAAGTAGAATATTAACAGGGGCTAAGAAACTCTGAAAATTGTTTTCAAGAGTCTCAGAGTCATTTTATGCTATTTATTTATTTATTTATTTTTTTTGAGACGGAGTCTCCCACTGTCGCCCAGGTTGGAGTGCAGTGGCGCGATCTCGGCTCACTCGACTCCGCCTCCCGGGTTCATGCCATTCTCCTGCCTCAGCCTCCAGAGTAGCTGGACTAAGGCGCCTGCCATCATGCCCAGCTAATTTTTTGTATTTTTAGTAGAGACAAGGTTTCGCTACGTTAGCCAGGATGGTCTCGATCTCCTGACCTCGTGATCCGCCCGTCTCAGCCTACCAAAGTGCTGGGATTACAGGTGTGAGCCACTGCACCTGACCATTTTATGCTATTTTAATTGAACACCCCCCACCATGCAGAATTGACATCTGTGTTTTTAGTCAACTCAATTAAGAATAAATAACATCAATGACAACTGTATTTTGTTTACTATTTGTAACTTACCCATGTTCAATGAATATTCACACTAAGGCAGCTTCTGCATCAGGAGAAAGGTAATGATTAATTCAGTGTTCGCTGAACTTGGTCTGATAGATGGTGAGGGGATTGTATCCAAAGACGCATTTATACTCATCTTACTTAGCTGAAAATACGCTTTGTTAAACATTTTGTTTACAAATCAGCCATAGGTTTCACACAATTTGGTTACACAGGTAGACTCTGGAGCCTAACAGTTTGGTTCAAATTATTGTCCCTCCCCTTTGAGCTGCCGAGTCACTATTCCTTGCCTCATAATTTCCTCTGTTTCTAGGATTAAGAATATTAAGTTGAGTTAATGTACGTAAAACCCTAGAACAACAATGGCTGGCACAGAGCAATTACTCCACAAATGTTAGCTACTATCATCATTATTCAAAATTGTATGTACTTATTAGTAAATATTCTATATATCATATTTTAGTGAGAGCAAATAAAGCACAGAACTTTTTAATGGGAAAGGAGCATTATATAAACAAAAAATATTCTCATATAGTTTGCCCAGCCTTTTTTCTATTATTCATCATATGTGTTTTTCTCTATTTCAACGTTAAATGCTTAGTTCCCCATTTAAGATTAAACTCATGTTTACTTTTCAAATTATATCCTTCCTTCAGTTCTAATTTATTTTACTAACATTTATATCATGTTTAGTTTTCAGATATCAGGCCTCTTGGCATCTAAACGTTCCCCCATTAATGCTGACTTTTAGATTCAAAAGTTGGCTTAGGAATTCTGGAGAATATCATATTTATTTCTGGTATACCATGGCAGTCAAAACCATTTATTTATGACCCTTAAATAGTATATTTAGTAGCTTATCTGCTAATAAAAATGGGAAATCAAAAGATTGTAAATAAACTCATTAAGGTTTTGCAGAATAGAATATGAAACACTGTTTGCATAAATAAAAAGTAATTATGTAATTTTTAAATGGTTTGATTTGCCTGGTTTTGTCTGTGCATGTAGGATGGCCTTCTACTAAGATCAACCTTTGCTTCTCTGAATCAGAGGATCCTAGAGGCTACACAAAATAACACTACAATAAATTTAAACTCCCATGAAAATCCAGTTTTTCAATCTTCACTGTGAAGAAATAGTATCTGCTAAATCATACAAACACTCCTGATTAAATGAAGGAGTTCCTTGTCACTCATCTACCTTGCAAGTGCCATGACAATGATCAAGGAAACAAAGAGAAATTTGTCCTTGAAACTCTTACATAAAAGTGATTAAAAACTTTCTCAGAAATCTCTGCCAAGTCCCTCCTCAAGTCTCATTGACTTCCATTGGGCTGCATGTCCATTCCTTGCTCACCTGCCATGGGGACCCACTGTTTGAAGCTGGCCTTGGTCCAGCTTGTCCAGATGTAGATTAGCTGAAGGCAGAAGGTTGAAAAGTGAAATCTCAGTTCTGTTAGGAAGAAGGGAGGCGAGGGATGATGAGTAGGCAATCAAAAATATATATGATGGTAGCATTGGTTACAAATTAATTAAACAAATATTTCTGTGCCTGTTTATTACATGAGAGACACTAGTCTTAATAGCTGAGGCTCTAGTGGAAGCAAGAGAAATGGTCTCTGCCTTCATGAACTTACATTCTGCTTGGTGAATACAGACCTCAAATTAATGATATAATTTCAATAGTTAATATGTGCTATGAAGAAACTAAAATAGGGTAATAGAGTAGAATATGTGTGAGATGCTCGTTTTAGGGAGAGTGAAAAGGAAAGGCCTCTCTAAGGTGGTGACTTTCAAGCTGGAAGTGGAATGGTGAGAGGAGGTAGCCAGGTGATGACCTGAAATAATGCTTCAGCCAGAGAGAATAACAAGTGTGAAGTCCCTGAGAAAAGTGTGGCCTTTTCCAGTGTGAGGAGGAAGGCTGGCAGAGATAGAGCATCTTGAAGGAGATAGGCATGAAGTCTGAGAAGTCACTGGAACAGCTCTTGTGAGGCTTTACCAGTCATCAGAAGAAGCTCACATTTTATTCTGTTTAACTGTGGAAGCCACTGGGCACCCCATGGACCTGTCAGATGGACTATTTTAAAATTCACTCTGATATGTAGATGTGGCATTGGATTTGTGGGGAGAAAATAGAGAAGCATCAAAAGGAGGTAAAGCTTTCTGGTGTCTATCTCACAGTTTCACTGGTATTCATTTGTATTTCCCAAATCAACTGATCTCTTTAATTATGGGATTAAAGAGATCGTGTGGTCAGAGGCCACTCATTTGAATACCCAAATGATTCGAAGTTTTTGTTTGTTTGTTTGTTTTGCATTGAATCATTAGTCAGTTTTTCATATGCAGCTATTCTACAAAATGGATCATTTTCTAATTATAGAAAACCCACACCATTAACTTGAAAAAACAATTTTACAACTGTCTTATATGAAATTTGGGCTTTATTGCAGAAGCACTGAGGTAGTCAACACGGAGCTTGTATAGCAACACATATCAATAATAATAAGCCCAGGCACAAACATATACATTAGTTTGGAAAACTTTCTTATAATAAAGCTTGCATTAGGATGAGACAGGAAAACTTAGAAATAAACTTGGATATTGACATAGTTATTTGGCAGTTCAAAATTTTTAATTAGTTTAAATATTTAAATAAATTACTTCTTTCCTATTTATATTCCCCACACAGGCTACTGTGCAAAATAAATTTACTCACCCATACAACGCTCACATTGGCTGAGAAGCATTCCAAATGAGCAGCTTTGCCATGGCCGGGACCACAAGTGAGAAGTAACTGCTATTCATTTTACAGTCTAAACTGTCAACTCCATCTTCCTTCTGCATAAAAATAAACATTTTTCTCCACAATAAAGACTTTTTTATAAAGGCAATAAAACAACTCAAGGGAGCATTGTTATCATGAGCTAATCACCCCCTTGGGGAATTAGAGACACTTAGCTGCACCCAGTGCCTCAGAGCACCTGAGGGCTGTGATTATTTCATGATAACCTCCCAGTCTGTCAGGCCTTGTTGGTTAATTAGATAATATTCAGCTTGGTAATATGGTATTTGAAGATTCTTTTGGAAGTTACATAAGCAAACACAGTTTATAAAACATACAAACACCACCCACACACATGATAGCAGCACAAATTTGATAATTAGCATTGCCTCCAAATGAACTCAGGATTTAAATAACTGGGAAAAAACATAGAGTCCAAGAACTAAACCCTGAGGCACTACTTTAACAATGAGTAACTCTGATGAATTCGACCAGGAAATCTTTGAGAAAAACTGACAAAAATTACATAACGTAAGTCTCTTTCCAATCAATAAATGGCTGTGGCACTTCAATCCTTCTTATAACATTCAGTTGCTCATTGTTTAAAAAAGAATTGGGGCGGAATAATAAACACATATCATTAATAATAAATCCAAGCACAAACATATGCATTAGTTTGGAAAAGTTTATCATAATAAAGCTTGCATTAGGATGACACAGGAAAACTTGGAAATAAACTTGGATATTGACATAGTTATTTGGCAGTTCAAATTTTTAATTAGTTTAAATATTTAAATAAACTACTTCTTTCCTATTTATATTCCCAACACAGGCTACTGTACAGAATAAATTTACTCACCCATACCATGAGTGTAATTCCTATGAATCTCATAAATTATGGCATTATATTAATAAATGAGTAAATACTTTTATAAAAGGTGCCATATAACTGAAAATATTTTATAGCACTATCACGTTTTACAACTACCAGAAAATTAAGGAAACTGATTTGAATGTTTTGCTTTTTCTTTGTTTTCTTATGGTAATTAAACAGGGACAAATGAGATGGACCTGAATAATAATAATTCCAAGTAGAGTTTAAATTTTGAAAATTAAGCTTATGATGTACTATGCTAAGTAATATGCTAAGAAGAGATGATGGGACTTTAAGGGGAATAGTAGGAATTTAGGATAAGTGTCTAAAGATAGATAAAAGGGAGATAAATTGAAATACATTTCTGAGAGAGATTATAAATTTTTCCCTCAAGGCATTGTCAAAATGACAACAAACAAAACAGGATTTGTTGAGTCACCACTATGTGGCAAATGCCCTTACTACCTGATCCTATATAGAAGTCAAAATTCAAACAAGATAGAAGCTGTTTATGTTTTTGGTGGGCACCAAATATTTCACATGTCTGAAATTTATAAATGTTTATATAAGTCAACACAAACAATAAATTAGTCCAGGATCTCATTGCTTGTCCAACAGAATCACCAGGGAACGTTAAAACACACATACACACACAAATTCTTAGACCCTGAGAAATTCTAACTCAGCAGATCTGTGGAGAGAGAATGTGACTCGTATTTAACAGCTATTGTTTGGAAAAAACTTCTATGTTGTTGAGGAAATATAATTAAAAGCAAAACCTTCCCAACCCAAAAACCTCTCCACAAAGGTAGATGGGAAAGATAACAGTTTTATTATTGGATAAAGCATTAAACCAGAACACAATGCCTATCACAGGAAATCTACTAAGAGATCATAAACAAAGAAAGAAATTTCACCCTTACATAAAAGCAAACAGATACGACCCATTTCACACATGTTTTCAGGGCAAACGATAACTACTGCTTAAGTAAGAACATTTGACAGCATCATTTGTTTTACATAGTTCATTCTAAATTCACCTAGTAATTGGGTTTACACAAAGGAGAAACAAACTCATGTCTTTATGACAGGTGGTAGTTTTGAGCTGGGAGCAAGGTAGCCACCAATTAAGCTTCTATCTTCACAAAGAAACTGGAGAGAGGGGTGCCATCTCCCTTGATATTTACATTTCAAAAGGATGGCTCCCAGACCCTTGAGAAAGACATTCTTGGGTTGTAAAACTGGCAAGCAACTTTTTAAAAGATTTACATATATCTTGAAGGGCAGAGAAAGAATTTACAATTATAAGTTTATGCGCTAAGAAATGAGCATTATATAATAGTATAGTATAGATATATCCTATTACATTTCCAGTATTCAATATAATATTATTAACTGTAGTCTTCATGCTATACATCAGATCTCGAGGCTTCATCCACAAAACTTTCTACACATTGATCTACTTCTCCTTGTTCTCCACCTACCCAACCCCACCCCTGCCCTCAATAACCACTGTTCTACACTGTTTCTACATATTTGATTTTTTTTAAGATTTTACATATAATTGAGATCATGCAGTATCTATCTTTCTTTGACTTATTTCACTTAACATAATTCCTTAGAGATTCATCCATATTATCGTGAATGGCAATATATATATATACACATATGTTTATTTATATTTATATCTATATATACACCATATATAAATGGTATATGTAGCCATTTATATGTGTAACCACCAATATATGTAACCACCATTTGGGCTATTATGAATAATATTGCAATGAACTTAGGAATACAGATATCTCTACAAGGTGCTGAGTTCATTTCCTTTGGGTTCATACCCAGAAGAAGATTTCAGGGACATATGGCAGTTCTATTTTTAATTTTTTTTTTTTTTTAGCAAACTTCATATTGTTTTTCATAACAGCTGCATGAATTTATATTCCCACCAATAATATAAAAGGATTCTTTTTTCACCATACCCTTGTCAACACTTATCTGTTACCTTTTTGATAACAGCCATCCTAACAGTTGAAATAATATCTCATTGTGGTTTTAATTTGCATTTCCCTTATAATTAGTTACGTTGAGAACCTTTTCATATATATATATGTGGATCATTTTTATGTCTCTTTGAAGAAATGTTTAGTTAGGTCCTTTCCTCACTTTTAAATAGGGTAATTTCCTGTTTATTTTATTTTTTTATATTTTTTTGCTATTGAGTTGTGTGAAGTTCTTATATAGTTTGGATATTAACCACTTATCAAATTTATAATTCACAAATATTTTCTCCAAAACCATTGGTTGACTTTTATTTATTGTTTCCTTTGCTGTGCAGAAGTTTTTTAGTTTGATGTAGTACTACTTGTTTATTTTTGGTTGTGTTTGCCTGAATTTTTGGTGAAATATCAAAAAAATTATTCCCTGAGTTTTCTCCCATTTGTTTTCTTCTAGAAGTTTTACAGTTCCAGGTCTTACAATTAGATCTTTGATCCATTTTGAGTTGATTTTTGCATCTGATGTAAGATAAGGAGCAAATTTCATTCTTTTGTATATGGAGATCCAGTTTTCTTAACACCATTTATTGAAGAAACTTTCCCCATTGTGTTTTATTGTTGCCTTTGTTGAAAATATTTATGGGCTCTCTACTGTGTTCCACTGGTCTATGTGACTGTTTTTATACCAGGATTATACAATTTTGATGATGATAGCTTTGTAATATAATTTGAAATCAGAAAGTGTGATGCCTCCAACTTTTCTTTCTCAAGATTGCTTTGGCTACTTGGCATCTTTTGTAGTTTCATTTAATTTTTAAGATTTTTTTTTTCTATTTCTGTGAAAAACACCATTGGAATTTTGATAGGAATTTCACTGAATCTATAGATCACTTTGGATAGTATGGGCATTTAAACAATACTAGTTTTTCCAGTCCATGAACCCATGACATCTTTTCATTTATTTGTGTCTTCTTCAATTTCTTTCATCAACGTTCTGTAGTTTCCAGTGTAAAGATTTTTCACCTCCTTGGTTAAATTTATTCCCAAGCATTTTATTCTTTTTGATGCCATTATAAATAGGGTTGTGTTCTTCATTTCTTTTTCTGATAGGTCATTATCAGTGTACAGAAATGCAACTAATTTTCGTGTGTTGATTTGTATCCTGCTACTTCAGCAAATTTATTTATTAGTTCTAACAGTTTTATGGAGTATTTAGATTTTTCCACGTGTAGGATCACGTCGTCTGCAAATAGGGATAATTTATCTTCTTTCTTTCCAATATGAATTCCCTTTTTTTCTTACCTCATTGCTCTTGCTGGTACTATGTACTAGAAGTAATGAGAGCAAGCATCTTTGCCTTATATTGAACCTTAAAAGGAAAGTTTTTAGTGTTTCCCATTGATTATCATACATGCCATTTATTGTTTTAGTACATTTTATTCTACAACTAATTTCTTGAGTTTTTGTTATGGAAGAATGTCGAACTTTGTCAAATATTTTTCTGCATCTATTGAGATGATCATGTGGTTTTAATTTTTCATTTTGTTAGTGTGATGCATCACATTGACCAATTGCTTACGTTAAACCAAGCTTGCATCCCAAGGATAAATCCCACTCAGTCATAATATACAATCTTTTTATTATAATCTTGTTGAATTTTATTTTCTAGTATTTTATTGAGGATTTTTGCTTCTATGTTCTTCAGAGATATTGACATAAAGTTTTCTTGTGGTGTTTTTGTCTACCTTTGGGGTCAGAGTAAATCTGGACTCATAAAAAGAGTTTGGAAATATTTCCTTTTTTTATTTATTGGAAGAGTTTAAGAAGGATTGATAGTCATTCTTTTTTTAATGTTTGGTAGCATTTAGCCATGAAGCCATCTGGTCCTGAGCTTTTCTTTGTTGAGAGGTTTTAAATTACTACTTCGATCTCTTTATTTTTTATTGGTCTGTTCAACCTTTCTATTTCTTCTTGATTCAATTGTGGTATGTTATATGTTTCCAGGAATTTACCAAATCCTTAGTTGGATTAGTTTTTTTTTTAAGAGGAAAGACTGAAAATCAGAAATGAAAATGGAGAAGTTACAACAGATGCCTCAGAAATAAAGAAAATCATAAGGGGACTATTATGAACAACTACATGCCAACAAATTGGATAACCTAGAGGAAATGGAATGTATATTTTGACCATAAACTAAATGAACTAGACTTTAAAGTGACTGAGAGAAGGGTTATATTTTAAGCCTACCTCCTAGTAGAGGACTTTGTCCAATATGCTCAGTAAATACTTAATGAGATCAAAGGTATGTAAGATCTTCAAGAATGTAGACATTGAGGAAATCTTGGAAGTCTGAAGAGTAACGTATCTTTAAACATTACTTCCTTCCTTTCACACTAGCTTCTTTGTTTTCTTCCTATAATAATTGGCATAGAAAAAAAAATCCCAGAAGGCAATTCAGAAGTCTCCTAAAGTGATTGCATTTGCAGGCAAAGTTATATCTAAAAATAGACCAGCTCTACTTTGTGAAACCACAGGAAGAGAACTACAATAACATGAAAATACTAAACATAGTGCCTCATATCTTCACATTCTGGGTATTTGTTCACTTGCTTTATGTGGTTATACTCCATAAACTAGAAAGTTTTAACATAGACATATTTAACATAGACATATTCCATTGAATCTGTGGTTAAAATAACTCCCAAATAGAGAAACTCATCAGTAATTGTAAATGAATGTTTTATTTTAACCAAAATGATGTTTACACTTAGGCTTTGCCAATACATAACCCTTGTTAGGTTGCTAAGAAAAAATGTTTTGGGAATATACTTTCTGTCTATGTACACTAGGAAGCATCTTTATTCTAGTCTCACACAATTGATATTTTGGCTGGGTGCTTTAAGCTAAGCTAAAATTTGAAAGTATTGCTTCATTATTTTCTAATTCTCAGTGTTATTTTTAAGATAATTCCAACTGCATTCTGATTTCCAGTTACTGTTTATGATCTGTCATGTGTCTGTCACTTTTTGGATCCTCTATTTTTATAGGAGTAGCTTCATGTTGTTTTGCAATGTCTTGAGAATGTCCCTTGTCAAGGATCTGTTTTCATTCATTGTATCAGGAAGGAGTGTGCCCTTTAAAGATGAGAGGGGTGGTAGTGAGCCCCAAGGACCCAATTGCTCTGAATAAGACCATCAATCTCATCCTCTACCTTCTGTCAATTAGCTGATGCTTCTAGTCACTGTTTTTCAGAGTTTCTGGGAGCAAATTATCAATGCTTTTCTTGCTTTCTCTTTTCTTCTTACATACATATCTTACATTGCCTCAGTTCCACCTTAAGTTAGTTACCAATCTTCCTTTTGATTTCTTTCTTTTAAAGTTTTGTTGAAAGGTTTTATCCATTTTTCATCTCTTCCCCAATATTTTATTCTTCCTTTTAGCCTAAAATTTTACTTTTGTCTTTACTGTCATTTCAATGGGGTTTGAGGGATACGAGATAAACACAAGAAGCAAATCTATTATGTTTAAACAGATGTCCAGTTTAACTCTAAGGCAAGAACCCATGAACTTAAACATTGCTAATGCTGGCCTTAAAATACTTTCCATCTAGTCCTCCAAAAAAAAGAGGAGGGTAAAGGGTAAAGATACAGAAACTTTTAAAAGAAGAAGTCTTTCTTCAATACCTCCTGCCTTTCTCTACCTCCTACTCCTGTACTTCCTTTTGAAATGGGAAACGTTCCCTTGTCCCCCAGTAGGGCATGCAGTGGGGGTGTGGCTCACTTATTCAGTGCCCAGCTGCTCAAACCTCTAGGGGAGCATACAGAAGGGCAGGCTGTGGGGCTCCGACCTCACGGCTGTGTCTAGGGGTAAATGTTTACAGCTCCTGAAGCCCCAGTGGGCGTGTGTTACAGGGTGCTCTTTTAGTTTTGCTCATTTAGTTTTTCCATCTCTAGGACTGTGTTAACCAGCTCAGTTAGACCCTCTACCTTGTCGTAAGGACAGAAGGCTTTCTGTATACTGGGTTCTTGCCTTGGTGTACCAGAAGAATCAGATCACACCTGGGCTTGAAGAATGAGTGCAAGGTTTTATTAAGCTGAAGTAGCACTCAGCAGATGGGGGAGCCAGAAGGGAGATGGTTTTCCCCTGGAGTCGGGGCACTCAGTGGCCCGGGCGGCCTGGGCTCTCCTCTGACTGCCCTGGCCAAACTGTGCTTAGTTCTGCCACTTGATGGCCCATCAGCCTGCCAGCGCCTGTTGATGCATTCCTTTCAAAGTCCAGCTGCCTGTGTGTTCCTCCACCTATACACTCCTCTCAACATCCAGGTGCCTCCGTGGGTTCCTCTGCTGATGTCCTCCTCTCCAACTCCAGCTGCCTCTGTCTCTGCCTTGCTAGGGTCTCAGGTGGATGGGGGTGTGGCAGGTCAGGGTGGTCTTGGGAAATGCAACATTTGGGTAGGAAATGCCTGTCCTCACCTAGGTCCATGGGGGTGGAGTCCTAGCCAGGGATCACACCCTCGTCTACCCAGCACTTCCCTTCCCCTCTTCCGTGTAACTTAAAAGGAATGATGCTCTTCCCTTCCCAGCACTTCCATATCACTGTCATATCCCTTTCTCTTCCTAGAAGCTACTTATACTAAACAGGTCTATTGTACTTCTTTTTCACTCCCTGGCATATTTTTCTCCTTCCCATAAATATCTGTAGTAATTTTACTTTATATTACTTTTTCTCAAGCAAATGATATTGTAAATTTTATGAATATTGGAATGCATATAATTCATGTTAGAAAGATTTATACCACAGAGACAAAATGAGTAATATTTTGTATCATATTTGTAAATATCATTTATGTGAACTCTTTATTTCTCTATTCCCAAAGGAGACAAGATACCTCAGAAGAAAGGGACCAATGTGCTTCCTCACTTGACCAAGTAGTGTGCGATGAGAATAGAAATTCAAACATTTTACCAGCAAAACCTTCATTAAAAGCCTCATCCACTCCTAATCTCCTTTTCCTTTACTTCCATCATAAAAGAAACAAACATGAAAATAAATAAGTACAGCCAACATTTCTTACAGCAAAAAAACTGTATTAACATTTGTACTGTCATTAATAAGGTGTGATACAGAGTGCTAAATGCATATTCACACAGATTTCTGTGGGCTCCAATTCAATAGCGCATTATCCCCACAATGGCATTTTATGCTATTACAAAGATAATTGTGCTAAAAAAATAAAAGTGCTATGCAAATATAACTGAGTCATGTAGGCTTCGTATTGTCTAACACCCACTGTATAATAATAATAGAACCTTGTATTTATAGAATTATTTTCTGTAAGGAACTGAAAGAACTTTCTAGGCATAGTTTCAATATGTATGTTTCACAAATAAAATAGACATAAAGGATAAAAGTATAAGTTCAAAAAGTGATTTTATTTACTCATCGCTTTTGAAATAAGGAAATGGTATTTAAAACAAATATTAGGTATTTTATAAATGACTTTGAACAGTATAGAATGCTACCTAAAGTGACATCCATATAACCAATTGTGTTTAAAATAACCAGTTACTAGTAAGTTAGTGATACACTTTACTGGTTGTTTAACTGAATTCAACCATCTCCCTTTTCTACCCAACCTTTTCCAGTCCTTCACCTCCTTAGATATCTTGTATTTGAACCTGGCAAACAATTAATGGGCCTTCAACTTAAAATGAAAATCACACTATTTACTCCCTGCTGTGTTGCCTGGGCTATGCTGAGTATTAATAATAAGGCCGAAGAAAGCGGGAGAGTCAAAGTCTACTTTGATCATAAATTAAGCAATGGTTTAATGTGTCACACATACTAATCTCCATCACAATACCTCTCTACCATTATTCCCTCTTTCATTTTGGAAATTTTAGTGTTCAAATCAGGCCTCCCTTGTCCTCTCTGAATTTAGCATTTGTTCTGTCCCACAGCCTCCAAACGATCAAAACTGCCACTCCTCTTCTTTGGCATGGCAAGGGATGCACCCATTTCCTACTGATTAAATAGATGCTGCTGCAGATAACTGACCTTGAATCATCTTGTATTAAAATGACTGATTCTGGTGTTAGAATTATAGATTATGATAACTGTAAATGACTGCAAAGCTTTGGAAATCTGCTTAAAAATTCTTAGAAGATCTGTTACCCATCAGGAAAATAAGATTTAACATAGTCTTTATTGGGGCAATGATTGGTAAAAAAATAAAATAATTTCATGTTATGTCCTACTGAGTTAAATATTTCAATAATCTGGTTACACACATCTCTTCAGAGCTTTATATAGTGAGGCACAGAGTTATAGTGATGGGTTACTGCTTTCATTAGTACTTAATTTTTAAAACTCAGAGACAGGTGTTAACTCACTATAACAGCATGGGTTATGATAGGAAGGAATATTGTATCAAACTACTGTCTGAATATAAAATATAAAGTGCCTACAGGAGTGCCTATAAAAGCAGTTTCCAATATTTTCAAATCATCAAGTAAATTATTAAGGACCCTTTTAAATATTTTTCTATTTTGCATCTAAACAGTCTCATTCTCCAATCTGCTATAAGTTTATTTTTTACTAACTGAAATGTTATTATTTTTTACTTGTCCATCAAATAGCTCTTCTAAATATTACTCTTAAGATACTATCCTCTTAAAGGCGACAACATTGTCTGTCTTGTTCACAAGTATATTCCTAGCTCCTTGCTAATGGCATATATTCTATAAATATTTGTTGACCAGGCATGGTGGCTCATGCCTGTAACCCTAGCACTTTGGGAGGCCGAGGCAGGTGGATTGCTTGAGGCCAGGAGTTTGAGGCCAGCCTGGCCAATATGGTGAAACTCCGTCTCTACTAAAAATACAAAAATTAGCCAGACATGTTGTTACACGCCTGTAATCCCAGCTACTCCGTAGGCTGAGGCATGAGAATTGCTTGAACCTGGGACATGGAGGTTGTAGTGAGCTGAGATCACACCACTGCACCCCAGCCTGGGTGACAGAGGGAGACTCTGTCTCAATAAATACATAAATAAGTAAAATAAATATTTGTTGATTGACTGAACATAGCCCTTGCCCAGGCATCTTGTATATAATCCCTACTAAGCATATGATATTTATGAGTTCTAAGTATTTCATTTCTTATAGGCACAGCAGGATTGTGACACTAAAATGGTGTCTTTTCAGTCCAAATTACAGAACCTTAATAAAACCTTTGCTTTACCACAGAGCTGATGTACAATTTTCCAAATTGAATATGACTTCCCAAAAGAAATAAATGATGCACTGTTGCCAAAATAAAACCAATGTGCTGCATCAAAACTACATAATAAATGTATATAAATGCCAGATGGCAAGATAATAATAGTGTTTAATGTTTCTCAGTTTTTACTTTCATTTGGTAAAATGAGTTATAATCTTATTTACTATTTCTTTGTTGTCAAAATAAGTATCAATATCAAATAGTGTTATCACAACATTATTATGCTTACCAAAGACAATTAAATATACTATAATTTATTAATTTTTTATTTCCAACAAGTTCTTGGAGACAGAAAGCACCAGACCTGGATTTTGTCTACATTTCTCACTGGATCAAAATTTGTCTATTTAAGAAGTCCAAAATGTTAAAGGTTTTCATGAAACTTTGCATCTATCTTTTACACAAACCCAAAGCTATTAATTTTCCACATTCAAAATGATTAATTATGGAAATTAGTAATATCACTCAAATGCTTCTACTTGACCCTTAGTCTACCTTGGAAGGACATCCTCAAATTATAAACAACTCTAATTTAGGGAAGAAAAGTAAAACATAAATTTGAACCTTTTGGAAAACAATACAATCTCTCCAACACTCATTTTAATTAGTATGTATTACATGGGTAATATCCCTTCTACTAAAATCAAGAAAGAAAATCTCTCACCCAAATTTGAAAAGTTAAACCAATCAAGATTCTAACACTAACAGCAATAGCCCTGAAGGATATTTCCTTTGTAGGAATATAAATTTGAGGGATTTGAAACCTGGAAAAGCTGGATTGTATAATTCAGAAAGCAATAAATGTAACTCACCATGATTTAAAAGTGATTTTAAAAATTGGAGAAATAATCGGAACACTTTTGAATTATTGTGAACATTTGTCTTAACCCCCAATGGCCGCTAGATGGCACCTAGTATTTGGCAACCATAACACTTCTGTATTTTTAGCGCTTAAAATAACTATAGTACCAGGTCAGTTCTGACAGAGCAAAAATTAATCCTGCCACAGACATGTAACACTTCCCTGTCAGATATCTAAATTTAAAGTGCATGTGATTTTCTGGTCACTCAAGAAAATATACAATACCATTTTATTTTTCTCAGGTACTTGATTTGCATCATTCAAAAGTAGGGATTGGGAGTATTTTGCCCTAGTATGCTCTATTCTTTAAGCATTGGTTTAATTCTGCTGAGGCCAAGTTAAGGTAACATTTAAAATACATCTTCTAAAATTAAATGAGTCCATTGTGACCAACACTACCTTAAAGGGATTTAGAGTAATAGATCCCTGTTTTATTCATGTATTAATTATTCGATAAACATTTTTGAAAATACATATGACAAAACCTTGTGCTTTGTACAGTAGCCTCTGTATATACTACTGTTTATCTTTTTAGAACACTTCATTGTGAAATAAGAACAAAAAATAAAAATAAACTCCCTATTTAAATGTATACGTGTTGTCTAACAAGCTAAGAGAATGGAAATATTCAAATGATTATATATTTCATATCATTGATGAATTCAGACTAATAAGACAGATGAAAAATGATTTCCAAGGTAAAACAAAAACATGATTTTTAAGTGTTCAACTGAGATGTTAATCTTTTTACTCCTGGTTATATATTTTCGTACTGAGGAACAATATAGGTGTGGTACAGCCATGAGAAGAGAAATGTCCTCCTGCTTTCAAAAACACCAATTGCTCTGTGTCTCTGTTTTCTTTCTCCTGTGATTCTTGTCCTTCCTTCTCATTCTATTTTGCCACCTTATTTCTTTTGCCATCCTCTTCTCACTCTACCCATTCTCTTCTCTCTCTATGCAGTCCCCAGGGTCCTCTCATCTCTGTTCCTGGATTTGGCAAACACCATACACACTAGTGATATTCCTGTTTTTCCCGTTCAGCTTTCTCTTCTGAGAAATATATATGTGCTTACTTGACATACCACCTATATATTTGATAGACAACTCAAAATCACTTGACTCAAAACCGAAATTTTAGTCTTCCCACTCAACCCCCTCACCCTTTTGAATGACTCACTCATTTACTCACTCAAGCCACAAACTTGGAAGTCCTTAGATTTTTCCCTTTTCCTCACATTTTAGATCTACAAGTTCTGTAGTCCTTATCTTTTAAATATTTCCTACACCTAATCCCTCCTCTTTGTTACGTGCAAACCCTTACTATTGCAAGTAACATTTTCCTTCCTTGATTGACCACCTACCCGCTTCTGAAAATTCATCTTCATTCTCTGTGTAGACTCTAAATTTGCAGTTGACTGAAATACTCAGATTTCTACTCCTTTTTATCTATCCTGTCTCTTTACACTGGCTGTTCCCTTTGCCTATCCACTGCCTTGATTTTCCTGCTTGGTAAATTTGTATTCTTCAGAGTTCAGCACATCTGTGGAGTTTTCCTTGATATCACCAGATAGAGGTGGCCATGGTACCAAATTAACACCTTGACACAATGACCATCTGAGCTTTAGCTTTGTCATAAAGAAAATGGATAAATCATGCATCTACATAGTGGCATTTTTAAGCGCAATAAATGAATAAAGTCCTCAGAAAAATTCCTGGTATATAATAAACTTTCAATGTCAGACATTATTATTATTACTACCAGTAGGATACTGTTACTATTACTAATAAATTGCCCTCGGTATGCCAGGTTCTGACTAGGTGCTGGAAATATATGACGGATACATATTATTCACATGTCTGTTCTTCTTATAGACATTAAGATATTTGAGATCAGATAATTCACTTTATTTAGCTTTAAATATCAAATGCCTGACATAATTCCTGATACAGACTGGGGTCCTAAATAAATTAAGAAAGGATTGGTAGCATGTCAAATTCCTTTAACCTGATTATTTTCATCATCATGTCAGGATGTCAATCTCAGGAAAAGGTAGATTCTCTAATTTGAATATATGGAGGAAATAGGGGAAAAAAACTATATATTTCTATAAGACAGAATGCAAAGTTTAGGATTAATATACAACCACTGCTTTATTATATATGTGCACTATTCAGTTGGAGGTTAGAATGTAACAGGGTCTTGCTATCATGCTATAATTTCAGGATCAATATGAAAGAAGAATCGCATCTTTGATATTTTTATTTCTTCTGACCCTGACAGTAATGAATTCACTTGAATGTAGTACAAGTTAAACTAGCCTTATGCCAAATTCTACTTTTCAGGGTATGTAGAAAAGATGATGTTATCTGTCTTCATGCTATTTCCAATATCCATCTTACAAAGGTATAAAAAACGGATGCATATTAAAAAGTCTGAATAGAAGATGTTGGTATTGATTTAAGTCAAATGCATTAAGATTTTCAAAAGGAATTAACATGTAGGTGAGTTTTATGGCCTCTCCCCAGAAATACTAGGTGTAGCTGTGTCACTGCTTATACATAGCTGGGAGTCTTCCTTTTAATAATGTATTTCCCTGTTATTTTATTTATTATTTTAAAAAGTATAAATATACTTTTTTCAAATATATTGATGACACTAAACAATTAAACAATAAAAATAATGAAGTAGATTTGCAAAAATGACAAGAATTGTATACGAACAAAATATTTTAATTAATTCCATGATGTAAACTTGGCACAACACATTTCACACTGACACAGTCATTTATATTGTGTTTCCTTCTCCTCCTGTCTTCACTGGTAAGCAGAAAAAAATTTAAACCTGAATTACAACATAATTACTGATTACTTAAAAGTTTTCCTACTCGTAATTGCTCTATGGAAAATACTAAATTAAACCACAATTTCCAAAAGATAAAATTAAAATTATGCATTTGGTTGAGCATAGAATTTGGTAAAAAAAGACAAGACAGACACAACAGAACAATGAGAAAGAAAAGAAAATTCATCTATTGATGTTGTAATCATGGAACTCCTTATTTTCTTGTCTTGTCTAAGTACCTTGTCAAAGATATCAATGCTCTTCTCACCTTACGTGAATATCATAAGAAAGGCACCTGCATTGGCCTCTTCCCCTCATAAAGATTCACTGAAATGACTCTAAGGCATATGAATGGGAAAAAATTTATAAATGTTCCAAGAATAAGAATAACTTTCATTCAATTTTTTCAGCAATTTTTTAATTTAGGTATGGTGCCAAATTAACACCTTGGCACAATGGACATCTGGGCTTTAATTTTATCATAAAGAAAGTGGGCAAATCACGCATCTACATCATTGCATTTTTGTAATGTTTTTGTTTTAATTTAGATTAATTGTTTACACAAAATTATATATACCTTTCTCTGGTTAAACATAATGAATGATGCAACAAGAGTTATTTGTTGAATAAACACTTGTTTGTTCAGTTGTTTATTGTAGTGTTTTAACCCCAATCAGAAATTTAAAAAATTTAAAAAATAATAATTTTACTTGTGGAAAAACAAGTATTTACACAAATGATTTTATATTCTCGTCTCAAAACAAAAGCTATTCACATCAGTAGTGAAACTAGGGATGAGCAGTTAACAGTTCATTTAAATGGTCTAATGTAAAAAAATCAAAGCTTTACCCAATTCAGAAGTTAGGTAATTGAAAACAAGACAGCCAGGTTGTATTGGTCTGTTCTCATGCTGCTATAAAAAATTGCCTGAGACTGGGTAATTTATAAAGAAAAGAGGTTTAATTGACTCACAGTTCTGCAGGGCTGGGGAGGCCTTAGGAAACTTAAAATCATGGCAGAAGGGGAAGCAAACACATCTTTCTTCACCTGCAACAGGAAGGAAAAGATTGAGTTCCCAGTGAAGGGGGAAACCCCTTATAAAACTATCAGACCTCATGAGAACTAACTCAGTAGCATGAGAACAGGATGGGGGAAACTGCCCCATGATTCAATTATCTCCACCTGGTCCCTCCCATGACATGTGGGGATTATGGGAACTACAATTCAAGATAATATTTGTGTGGATGGGGACACAGACAAACCATATCACAGGTTGACCTCATTACATTAAGAAAGAAAAAAGAAGAATTTGACTTGCTCTAGTTTACTATTTCTCACTGAAACTAAGATTATCACTCTTCAAATAACTAAATTATTCATGAAAGTATGAGCATACTTATGAAAATTTGAAAAATGTAGAAAAACATTTCCAAATTACTCAAAAACTACCATATATTATTGTCTTGGTTAATTTATTTCTAGAGTGTTTTTATATACTCATTGTGCCAGAGATTTTCAGTTATTTCCCACCTTTACTTTCTTGTTAGACAAAACTCCCTTTCACAACAGAGGCTGAAAATACCAAGTGCTTGGTTTCCCAGACTCCCTTGCAGAAAGGACATGTGGCCAATGGGAGCTGAGAGGTAGTCTGATTAAAGTAGGGCAGTTATTTCTTCTGGGAAATATTTTACTTCCTGTTAAAATAGGAACATGTGAGAAGGATTTGAGGAGAAAAATGTTCAGCCATCTTATGACCATCAGGTGACAGCTAAGAGAAATTCACACAGCACTGACCTTTGAGAGTCAACATTGAAATAGCATACCTTTATTAAGGTGTGTACTTAGTGAAGTGAGAAAAAATAAGCACTTATTGTTTACACCACTTTTAGTCAGATATTCTGTTACCTGTAGTGAAAAATATCTTAAATAGCATATTTATATAGGTAGTTATGATCACAGTGTGCATAAAATTTTATGTCTTGTTTTTGTCATACAATATTTTATTATTTTCTTACATTTCAATATAGTCCTTAGAATTATTGTTTCATGGCTGCATGATATGACTTCATATGAACATATTACAATGACAGTTTCTACAAGACTCACAAATATTATTGCAAATGAAATCATATTAAGACCAATACCTCCAGTTCTGGTGTTTTTGAACTCCCATTGCCTACATGACAATGTTACTTTCTAAAGCAGGGGTCTATGAATGGGCAAGCCTGCTGTAATTATCTGCAATATTTAGGTTATATTTTGTGCCAGTGTTCATTTATGGAAACACAAGGCTGAAAAGTTTGAAATAGATGTTTTTCTTGTTATTTAAGTTTCTTTAAAAGATAACTGACTGCTTAAATGAAATAATAATAATAGTGTGAGGTGTATAACATATGTAAAAATAAAATGGAAAGCAACAAAAGCACACAACCAGGAGAGAAATGAATGTATATAATTATAGTTTCTATATTAAACATGAAGTGGTATATTATCACTTGAAGGTAAACTGTGATTATTTTAAACTGTTTACTGTAAATCCTAGTGCAATTATCAAAGTAAAGTAAGGAAATAAAGGCACCCAAATAAATAAAATCAAATCATAAAAAACACTTTCTTAAAGGAAGGCAGAAAAAAAGGAAAGGGGGAAAAAAAGATGGGATACTAGAAAGCAAATTGCAAGATAATAGACTTAAACCTGACCATATTGATAACCAGATACAGTGAGAATAACCTACCCACCCCAATTCAAAGGTAGATTCTGTTAAATTGGCTAAAAAAGCAAAACCCAATGATATGTTGCTGACAAGAAAAAACACTTTAAAGACACAAATAGATTAAAAATAAAAGTATGAAAAATATTATAGCATGTTAATGTTGTTTTAAGGAAAATGGCTATACAAATATCAGACAAAATATATTTCAGAGCAAAGAATGATAATGAAAATTCTTTTAAACATTTCATAATGATAAAGGGACAATTCATTAAGAGTACAAAACATTCCTAAATATTTGTGCATCTAATAACAGAGTTCCAAAAGCTATGAACAAAGAAAAGAAACAACAACTGATAGAACTGCAAGAAGACATAGACAAATCCATGACACAGGACAAAGATTTAAGTACCACATTCTCAATAAATAATTAATGGAACAAGTGGACAGAAAAATCAGTATGGATCTAGAAGATTTGAAAAACATCATCAATGAATTTGACCTTTGCCTGACATTTGTAGAACATTTCTCCCAACAACAGCAGAATTCACATTCTTTTTAAGTGCACATAGAACACTTACACAGATAGACTATAATATGGAACATGAAACAAGTTTCAATAAATTTTAAATGATTCAAATCATACAAAGTATGTTCTCTGATCATAATGATCAGAGAATAATTTTTAGTAGAAAGGTTTCTTTAAATTTCCAAAGATATGAAAACACCTTTGTATAAAGAAGAAATAAAAAATAAAATTAGAAAGCATTTTTAATTAAACAGTGAAAAACACAACAGGCCAAAATTTATGATTGGCTGCTAAAGCAGTGCTTAATAGCACTAACAAGTTTCTAGGCTAAACACACAGATTAGAAAAGAAGAAAGGTCTCAAATCAATATCCTCAGCTTTAATTTAAAAGCTACATAGAGAAAATAAAACCAAAGCCAAAGTAAGCAAAAGAAAAGAAATAATAAAGATTAGAACAGAAATAAATGAAAATAAAACAGAAAAACCACAGAGGAAATCAATACAAGCAAAAGCTAGCCCTCTGAGCACAGCAATAAAATTGATAAACTTTAATTCAAGTTGATCAGAAATAAAAGAGAAATCACAAATTACAAATATCGGGAATGAGAGAGATGACATTACCACAGAATCTACAGATATTTAAAAGGTAAAAATAAATGATTGTGAATAACTTTATTCCAGTGAATTAGACAACTTAGTTGAAATGAACCAATTCCTTAAAAAACACAAACTACTAAAGCTCATTCAAAAGGTAATATATAACCCGAATATTTCTATATCTACCAAAGAAACTTAATTTTTAGTTAAAAATCTTTGCATAGAGAAAACACCAGGTTAAATTTTTTTTTTTTTTTTTTTTTTTTTTTTTGCATCTTGCTGTGTCACCCAGGCTGGAGTGCTGTGACACGGTCTCAGCTTACTGCAACCTCTGCCTCCCGGGTTCACACCATTCTCCTGCCTCAGCCTCCCACGTAGCTGGGACTACAGGTGCCCGCCACCACGCCCAGCTAATTTTTGTATTTTTTATAGAGGCGGGGTTTCACCATGTTAGCCAGGATGGTCTCAATCCCCTGACCTCATGATCTGCCTGCCTCGGCCTCCCAAAATGCTGGGATTATAGGCATGAGCCACCGCGCCTGGCCCTCAAATGGGTTTTATTGGTGAACTCTAACAAATAGTTAAAGGAAAAAAATGTTATCACTCCTAAATAAACCTTTCTAGACCTAATATTCTAGTCTTGACAATTTATGATGCAACTTACTAAATCAATGATCACCTACCAGGTACTCTACTAACATTATTTTACTTAGTACTCACAAGAAACCTAATTTCACAAGAAACAAAAATCAGGTCTAAGAGATTAATTAATTTACCCACCTTCCTAGGATGTGGGTAAGGAAGTGACAAAGCAAGGATTTTATAATTTATATATCCATAATCTTTTCATTATTCCCTAGTGAATCTCTTGTAATTCCTGAAATATATTTTTTGATACTTCTTTGCGTTTTTACATACTGTTCCCTCTGCATGGAATGCATTTCTTCACTTCTTCACTTGGTAAACTTTTATTCAACCTTCAAGTCTCAGCATGTCTCTGAAACATGTATTCTCAGACACTACTGGTATCAGTGTAAACTGTAAACTATCTGGATAAAAATTTGAAAAAAATTAATCATAATTCTAAATTATATTTTTTATCAGAAGATTCACATGTATAAATTTATCCTCAGAAAAACAAATTGAACTAGCATATAAAGGGCATATAGAAAAATGATTATTAAAGCACTAATATTTTATAATGCTTTCCAGCAACATGGTGAACTGAGTGAACCCGGAAGTCGCTCTTCCCATACATATCTAGATGTACTAGACAAAATAAAACAAAAATACATAAATCACAGCCAAGCATTAAAAAAGAAGAAAAGGAAAGAATAAAAGAATGGAAAAATCCTTGCTTCTGAAAAATGAAGAGAACAATTAAAGCTGTAGATACGTAACTGATGCCATGACAGGAGACTAAGGTATCAGATATGACACAGTTCTGAAGCTCTGGCAAATGAATTATTACTACTCATATGGGAGTAGGAAAGTACCCTTAAACCAGTTCACGAAGAGTAGTTGAGACTGAGTGTCCTGGAAATGCCTCATAGCCTTGAAGGATGCCACACTGATGTAAAGGGGAGTTGAAAACAGAGTCACAAGAGCCAAAAAACGTTGTGGGCCAGGTGTGTAGTTCATGCCTGTAAACCCAACACTTCGGGATGTCGAGGTGGGAGAATTGCTTGAGGCCAGGAGTGCGAGACCAGCTCAGGCAACACATAGTGAGATCCCATCTGTACAATTTTTTTTTTAATTAGTCAGTCATGGTGACACGCCTCTATAGTCCTAGCTACTCAGGAGGCTAAGGTGGCAGGATATCTTGAGCCCAGGAATTAGAGGCTGCAGGGAGCTGTGATCACGCCACTGCACTCCAACTTGGGTGACGGAGTGAGACCTTGCTTCAACAAGGAAAGAAAGTTGCAAAGTATCTAGCTGGGTGCTAAATTTTTATAATGTGTTTTCATTTGACCTAATAATTTACTGGGTTCTAAATAGGTATGATCACTTTTCAGACAAGTTATAAACACTCTTTGTCACTACCATTCCAAATATATTTAGAAATTTGTATTTTATTAACCCTGATCCATTATGCTTACAATCCTTTACATAGAACCCTCAGTTTCCAGCCAGTATGAGCTTGGAAGGAGATGACGGACAATGGGAACAGAAAGTGTGGTAAGGAAAGTCATGATTGTCCTAAACTTCCTTACAAGACCTGCTAGCTCATAGCACACGCTTTTGAGGCAGTAAACCTGGGTTTTCCATTTATATCCGTGTGATCTTGACAAACTCATTTTAATGTTCTAAGCCCAAATTTCATAATCTATAAAGTGGGGATAATGATAATAGTACCTACTTTAGAGTTGGTTTATAAGAACTAAGTAAGACAATGTATGTGTAACATCTAGCAAGGTGCCAGGTTCATAGAAGAAACTTCAATAAAGTTTAGATGCTGCACTGTCACTATCATCCTTACTATAATTGCCTGTTCCCCAAGGTGGTACCTCCCTGCAGCAGGATTGTGGAGCTTGCAGATACGTTCTCTTTGGCAGCCATTACGGGAAGTCTGAGAAATGTGTGGCCCTCTCTGTCCACTACACAGCCTTATTGACTCCACTATTAACTGCATGCCAGTTGCTGATAACACTGGACCTCATGACTCTGCCAATTGTCATAAGTAGAGCCTGCCAATGTCACTCAAGTTACTGTCCAGCAGCTGCCAACACCACTCACATGTATTTGTGCAGGCCTCCTTCTAAATCTCCACCAGTGGTATTCTTCTCACTATGCTGTTTTCAGGAAGTCTTTCTCTTTTGTGTTTTTAATAATCCACAGCTCTTTTATTAGACCCTGTCTCCCTCCAACTACCCATAACAATGGCAAACAGATATACACATTGCTCAGAGTCCAGCAAAGGAGATGGGCATAATAACAATAGGCTCTATATAACATATAAGTTTCACTGGCTATCATCTTTCTTCCTTCTCTTTACCTTCTTTAACGGTGTTTATGTTTCTCTGTTTCAAGTCTGCTTGTCAGAACCCTAGTTCAGATAATAGGCTTCGTTGTCTCATTGGGCGTCTTGTCTGCAGATTCTCCTTCCTTCTACTCCAACATGTCATTTGTAGATTAATCTTTCTAATGACTTGCTTTAATCACATCAGACACTTACATTAAAAAAAAAAAAAAACTTTTAGTCTGTTTACTTTGCTTCTTATAAGTCCTCTTTCTTGAGGACCTGGAAGAAGATCTTTGGAGACCAGGTCCCAAGAAAATTTAGGTACACACACCCCTGCTGAGACCACTCAGGTGCTGAAAAGTAGCCCAGCTCCTTCACTGTCTGTATCTCAGGATGATCTCCCTGTCTGCCAGGAACACCCCCTGGAATTTGAGAGAGTGCGTTTCTTACCATCCTACCTTCACTTTATTTTTGAAATTTGTAGATGCATTAAGCAGATAGGCCTCTCTGTCTTCTGCTGACTATTGCCCATTAACTTAGTTCCCAGGTCAGCTGACTTAAGAAGGACTGCACAGTGTCAGTCTGAAACTCAGAATGTTGGGCACACTCCTCAAATTACAACTGAAATTGGAAGGTTCCTATCTCTAGCAAGCACATTCCTCCAGACATAGATCCCAAGACCTATGTCCATTTGTTCTGCTTATCAATCTATTGTCTCTTAGCTCCAAACCCACTTATCTATACTTGACTTCGCAACACTAGTGCTGCAACTCTGCAAAGCGCATTTCTGCATTTCACCTCCATAGTAACATTTCTGTTAGACTCTGCCAATAGGGGACACTAGAGGGATTCTGCTAGAAGAAAAGAGGAGGAAGAGCCTTGATATCTCCTGTTTTTCTTCCTGCCTCCTTACTGTTCCTCTGAGCATCGTGATAGCAATGAGTCTTCATCCCAGCAGTAGAAATGCCTTTCTGCAAAAGCAGATAAATCAGTTTTGCAGAGTTTTGAACACTTGTAAAACTAGCTCCCTCATGACCTCCCCACTACCACCATGAGACAAACACACTAGTGGTCTGGTACCCACTTCTTGGAAGTCTGAATCCCAGACTCATGGGATCTCAGACTCCTCTGTAGTCTGAGTTTCAGCTCTACAGAACCCCTCTGCTAAGTCTTAACAATTTTAACCATTTCCCTTTTTCTCCTTTAGGAACTCATCCTGTAGTTGCTGGCTCAGTAACACCCTAGAGTTCCCTTTTGCCCTATAGATTACCTAGTTAACAAATTTTTGACTACATTCTTGCAGATACAGCATCATGAGACTATTGGTCTGTCAATTCTTTTTGCTGCCTCCCAACTTCTCCATCAAAATGTAGAGGTGAGCATGCACAGGGTAGGGGTGGGATAGCAGGGGGCATAGCCTTTGTAACCTCAGTGTTTCACTTTATCATTCTCAGCACTCCAGGACTGTTTAACCAACATTGTAAATTAAAATTTATCTGTTAAATGAACTATAATAAAATCTTTCTGTTATCCTATCTGGATTCTGACTGATACAGCCATATTCTTGGTACTAAGTAATGTCACTATAATTGCCACTGTTAATTAGACAGAGGATGAACACCTATTCCAAAGAGCCCAGACCATAAAGTCAAATTGCCTGGCTCCATATCCCAAGCCTAACTCCTGCTAGCTGTGTAAAATTGTTACATAACCTTTCTGTTTCTTTCTCTTTCTTTCTTTCTTTCTTTCTTTCTTTCTTTCTTTCTTTCTTTCTTTCTTTCTTTCTTTCTTTCTTTCTTTCTTTCTTTTTTTCCCGTTCTTCCCTTCCTTCCCTTCCTTCCCTTCCTTCCCTTCCTTCCCTTCCTTCCCTTCCTTCCTTTCCTTCCTTCCTTCCTTCCTTGATGGAGTCTCGCTCTGTCACCCAGGCTGGAGTGCAGTGACACGATCTCGGCTCACTGCAAGCTCCACCTCCCAGGTTCATGCCATTCTCCTGCCTCAGCCTCCCAAGTAGCTGGGACTACAGGCGCCTGCCACCATGACTGGCTAATTTTTTTGTAGTTTTAGTAGAGACGGAGTTTCACCGTGTTAGCCAGGATGGTCTCGATCTCCTGACCTCGTGATCCACCCGCCTTGGCCTCTCTTTCATTTCTTAAATAGACAAATAATACTTCATAAGGTTGCTGTGAAAATTAAATGACTTGATACATGTGAGACACTTAGAATAATAATAAGTATTATCTATTATTTTTATTAAAATATTTCTTTTTCAAGAATTTGAAATATTTTTCAAAATCACTTAATTAGTAGTAGAATATGCAAAAGAAGTCTAGAGTATGAGAGAAAAGCAGAAAGAAGTTGAGTAAATATTATAGTTAGTACTGGATAACTAGATTTCTCTCAGAACACTAGAACTATAATATCCTGAAAGAAAATGAAATCTGTTACTCATCACATATCTCTGCACTTTCTATCCTATCTTCAATAACTTACAGTCAATTACAACACAGCTTGATAAATACTAAAACAGAAAACTGTAAAATTGTATAGGGTCATGGAAGAAAGGCTAGAGATGATTCCCTGGAGACAGGATATAAAAAGGGAAACAAGAAAGGAGACAGAGCATATGCAAAAAGAATGCTCAAGAGAGAGCTCAATATTTCAGATACATGTAAACAATTATCCTACACCACAAGATACATGTAGAATGTGGGAGAAAATAAAGCTGAAGACATGAACAGAGGCCAGATTATCAAGTCATGGTTACAAAGCCAAGGAGACTGAAAACTAGGAGTAGTTCTCAATTTAGTCTCTTTCCCATTATCTTGGTAAAGCAGAGACAACTCCATGTGTTTATTATGCTATTTAATTTCTTTCAGTGTACCCGGGAAGACTACATTTCCCAACTCTCCCCATTAGAATTGGATTTGACCTACTGACAAAGTTCAGACCAAAGGAATGTAGGTAGAAATAGTACACACTAATTAAAGAATCAGTGATCAGCTGTGCAAGAGGCAGGAAAATTTCTTGGCTTCCTGTTCCAGGAAAATATCAGCTGCCACCAAGGGGAAAGATGACAGAAAACATGACTCCCCCCCTACCATCCTCCACTAATGCTAGGAGAAACCAACTGCTGCTGGTAGAGAATCAGGAAATAAAAAATTTGTGCTTAGGGCCTTGTACTGGTGTAAAAGAGATGTCCAAAGCTGCTGGGGAGAAGTAGGAAACTTATACATGTCAACTCTCCCACTGACAGAAGACAGAGTTATGCTGAGATCAATGAAAGGAAGGAAAGCTGCTTGCCCTCTAAAGTCCATGCTGTGTTGAAGAGAAAACATGTCTGTCACCGGAGGAGAAACTGAACATTGTAAAAGCTCTCCCTTGAGACACCAGTGCACAGGCCCTGCATAATACTGAAAATGGAGGACAAGTGAGAGCCACTTTTTTCCCCATAGAGCCATATACTTGTTGCTTGAGTAACAATCTGTGTCTTTGAGAGGGTCAGAAGCAAAGAAGTAAATAGATGGCCCAGGTATGGAGGGCCTATGCACATCTATGAAAGCTGAATGGAAAGCAGGAACACTGAGAAAAACTTCCTGGCATCCAAGCCCCTGAACTAAACACAAGAGAAACACAAGAGAGTAGAACTCTACCATTGAAGTAATTTGAAATCTGCAGAACATAAAGGTAAATATAGCAACAAAATCTAGGTAAGGTACTGATTAGTTGAATCAAGCCAAAACTAACAGCCTGATAGAAGAGATGAACTTATTTCCAAACAGAAACATTATTTACCTTGATCTTTACTGTTCTTTTATACGTGATATCTAGAATGTAATAATAAACAATGCAAAATAGCAAAGAAATCTTTACAATTTTTTAAGAAGTAAGCAAGATAACTGAATCAGACCCAAATGTTGTAACTATCAGAGAAATACTAAAATAACAATGATAATATGTTTAAAAATTTGGTATGAAAAATAAACAGAATGCATGAGCAGAGAGATTTCTGCAGAGAGGTGAAAAATATCATAAAAGAGCCAAAGGAATATGCTAGAAGTAAAATACACATCAGAGAGAAAGCATACTTTTGCTGGGCTTCTTAGCAGACTAAATACAGTGGAGGAAATAATCAGTGAATTTCAAAACAGAGCAACATAAATTATTCAAACTAAAGCAAAATAAAAAGAGGAGAGAGAGAATCTGAAACAGAGCATCCAAGAACTATGATATAACATGTTATGGTCTATCACACATGTAATTGGAGATGCAGAAAGTGATTGGAAAGAGATAAAAAAGAAATGTTTACAGAGATAATCTGAAGACTTCTCCAAATCAGCCACAGATTCCAAAAATTCTGAGAACCTCAGAAGGATAAATAGGAAGAAAAACACACCTAAGTGCATCATCATTATCATCAAACTGCTGTAAACCAAAGGTAGAAAAGTTAGATGAATACCAAAGAAAAAAGACATAGTATATACAGAAGAGAAAAGATAAGAATCACCATAAACCTTTCTTCAAAAAAAAAAAAAAAAGCAAGTCAGAAGAAAATGAACCATGAACCAGTATCATCAGGTAATGAAAGCAAAAACAAAACAAAACTAATAAACAAAAACACTGTCAATCTAGAATTCTATACCCAGTAATATATTCCTCAAAAACAAAAGTGAAATAAAAACTTCCCAAGACATAAAAGAAGAAATGCATTAGAAAATATGTTGTGGTTTTGGCCAAAAGGAATATGATTCTAGGTAGACATTTTAATATACAATACAAGAATGAAGAGTTGTAAGAATGTTAGATAGGTAAGTAAATATTCAAGATTATTTTTTACTCTTTCTATTTTCTTTAATATATGAATGTGTAAATAAAACTGGGAAAAAATGTTCTTTGGGGATTATAACATGTGGAGAAGTAAAATGCATGACACTAGTAACAAAATGGATAGTAAAGAAGAAACGAAAGTATATTCTTGTAAGGCCCTTACACATGACATGAAATGCTATATTATTTAAAGGTAGACTTGTTAAATTAAAGACGTACATTTTAAACTATAGAGAAACTACCAAGACAGTAAGAGAGAGAGGGAGAGAAGACTGGTAGACTAATAGTGGACATGAAATGGAATCATACAAAATAAGCAATCTAATCAAATAAAAGATAGGAAGAAAAAGAAAACAAAACATAATTGAGAGGAATAGAAAATAAAAACACTAAAATAGATTTAACCCAAACATGTTAATAATTACATTAAATACAAATGATTTGAATGCCAATTAAAACATAGAGTTTGTCAGCTTGGATGGAAAAGCAAGATGCAACTACTTTGTTTACAAGAAACCCAAACAGAAAGACAAAATTGGATTAGACAAACTTGTAATCAGGTCAGGAATGTGTAAGCCAAGCGCTAAATACTTTTTTATGAAGTTACAGCCATAATTTATTTATCTTTTGCATTATGGTGTAATGTTCTCTTCTGTTGTTAGTCTTTCTGGAGATGGCAGGCCCTTTCTGTGAAATTAGAAAGTCATTCCAGCATCATCACATGGGAGACTATAGACCCTATAAAAAAAGATACACAATATTATCTCAATATGTTTTTAAAAGTAAAATATAGACAAAATGAACAACAAGAGCAGCACTGAATAAGAAAAGATTAGACACATAGCAGAGGTAAGTAAAAATGTGTTGTGATGTGGAAAAGAAGCATCATGTTTTGATGCAAGCTTAGGGTCCATCAACCTAAGCATCATAGACCCTTGAAGCAAACAGCAAAAAAGAAAAGAACTAGTAGGCACCCTTATACAGCTCTTTTCTTCTTGATTCATGTACCAGTGACAGGTATACAATAAAACAAAACAAAAACAAAAACAAATTTAAAAAATTTTTTTACCCCACTGCCTATTCAAACCCTACAAAGGTATGATTATTTTCTCTGCTACTCAGATGAAATTGAGAGGAAACGCCATGACTTTTTGGTTACTCATAGGTAATAAAAAAATCTCTGATTGCATCTGGTCACAAAGAGAAAGTCTCATTTCAGCAATTAAAATGTCCTATCCATGTAATATCAAACTTCATCTAAAGTTAGAGCTTCTCCGCAGCCCTAGTTGGCCTGCTATAGGTTGTTACCTGCAGCAGGAAAGAGGTATTGTGGGTTCCTTCTCTATTTCCTCTATTACTTTGCAAGTCCTACATAGGTGGTCTAACTTTAGAATGTGGAATAGCTGGCAAATATTGTTTTGGGGCTTTGGCCAAAACACAGAGTCAGAAATAGTTCAGCTTTAACATCCTGTTGCATATCCTTGGTAGAACAACTAAAACGCACAATGTTCATAGAGCTTTTCACTCCATATGTTGCAAGTTGAGCTGGAGAATTCAAGGGCAGGCAGTAGAATAACAAAGTGGGCATGCTCAGGCTCTTTACAGGAAATACCTAACCACACATGTCACAGTCAACTGCAGTGTTTCCTCACTTTCCCACCAGCTTACCCTGAATCGCTGAGGAAGAGACAGACCCCTGTAGGATGTGAGATCTTAGTCTAAAGAGGTATTTTTATTTATGATATTTCTTACCAGGCTTGTGTTTTACTAATTAAAACACACAAACTTGTATTCTATACGAAAATGCCTCTGTTTTAGAATTAAAAATTATGTTTTTTTCTAACATTTTTCTTAAAATTGTTTCTCTAGAGACATGATTCACACTTAATGTCTAATTCCGGTTTAAAACCAGCAAAATGTCATATGACCCAGTTTGGTCAATCACAGTCTGGAAATCATGGTGTTTATGTAATTCTGAAGGGTGCTTTTGGACTTAGTTTTTCTTGTATTCCTCTTGTTAATACATGGCCATTTAAGTTGTTTTTAGCAGAAATGTTTAAATACCTGCTTAGAGGAAAGCAAACATTTGTTTTCAGAAAGCATATTAACCAAATAAACACCTGGGCCCTTTTTTAGACATTAGTTTTGTTCCCTTCACCTTTCCTCTGAACATATCCCCTTACAGTCTTGATTAGTCTCCAGTTTCAGGAAGCACTCAGCTTAAAATGGAAATCAGTAATATTATTGGAAAGAGAAAGAAAACTTTAGAAATATAACTTTTTTACTCATTCTAAAGGAAATTGGTCCTGCAAGAGAACCAAGCTAAAAGCAGTGCTGAGTTGAGTACACTTACAAATTCATTATGTGACAACAGGTCTGCTACACCTGTTATGGGCTCATTCACCTATCAGAGTTTATCTGTAGTTTTTCTACCTGTAACTTCACTATAATGAGAACAGGGAGATTACTCACAGAACTCTGTAAGCTCAAAGCTGATACTCTGGTGAGACAGGTCCTCAGAGATAAGTGGAAACTATTCAGCTCTATTTCAGTTCAAAAAACTAACTCCTGCCATTCCAAGATAAACATCCCTAGAGTGATTGGTGAAGTTCATATCACACTGGGAAATGAATGGCTGTATGAGCTAGCTGCAAAAATAGGCAGAGCCACTGAGTCAGAACAAGAGAATAAAAAAGCTAGTTAGCTGTTCCTAATTTTCAAAAATTAAAAAAAAAAAATCTTCTAAATTCAAGAGGTTAAACCTAGAACTAGGGATATTAGTGGTTTAGTGAAAAGTGAGCTCAAAGTCTAGAAAAGTATTTTTTTAAGTGTAACTCCTAAGACTTGCGTCAGGATCACAGGTGGGGATGTGGGTTGCCCAGCTTGTTAAAAAATGCAGACTCTTAGACCTAACACTAGACCTGCTGAATAAATATTGGGAGTTGAACATTGCCACCCAGGAGATCCTTATTGATGTTGTTGATTGAAAACCACTGGATTAAGATCTAATAGATCAATAATACAAGGAGGAAGAAATTATGAGTCTCTGAGAGTAAAATAAGCTACTAACAAGAGGGCAAAAGATCAATTCACCATCCCTGATTCACAGTTGTGAAATCTATAAAGTTCTGAAAAACAAAAAGTGTTTTTGGTAACTTACTTAGAGGCCATTCCCAATCTGATCTAAACTTATTTCTTGGCCAAAAAAAGTAATTCATACTTGAGTGAGATTACATGTAACCTTTATTGATTCGATTTTGTTTGTATGTTTGGGTTTTTCAGCATAGTCACTATGTGTTGGCCCAAATGGAGTTAGTTTGTAATATAAGATAGATGGTACTTTATTCTGAATTCACAAATGCACTTAGCTCAAAGAGTTTCAGATGAGGGAATGAGTATCTGCAGTTGTTTAAGGACTTTTCAGTTGCAGGAAAATAATACACCTAAATGAGCCTCAACCTAAACAAATATCAGGGGATCATCTGTGAAAGATAAAGGGGAAAGGCAGGAGGAGGAGGTGGGAAGAGCCATTGGACTGCAGTGCAGACCTGACACCTGTGAAAGGAGAACAGGAGGGAAGGAGAAGTGAGCCTAGTGAGCTCCGGACTTCAGGTTAATCTTATTCTACCCAATACAGTTCACATTTTGAATTGTCTTTCTCAATATGTATTTTTCAAACCATTTATCTTCACTTAAGGTTTGTAAAATATGGTTACTATAAGTTAAATACGTAAAAAATGTTGTCCTATCATGGCCATTCAGCCCTGAGAAAAAAGCTCTCAAAGGAATCACTGGTCTCCAGATCAGAGAAACCATTTGGTTATCTGCTGTAATACACATTTTGCCCAGTCCATTGTTGCTGATGGAAGAGACCCGAATCAAAACTGCATTGATTGACAAGGGCTAGAGCCAACTGATCCCAGTCCTTTTCTTCCATTTGCCCTGCACAGTTGCCATGGTTTTTGCTTCTCTGAATATCTTCTGAGGACCTGCGCTTAAGGAATCTGTCTGGCTGTTACAAGCTAAAATAATAAACAAAATAGACCTTAGAAGGTTCTTACCTGTCCTACTGATTTGGACACTTTGCATATCCTCAAACTCTACCAGACTTTTTTTTTCCTTTATAGCCAGATAAAGCGGAATTTTCCAGACAAGTTTTATCAGATACTGATAATAGCCATTACATGACAAGATTAAAGGGATAAATTAGCACTCCATGCTAACCTCTGTTACTAAGACATAAAGGAAATCTGATGTTTTAACTAGGTGGGATTTTCCCATAAAACATACATTTATAGGACCATTTATTTTGTAACTTTTCTTGTTAATGGTGTTTAGGTGTAACTCTTTTTCCTTTGTTTCTTTGCTTTTTCAAAACAGTGGTCACCTTGAAAATCAAATATTTTAAAAATCACCAACTTAAATGTTTCTTCTTGTTCTTGTTTTCATGGGTCCTCTATGGGTGTCAGGTGTAAAAAGAAAAGAAGGGAAAAAATGTTCACTAGTCGGTGCCCTTGCCTCAGAGTTCAATTCTACTTGTTCTCAGAGATTTTAGCATCACACTCATTACTTATTTATATCTTTCCTCTTTTTTCCACTTTGCAGATAATTGCTACTTAATTGATACTGCTTCTATGCAAACCTAGTCACAAGACACACTGCTAAATACAGGAATCATTAATCTGTGTGTATGTTGTAGATTTCCTTTAAAAGGGAGACTGGAATAAGCAAAGTCATTAGCAGTTTATTTGCAACAGTGCACTTATGGAAAGCTCTGTGGAGGACACATCAACAGTCAGTATGTAACTGAGCAATTAACACAGGGCTTCTGCACTTTGGGGTGTTAGCATGGGAGTAAACAGAAGCAGATGTGAAGTGTTTGTGCTGTTAGCATGCACGGTCTGTTCTGACATATGCAAATACCACTCACGCTTACAGAACCTGCAACCCCTATTGTACCATGACCTTAGTGATGAAGCCCTATGACAGAAGCGCTTCATTTGCACTGGGTGCTTTTAATTATTAACAGGCCAATACCACCTTTTCTTGTTATTAGAGCTTAGCAGAAAGCCAGGTGAGGAAGCATACACAAACAATTTGATAATACTCTAGTTCTCAGCTTGCCTTGACAACTGCTCTCTTGCCAGCAGACTCCCTGAAAATAGAGAACAATTGAAGCCAAAGAACACATAAAGAGTCTCAAAAGACTGACAGATGGGATCACCTGTGCAAGTCAGGCATAAATTTGGATAGTTTTCTCTGTGGGACTCAGGTAGAGCCTGTGATGAACCAGTGGTTTCATGCAGGCAGGAGAATCTTGGTCTTGAGATAGATTTGTCCACGAGAACTCAATTTATCATTTTTCCCTTTCTTAACTGGGATTTGGAAAATTATTGCTCACTAGAACAATTACATTAGAAGCAAATGGCATGACTTTCTGTCTGTGTATCTTTAAAGGACATGTCTTAGGCCTCATCTTTTATACCACTTGCCTTCTGGAAAAGAAAGCAAATTTCATTGTGCAACATGTAATTTCTTCCATCTCACTGTCAGTAAATTGTAAGATATCTCACCACTAAAGAAAGGTTCTTTGAGTATTTTAAAAGTCGTATATGCATCTCAGAAATGGCAACACTTCATTAAAAAGAAAACTGCAACAAAGATTATTCTAGAGCCTTTGCAGTCTGTCTGTAAATGAAAAACCTACTTGTGGGTAGATTGATGAAAGCCACGTGGTAGCTATTAGCTAGTAAGGATTTTTTTTTTAAATTCTCTAAATTATAGCACAACATACCTTTAGGGCGATGAGGAGAAACTTGCCCTCAATTCTTTATTTTATAAAGAATATTTTTGAGACCATGTGTTGCTGCATATGTATATATATTCCAGACTTATGTTTTCCTATGACTAAGCTAGACCCACTTTAAGTACATCCCAGTGGAATGAATTAATTTGAACCATTAGTACATTCTACTATAGATATCCTAACATTTACTCTGATCTTTTACCAAAACCCTGGTTTTCCATCATCCGTTTGTAAAAATATCTTACATACAACTTGACTAAAGCTATCAAGGTGAGGGGCTGAAATAACATATCTTAGACTTATTGAATTGAAATCCTATCCTCTCTGCAAAAACGGAATCAACTAAATGAAATATGAGGCAGATTCTTTACTCCTCAAACTCATTCTATAATGCAGGTCTCAGATTTGGGGGGAAATAGCAAATACTAAATCCTGTGCAGAGTGTAAATCTTCATTTGCTCATAATCTTAACAGCATTGTCTCCATCTTTATTTAATTTGGATATGAGCTCTATTTTTCTAGGTTTTTACATTTCTGTACAGATAAAGTAAAATTTTTCCCCAGTCACATTCTACACATATTGAGCCTCATGCTTAGGAAAATAAATTAAGGTTGATTTCATTTATTAAAACAGTACCTAAATTCTTAGGAATATACTCTATCAAGTAAGCAACACTTCCATGAGCAAGGTCAGAAGGGAAGTGAACAGAGCAAGTAGGAAAACTAGGAAAGGCTGTAAGGATTGACGAAGTGCAATATAATTTGCTTTGAAGGCCTTGATTTTTGAACTGGCATATGTCTCAATATAACAAGAATTCTGAAAGAAAATGTTTATGATCTAAGTATTTTGTTTACTAT
Source organism: Macaca fascicularis (assembly GCF_037993035.2). Taxonomy (NCBI): domain Eukaryota; kingdom Metazoa; phylum Chordata; class Mammalia; order Primates; family Cercopithecidae; genus Macaca; species Macaca fascicularis. The sequence continues at coordinate 155,258,999 of NC_088377.1, forward strand.
GGTGAGATGAGGCAGATACAAACTTCTGAATTGCAGAATCAGGCGCCTGGGTCATGGGCTGTGGTGGAATATGTAGACAGGAAATTGATAGGAGAAAATATCCACAGGTCTTTTACATTTCTGCATGTCTTGTGGGCAGAGTTGTTGTTGTTTTTTTTTTTTCCTTTCCAGACTCTCTTGTTAAATATGTTTGTACAGAAAACAGCCTTAGAATATAGGGATGGTGCATTCCTCCAGAGGAAGAGGCAGATTTATTTACTGTTCAGTAAAATAAAGACAATGTCTCCCTCCAGGGCATAATCAAGCACACCTACTGTCCATTATAAAATATTTGGCTACCCAAGCTCCAATTTCATTTGCCTGGAGCACAGTCCACTGCATGTGCACCGATTATCTGGCCCTCTTTGGTTGTGAAATCTAGGGCTCAGAGACCCAGGAGAGAATATGCTGATTCTCCTGCCATGAATAATGAAGTTTTTTGACTCTGACAAAGGAATCTCAAATATTCTGCAATCATTCATAAAGCTGTGGCAAGCTAACTTGTTCGCTCCCAAGTGGGGAAAAAATCTCAGAACTTTCATGGTTCTTGACAGTTTGGCAATGCATATGGGATACTGACAAAGACATGATTTCTGGAAAAGAGTAGATTAAAGCCTCATGAGGCAATTAACAACATTTGGAAAAAGTCCCTAGCAATCAATGGTAAACATATAGACCCAATTGGATAGCCTACCTGGCAGTAAATGGTCTTCATTTTATTGCCTATTAATGAGTAGGTATAGGGAGGTTATTGTAGGCCATTACTAGGAAGCAGGTTCACAGGCAGATGCAGGAAGGGAGCCCTGTTTGTTGCTAACCCTTCTAAATAGCTACTGCTTCTTGGAGCCATAATGGTCCCAAACAAGGGAATACACCCACTATCGTAGGCAGAGCACAAAATAAAGAAGTCTATGTTTCTGCTGCAGAAGCTACTGCTGAAGCCAGACCCCTGCCAAAAGTTGACTCATTGGTCTCACTGGGAGGGAGAGAGGCCATATTATACAGGGCATGTCACTAATCTCTCCGGCGTTTTGGCTACATCTGGCCTTTCACTTCCTTTCAGGGTTACCTATGATGCCTTACTACCATTGACACATTTTTAGTTTATATTTGTTCCATTTCAATCAGCCAACTCTGGCCACTAAATGGTATGAGGATTTTAGTTTTCCAGTCTATTTTCAGTTGACAGTTGTGTGCCTCTTTTATTACAATAGCCACTAAATAATAGATTGATAGTCAAAGATTTTTTTTTAATTTATTTATTATTATTATACTTTAAGTTGTAGGGTACATGTGCATAACGTGCAGGTTTGTTACATATGTATACTTGTGCCATGTTGCTGTGCTGCACCCATCAACTCGTCATTTACATCAGGCAAAGATTTTAATAATCTTCCATGCATTATATGATTCACAATCATCTGGTATTCTTGAGTGTTGGAATCATTTACAAATGAAGGATTTTAAAAACTTTCTGACTTTACCTTTCTCCCCTCTTTCTTGTCCACACACTTCAGTAGGACAAATTAGTCACGAAATATGGCTTCTTACAGAAATTGTTCATCTTTCTTTGGCCAATTCTTGGATAATGATCAGTTCTAAAGGAGAGTGGGGGAGGTTTTATAGACTTATTTTGAAAAATTGAGATTCTGTATAACCATTCCTAGACTTGAAGAATCTTTCTTTACTCTAAAAGCAACCCCAGATGGCCTGGTTGGTACACCTTCCTAGTGGCAGCTCAACCAAAAGGGGAACTAGTGAATTCAAACTTAATTTTGGTTAGCCACTTGGTTTATCTTGTTGGATTGACATGGTCATAGAACACAAAGATAATGACCACTAGGTTGAGTATACCACTTTGAGAGACCCCCTGTAGTGATCAACATGGGTCAAAGTGGGAGACAAAAATGAGTTTTTGTAAATTTTATTAAAATATCTGTGTTCATCTTTCACTTAATCCATTTGTATAAAAATTCTGGATATGAATACAAGATAACTGGAAATAAAGGTAATGTTATAGCTATTCACCAATATCCTAGTGATGGAAGGAAGACAACATCCTTGCCCCCAGGGAAGGAAATACTTCAGACCCCAGAAGGTATGTGGGGAGAAGGTATTAAGGATTTCTGTCTTTCAGAATCATCGTGCAGCTTCCTTCAGGAATAAAAATGCTCTGTTGTGGCTCTCTCAAGCTGTTGCAAAATCTTGAATATAACTGAGTCCTACATCTGCTGTGGCCTGCCAGACAGGCCTGACCACAATTTGTTTGCTCTTACCCAGAACCTCATTCAGAAATCAATCAAAATTGCAGGTGATGGTCCTGGAAAATCTACCTCTCACACAAAATATCCATTGACCATGGAATATCTTGCCCTTCCTTATTCCTGTAGCTGTCACTCAGTAATTTCATGCGACAGATGAGTGTCACCTGGCTGGTGCTGTGGATAAACAGGGCAGGTTGGAGTGACTGCCTAATTCAAACAGAACTAAGAATCCTAAGAACTATCAGCCAATGGGAGGCCATATTTCCTACTTGATTGCTGTAAAACTGTGATTCCAATTAGTGTAAGTGTCAGTGGTAGGGTCCAACAATTGTCAAGAACACATGTTTGCATGGACACTGTGTGTACCCAAATACTTCTCATGTTGAAGCCAAGCATTACCTTGCCTCCTTCCCCAAGACACGGTGACTTGCATAAGAAGACCTTTCAGTGTTTAAAGAAACACAAGCAGTAAATAATTTTGCCTTTTCAAACGAGGCCACCCTTAGTTACCTGGGAGAAGCTTGCCATAAGATAACTGCTTCATCATTTATGTGTACCCTGAAGGCAGACATCCCTATGATGGAAATCACCTAATTAGAAAAGATAGCATGAAATTTATGCTGACATCAGCTGAAGTGATTAATGACTCTACTGGCCAGGATTGTTATGGATGACAAAATTTGCCCTAGATTTTATCCATGTACCCTTATACCTGTATTAATGCCTCAAGCCTAGTGGAAAGGTCAAAACAAAGACTGAAAGACTATAATATTCTTGATTAAATTCTATATAAGACAAACTGAAAGTATTTTGATCTCAGCCTTTATTAGTCAGATCAACTGGAATGGCTGATGGAGTCATGTACTCATGGAAAAAATTACCAGAAGCCAAGAGCGTTTACAAACAAGGAGTGGGTACTATTTGGAGATAACTATCTATGGATCTTGCATTTCTGCTTGTCTTGAAAAGTGAGACATTGACTGCTCTGTTTCAGACTACCTTTTCAATTACGCTTGTCTAGAAAACACCCTTGAAAGATAGAGATAATGTTTCCATCTGGAGCAAAAAGCAAGTTTGCTTATAGACTTGGAAGATAATAGGGTCTTCCTCCAGAGCAAACAGTAGGCATGCTTACTGCCCAGTATAATATAAATAATGTCACTCTCCAAGGCAAAAAGTAAACGTGCTTGTCACTCATTTTGAAATATCTGGGTTTAAAAACCTCAGGGTTCCTTTCCTTCAAGGCAACCTTATGGATATGTAGGTATTATCTGACCCATTTTAATCCATCCTGTGGACTTGGGGCTCAAAATTTGTCTTAAAGAAATCATTGCAAAGTGTGCAAATATGAAGGGCTATATACATAAGGAAAGTCTTTGTAGAATTGTTTACAATGGTAAAATACAACTATTTATCAACAGAGGACTACTAAAATATATTACGGTTTATATTATACATGTTCTATGGTATTAAAGCTCAAGGGTGAGTTCCGGTCTAGAGGTGTAGATCTGGGAGCTGTTTTACACACACACACACAAACCAACGTTAAGTTATTAAAGAATAGGATACCCCCCAGAAAGCGTATAAAATATGCCAAATATTCCAAAGATGAAATGTACAAAACAACATTTTTGTCATAAGCAAAATAAATTTAGACAATGAAAGCAGGGTTATTAAGTCTAGAAAGAGTCTTTAAGAACAAATGTGTTTTATTCTGAAGAGAAAATATATTCCTTAAATACAACTTCTCCTGTTGGCACACATAGGTTTATTGCCATAGACAATTTGGAAAGTTCAGTGAAACCACAAAGAGGGTGAGAAAATAATGTCAATGGAGAGTATAGACACATATTTTTAAATTCTTACAACATACTTTTTGAATAAAAAATACTGAAAACAGAGCTCTATATAATATTTTTGGCTAGAAGCAATATGCAGAAGCCAGTGATTCTCAAGATAAATAACTGAGGGAAGATATGAGACATTTATCTTCCTAAAAGAAATTAAAAAGAGGGCATAGGTTTTTAAATGTCCTGAAACCAGTCTGACTGGAGTCGGGGTCTGCAGACCATGCCCATTAAGCCATGGATGAGTGCCTTTTCCTCAGTCACTGTGGTTTTCCCAGCCAGATGGGAAGAGAGGGTTAAGAATGCAGATGTGTACAACTCATCCCTATCTCAGGGGTCTCAGGATCTATTTTAATTCTTCTTTTAAAATAACATGATTTTCTAAAATTAAAATTCTTAAAGGCCAATAATAAGGAATATTCTAGAGAAATGTCAAACATCATGAAGGTTATATTTGCCAATTGTTTGCCCTGCTTAAAAAAAAAGAAGAAGAAGAAAGAAAAACTGGAAGAGAGTATATTACATTTGACAAAGGATTTCAAAGACTGCTTCTTTGATTCAACTGTTTGGAAATGTTATGGAAAGGAATCCTGATAATAAAACAAAACATATCAAAGAATTAATTTTGAAATATCTGCCCTCTCAGTCTCTCCACTTTCCCCTCCCCACCCCCTTTCACCAACACTAGGATCTTACAGAGTTGAAAATCAGAACAAAGCGGTGAGAGCAGACAAACAGAACATAAGACCTGACATGTCTGTGAAGAAGAATGACAGGTAAAGTGGTCGCCTGTGTTATTTGGAGGAAGGTTCATTATAGGATGGTAATTAAAATTATCCCTCACATTGGTAAGTGAGAAGAAGCAGAGCATACTATTTCTCTGAATTATTTCCTAGTCTCCTAAGACTGATCCCTCCCTCCAGTGCCCTCCTGACAATTTGTGCAATGTTCCCAGATTCTCTCCTCATCAATTTTCTTCTTGGTTTTTGAAAGAGAGAAGCCCAAGTCATTTTCCAGACCTAGTTCTTTGTGCTTACTATCGCAGATTGCCTTAAAAGGTATGTGCCATGAGACCGTGCGTATTAAAGATGAGAGAGGCTCACCATGGAGCCTATGCGTCACATGAAGGATTTATAAAATAAAAGGCTATTTATAGATTACAATCTAAACTCTCATCACATTCTTTTCCTTCCCAGAAAATCCCACTTGGATTTCTCTCCATTTCCCTTTCCTTGCTAATTGAATCTTCCTTTTTTAATGTCTCTTTCCATTGTCTTATCTTTGTTTTCTTTGAAGAGAAAGTTAGGCTTTTATTTTCATTTTATCTTTTTTTCGTCCTGTTTTCTCTTGAATAGATGGTTTGTTGTTTTGTATCTCACCACTAAGTTCAGAAATTCTCCACATTATTTATTTAATGAACTAATTACAATTCTCCTGACTTTAATTTGGTCAATTACAATTTGTGTTTGGTTACCTTGAGTTCCTAGACTGACACAAATTGTGTCACTTCTACAGGCTACAAATGCCATTGAAAATAAAAATTTGGTGTCGTTCCAATCAATCAGCTCTCCCTTCTCCTTTTTAATTATTTATTTTATTTTTAAGTCTCAAACTTCTGTCACTATGAAGAGGGTTGTTCATTATTCTAAAAACTGCTAAGAACAGGATTGCTACCCAAGCAGAAGAGAATCTGTTTTAAGTGGTGAGACATTTGGGTTGATTGTGGAAGAAAAAGGTGTCTCATGCCTTTCCTTCACTGGTAGAAATGCTTTATTTTAGAATTCTCAGACCTGGTCCTTTTTCACATTATTCCCAAAATAGAATGTAGTGACATTTATAAAAGGAGGAATGAGTTCTACTTTGTTTCCTTATAACTCAAATGTTTTAAAACTTAAACACTTCATTAAAAAAGATTAAAAGTATATACCTGTTAACACTAATATACTTAATTTAGTGGATTCAAGTTTGTAGAATGTTAAAACCATAAGATTAAGTATTGAAGGAGTCATTCTAAATATTTATTTAGCCCCACTACCTGTATTAATGTAATTGGTGCTTCTCTGAGATACAAAGAAAGCAGAATCAAATTCAATTCAACAAATATTTATTAAATTTCTAATATGTCCAAGACACTGTGCTAAGTATTGCATGGAATACAAATAGACAATATGTAGTCCAGCAAAGACCTGAGTTTGGTTCCACTTATTTCAGATAAGATTTATTGAGCAGCTAGGTGCTGTGCTAAGTTTTGAAAGATTTAACACATTTTCTGTATGCAAAGGAACTTACAGTCTGGTAAGTTGAGGTTAATGAATCTTTAAAATTACATGCAAAATTGTGTGTGTAGGTGGTGTGTGTGTGTGTGTGTGTGTATTCATATGTTTTTTTCTGAAAAGAGGTGTATATTCTAGATTCTCAAATAGTTCAATGGCCCCAAAACATTAAAACTCATGTGCAAATGCAGAGTAAACTCAGAGCTGTAAAAGAAATTCAAACAAAGAACCCTTTTTGTCCCAGGTCCTTCAATTGCCTACATGGTGCTTAGGACTGGGCTACATGCTGGGCTGGCCATTTACGAAGAATTTTACAAGGCAAAGGAACACAAGCCTCAGGATTAGAAAGCAAGTTTAAAAGTTAGTGCTAAGGAGTGGAATATTAAATGTTACAAGAGATAAGAGAATAGTCAGTAAATCCTGAAATAGGAGAAGCAGACTCCCGGAGGAAAGATAATTCTGAGTGGAGCCTTGAAGGATGTGTAAGGTTTGAATGATTAGAACCAGAAGTCCATGCCTCTGTCTAGGTATTGAGAGACATGTAAACAAAGCTACAGAGGAAGTGAGCAAGAAATGGACAGGGATGGAAGCTCCTCTGGATGCTTCCCGAACTAAGGGGATTCTAGACCCAAAATCTGTGCAACTCAACTGTTCTTCAACCCAGTTCCTGAAGTTGCCATACCTGTTAAATTATTGCTGGCTAGACTAGAAAGGGAGATTGTGTGTGTGTGTCTAAACATATGTGCATACACACACACACACACATACATTCATATTAGCTTCTCATACATATGTATGTGCTAATATATGTATGTTAGCATCTCTCACACAGCCCTTTTGATTATCTTTTGATCACTGTTCATTAACTAATGTATTCACTAAGAGCCTACCTTTTGCCAAGCTTTGAGTAAGAACTGAAGATGAAAGGTAGTTTCCATCATTCTTGTTCCTTAGGAGAGCATTACAAAGACAGCAGCATGCAGAAAGGCAAGGAGGTGGGTAACCTGTGGCCCTCCCTGGAAATATAATAGCAAGTGTTTAATTTGAATGGCTGTTGAAAGAGAGGCCCAAAGAGGAGTGAATTTGATGAAGTAAGACCTCATGGAAAACAACGTGCATCATTTTCAGACTTTGGTTTCGGATACCAGAGAAGCTATGAAAGGTTTTCAGCAGAGGGGTAATGTCAGTTGATGCAGATTTTAGAAAGTTGGTCTGGCAGCAATGTGAACAGTTGGGTAGAGGAAGTAAAACTAAAGATCAGGATAAATATGCAGAGTGGTACAATAGACTAAGGGATAGAAGATGTCATACAGAGTTAAAACTATTTAGGGTTGGTAATTTATCAGATGTGAGAAATGAAGGAAAGGGAGGTATCTAGGATAATTAATTACCAGGTGTAAGGTGTGGGTGACTTAGTAGATGGCAATTCTGCTAACCAAGGTAGAAAATACAAAACGGGGAGAAACTCAAATTATTATAAACTTGCTTGGGAGAGTTTAAATATGAGGAATCTGCAGAAGTAAAGCTCTTGAATAGTCTGCTTTGTAAAAAAAATGAAGCTTGGAAAGGATTCCTAGATCAGGGTCAGCAAATGAGGTCCAGCAGGCCCCATCTGGCCCGTTGCCTGTTTGTGTACGACCTGTGAACTTTAGAAGAGTTTTATCATATTTAAAGCGTTGAAAAAAAAAAGGAGAAGAATATGTTGCATTCGTTTCCTAGGGATGGTATAGTAAAATACCACCAACTGAGTGTCTTAAATCACAGAAATTTACTTTCTCACAGTTCTAGAGGCTGGAGGTTCAAGGTGTTGGTAGGACTGCTTTCTTCTGAGGCCTCTGTCCTGGGCTTGTTGGTAGCCATTTGTGCCCTCTGTATTCATAAGATTTTCCTTCTGTAGTCATCTGTGTCCTAACCTTCTCTTCTTATAAAGGATGCCAGTTATACTGGATTAGGGTCCACCATAATAATCTCATTTTGATTTAATTATCTCATTAAAGACTGTTTCCAAACACCGTCACATTCTAAGGTTAGGATTACAACATATGAATTTTGAGGGGACGTGATTCAGCCCATAGCATACATCACCACATGTGAAAGTTGCACGAAATTCAAATTTCAGTGTCCATAAAAACACTTTTATTGGAACACATCCATGTTCATTCTTTTCTGTATTGTCTGTGGTTGCTTTCACACCACAATAGCAAGGGTGAGTAGTTGTGACTGAAACAGTATGGCCTGTTAAAGCTAAATAATCTACTCTCTGGCCCTTTACAGAAAAACTTTGCTGTCTTCTAGATAGAAGATGAGTTGGTAGTTACCAGTTTAGAGCTGGTAGTAGAAGTGATGAGATTATTATGGAGGAGTGAGTTGTGTGAAAGAAAAAAAGGGCAAGGCTTGCACTGTTAAGACACAAACAGGCCAGAGAAGGAAGGGGAAAGATGCTGCCAAAGTGATAGAGACAGAATGAGCAGGGCTGTCAAAGGAAAACGAGATTGAGCTGTGTATACTGTATTTCACAAAAGAGGGCTCAATGACTGAGAACAGTGACAAGAAAAACAGGGTTCTGATGTGGAAGCTAACATTTCACAATGATTATAGAGGTAATATAATAAGCATTTTAAAAGGCTTTTAGATTTGCTAATGATCTGTTTGTTTTGGAAATCATATATATATGTAATACACACACACACACACACACACACACACACACACACACACACCCCTGTAGTTTTACTATTTACATGACTTGCAGAACGTTCCTCAAGAAAAAAAAAAAAATCAGTGTCTGTACTATAAGTATTTATATTCTGAAAACCCTTCTCGTGAAATTTTCTCTAGGATAATATTTTAACCAGTGAGTAAAGTGAGATAAAAAGAACAATTTCAAATACATTCTAAAGCCAGTTATTGGGTACACATTTTAAGGAGTGAGATTTGCAAGTATTTCTGCCTATATATATCAAATTTACCAGAAAATACTAAATTTCTATTTCACTTTGTGCTGAGGAAATCACTGTACTTTGTAATTTATTCCTTTAATGTTACTCTCAAATTCTTAACTATTTCTTTTTAAAGTAAACCACTTTCATATAAAGAGTGGATTCTACTAAACCTCCATATTTTGTATTGTTTCATATTTTGTGCCTTGAGTTTTCTTCAAGAGACATGGCACTGAGAACTTTATCACTAATAAAAAGACACTTGAATAGAAAAGCGAGCCATAATCATGAACCAAAAGTTTCAAAATCATGTTTACATCAAAACAGATGCACCCTTTCTATGCATTATCAGTGCAGAAGAGCTATATATGGATATAGGCATTGCTTACCATCAATAAAATATTAATTCAAACATTTAAATTCAGAGTATAAGAGCATAAGCACATGGCAGAGCACTGAAGAGGGAACTGTCCTAAAATTTAATACAATAAAGACAAATACAGGATGAAAACACAGGATAATCATTGTTTCAGTGCAATTATATTACTATTAAAATTCTTTGGCCAGGCTTGGTGGCTCACGCCTGTAATCCCAACCCTTTGGGAGGCTGAGGTGGGTGGATCACTTGAGGTCACAAGTTCAAGACCAGCATGGCCACTACGGTGAAACCCTGTCTCTACTAAAAATATACAAATGAGCCTGATGTAGTGGCACATGCCTGTAATCCCAGCTACTTAGGAGGCTGAGGCAGGAGAATTGCTTGAACCCAGGAGGCAGACATTGCAGTTAGCCAAGATTACGCCACTGCACTCCAGTCTGGGTGATAGAGTAAGACCCATCTTAAAAAAAAAAACAAAACAAAACAAACAAACAAAAAAAACTAACTTTATGTGACCTATCTTTACTCTTCTTTTGAAAATTACTTATTCCTCTATCATCATCATCATCATTATCATTATTGGTTATTATCTTTAAATCTGCATTTTTCCAATAAGTTTTCAACCCTGTCTACATTTCTTGCTACATTATATATTTTCTAGCTACAGTTATTTATTTTCTAGCATTTTGCTTCTTAGCTAAGAAAAAAAAATATTGTTGAAAAAATCGAAACTATTTTTGAGTACATGTCAATTGGAAGTAAGTGCTTACTTTAATGCACATTCTTATATTTATATTCGTCTGGACTTCTAATTACTTTATCATTTCAGGAGCAATGGAATAGAGTGGTCTGCACACGAGAAAAATATTTCCATTTGAAAGACCCAACACTCTATTTAGAAATGGTGCCTGCATATCAAAGTGCTGAAAATAGATTTCTTAATTGGGTGATTTTAATAAATAAATGCAAATGATAATGTGCTTAGTGCTCGTAACTAACACAAGAGCATAATCGTAATTGCCAAGATAAATAGTTCTTCAGCCACATTCTTGTTGTACTTAAATGACTGTCTCCTTCTTAGGAAAACACTTTATTTCAAAGGAAAAAGTCTGGATTTCTTGAATGCTTTTATATCCAGACAAATTTCCTATTGAATGTTGTGAACTAACTCTACCTTGAAGAGCAGCTTTAGTATAAAGTCCCTTAAAATGTGTTCTCTATGAAGACTATTTCCTAGAAAATGAGATCATCATCACTTTGGTCCCAGACAGTTTTGTTAAATGGATACTACATTGATACAACTTCTAGTTGCATTTTACGTTCAGGAAAAAATATTCCTGGCTGATAGAGAAATTGAAAAAGAAAAGAATGTGTGGTTAAAATATTCTTAAAGCTGTCCTGACTCATTGTTTTGTTTTGTTTTGTTTTAATGGAATTCTATGCTTTGTAATTCTTAAGAGTATGAGTATGGATGTTTAATTCAGCATACACTAAAATTCTCAAAAGACAAGCAAACATTTTATGAGAATGTGGTGATTGTTCATACGACCAAAGTTTATATGCTGGGTACTCAGCTCCAGAAGCACTGATAGAGTGGGCAAGGCTGAACTCTAACGTCACTGTGAGGCCTGCTAGTTGCTATCATTTTATATTCCTAAATCATTAGTAGAGGAGGGAATTTACGCCTAACTTTTCTTTAATTAAAGTGCATTTGGGAAACAGCTGCACAGGCTTCAGCCTATTTTCCAATTAATCAAGGGTTAACTTCAGGAATACTGGAGAATGAGTGAATAGTTTTACTTTTTGGCTGTATCTTTGTCAATTGCCAAAGTTTTACACAAGTCAAATTACCCATTTCCACGTATATCATTTGTTTCTTTATTTTTCTTTATTTTTTTTGGTATAAACCATGAACAATCTAGTATTTGACCCAACTTTGTAAGGTACATAGTTTCGGTTTATTTGTTTGTGTGCCTGTTCTCCAATTGTACTTAATCCCTCAACACTCTTCACGCACATACTACACTTAGACTGTTGGATAGCCAAGCAGAAAAAAATCTTTCCAGTCTAAGAAGGTTGTTTCCTAAGTTAGGCAATATTTTAGCTTTCCTAAAGATGTTTTCTTTCATCACTTTTTGATGAAAATACCATATGTCCCCATGGCTCGCATAATAGAAAATGTAATCATATACATCTGGGCAGGGTGAAGAATGCCAAGGCTGACCCAGGAGCCAAATTACCTTACCTTAATCTTCCACACTTAGTTCAGGAAAAAATGTTAAAACTTAAAATAATAGGTCTAGAAGCACTAAAATGGCTTTATTTCATTTGGAACAGTAATGTTAAAACATTTTAGAATGCTCATAACGCCACCAATTAAGCTGCTAAAATTTGGAAGGTTTTTGCTTCAATATAACACTTCCTCCCCCTGATTCAATTTTCATTTGAGCAGTCAAGAATAATATACATAGTACCTGTGTGAATTACAAGCCTCGCCAATTTTGTTTTTCCTTTCTTCATTTACAGCCTCCACTCTTTTTATCTTCTCCAGTCCACACTTTGGCCTATTCCCTAAGTCCTTCTTTGTTGCTGATTATCTTTTCAAATTAAAATAATTACATATTAATTGGAGCTCCTAAAAGCCTGTATGCATTGTCACAAAATAGTAAAATAAAGGACCTGAGAGGCTGTGAAAACAAGCTATTTCTCCTCCTAAGTAAACTTTGGTTATTATATTCATGTATTAAAATCCAGTTTCTGTCAATATTGGTTATTGGATCACAGGAGAATGGCTAGATTCATTTGGAGGATGTGTTTGGGATGATACATACAAAATTTGTTTTGGTGTACCCTGACTGATGGTGGTGATAAATTATCTAGAAGGGTAGGCAGTCATCCACAAGTGGCAGATTTGAGGCTGCTATGGAAAGGGAAAAGAACAATGATTTCAAATATGAGCCCCAAAGGGCAGGGGTTGATTTGCAATTAGGCAGTTTCACTTGTAGACATTCCCATAGGTGAGCAGTAGCAAGGACTTCCGTTTAATGATTTTTTTTATTCTTCTAAGCAATTCTGGAATGTCTAGCTTGTACAGAACAATGCCGTATTATTTTTAAAAATAGTATATATAATATATATATATATTTTATATATATATATATATATATATATATATATATATATAATCTGTTTCCGAAATGGTATAAATGGATAGTTTTATAATATTTACATTTTGATCAAAATACCTCTGGGGAAGAACAAAGACAAATTTCAGGAGAAGAAACCAAGTTATGAAGAGGTCAAGGTGATTCAACATACTGCTTTTTGTTTTATTTTCTTTTGTTATCTATCAAGTGTCAAGTACTATACTGTTGTGTTATGTTGTTTCTGCACTGCCATAAATAAATACTTGAGACTGGGTAATTATAAAGAAAAGAGGTTAAACTGGTTCACAGTTCTAGAGGCTATAAAGGAAGCATGGCGCCAGTATCTGGTCAGCTTATGGGGAGGCCTCAGGGAGCTTTTACTAATGATGGAAGGTGAAGTGGGAGTAGGGACATCACATGTCCCTTAAACAGTCAGATCTCATGAGAACTCACTCACTATCATGACGACAGCACCAAGCCATAAGGGATCTGCCCCCATGACTCGAACACCTCCTGTGAGGCCCCATCTCCAACATTAGGGATGACATTTCAATATGAGATTCGGATAGAGACAAATTTCCAACTATATCAATAGTGTATAGTGGTAGACAGTGCACCATGCTGACACTGAGCAAAGCTGGCTTGTCTTTCCTGGTTATACAGAAAAGCTTCACTAAGGCATCTGCCTCCATATATGAAATCCTACAATTTTCACTTTGAAGGTGTTTTGCAAAGCAATAATTTATGCCACTAGAGGTCTAGGAAAATTTTTTCAAGACTAACCAAAATAAAAACTTTGAATATAGAACTATGTGAATTAACAAATATTTACCATCTTGTCTTTCTTCTTCCCATTTCTCATCCCCTCTCCCTTTCAATATTCTCCAGCATTGTCCAGAATTCTTTTCCCTCATTTCCCTTGCCCTTGGTCTTGACCTCCCAAACTAATGGAAAAAGCAGGACTATCTAGGGAGGAAATGGGAGTATGGGCGACAATGGCATTTGGGAGTAGCGAGGCTACCTGAAAAGGCAGCTTTAGAATAGAGCATGAAAGGCCCTTGGTGCCATGGGGAGTATGAACTTACTCTGTAGGTGTTTTATTGAAGGACTATAAGCAGGACATTGACAAGATCAGATCTATATTTCTGAAATATGATTACAACAGCATAGAGATGAACTGAAGAATAATTTAAATAATCCAGAAGAGAAGTAATGATAATTTGAAGGGCTGTAACATAAAGATCCCATTATCACTTTTTGGCATAAGAGGCTGTATTAGTTTGCTAGGGTGGCAATAACAAATACCACAAACAGAGTGACTTCAACAATAGAAACATATTGTTTCACAATCCTGGAAATTAGAGATCTGAAATCAAGGTGTTGGTAAGTTTCATTTCTACTGAGGGCTGTCAGGGAAAGATGTGATCCAGGCCTCTCTCTTTGACTTGTAGTTCACCAGCTTTATGTTTACATGGTATTTTCCCTGTATATGTGTCTGTCTCAAAATTTCCCATTTTTAAAGGTACAAGTCTTTTTAGATAAGGACCCAATCTACTGACCTCATTTTAACTTATCTCTGTAAAAATGCTATCTCAGCCTGGCACGGTGGCTCACACCTGTAATCCCAGCACTCTGGGAGGTCAAGTTGGGAGGATCGCCTGAGTCCAGTAGTTCAAGACCAGCCTGGACAACGTGGCAAAACCCTGTCTCTACAAAAAAATATAAAAATTAGCTGGGTGTGGTGGTGTGTGCCTATAATCCCAGCTATTCAGAAGGCTGAGGTAGAAGGACTGTTTGAGCCTGGGAAGTGTAGGTTGCAGTGAGCCGAGATTGCCCCACTGCATTTCAGCCTGGGTGACAGTATGAGACTCTGTCTGAAAAAAAATTAAAAAAAAAAACAACCCTATATCTAAATAAGACAATATTTTGAGGTACTGGGGCTTAAGAGTTTGAGGTACTGGGGCTTAAGAGTTCAACATATGAATTTAGTAGAGAAAGCACAATTCCACCCATAAGAACGACCAATAGCCAAGGATTAAATAACTTGTTTAAAACACACACTTACCTGGATTGTAATCTAGGTCTGTTGACTCACACTCCAGGAATATGTCTACTCTACTAAAGGGAATGCCAGAAAGCACTCTATTGCCATCCAGCATTGTGGCTTTAAAAAGGTAGCTTCTAAAGTGCTGCTACTGCCCATAGGAATCACTTATTAGCAAAGGGGTTGGCTAATGTCTTGAGAAATTTTTAAATTAGAGTACCGTTTTTAGAAACTAAATTGATTTTTAATAGAAATTAGAAAGCAGAGCTATTCCTCTTAGAGCAAACATCATGAGGTAATTCAGAGTACTATGCCCAAGCCCTCCCTCACACAGCATTACTCTGTATTATCCAGGGGATGCTTTCAAGCAAAACCAAGGAACATAGTTTATAAAGAAAAAGTTAGATAGGACAGTTTATTTTTATTGCTTAAAACATCATTTTCTCATGTGAAGACAAGAGGCACATATCTGTCTGCTTTCATAATAATGCTGTAAAACCAATAACATAGTATCCAAAACAAACCAAGACATGGACTAAGTGGAGATAATAAGGAGCCTAAACTTAGGAATATATCTCAAATTTACTTTCCCTCATGTCATATGTCAGCTCACATGATACTTAACATAAGATTTATATGGGCGGTGCTCAGATGCTATTTACCATTAAGTAGATAGATACAATCACAAAAACCTCAACTTATTTATTATATTAAATTATTGCATTATCGTATGGAAATTTATTTCCATATGAGACTACACAACTTGAAGAGGTAGAACAGTTTTACTAGTTTGTCAGAATTGTTATGTCAAGGCAAGGAAATTTATTTTTTTCAGTGAAATAAAGTGAATAATAACATTTCTTAATAAGTATGAAGCTAGCTACATGGAAATGTTCCTCAAAGAACTTGGATGTAAATGAGTTTGTGACGGATAAGTAAATTGTAAAAGCAAAACGTAATGGATCAGAGAAGATATGTTCAGTCAATGGAAAGAGATAGGGTGGCTTATAGACCATACAGTGTATAATCCAACTATACACAAATATGCTTACACACACATCCCTTCAAAAGGACTATGACCATCAGGAAGGCAATTGGTCAGCATGGACATAAAAAGAGAGTCATAGAGGTGCCTATTAGCAGCCCATTCAAACACTTCTTAGTGTGAGGACTCGGCTTTCAGCTGTCAGCTGTTTCTAATCCGTACAGCAAGGCTATCCCTTGAATGGAGGTGGATGGAGATGATGATAGCTGATGGACTTTACTAATTTCCACTCCCACTGGCAAGCCTCTTTATGAGAAGGGTGTGTGAAGCCACCTTTGAATGAGGCCATTGCATATTTAACTTATTTAACTCTTTCTGTTCATATTCTGTTCTCAAACAGCATTTTCCTGATTATGATTTAGTTTCCCAAGTAGCTTGACAATGGAGACAGAATATGCTAATCAAGAAAATTAACTATTCAAGTCCATATGATCGCCCCCGTTCTAATCGCAAATTAATACACTGACATTTTGGTATATGTCCCTCAGACTTTTATACATAGCAGTTACATATAAGGAATTTTCTTAAGGCTATTTTAAGGGTAACAAAGGCAATTGGCAACTGAATCTGGACTTTATCTCATTCTGTCCAGCTCCGGGAGGCCTTACCTTAGATGATACCATGATCAACTTCTTCTCTTTTTCCACTTATTTCTACATTGAATAGTAAGAAAATGCTCTTAAAACCAGTATATTTCTGTGAAGTTTTTCTTTTTCTTTTCTTGCTCTGTCACCCAGGGGTCTTGCTTTGTCACCCAGGCTGGAGTGCAGTGGTGCGAGCATGGCTCAGTATAACTTTGACTTCCTGAGCTCAAATGATCCTTCTGCCTCAACCTCTCAAATATCTTGGACTACAGGCACATGACACCATGCCTAGTTGATTTTTTAAAAAATTATTTGTCAAGATGGCAATCTCCCTTTGTTGCCTAGGCTGGTATTGAACTCCTGGGCTCAAGCTATCTTCCCACCTCAGCCTCCTGAGTGACTGGGACTACAGGTGCACACCACCATGCCCAGCTAATTTTTGTATTTTCAGTAGAGACAGGGTTTCACCATGTTGACCAGGATGGTCTCAATCTTTTGACTCGTGATCCACCTGCCTTGGCCTCCCAAAATGCTGGGATTACAGATGTGAGCCATTGTGCCCAGTCTTTTCCTCTATTCCTAAGCAAGAGAAACATATCTAGTTGGCCTTAAGTCAGCCATATGCATCATATGAGTAAAAAATTATTCTCTTTAAAACATACACACACACGCACACACACACACAAGTTGTTACTTTTACAGACTTAAAGATTTCATCCAATTAGCACTGATTCA
The DNA here is from genome assembly GCF_037993035.2 of Macaca fascicularis. NCBI lineage: Eukaryota > Metazoa > Chordata > Mammalia > Primates > Cercopithecidae > Macaca > Macaca fascicularis. The sequence goes on from NC_088377.1 coordinate 155,276,294, forward strand.
GTTTCACTGTAGAACAAATATTATACCGTCTAAGAAATACAATTTGCATTCCATTATAAGTTCATATCCTTAAAATGCTTCAAATGAAAGTGTCTTTAAGTGTTAAGTAATTTAGCTTCCTGAAGGCTTGCTATTTATCATTAATGCTTCATCAAGAAAGGACTTTTTTTTTATAACCTAGTTTTAGAATTCCATCAATAAGTACAAAGCTTCACAATAGGTCCTTGAACCTCCATTCTCAATAATAAGTAACATTTATCTCTTTGTTTTATATATATTATATGGAATTAGAGTCCCCTGTAGAGACATTAGATTAGAAATTATAAAACCAATGTGGCATGCAGTCATTGTCCTGATATTTTCAAACCAACAACAAAGAATGGAAAAAGGGGCAGCTGGGCCCTGACCTACCATGTGGGACTATATTATGCAGCAGGGTATCTCTATAAGAGTCACTAACTAGACTGCCTGTGTAAAGTTAGATAAGGGGTAAGCTTAACGTTGAGAAAATCTATAAATAATTATGCAGTTCACCAAGCAAAGTAACACTGCACCCTGTGGGGTCTGAATCAGATGACTCAGTATGTGAAGGAAAATATTTGTATTTAACTGGAATTTAATTTAGTTTCACATCCTCGCTATAGGTTAATCTTCCCTAAAAGTAGGTCACTAAATTGGCAGTGTTTTGAAGTGTTAATTTCTTTTGCCATGTCTGTCATCCCTGTGGACAAACTTTTGTAGTTTATAATGTAAATCCACACTGATCCAGACTAATTTGAGGGGTTAATTCCATGGTGATCAATGAAATGGATAAAATGAAGACCACTGTTTAACTACTAACAAGAGGATTTTAAGTAAATTTCCTTCAAAACCTAATTTAATGAGAAGGGATTCATTTGTAATTAGCTCCATCATTTAAAAATATGTGCTAATAACTATCGCTAAATAAACATTACGCGAAGTTAAATATACATGCTCACTTCTCAATTTGTTTCATCAGAATTTTGTTTTTTCTTTATATATATTGTCCAGACAATCTCCAGATCAACTCAGATCCAATTTTCATCACTCATAACTCACAAATGGCTTTGTAATACACAGTGGATGATAGGCATTTTATTGTATCTCATTACGAGCAGACATCATAATGCAGAATCAACCAGAGCTTCCTGAAGGCTTGAAAGGAACATCAATTTATGCATTCTTCAGAAGAGAACTCTTCACTGTTACTTTTATTGTCACCTCATTAATTTCCCCTATTTTTCCTAGCAGCATCTAAGTATTTAGCCAGGTAACAATATAAGAAGTTCTGATGTTTAGTGGAGATGTTTCTAATCTCACTGGCAAATGTACTCTGAAACACTTGAGCTCGTAAATTAACTTGATTAACTCATGCTTTATAAGAGCCAATAAATATCTCAGTTCATTTTGGCAATCTAAGGAGTTTTTTTAATAAACTGGAAAAGGTTAAGAGATGCAGTTCAGGTTACTGGAACAATAATTGACATGCCCTAACTTTACCCAAGGAAAACCTTTTCTTCCTTAAAATCTTAAGACAAGTACATGATTCATTCTGTATCATTAGCCTGTGAATCTATGGCACAAAACAAGCTTGGAGGTGGAGAGAAATAGTGTTTATTGAACAACTATTATGTAGTCAGCGACCGATAGGAACTTTACCCTGGTAGTCTCATTTTGTACTAACAAAGATCCTTCAAGATAGTAGTGTTAACTTACCAACTTCATTCAACAAAGACACCAAAAGTCAGAGAGAGAGAAATCTACTTGACTCCAGTGAGAAGAGAAATTGAAGCCATGCCCTTTACACTGTGCAGCCTCCAACTTAATGGGCATTAACCATTCATGGTTGGAATTCTTCAAAATCTGTTTTTAGGAGTTAATGTGCCCTTTGGTTCCTGGACCAAAGAGGGAGAGAGGTTGTGTTGAGATACAGGATGTGTTGAGATAATAACTGACCCTTCATCTACCTTTCAAGGTAAGTTCTAGTAGGTTCTGTTTTGAATGACTGTAATTTGATGTATGATTATCATGGGCATCAAGGAAAAATTAAAATATTTAAATAAAAATTTGAAGCTCAGGTTCTTTTGTATTCTCTTCATCATAAACAGTATGGTTACAGGTGTGCCTGTGCTATATGTAGTGTGTGTGTGCCTGTGCGTGCATCAATCTAGGGAAAACTCTAAAAAAATTGTGCCTGTATAATTAATAAACACACTTAAGACCAGTTAGGCAGAAGAATTTCATAACTGCAGATCTACCACTTAATTAGCTTGGATCCAACAGAAAGCCAAATCAGTAGTCATAGAATTAACACCACAGAGTTAACTTGCTTAATCCTGATCAAAGAATAGTCTAACTTACATATCAAGTAACTGAGTGTTTTAATTACATTTTTAAAAGGTGTTTTATGTTACCAAATTCCTCTTTCTTTTTAATACATTGGCATTTAGGTACAATTTAAATGTATGGTCTAACAAAATGCACCTCTGAATTGATAAGATTAGTCCACGGAGAAGTGCTATGAACATCTATGTTGCTCACAATCATATGTAACCCAGTGGTTGACTGCTTGGGTGTACCCAAACCTCAGGCCTCCAGCACTCTGAAATACTCTTTTGCTGAAATCCTCAAATAAAAGTGGTTTTAGTCCGCTTACAAGAGAGGAAACTTTGGTGTCCCTATAAATATGGGAATTCTCTCTGGGCTTAAATGTTTCACCTTAAATTTCAGCTTTCCTGAGTTGTCCATTTCTGCTCCATGTCTCACTTCTTGCCATTCCTATTTTATATTATATTTTATATACATATATATGTAATATATATATATCCATGCCATATTTTATATACATATATATGTAATATATATATATATCCATGCCATTCCTATTTTATATTATATTTTATATACATATATATGTAATATATATATATATATCCATGCCATTCCTATTTTATATTGTATTATTCCATCAGTGAAATCACTTAATAAAATTCTACCAGAAAAAGGTGGTAAAATTTATGTATAATTTACATATGATGATGGTATTGTGGTTTTGGTTTTTCCTTAAGCTTGTATTTTAAAGAGAGATACAAATATCTATGGATAAAATGGTATGATGTTGGCATTCACTTCAAAATAGAAGAAGGCAGATAGGCAGCAGGAGATGAGCCGTCACTTATAAAATATGAGGCGTCACTTATAAAATAAAATCGACTATGGGTTAATTGTTTAAGTCTGACGCTAACTTAATTATATGAATCTTGCATTTGTATATTATTGAAATTTTCCAGGATAGAATGTTTTTGAGTGTTGAAACAATATACATTAGAAATATAGTTCCCTGACTGTATAGTGTACATCAAAATATTTTTTAATCGCAATTTTAAAAAGGTGATGTCTGTACCAAACTCTGAAAGTCTGATAACAAAGACCAGGTTTATTTTTTTTTTCACAACTGCATAATAAATGATATCTAGCTGAAGATGAGCTACCCTTGTTCCTCCATGTCCCCTACCCTTCTCCCTCACAGAAACACCTCCCTAAGCCTCTCTTCTTCTTCTATTCACTTACACTCTTCACTTATTCTTCCTTACTCTGTGTTTACTCTGGGCTCCACCAACTCCTCTCTCAACAGCCAACCTGCAAAACTATTTTTTAATGTACAATAATTAAACTTCATTTCATTTTCTCTCTTGCTAATTGACAGACAGCCTGAGAACCATCTTTCCCTGTACAAGGTAACCTTGAAATTCCACTTAAGGAGTTCATTTTTAGGAAATCTCTCCTCAAGTGTAAATCAACCTTACTGTGTTATATGCTCATTGCTTTATCTATTAAATAGTTGTATATTATCAAACATCTTAGCCTTTTCATATGTTCCTTAATTTATACTATTCTTATAGCAGAGAATCAATCTGTAAGGAATGAATAGTATTGTTTTTATTTAATTTTTTAAATGTATAGACTCATTTCATTTGCTAAGAAAAAGTATATAAAAAGATGCACATTTAAATATATAAAAGAACATACAAGGTATATATCATCAAAGAAACTACTGTTTTTAATTATTCCTGAATTGAGGAATAATCACATAGCAAGATAATATATTATAAAGTCCTCATCTCTTAATGTTTAAGTCAGAAAAAAATTACATTAAGTTGTTTTTTGACATTTTATTCCCCCAGTCTGCCTCCAAACCCTTGAGATCTCACAACTACACAAGTTTCAATCTACTAGAAAACTTTCATATCACTTTGCAGTTAACTTTCACTCTCTGTGGCAATGTTTTGTGCTGTGCAGAAATTTTCATAGCTGCCATACTAAAAGTCATTTCTTATCAATTCAACAAACAATTGTTGAGTTCTCCTATACATACATAAAATAACATACTGATATATATATAAGTTGTTGACAATACTGAGGTATCGTTTCTTTCCTCTGTATCCCTAAGGATCCCCGGCAGAGTCTCATCTTTTTCTACAGGTGCATGGCTATAAAATACAAATTCAGCTTCCCTGCAGCTTCTATAGATGAGATCAAGAAGATGCAGTTGATTCCTTCCATATTTACTTGGTGCACAAAACCATTGACTTTCTTCGAATCCACATATCTCAGAGAAGTATACCATTTACTTCTGGAGAGCTATTTACTTATTTTAGTCTTGGACAAGAGTTTTTATACTGCTTCTAGAAAAAGAGCGAAATATGTTCATTAAAAGGTCCCTAAACCCAAATGCATACTTATGCAATAAATTATTGCTTGGTTTAAATGCAGGAGCATGATATCCTTGAAAAGGCTAAATGTAGATAGGACTGTCAGTTTTAGAAGCTAGAAACAGCATCATAACTTTTGGAAATGGTCAACAATGAATTTGCCTCAATGATGTCATGTGTCCAATATATACTGTCACTTGGTGAGTCTTGGAACACTTTTTTGCTGCAGTGTAAGGAACTTCCTTTGTACCATATGCACCTTAGTGGATTAGTTTTTAAATTCTCTACTGTAATTGATTATTAAATGGGAAAATATGCCTAATTCCTTTTTCCTAGAAGCAAGTTCTTTTAAAGAAATAGCACATCATTTAGCTGGTTGGTTTGAAAAAAGACACAGGAACTATTTATTTGAGCCTTCCCAAATACAATAGGAACATTGTTTCCCATGGGTTTGCATTCTTCTCTAGTGCCTCTTACTCTGAAATTTCTAACTTAGTGCAAAAGCTCATGTCACATGTTTCAGTCCTGAGGGAAATTACTGTGACCTGTTTTTATTTTTTATTTTTATTTGTTGCTTTCTTTAGGGAGTTAATTTTTCTCCACTTTCCCCTTCCCCAAATTGTTGGCTATTTCTTACCAGCCTCACTCCTCTAAATCCTCATTCTGGCAGGAGCATGCCAGCTGTCTACTGAGGACGCATCTAATCTTGGCCCCTGTCATTTGGCCTTTTTAAAATGGCCCCAGTTAAAAGTGTTGTGTAATAAAAATAAATAGGTTTGCCTCCCTAAGTGATATGACTCATCCTCATTAAAGCCACTGCTGCCTTAAAGAACACTGATTTTACCTTTCTCTTCAGAGGAGAAAAGCTTACATGTGTACTTCCCAATGGAGTTAAGGACAGAGGGTTCTTGTATTTTAGTTAATCTAGAATTACGGATCACATAATATATACATGGATTAGGAAAGTGTGACCAAAGTGTATGGGGGTGGGTGGGATATCCACTATTTCATTCTATCATATTTGTTTTTAATATCAACAGTCTAAAACTCACAAATCTTTCAAGATTTTACATCTCAAGAATTTCTTCAGGTGTGCACTCTTGGTATTTACAATTCTGAACAGAGGATGTATTTTAGTTGTTTTTACTTCCCTGCAGACAGGTTCTCCTCCTGCCCTACCTGCAGCCCCCTCACAGCTGCTGCATCTTCATTAACAAAAAGTCCTAGGTGCTGGATACACTTCTGCATAGTTTTCTTTTCTTTCTGTCTTTTTTTTTTTGTATGTCCAGATTTCTGTAAATAGTGTACGTTATACTTGAGTTTTTAAAAATCATAAATTATTAAGCATTCACTTACAAATATTACATGTCTACCTCTATTAATTTATTCAGCACCTTATCAGAAAAATTTATTTTGTAAAGGAGTGACATCTGTATGAGTAGGTAAAGGTCCATAAGACATTTCCTCTTGTTCATTTTTTCTAAGTATTCCTATCACATGTTATACAGTTTATCCTAGTAAACTTTCAAATACATTATGCATATATTGTACACAGACAAGCAAAAAACAATGCCGAGTATTGATTAAAGTTGATACTACTAAGACAAAATATGGCACTTTTATTTGAAAAAGCAAGTTTTGTTTGTTATTTGTTTGTTTTTTTAACTTACCATAAGCAAAATCAACTTATTATTAGTTTTTTTTTCTTTTTTTTTTTTTCTGTTACTTCAGTTAATGCTCCCACTTTAAAATCATGAGTTCCTTAGCCAATGTTATATGGGCAAATAATTTGTCTAAGCAGCATACAGTAATCCTAGACTGTCATCTGCCAGTTCTTACGTGGCAGGGCTAAAAAGGGGAGCAAAGGCTGACTGGCAATTTGCACCAGTGGCAAAGTTCACACTCTTAGAAGGCAAAATCATAGGGTTTTTATTACGAACACAAGGGAGTAGATAAAGAAAGTAATAAAGAAAATTCTAAATTATAGCTTTATACATGAAAGGTCACACTTCTTTACTAGAAAGATTTCCTTGTGGGTCCATGATTCTTTCTGTCCATTTATTTGGCTCTTAGAAGCACTGTTCTTTTAAAATTGAAAGTCAAAACAAAATTCAAGGTGAGCTGTTACCACATTTTTGCATAATAATGAGTATCTCACCAGGAGAATTGGTTAGGGTTTTTAGCAGAGTTCCTCAAACTGGGTTGGCAAGATGTCTGGAAAATTTGGAAGGACACAGGGCATGCATTTTCAGGGTAAAAATGTCCACAATAGTGTTTCCAATTTGTATTTTTATTTTGATAATCTTTAAAAATATTACAAGTTCTAAAAGTTCTGTTTTGCAGTATACAATTTAAATAAAAATGTTTCCATAGATTTGGAGGTCTGTAAGGAGTTTATTCCCTCCTACTCTTTAAAAAAGAGGTCTATACATGACTCAAGTTTGATACATGCTTTAGTCAAAGAAATAAACAAAACGGTCCTACTACTTCACAGAGCAGCAGAACAAAGACACATGGTAGGAACTCTCAAAGAAAAATTGCACCAAATACAATCAAACAGGCAAGAAAGGCTTTATGCAAAAATACTGCAGTACAAGTCAGGGCTGCAAGAAAAGATACAAAGGTGAAACAAAGGCTGGAGACTCTTCTCTAATGTCCTCCAGTACTTTTTCACTAACTCACCCCAGTGTTTAAAAAGTCTCCAGCCTTTGTTTCTGGTGAAACAAAGAAGTGAGCTAGTGAAAAAGTACTGGAGGACATTAGAGAAGAGGCTGGTCAATGCAATCAGGCCATTCCTATTTGCTAATTGGCGATTGTCTAACTTAGGCTCCTATCCTCCCAGAAAGACTGGGAGAGAAGGGTGCTATTTTTCTTGATAATTAATGTTTCAAAGAGATGGTTCCCAGGTCCTTGAGAAATAGATTCTTGGGTTGTAAAACTGGCAAGAGCTGGGAGACTTACATCTCAAAGAGGCAGAGAAAGTGTTTACAATTGCAAGGTCTTAAAAGTAAACACTCTAAGAAAAGAGAGCTCAGGGCTGAATTAGTCCATTTTCACCCTTCTATAAAGAACTACTTGAGACTGGGTAATTTATACAGAAAAGAGGTTTACTTGACCCACAGTTCCACATGTCTGAGGAGGTTTCGGAAAATTTACAATCATGGCAGAAGGCTAAGGGGAAGCAAAGCATGTCTTACATGGCGGCAGAAGAGAGAGATGGGGAAAGTGCCCCACACATATTTAAACCATTAGCTGTCCTGAGAACTCACTCATTATCACAAGAACAGCATGGGGAAAACCACCCCCAAGGTCCAATCACCTCCCACCACGTCCCTCTTTCCACATGTGGGGATTACAATGGGTTTATAGCGAGAAATAAACCTATCTAAAATCTTACTAATGCTGAGGAGAAGTTGTTTTGGTCATCAACTTGCGGAGGAGTCGAAGAGAGAAAATGGCCACATCTCAGGGGAGAAGAACAAGCTATGAATTAACGAAAGAGAGTAAATACCAAGAGAGTTTGGTTCTATTGCCCAGGCTGGAGTGCAGGGGCACAATCTTGGCTCACTGCAACTGCTGCCTCCGGGGTTCAAGAGATTCTTCTGCCTCAGCCCCTCGAGTAGCTGGGGTTACTGGTGTCCGCCACAACGCCTAGCTAATGTTTGTATTTTTAGGAGAGACAGAGTTTCACCATGTTGGCCAGGCTGGTCTCAAACTCCTGACCTCATGATTCACCCGCCTTGGCCTTCCAAAGTGCTGGGATTACAGGCATGAGCCACCGGCCTTGGCCTGATCTATCTTTGCTAATGCGTTTAAAAACATTTGAATGAGTGAAGGAATGTATTAATTAATTAATTAAAGATTTCCTAGAAGCAGATCACATTGTTTTTGAGGATTTATTCAGAATGGTTCTTTGCTTTTCTCTTTCCTTTCAATGAACTATGAGTTAAATGAGACAATATTTGTGTTTTAGATGTTGTAACATACCTGGCATTATATTTGTTATTCTCTTTAGTTCATTGAATTTCTGTAAATCTTGTTTTGAGATAGTCTCAAGTATGAGTAATGACTGAGTTGGGAAATATATGTTTCCCACCAATATAACCCCATCAATATAACCCATGGATATACAAGGCAACCCTTTGTTTTAAATAATTAACTAGAAAATGTTAACGGATTAGCAACATGTTTACAAACTGTTTCTCAAGTTACAAAATGTTTCTCAGATCCCATGAAAAGTTCTGATACTAATAAATGATTTAAATTCTGAACACCTAGCCCAGTACCTTGCACAGTAAATACTATATAATGCATTTTATCATGGCAAATACTAATTGAGCCTACTCTTGTCCCACTAGATCCTAATATTGAGATGAATAAGACATAGTTTCTATTTATTAGCAGAATAAGACATAGTTTCTATCTATTATCTTTCTATTAACAGGATAGTACAGAGTAAAGGCAAATAAATAGAGATTGTCATTAATGCATCATGAAAAGGGCATAGAGGAACACATATCTCCCTGATTGTAATACCTGCATAGACTGTAGTTTATTGTGGTATTATTCATTCATTCATTAATCAAAAATATATTTATTGAACTTCTGCTATGTGTCAGACATTATTCTCGGTGCTAGGGATTTGGCAATGAACAAAACAGGCAAAACAGGCAAGATTTCCTAGAGTTTACATTTATTGTGAGTGAAACAGAAAATCAACAACTAAATATGTAACATACTGTTAGGAAATGGTAAGTGCAATGAAGAAATTAAAGCCTGGAAAAGGGAAAGAGAGTAGCAGCAAAGTCCTATTTTAGACATGGTGATTAGGGAAGGATTTTTAATGAGGCAAGTTTTCGGCAGGTATCAGAATGAAGTAAGGAAGGAAGTCATTCCAGTATATAAAAAAACAGCATTCCAAGCTGGGCAGCAGCAAGTGCAAAGGTCCTGGGGCAAAAGCACAAATTTGGCTCCTATCAAAATAGCAAGAACGCCAGCGTGACTACAGCAGAGAGGAGCACAAGAAGATTGGGAGGAAATGAACAAGGAAAGTTAGCCAATGGCCATATTATATAAAAATCTTATTAAAACCATGGTAATGTCTCTTGGTTTTATTGTGGCATGATGGGATGCCAATAGCCAGTTTTGACCAAGGAAGCAATATGATATGTTTTTACTAAATTTAGGTCTAGAATGAAGCTGGTGGGTTAGATAGGGAAAAGTATCTGGACATAGAGGAGCCTGAACTTTATCTGGAAAGACACATAATAATGAGGTGAATAGGTTCATCTGGGCTTCAGGGAGTAGGGAATAGGGTATGAAATTGTGGCAGGCAGACGAAGCCGTGTATGAAAAGTTCAGAGATAGGAATGATTGCAGTGCCATAGCAGGATGGTTTTACCCATAGGACAGTCCTGGAGGCAGAATGCCAAGGGTCCATAAGCTTTCAAAGGCTGGCTGACCTAAAACAAACCAAAAAAAAGCCTAGTTTTTTTGTTCTAAAATATAAAAGGGAGAATTTTAAAATCAAATGAATGAGTAACTAATTATATTAAAATCTAGTTAAAAATGGAATGTAGGCTCCACAAAAGTAGAAAAATGGAATGCAGGCTCCACAAAAGTAGAAATATTTTAGGTATTTTAGTACCTAAACTAGGGCCTTGCCTGTAGTAGCCACTTTTAAGTATTTACTGAATGAACGGATTTAATTTAATTCTATTAAAATTGTTATTATGTCAACCAATCCACTACAATCTCATTCAAATCTTATTTCTAAATTATTAATGTGGTATATGAGTTTACTGTAATATATCTGATAAAATGTAGCTCTCCAAAAATAATTGTGAGGGTATTTTAAAAGGGTCTGTGTCCTGGAAACCACCAAGTAAAATAGTGAAATAGTAAGAAATGAATTTGAGGTATCAGCAGAAGACAGGCTGTGGGTGGCTTTGCGATGCCCTAAAGAGAAACATCAGCTTTGCCCTGGAGGAAATATGGAGCTATTAACCAATATTAGGAATGGAAGTCAGAGTCACTTGTTAAAAGGGGCACTCTGGCCCAGTGCAGTGGCTCACGCCTGTAAACCCAGCACTTTGGGAGGCCGAGGCTGGCAGATTACATGAGGTCAGGAGTTCAAGACCAGCCTGGCCAACGTGGTGAGACCCCGTCTCTACTAAAAATACAAAAATTAGCCAGGCATGGTGGCATGCGCCTGTAATCCCAGCTACTAAGCAGGCTGAGGCAGGAGAATTGCTTGAACCCAGGAGGCGGAGGTTGCAGTGAGCCGAGATTGCGCCATTGCACTCCAACCTGGGCAACAAAAGTAAAACTCTGTCTCAAAGAAAAAAAAAAAAAAACACAGAATAACAAAGCCAAACCAAAAACATGGTGGGGGCACTCTGATTTTCACTTTGACAATAAATTTGATTGGGACAAGACTGTAATAATTGACTGTAGACAAGGTGAGAAGGCAGTTGTCACCATATGAGGGTAAAACAAAGACGAATTGATCTATGAGGTAATGCCCATAGGGATAATGAGAAGGGAAGTGATTTAAGTCTCTTGAGGAGATAATATTAATAGAAATTGATAGCTAATTGGTTGAAGTAGAGAGAGTAAAGCATTCCGAATGACTTTCAGGTTTGTAGCCATATCATTAGGTGGATGGTAGTGCCTTTCTCAAAAAGGAGAATAGAGAAAATGTTTATCAAATTAATTGATTGATTAATGAAATGAAGTTTCTAGCCCTTCTCCAAGATTTAGCAGCAATTAGGCCTTGGATAAATGACCTATATCTCACCTCCAGCATCTGTAAAACAAGGGCAATTATATCTATTCAGCCTGACACACAGGGCTGGTTTGAAAAACAGATGTAATAATGTATCTCCTAATTTTGAAAATATTTAACATTTTATATGTACCAAATATTACTTAAGTTATGAAGCATAATTTTAAAAATAAACCTTCTGGAACCTTCTGTAAATATTTTGAAAGAGTTATTACAAATGTTGTTTAGGCAGTATGCTTCTCTCCTTTCATGTTTCATTCTCATGAATTTTATGTTTGACATTCTCTTACATTAAAAACTAGTTTTATTTAAATATATATATCCCCTAACAAGATATGACAAAGCTTTTCTTGTTTTTGAGCTTTATTAAAGTTACATTATTTAGTCTTATCCATTTTATTTATTCAGTATTATGCTTTCATTAAGTCATAGAAGCATTGTGTACAAAAGCAAAAACAAGTAAATAAACAAAAAATAAAACTAGGAACAATCCAAATGTCTGTTTACAGGAGAATGACACCTAAATTGTGATATAGATATACTCTTCCACAGAAATATTATATAGCAGGAAAAATTACAACTGAATATAGCAATGAAGAATGTCAATTACCCACTTTGAAAAACTGCAAGAAGGTATGGAATGATAGCAAATAATACTCTCTAAATTCTATGTAGGCCAACATGGTGAAACCCCATCTATAAGAAAAATACAAAAATTAGCCAGGCGTAGTGGTGCACGCCTGTAGTCCCAGTTACTCAGGAGGCTGAGGCAGGAGAATCACTTGAACCCAGGATGTCGCAGTGAGCCAAGGTCGTGACACTGCACTCCAGTCTAGACAACTGAGACTCTGTCTTAATAAACAACAACAACAAAAAAAAAACCGTAAATAAACGCTTACTGAGGACAGTCTTTCTTACTAAAACAGAATACCACACTTGATGAGAGAGGGTCAAGGCAAACCAGAAAGCAGATTCTTTAGTGAGAAGGATTCTATTTGGTTTCCCTGGGAGTTCTTCCTTTCACTCAATGTTTGTTTACTTAGTAACTCTGTTACCACAGCCACTAGCTGTGAGGGACTCTGTTTTCCTTCTTAGAGAAGGGATGTCTAAAGAAATACTCTATACTTAGCAGGGTTTAGAAACTAGCTGACCTGTTATTTTGTTCCACTCAGGGATAAAGGCCAATTCCATTAAAATATCATGATATAACATTACCCAACTCAAATCATGGGGGGTTTATCATTTCATTTCAATATGGGAGGGGGCTGTATTTTGTTGAATTTTTTTTTTAAGCATTGTACTTTCGTACAGAATGCTTCTATGACTGTAATGAAAGCATAATACTGAATAAATAAAATGCATAAGACTAAATAATGTAACTTTAATAAAGCTCAAAAACAAGAAAAACTTACAACTACAAATTTTCACATTCCCGAAATAAGATCCAGAGCTGTAGAACTTTATTTATTTGTTTCTTTTTTTTATGGTAAGACCTATAATTAGAGCCTACTGTTGTAGTACTAATTAATCCTATGGAAGGAATTAAGTTTTTAAAAAGCATACATGTCTATGGCTAAGAATTATTCAATTTCATTGAAATCTTTTCCTTTCTGTATCCTCAGTGTTGAAGGAGTACAACATTGATTAATGCCAGCCCAAATCAACACAACTTCACATCAACCAATATTCATTATAAAAAGGGAAAGTTTATTTCCTGGAAAGACAAAGGAGGAAGCCTTGTTTATACTTTCATCTCAATATAAACAGTATGTTCCTCATTTAAGACATAACTTTCCAATTATTTTATCACATAATTACAATTATTATGCTTCATTTAAATAAATATTTTATTTTGCTAGTAACCACTAATACTTCTATAACTTACACTTCAATAGGTACACTTCTAAGAGCTTTGCAGTTAAACTTTGCAATCTGTGAAGTAGATACTCTCATTATGAGCATTTCGCAGATAAGAAAACTGAGGCCCAGAGAGATTAAGTAATGTGATAAAAGTCACACAGTTCATAAGTACAAGAGCTGACATTCAAAACCACAGAACCTGGCTTGAGTGTCAATGCTCTTAAACCTTAATCTATATGGTCTGTACTAACCTGCTATATAAAATGAAGTCACTTAAAATATCAGCCTAGATAGTTAAGCTAGCAGCTCAGCCCAAAGGAGCTATTAATATTTTAAGTTTGGTTAGTAATTTTGAAAATTACTACTCAGAATCTTTTGCCTTTATTAGAGAGATACATTTGGTATTTGCTTTTTTTCATTAGCACTGCTTATGAGACTATGACCACTTCCAACATGAGGACCATTCCTAACTATTTCTGTTTTCCGGAACCTGGTGTCTTGCCTATCACATAGTGAAAAAAAAAAAATCTCTGAAAAGATAAATAAGTATTGACTGATGGAACAAATTGGCAAATTAAAGGAAGTGTTGAGGTAAATGGATGTTTTAGATGAAAATTTTGTTCTCAAGAAATAATAAAATAGTTTTCTCTGAATTAAAGACATGATCAGCTTCATCTATTTCACTGAATTATAAAATTGATCATTAATTTAATTATCTTAAGTCTATCATTTGTGCCCTTGTGTAATAAACTACCAGAGATTATTCCTGTGATTATTTTAAAAGGGTCCAAAAATTAAACTAGAAAATTTGAGTCCCCAGCATTTTGATAACAACATAATGTTGTCTAACATTGCTTTTCCAAACTTGTATTCAAAAATGAACATTTTCAGCAGGTATATACCATACTAAAATACTACAATATATTTTGAAACTTACTAAGTGGCACCATTGAAAACAAGTTCGAAGGGTACATTTTCAAATAAAGAAGCATTTAAAACATTTGCTTAGAATTAGTGAAATAGAGCCAAATTTTAATCCTTATAATATTATTAGAGAAAAGTATAAGTATTTGTAAGTTTCCTATCTTTATCACTGGTCTTGCCCCATTGGTAGGTCAAGAATCTGACTTACCTCTCCCACATGTATTCCATACCATCACATATATGGAAAACATGAGAGAGGTAAGGCAGATTCTTACCCCACCAATCTCCATATAAAAATCTGGGCCAGGCCAGGCACGGTGGCTCATGCCTGTAATCCCAGCACTTTGGGAGGCCAAGGCAGGTGGAACACCTGAGGTCAGGAGTTCAAAATCAGCCTGACCAACATGGTGAAACCCTGTCTCTACTAAAAATTCAAACATTTGCTGGGTGTGGTGGTGCACACCAGTATTCCCAGCTACTTGGGAAGCTGAGGTGGAAGGATCACTTGAACCTCTGAGGTGGAGGTTGTAGTAAGCCGAGATAGCACCACTGCACTCCAACCTGGGAGACAGAGCAAGACTCCGTCTCAAAAAAAAAAAAAAAAAAGAAGGCTGGTCCAGTTATCAACATGGTTCTGGATTTTTAAAAATTAATATTTACTGGACACCCATGATACAAAGGCATGCACTAAGTGCTCTGTAATAGCACACTGCATGTATATGATGTGCTTCCAGTATTCACAAGTATTGTCTTGTTTTGAGTTACAATACAGGCAACTTTGATGTCTTTCTGCCAGTATCAAAGTGAGGCCCTGTGTGGGTTAATTTACTACCCAAACTTACAGATGTGGTGGCAGAACTGGGGCTACAAAAGCACTAATAGTAATAATAAAAAGGAGAGAGGGAACAGGCCAGCATGATCCTCGTGGAAATAGCCCATCAAAAGGTTCTGCTTCATAAAAGTCTTCATTTTAAAGCAATGTTAAATGGCTTGGTCATACATGGAATGCACACAAAACTAGCTTTATCATCAAGGGTTAAGTTTCTTTTGATTAATATAGACCACTTCCTAAAATAATACTATTTTAAAATATGGTTAATGTATTCTTGTATCATGCTTTTCTCTCTTCTTGCTTAAACTTAATTGAAAAAACAAGCTTCACAAAAGGCACCCTAGGAATAAATAGGGTATGTAATGAGCAACCATTATACATGATTTTTTCACTCATGTGGAACCCCTATAACCCACTAATGAGTTCACCACTTGTGAGGTATTAAGGCCCTTTGTTTCAACTAGGTTAATCATATTTTATGGCCAACCATTTTGTCTCTTCTATTCATGTGTATACTCTTTCATTGCTAGGTAAAGTGTTCATACTTTATGGTCCAATTTATTATTTGGCTGCATCTGAAAATCAAACTTATATGAATATTTTGTTTGATATGCAAAATATACTAAAGTTTCTATTACTTTCATAAACATACAATAAATTGTATAAAAAGGCAGAGTTTAGGAAAAGAAAATTGGGGAGTTCCCAAGCTTTCTCATACTAAGTATACAAAAATTCATTTAGCTCAATATTAATGACAATAATGGCTACTATTTATGGAGTACCTTCTCTGTGCCTTACTCTTTATATATTTATTGTTTCACCTAACCAAGTCTTTAAAACGGTCGTATACAATAGTTATCTCCCTTTCACAGCTGAAGAAACTGAGGTTCAGCAAGCATAATTTTTCCATGTCACAGAATGGCAAACTTGAGCTTATATTTCATCCTGATGAACACACTGCCTACTACATCATAGCTGTTGTCTATCCTCACTCCTTCCATTGTATCAGACCAATAGGCTGAAACTCTTAATTCTTATTCCATCATCTCTCCAGTTCATTTATTCAGTTATTTATTCAAAATACATTTACTGAATACCTACCACAGGACAGACGTTGTTTTAGGAACTGAGGACATAAAGTTAACAAGACCAAGTCCTTGCTCTCAAGCATTTATAGTGTCAGGACGAAGTCAGGCAACAAGACATAAACAAACAAGATAATTTCAGAAAGTGATAAGTGCTGGAAAGACTGACAGAGTGAAATGATAGAGAATATGGGAAGGGGGGCTGGTGAAGTGGGGAGTGTCTATTTTAAATGGAGAGACCTTTTTGAGGAGATGACATCTGAGCTGGACTCTGAATGATATAAAGAAGACACCAGGTGATCTGGGGCTGAGTGTTCCCATTAGAGGGAACATCAAGTGCAAAAGCCTAAGGCAGAAACAAATTTAGTATGTTCACAGAATAGCCAGAATGCCATTGTGGATGGAATTTACTGAGCTGACATGAAAGTGGTAGGAGGCGAGATGGGGTTCAGGAAATAAGCAAATATAGAGCCTTATTAGCCCTAGTAAAGTTTGGTTTTATTTTAAGTGCAGGGGAAGCCACTGGAGTGTGTGGGAGTCCCCCATTCTTACCACCATAGGTAATTCTGCCTCTAATTACAGCCAGTTGAACTAGCTCATTTTTAACAGATTTCCTGCTTCTCATACCTCTAGCTACTGTCTGTTATTCTATTGTGATGGAGGAAATTCTCAATCACCCAATTGGAATCTCTTCTCTTTCCCTTGGATTTTCCTGACAAACGTCCCCTCCATGTACTGATACCAGAGTCACATTAGCTTGATAGGCTGCCCTAAGCCTGCCCTACCACTCATGAAAATTATCTTTACCTTCTCAGCTCCGATGCTGATCATCTCAGACAGATGTTAAGGGAAATCTCAAGGGGGTAAAGGTGGATGCCACTTGCTTTAAAGTATAGTAAACTGACACCACTTATTAGACCCTATAAGAAATATTCAAATTTTGAAAGAGAATTCATGTTAATCCAAATGATTTTTCAATCTGTAGGTAACATAACTGTAAGAAAGTGACTTGAATTATAATCAGGTGACTTGGGATCATGACAAGACCCCAACCCAGGCGTCTCCAGGGTTAGCCCTTCTAATTCAATCTGCTTTTCAAAGTTTCTTGACTTTCTTACCTTCTAAAGCGTTATATAAAAATTCCCAAAATCTATTCTAAATACTTGTGTGTATATAGAATTTATCTATCATGTATGTATACACAATTTATTGTGTATAAATATATACATACAAGTTTATACTCTATATGTACAAGGGTGTGTATATGTATATTTGTATGTATATATTTATACTCAATAGCTGTACAAACCATTTCTAGAGAGAATGTGTTCTAATATATTATTTCAAACTTCAATATTAACTACATTTTGAATCCAAAGGTAATTAACAGAAAAGATTCCAAGTGATTTCAATGGTGTTGAAAAGTAGTTGCAATCATGTGTTTAGTATTTTGGCCATAATTCAGTCAGATGAAAAAGCCAGAAAAAGCAAAAATAGATAGATAGATAGATAGATAGATAGATAGATAGATAGATAGATAGATAGACAGACAGACAGACAGACAGACAGAAAGATAGATAGAGATATAGTGATAAGTAGTGGTCTCCTAATTTCTTTAGTATTTTATATAAAAATTATCCTTTAAAAATTGTCATACAGGCATGACTTCAGAAATTCTACTTCTCTTACACCTAATATTAGGAAGTAGCTTCAGTGACATTTGAGAATAAATCAAATAAAAGAGAGACATAGGACTCAGGAGAAATGAAATTAGCCCAGGTACCATGATCTGAATGCTTCTGTCCCCCTAAAATTCATATGTTGAAAACCTAATCACCAATGCCGTAGTATTAGAATGTGGGAACTTTGGGAGTATTAGAATGTGGGAAGTTTGGGAGTGGGAACTTTGGGAGAACTGATATAGTTTGGATATTTGTCCACGCCCAAATCTCATATAGAATTGCAATCTCCAGTGCTAGAGGTGGGGCCTTGTGGGAGGTGTTTGGGTCATGAGGGTGGGTCCCTTATGGCTTGGTGCTGTCTTCACAATAATGGGTAAGTTCTCACAAAACTGGTTGTTAATAAGTGTGTGACACCTTCCCCTCCACTCTCTTTCTTGCTCCTGCTTTTGCCATGTGACATGCCTTCTCCCCTTTTGCCCTCCACCATGACTAGAAGCTCCCTGAGCCTCCCGTGAACCTGAAAAGATGCTAGCACCATGCTTGTACAGCCTGCAGAACTGTAAGCCAACTAAATCTTTTTTCTTTATAAATTACCCAGTCTCAATTATTTCTTTATAGCAATGCAAGTACAGCCTAACACAGAAGGGACTAGATGATGAGAGCAGAGCCCAAATGAATGGGATTAGTACTCTTATAAAAGAGGACCCAAGGAAGCTTCCCCAGCCCCCTGCTTCCACTGTGTGAAGTAACAGTGAGAAGACATTGTCTATGAAGAAAGCAAGCCCTGAACAGATATGTAATCTGCCCACACCTTGATCTCGGACTTCTTGGGCTCTAGAACTGTAGGAAATACATCTGTGTTGTTTCTAAGTCACCCAGTTTGTTGTGTTTTGTTATAGCTGCCCAAGGGGACTAAGACACATCTGGTGTCTTTTATTATAAGGGGCTCCTCTCATGAACTCTTCCAAACATAATTAACGCCCAAAGGCCCCACCTCCAACTACCATCACACTGGTGGTTAGGGGTCCAACTTATGAATTTGGGGCAAGCACAATTCAGTCTATAGCACTTGCAGATTCAAGTTAGGTGACAGAGATAGTATAGACCTGACTTCTGGGTGAGAAGAGGAGCATCACAATTATATTGTAAAAAGATCATAAGGGATGGGCAATCTTGTAACCATCTTGAAAAATACAATGTACCGCTTTATGTGTAGATGTATATATAGACATACATATATACACACACATATGTGGGTGCACATATTCTGTAACTACATTCAATAAGAGAGCCTACGGGTAGCTCTAATAGAAGTGAGCACACTTAGTGCTCATATGTTGGCCTCTGAATACCACTCTTCTTTATAAGGAACCAGGGCTTCTGGGGGAAATTGCGGATCCAAGAGGTAGGGCAGGAAAAGCACAAGATGAAGATGAGTCTAGAACCTTCTGTGACAGAAAACAAAGAATGATGTGGGCTGCCAAAAGAACACAGACTTCAGCTTGAAGGAGTTCCACTGGCCAACTCTGCAACCATTTTAAACATTAAAATAAATAATGATAGTAACTAGTAACTGATTATAACCCGTTGAATTAAGAGAATAAAAACATTTAGTGAGGAATAGGTTACGTACACAGTTTCAAATTATCTCCCCATGCAAATGCTGCTTATTTACAAAAAGAGAAAAGGAATTTCACAATGAAGCCTGGCATACATCATCTTAATCAAGTGATCACAGTGAACATAGTCATTAATGGGACAAATTAAAATTCAACAGTACCTGATAGGATACAATGAGAAAAAAAGCAGGATCTCTTTTGTGATACTCCTGCAAAAGTTAAATAATTTCTATCAAATTGTGAGGAAGCATCAGACACCCAGAATGAGGAATCATTACAAAACAACTGCCCTGTTGTTTTCAATAATTTTGACAAGGTTTGACTGTGTCCCCACCCAAATCTCATCTTGAATTGTAGGTCCCATAATTCCCACGTGTTGCAGGAGGGACGCAGTGAGAGATAATTGAATCATTGGGATGGTTTCGCCCTTACTGTTCTCGTGGTAGTAAGTCTTACAAGATCTGATGGTTTTATAATGAAAAGTCTTTTTCTTGGTTCTCATTCCCTGTTGTCTGCTGCCATGTAAGACATGCCTTTCACCTTCTGCCATGATAGTGAGACCTCCCCAGCCATGTGGAACTGCGAATCAATTAAACCTCTTTTTCTTTATAAATTAACCATTCTCAGGTATGTCTTTATCAGTAGTGTGAAAACAGACTAATACAAGTGTCAAATTCATTAATGTCAAAGAAAGACTGAAGAACTGCTCCAGACTAAAGAGGACTAAAATGAATGACAATTAAATGCAACATGTGATTCTGAACTGGATATGTTAGCTGTAAAGAACATTATTAGGACAACTAGTAAACTTAAACAGAGTCAGAAAATTACATGGTAGAAATGTGTCAGTGCTGAATTTCTGACTTTGATGATTGCATTGTGTTGATACAGGAAAATATCCGTGTTTATAGGAGACACAGTAAAGAATTCTGTGTGATGGGGCATCAAGGCAACAACTTACTCTGAAGTGGCTCAGAAAAGGGTTTTGTTTTTGTTTTCTGTACTTGTACATTTTTAAAGTGAAAGACTGTATCAAATTATATTTTTAAAAACTACACATGGTTTAGTGTCACATCAAAATTTCCAGACATAATAACCACATGCCTTCTATCTTTTGGTTTTTTATCTCACCTTATATCTTGTATGTAACACTTCCCTGGCAATGACCACCACCTGCTTCAGTTTCAGAGCTGGCCAATCCATTACTCATCATTTTCCAGGAATATTTTCATCTCTCCTCTCTCTTAGAAAATTTCTTCATATTCTTTATGACCCCTTGAGATGTCCACTCTCCTGTGGAACCTTTTCAATTCTCCTGAACACATTTACTTAGTCACCTATTCCCACCAGTTTTGTACATTACCCTAATACAGTACATGTAGTGAAGGAAAGGCCTGTGATGTATGATGTATTTGTCTTTCTATTCCCATGATCCCTAGAATATAGGGGAATTCCAACACATTGTGTTGAATGAGTAAACACTAAACTAATAAAGTGTCAAAATTGTTTGTTAATATTTTATTCAATAGCAGTTCTACTATAATTTTTAATCACTGATATCACACAAACTTGTGGACATAAAATATTTTTGAGAGGTTTTAGTGGTTCTATTATATATGCATAACATTATGAGTCCTTTCAGATTATTTTTTGAGTAGAATGAGGAGGGAAGAGGAAAAGAAGGAGGGAGGGAGAGAGGGATGGAAGGAAGGAAGAAGGGAGGGAAGGCAAGAAGGAAGGCAGGCAAGAGGGCAGGAAGGCAGGCAGGAAGGAAGGCAGGAAGGAAGGGAAAAAATGAGAAAGCATACATACTGTTAAATTTAATGTAATCCAGTCGCAAAATAAGTTAATTATGTCCATTTCATTAGAAGGGGGAAGTAATTTTGAATACAAAAACTTCAGTGAATTGGTAGGACTTAGCATCCTCTCTAACATCTGATCTGCAAAGCTGCCTGGCCAAAGTAGACAAAACATCCACTTTAGAGTAGTCAAAACTAGATGTGACCCCCAACTCTGCCACTTTTCTGATATCTGATCTTGGACAAGTTAGTTAATCTCTATGATTCTCAGATTCCTCATCTATTAAATAGAAAAATACCATTAAATCTATCCGTTTATTGTGGAGATTAGAGGAAATTTTTTAAATAAAGACCATAGCATTATTCTTGGAATATTTGAAGTCCCTAGAAAGTGGAAGCTATTAATTTTATATCTCTAAAATATTGATACTCTATACTGTCCAATTGAAAGGCTGTCACTTTGTTATATTTTACTAATAATTAATACATTAAAATAAATATTGTAATTATGAGGCAGCAAAATCTTACTTCTGAATAATCCAATGATTTCTTCTTTATCTATAAAAATGTTATGTTTATGATTACAGATTTTATTTTCAAATTGGTTATTTTCCAAGTCAGATGAATTTTCAAGTTAGTTGTATATGAGGAAAGAAAATTGGACATTTTGCACATATAAAGCTTCTTTGGTTTGACAAGTTGAGAGGTATATTGTGCTTAGTTCTCAGGATCGTTTTCTTACTTTCCAGACAAAAGGTTTTCTGCTGCTAATCTGTCAGTCTTAAATCTCATGGGATATGCTCTCTTCAACCCTCCTCTCTCTTGTTTTTTGAGTAAATAATTATCTGATGTTTTCCTTCTAATGCATACATTGCTCTAAATCAAAGCTCTCTAAAAGAAAAAATTACATGGAAATGAATGACCTAGTAAGTATTAATGGTATTTTGAAATAATAAACAGCAGCTATAATGGCTTTTAGCGAAGTCAAACTAAAAAAATAAAATAAAGTAGAGGTTACCAAGTTCAGACTGATGTTATTTTTCACATCACTTCTCTTAGAGTTAGAAAATCCATGAGGAATAACAATAAAGTCCCCCAAACTTGAGGCAACAAATGAATTAGAAAAGTAAGACCAAAATATCACACTTTTAACTTTAAGGTCAACGAGAGTAAGAAATCTAAGCATATAGATCCATTCAAAGTCTCTATTTGTGTGGGTTCCTTTAACTCTTAATACTGTGTGTGAATTTCTATGGTGTTCATATCCACATCCTTCACGTGAATTGCTGAAGGAGTTTTTATATAGCATCTCCTTCTGTATTCACTCTAAACAAGTCAGCAATCACTATTCACTCTTAAGAGTTTGAAGAACTTTCTTTGTACGTGCTTTGAAAAGTGTTGTATAAAATTGGAAATTTCCAGAATGTTATTTATGTTCAAGGACAGATTCAAACAACGAGGAGACACCAGGCTTGGATGAGTCTTCGAAAACAAAGGCAACCTATAATCCTGTATGACAAAAGGACATTATTTGGAAAATGCTGTGCATGGATGAATCACA
This sequence comes from Macaca fascicularis, assembly GCF_037993035.2. Classification (NCBI taxonomy): domain Eukaryota; kingdom Metazoa; phylum Chordata; class Mammalia; order Primates; family Cercopithecidae; genus Macaca; species Macaca fascicularis. The sequence continues at coordinate 155,299,176 of NC_088377.1, forward strand.
GAACACAGAATTACCAATGTAATTATCACTGATAAGCCCCCTCCTCATGCTCTGTGCCCATATTGCTAGGGTTTTAACAGTGCTCAAGAGCTATATTTTGCACTGTGGATTTCAGAGAGCCCCTAACAAGTCACCCATATTTTGGAAGCAGTGAGCAGGAGGATTAATGAGTTCCTTAGGCCCCCTCCTCTGAATGAGTATTTATTGATTGTGACAGAGGCATAGGGAAGTGAATGATAGAGGGTAGAGTTGCATACCTCATCTGGCTCTCTGCCTTAATTTGTTTGTGAAAATGGATTAAGACTGATGGCAAATAAGCCTGTGCAGGGAAGACAGGACACAGAAAACTATAATGGTCACAGAAGGAGAGAGCATTGACTAAAAAAAAAAAAAAAAAGTTTTTAGCTGGGTGCTATTTTTGTAATCTAGGATTTTAGGCACACATAAGCTATTTTAATATCATGCATATGAATATATTCACAAAGTTACATGCAGTTTACAGCCTTTAAAACAAGGTTTTCCTAACTTACAGCACTGTAAGCTCAATTTCATGTACCTAGGTCTGAAAAAAAATCAGATTGTGTTCTTTTGGTCTCATACATCATCACCAATAAAAGAGATTTCTGGTGCTGGACCGCAGATGGCACCTTTGTTAAAGATGCATGAAGTCAATGGAATAGACCTGATTTCTCTACAGCTGTGTAGGCTCTGGAGGTCTGACGGTAATAAGCATTTGTTTATCACTTACATGATGCATAAATCATTCAGAAGAGAAGATACAATTAAGGGTGGGGGTGTCTGTTTCCTTTTTTGTTTTGTTTTGTTTTTGCTCAGGTGTGCTGTTGACCAGACCAAAATTAAGGCTAAGAATGAAGTGTTATTAGTATAATCTCTTTCCACATGACTTTTATCCTCTTTTGTTTTGATAGAGTAAACAGCTGCAGTTTGAAGACTACGGTCAACTAGATCTCCATGTGGCTGTATTCTTCTACTAGTTTCCTAGGCCATCATAAGAAAGAACCACAAACCAAGTAGCTATAAACAACAGAAATGTATTGTCTCACAGTTCTGGAGGCTAGAAATCTTAAAGCAAGCTATTGGCAGGGCCATCCTTTCTCCAAAGTATGGAGGTAAGAACCTTTACTTTCCTCTTCTACCTGTTGGTATTTGTCAGAAATCCCTGGCATTTCTTGTGTTGTAGATGCATCATTTCAATCTCTGCCTCTATTGTCACATGGCTATCTTTTACCTCAGTGTCTCACTTGCTATGTTGTTTTCTTCTTATAAAATCACCAATTATATTGTATTAAGGCCCATTCTACTCCAGTATGGCCTCATCTTAATTACATCTGCAAAGATCCTACATCCAAATAAATTCACATTCTGGGATGCTAGCGGTTAGGACTTCAACACATCTTTTTCTGAAGGATACAATTCAACTCATGACAGTTCTCGATTGATTTTCCTAAACCTAATGTGTTTTGGAGGATATATTTACATGTAAGACGGTGAGAAGCACATGCCAGCAAGGAGAAAAACTGCAAGAGTACTTAAAGTTATGTTTGAATTTCACTGACTCTCTTACCTTCTTAATCTAATTTTAGCATTCCTTTGTTAGAATTTTAAAACTTTAGAATGTTTGAAGAGCAGAGTGTCCTTGTTTATGATTTGTTTGACATAATTTCTTTAAAAAATTACCTGGAACTAGTTATTCTGGTTTACCAACTAACTGCTAATGAATTAGCATACATTCCTCCAACCCTATCTTTAATACAGATTAGTTTTAGATAGGCTTGCAACTAAGGCTATAAACCAAATCCCTACTATGTGTCAGGCCCTGGGTAATAAACTTTTTATCCAACTCTCTGCAAAATCCTCTTCCATTAGTTATTATTCTATCAATTTTACATATAAGTGGATAAACTAATGATAGTTATGTGAGGCCAACAACTTCTTAGAAAGTATTAAATGCAGCAAACCTACCTTTTGAATTTTCTCTTAAGCCAAAAAACTGGCTCAGCTAATTTTTCCTCTCTGACTTGACTGGTTCTTTTAGTATGACATATGTATTGACTCATTACCATTTTACACCCAGGCTGTGCTTATTATAGAGGGGAAAAATTTGCCCTTAATTTACCTTCTGGAACATTTGTTTGTCTACTACTCTTTTTGAAGGTGTGTATAAAAAATTTTCTTCCTATTTTCAATTAAAAGGGATACAATTTTATTTTGCTTTAATGTAGAGAACAAACTCAGATTGAAGCCATTATAATATGACAATATATATCTTTACCTGATATAAACAATATTTACTTCAATTCAATTGACACAAACCTCTTATTTTAGCATTATTATGGATCACAGTATTTTTAAGACAATAGTCTCATACCTGCTGCATTAACCAAAACCTGAGGAAATAATTGACTTTGTTCTAATATCAAAACTTAGCTTTTGGCCGGGCGCGGTGGCTCATGCCTGTAATCCCAGCACTTTGGGAGGCCAAGGTGGGCGGATCATGAGGTCAGGAGATCGAGACCATCTTTGGCTAACACGGTGAAACCCCATCTCTACTAAAAATACAAAAAATTAGCTGGGCGTGGTGGCGGGCGCCTGTAGTCCCAGATACTCAGGAGGCTGAGGCAGGAGAATGGCGTGAACCCGGGAGGCGGAGCTTGCAGTGAGCCGAGATCGCGCCACTGCACTCCAGCCTGGGCAACAGGGCAAGACTCTGTCTAAAAAAAAAAAAAAAAAAAGAAAGAAAGAAAGAAAGAAAGAAAGAAAGAAAGAAAGAAAGAAAAGAAAAAAGAAAAAGAAAAAAAAAAAAAACTTAGCTTTTATCTAGTGTAATATTGTCCTTTTAAAAATCTCCTTATTCTAGTCTTCTCTGCTTGTGACCTGTCACTACACAGAACCAAGAGAAGGCCCTGTTTGCTTCTACATTAAATGAGATTCAGACACCCTTTCATAGAACATGAGATGCTGCCTGATATGAACTCAGTTCATCTGTGCTGGTGCCAGCCACATTCCACAGCACCACATTAGCTTTCTTGCAGTAGTTACTACAAGAACAGATTCTTTTCCTCCTCAGATCCTCCGTGTATGCTGCTCCCTTAGCTCCTCCATGGCTAGCTCCTTCCAATCATTCAGAAGCATGTTTGGAATAGGTGTTCATGGATGCTGTGATAAACTGGATGTCCATGTCCCCTCAAAACTGTTATGCTGAAGTCCTAATACTCAATGTCATGAACTTTGGAGTCGAGGGTATTAGGAGGTAATTGGGTTTAGAGGAGGTCACGAGGGTGGAGTTTCCTCTTATAAGAAGAGATCGGAGAGCTTGCACATGTTTTCTCTCTCTCTCTCTCTCTCTCTCTCTCTCTCTCTCTCTCTCTCTGTCATGTAAAGACACAACAAAAAGATAGCCTCTGCAAACCAGGAAGAGGGCCCACACCCAGAACTTCACCATGTTGGCACCGTGATCATGGATTTTCAGCCTCCCTAACTACGAGAAATAAATGGTTGTTTAAGCTGCCCAATCTATGGTATTTGTTATAGCAGCCCAAGTTAATTAAGACAGTTACCTTCTCTGCTTACTCTTTTTAAGTCGATTTCTCCATGTAATTTTCCAACCTCCTGCCTTATTTATTTCCTTAAAAGCGCTTAACATCCTTAATTATTTATTTATTTCCTGGTTATTACCAGTTTTCCCTCTAGACTGTAAGGTCTGTGAATGTGCAGAATTATTTTTTTCTTGACCATAATACGCTATCTATAATATCTATTTCGTTGCCTGGTATATATTAGCTATGCATCAAATAATTGTGGAAAAATATAAATAGGCATTTAATACTTGGATTCACTCTGAAGTCTTGGTACATGTTTTAATTGACACATAATGATTGTGCCTATTTCTGGGTACATGTTATATTTTGATACATGCATACAACATGTAATGATCAAATCATTTTAAATATTATTTTATCATGATACACTTACTACTATATGAAATAAATCAAAGAAATACCCAGATATTAGATGTTCTGCTTTTGTTTTATTTTTATGTTGCTGTTTTCATGACATTGAGACTTTAGGAGTTTTATAGTTAATTGTCAGCTCTTTCAAAGACAATATTTAACAGCACTTCTCCATCATTATTTTGTAAAAGTAATAGAAACATCCACATAGACATTCTGTTTGTGTCTCATATTTTACATGGATTAATTGGGAACCTAAAAGACAAAGCTAAACTTAATAGTAAATTTCAAAGCATAAACTTTAAAAAGATAACTCTCCTTTCTGGAAAAAAAGGTAAGATATCAAGAAGAAATGTGTCACTATAAAAATTGATCATCTCTCTCATAAGTTGCCACAAAATTTTAATGTTGATATAAGTATTACAAATAATGACTCAGTGACATATGAAATGGTTGAATTTGTGGCTACTGTCTTTATTACCATCAGTTAGTGTATCAAACTGCATTTATTTAAATCATTAATGTGATACATTGTTCTTTAAAAAAAAACTTCATGCTAATTGTTTGATATTCTTAAAACCTGTTTATGACCTAGCCCAAAATGATATACTAAGTACTTCATATATATTAAGTAAATAAGTGGTCATTAAATATATGCCCTTCCATTGGGAATTGGGCTATACATATCCATTCGGTGACCTTTCCTAAATATTACCTTCACCCCATAGAATAATGATCAGGAGAAGGGGCGTTAGGGCGTCTCCAAGCTTTGATACTTACATTGCCACTTACTCATATCTTTCCATAATATGTGAATAATAATGCTTATCTTATTGGGATTTCCTGAGATTGCCCATTAAGCGCTTTGTACATCAGTTAGCTGGTTGTTGAAACTAATCGTCAGGCAGGCAGACAAACCAGATGGCCATTTGTGATCTCTTCTAACTCCTTAATCAAACAACTCCAAACAGCTTTTTAAGAGCCTATCTGGACAGCATTCTCTAGAAACTATAGTTGATATTCAAAATGTAAATGTGTTCAATAATAGCTAATAAAATCTCAAAACATAGCTTGACTTATTCTGCAAATTACAAAATCTCCAATGGTAATTAGTAAATAATAATAACAAATCTTATTGGGAGTTACTGATAGATGTTAATGCTTTGGTATTACCTAGCTGCATTCTGATATGTAGTAGTATCTTTTGTCCAATTATGGTGTGCTTTTTCTTTAATTTTACCTGCAGGGGTCACTAGTGTCAAGATCTTCCTTTCTGTTTAGATTTTGATGGGTAATTACCTGCTGGCAGGTAATGTATTATAGGAATAAGGTAATATATTCTTACGATTTACTATTCAGTAAGGAATTTATTAACATAAAGATTATGACCTAGAATACACCCTTGGGAAAATTTCATGTTGATGTGCTTTTATTTGGAAGGCGAGTCACTGTGTTTGCTAGTAGAAAATAGTTGACAGAAACTTCAGTTTTAACTTCTTATTGGATGTAACTGTGGAGTTCAGTCAAATGACAATAAGCCAAGAAAAAAGCAACTAATTTATTCAACAATTTTAAACAGATATGTTCTTGTATGTCATAAGAAGTATGATTGTCATAAGAAAAATGGATAATGTAAACCTAGTTAATGAAACTAACTTTACATATTTTAGTAGATACATTAGTATATTCTAAATAGTAGCCTTCATTCCATTCAGGTCATTAATATAAGGCTATAAGAGACCCTTTCTATGAATTATTTAGGTAGGAGGGTGACAATAAACCTCAGTATTTTACAATCTAATGCAAATTAAATGTTTGTAACCATGTAACTCATTTTATAAATGATATTTATCTATGTATCGAATGTTAATTTTAAGTATGTTTTCTAATAGGTGGAAATGATCCAATTAGACTTATTGTTGGCTCTGAATCTTCTCTTTGAACAAATGTTATGATACAAAGGTTAAAAACAAATTGAACTAAATCCAATCCACTTCCTTTGCTGGGACAAAAAAAAAAAAAATAGTATTAGGCAGGAAGACACTTTACATGTAGAAAGTCTCCGTGCAACTCTTGACTCAGGAGAACGTTTCATCCACAGGCAATTACACCTCATCTGTGTTTGGCAGAGAACATTAAGGTAAATTCATTGCTGCTGTATTTGTTTTTCATGGGGGAAAAAATGTGACTAAAAGAAGAAAGGACATTTGGTAATTTTCCACTAAAGCTTAGATTGGCAATACAATCACCTCAGAGAGTTTATTTTGAAGAATTAGTTTGTTTTTTCCTTAAAAGCCTGAACTGACAATGAGACTATCCTAAATCCGTAAGATAATTGTGTAACTCTATGATTGTTAGGACTGGACACATTACGTTTCAGGAAAATTAAAAGAGAATTTTCAGAGTTAATTTTTTAATTCCTTGGAAATTTCTTCACAACCTTTCTCTATTTCACAATGAAAGGCAAACACTACCTTGAAGTTTAAATGCAAGTGAATTAATTCTTAAAAAAATAAATGTATTTGTACTAGAACTGCAAATGTTTGACAGAAATTAGAGAGTGGCTCTTAAAGAAACTCTCAGCAGAAGAATGATAATTAGTTTTAAAATGTACTTCTAGTATCTTCTCAGACCAACAGGACTTTATTTGCTGTATCATCTTAAAGTGTCTAAGGGACATTCAGGCTTGGAATATCAAGGGAGACATGTTTTACTACAGTCCAAAAAGGAGTGTGAAAATATGATGTGAAAGGCACAATGAAATTTCCCAAATAGAAGCTATTTAGCTTGAAATCAGCTTTCCTTATTTGGAAAAAATAATACATTGTGAATTTTCATAATAAAAATATTTGCATAACTGTCTCTTACTCTATGAACTTGAATATTTATTTTGGGGAAAACATATCTTATTCCACTGTTTTTAGTGCTGTGTGTTCTGGTTTGGGAAGATATGAAAATATACAAAACAAAAATTAATATCTTTTTTAAGTTTACTAAGCAGTGATGGTAAAAAAAACAAATTATGATCCTAATTTTACACATCAAAATTGTTCTAAAAACTGGGCCTGGCAAATTCTTCAGCCCACTGGAAAAGAACCATAATCAAAGCATAGAACTTTATCTTGTCAATAATCAAATAAGAATTATTGGAGTCTATATTATATACTAATCTCTATATGATATAAAAGCATGAAACACACATAGTTTTCTCTTAATTATAGTTTGAGAAGAAAAACACAATGAAAATAAGAATTTACTAAGAAAGAGAAGATATTCATATCTGTGAATCACCATCATGAACAAAACATACTTGTGAAAATATTTAAGCCTGAAGTCAAGCACAGAGAGTTTATGACCTCTATAAGCTAATGATCGTATGCTTATCAATTCAGCTCTCTTTTTTGAGATAAGGAAACACAGGAACATAATAGTAAGTGATTTGTCCAATGACATAAAACAAATTAATGGTCTAGTATACTGTTAGAATTGTTATGGTGGAACTAAAAACAAATCAAGCCCGATTTGGTCTACATGCTTATAGTATCCCTTGTCTTCTCCTCCTCCGCTGTATTCCCTGTCACCAAAATGATCTTCACAAAATGCCTTTGATCTGTCACTCACTTGTTTAAAGACCTCTTCAAGGCTCCACGAGATCTGAACTTAAGGTTGCTTTTCTGCCTTTTTTTTTTTAACTACCCTGCCTGTGCCCCCTGCAAATAAAAAACAAGCGAAGCTATTCTCCAACATACACTGAATATTTTTAACACAAAATGCCTTAGTGCACACTGTCCTTTCGCCCTGTAATGCCCTCCTCCTTACCTCTTCAAATACAAACTTATGTATTCTATGTTCTGCTCAAAAACAACTGGGGTCTTTCTTGATTTTTTATCTTCCTATTGGAGATAATCTCTCCCATGCTTAGCCCATTACACCTCTGAGGTAAACAGAGTCCTCCCTCAGTATCCAAGGGGGATTGGGTCCAGGAACCACTAGTAACAAGATGTTAGATGCTCAGGACCCTTATATAAAAGGCATATTATTTCCATGTAACCTGTGCACATCCTCCTTTATACTTTAAATCATCTCTAAATTATTTATAACCTAATACAATGTGCATGCTATGTAAATACTTGTTATACTCTATCACTTAGGGAATAATGACAAGAAAACAGTCTGTACATGTTTAGAACAGGTGCAGTCATCTATTTTTTTTTTTTTCTGAATATTTTCTAATGTGGTTGGTTGAGTCCTCAGATGTGAAACCCAAGGATACAGAGGGTTGACTGTATGTCTTCCTCCCACAAGACTGAAAGTTCACTGAGGACTGGGGCCTTCTCTTATCATATTTGTATCATCTGTAGTACACTGAATGACTTATGCATATTCACAGAGAAGTAACTTATTAATAACAATCAACATAATTAAAATAGTTCACATTTATAGACACTTACCCTGAGTCAGGCACTAATCCAAGTACTGTAGATGAAGTTAGGATTTGAAGCCAGGCTGTTGGCTCCAGGGTTCTTGTATTTAGCAGTGTGGGCTCTGGAGTCCGCTGTCTTGGACCGAATCCTGATTCTACTACTTAATAGCTGAGTGATCTCTCTGTGCCTCAGGGCTTCATCTATAAAGTGAAAATATTAATGGTACCTAACTCAAAGGTATTTTAATAGATGAATTAAAATAATACATTTTAAATACTTTGAGTGGTGCCTAGCACATAGCAGTGCAGAATAGCTCTATTTATTTAGTTTGTTCTAAATATTTTTTGAGTTAATTAATTCAACCCTCCTGGGAAAAGGAGGGCTTGTCCCACCTCCTGTCAAAATCCTTTTCTAACTTTAAGGACCTGCCTATAGCCAACTTTTCTGTGAAATCATTCCCAGTGCCAACAAGATTATTCCTTCACAATGTTTTACATTTCTAACCTTCTAACTTTACACAGCAGCTAACTATATGTAGCTATAGGAAACAGTTATCTTCAGCTATACTTATCTATAATGTTAGAAATAGTTAATGAATTAGGAACTTTGTATCATAATAGTAAAAAATGATCATCTAACTTTCTGTGTTTTGGATCCAGTCTTTCTTCTGACTTGCCTAAATATGTGAAAATGATTCTTGTAGTAGGCAGAATGCTTTGAGTGACCTGAATAGGACTACACAAAATAAAAACTCTATACTTGATCACACCTACAGCAGAATTCTAATTTATAAATTGGAAGGAAAAAAAAATCTCTCAGGGTGCCCAGGTAATGTTAACATATCAAAGATGAAGTGTTTACTCAATATGCTAGTAAAATCCCAATTTAATTCAATCTTTTCCCATACAGGAATTGTTTTCATATCTGAGGAATCATACTCAATTTTCTAGGTTGTATTAAAGCATGATTTTTAAGAGGTAATCCATAAAGATGTATTTTCCTATAATGAAAAGTAAATATATACCAGACATTTTCCCTGAATAAAATGAAAGGGATTTTACAACAATCGTGGTGACTTGATCGCTTGTTAGGTCAGCCATCCTCCATGACGAGACTCAGGAGAAGAGTGACACAAATAACCAGATGAGGGATTCCAATGAGGTATTTTGACATTGCTGTATTTCAGCCATGCTTTTTGAAACTAAAGCATGAGTAGTTAAAATCAATCACTGGCTAATTGGATTTTAACACTAAAGTAATTTTTCATCCTCTTTCTGTAATGGGAATAATCAACATAATATTAGGTGTCATTTCATATTTTAGTGATTTTATTATTTAGTAGGAAAGAGCACTAATCTGCTTTGACTCAGGCCCAAGACTTTGTGAGATACTTTAAAAAAATGCCTAAGACCATTTCAAGGTAACAGTGAAATATTTATGTGGCAAAGTTTAGGAAGAAAAGCAGGGAGGGTGGGATATTAAATGAAAATAGAAAACGAACAGCCTAGAAATCCAAAAACTGAGTTCTTTCTCAGGTTTCTCAGTGGAACTACATACCCTTTCACAAGTCACCATCAGTTATTCTGCGGCGGTATGAGGTATAGAAAAAAAAAATACCAACTACTTCAAATACATGTACCTGCATTTCACGACAAAGAAGGTTTTATTTCACCAGTCATTCAAATATATAACACTCAAGCCCTGGGGACCCTGGGGATTACAATGAAACAAGTATTTTATCAAATGTTCAGGAACCTTTAATAATGAATCACTTCCTTCTCTTTCAAACATAATAATTTTCCAACATGAGTTCTATGTATTTTGAATTTCATAGAAGGATATGAGGTAGTATAATTTATGGGTACATCATAAATATTTGAAAAATTAATTTCACATAGCATCTCTGATCTAAATTCTAAATTCTTATTAATTTTAAGATACTCTTAGTGTCCATCTAGAGAACAAGAGGTAAGGTAACCTACTATACCAGTATAACTTGTTTTTGTTAAAATTGGCATTGATCAATTAAGCCTTCTAAACAAAGCTTTTCCTTGTAGTCAACTGGACTGTGAGACAACCCTAAATATATAAGGTTGAAATGGAGAAAGCTAGTACACCTATAATATCTTCCCTCTCCTTCTAACATCCACTTTAGCTAATGTGGCAGGGCTGAATTGTTCTCCCCCACTCACCCCCAACCACTGCCATTTCCTAGTATATAATATATACAATATTGGGGTAACTAAAAGCAAATTTAATAAAGTGACTCAAGGTATGTTCACAATTTGAAGCCAAGGATTTGAGTGGGGCTTCCTTCTCAAGAAAAAAAATTGTAATAATAACACTGACTAAACTCTGGAATACAACTTTAACAGACTCTGAGCCTAGGAAGAATGCAGACGTAGCCTTCCTCCTAAGAGCAGCACAAAAACCATAAATTAAATTTGTAATTGACAGAATATGCAATGGTTCTATTATCCCCATGGCACAGAAACCCCCAAGCATCATGATATGCTCTGATGCTGCATGTGAGGATTAAGAAGCCAAGTGAAGACTACCACAAAAGAAGGTGGAAAAAGAGAAATAAAACCAGAGAAAGAGGCAGTGGACTTACAAACAAAATTCTAAAACACATGATAAACTCAAATACCAAAGTACAGATAACCAAATCAAGAAATGGAACATGGATTCACTCCACATCAAATTCTTTTTATGAAACAATCCAATGAATAATTTAAATATCTATATTTGAGATACTCAAATTGATAAATGAAAGAAAAATTTTATTTTTTCAATTGCAAGGAATCCTTCTTAAAGAAGAAAATGATGGCTATGTATGAAAAGAACAAATCAAATAAAAATCATGGTCACTAAAATTTAAAAATATCCACATTAAACAGAATAAAATAGAGGATTGGTGAATTGAAAAGATTATATAAGAAATTTATTAAGAATTCAGTACAAAGAACAAGGAGATAGAAAAACATAAAACATTATTTTAGAGGTCTGGAGGAGAAATTTAAAAAGCACAACATAAACCTGATAGGAATTCCAGAATAGAAAGAATGATGGAAAATTAATATTTAAAAAAGTATAGCTGAGAATTCTCCAGAATTTAGGGGTGAAATGAATTCTTAAATAAAATATATACTTCAGCTTCCAAGAAGATTTCAATAAATAAACACAATGTGTAACTTATTTTTCTCTGAAAACTTTTCTAGATTTTCTCCATGTTTCAGCGTTCTGAAATTGTATGATGACGTGTTTTTTTATGTGTGCGCATTCATTTTCATCTTTAATTGGGACTATCAGTGGACCTTTCAATACTTATGTTCTTCAGTCCCAGAATATCTTCTACTATTTATGTGATATATTATCACATCCATTATATTTGTTTGTATCTTTGTTAAACTACTTGAATGTTAGACCTTCTGATTTGATGCTGATGCTCTAATTTTTCTTGTTTCTTCTTTCTTTTATTTTCCATATCTTTTTCATTTCATTCTCATTTGTGAGAAGTTTCCTCAAATTTCTTTTTTGACACTTTCCAATTTTTTATTCTCACAATTATTTAATTGTTTTGTTCATTGGCTAGTCTTTGTAATCGTGTGTGTGTGTCTATGGGCGTTTCTGCAATATTTTCTTCTATCTCTTTTGAGGATACCAGTTATAATTGTTATGATTTTCTTTTCTGCTCCCAGGTTTTTTTTTTTTTTTTTTTTTTTCTGAGTTTATTGGTCCACTTCTTTCTTTTTTTTTTTTTTTAATTTATTTATTATTATTATACTTTAAGTTGTAGGGTACATGTGTATAACGTGCAGGTTTGTTACATATGTATACTTGTGCCATGTTGCTGTGCTGCACCCATCAACTCATCATTTACATCAGGTATAACTCCCAATGCAATCCCTCCCCCCTCCCCCCTCCCCATGATAGGCCCCGGTGTGTGATGTTCCCCTTCCTGAGTCCGAGTGATCTCACTGTTCAGTTTCCACCTATGAGTGAGAACATGCGGTGTTTGGTTTTCGTTCTTGTGATAGTTTGCTAAGAATGATGGATTCCAGCTGCATCCAAGTCCCTACAAAGGACTCAAACTCATCCTTTTTTATGGCTGCATAGTATTCCATGGTGTATATGTGCCACATTTTCTTAATCCAATCTGTCACTGATGGACATTTGGGTTGATTCCAAGTCTTTGCTATTGTGAATAGTGCCGCAATAAACATACGTGTGCATGTGTCTTTATAGAAGCATGATTTATAATCCTTTGGGTATATACCCAGTAATGGGATGGCTGGGTCATATGGTACATCTAGTTCTAGATCCTTGAGGAATCGCCATACTGTTTTCCATAATGGTTGAACTAGTTTACAATCCCACCAACAGTGTAAAAGTGTTCCTATTTCTCCACATCCTCTCCAGCACCTGTTGTTTCCTGACTTTTTAATGATCGCCATTCTAACTGGGGTGAGATGGTATCTCATTGTGGTTTTGATTTGCATTTCTCTGATGGCCAGTGATGATGAGAATTTTTTCATGTGTCTGTTGGCTGTATGAATGTCTTCTTTTGAGAAATGTCTGTTCATATCCTTTGCCCACTTTTTGATGGGGTTGTTTTTTTCTTGTAAATTTGTTTGAGTTCTTTGTAGGTTCTGTATATAAGCCCTTTGTCAGATGAGTAGATTGCAAAAATTTTCTCCCATTCTGTAGGTTGCCTGTTCACTCTGATGGTAGTTTCTTTTGCTGTGCAGAAGCTTTTTAGTTTAATGAGATCCCATTTGTCAATTTTGGCTTTTGCTGTCGTTGCTTTTGGTGTTTTAGACATGAAGTCTTTGCCCATGTCTATGTCCTGAATGGTACTACCTAGGTTTTCCTCTAGGATTTTTATGGTATTAGGTCTAACATTTAAGTCTCTAATCCATCTTGAATTAATTTTCGTATAAGGAGTAAGGAAAGGATCCAGTTTCAGCTTTCTACTTATGGCTAGCCAATTTTCCCAGCACTATTTATTAAATAGGGAATCCTTTCCCCATTTCTTGTTTTTGTCAGGTTTGTCAAAGATCAGATGGCTGTAGATGTGTGGTATTATTTCTGAGGACTCTGTTCTGTTCCATTGGTCTATATCTCTGTTTTGGTACCAGTACCATGCTGTTTTGGTTACTGTAGCCTTGTAGTAGAGTTTGAAGTCAGGTAGCGTGATGCCTCCAGCTTTGTTCTTTTGACTTAGGATTGTCTTGGAGATGCGGGCTCTTTTTGGTTCCATATGAACTTTGAAGCAGTTTTTTCCAATTCTGTGAAGAAACTCATTGGTAGCTTGATGGGGATGGCATTGAATCTATAAATTACCTTGGGCAGTATGGCCATTTTCACGATATTGATTCTTCCTATCCATGAGCATGGTATGTTCTTCCATTTGTTTGTGTCCTCTTTGATTTCACTGAGCAGTGGTTTGTACTTCTCCTTGAAGAGGTCCTTTACATCCCTTGTAAGTTGGATTCCTAGGTATTTTATTCTCTTTGAAGCAATTGTGAATGGAAGTTCATTCCTGATTTAGCTCTCTGTTTGTCTGTTACTGGTGTTTAAGAATGCTTGTGATTTTTGCACATTAATTTTGTATGCTGAGACTTTGCTAAAGTTGCTTATCAGCTTAAGGAGATTTTGGGCTGAGACAATGGGGTTTTCTAAATATACAATCATGTCATCTGCAAACAGGGACAATTTGACTTCTTCTTTTCCTAACTGAATACCCTTGATTTCTTTCTCTTGCCTGATTGCCCTAGCCAGAACTTCCAACACTATGTTGAATAGGAGTGGTGAGAGAGGGCATCCCTGTCTTGTGCCAGTTTTCAAAGGGAATTTTTCCAGTTTTTGCCCATTCAGTATGATATTGGCTGTGGGTTTGTCATAAATAGCTCTTATTATTTTGAGGTACGTTCCATCAATACCGAATTTATTGAGCGTTTTTAGCATGAAGGGCTGTTGAATTTTGTCAAAAGTCTTTTCTGCATCAGTTGAGATAATCATGTGGTTCTTGTCTTTTGTTCTGTTTATATGCTGGATTATGTTTATTGATTTGCGAATGTTGAACCAGCCTTGCATCCCAGGGATGAAGCCCACTTGATCATGGTGGATAAGCTTTTTGATGTGTTGCTGAATCCGGTTTGCCAGTATTTTATTGAGGATTTTTGCATCGATGTTCATCAGGGATATTGGTCTAAAATTCTCTTTTGTGGTTGTGTCACTGCCAGGCTTTGGTATCAGGATGATGTTGGCCTCATAAAATGAGTTCGGGAGGATTCCCTCTTTTTCTATTGATTGGAATAGTTTCAGAAGGAATGGTACCAACTCCTCCTTGTACCTCTGGTAGAATTCAGCTGTGAATCCATCTGGTCCTGGACTTTTTTTGGTTGGTAGGCTATTAATTGTTGCCTCAATTTCAGAGCCTGCTATTGGTCTATTCAGGGATTCAACTTCTTCCTGGTTTAGTCTTGGAAGAGTGTAAGTGTCCAAGAAATTATCCATTTCTTCTAGATTTTCCAGTTTATTTGCGTAGAGGTGTTTATAGTATTCTCTGATGGTAGTTTGTATTTCTGTGGGGTCGGTGGTGATATCCCCTTTATCATTTTTAATTGCGTCGATTTGATTCTTCTCTCTTTTCTTCTTTATTAGTCTGGCTAGTGGTCTGTCAATTTTGTTGATCTTTTCAAAAAACCAACTCCTGGATTCATTGATTTTTTGTAGGGTTTTTTGTGTCTCTATCTCCTTCAGTTCTGCTCTGATCTTCGTTATTTCTTGCCTTCTGCTATCTTTCGAATGTGTTTGCTCTTGCTTCTCTAGTTCTTTTAATTGTGATGTTAGAGTGTCAATTTTAGATCTTTCCAGCTTTCTCTTGTGGGCATTTAGTGCTATAAATTTCCCTCTACACACTGCTTTAAATGTGTCCCAGAGATTCTGGTATGTTGTATCTTTGTTCTCATTGGTTTCAAAGAACATCTTTATTTCTGCCTTCATTTCCTTATGTACCCAGTAGTCATTGAGGAGCAGGTTGTTCAGTTTCCATGTAGTTGAGCGGTTTTGATTGAGTTTCTTAGTCCTGAGTTCTAGTTTGATTGCACTGTGGTCTGAGAGACAGTTTGTTATAATTTCTGTTCTTGTACATTTGCTGAGGAGTGCTTTACTTCCAATTATGTGGTCAATTTTGGAATAAGTGTGATATGGTGCTGAGAAGAATGTATATTCTGTTGATTTGGGGTGGAGAGTTCTATAGATGTCTATTAGGTCTGCTTGCTGCAGAGATGAGTTCAATTCCTGGATATCCTTGTTAACTTTCTGTCTCGTTGATCTGTGTAATGTTGACAGTGGAGTGTTGAAGTCTCCCATTATTATTGTATGGGAGTCTAAGTCTCTTTGTAAGTCTCTAAGGACTTGCTTTATGAATCTGGGTGCTCCTGTATTGGGTGCATATATATTTAGGATAGTTAGCTCTTCCTGTTGAATTGATCCCTTTACCATTATGTAATGGCCTTCTTTGTCTCTTTTGATCTTTGATGGTTTAAAGTCTGTTTTATCAGAGACTAGTATTGCAACCCCTGCTTTTTTTTGTTCTCCATTTGCTTGGTAAATCTTCCTCCATCCCTTTATTTTGAGCCTATGTATGTCTCTGCGTGTGAGATGGGTCTCCTGAATACAGCAGACTGATGGGTCTTGACTCTTTATCCAGTTTGCCAGTCTGTGTCTTTTAATTGGAGCATTTAGTCCATTTACATTTAAGGTTAATATTGTTATGTGTGAACTTGATCCTGCCATTATGATATTAACTGGTTATTTTGCTCGTTAGTTGATGCAGTTTCTTCCTAGCCTCGATGGTCTTTACATTTTGGCATGTTTTTGCAATGGCTGGTACCGGTTGTTCCTTTCCATGTTTCATGCTTCCTTCAGGGTCTCTTGTAAGGCAGGCCTAGTGGTGACAAAATCTCTAAGCATTTGCTTATCTGTAAAGGATTTTATTTCTCCTTCACTTATGAAACTTAGTTTGGCTGGATATGAAATTCTGGGTTTAAAATTCTTTTCTTTAAGAATGTTGAATATTGGCCCCCACTCTCTTCTGGCTTGGAGAGTTTCTGCCGAGAGATCTGCTGTTAGTCTGATGGGCTTCCCTTTGTGGGTAACCCGACCTTTCTCTCTGGCTGCCCTTAAGATTTTTTCCTTCATTTCAACTTTGGTGAATCTGGCAATTATGTGTCTTGGAGTTGCTCTTCTCGAGGAGTATCTTTGTGGCGTTCTCTGTATTTCCTGGATTTGAATGTTGGCCTGCCCTACTAGGTTGGGGAAGTTCTCCTGGATGATATCCTGAAGAGTGTTTTCCAACTTGGTTCCATCTTCCCCCTCACTTTCAGGCACCCCAATCAGACGTAGATTTGGTCTTTTTACATAATCCCATACTTCTTGCAGGCTTTGTTCATTTCTTTTTCTTCTTTGTTCTTTTGGTTTCTCTTCTCGCTTCATTTCATTCATTTGATCCTCAATCGCAGATACTCTTTCTTCCAGTTGATCGAGTGAGTCGGTTACTGAAGCTTGTGCATTTGTCACGTATTTCTCGTGTCATGGTTTTCATCTCTTTCATTTAGTTTAGGACCTTCTCTGCATTAATTACTCTAGCCATCAATTCTTCCACTTTTTTTTCAAGATTTTTAGTTTCTTTGCGCTGGGTACGTAATTCCTCCTTTAGCTCTGAGAAATTTGATGGACTGAAGCCTTCTTCTCTCATCTCGTCAAAGTCATTCTCCGTCCAGCTTTGATCCGTTGCTGGCGATGAGCTGCGCTCCTTTGCCGGGGGAGATGCGCTCTTATTTTTTGAATTTCCCACTTTTCTGCCCTGCTTTTTCCCCATCTTTGTGGTTTTATCTGCCTCTGGTCTTTGATGATGGTGATGTACTGATGGGGTTTTGGTGTAGGTGTCCTTCCTGTTTGATAGTTTTCCTTCTAACAGTCAGGACCCTCAGCTGTAGGTCTGTTGGAGATTGCTTGAGGTCCACTCCAGACCCTGTTTGCCTGGGTATCAGCAGCAGAGGCTGCAGAAGATAGAATATTTCTGAACAGCGAGTGTACCTGTCTGATTCTTGCTTTGGAAGCTTCCTCTCAGGGGTGTACTCCACCCTGTGAGGTGTGGGGTGTCAGACTGCCCCTAGTGGGGGATGTCTCCCAGTTAGGCTACTCAGGGGTCAGGGACCCACTTGAGCAGGGAGTCTGTCCCTTCTCAGATCTCAACCTCCGTGTTGGGAGATCCACTGCTCTCTTCAAAGCTGTCAGACAGAGTCGTTTGCGTCTGCAGAGGTGTCTGCTGCGTTTGTTTAGTTTACTGTGCCCTGTCCCCAGAGGTGGAGTCTACAGAGACAGGCAGGTTTCCTTGAGCTGCTGTGAGCTCCACCCAGTTTGAGCTTCCCAGCAGCTTTGTTTACCTACTTAAGCCTCAGCAATGGCGGGCGCCCCTCCCCCAGCCTCGCTGCTGCCTTGCCGGTAGATCACAGACTGCTGTGCTAGCAATGAGGGAGGCTCCGTGGGTGTGGGACCCTCCCGGCCAGGTGTGGGATATGATCTCCTGGTGTGCCTGTTTGCTTAAAGCGCAGTATTGGGGTGGGAGTTACCCGATTTTCCAGGTGTTGTGTGTCTCAGTTCCCCTGGCTAGGAAAAGGGACTCCCTTCCCCCTTGCGCTTCCCAGGTGAGGCAATGCCTCGCCCTGCTTCAGCTCTCGCTGGTCGGGCTGCAGCAGCTGACCAGCACCAATCATCCGGCACTCCCCAGTGAGATGAACCCAGTACCTCAGTTGAAAATGCAGAAATCATGGGTCTTCTGTGTCGCTCGCGCTGGGAGTTGGAGACTGGAGCTGCTCCTATTTGGCCATCTTGTTCCGCCCCCCCTTATTAGCTCTGGTCCACTTCTTTCTTTTGGTTTCTGTTTTTATGTTAAAGATTTTCTTCCAATGGTTGTATTGGCTTTCTAATAATATTTAGGAGTGAACAAGTACTAAAAAGCTAATTGGAGGTTATGTGTGCTTACCTATCTTAGGGTGAGGCAGGGAGATGTGTTGACTGATGGATCTCATAATAGGATGGTGAAACAGCTATTTCAATGATAGATCTTCACATGATGCACCTCCAAATTTTGCCGTCCCTGAAGGCTATTTTACCCTTCTATTTATAGGTTTACCAGTTTACTCAGAAAATAAACTTGTGGTCCTGCTAGGGTGAAGGTAATACAGTTGACTGGCTACGTAAGAAGGGCAAAGAGATCTAGGGGTCTAAATGCATCTTACACAATCTTTCAACTATTCCTTATGTTTTCAAGACTCTAACTGCATTACCAGTTTAGAGGCATTTCCTGACATTTTTTGTGTTGTGTGGTACAATTGGATTGATTCTGAACTTCTGCATATGCTAGAATAAATTTCAGCCTTATTTGGTATTTTAAGTAAATTATCCTCATCAATATGTGTTATAGTTTCCAAAAATTTGTTATAACATCTTTCCTCAGTATTTTTATATTATATTATTTTATAGTTTTTTATATTATTTTGTCCTTTTGATCTCATTTTTGTAAAGTTTTAAGAAGCAGAAAAATTAACAATTATTCTGACTCTACCATTGTTCATCTAAAGGGAAATACCTTAAAAGCTTCCCAAGAGGAAGCATAAATTATCTACTCAGATGCCAGAAGATGATGGAATATCTTCAAAGTGCTAAGAAAAAATAAGTATCCACATCAAATGCCACACTCACAAAAGAATCATCACCCGAGAAGGCATTTTTAGGTTTACAAAGACTAAGAAATATTCGTAAACAGACCCTCAGTAAAAGAATGGTAATTGGATGCACTTCCACAGGAAAAAGAGGAAACCCACACAAATGGCATGAGATACAAGAAACAAGAGTTAACACCAAGCTGGACAGGGTTTCTGTACATTTAATGATTGATTTTAAATATAGAAACTGTATTTGTGTCATAATGGTTTAAAAACCTCCAGAAAACAATAGCAATATGGGGTAATCAAGACACACTGCGGCTTCATTTTTGTTACTTTTTTTTTTGACAGAACAGAAAATATACATGACTTTGTTAAAGAAAAATCATTAAGCATAAATTTTAAAAATTAAGAGTGACTACTAACAGAATTGAAAGAAAATATGCAGGTTGAGTATATATCCTTTGTTGCAAACATTTGGAAACAGAATTATTTCAGATTTTAGATTTTTTTGGATTTTAGGATATTTGCATTATACTTACCAGTTCAGCATCTCTAATCCAAAAATCTGAAATCTGAAATGCCCCAGCGAGCATTTCCTTTGAGCACCATGTCAGCACTTTAAAAGTTTCAGATTTTGGAGTATTTCACATTTTGGAATTTTTGATTAGTGATACTCAACCTGTGTCACTTCTAAAAACCTGCACAAAGCACTTCTAAAGCAGCAGAGAAAATAAAGCAAAAATTTTAAGTTTTTACTCCCTAAAGCACTAATAAATAGAGAAAAATCATGTACAAAGATGACTAACAGAAAATTCAAAATAATATGATAAAAATAAGTTCAAACATAGTAGCTAATCAAAATAGTGTAAATTGCTCAAACTTGTCTACTAAAAGATTACAGATTGGATTTTTATTATTATAGTTATAAATTCTTGGCAAGAACCATGATAAAATGATGATGAAAGCTATGATATATGAATAGTAACCATAAGAAAACTAATGCAGCAATATTAATATCAGATGGCATAGAATTTAAGGCAAAACATTAATAAGCATATTATGTACAATAATAAAAGGGAAAAATTGCTAAGAAATGCTAATAATCATGACTTTGTTTGCAACTATGAACTAAGAGCCTTGAAATATACAAAGTAAAACTGGCACAACTGCAAAGAGAAATGGGTACCTCAATAATATTAGTAAGAGACTTTAAATGACCAACGTGAACTATATATTATTATATATTATATGCTACTTGCAATATTGTTTTGAACAACAAACTTAAAAAGTTTTAGCTAATAAATATGTATAGAATTGTGTGTCCAAATAAAATAGGTACACATGGAATAATAATCAAATTAACAATGCAGTAGGTCACAAAGGCAGTATTATCACATTACAAATAATTGCCTATAAGCAATAGTCTATGATAACATCCTAATCTAAATGGACATCAATAATAAAATAAATTTTAAAAAGGAATATCCTATTAAATAAACACATATTATATCACAGTAGGAATCAGGAAATACTCTGTGACTGGCAAGATGGCCAAATAGGAACAGCTCCAGTCTGCAGCTCCCAGCAAGATCAACACAGAAGGTGGGTGATTTCTGCATTTCCAACTCAAGTACCCAGCTCATCTCACTGGGACTGGATAGATAGTGGATGCAGCCCATGGAGGGCAAGCCGAAGCATGGTGGGGCGTTGACTCACCTGGAAGTGCAAGGGGTTGGGGAACTCCCTCCCCTAGCCAAGGGAAGCCCTGAGGGACTGTGCATGAGGAACAGTGCACTCCAGCCCAGATACTATGCTTTTTCCCATGGTCTTCGCAACCCATAGACCAGATTCCCTACGTTGCCTATGACACCAGGGCCCTGGGTTTCAAGCACAAAACTGGGCAGCTGTTTGGGCAGACACCGAGCTAGCTGCAGGAGTGTTTCATATCCCAGTGGCACCTGGAACACCAGCAGGACAGAACCATTCACTCCCCTGTAAAGGGGGCTGAAGCCAGGGAGCCAAGTTGTCTAGCTCAGCGGATCCCACCCCAACAGAGTCCAGCAAGCGAAGATCCACTGGCTTGAAATTCTTGCTGCCAGCACAGCAGTCTGAAGTCAACCTGGGATGCTCGAACTTGGTGGGGGAAGGGGCGTCCACCATTACTGAGGCTTGAGTAGGCAGTTTTCCCCTTACAGTCTAAACAAAGCCGCCAGGACGTTCAAACTGGGCAGAGCCCACCTCAGCTCTGCAAAGCTGCTGTAGTCAGACTGCCTCTCTAGAGTCTTCCTCTCTGGGGATGGCATTTCTGATAGAAAGGCAGCAACCCCAGTCAGAGGCTTATCGATAAAACTCCCACCTCCCTGGGACAGAATACCTGGAGGAGGGAGTGACTGTGGGTGCAGCTTCAGCAGTTAAATATTTCTTGCTGCCAGCTCTGAAGAGAACAGTGGATCTCCCAGCACAGTGCTTGAGCTCTGCTAAGGGACAGACTGCCTCCTCAAGTGGGTCCCTGACCCCCATGCCTCCTAACTGAGTGACACCTCCCAGCAGGAGTTGATAAACACCTCATATAGGAGAGCTCCTACTGGCATCTGGCAGGTGCCACTCTGGGATGAAGCTTCCAGAAGAAGGAACAGGGCAATCTTTGCTGTTCTGCAGCCTCCGCTGGTGATACCCAGGCAAACAGGGTCTGGAGTGGACCTCCAGCAAACTCCAGAAGACCTGCAGCAGAGGGGCCTGTTAGAAGGAAAACTAACAAACAAAAGGAATAGTATTAACATCAACCAAAAGGACATCCACACCAAAACCCCATCCGAAGGTCATCAACCTCAAAGACCAAAGATAGATAAATCCATGAAAATGAGGAAAAACCTGCACAAAAGAGGCTGAAAATTCCAAAATCTAGAATGACTCTTCTCCTTCAAAGGATCACAACTCCTCACCAGCAAGAGAACAAAACTGGACAGAGAATGAGTTTGACGAATTTATAGAAGTAGGCTTCAGAAGGTGGGTATAAGCAAACTCCTCTGAGCTAAAGAAGCATGTTCTAACCCAATGCAAGGAAGCTAAGAACCTTGATAAAAGGTTATAGGAACTGCTAACTAGAATAACCAGTTTAGAGAAGAACATAAATGACCTGATGGAGCTGAAAAACACAGCATGAGAACTTCGTGAAGCATACACAAGTATCAATAGCCTAATTGATCAAGGGGAAGAAAGGATATCAGAGATTGAAGATTAAGTTAATAAAATAAAGCATGAAGACAAGATTAAAGAAAAAAGAATGAAAAGGAACAAACAAAGCCTCCAAGAAATATGGGACTATGTGAAAAGAGCAAACCTACATTTGATTGGTGTACCTGAAAGTGATGGGGAAAATGGAACCAAGTTGGGAAACACACTTCAGGTTATTATCCATAGAAATTCCCCAACCTAGAAAAACAGGCCAACATGCAAATTCAGTAAATGCAGAGAACACCACAAAGATACTCCTTGAGAAGAACAACCCCAAGACATATAATCATCAGATTCACCAAGGTTGAAATGAAAGAAAAAATGTTAAGGGCAGCCAGAGAGAAAGGTCAGGTTACCCACAAAGGGAATCCCATCAGATTAACAGCAGATCTCTCTGCAGAAACCCTACAAGCCAGAAGATAGTAGGGGCCAATAATCAACATTCTTAAGGAAAAGAATTTTCAACCCGGAATTTCATATCCAGCCAAACTAAGCTTCATAAGCAAAGGAGAAACAAAATCCTTTACAGACAAGCAAATGCTGAGAGATTTTGTCACCATGAGGCCTGCCTTACAAGAGCTCCTGAAGAAAGCACTAAACATGGAAAGGAAAAACTGGTAGCAGCCACTGCAATAAAATACCAAATTGTAAAGACCATCGACACTATGAAGAAATTGTATTAACTAACTGGAAAAATAACCAGCTAGCATTGTAATGACAGGATAAAATTCACAAATAACAATATTAACCTTAAATGTAAATAGGCTACATACCCCAATTAAGAGACACAGACTGGCAAATTGGATAAAGAATCAAGAGCCATCAGTGTGCCGTATTCAGGAGACCTATCTAACATCCAAAGACACACGTAGGCTCAAAATAAAGGGATGGAGGAATGTTTATCAAACAAATGGAAAGCTTAAAAAAAGCAGGGATTGCAATCCTAGTCTCTGATAAAACAGACTTTACACCAAAGATCAAAAAAAAGACAAAGAAGGGCATTACATAATGGTAAAGGGATCAATGCAACAAGAAGATCTAACTATCGTAAATATATATGCACCTAGTACAGGAGCACCCAGATTCATAAAGCAGTTCTTAGAGACTTACAAAGAGACTTAGACTCCCACACAATAATAGTGGAAGACTATAACACCCCACTGTCAATATTAGATCAATGAGACAGAAAATTAACAAGGATATTCAGGACTTGAACTCAAGTCTGGACCGAGCAGACCTAATAGACATCTACAGAACTCTCCACCACAAATCAACAGGATATACATTCTTCTCAGCACCACAACGCACTTATTCTAAAATTGATGACATAATTGGAAGTAAAACACTCATCAGCAAATGCAAAAGAACAGAAATCGTAACAAACCATCTCTCAGACCACAGTGCAATCAAATTAGAACTCAGGATTAAGAAACTTATTCATAACCACACAACTACATGGAAACTGAACAGCCTGCTTCTGAATGACTACTGGGTAAATAACGAAATTAAAGCAGAAAAGTTCTTTGAAACTGGTAAGAACAAAGATACAACATACTAAAATCTTTGGGACACAGCTAAAGTAGTGTTTAGAGGGAAATTTATAGCACTAAAAATACCTATTTAGTGCTATAAATAGGAAAGATCTAAAATCGACACCCTAACATCACAATTTAAAAAACTAGGGAAGCAAGAGCAAACAAATTCAAAAACTAGCAGAAGACGAGAAATAACTAAGATCATAAAGACATGAAAAACCCTTCAAAAAAATCAGTGAATGCAGGAGGTAGTTTTTTGAAAAGATCAAAAAATAGATAGAGCACTAGCCAGACTAATAAAGAAGAAAAGAGAGAAGAATCAAATAGACACAATATAAAATGATAAAGGTGATATCACCACTGATACCACAGAAATACAAACTACCATCAGAGAATACTATACACCTCTATGCAAATAAACTAGAAATTCTAGAAGAAATGGGTAAGTTCCTGGACACATATACCCTCCGAAGACTAAATCAGGAAGAAGTCAAATCCCTGAATAGACCAATAACATGTTCTGAAATTGAGGCAGTAATTAATAGCCTAACAACTAAAAAAAGCCCAGGACCAGACAGTTTCACAGCTGAATCCTACCAGAGGTACAAGGAGGAGATGGTACCATTCCTTCTGAGACTATTCCAAACAATAGAAAAAGAGTGACTCCTCCCTAACTCATTTTATGAGGCCAGCATCATCTTGATACCAAAACCTGGCAGAGACACACAAAAAAAGAAAATTTCAGGCCAATATCCCTGAAGGAACATCAATGCAATAATCTTCAATAAAATACTGGCAAATCAAATCCAGCAGCACATCGAAAAGCTTATTCACCACAATCAAGTTGGCTTCATCCCTGGGATGCAAGGCTAGTTCAACACACACAAATCAATAAATGTAATCCATCATATAAACAGAACCAGTGACCAAAAAAACACATGATTATTTCACTAGATGCAGAAAAGACATTCGATAAAATTCAATACCCTATCCATCCATATTAAAAACTCTCAATAAACTAGGTATTCATGGAAAGTATCTCAAAATAATAAAAGCTATTTATGACAAACCCACAGCCAATATCATACTGAATGGGCAAAAGCCGGAAGCTTTACCTTTGAAAAGTGGCACAAGACAAGGATACCCTCTCTCACCACTCCTATTCAACATAGTATTGGAAGTTCTGGCCAGGGCAGTCAGGCAAGAGAAAGAAATAAAGGGTATTCGAATAGGAAGAAAGGAAGTCAAATTGCCTCTGTTTGCAGATGACATGATTGTGTATTTAGAAAACCCCATTGTCTCAGCCCAAAATCTCCTGAAGCTGATAAGCAACTTCAGCCAAGTCTCAGGATACAAAATCAATGTGCAAAAATCACAAGCATTCCTAAACACTAAATAACAGACAAACAGAGAGCCAAATCATAAGTGAACTCCCATTCACAATTGCTACGAAGAGAATAAAATACCTAGGCATGCAACTTACAAGGGACGTGAAGGACCTCTTCAAGGAGAACTACACACCACTGCTCAAGAAAAGAAGAGAGGCCGGGCGCGGTGGCTCACGAGGTCAGGAGATCGAGACCATCCTGGCTAACACAGTGAAACCCTGTCTCTACTAAAAATACAAAAAATTAGCCGGGTGCTGTGGCGGGTGCCTGTAGTCCCAGCTACTCGGGAGGCTGAGGCAGGGGAATGGCATGAACCCGGGAGGCGGAGCTTGCAGTGAGCCGAGATTGCACTACTGCACTCCAGCCTGGGCGACACAGCGAGACTCCGTCTCAAAAAAAAAAAAAAAAAAGAGAGGACACAAACAAATGCAAAAACATTCCATGCTAATGGATAGGAAGAATCAGTATGGTGAAAATGGCCATACTGCCCAAAGTAATTTATAGATTCAATGCTATCCCCATCAAACTACCATTGACTTTCTTCACAGAATTAGAAAAAATCTACTTCAAATTGCACATGGAACCAAAAAAGAGCTCACGTAGCCACAACAATCCTAAGCAAAAAGAACAAAACTGGAGGCATCATGCTACCAGACTTCAAACTAAACTACAAGGCTAAAGTAACCAAAACAGCATGGTACTGGTACCAAAACAGATATATAGACCAATGGAACAAAACAGAGTTCTCAGAAGCAACACCACATATCTACAACATCTGATCTTCGACAAACCTGACAAAAACAAGCAATGGGAAAAGGATTCCCTATTTAATGAATGGTGTTGGGAAAACTGGCTAAACATATGCAGGAAACTGAAACTGGATCTCTTTCTTATACCTTACACAAAATTTAACTCAAAATGGATTAAATACTTAAATGTAAGACCTACAACCATAAAAACCCTAGAAGAAAACCTAGGCAATACCCTTCAGGACATAGGTATGGGCAAAGACTTCAAGACTAAAACACCAAAAGTAATGTCAACAAAAGCCAAAGTTGACAAATGGGATCTAATTAAACTAAAGAGCTTCTGCACAGCAAAAGAAAATATCATCAGAGTGAACAGGCAACCTACAGAATAGGAGAAAATTTCTGCAATCTATCCATCTGACAAAGGGCTAATATCCAGAATCTACAAAGAACTTAAAGAAATTTACAAAAAGAAAACAACCCCATCAAAAAGTGGGCAAAGGATATGAACAGACACTTCTCAAAAGAAGACATTTATGTGGCCAACAAATATATGAAAAAAAGCTTGTTATCACTGATCATTAGAGAAATGCAAATCAAAACCACAATGAGCTACCATCTCATGTCAGAGTGGTGATCATTAAAAAGTCAGGAAACAACAGATGCTGGAGAGAATGTGGAGAAATAAGAATGCTTTTACACTGTTGGTGGGAGTGTAAATAAGTTCAACCATTGTAGAAGACAGTGTGGGGATTCCTCAAGGATCTAGAACCAGAAATACCGTTTGACCTAGCAATCCCATTACTGGGTATATACCCAAAGGGTTATAAATCATTCTGCTATAAAGACACATGCACATATAGGTATATCGCGACACTATTCACAATAGCAAAGACTTGGAATCAACCCAAATGGCCATCAATGATAGATTGGATAAAGAAAATGTGGCAAATATATACCATGGAATACTATGCAGCCATAAAAAAGGATGAGTTCATGTCCTTTGCAGGGACATGGGTGAAGCTGGAAACCATCATTCTCAGCAAACTGTCACAAGGACAGAAAAGTAAACACCACATGTTCTCACTCATAAGTGAGAGCTGAACAATGAGAACACATGGACACAGGAAGGGGAACATCACACACTAGGACCTGTCAGAGAGTGTGGGACTAGGGGAGGGATACCATTAGGAGAAATACCTAATGTAGATGATGGGTTGATGGGTGCAGCAAACCACCATGGCACATGTATACCTATGTAACAAACTGGCATATTCTCCACATGTATCCCAGAACTTGAAGTATTATTTAAAACATTTAAAAAAGGAATTAGGAAATAGAAGTTAAAAATGTAAAGATACATTTTACGTGTGTGTGTGTATGCTTTTGAGACATAATTCTCTCAAAACCAATCCAATGCAACTAAAATGTCAAGTATATTTTGTAGCGTTATGTGGACTTTTTTTTAAAAGAGAAAAGATTAAAAATAACTGAGCTATACATTCAGCTCAAGAAAGCAAGGAAAATAAAACAGAAATAAATGGATTAGAAACAAAACAAACTAGCACAATTGCAAGATTTTGGCAGGTTGCATAAAAGAACATATAAAAGTCAATAGCATTCTTACCCTATTGGCATAATTATCAAAATAAAGAACTAATAGCTACTGGATCTAATAAAAGAGTTCAACAAAATAGTTAAGTGACACATAAATCAATGACTTTCTGTCAAAAATTTCTCAAATGAAGATATAATAGGAAAAATTATTTATTTATAATAGCAACAAAATCCATAAGGTACTTTGGAATAAATCTAATAGTAAATGTTTAATGTATTCATTGATAAAGTTGTAAATCATGATTGAATAAAAGACATTAATAAATTAAATATGCTATTCTCATGGATGAAGACAATATTTTAAAAATATTATTTCTCCTCAAATTGATGTTTCTATTCAGCAAAATTTCAACTTGAGTTTTCAATCACATTTTTCATGAAACTTGATAAGCTATTCCTATAATTCATATGGAAGAGCAAATAGCCATAAGTTAGAGAATTTTAAAGAACAAGTTAGAGCAACGACCCCTATCTGATATCAAGATCCAATATCTAAACTTGGAGTTTCTCTGTTCTGGAAGTTTAGAACTCAGACCCGGAAAATTCTAACCAGTAAGCTTTTGGATGTATATAATTAGGATGCAAAGTCACTGTTGGGAAATTCTATTTTAAGGACCATATATCTTAAAGAGTAAGTGGAGGGAGAAAATCCACTAACAAAAACAGAAAAATGAAGGGGACACAGAAAACAGGAAAAAAAAAGATGAGAGAACATGAAAGTCCAAAAGAGAGTACATTTCTGGTGGCTTTTTATTTCCTTGTTGCTGTTCCTAGTGATCCCTATTTTCACCTCTAACCCAGAAGTTGCCTTATTTGTGATACCTTCCATTTTTTGCTTAAAGCTACCTTCAAGGGTCTTATTTTCAACCAACAAGCAAGTTTGATTGTTATCAAATTACACTTGGCCTTAGAAATTAAAATGATGTCCAGCTTTATAAAATACCATAGGCTCTATGCCTTCATCTACCTGAAAGGAAGAAGCAGAGGCAAAATTAATATAAGTAATTTATTTGGGCCAAGCTTACAGGTTGCAACCTAGGAGTGTAGATTGATTTAACATGCCCTGAATAGACACTCCAATTAGCAACATCAGTAGGTTTTTCAAAGAAAAGGATCAGGCAGTCCCTAAGTTGTTTATAAATAATTTACATTAAATTAGCATAAGTTATACACTGTTCTTTGTATTGAAAATTCCAGGAACATGAAGATAATGGATGAGGCAGCTAGTCAGGAACAAAATTCCTTTATACCAGTGGTCCACAACTTTTTGGCACCAAGGACTGGTTTCGTGGAAGACAATTTTACCACAGACCTGGGTAGTGGGGGTCTGTAGGGGTGGCTGATTTGGAGATGAAACTGTTCCACCTCAGATCATCAGGAAGTAGTTAGATTCTCATACGGAGAAGTCATCCTAGATCCCTCACATATGTAGTTCACAGTAGGGTTTGTGCTCCTATGAGAATCTAATGCCACCACTGATCTGACAGGAGATAGATCTTAGGTCATTATGGGAGTCATGGGGAGCAGCTGTAAATCCAGATGAAGCTTCACTTGCTCACCCACCTCTTACCACCTGCTGTGCAGCCCGGTTCCTAACAGACTACAGACCAGACTACAGTACTGATCCACGAAATCCCATCCTCGTGTCTCTTTGGGCTTGCATAACTCACAGAGCTCAAGCTACTCTAAGCTATTTTTCTTTTCTGACCCTCAGTGATAGAACAGCTTTATAGATGCAGCCAATTGACCCATTAATTTTTTTTAATTGAGCAAAGAGACGATATAAAAAGAGCAGTTTTCAAGAACCATTCCTCTGTGTCTTATGTGGGTAAGGTTATGCTGCTAGAAGAAGCATAGCTAAAAGCTTTTGAAGCAACTATGCCAGTCTTTTGCTAGCATATCAGTATGAACTTATTCCGTGGTCTTACATAATGATAGTACTTCTTTGGATATGTTTCCAATACACACATTCCTTAAGCAGAGTGAAGGAAAAGAGATCCACTGCTATTCAGTCTCAGCATAGCATCACCTGCATGAACTATGGCCAAAAGTTAAAGTTACTGCAAAGGCCAAAATTAAACAAAGTGACATTGGTTCTGCCTTAAAATATCTTTGACTCTTATTGGATATCTTGGGTCATTTGTTTGCATTTTCATTTATTTTTGCTGTTTTAATAGTGTTGTTTTACCCTATGGTTGTTAAATCCTGGTAACAGGATACAGTACTTCCCCCAAAATTTTTGTTCCTCTTACTGATGAGGAGCAGAATGCATATTCATAATACAGCTTCTAGCACCATAAACCATTATAGTTTTGAGTATCACACAGTGGCCTCCACAACTTTTGCAAAAGTTTCTTCCATCTTGTGCCATGCTGGCTATCTTGGATGATGGAATTATCATGTCCCAAACCGTCTGAGTAGGCCTACAGTATCTGGTTTCACAATGGTATAATTACCTTATGTCAGTAATGTAAATGATTTCTTTCTAATGGATTTTGGCTACCACATTCTTTTTAACATGTCCCTACCATTTTTTTTCCTTTTTTTTTTTTTTTTTTTTTTTTGGACGTTGTCCTCAGCATTACTGAATATGTAAAAATATTATTCTACTTTACCTAAGCTGATGAGAGGCTGTTATACATGAATTGCAATCTATGATCCCAAGGACAAGAATTCTGTCTTTAGGTAATAGAAGGCTGTTGCATTGAAAGCTGCCCCTTTTATTCATGTGACACAGAGTACTTCACACCTATTGGCTAGGTTATTTTCATAGATTTATTAGGCTGACCTTACAATTTATCATCCAAACCATGTTACTTATGAAAGTTAAAGGGGTGCTACTATTAATTACACCAGAACATTAGGCGTAAGTAAGCACTACAACAATTACATCAAGATGTATCCTCATCCCAGTTATTATGTTAAGTAAAAGTTAGATATAATAATGCGTTTGGAGGGTATTTTGTGTGTATGATTTCCTTGATCCCTAAAATTACAGTGTTAAAAAGATGGCACATCTCTGAAATGTGTAAAGCAAAGTGCTTATAGAACCAAACAATCCTTACTTTGTGCCACTTCTGCTCTTAAATCTTATCTGTATTACTGAACTGGTGACAGATATTGCCATTATTGGTTTATGTCTCTACCTCCATTGCTGTGCTCAAGTCAGGTAAGAGGTAGGACTAATATATTTTTTGTGGCCTAGAAGGAGCCCAATGAGTATTTTTTGAATTGAACCCATTTGAATAAAAATGAATGGAAAAGAATAGAATGATTTAGGAAGTTTCCATTTTCAGGAGCATTAATAAAGAAAGAATTATCTGTGCAAAAGATACAGTGTGTTATGTGTAGTGTACTTGTAGTAAATACAGTACCACAGAGCACACTGACATAAAAGTGTGCAATTAAAAGAATAGCTCAGTGTATCTGAATTGAAGGTACAACATGGTGAAATAGTTAAGAGGATCAACTCTGGAGAAAAACTACTGAGGATCTGAACCTAGACTTTACTGCTGACTACTATGTAACTTTGCAAAAATTAATCTATGCATCTGTTTCTACCTATAAAATGAGAAAATTTTCTCATGCAATTGTGAAAAATAAAATGTGTTATCTTCCATAAGGAACTTTAAATACTACCCAATTTATTAAAAATACTCAATAATTGGCTATAAATTTGTTATTGTTGATATTATTAAAGATGGAAACCTCACATGCACAGATCAGTAGGATATATATGTAGAAGTTATACTCAAAGATTCAGAGTACAACCTGATACGTCGTTTATTCATATAATAAACATCAACTGTTGTATTTAAATTAAATAACAATTTAAAGATGCGAATAGGACTAAATAGGCCAAAGAATTCACATGGGAAGAGCCAATCTGACTTAAATTATAATTTACAGGCTTACCCAACATGCTAAAGGCTATACCCTCTTCTTCAATTTTCTGGAAGAGTTTCAGAAGAATTGGTATTCATTTTTCTTTAAATGTTTAATAGAATTCAGCAGAGAAGCTATCAGGTCCTGGGCTTTTCTTTGAGAGGAGATTTTTTATTACTGATTTAATCTTATTACTTATAATTAGTCTGTTCAAGTTTTCTATTTATTTTTGTCTTAGTAGATTGTATGTGTCTAGGAATTTATTTATTTTTCCTAATTTTCCAATTTGTTGACTTACAGTTGTATATAATAGTCTCTAATGATCCGTTTTATTTCTGTGTTATCAGTGGTAATGTCCCCTTTCCATTTTTATTTTATTTACTCTGTTGTGTTTTTCTTTTTCTCCTTGTTAGTCTAGTCAGTTGTTCATTAGTTCTCAAAATTTTATAGAAAATTGGGCCAGGTACAGTGGCTCATGTCTTTAATCCCAGTCCTTTAACAGGCCGAGTCAGGAGGATTACTTGAGCCCCATAGTTTGAAAGCAACCTGGGCAACATAGCAAGACCTTGTCTCTAATAAAAATAAAAATAAATTAGCCAGGCATGCCTGGCATGTACCTGTAGTCCTAGCTACCCAGGAGACTGAAGCAGAATAGCTTGAGGCCAGGAGTTTGAGATGGCAGTGAGCTATGAACATGCCATTGCACTCCAGCCTGGGCAATGCAGTGAGACAGCCATAGAGAAGAGAAGAGAGAAGAGAGGAAAGAGGAGAGAGAAGAGTGAGTGAGAAAGGGAGAAGGGGAGAAGAAAGGGAGAGAGGGAGAGAAAGAGAAAAAGAGAGGGAGAGAAAGAAAGAGAAAGGGAAGAAGGAAGGAAAGAAGGAAGGAAGGAAAGAACGAAGGAAAGAAAGGAAAGGAAAGGAAAGGAAAGGAAAGGAAAGGAAAGGAAAGGAAAGGAAAGGAAAGGAAAGGAAAGGAAAGGAAAGGAAAGGAAAGGAAAGGAAAGGAAAGGAAAGGAAAGGAAAGGGAAGGGAAGGAAAGGAAAGGGGAAGGAAAGGGAAGGGAAGGGAAGGGAAGGGAAGGGAAGGGAAGGAAAGGGAAGGAAAGGGAAGGGAAGGGAAGGGAGAAATTTTAAGAAAGTAATTCTTACAAATTCATTCTAATGAGGCTAGTGTTACCCTATACCAAAACCAGACAAGGATACACACACAAAAATAGAAACCTACAGGCAAATATGCTTGATAAATATAGATTTTTAAAAATCCTCAACAAAATTCTAGCAAACTAAATGCAGTAACACACTAAAAAATATCATTAACCATGATGAGGTAGAATTTATCCCAAGGATGTATGGATGTTTCAGCA
Organism: Macaca fascicularis; assembly: GCF_037993035.2. Lineage (NCBI taxonomy): Eukaryota > Metazoa > Chordata > Mammalia > Primates > Cercopithecidae > Macaca > Macaca fascicularis. Next base: position 155,332,084 of record NC_088377.1, read on the forward strand.
TACAAAAATCAATAAATATTATATTTTATATTAATATAATAAACAACAAAATAATATAATTATCCCAATATATACAGAAAAAGCATCTGATAAAATTTAATGTCCCTTCATAAATAAGACTCTCAATGAACTAGGTATAGAAGGAACATACCTCAACATAATAAAGGCCATATATGACAAACCCACAGCTAACATCATACTTAACAGGAAAAAGTTATAAGCTTTTCCTCTAAGAATTGGAATAAGACAGCAATGTCTACTTTCACCACTCTTATTCAACGTAGTACTGAAAGTCTTGGCTAGAACAATCAAGCAAGAGAAAATAATAAATGGCATCCAAACTGGAAAGGAGGAAGTCAATTTGTTCCTGTTCGAAGATGATATGATCTTATATATATATATTTTAAACCCTAAAAACTGTACCAAAAAACCCTTAGAACTGATAAACATATTGGGTAAAAATACAGGCTACAAAATCTACATACAAAAATGAATAGCATTTCTCTACACCAACAACTAGCAAAAAAAAGAAATTAAGAAAACAATTATATTCATAATATCCACAAAATATACCTACGAATTGATTTAACCAAAGAGGTGAAAGATCCCTATAAGAAAAACTATAAAACACTGATGAAAAAAATTGAAAAAAAAAACACAAATGGAAAGACATCGTATGTTCATGGATTCAAATAATTAATATTGTGAAAATAACCATACTGACAAAAGCATTCTATAGATTCAGTTCAATCTCTGTCACAATTCTAATGAAATTCTTTATAAAAATAGAAAAAAGCAACCCTAAAATTCATAGGAAACCACAAAAGACCCCTAAATAGCCAAAGCAATACTCAGGAAAAAGAACAAAACTGGAGGCATCACACTACCTGAATTTAAAGTATACTACGTTGTACCAAAATAGCTTGGTAGTGGCATAAAAACTGACACATAGACCAATGGAACAAAATAGAGAAACTAGAAACAGCCACTGATCTTTGACAGAGGCAACAAAAACATTCTTTGGGAAATACAGTCTCTTTAATAAATAGTGGTGGGAAAACTGAATTTCCATATGCAAAAGAATAAAACTAGACCTCTCTCATCATATTAAAAAATCAACTCAAAATGAATTAAAAACATAAATGGTTTAAGACCCCAAATTTTGAAACTACTAGAGGACAACAGAGGGGAAATATTTCAGGACATTCATCTAGGCAAAGATTTTTATGGAGAAGGCCTTAATAGCTCAGGCAACAAAAGCAAAAACAGACAAATGAGATTATATCAAACTAAACAGCTTTTATACAGCAAAGTAAACAATGAACAGAGTAAACAATCAGTAGAAAAATATTTTCAAGTATTAATCCAACAAGGAATTAATAGCCAGAATATACAAGAAACTGAAACAACTCAGTCAATAAACAAGTACCTTGATTAAAAATCAGCGAATGAGCTGAATAAACATTTCTCAAAAGAAGAATATAAATGGCCAATAGGTATATTTTTAAAAAGTGCTCACCATCACTTATCATCAGGGAAATACAAATCAAAACCACAATAAAATATCACCTCATTCCAATTAGCATGGCTATCAACAAAAAGACAAAATACAACAAATGTTGGCAAGAATGTGGAGAAAGAAGGACCCTGATACACTCTGGTGGGAATGTAAATTAGTAAAGCCATTTTGGAAAGCTATATGGAGTTTCATCAAAAACTACAAGCAGAACTACCATATGATCCAGCACTCCCAGTACTGGCTATTTATGAAAAATAAAGGAAATCAGTATGTCAAAAAGATCTCTGAACTGAACCATGAACTGAAGCATGTTTATTGCAGTACTATTCACAATAGTCCTAGATATGAATCAAGTTAAAATTTCATCAATAAATGAATGGAAAAATGTGGTATATATATACAATGGAATACTAAGCCATAAAAAAGAATGAAATCCTGTTATTTGTAGTGTTATGGATGAGTTTGGAGAAAATGATGTTAAGTGAAATAATCCAGACACAGAAAGACAAATATCATATAGTCTCACTCATATGTGGAAGTTTAAAAAGTTGAGTTTATAGAAGTAGAGGGTACTAGAATAGTGGTTACTAGGAGTTTGAACAGATGGGATAGATAGAAATTGTCAGAGACTGGCTAATGGGACACAAAATTACATCTAGATAGGAGGAATAAATTCTATCATTCTATAGTACTTAGGGGGAGTAGAACAGAATTTACTACAATTTATTGTTTATTTTCAAATAGAAGAGTGGATTTGGAATATTCTCAACACAAAGGAACGATAAATGTTTAAGGTGATGAATATGCTAATTGCCCTGATTTTATCATTACACACTGTAAAAATGTATAAAAATATCACTGTAATCATAAATATGTACAATTATGTCAATTAAAAATAATAAAAGAAAAAGATTATGAAAATATGAAAAACATAATCTATCTTTACTTTCTATTTTCTTTTCCAACTTTCAAGGAGTAGAAATGTATTTAAAATATTTTCACATATTTATGAAGATAGGAAATAATCTTTTTATTCCCTTCTTTAGGTAGGACTCCACCATTTCACTTAAAAACAAAGAAATTGTATTTGCATCATGAAAAGAGGACAATTGGATTTTCCAAATATTTATTAATTGGGAATCAATTTAATATGTAGAAAAATATAATCTTTTTAGTGTGTATGTATAAAATGATTTAAATGTATATTTCTATAAACACTTTATGCTAAAAATGTTTACAAATTCTAACATAAAAGCTTCCTACATAAAATTACTAAAAGTAGGTTATGGGTTAAGTGTTTACAAAGAGAATTTCTAAACTCAATGATTTTTAAGCACCATCTCTCTGCTGTTTGATATTAATTTTATAGAGTTTGTCTTTAAGGAAATTTTAAGTCTGCTTCCACTCAGAACCAAGTCAATCATATACAGGATTATTGAATTCTACCATATAATAGACATTTTTCTGACTTTTGTTTGAACCTTCAGATACGAGTTGCCAATAGTCTTAAGCTGTTACATGACATGCTACCACATTTCTAGGCTACGTTTCTTTCCTTTGAACTCTGCCTCAAAATTAGGCATGTCTTTGTATTAACATTTTAATTTCATATCTGAGTCTGATACTGTGAATCGCATCAAAAATGAACCACCACACATTACATGCATCACTACACGAAGTATTAGTAGATTGTGTTCACTGCCATTTGTGTGTATGCTGGTGGGTGGGTGCTCATATATTAATCAAGAAAATGCTTTCTTTTTTAAAAAACTCCACTGATTATTTTTTCTGGCTGTTCTGTTTACCCTAAAAGTTGACATGCAGAACAGGTGCAAAACTGTAACATCAGCCATTTTCAAAGGGCATGGCAGCAGTTAAGAAGATTGAGTTTCTTACACTTTATGTCTTGTGATGTTTGTTGGTTTTTAAGCTACTGAGCTACTTTATCTGAAAACATGTCTTGTTCTATTTTCACCTTAGCCAGTGAATTCAAGTTTGCGTTATTGTTCCTTTAACATATAATTGGTATTTTATTCTCCATGAAATAAAGGGAATGATTCGTGTGCTAGAAAAAAATTATAAATATAATAAATCAACTTAATTCTTAACAGAAATGGAGAGAGAACGATGTTTCTTTCCTCCCTACCTCCCAAATCCATTGTACCATTCTGTCCTTTTTTACTCCATGTCTCTGCCTTTTTCAGCCTTGTGTTTGGTAGTTTACTAAAGCATTCTAGTTTTGATTTGGTTAAATTTATTCCTTTGTAATCAGACCTCGGAGTATCCTGTCCGCATTTCAATAAAGACCTCACAGCAATTCAATTCTATACACAAGTATTGACTGAATATTCCTACAAACTAGACCTTGCAGTATGATAGAAAACCTTGTCCCTGTCTTGAATAAGCAGACAGTCCAGTTAGAATAATGAGTCAAATCCCTAGTGCATGCAAGAAAGTTAGTCAGAGATATGAAAATGGAGAGATCCTACTGACTCAAATTGCAGGATACTTCTAAAAGGCAGGGTGTTGAATTTCCATAGCAAAGTGTGCAGAACTGGATAGGAAGAGAGAAGTAGAGATAGCTGAAAGCGTCCTTTAGGCAGGGAGGCATACAAGAGCAGTCATGGAGGAACAGATTCCTGTGGCGTGTTCTGGGGATGATGTCACTGACTAAGGTAGAGACAGGGAGCAGTGGGAAATAAGGTTGAATGGTTTCCGTAGGGGTGTGAGTAGGAAGATGCATCAATTCTAACCAAGACCAGTAGTTTAATTAGGCATTGAAATCTGCTGCAAATCATATGTTGGAGGCATCATAGCTAAATTAAGGTAATTTTTCTATAATCTATTGTTTTACCCATGCCTCTTTTTATTATCATTAACACAAAGAACTGAGTATGTTAGGAAAAAGGGAGTTCATCACATTTTCACATTTGTTTCATATTTGAAAAATGAAAGTAATATGAATGCATTTAACAAATATAGAAGTGACACAAAAAAGTTATGCTTTTTAAAGAGTTGTTTGTTTAATAAGGTTTTAACAGCTAAAATAAAGACATTTCTTATAAAACATGATCATTCAAACCTAGTGAAAATTTAATTTGTTGTTTTAAATAGGTTTTGGTAAAGTGATGGAAACATGTTGGATTAATGGCAAAATCTATATTTAAAAGATGAAAAGTGAATTATGTTGCCATGATTTTTATCATAATTTCCAAAAACAGAAAAAAAAATAAGCAAATGAATTTAACCAAATAAATACCAGTAATTTTTTACTGTTCTCTTCATATAAGAGTACAGAGATAGAGGTGCTTGAAGAGTTTGGCTTCTCATTTCAGATCTTGCTGTGGAATCAGAGTCAATCCTATTTCTCAGTTCTACAGGAACTGACTGAGACACATTCAAATAACTGAATAAGATCTTATTGCATAATTCAATTTCTATATTCTCAGTAAAAATTTGAAAGTGAGAGATCACAAGAACAGAAATCAGTAGATAAATCTTCTTGTATCTATTCTAGTTCTTCTGCTAGTTTATTGTTTTGCATTGCTTTTTTGGTTCATTTATATACAAAGAATGAGTCTAATGAAGATAAAGAGCTGGTGTTACAAAATAATACTCATGACTAGAGAAAAACATTAAGTATTATAAATGCTATTTGGGAAAAATATTTTCCGAAATTTGGCATGGATATTTTTATTTTCCATTTAACCAGCAGACTGGTTTGAGATAACACGTTAAAGATGGGCCTGCTTAATAAAATTATATATATTATTTGAAATAATTCACTATCGAAATACTGGAGCTCAGCAGGATACCATGGCTGCATTAACCCAATGTTCTTTTATGTTGAAGGGTGACTGTCATCTCATGGGCTTATTTTCTTTTACCTTGAGAAATCTGTTGTGATATTGATGGCCTATACCGATGTGATTTTTTAAAAAGATAATTGTTTTTGCTACCCATACTTACTTGACTTGCAAATATTCAGAATTTTGTTTCTAAAAGTCAGGAGCCCAGCAAAATGAAAGATGAGGTGATGTTTCTTACCCAACATATGAAGCAGATGTGTGATGCACCTCTCTAAATCTCCTGCCATGCCCTCATTTGGGCCTTAACTGGTACTTGGAGAGACACAGTGCAGGCAGCTATGCTTATAAAGATTACTCTTGCCATATGTTTCACAGGCAGATCTCCATTAACCAGGGGCTGCTAGTACTCCGAGATCCACTTTTCTTGCTCGGCATAGTGATGTGACCAAAACAGGTTGCAATAATCCATCTCTTCAGATATCAATAGTTTCATAGATTCTTATTTTATTTCAAGGTCATAAGTAATGTTTGGAGATGCAGTTGAATCATGAATTATTTCTTCATTGAATTCAGAGAAATACACAATTAAGTATTTCGAATCTTTTAAAATTTGTTTTGTCATATTAAAAATGTATAGGAGATTTGGTAAGTTAATATTACCAAAAGTTAAATAAAAGACATAAAAGAAGTTATGTTGTCTTTTAAGATAATAATTCTAGTTAAGACACCTGTGTTCATAATATAGTGTTCTCTGCAAAAATGAGATATGGCATGTTGACTAAAACCCTTAAAGGTAGAATTCAAAAACTGAGCCATTAAGAACTAAGGAAATCCTAACCTTAACTTCATTGCAAATTAGACCTGTCAACAAAATTATCAGGATAGCAATTTTAGAGATTATTTCTAGGTACTGATTACAGTACTTCTCTTGTAGTGAATGAAATTCTGCCCTCTCAATCAAATATTTGCCCTAAGTTCTACTTCAGGATGTTTGTATTTGGTCAACTAAAAAGATGAAGTCAAGCATTCATTTTCAATGGGACTTGAGAGTAGTATGCAATTAGAGGATTTGGAAATAGTTATGTACCTAATAAAAATTAAGGAAATCATTTACTACCAGATGAAAGACAGTATAAATGTTTCATTCTTATTTTGTCTTCCCATAAATGCATATGTCTTAGCTCTATGGGATGACATATGCAAGTTTTACTCATTGACTTTCCCCTTTCAGGTAAATAAACAGATTGCTTTTTCTATCTGAAAATCAGTGTTACATGTGTTATGAAAGAAGTTCCTATGAAAAAAGAACCAACCAAAGAGGCCTCCTCTGGGTGATTTTCTTCCATAATTTCAGTAACGACAAAAGTGTCACACTACATACCTATGCCTAGAACTAGCTATGCAGCATATCAAAGAAGTGCTATGCCACAGAACAGAGCACAGAATTTTGCATATAGTAGTCATTCCATAAATAGTTAAAATAAACTATGCAAATCTTTGCATTGCCTCTACTTGACTAAAATGAGTTTCATTATCATACAGACTTAACCATAGGTAATAACAGCAAAGTCACTGCTATACTGGATATTCATTTCTTCTTCAATAGATTTCCACTTTACCTATTTGCCTATTTAAAATTTTGAGTTATCTAACAACCTGATAATCATATAATAAATATCACCAAAGATTGTTTTCTAAATGCACTTTGGGGGATAATTCATTGTCTTATAATGAGAAAATATCAAAACTTTGTTTGAAGACAAAAATACTACCATGTGGAACAAATAGTCCACTTGGAATTTTTATTGTCATTTAATGCCTTATGCTTTATAGGTGCAAATTCATTCTGAAGCAATGCTTGTGGAACTTTTAATATACAGTTTCAATTCTGAATAGTTGACATTGAAATAGTTCAGCTGTATTACAGTCTTCCCTCACAGGAGAAAAGCATTGCTTAAAGACAGGCCACCCACAAAATTTTGCAGAATTGAAAGATAATCTCCCAATTGTTTCAGTCTTATCAGATTTTGCTTATGAACGCCCTAACTTTGTAGCTATAAAGAAGGTATAAGATACATATGTGTGTGTGTGTACATGCACATCCAGTGTCACACTCAAGTGAACAGAATATGTTTAAGTTTACATTTCAATGTATATGGGTGTTTTCTTAAAAATATGAAAGGTTGAAATACTGGATCAATGAATCCTGATAAATGATACAGTGTGAAATACAAATTTCATGTTCAAAACTAAAAGATCAAAAAAGTCTTCTGCCATTGTCCATGTTTTATCTGTTTTTTAAACCGTAGGGGAAACTATATACTCTCAGGGAAAAAAATGAAGCTTTATTGCGAGAGAAATGAATGTAAGAAATAGCACTTTAAGTAGCGAAGAGATGTGAAGCATTGCAACTTCATAGCCTGCTAAGGAGCAACAGCTGTACCTAATTTCAACTTGACTTGCTTCAGATCTCATATTCATATAGGTATTTAATGATCCAAACATAATGGTCCTATATAGAATAATTACTTATATGAAGGAGCAAACGTATTCGCGTTCCTTTTTAAATGATCCTTCAAGAGAAAAACTGCACTGGATCTTTGAACAATGAATAGTCCCATTCACCAGTCCAAATGTTTGGGGTTAAATAGCTTATCTTTTGAGAGAGAATAGTAGTGCTGGGGTTACTTCTTCTTGACAGACTCTTTTTGTCTACCCTCTTCCCAGGACAGCCAGGACAATGACAAAAGGTAGAATGCCAAGCCAATCATTAAGTCATAGTGGTAGATAGTTACAAGAAATATCAGAAACAAAAGGAAATAAGGTATTTTAGACTTGGTATATTTTGAAAACAAAGATTCGTTGCTTTGAGCTTGACTTTCCTCAGCAGGAAGACTAGTAGAAGCAGAGCTCTCAGATTCTTTTTCACTTGAAGAGCATAGTGATTGCCCGGAGCTTACTAATCCTTTATTTTCATGCCTTGCTTCTTCCATATTCTCAAGAGGTTCGCTGATTAAAATCATTGGCCCTAGAGATTTTTCCACACTACACTCTTCTGATTGGAAAGTCTGGCCTATGCATCTTTCTTTTCTACTACCTGACGTCACTATTCCTGAACTTTTGGAAACCTCTTCAGGTTTAGACTCAGGATAAGGGTGCTTCTCAATATCCTGGATTTCTCTTGTTGAATTACAAATACTTTCTGATTTCGTAGAAATAGGTTGGCTAGCCATGGTAGTAATTGCATTCTCTATAGCAATTGCCTGCTCATTAGTTGACACCAAAATTTCAGTATGTTTGGAAAAAGGAGAGCTATTCCAAGGAGCTCTATTGGTGTCTGAGTTAAAAGCAGAATGCACAGTGGCATCCAAGTCTGTTTTCTTTGATAATTCTTGAACTTGCCTATGATCTCTGTTTTCTGAAAATATCATTTTGTCTGTTGGTAACATTCCCAACTGTAAATCCAGTTTTGAAGTTGCTTTTTGATATTCTGTAATGACCCGTGAGGATTCTTCCACGGATGTTATATTTTCAGTGCCACATTTCTCCTTGTCATGTGTCTTTCTAGGATTGTACGTAGACATGGTTTCTTCCTTCTCCATTTCATCTACATGTACATTACAAATACCTAAATGTGATTCCTTTTCAAAATCATTGTCATAGATTACACCTACTGTATCTCGTTGACAAAGGGTATAATGTGAATAATCATTTCTCCCTTCATGTGGATCAAATGCTGTTTCCTTTACCTCGATGGGCCTGTCACTTCGTGCTGTCTCTTGAGGTAGCTTAGCAATTACTGCTTTTTCTCTAGCAGACATGCTTTCTGGAGTACTTTCTGATGTTGTCTTAATTATATAGGCTGTACCTGCTTCTGCTTTCTCAGTAATACCATGATCAGCTAGAGAAGACAGTTCACAGCACATTGTTTCTTGGCAGGTAAACAATTCTTCCGTAGTAGCTTTCAAACTCCTCGTATTATCTCTTTTTTCGCACGTGTCTTCACAATCTGTTTGTTCTTTGATATGCTCTGTTAGATCTTTGATATGCTCTGTTATGTTTGTCTTATTCTCTCTTGCTTTTCCCTGACTTTCCAGAACATTCCAACTTTGTTTATGCCGTGTACTATTATCCTTATCTTCAGAATCAATCCCACCTGATTTTTCTTCAACTTGAAACAGATAATCATTCTTCAAAACATTTCCAGTTCTTGGTGAACAAACTTGACCAGTTATCCCTTCTGAAGCACTGCCTTCATTGGTCAAATGATGATGCTCTGGGGTTAACACAGCTTCTTCCCAACTTGCATTTGTCCTTGGTGAATGAGACATGTCTGCTGTGATTGCCCAGGTGGGGATTGTGGTATCTTCGCTCAGCAGAGCAGTCAGGTCTCTGTTACTAGCTCCAATCCCTTCCACACTTATTTTAGGGTTGTCCATCTTCCTTTCTTGGTCATGTAAGATTGTTTGGAAATTTTTTCTTTGTTTTTCATTAACACCTAAATATATGCTTTGTTCTTCATCATCCTTACCTTTGCCATAATCTTCCTTAGAAGATCCTTCTTCTGTTGATTTGTCGAGATGTGCAGATATATCTGAATGGAAATCTCTTCTTAAACACCCCCAATCTTTTGTTTCAATTTTTTTAGCTCCTCCTTCATGCTTTTTATTAAGGTTTCCTGTCATTAGTTGATCTGAAGAGGGGCAAGGTATTTGCATTGTGCCATTGCCACGGGCTGGATTAGCATTATCATCCAGGACTTCTTTGCTGCCAGTGTGTAATTGCACTAGTTCATCACTACTAGTATCTCCCAATGATGGCCTGATTTCTCCCATATTTGAAGTAATTTCCTCTAAAGGTTGATGTGTACAGTCATTTCCTGAGGAATATTTTTCATTGCAGTAAAAATCTCCCTTTATGGAGCTTTCTGCCGATGAACTTGGAGACAGAGACCTTTGGAACAAGTCAGTGCACATTTCACCATGGATTTGCTTCTTCTCTAAACCCTCTGCTTTATTTGGAAAATTGACTGGATCTGTTGAAAATGTATTCCTTTCATCTCTGGAAGCAGTACTTCTGTTTCTTATTAAGTGTTGATTTATCTTATGGGATAAAAACAACAAAGAAATAATGACCATAAGATCATTTTGAATATGCAGTGAATTAGATAGGTTTTATTAACTCGGCTTGTAATTATCTGGTAGATTTCTTTGACTGATTTCATTTGTGGATTTCATATAAACTCTGGAAGCCAGATGTTTTGGGGAGATCCTTGTAGGCTATGACTGGGGAATGAGATTAGTAAGAAAGGGGGCCCAAATTAGTCATTCTCCTTCCCAGCTTCCAAATATCACATTGTATTATTCAACTATTCTTGCTTGTCATTGCACTTTCTCCTCACTTAGGCTATACACATTGATAGCTCCATGCTAATCAATTAGAGAGCAGCTTCCTGGGTGCCCCTTGCTGCATTTACACTTGCTGTAGGTGCCCCCATTACAGTTTCTCTTATTAATATGTTTTCTGCAAAGCCTCTGCAAACTATTAATAGCAAAACGTCACTCAAAGAAAAGTGAGGGAGTTAATGTCTCTGCAAATTCTGTTTTAATGACCCTCTGCCAACTGGTACTCAAATGTATTTGAGCTCTTCAGTGATGCCAACTGTCAGGATTTAACAGTGAGATGCCTGTTTTTTTTTTCTCCTCCTCATAACTGACATTTGCATGATCTCAATAATTATATGCAAATCTTACGTTTTCCCCTTCTTCTCACATAAGGCTCATGTTACTTGTCAACTGCACAGCTGTCTTGTAAGCCAATGCCTGTGGGTTCCGCAGATTTGGTTGTATTTCCATCTATTATAGAGCTTCATTGTTTTATGCATTAACGTCAGCATGGAGCAAATTAGCATCTAAATTACAGCTCCCTGTTCATTTATTGGATGTACAATCTCAGTAACTTCTAAACAAACTTTTATATTTGAGCCTGCTCATTGTAATGAGATGTATTGGTGAAGTATGTGATTTTTCAGGACCCTTTCATTATATTCTGTGGTTTGAAAAAAATGGCGATGTTAACTTTCAGCTGGTGAGAATTCTCACAATGGGTGACAACTTTGTAGTTTCTTAAAGTTGGAGCAAAGTAAATTGCATACTTTAGTGATGCAGCTCCCATATCACTATAGAAAAGGTGGAATATGTGGGGAAATAGATGAGCTCTATTTCTTTCCTGTTTCAGCACTGACACTTGAAGAGGCAAATGTCATTTTAATCTTAGGTGATTATGAATCCATGTATTCCAATGATATGAGGTCCATCCAAATACAGTAAAGGGTAAATTGCATTATGTGACTCATTTACTCCTATTTCTTCCTTTGTGATAAAAGTGCTATCTAAACCATCCCCCTAAAAAATTCCAAATAGATTGAATGCTCACCAAGTATGAAATTTATAACAAATTTAATACTAAATTGTATAGTACTGAATTTGTTTCCTGTTTTAAAATTATGGCACAGGCTATTTTCTTTTTACTTGGTAATTTAATACTCTACAATGATATAGAACTTGGAGATTCTCACAAGGATGGAATTTTTAAAAATGCTGTTACATGTGAGAATCATAGACTTATAGAGTTGGACAGGACACTAACAGTCCTCTAGTCCAGCCCTCTCATTTTATAGACGAATTTGTGCTAAGTATACACTTGTCACAAAGATTAGAAATGCACATCAGGATAGTGCTACCTCTCCTGTAATTCCTACAAACTATTACTCAGAGCCGCTGGTAAATAGATAAGAAATGAATGTCATTAATTTACCACTGCAGAGACCAGAAGCAACATACAGAAATCAAAGTGCCTTGTTGATCAAACTAGAGATGCAAGGACAGAATAGGCTGTGCTTTCACATTTGCAAATTATATTAGTTGAAGCTATTGAAAGACAGGCATTGCAGCATCTTTGAAGCAGAAATGGATTCATCTTCTCTAATACCGTGGCAACCAGAACACTTACCATCAACTCTAATTCTTTTTCATTATGTTCATCATGTTCCCTGTTTACATCTTTTACATTTTGATTACTGGCTTCCAAATCTTCCTTGTCCTCATGAGAACAAACGATTGCCGGGATAGAGGTATCTGAAAAGTTAATATAATTGTGCCTATGTAAGATTGTTTTAATTGTAGACTTTAACAAAAGGGACAAATTTGGTTTTAAAATTAATGAAGAATATTACCTGTATTCTTTGGATTCTCAAAGTTATTTTCTTCTGATGTTACTGATGATTCTTCTTTACTGTTAAATTTAAAAGAAAATGTTATATGTTTTTCTGGGACTGCATCTTCTAAGTATTTTTATTCAGGGGGAAATTCAATCAGTAACAAGCCAAATAAACATTATATAACTTTCTTATTTTCCTATATTACTTGGCATTTTTTTTTTAATAAAAATGATCTTTTTGGAATGACGTAATACTAAGTATTGGTTGTAGAAAAATTTAAAAATAATTCAAACATGCCATATTTCTAAACAGAGTATGTTTCTCATATTAAAACTTATATAACCAAAGTAAAAATACATGTAAATGTAGATTATTCTATCTTCAATGGATTTCATCTTTTCAAATGAGAATGTTTTTCTCATGGCTTAATGATAACATTTTATGAACTGAAAGTCCATTTGTGGTCACAGAAATTGCTAACATTTCAATTAATTTTTTGTGTTCCAGTTTACTCAAAATTCTTCCAGTTGGACTAACATTAACTCTCTGTCCAGAAAAGCAAAAAAGAAAAAAAAAAAAAAAAAAAACCCACCAAAAGTAAAAGTAAGAAAGAAACAAGTGAAAAAAACTGAAAGGCAGCTAAACTTATACTCAGTTAAAAGACTTTATATATGTACTGCCACAGGCCAATTTTATAAGCAAGACTTTGGATCATTTATATGCAAGCATACACTTTCCTTCTTTAAAATGATTTGGGTTACATTTCCTTTTCTAGCACACCCTGCATACTGATTATAAAAGACAAAACCTTTTTCTTTCAAATGTAATCTATTTGTAGTTGTATTTGTGGAGTCATTAGAATTTAGATTTGTCCATGAAACTCAGTAGGAAAAATGTTGGTAAAAAAAAGCCCACTTTGTGTATAGTTGTCACAAGTCAATTTATAAGAAATATTTGGCCCAGTATACACATTTTCTTGTACTGTCTCAACTGAATTTCCTTATGGTGACTGTTCTCAACCACTTTTCTGTAACAAAAGAAATCTGGAAAGTTGGCAATGGCTGATGAATTTGTGTAATAAGAGTCTAGCCTTCATTGCATGAGCAGTTCTGATCCAAATCCCAGGAAGGCCAATTTTATATTCACAAATCATGAGAAATTGAAAATTCTTCCATCCTGACCATGCAAGAAGATAATTCAGTTTTATATATTTTTATGATTCATAATTTTACTTTACTAAAAACATTCAGTATCTTTAGTGGGCCCACTTATAGAACATAATGCTTCCATATAAATATAATCTTATTAGAAAAATATACTGTTTGCATAATTGATACTGACTTAATTTATAAACCCATATTGCTTAATGAGGTCAAAAACTATGCCAAAGTTTATTTTTATGAAATCCAACAGCAGGCTGACACATCTTTCCTTCTCCATGTATATAATGTTTATGTGCTTAAAAATATATAAACCATTAAATAGCATTTATTTATTCCTTCTTCATCTCTCTTCCCATAAAAATACTGAAAGTATTATTTGTAGAAGAAAAATAGTCAAGGATTGTTGGTTTTACCTAATCAAAATGCTATCTATCACTTCTCTAATTCAATTCTCTAAAACAGTTTAATTCTTAAAAAAATGATCGAGTCAAAAGGACAGGAGCCTGCTTTAACTTATTTGGTGATAAAATAAGTATTCAAGTATGTATTCTTATGTTAGTGTCTTAAAATGCAAATATAGAAATACAGGAGAAAAACTTCAAATTCAGGGACAAGTACAAAGAAAAGTAGAAATAAATGCAATTTAAATATCATATCGAATATTTATAAACAAAAACAGAAAATGTGTAACATTTCTATGGGGAAAGTAATACAATTATATCAAAGAGTGTTAAAGAAGATCCTCAAAAATTTGATCAACATACCATGTTCATAGATAGAAAATATTATGAAGATGTCAATTCTCTCACAAATTGATCTACAAATTTTATACTAATCAAAACATCAAAACATTTTTTATAGAATTTGAAAATATTATTCTAAAAAGAAAAATAAAGGGCAAGTGATAGCTAAAATGTTTCTGAGAAATAGCAGGGAGGAGGAATTTTATCAGATTAAGTATTTTTAATGAAGATTTATTTATTAAGGTAGTGTTATATTGGTAGAGTAAGACAAACTAATAAGACAACATTGAGAGCTTAGAACCTTGGTATATGACAAATGGTATATCCAGAACCTTGGTAAATGACAAACATACTATGTCAGACAATAGGAAATATGGTACTTTTCAGTAAGTTGAGACAGAGAAAATGGCTACCAGTTGGATTTAGATCTTAAATGTCAAAAACCTTGAAATTCTTAGTTGAAAATATATGTGAATATCTTCTGGACCTAACAGTAGGAAATATTTTCTTAAGAAAGAAGAAAAAAAAAAGATTTAAAAAATTGGTCAGTTTAACTGTAGTAAAATTTAAAATGTTTATTAAGAGACTATGCAGTAAAAATTAAGTTACAAAGTTGGAGAAGATGCTTTCATTACACAAAATCAACAAAAATAAGCATCAAGAATACATAATGAACTCCTACAAATCAACAAGAAAGCACAAACAATTCACTGTGTGTAGGGGGGCAAGGGTGCAGACATATCAGAGAAGAGGAAACACATGGTCAATAAGTACATAATGGGACGGTCAGCATTGTTAGAGAATAAATGAAATCAAGACTGCAAAGAGTTATAATTTTATGCTCATTTAATTCATTAAAAATTAAAAATATGTTAATACCAAGAGTTGAAGATGACTGAAGCTGTAGGCTTTTTAAAATTTTTTTTTGAGACAACATTTTCCTCCGTCATCCAGACTAGAGTCCAGTGACGCAATCTTAGCTCACTACAACTTCACCTCCCAGGTTCTTGTGCCTCAGCCTCCCAAGTAGCTGGGATTACAGGCACAGGCACGTGACACCACATCCTAATTTGTATTTTAGTAGAGATGAGATTTCACCATGTTGCCCAGGCTAGCCTTGAACTACTAAGCTCAGGCAATCCACCTGCCTCAGCCTCCCAAAGTGCTAGGATTACAGGCATGAGCCACCACACCTGACCCCCCAGGCTTTCTTATACATTGCTTATGGGAGAATAAATAGGTACAACCACTTTGAAAAACAATTTGACTGACATTATCTTCAAAATTCAACATTTATATAAATGATGACCACTACTTCCACTCCCAGGTGTATACCCAAGAGAAACTCTTGCATATATTACCTGAGATATCTAAAGGAATGCTCATGGTGTCATTGTTAGCTGTATAAGTCTTGAACCAACCCAAATCAACAGAATAGATACAAAACTATTAATATCACAAAAAGGAGTATGATACAGCACTCAAAATTAACACACCACAGAGACAAACAATATGGATAAATCTTAGCAATATAATTTTAAATGAACGATTCCATTCCAAAGTACAGCAGAGAACTTTTTTTTTTTTTTTTTTTTTTGGAGACGGAGTCTCGCTCTGTCACGGCCTAGGCTGGAGTGCAGTGGCCGGATCTCAGCTCATTGCAAGCTCCGC
Source organism: Macaca fascicularis (assembly GCF_037993035.2). Lineage (NCBI taxonomy): Eukaryota > Metazoa > Chordata > Mammalia > Primates > Cercopithecidae > Macaca > Macaca fascicularis. The sequence goes on from NC_088377.1 coordinate 155,348,208, forward strand.
CTCCCGGGTTCACGCCATTCTCCGGCCTCAGCCTCCCGAGTAGCTGGGACTACAGGCGCCCGCCACCTCGCCTGGCTAGTTTTTTGCATTTTTTAGTAGAGACGGGGTTTCACCGTGTTATCCAGGATGGTCTTGATCTCCTGACCTCGTGATCCACCCGTCTCGGCCTCCCAAAGTGCTGGGATTACAGACTTGAGCCACCGCGCCCGGCCAGGACATTCTTTTTATTAAGCTAAAAGCTACCTATATATGTAAATAAAATTACTTGTCCCTTGCTGTATACAGTTATAATATAAATTATACAGTTATAGCTATATATGCCTATATATAATATTTAATATATTTATATAAATTACAGAGTTATATATAGTTAAATATAACTTTATAATATATATGGCAAGGGACAAGTAATTTTATTTACATATGTGTAGTTTTAGCTTAATAAGAATGTCCTCTGTTATAATACTTTGGAACTGTTCATTTAATATTATATTGATAAGATTTATCCATACTGTTGTATGTCTCTATGGTTTGTTATATATTATAAATTATATTTATATAGCAAGTGATAAGTAATTTTATAATAAACAATTACACTAAAAATAACTTGATTTTTATGATATTATGGCTATATCAGGTGGTGATATGGTTTGACTGTGTCCCCACCCAAATCTCATCTTGAATTGTAACTCCCACAATTCCCATGTGTCTTGGGAAGAACCCAGAGAGAGGTGACTGAATTAAGGCGGTGGGTCTTTTCTGCACCATTCTCATGATAGTAAATGAGTCTCATGAGATCTGATGTTTTTAAAAACAGGAATTTCCCTGCACAAGCTCTCTCTTTGCCCACTGCCACCTATGTAAGATGTGACTTGCTCCTCCTTGCCTTCTGCCATGATTGTGAGGTCTCACCAGTCGTGTGGAACTGTGAATCCATTAAACCTCTTTCTTTTGTAAATTATAGTATGAAAACAGACTAATACAGGTGGGTCAAATTAGGGGGAAGGAATCAGGAAATGAGAATTCAGTCACTGTTTTGGGTGGTTGTTTTGCAGGTGCTTATTAATAATTTGAAATATCTAAATAGTTCAATTCTAGTTTCAAATAATTTATGAGGATAGATGGATTACTCTCTGGCCCACATTAGAGGATGTCTATTAATAAAATGCCACTCTGAAATTCAAAGTGCTAGTCATATGACTAATTACATCTAAAGAGTTGAATTCAAGAGCTTTAGAACATTTGAGAAAAAAGACAAAGAACTTGATGGTTGATGATGATAGGGCCCAGAACCATGAAAATTGTGACATGAAGAAAGTATACTTTTGAATATCTCTCATTTCCCCTTTATGTTCCTTGAGTTCTTTTTGGTAAAGGAGAGTTTCGTATTTTTCTGTATTCACAGTGGCTAACAGTGCCTGAAACATAATAGTGACATAATAAATGCTGTTGAGTCAATAACTGCACAGCATCCTTTCCATCCTCGCTTCTCCTCTTTACCTTTTGCCAACATTACTGTGACAGTGTGCTTCTCTTATTTCCTCGTCTAATTTCAGAAAATAATCTAATATTTTAAAATATGTACATTTTTATCTTCTAAGACTTAAAGTATTACCCCTCAGAGTTCAGGACAATGTTTTCAATTATGGAGTCAATAATGAGTCAAGATTTAAACATAATTTTAAAATTATTATAATTTTAGAAATTAAAAAGTAAAAAATTAATTAATGGAACAATACTTTGTTTCCACTCTACCTTAAATTATATAATATAGTCATCTATATTATTTAATCATGGTCTCTATTTTTCTAATAGATATTTTAAAATAATCCACGTGTCATGAATTATAACAAACACTGAGAAATTGAAAATAAATATGCCCTAGTTTCTTATCTCAAGGAATCTATAATGTGAAGATGGAAATAGACATATCAACAGGTAATTATAATTACTATAAGTGATAAGTACTATAATAAACAATGGTATATGATATTCTCTTAGAAATAAGGAGAAAGGACAGAAGTTATCAGGAGACTGTTAGAGGAATCAGGAAGTTTATCTCAAAGTTACTAACATTCTGATTTAGGTTTTAGGGATGACTAGAAGTTTCCCAATTAGAGAAGAATACAGTCATTGTAGGCAGAGGGAACAACAGGTGGCCAAAGACAAGACTAAAAAAGCACAAAAGGGCCAGGTGTGGTGGCTCACACCTGTAATCACAGCACTTTGGGAGGACGAGGAGGGCGGATTATGAGGGTCAGGAGTTTGAGACCAGCCTGGTCAACATAATGAAACCTCATCTCTACTAAAGACACAAAAAATTAGCCCAGGCGTGGTGGTGGGTACCTGTAATCCCAACTACTTGGGAGGCTGAGGCAGGAGAATGCCAGGAGGTGGAGCTTGGAGCTTGTTGTGAGCTGAGATCACGCCACTGCACTCCACACTCCAGCCTGGGAGACAGAGCGAGACTCCATCTCAAAAAAAAAAAAAAAAAAAAAAAAAAAAAAAGCACAAAAGAAAAAGTCACATCTAGAAACAATGAGATATTCAAAGGGCTGGACTCTGTTTGGGGAAAGAATGCCAAGGGGTAGAATGAGAGTTAGTTCAAGCCAGATTGTAAAGGGCTTAGCATAGCAGGCAAAATGAGGTTGAATTACTTAGGTACTTTTTAACCAGTGGCATGGGGGGTTAGGGCTAAACAGGAGAGAGACGTGGTCACATTTACATTTACCAACCTATTTCTGGAGGTAATGTACAGGAGAAACTGGATGGGATGAGCCACAATGGAGCAGAAAGACTAATCAGAGGCTCCTGAAACATTTTCAGGCACAAAATAAGGGCGAAGGGTACTATTAATGAAGAAAGAGAAAAAGAACCAAATGTGAGTTTTAATTTTTGATGTAGCATTAATATGATTTGATCAATATGCTGTACATAGATGTTTTTTAAAGCCCTTTTCTACCCAACCTTGGTCGCATTCATCAGAATTAGAAATCTACATTGTTGCCCCTTCTAAGACCTAGGCCAAGACGGTTAACTGAGGGATCCTGCACTACAGGTCAGCAAGGTCTTGAATTAGTCTGCAGATTGGTTTTGATGTTTTATGTGCTGGGTGACTTGCTTCCCAGGAGTTCATGTGGACACCTTTTTCAGGGTTCCTCCCTAATCTCTGGTACACATGTCTAGATGGTAAACCAGCAAGTTATTTCTAGGTTTTTGATTTTTATTCCAGTCGTTCACTGAGGAAAATAAAATGTTTTCTCATTCACACTAGTCACCTGGGTGACTAACATTCTAAGGAGTTCTTACCAACCTTTAGAATGCCCCCTTGGGCATTCTACTGGAGGAATTTCTAAGGAACTAGAAATCAAGTTCACAGAGGAACTTTAAATTTTAATCTCGGGCTTGGGAGCAAGATGGCCGAATAGGAACAGCTCCAGTCTCCAACTCCCAGCGCGAGCGACACAGAAGACCCGTGATTTCTGCATTTTCAACTGAGGTACTGGGTTCATCTCACTGGGGAGTGCCGGAGGATCAGTGCTGGTCAGCTGCTGCAGCCCGACCAGCGAGAGCTGAAGCAGGGCGAGGCATTGCCTCACCTGGGAAGCGCAAGGGGGAAGGGAATCCCTTTTCCTAGCCAGGGGAACTGAGACACACAACACCTGGAAAATCGGGTAACTCCCACCCCAATACTGCGCTTTAAGCAAACAGGCACACCAGGAGATCATATCCCACACCTGGCCGGGAGGGTCCCACACACACGGAGCCTTCCTCATTGCTAGCACCGCAGTCTGTGATCTACCGGCAAGGCAGCAGCGAGGCTGGGGGAGGGGCGCCCGCCATTGCTGAGGCTTAAGTAGGTAAACAAAGCTGCTGGGAAGCTCAAACTGGGTGGAGCTCACAGCAGCTCAAGGAAACCTGCCTGTCTCTGTAGACTCCACCTCTGGGGACAGGGCACAGTAAACTAAACAAACGCAGCAGACACCTCTGCAGACGCAAACGACTCTGTCTGACAGCTTTGAAGAGAGCAGTGGATCTCCCAACACGGAGGTTGAGATCTGAGAAGGGACAGACTCCCTGCTCAAGTGGGTCCCTGACCCCTGAGTAGCCTAACTGGGAGACATCCCCCACTAGGGGCAGTCTGACACCCCACACCTCACAGGGTGGAGTACACCCCTGAGAGGAAGCTTCCAAAGCAAGAATCAGACAGATACACTCGCTGTTCAGAAATATTCTATCTTCTGCAGCCTCTGCTGCTGATACCCAGGCAAACAGGGTCTGGAGTGGACCTCAAGCAATCTCCAACAGACCTACAGCTGAGGGTCCTGACTGTTAGAAGGAAAACTATCAAACAGGAAGGACACCTACACCAAAACCCCATCAGTACATCACCATCATCAAAGACCAGAGGCAGATAAAACCACAAAGATGGGGAAAAAGCAGGGCAGAAAAGCTGGAAATTCCAAAAATAAGAGCGCATCTCCCCCGGCAAAGGAGCGCAGCTCATCGCCAGCAACGGATCAAAGCTGGACGGAGAATGACTTTGACGAGATGAGAGAAGAAGGCTTCAGTCCATCAAATTTCTCAGAGCTAAAGGAGGAATTACATACCCAGCGCAAAGAAACTAAAAATCTTGAAAAAAAAGTGGAAGAATTGATGGCTAGAGTAATTAATGCAGAGAAGGTCCTAAATGAAATGAAAGAGATGAAAACCATGACACGAGAAATACGTGACAAATGCACAAGCTTCAGTAACCGACTCACTCGATCAACTGGAAGAAAGAGTATCTGCGATTGAGGATCAAATGAATGAAATGAAGCGAGAAGAGAAACCAAAAGAACAAAGAAGAAAAAGAAATGAACAAAGCCTGCAAGAAGTATGGGATTATGTAAAAAGACCAAATCTACATCTGATTGGGGTGCCTGAAAGTGAGGGGGAAGATGGAACCAAGTTGGAAAACACTCTTCAGGATATCATCCAGGAGAACTTCCCCAACCTAGTAGGGCAGGCCAACATTCAAATCCAGGAAATACAGAGAACGCCACAAAGATACTCCTCGAGAAGAGCAACTCCAAGACACATAATTGCCAGATTCACCAAAGTTGAAATGAAGGAAAAAATCTTAAGGGCAGCCAGAGAGAAAGGTCGGGTTACCCACAAAGGGAAGCCCATCAGACTAACAGCAGATCTCTCGGCAGAAACTCTCCAAGCCAGAAGAGAGTGGGGGCCAATATTCAACATTCTTAAAGAAAAGAATTTTAAACCCAGAATTTCATATCCAGCCAAACTAAGTTTCATAAGTGAAGGAGAAATAAAATCCTTTACAGATAAGCAAATGCTTAGAGATTTTGTCACCACTAGGCCTGCCTTACAAGAGACCCTGAAGGAAGCACTCAACATGGAAAGGAACAACCGGTACCAGCCATTGCAAAAACATGCCAAAATGTAAAGACCATCGAGGCTAGGAAGAAACTGCATCAACTAACGAGCAAAATAACCAGTTAATATCATAATGGCAGGATCAAGTTCACACATAACAATCTTAACCTTAAATGTAAATGGACTAAATGCTCCAATTAAATTTTAATCTCAGTTGTTTAGAAGCCCTGTTACCTTGTCTCTCCCCTCTCTCATAAATACGAAAGATCTCAAATACATCAACAGTTCCTAGATTTGCCTTTCATGTCAGAAACTTCAGGCCCTACCTCTGTAAAATCTAAATTAATATAGACCTGCATATGGAGGTAAAGTTGGGGCACAGAGAATGATGGTGCTAAAAATTTCCTAAAATGATTTTGATGTGAGGCCAGATTTGCAAACTCCTCGTGTAGACAACAATATATCTCCCTGCCCCACTGGATTTAGCTATGCAGACTGTTCCTTCCTAGATGATAGGCAGGTGGGAGAGTCATTCCTGTAGTTGCAATTCCTGGCCCCAAATCCAGTTCACCTGCTTCTTACTAGTTTCATATGAGTTTAAAGCATGGTTTGCTACTATTTACATAACTCTTAAGATAATCAAGAAATAAAGGATTGTGCAGAAGCTTCTAATTTGGAGATCTAAAAGGATGGAACCACCATCATTTGATGTGGAGATTTAAAAGGAAAAGCATGGGTGAAAGAAAGAGGATAAGTTTTATTGAAGGATATGTGCTAAACTTGTAAAACTCTTCAACCAACTGGGAAGTAAAAACTAGTGTTTGTTGAATGAAAAATGCCCAGATTGACATTTTTCCTTTTTCCCTTACAGTATCATTGCACACAGGCTTGCACTGTCTTTATAAGTTAAGGTAAATTTTCCCTCACTTCAAAGAAGTGAGACATCATATTGAAATTTTATGTGATGACTTCTAATAGACATTAAATATGTGCTGAACATAACAAATTAATGTTTTCCAGGCAATAGTTACACTTGTAACATGTAGTAGCAATTTTAAATGTATAGCAATCTGTATTTATTCATTCAATCCATCATCATTTAACAGATATTTAGTGGGTGCCCACCAATTACGAAATGTTGCACTGGATTGTCACAAAAAGCAAGACGTCCCTGCCCTCAGAAGGCTCACAAGCCAATGGGGAGAGTGGACAAGTACATAAAGCAGCAGCTCCAGGGTACGACAACTGTGAGCTCCGTGACGAACAGAGTGGGGTAGGAATACCTTCTAGAAGGACATGGCCCATAAGCTGAAACCTAAATAAGAAGCCTTAGCTAGAGAAAAGAAGAGAAGCAATTCCAAGCTTAAGGCATTATATTCAAAAACCTTATAAGTAAAAAAAAAAATTATTCTCAACTTGTTAAGTAATCCAAGACACAATTTAGTAAAAATGAAAGACTAAAGGCCCAGGGCACCAACCAATTGGTAGTCAACTAGCTTAAGAGACACAAATTTGAACCCAAACAGTGCCTCTCAAAATGTGGTTCACAGACCTCCTATGTGAAAATGACCTGGTACTTACTACAAATGCTGCTTCGGGGCCAGAAATCGGATCTACTGAATCAGCATCTCTGAGTGGGCAGTGGGAATCTGCATTTTAACTGGAACCTCAGAGTTAGCTGAGGTGCACTAGTGCTTGTCTAACTACACATATTGAAAAAGAATATCTGCAGGCAAACACTCAGACTCCAGGAATGTGGTATACAAAGTGCCTCTTTATGTCTCAAACTTTTCCAGCAAGTTACCCACAATTATGCTACAGCTATAGCTCTGTGCACAAAAGAATAAATGTTTGTGTATCTCATATGTACCCAGAAAAGAAGAAACACATTGAAGAATAGACCAATCATCTTCTGTGACTTACAGAATAAAATAATGAAACATCATTGGGGTAGAAATTGATGGACATTTTCAACCTATCTAATAAGAAAAAAAAAAATTGTGTTTCTAAGTCAGCTATTAATCATTCAAAAATGTGAGTTCTACAGACTTTTTACCTCTGAGCCCCATGCAACTTACAGAAAGTTTATTTTATTTTTTACGCCAAATTCCTCTCAGATTTGTAAGAGACCTCACACTTGGATTGTCTCATCCCATCATTTTATAGGGAAAAGAAAACTAAAGGCCAGTTAAACAATATGGCAGAAGTCATACTAACCAACTAGTGGCAAATCCATAACTAGCTCTAAGTTTCTTAGTCATTATGTTAGTGTTCTTTCCATAAAGGGTCAATCTGTGGTGAAAAAAAAAAAACAAAAAAAAACCTGCATGCAAATCTCAGTCTTTCCGGTTACTTAACACTTACTAAGTCAATTACTCACCATGTGACTTCAGTCAAGATACTTAATCAACCTCTCTGCGTCTAATTTTTCTCCAAAATCTTGCCTACTCCTAACACAGAGTAATTATTTAGCATAGTTTCCAACACATGAAAGTGTTTACTAAATTATTATTTTTATTAGGAAATGTAGTAAATGGCACACTGATCATTAATTCTAATTATCACAAAAACAAATTTATATGCTGCTTCTTTTACGCTGAGTTATCTATACTTTTAATGCTTACCATATTCTCTCATATATTTAATATGCAAGGTACTTCTAAGAGTAAAATGTGCAGTCCTTGATAGCATACTTGCTCAGCCATTTAAATATACCCTTATTATTAGAAGAGCACTCTTCAAAAAAAACTCATTAGATCTTCGGTGACCGTAACCTTTTGTTTAAAAGTATCCTCTCCAAATATAATGTACACTGGCATGATAATTTGCACCTTCTTTCATTACCCAATTGATTTATTCAGTACCAGGATTTAGGCACCATGTTAATATTACTGCAGCTTCTGGATATGTTCCACTTTTGCTTTTGGAGTTACAATTAATTTTAACACTGTCAAAATGTAGTCGTTTTTAGTATAATAATATAGTTTTTCCAAAGGTCCTATGATGTCGTTGTGCTAAAACCCCATATGTCTCTTAAAAAATGAGCAAAGCCTCTTAAAGATCTATGCCACAAAGTCTAAGTCTGATGTGATGGAATTACCCAACCAGTTAAGGTGAATGGCAGGATTAGGTTGCAAGCAGCAAAGCCTAATTCTGCTCCAAGAGGAATCAAAATGTTGGCATGAAAAGGGATCATTTCCAAAGTGAATCATGAATATTTTATTTGTGTCTCCCTAATACTCAGCCTGAAAGTGCTCAGAATTTTCTAAACAGGACCAAACTTGGAATTCTTGGGCATCACCTCTCTCTTTATGATAAACAACTAAAAACTAAATGTGAAACTACTCAAGTTCAGACCAGCCCTCTTCATTCAAAGCTTGTGATCTCATTTTTTTTCTTTCATACTCCTTCACCCCCATGAAAGAGAGGAAAATAAATGACCTTTAAAATCAGAAATAATATGAGCCTCCTTTGAGATTTTTAAAAAGTCATTCAAGAACAGTATATCATCATTGGCACTAAGTGGACACATACAGAAATGTTTGTATGGAATAGGTTTTCCAAGGATAAATAATTATATAGTGTATTGTGGACTGTTTCTTTTCATAATATTATGTTGCAGCTTCTCTAAAAATTGACTTTCTAGAATTCTGCCATTTCATAGCCACTCATATATTGAAGAAAGGAAGAAAGTAAAGGCTTATACTTAACAATAGGCAAAATTCATAATACATTACCCAACTACTACAGCTTAATATATTTTCCTTTGGTGTTACAGTACTGGCTAGTCTTCTCTTGATCAGGAATAAAACCAAAAGCAGAAGAGAAACATTTGGTTAAAAGAGAGATCAGTGTCTAACTGTGAAGAGAAGTGCCTGAGGAAAAACAAATTTAAGGAACTATGCAGAAGGAATTAAGGATGAAAAGATGCATTAGGTTCAGTTTCTTCATAATGCCAGAAATGAAAACAAAATGAATACAGTCTGGCATGATTAACAGGCATTGAAAAAACCCAAAAAATAATCTCAAGAAAAAAAGTGAGAATTTTAAAAATGTCTTTATATTCTTCTATGCTGAATCTGGAAACTAATAACTGACACAGTAAGGTACATCGTTTTGTTTTGGTTTTGACCGAAACGTTGTTTTTTGGTGGGCATCACATTTCTTATCTGTAAAGTGAAAGCTCTGGATTAGCTTAGAAGACCACAAATAGAATACACTCATGCTGACCTTTCTAACACTCATGGCAAGCACTGATAACAGATAAAGGAACTTCCTTGCTGTGGCCATACTGAGCCCCACTACTTTTCTTTTACACGGCAAGGCAGCCACTACCCATCAACCCCTTCATTGCTCAAAATGGAACCAATTTGCCTTCTCAGCTTTAATATTAAATAACATGCCTTGCAGTTTAAGAGCTCTACATCTGTATAACTAATAGGAGTATTCTGAGTATCATTTAGAGGTGTTTAATTGGAAAAATTCCTAATATTTTTCAAAAACAAAAATGCTGGTAGAATCAATTCTCCAATAAGAAATGGAGAAATGCTGAACAACAAAAGTTGTTCAATCTTTGAACTAACAGTCTATGAAGAAGGGAATCAAACTTACATTCCTGCAACAGAATTACCTACAGAATCCATGGAAAGGCATTCAAGTACTTTTTGAAGCCTATTCATATGCCATGTTATGGAAAATATGTTATGGTATAACTTTTCATCTGAGACTTTATATATTGCTTGTATTCACTTTCTTGACAATCTAAAATTGCAATATAGCCAAGGATAAATTGTCAATTAAATCATATGATCTGTATTATCAGTTTAAATTTAATACCACAGAAATCTCACGTGCAGAGTTTGTGAGCTAATCTTATATTATTTCTACTACATGTAATGGAATGGTGTATTTCCATGATATTTTGTTTATGGAAAAGAAAACCTTTACAAAAGTAAAACATTGCCAATATCTATAATTGATTAAGAAAAACAATACATTGAATATACCTATTACATAAGCTAATTTATTACTTTTAAAATGTGACTATAAACCATGTAAAACCACAAGCCCATTGGGGAAACTGTACTGAACTGCTCAAGCATTCAAGTAACTTAGAACATACCAGTATGTTTGTGACCAGATTGTTTCATTGAATTATCTTCCTCTTTGCATAAAACTGAATTGTTGCATTTCTAAAAATCTTCTCTATTTCAATATCTAAGTTAGAACATTGTCCAGTACCTCGGAGCTTGATCTTGAGAACATACTGAAAACAAAAGGTACTTTGCCTTATTGATACAGGAAATTTCAACAGCAGACAGAAAAGCGACGGAAAAACAATCTTATTGGAGAATTCTTTGCTAAGTCTCTCTTCAAAAGTTTCTTCATTTTTTAACTCTTCAGTTCCTACCAAGGATAACGGGTCTAAATCTGCTTTGTCGTGACAAAGAGGTAGGTGGCGGTGTTTTTTCTAGCTTACCCCAAAGGAAGTAGGGAAAAAAGACATTTTAGACTTAATTCTCTGATTGGATTGGGCACCATGTGCAATTCTGTAGCTGTGTACTCTCCAAAGGGGCACTCAATTTTCAGGATCTAATGCATAACTAAGTAGAATCTGGGAGGTCCAAGTGCGAACCAAAAAGCATTTAGGTTGCTTTGGAATGAGATCTAATTACAAGCAGAATTCATATGTCATAAGTAAAAGAAGACTTACAGATAAACCTGGCCCAAAGAACTCCATTACAATCTGCCAATCATATTCAATTGAGAGAAAAATCAAATGTTTTTCAGTGATGGATGCCAGAACAACTGAATATACTTCAGAGAGATACCATTTAAAAAAATTTCAAACTTATTGGCCTAAAGTCCTTATTTTACCTGCGTTCTTAAATGAAGCAATAGTCACCCTTGGAACAGGTGGGTAGCAAGAAAGTAGCGATTGTCTAGCTGAGAGTCTTGCCACCTCAGAAGTCTTATCTCCACAATTTCCTCACAACATATGCTGACAGCTTTATAACGCCTACAGCCTTCAAAAATAGTGTGTTGTCATGTGTATTTTTTTCCTAGGGATACTAAATTTCAGGCGTTATTTTCTTCATAATGTTGTTAATTTTTTGTGATTGTATAAAAAATCATTATTAGAGTCATGACCACTGAGTCAACTAATCCAGTTCAACAAAACCTGTTTCTTCCATGGAATCTACAGTAAACTTCACCTAAGTCACTTGATTTGTTAAATATTGAGCTCTAACCTTCAGACTCTACTGCATTTGAATTAACATATTATTTTGAAAACAGTTGTTAAGAAAAGGTGATCTTAAATGTAAACCAATATTCTCAGTATATGTTTGGAAGGGTTTGGAGAAGGAACGAATACAGGAGGGGATGAGACTTCTGAACTTTGAAATCAAATCATTCAGAAGTGACAGCGCTCAAGAGAGGAATATCTTACCCAGTAGGGTGGCAGGTGTGAGCTCACAGCATCAAACTGCAGTGTGTGTGTGTGACCTGAGCATGTGTGACCTCTAATGTTCCCCAAGATGAGATGTTTTCATGTGGTTTGTTTGTTATTTTTTAAGGAGAAAAAAGTACCAAACTTCAACTTTTTTCCTAGCTTCTATCTCATTCCTGGCTCTTGACAAAGAATTTCAAATGTGTGTCAATAGCCCTCCCATTATCTGGAGAGTAAATCAGGTGAAATGATGCATAACTCAATAAAAATACTGGAAAAGCAATGCTTCAATATGTTTTATGGTAAATCATAGATTTTTACATTTGTTTAAAAAAATCAGAAATCTTAAATAATTAGGACTAACAAAATTAAAGCATGCCAAAGCAAGTTAGAATGTTAAGATACTGCATTGTTGTGATACTTTTATTTAAATGTTAACTTTAAAAGATATGAAGTCATTTTTTAGACCCTGGACATGTTTCTGGATTGCTATGCAGTCAAATATATGTCTAGTATTTCCTCTATGTTTTTGTTTATATTATCAGTTACTGCTTTATAGTTTTTATAAGTGGTTAGATGCCTCTATGATATGAAATCTTTTGGAATGTATACCTATTTTCAAGCAATTCCATTTTACAAACATATTTTCAAATTAGTTATTCTATTTATGTTAATCGTGCCATAAATTTATGTATCAGGAAAAATAGAAATACAGTAAATTGGATGAGTTTGCATTAAAATCCAAACAAGAACCCTATTATTACACCGGATTTGTATTTCACAGCATTTGAAAAGTTTTCTAGGCAGATTCAGTAAGTCTTAAAGCATTGTTTCTAAATTTAATGCTTTGGTGAACTTATGTCACACATTAAAGTCATCTTAATGCACCTTTTTGTCAATTCTTCACAATAGTATTACAAAAAAGAGAAGAGAGGATATATTTATAAAGCAAATGAAAAAGAACTCAATGGAAGCCTATTACACTACCTGTTGATGAGCATATAAGAGTCATTAATATGCGGATCATTGACATGATAGGCCATAATGACTCCTCCAGGGACTATCAGTCTATTGTGTCAGAGACTAGTTGGGGATTCATTAACGTGCAGATGCGTGACTTCTTAATATGCAAATTATGAATGCAAAGCATTGAGGCATACCTCACAAATGTCCACATTTTGTGTTACACATTTTCTTTGTCAACCCCTCACCCACACCTTTTGTGAACTATTTTGTTTCTTCCATCCTCTGTCACAGATTTCTTCACAAAAGAGCCTATACTGATATGGAATCTACCACTTCACATTCAGAGAACTCCTCCTCTTCAGCTCATGTTTTATTTTGTTTTTGTTGTTGTTAATGTTTTTTACTTAAGGCTGGTTTATACATACATACCACTTGCTTGCACCATTTTGAGTAAACCAGTCGAATTCAGAAAAATATAAAATCTGCTTTTATATTTTTCTCCAATGTGAAATTGGTTTTTGGCTAATGACACATCAAAGTGAAGAAAGCACTTGTTTTTAAAAATGAAACGATGAAACGTGAGTAGCATAATTAGCAGTTGAGTAATTTGGACTGAAGGTGGGTGGAGAAAACGTAGTGGAATGGAATACCGAAAAAGAGCAGAGAAAGGCACAAGAGAGGATACCAGAAAAAAGAATGCAATTAAATCAAGTAAGAGTATTTGATACCAATGTAACACAGTAAATGAGGAAATGGATGTAAACCACTCAATGTCTGGCATGCAGCAAGCAAGCAGGAAGCATCTGCTATTATTATTATATTGGCATTTTGTATTTATGCAAAAAAAGTGAATAGACACATTCCCTTTTGAAAAAATATGAAGAAAAAAACATATGGAGTAAAAGTTGTTCAGTCTTTGAACTAACAGTCTATGAAAAAGGGAATCAAACTTACATTCCTGCAACAGAATTACCTACAGAATCCATGGAAAGGTATTCAAGTACTTTTTGAAGCCTATTCATATGCCGTGTTACGGAAAATATGTTATGGTATAACTTTTCATCTGAGACTTTTTATATTGCTTTTATTCACCTTCTTGACACTTTATTATTCTAACCTGATCTAAAATACAATACAATCTTTCATTACTATTTTTCTTCTAAATTTCAGGAGATACAGATCCTTAGTTCTTTACTTGTAAACTCCATATATCCTAAACACTACAGTGGGTCTACAGAAGTCTATTTTTATTGATTATAAAATAATTATATCTCCATATAAATTAATTTGTATAATTTTTAAGTTAGCTTTAAGGTCCTCACTGTCTTGAGGAGATCCTACATAGATTTTATTTGATTAAAACCCTTTAAACATGAGGTAATATGTTTTAGAATAAATTATGCTTATTAACATGCTTATTACAAGCAGCTAATTATACTTCTTATTCTGGCTAATGTTAATTTCAATATTAAATGCCAGAAAACATCAAATAGTTACTGGAGTTCCAAGCTGCAGTGAGCTATGATCCCACCACTGCAATCCAGCCTGGGCAGCAGAGTGAGGCCCTGTCTCTTAAAGGAAAAAAAAATTATGAAAATGATATAGGAAACTTAGAAACTTACAGTAGAGACATCATCTTATATTCACTGGAGCCACCCACTGGAGGGGATGAAGGAGGTCAGGATGAGCTTATAAGTGCCAAGATACCTTGCCCCATTGAAGGCTTTTGGGTCCCTGATTAAATGAGTAGAACTTATTACCAGAAAATCCTAAGAAGATAAAGTGAGAAGGGTTCACTAGGATGACTACCGTTGAAGATTAGTATAAGAGAAATATGGCGTTCTGGAAAGGTCAAGCTCAGAACCAGATAAAAGGGGAAAGGCAAACAGCAGGTGACTGAGGAAATGGACCACACACTGGGATTGCTAAAGGAGTGAAGTGCAAGAGCCAAACTCTGCGGAGATGCAGTTATGTTGACAAGGATGGAGATCTCTGTCACACTTTTAACTTTTTTTTTTTTTTTTTTTGAGACGGAGTCTTGCTCTGTCACCCAGGCTGGAGTGCAGTGGCGCAATATCCACTCACTGCAAGCTCCGCTTCCCGGGTTCACACCGTTCTCCTGCCTCAGCCTCCCGTGTAGCTGGGACTACAGGCGCCCGCCACCGCGCCTGGCTCATTTTTTTTTTTAATGTATTTTTAGTAGAGACGGGGTTTCACCGTGTTAGCCAGGATGGTCTCGATCTCCTGACCTCGTGATCTGCCCGTCTCGGCCTCCCAAAGTGTCACGCTTTTAACAAAGCAGCACAGGACATTAGTCAACACTTGGAAAGACACTGCTACCCAGTGGGTTTAAAGGACTCAATCCACCTATTGAATATGATACCAATTCAGAATAATATTGGATAAAGTTCAACATGTGTTCATTCAACAAGTATTTAATTTGCATTGGGCTAGAAGTTAAACTACTAGCTCAGGCTGACATTGAACAAATTCTGCCTTCATAAAGCTTACAGTCTAATGAAGGATAACCCAAAACAGCACTTTAAAATCACAGCTGTAAGCTTCCTGACTGGGGTAGCATGGAGTTCTATAGAAGAAAATAATAAGAGAATGAAGTCAAACTCAGAACAGAGGTGGCCAGGGAAGGCCTCCTGGCAGAGGGAGCATTTTGTTTGAGTCCTGAGGGCTTAGTATGACTATTGAGATGAAGAAGACAGCGCAGAAGAATATTCCAGGCAGATGGAATATAATGGGGCATGGCAGTGACAGAGATATGTGTCCAACAAAAACAGGTAAAAGATGAGTGCAATTAGATCTTAGTGACAAAGATAATGATAAAAATTTTCTCTTTAACCAAACTCTAGCCAGGCTCTTCAGGCCCATGTTCTTAACTAGGCCTCAAACCTGGCCTACACAAACTACAGCCTCTCAACACAAATGGTTTTGTCCTCCTCCTTTCCCCACAATAAAAGACTTAAGCAAATACTAACATCTTTTCTAAAGCTCAAGGCCATATTTCTAGGATGACCCTAGTCATATTTAAAGTGCCTGTTTGAGAAAGCTCACGGCTGCCAAAAGAGTTTATTGTTTGTTCCAGCCAACACCTGAAGATAGGGCCCTGACCACCATTTCTTAGAGCTTTTACTAAAAAGGGCTTACAAGTGCAAATCCCTTCTCTCTGTGTTAAGATGTATACGTATGTCCTACAATTCAGTATTGTCTTTTTCCAGGGCCTGAAAGCCATTTCACTAAAATGTAATCATCAAGAAGGATAGGGTCTCTATTTCCCAGTCTGTGGAAGGATAGAATCCTAACTAGAATTTCCAGCTAACAGACTGGCTAGCCTAATCAGCATTTATAAAGACCAGTCCTTTGCAATTTTTCGGTTTTCCGACTCTATTAAGAGTCAGAAACTCACTCAGATCCTATTTGCCCCTTCTCTACTCCTTCATTCTCCCTTAAAAATACCCAGTCACCTCTGTACCAACTCAAGCGGAGTTCAGTTCATGATGGACCCACTTCCTTATTGCAATAGTGTATTACTGATTAAAATCTGTCCTTACCACTTCATTCAATGTCTTTAAAAAGAAAAATGAATTCTTCCTAAAAGTTTACTTCATTCTAAATGAAAATTAACTCTGCCACGCTGTGTGATGTACCTTTTTTCCCCAAAGACATGTTCCCTTTTCTTCCAAGTCATCACTGAAGCAGCAAAGTATATTTAATAAATAATATATAAAGCTTATCCTTTGTATCTGAATGTCCCACATCCTTAATGTTATTATTAATACTTAAAAATACTTCATGCCACATTTTCTAAAGTGTTATTTTATTTGGATTTACTTATTTTTATTTGTTTAAATAGCATTATTATTTTGGGATAGTGTGACTAGTTATAAGATTTTCATTATTTTTTAAATTATAACTCAAAACACCAGTATTTATGTCCTTGGTTTACATCAGTCATTCTCAACCTTTGTGCACACTGGAATAGTCTGGAGATCTTTTCAAAATACCAAGCCTGCAACCACCCCAGACCAATTAACTTACAGTCTTTGTAGTTGGATCTGGGTGTGGGCGCCTTATTTTTTCCCTTTGCTATGTGCAGCTAGTTTTGAAAAGCAACGGTTTACACTTCTATCTTACACTGGCTTTTACTATATGAAGGTATGGTTAATGTGAAATTAAGTCCTTTAGTAAAAATATTCTGTTAAGGTTTTCTAGAGGAGTGAGGAAGAAAGGGGTATGCATAATCAAACATGCTAACATTAATATAAATTGTATATGGATTGCACTTCTGCTACTAAGTCTGTAAAACAATTAATTTTCATTCATCATGAGGATTACCTCTCCATACTTCAGTGAATTTAAATTTACTTTTTTAACTGAAAGGAAGCCTCGATGTTGTTTTGGGTAGGAAACATTAATCATTTCTATGTTAACAACTTCTGCTTATTACAAAATTGATCATGTTTATGAAGACTTAGACTTGGGCTAGCAAAATGTTTTCCAGTTGTTGTACTATGTAGTGAGTTGCCCAATTACTATAAATGCAAGTACCATAAAGTGTATCTCATAAAATAAACAATCAGAGTCTTGAGGTGAAAATAATAAAGCGACAGTTATTGAAGAAGGTAGAACTGCAATATAATGGTTTAAATGCAAGTTCATGGATAATGCTGATAGTTTAATGTGTTTATAGTTCATTATGTGTAAGAGAATATTTCATATAAAAATACCATAACCACATATATTCTGGTCTTTTCTTTCTTCCTAACATGGTATATACGTGAAGGTACTTGCAAGATTACACTTGCCATCTTTCAGAATCATCACTTTCCAATGGTTTGCTTGATTTATACATATATTATATATGTCAATATACATAAAATATTGATAGATATCCTACATATATAGTATGTATATACTATATTATATATGACATATATCAAAAATGTATATTTGCGTGTATATAGCATTTTATGTTTATATAGTGATTTTTTATATATATACAGTGCTATACATGATATATGCAAGTATGTATAATGATATATATACTTGTATGTACACTTATATAAGTATATTAAGTATATACTTATACAGTATATACATATATAATTATATATGTATATATACTCTTAATTTTATAAAAAAAATTTTCTTCTTATAAGTACTAAATTACATAAACGTATCTAACTTGCATGGTACTAGAAATTAATATTCAAGTTAATCAAGACTTTTTGAAACAAAAATGATAGTTACAATGATTAAGAGATTCCAGTGGAGATGTACAGGGCGCATCTGATTTTTAAAAACTATGAAACCAATAAATACACTCATCATTAAAACCATAATTAACATAATTCATTACTTAACTATTCAGAAGTCTTTTTGGGTTTTACTAGGCCTCAGAGTTATCAATGAGAAAACGATTTGCCATTAATAGTTTTTCAAAGGTTTTTGTTAGTCACATGGGGACTAATACTTAGACTAATACACCATTCCTGACCTCAAAGAACTTGGGAAGAAGGTCACACGTACTAGTTCTTAAGTGCAGAAATAGGCAACATTTGACATGTACCAGATGAATGATGTAGGCGTTAAATGCCAGGCCTAGAGAAAGGAAGGATCTGGATAATTAGAGACATTAGGAAAGCCTCAAGTAAGAGGGAAAATCAAACTGGTTCTTGTGGTGGAAATGGAAGAGTAAGAGACAAGGAAAAAAATGTTTTCAAAGCAAGCAACTGGCTTGAATAGAAACTGTGAACACAAGTGGAAGTAGTGTCTACATAATGGAAAGCTCTAAAAACATATCTTTGGTTGCATTCATGTTTACCTGTAAATCAGAATCTTGTATTATTAATAGGATTGTTAAACGCCATAATGTATTGTTTTATAACTACTGCTCATCAATAGTATCAGAAACCAGGAAAGCCCTATTACAGTCACTACACTGTATTCATAAACTTGGAGGAGCTTTCTAAATATTTACATTTCAACATATTGAGGGTCCACTACTTTATTGAGATTTAATATTCTGTACTGTTCACAAATGGTTACCTAATGAGGCAGCATTAGTAGAGAAGGGTAAGGTGGTTTTGATATCAAAAGTGGCTGTAATCCTAGTTTCATCAAGGGTTACCTGAAAAGTCTGACTTTCAGTTTCTTCATCTATAACTACTTCGTGGGATTAAAGGAATACATTTCTGGAATTTAACCAAAAAATCAAAATATTTGTTCCCATCACCCCGCCTATGTTATGGCCAGCAGGATGTAGTTTCATAATTGTTTTTAAAAAATGGTGTAAATGTAATAAATGACCTTTGAAAGTAGCCTACGAATTGACTGAAGTGATTTACAATAAAATAATATTTGGATTTCTCACAAAGGAATAAAACTTATTAAAATAAAAAAATTATGAATGATAAAATATGTTATGGTTTGAAAAAAATAGACTGTACCTGGAGACTGCCTAGAAATGCCAACATTGTAAACATGCTGACTAAACTGATATAGAGGGCAGTGTGGCAAAGGTTCTATTTTTTCCAGACACAAAAATATCTGGTAAGTCCTTTGCTAGGTGTTAATTTCTTTGCCTATAAATTGCATCAGATGTAATAGTGACAAACAGCAACTTTTTATTTAGGAAAAGTTGTGCTCTAGAAGTAGCTATTTCATGGGAAAATGTTGCTAGAAATACTGGTAAATTAAAGAAAGTAAAAAAAGTAATCAGGGGTGAAAGCAAGTTTCATAATATGGGCACACAGTAGCACTAGGGGTCCTGTTGAACTGAATGGGTTTCATGAGATTTGCAAGCAAATGCCTTGAATGTTCATATAATTGCCAATGTCTAAAAACTTAACTCAGTTTACCAAAGTTAACTTGGAATGAAATGTTACCAATATAGAAAATATAAAATACTAGCTAACATATGAACTCTTTGGAGAATGTCTTTTTTATATGGATTATACACACACATAAGAAAGATCAGGTTAAGTGAAAAGCTCACGTGTGCATGCGCATGTGTTTGTGTGAATATTTTTTCCACAGAAAAAAAGTGGCGCATCAAGGGTGAGTTGACCATAACTGGGCAGTATTACACTGCTCCCCATGTTTAATTTCCTAAATAAATTATCAGGTGGAATGACTGTACCAAAATTCTGTATATATTCACTGACTAGAACAAATAGCTTTTAGTTAAAATTATACATACACACACAGTCAAGAAATTTAGCATATATTCAAATAATTTCTGCTTGTAGACTCAATATTAACCTTTTTAAAACAAAGGGATACAATGTAAACCAATTTAAATTTCAGTGGGTCTAAACTGCATTTTATTTTTATAAATTTATTCAACATTTCTTTTCCAGACACACTGGTAGATGTTATTGTAACATTATTCACAATAGCAAAGTCATGTAATGAACCTAAGTGTCCACTGATGGTGGATTAAAGAAAAAGTACATATACACTATAGAATACTATGCATCCATTAAAAAGAATGAAATTGTGTCCTTTGCAACAACATGGATCCAACTGGAGGCCATTATCCTAAGTGAATTAACATAGAAATAGAAACTCAAATATTGCATGTTCTCATTTATAAGTGAGAGATATATAATGGGTACATATGGCCATACAGATGGAAACAATAGACACAAGGGACTATAGAAGTGTGAAGGGAAAGAGGGAAGCAAGGTTTGAGAAACCACCTCATGGTTACTACATTTACGATGAGTAATGGAAGTACAAACCCCAGCCTTATGCAATAAACTCATGTAACAAACCTGCACATGGATTCTTTGAGTCTAAAATAAAATAAAAATGTAAAAAAGAAATTAATAAAGGCTAAAAAGTTATGGTCAGCATCTTATTTATACAGTTACATTCTGGAATGAAATGTTATTTTAAAATTAGGTATCTAGAAAATAGTGTAACTTTAATTCTAAATTTCTCATTATTTGTCCACAGTTTTCAAAAATTCTAATATAGCTATCTTTTTAGGTAAGGTAGAATAAACGAAGCGATCTTCTGAAGTCCTTTTAACTTTCTAATTTTGTAAAATAAAGTTTCCTTTCCTTCTCTGATTCCCAGAGGAAATATTGTAATAATAGTCCCTCTAACACCGAGAATTCAAACATAAAGAAGGCAGGGTTTGGAGAACGCCTTAGACTATTGTTGACCAACTGGGTTATTGCTGATCCATCAGTGTTGGCAGTGTATGGTCCTGGTAATAATGATATCATTCACCCCTTATGAGAATTCAGTTGATGATGGAGTTTTTCTTCTCTGGCGTATGCATTAAAACACTACAAACTTGTTTTCTAGTTAACTAATTCAGATCTCAAGGGAAAAAGTTATTGAGGTTATTTGACATGGAAAATAGAAATCTTTGAGAGAAACAATATAATTTTGCTTAATTTTAATGTATAAGGATAGGAATTCCAACATTTAATTCAACTGAAAGAGTAAATAAATGACTAAAGACAGAACAATATAAGTGGCTACATTAAAGACATGGAACTTTCTGATAGAACACATTAGTGAAGAACATAATCTTCCCAAGAGATATGTATTAGTTTGTTCTCACACTGCTAATAAAGAGATACCTGAGACTAGGTAACTTATAAAGGAAAGAGGTTTAATGGACTTACAGTTCCTCATGACTGGGAAGGCCTCACAATCATGGTGGAAGATACAGGAGAAGCAAAGGCATGTCTTACATAACGGCAGGCAAGAGAGCTTGTGCAGCTGAATTCTCATTTATAAAACCTTCAGATCTCATGAGATTTATTCACTACCACGAGAACAGTATGGGGAAAGCTGCCCCCATGATTCAATTATCTCCACCTGGTTCCACCCTTGACACGTGGGGATTATTACAATTAAAGGTACGGTTTAGCTGAGGACACAGCCAAACCATATCAAGATGATTAAGAAGAAACTATATAACCATTTAATCTGGGTGTTTTCTGAATACTGTTAAAAGCAAAGGATAGAATTAGATGGTCTTTTCTACAAAAGGATTCAACAAAAACTGTTCAGAAATCAAGTACTGTATTAACATTGGAAACTAATTATAACTATATTTACACTAAATACTAAATACAATAAACACAATAATCTTATGCACCTACTTAAGATTATATGTGAACAATATAATCTATTTTCTGCTGCACCTAAACGTGACTTTTCAAAACTTCCATTTTTCAATTGGTAAGTACTTACAAGATTTAAGTTGTTTTAATATATTATAAAATTATTTATAAATATGAATCTTCAAAAGGTGAGGTTGATAGAATATATTTTGTATTTCAAATATAGTTTATGAAACTGAAATTTATCTTAGCAATTCTATGTGATTTGTAATTGTGTTAACACATCCACAGTAATTTTTAAAAATGAAAATCAGCTGGAGGTTATTCATACAGATTTAGAGTCAATAGGTTAGGTTTGTACCAGGGCTTAATTCTCTAAATACCATGGATGGTATTCTGATGGTGTCAATAGGCTAAGAAATGTTCTCACATAATTAGGAAAAGCATTTTCACTATTCAGTATAATTTACAAATATCAGTGGGGAGGGTATTTTAATCCTTTTTACTACTGCAAATTTCAAAAGGTGTAAATAAAAATCAAAACCATGACTACACATAGGACACCAATTACCTTACAATATTAAAATTCAATTTATAGTTGTGACAAATAGCACTGATGTACAACACAGACCATTTTCAGAGTAACTTGTTGTGTGAGGGAATTTTAGAATTTCCTAAGAGACCAATTGTTTAATGTACAATTGGTCTCTGTCCCTGAGCAATGCAGCATAAGAGTTAAATTTAGCAACTTATTTGTTTTCATCTTTTTATCATAAAATCTTTAAACAGCAGGATGGCATGATTAAGGCTTGAAAACCAGTTGTTATTTTTATTTAATAGATAAAGACACTACCATGCTATTTAACCTAGCAAAGTTACTGAAGCAGCAGAATAGATATCTGAAAAGATTTGAGAGATATACTCTGAAAAGAGATATATTCCTTTTCATATAGTTGTGGGGTACATACAATGCTTTAAAACAGAGGAATGACTGAAATTTGATGATGTATAATGTATTTGCTTAGAAGAAGAGAATTATATAAACTTCAATTTCATCTTCTATTCATAGGCATAAAGTGATAATAAGGTGAATTGTGTGCAATAAACTCAGTTATTTAGTCCAAAAGAACCATCTTCAGAAGAGCTATCTTAAGAAAAAAACATGTCCTCAGTCTCCAATTTATGAACAGGTGATGTTCCAAAGTTTTCTTTGTGACCCAGAAGATGCTATAATTTGGAAATCATTTTCCCATAGAAGCAACGCCATAAATATTAGTCTCCCTGGCTAGTCCCCCAAGACTTATGGAACCATAACATGATTAATTTTGAAACTATTTGTTTTAGCCTGGGTCCTGGTAGCAGGAATGATAATGAGGGAAAACAGCATTTCTCCGTTAATCTTGAGCACAGTACTAGCCAAGTACTACACAGGATTGGAAACTGTGGAATTTATCACAGGAATGTCATTAATACTACCGTTTTGAGTATCTACAAAATGTCAGCAACTGGAATAGATGCTTGTATGTGTTAGCTAATGTATTCCTCATAGCAACTCTGCCAAGTAGAAATTATTATCACTATTTTACACTTGAATAAAATAGATACAAAATATAATTTTCCAAGTACAAGTAGATAGTAATTAGTTAGAATTAAAACCCCAAGGCCTTGCCTTACTTTAAAGCCCTTGCTGTTTCCATTGTGCTTCAATGTTTTTGGAATTCACAACCCTCCATACACACATGTACTTCAGACCCCATGAGTCTCATACTACTACGGAACCCGTATCACAACATACTTAAATCTGCCATGTACTCTGTAGTGCTCTCTGCTCTAAAATCAGGCATTTCCATTTTCTCAATCCAAACTCAAAGTGCCTCTGTGCAACTGACCTCAATGGGTATAAGATTGAGAGAGCTCCTGCCACCCTCAAGGGGTCTGCATTTAAGAAGGAAAATCTCATACACGCGTGTGCACGTGTACATACATAGATAAACATACAACACACACACACATACACACAAACACACATATATGTAAATTTTAGGCAAGGTTACAAAGTGAGGTGTCAGACTAGGGAGGATTTTTTGAGTTTGATAGGGCCCAGGGCAATCAGATCCACTTCAGATATCTTCCCTTGAGGTCTTTAACCCTGAGTTATTCCTGTTGAGGGGTTGGGGTAAAAACTTGGAATAGGGATGAGAGTCACAGTTAGCAGAACTGGAGGAAGGTGAAAAACTAAGTTGGCCCACTTCATAACGGTGCCATCTTCCTTTTTCTTCCTTTTTTATTTTCTATTTTTTTTTTTTGCCAGGAGGATTTTTGGCTCAGAAATAGTGGGCCCTGCTTTATTTTTACAGGCTGCAGATGGGCTTCAGGTGGGGAGGATAGGCTCCCAGAAATCCCAGAGGATCCATTTGAGGCATGGCATTCATAGCGACTCCTTTCAGCCAGAGCGTGAGAGACACCCTGAAGGAGGATACCCTTTTGTTCCTCTTCTCTCAGAAAAGTTTCAAAACCACCCTAGGGAAAGTCTAGGATGGGATATGTACTTCCACAAAACCAGGAAGCCATGAAACCTTGGTGGACCTCCAAGGAAATGCGAAGCCAGTTGGCGCCTTGCTGTCAACCAGCTGGTTGCTTCCAAACACCCTCCTGATGGGCCCTGCACAGCTGTGTTTTATGTTTCCACGTGGCCTTGCCAGAGGTCCCTCCCTTAAACAGACCCAGCTTCCACAATTAGTGTGGACTCAAAACGAGTTGGTTATGGCATACATGAGGTCCCAAAGGCCTCGTGGGGCTATTTACACCTCTTTGGACTATTTCCAGGACCCCAGATTATACTGTATGTGTAAATTAAGGAAGTCTCACAATCCAACAGCTCTGACTGAAACACATAACGTAGCCATATCTTATGCCCCATTTCCCAATGCTTTCCTTGGCCTCACTTTCACAATTTTACCACCCTGAAAGATAAACCCTCTGTATTCTTAAAATTATGTTTTAGAAAGGATTTCTCTCTTTCCTATTCCTGAACGTACCTGGTTCTTTTTCTACAGTACAAAAATTAAGGACTAATCAATTTTCTCCTTTGGCCTTAAAGTCATTTAGAACTTTATTTGCATTCACCTGGCCAAGTTATAAATACCATCAAACACCTATATCATGCAGTTTCTTTACTTAAAATAATAAATTGGTTTCACTTAATAAAATACAAAACCAGATGAAGTCAACCGGTGTACCCAGCCATTAGGAACATACATTTAGCAGGCAGTGGGGAAAAAAAGCCAAGATGCTGAGAAGGGAGACCACCCCCAAGGCCAGTAAGTACACAATGTCAGCTCTAGGTCATGTATTCTAGAAAACCTCAAGTGGAAATAATTCTTATTTCATTTTTTATCTATGGCTTCTATTGTATACCCAGATAATCTGAACTTGGTTTTGCTGTTTTCTCCCTCCCCTTCATTTCTCTCTGCTTTTCAAGGCCTTTTCCCTTGGGGCCTCTACTTGTCTTCACAGGCAGCTGTCTCCAGCCACATTTTTCAGTTAGATACTGCTGCCTAACAACTCAGAACCTGACATACAGTTCTTTAGTAAACATTTGCTGAATACGTTTTGGAGCCTGAAACAAGGAAACCTATGATGTATGGAGAAATAATGCAAGTTCAAGAGTCAGGAAATTAGCTGAACAAGATTTAATAATAATAGGGACAATTATGATGTTGGGCTTTTGACAATACCCTTTTGTGTGTCTAACATGCTATATGAAAAGTTTTAAGTATATAAAGTTATTTTAATCAATGTGATGCTAGACATCATGACCCTTATTTGACAGGTGAATAAATAGGCTTTGAGCTGTGAAGTAATATGCCCACAGCCACATAGCTACTAAGTGTAAACTTTACTGAAATTAATATGCATGTCTGTTCAATCCTAAACGAATGCCTTTTTATCCCTTTTGGTCTGGTTCTTCATTTTTTCTTCTCTTAAATGTGGAAATTTTAACATTCACTAAGTTCTCTTTTGGCTTTAAGATAATTCATATATAAGTTGACACATATCTAAAGAAAATTTACAGTTCAGTTAGTTTGCCTTGTTGATTAAAATCTCACAAGAGACAAAGGAATGGCTCTCCAAAGCTGAAAATTTAGAAGCCCTGAAAGGAAAGAGGAAAAAAACTTTGGTGCAGCTTGAGCCTTACAGTTTTTCAGACACAACCAAAAATGAAGTTACCATTGTCTTTTTACAGCAGTCAACATTTACTGATAACTTATTATGTGCCAGACGCTGTGCTAAAAGTTTATATGTATTACTTCACCAAAATCTCAACCCCTATGAGATAGAGTTATGGTTATTCTCAATTAACATATCAGAAAAACAAGCTTAACTCGCCCAAGTTCACATTGCTAGCATGCAGGAGAGCTTGGACTCAAACTCAGGTATCTTCAACTCTGAAGCCTAAAATCTTAACTTTGAGGTTATATTGTTTTGTATGCTATTTTAGCTCATTTGTCTATGTACATTTAATGTGATTTATATCAATGTCATCTTTATCATTGATTTTAAAATAAAATCCGTCAGATATATCAGAAATCTGCTTAGCTTGCTAGGATATGTGGTGATGCTTAACAAGTATCTCATGATGCATGCCTGTCAGTGCAATTAAATATCTTTGGGTCACTCTCAATCACATGCCTATGAGTTACAAGCTCTACCTCCCCCTCTCTCTACAAATTTCTTTCTGTCCAAAGTGTATAGACTATCAGGCATCAAAAGAAAATAGACAACCCACACCAATGTGGAGATTTGCAAACTCTAACATGAGAAAAATCTCCGCAGAGAAAACATAATGCCTGGGTGGGTGATTGACTTAACAGAAATCCTACCTAAATGTATTCCCACATTCATTCATTCCATACTTATTAGAAGGGATTATTGACACTTTGAGAAGATACAATCTCAGGGACCCTGATAGCAAATTAACTTTTGTATTAAGAAGAATTGAAGTTAGCTGTTATTCTCTACACTAGGGCAGCCTGATTTTCATTTTAACTATAACTGATATTACACACTGTTACTAATCTATTTGCAGGTATAAAGAAAAAAAATCATACATATATGTATATATGTTCTGTTTTTACTTTCTGAAAGAAATAACCTCCAAATTAAGCTACATAGGAAATGTAGAAATGCTCAAAAATGACCCATTTAGATTCTGTAACTATTTGGAGAGAGGAGGAGATTTTAGTAGCTATAATTTTTTGATCAAATAAGTATTAGTTCATTTTTATTTTAACCAAGTACACATTTTGTAAAATAACACCAATAAGGTGTGTTATTTTTCTCTAACCAAACTCTTCACAATAAAATCCAACTGCAATATTCATTTAGAAATTTGATAATGCTCTCTTGTGTGAGTTTTAGGAATATTTGAAACCCCATTGCATATAAATTATATCATGGAAAAGCTGTATAAATATTCTATTATGGCACATGCTGTTCTAAGGATCTGTCAGGATTTCCTTTATACACTCCATTTTGAGTGGTATATAAATCAGATGTAAAAATTCATGTTGGACTGAAACTCAGCACAAAAAGCCTCCTCCAGAGGCAAATGCTTTTTTCAAAATGTGGTTTGAATTATGTTGGTCATTTTTAAGTTACAGAAGTGCAGAAAATGTATTTGTGGTTTTGAGGGAGAGAGATTTTTTCCATTTTTATAACTCATTAGGAAACTTTACAGGCCTTCAGACCATTTTGTGGTTTAGTTCTTCTCAGGTTTTTCCCCAAAGCAATATTAAAACTTGAATGGTGTCCGCTGTGAATCCAGTGATTACTGCTCTGAATACAAATGTATGTGTGGACACATATATTTCTACGTATCTTCAACTAGGAAAAGTTCCAAAAACATCACGCCCAAGGGAGAAGATGAGGCCTATCAGCTGGCGACTCTTTGTCTTGGTATCAGTCAAGTTCGGCCTGTCAAAGAAATCAAAGGAATCCCCTAGCCAAACCACAGTTCAGTAGGTATTGCTTGTAATCTTAAAACTGCATCTTTAAATTGCAGAAAAATCCACTATGTTCAACACTGCCTCTTTTATGAGCTTTTAGACAATAATGCTGCACCTTTTCTAAATTTTGTTTTCTCTAACATATACAGCAAGTTGCAGTGTGTTTAACAGATATTCACTGATGATTAGCTTATTTTTAAAGTATTTAATAGGTATATATTTATGCATATAAATTAGTTTGCCAAATAATGTTGAACTTATTTTGTTTGTGTAGCTAATGTGTTAGAGTAATTTCATAAACATCTAAATTATTATTTTAGCCTATGTAGAGATTATTATTAAACTGTCTCTCCTAACAGCATCAGTCAAAATCAAAGAAAGTTTAATTTAGACCAAGAAAGTTGGCCTAATTCACAAAGTTGATTAAGTCAATATTTCAAATGACTTTAAAGGAAAATGAAAATAAACATAACGTATATGTTTGAATTGCTTCCACCTATACTGCATTTAGTTTATTAATACATTGGAACAATGCATTTAGTAGTTATTATTTATCCTTTAAAGCATAATTTTTTAAAAAATTTCCCAATATCATATCTTATGCTTTGTATTAAATTCCCCTTAGAGAATTAAATCTGGGTGTCTTGATTCCAAATACAGTTCCCTTTCCTGTTTCCTATATTACACTATTTCCAGTACAGTTACCAAAATCCTTGGGTTTAGGGACGGTTAGGATGGAGCACTCAGAGGATGATCAAACATTTGCCTGTGGCTGGAGCAATGTAGACTTTCCCTCTGGGATACTGAGGAAAGAAGGGGTATCACTTCTCATGAACGTTTTATCTACTTACCTAGTGTCACAGAAATTAGCCAGCTATGTACTATCGAGACAGCTGAATGCCAGTTTTTCTTATTTTTCACATTAACAAGAGAGCAAGGTTACTAATGAGGGGTCACATCCCAAATCTCTAATCTATATAGCTGAATATCCCTATTTATATTTGGGTCATTTCTTTGTTCTGCTCCATTGACTTTTACTAAATTATACTAATTTGTGTTCCATAATGTTATCCTTGGTTATAATTAATGAAATTGTGTGTGTAACTCATATATGACTCATGTACTTATGTCTTTCTGTTAATCATTAAGGTCATTTCTTTTATAATGTAAATTAACATGTATCACTTCAAACATCCCTGTGTAACTCAAACCATTATTAAGAAGTTATTTGCAGCTTTTGGGAGAAGTTTACAAATTGAAATATAGTTTTATGTTAATCAAAACTGTTTCAAAGTAAAACATAGACATTTAAAAACCACTGAAAATAAATGCACTTTAAATATCAAAGTAAATAATTTTGTATGTGAATAATCTAGATTTTAAGGTTTGAACAGGAATAATTTATAACTCATTAGGCAAGTAATATACACAGTGCACTTCTCTCCCAACCTATTGTGTTATAGCCATATCTTTTTATTATACTTTAAGTTCTAGGGTACATGTGCACAATGTGCAGGTTTGTTACATATGTATACATGTGCCATGTTGGTGTGCTGCACCCATCAACTCATCAGCACCCTTCAACTCATCATTTACACCAGGTATAACTCCCAATGCCATCCCGCCCCGCTCCCGCCTCCCCACAATAGGCCCTGGTCTGTGATGTTCCCCTTCCCATATTTTTTTCTCACATTTGTAGAAAGGATAACCCACTGCTATCATTTGAATAGCTTTGACCTTGTTAAACCCTGGCACCATTGCTTTTTACATA
Source organism: Macaca fascicularis (assembly GCF_037993035.2). Taxonomy (NCBI): domain Eukaryota; kingdom Metazoa; phylum Chordata; class Mammalia; order Primates; family Cercopithecidae; genus Macaca; species Macaca fascicularis. Next base: position 155,377,884 of record NC_088377.1, read on the forward strand.
GCAAGCAGTATATTTTTAAAGAGTGACTTTCTTACAACACATGAAATAAAGAATAACATAAAAACTTTAAGATTATGAATAAAGTATGTAAGATATATCCTCACCTTGATTTTACCTTTAAGCAGCCTTTTATTTGTCTGTTAGGAACTTCTTTCCATGGTTTTACAGGCTCTGGCTCTTGTTCTTTCTTTTGACAAATGAATGTATAATTTGTGCCATTATTATTTGACCAAAATGTACCAACAGAAGTTTCATAACGTATACAAAACTCAACTTTACTGCCATCTTTTTGATAAGGAGGAACCAATGAAATCTTAAAGGAGAACTGGTCAGTTTCACCATCACATGAATTAGGAACATATTCTGCTAAAATGTCATAATGTGTCTGCCAGTCATCTAAAGACATTCGTACATATACTAACTTCTCAAAAGAAACATTCAAAACTCGAATAATACCCTTGATACTTGTAGACCCAGGAAGAGACTCAGTTGACTCCAGTATTGCTTTCTGTTCTTGGAGTTGTTGCATAAGATCTTCTTTTGAAGAAGGCAGGTCAAACAGTGGGGCTAAAACATATTCTTCTGTGTGGAAAATGTCCGTCCCTAAGTCAAAAGTGGTTGAAGCACTCGGTAATTCCCAGCAATCAAATTCTTTAACAGACACGAGATTGAATCCAAAGGAATCAGCAAATGAAACTCTTCTAGTACCTGAAGATGGGGTATCCAGGTATATGTCTTCAGAAGAATCAGAACCTCGTCTACTCGGTTGAGGGGAGAAACCAGGTTTGAAAGTAACTTCTTCATCTTCACAAAGAGAGTCAGATAAATTAGGAACTTCTAAAAAATTATCTTTGCTAATCTGACTAGGTACTTCAGAAGGCTCCATTGGGCTCTCTGATATCAAATAAGAGAGAACTGTTCCACTAGTAGAGGCTGACATTTGAGACACTGAGGCTTAAAATAAGTATAATGTTACAGTTGACATTGCAAAAAGAAGTCAGCTCTATAAATAGGTCCAATGGCGTGTCAACTATGCTAGCCTGCAAACTATGCTAGCCTGCCTCTAAAGGCCTTGAATATGATAGCATCCATGCTACTCCTGCCAGTATGTTTCAGATTTAACTCACAGTTTTTAAAGTTGCATTTGTTTATAAGCTAAGTTCCAAAGAGGTATTTTTAAATCATGTTGTGCTGTATTGGAAATCCTGGAACTGTAAGATAAAAATATTATTTTAATTAGTTGATGTTAAAAATGGAAATACTTGAGATTATATGCAGTATTGTATCCTGATTTTTTCCACTTCCTTCATAAGCGTTTCTCCACACCATCAAAACCTTTTATGTAGTTTCTTCATCCTATGTATACAGTAAAACTTACGTATACTTTCCTTTATATTTAAACATTGAGATTGCTTTCACTTCTTGCCATTGTAAAAACTGTTGTGATAAACGTCTTTCTGCATAAAAGAAATGGAAATGTGGATTTTCAAAAATAAAATAAAAGTAATATCACAGTACTGAATATGTAGTTTGAACTACATTAATTCATGGAGCAGGTAAGTGCAAACAGAGGAAGATAAGAACATTTTTAGAACTAGAGAGATCCAGAGCCTACTAATAATGATACCTATCATTTTCAGGGATTTATAAATGTATAGTTTTTATTACAAAAGGGTTAAATAAAGGTGCTGAAAGTTCTGAGGAAGGAAACATGATTCAGATGGGGAAGGTATCATTTTAAATAAAGTATGAAGGGTAGGTGGAATTTAGACATGCAAGGTTAGAGCAAGGTAGATTGTCCAAGTAGAATAAATAGCCCAAGCAAAAACCTAGAACAAAGAAGTAATCAAATTCATTATTTTGAACATTAGTACATTCATTTTAATTAAGCCATGGGAAAATACAGACAAGATATGTGTTATTGATTTGCAAATATAAGTGGGCTAAGGTAAGCCTGACCCAGGACTTATACATTTATGTAGAATAAAACATTCTTTTGCAAATGGCCATTTTATGCCCTCAAAGCACAAGTTGATACCATCACACCTTGAAATTTGATATGAGTTTTAAAGTATGAACAGCCTGCTTAAACTGTCACTTTTTTTTATGTCATAAAACCCAAGTTGGGGGATGATAATTTTTGTAAAAACTATAAAAATTTTAACTGCACACGATTTGACCCAGAAATGCCCCCAGCTAAAAATTTGCTCTATCAGCATAGGAAAATATACAAAGATAAATACAGATCTATGTTCATAACAGAATTGTGTGTTTAACAATCCCTACAAATCTGTTAAATGTCCCTCTTAAAAGAGCATTGGATAAATAGCATTACACCCGTACAATAGAATGTTTTAGAAGGATAAAGTAGCACTTTATGTGCTAATATGGAAAGATAGGCAAGATAAATGGCTAAGTGAAAAAAAATGTGTACAGATATGTGCATAGAAAATTCCTGGAAAGATACAAAAGACAATGTTAGCAGTATTTACTTCTATCCACAAAACTTACAGATGGCAGCGGAATGGGGGCTCTATTCATTTTACTTTATAGTCTGCTGTACTGTTTGAAATGTTACACGTGAGCATGGTTTTCTTTCCAAATATCTATTAATTAAACTGAAAAAATAAATAAAGTGTGAAAGGTGACTGACTAGGTTTTCTTTTTGAAAAGAGCCCAATAGCATAATTTCTTTCAAATGAAAACCTCATTAATGTGGTATAACTTATTAGGTAATTTCAATTGCATAAGTAGTGGATGGAGAAATTATTTTCTAAAATTATAAGTGACTATAGAGTCTTGAAGGATAAAGCAATGAAATTATTTGAGCTTTATCTCATTCACATAGCTAGAATGGGTAGTGATCACATGGATTGCTTAAGAATGGGTAATGGCTGTGGAAATGTCTGTGCCTTGCAGATTTGATGACCACAAGTAGCTGTATTTCAAGGTACCCAAAATATATTGCTATGTAGTCAAGGAAATCAGTAACAAAATGCTTTATGGAAATTAGTAAAATAGTTCATATAGCCATGTAAATAATGGGATAATGAAAATTTAAGATATAATAATGTACTGAAATATTTTAACTATCCAGGATTTAGTTAGCAAAGGAGTGGAAATGAAGACCCCTGGGTCCATTTCTTGGCTCTGCTGCTTACTAGTTGAATGACCTTCTGAATATTACTCAAATGTTCTAACCCACAGTTGCCTTAATTGTCAAAGTGCACTGTTAAAAATTAAACAAGATGCTTGTTAAATGTGTCTACTACAAAACCTATAGTAATAGCACAAGTCACTATTTTAATTCTGATATATGTTTGTAAAAGGTTGATTTCTAAGATATATCAATAGATAGATGGATAGGTATGTAATCTAGCTATAGAGAATACATATATATCATTAATAAGTGATTTGTAATTTGTTTTATTTTTGTCTTTTTCAAAGGCTACAGTGTGTAACACTTAGCTTTATAAGACATAATATAGCTAGACATTAGAAAATGGTCCTGTTATTTGATCTAAACTTTTCCCTTGTTAATGTGTCTCTTTACACAGAGCACTACCTTAATTTGTAGTAATCACTGCCTTTCTTTTGGAATTTATAACCTTCACATAATTGTAGACAGTTGACATGTTCCCCCTTAGTCACCACTTAGCTAAAGCAGAGTGATTTCATCTTTTTAATCTCTTCTCACATGTCAATCCTCCAGTGCTTTTTATCATTTTGTTACTCCTCTATGAACTCCTTCCAGCTTGCCTATATTTTTCTGTTAATGAGCTGCCCCCAGATGAATGCAATATTACAGATCAAGTGTCTCTGGAGCATGAAAAGAAATACTAACAGCCTCAGCCTTGTGACTTGGTGTTTGCATTCAGTTAAAATTCACATTTCCTTGCTTTATTTCCATATCACAGATTAGACCAACATCCCATTTTCTCATATCCACTACTACCTCAATTTCAACACAATTTATCACACTCTTCTTCAGCCACTAAGGTATACTGTTTTTAGAAGAGTTACAGCTTTTTCTTTCTGCTTTGTTGTTGTTGTTGTTGTTGTTGTTACAAACTAAAGCTCAAGTCTCCATGCATTTCACAATTTTTGGTATTAATCAAATATTCTCAAAGGCACCATTAACAAAAAAACAGTATCAGTCAGGAACCCAGCAAATAGGAAATAGATGGCATGCTCAAATAAGATAATTCCAGGAGGGTTTATTTACAAGGGTCTATTTATAAAGTGTAAATGCAGAGAAGCCACAAGAACTAGTGTGACAAACTGGGGTCAGTTGCATCAGAGCTTTTACCATCCCTCAAGGGATAAGGGAAAGGAACACTTACCAGAACTTGAAAGCAAAGAGTGCCATAAAGAGTTTACCAACTGGAGACCTGGTCAAGGGACACAGCCAGTTGAAGACGACTTTGCCAGTGATCCAGGAGCATAAATAAACTGAATTCGTTTTTCTCCTTTTTTATGATGTCCTACCAGAGTTACTTATTGGCCAGAGGGCATGGGAACTATTATAGTTCATTCAGGTCAGTCTCCTGCAGCAGAAAACAGGGAAGAAAATGGTGAAAAGGGTGGCAAGTGGATTTGGAGGAGCAAACAGAAGATATGAGATATGAAATATATGCAAATATAATTATATATAACATATATACATATATAACTTAAAATACATATGTGTGTTCCTCTTTATTTATACATACTCCATCTCAATGCCAACTGAGTTTCTATTACCCGATCTTCTACTGTCACGGGTTCAAGAAAAAAAAGGTAAAATATCTAAGGTCTGTCAGCTCTGATCCGGTGAGAATTACAAATAAGACAGATTGAGTTTATTCACAAATGGGTAGGAAAGAATTTATCTATTTTGAAATTAATTATGACTTTGCATTTGTTTCCCATGTTAGCATAGGTTTTTGCAACCTAAAGAAACGTTTTGTCAAGAGATAGTCTGGAACTGGAGGTTTTTTTTGTTGTTTTTTGTTTTTTTTTCTTTTTTTTGAGACGGAGTCTCCCTTTGTCGCCCAGGCTGGAGTGCAGTGGCCGCATCTCAGCTCACTGCAAGCTCCGCCTCCCGGGTTTACGCCATTCTCCTGCCTCAGCCTCCGGAGTAGCTGGGACTACAGGCACCCGCCACCTCGCCCGGCTAGTTTTTTGTATTTTTAGTAGAGACGGGGTTTCACCGTGTTAGCCAGGATGGTCTCGATCTCCTGACCTCATGATCCACCCGTCTCGGCCTCCCAAACTGGAACTGGAGTTTTTTAAACCAGAGAGAGATGTCAAAAGTCACTAGGAGAGATGTTCAAATAAGATTTTCTAAGAGGATGTTGCTTCACAGGTAATTCTGATATATAGACTTGGTTAAGATGCATGCTCTCCGGCCAGGTGCAATGGCTCATGCTAATAATCCCAGCACTTTGGGAAGCCAAGGCGGGCGGATCACAAGGTCAAGAGATTGAGACCATCCTGGCCAACATGGTGAAACCCTGTCTCTACTAAAAATAGAAAAATTAGCTGGGCATGGTGGCATGCACCTGTAGTCCCAGCTACTCAGGAGGCTGAGGCAGAATAGCTTGAACCCAGGAGGCGAAGGTTGCGGTGAGCTGAGATGGCGCCATTGCCCTCCAGCCTGAAGACAGAGTGGAGACTAGGTCTCAAAAAAAAAAAAAAAAAAAAGAAAAAGAAAAAAAAAGGCATGATCTCCTAGTCTGTCTGCCATAGTCAGGGGCTTAAGTTCTACTTATGAAAACGGTTGTAGCTATTATCCCTCTACATATGTACTATGTGCTATTTTTAGTGTGGGAGGGGTGCTATAAAATGCTTTTAGAAAAAAAAGCAAGAATTGGGTAGAGCTTTAATGTCACTTAGCAATCATCTAGGCTAGTCTCTTCATATTCACATAAGAAATATAAATTCAGAATAATGAAGGACTCCATTATCTAATGACGGAGAGCTGACTTGAACTCAGCTCTCTTGAACTCAGCTCTCTCTTGCCCTCAGTCCAATATTGTTCATATTATTCCATACATATGCCAACTTCTAGTTTCAGAATTCATAATTAACAAATTAATCATTCTTTGAAAATAGTCATTAAAATTAATCTCTTCTAGATTTCATTTATTTTTTTTAAATCAATTAACTTTTGTGAACTTTCCTTTTTCCATTTGATGAAAGATCTCCAGGGGTGTCCAGACAATTTTTCTTTGTGACAAGCTCTCTCAACCTTTTCCAGCTTATGCCCCCTTTAATAAATTTAATATCTTATACTGTTCTCTCTCTCCCTCAGAGACACTGCTATATTTCTATTTGGGAATTACTGATCTAAGTTATAAAAATGAATTATGTAATTTCTTAGAACTAAAATTAATATTTAGTATTTTAAAAGACTACTAGTGAAAGGATATCACTTCAAACATAGTTTGAGACACAGATTTGTTCTTCAGATGTCAGTCACTGAAAAGTTTTCTTTGAAAATGTTCATATCTACCAATAGGGCATGCACAGTTAAGTCAGAACAGAATGGAAACTTTGCAAGATATAGGTAATTTCTTTTTTGAGACATGGTCTTGTTCTGTTGCCCAGGCTGGAGTGCAGTGGTGTGACCATGGCTCACTGTAGCCTCGACATCCTGGGCTCAAGAAATTCTCCTGTCTTAGCCTCCCTAGAAGCTGGGACTACAAGAACATGCCAGCACACCCGGCTATTTTTTTTTTTTTTTTTTTTTTTTTTTGGAGAGATGGGGATCTCACTATGTTGCCCAGGCTGGTCACTACATTTGTAAAGGGTTGTGTCATTTATTTCTTGAATAGTTGAATGATTCAATATAGATAATTGATCATGTTATAGCAGAAGAGTTTAGCCACCAAAGGCAGCATTCAGGTTGTTTAGCTTAATTTATGAAAGATAAACTAGTATAATACTCAAGCACCAAGGGCTTATTTTATATGGATTGTATAATGTGCTTTAAATTTTGACCAAAATAAAGACATAAATATATAGTCAGAAATCTAGATCTCTAAGATGTTTAGCAAGCACACATCAGAGATAACCTCTTCATTTTGCACTTAAGAAAACTGAAATTTCAGTGGTCAAGTGGATTCTTCCTTGACATGTGTGTGATTCCAGCATTAACCCTAGAAGGAAAATATATTATAAGCTTAAAGGCAGATATCATCTAATAATATCTTAGGAAATTTTTAATTGACCCATAAAATTTATGTTCATAGTATATGCATTTTCATATTTAAAAATATAGCTAAGCGCACTGTATTAGAAGTAAGTAGGCCTAAGTTCTAGAGCCATGCTTATTGTTAAGAAACTGTGACCTTGGAAATCATTTAAGTTCTTTGTGTAAATGTCTGAATATTACTGAAAATCTCTTCAAAACTGTGAAATCTGCAGAGACATGAACCTTTTATCGTGAAAGTTGTCTTTTACAGACTATATTAAGAAAATGTGGCACATATACACCGTGGAATACTATGCAGCCATAAAAAAGGTTGAGTTCATGTCCTTTGTAGGGACATGAATGCAGCTGGAAACCATCTTCGCAAACTATCGCAAGAACAGAAAACCAAACACTGCATGTTCTCACTCATAGGTGGGAACTGAACAATGAGAACACTTAGACACAGGAAGGGGAACATTACACACCGGAGCCTGACGTGGGGTGGGGGAAGTAGGGAGGGACAGCATTAGGAGATATACCTAATGTAAATGACGAGTTAATGGGTGCGGCACACCACCATGGCACATGTATACATATGTAACAAACCTACACGTTGTGCACATGTACCTTAGAACTTAAAGTATAATAGATTTTTTTTTTTAAAAAAAAAAAAAAGAAAGTTGTCATTTAATTGTGAAGCAAACATACATTGACTTCTACTCTGTGTCAGGCACTGTGTTAGATCCTAAGTTTACAAAGTAAGTTATAAAATATGGAATCTGTTCTCAATACCCTAGCATCTAATGGAGAGAGGGAACAACAGAAATTCTCCATCATTATGGATCTCACTTCCTTGCATTAATAGCTTTAGTTATTGATTGGGAAATCATAAACTTGGCTTTAGGGGTTCTGCCCACAGTCTCCTCTTTATTATGTTAGAATTGGACTCTTGTATCATAGACAGATTTTTACAATTTTTTATTAGCAGCCAGGGACCATCCATCACTATTCCAAAGAAGTCTGGACTTCAAAACCTGCAAATAATGACTTTTGTGACTATTTACTTTGTTGATTTTGTTAACCATTCAGTGGCAGGGACTCAAGTGCTTGCATGCTAATTGAAAACTCTCTGCTAATTTGTTTATCCCACACTTTCACTCTAGTTAGATGCATCAGCCAAGAAATACCAAGGAGTCCATACCAGAGTCAAATATCCCCTGGTATGATACAGATAGCCTAGAATCATTACTTTGTGTAATTAGGGGGAAAAGCAAAATTTAAAGTTCTATTTATGTTAATATGAATTATCTAAAGATTAATTTTAATTTAAACTTAAAATTATTATTTCTAATAGTTACATTTAGACAATGTATATTTTGACTCATGTTTTGGATGCATATGTCTTTTAATTTATCTTAAGTTCACAGGTACATGTGCAGGTTTGTTATATATACATGTAAACTCATGTCCTAGGGATTTGTTGTACAGATTTTAGTCACCCAGGTATTAAGCCTAGCACTCACTAGTTATTTTTCCTGATCTTCTCCCTCCTCCGAAACCCCGCCCTCTGGTAGGCCCCAGTGTGTGCTGTTCCCCTCTATGTGTCCATGTGTTCTCGTCATTTAGCTCCCACTTATAAGGGAGTACGTGCAGTATTTGGTTTTCTGTTCCTGAATTAGTTTGCTAAGGATAATGGCCTCCAGCTCTATCCACGTTCCTGCAAAGGACATGATCTCATTCTCTCCTATGGCTACATAGTATTCCATCATGTATATGTACCACATTTTCTTTATCCAGTCTACCATTGATGGCCACTTATGCTGATCCTATGTCTTTGCTATTGTGAACAGTGCCGCAATAAACATACGTGTGCATGTATCATTGTAATAGAACAATTTATATTCCTTTGGGTAAGTACCCAGTAATGGTATTGCTGGGTTGAATGGTGTTGCTGTTTCTGGGTCTTTGAGGAATTGCCACACTGTTTTCCACAATAGTTGAACTAATTTATACTCCCACCAACAGTGTGTAAGCATTTCCTTTGCTCCATAGCCTTGCCAGCATCTTCTATTTTTTACTTTTTAATAATAGTCATTCTGACTGGTGTGAGATGCTGTCTTATTGTGGGTTTGATATTTATTTCTCTAACAATCAGTGATATTAAGCTTTTGTTCATATTCTTCTTGGCCACATGTTATGTCTTCTTTTGAAAAGCGTCTGTTCAGGTCCTTTGCCCACTTTTTAATGGGGTTGTTTGCTTTTATTCTGTACATTTGTTTAAGTTCTTTATTAGACCTTTGTCAGATGCATAGTTTGAAAATATTTTCTCCCATTCTGTAGATTGTCTGTTTACTCTGTTATAGTTTCTTTTGCTATACAGAAGCTCTTTAGTTTAATTGGATCCTATTTGTCAACTGTTGCTTTTGTTGCAATTACTTTTGGTGTCTTTGTCATGAAATCTTTGTCTAGAGTGGACACCAAAAGTAATTGCAACAAAAGCAACAATTGACAGATCGAACCTAATTAAACAAGAGCTTCTGCACAGCAAAAGAAACTGTCAACAGAGTAACCTACAGAATGGGAGAAAATATTTGCAAACTATACATCTGAGAAAGATCTAACATTCAGCATCTATAAGGAACTTAAACAAATGTACAGAGTGTTTCTATGTTGAGAATGGTATTTCCCAGGTTGTCTTCCATGGTTTTTATAGTTTAGGGTTTTATATTTAAGTCTTTAATCCATCTTGAGTTAATTGTTTTATATGGTGTAAGGAAGGGGGTCCAGTTTCAAACTTCCACATATGGCTAGCCAGCACCATTTATTGAGTAGATAGTCCTTTTCCCATTGCTCATTTTGTCTGCTTTGTCAAATATCAGATAGTTGTAGGTGTACAGCCTTATTTCTGGCTTCTCTCTTCTGTTCCATTGGTGTATGTGTCTGTTTTTGTACCAGTACCATGCTGTTTTGGTCACTGTAACCCTATACTAGAGTTTGACCCTATACTAGAGTTTCAGGTAGCATGGTGCCTTCAGCTTTGTTCTTTTCACTTAGGATTTCCTTGGTTATTTGAGCTTTGTTTTGTTTGCACATGAATTTTAAAATAGTTTTTTTCTCATTCTGTGAATAATGTAATTGGTAGGTTGATAGAAGTATCACTGAATCTGTAAATTGTTTTGGGCAGTACAGACATTTTTACAATATTGATTCTTCCTGTCCTTTAGCATGGAATGTTTTTCTGTTTGTTTGTATCATCTCTGATTTCTTTGAGCAGTGGTTTTTAGTTCTCATTATAGGGACCTTTGACCTCTCTGGTTAGCTGTATTCTTAGGTACTTGATTCTTTTTGTGGCCATTGTTAATGGGATCGCATTTCTGATTTGGCTCTCGGCATGACTGTTGTTGGTGTATAGGAATACTAGTAATCATTGTTTCTTGATTTCATATCCTGAAACTTTGCTAAAGTTGTTTATCAGCTGAAGGAGCTTTTCAGCCAAGACTATGGGGTTTTCTAGATATGGAGTTATGTTATCTGCAAACAGTGATAGTTTGACTTTTTCTCTTCCTATTTGGATGCCTTTTATTTCTCTTCCTTGCCTGATTGCCCTGGCCAGGACTTCTAATACTACGTTGAATAGGAGTGACAAGAGAGGGCATCCTTGCCTTGTGCCAGTTTTCAAGAAGAATGCTTCCAGCTTATGCCCATTCAGTATGACGTTGGCTATGGGTTTGTCATAGATAGTTCTTATTATTTTGAGGTATATTCCTTCAATACCTATGTTATTGATAATTTTTAACATGAAAGGATGTTAAATTTTATTGAAAGTCTTTTCTGCATCTATTGAGATAATCATGTGTTTTTTACTTTAGTTCTGTTTAGATCACATTTATTGATTTGTATATGTTGAACCAACTTTGTATCTCAGGAATAAAACCTACTGAATCACGGTGGATAAGATTTTTGGTGTGTTTCTGGATTTGCTTTGCCGGTATTTTTTGAAAAGTTTTGCAACAATGTTTATCAAGGATATTGTCCTGAAGTTTTCTTTTATTGTTGTATCTCTGCCAGATTGTGGTATCAGGATAATGCTGACTTCATAGAATGAGTTAGCAGGGAGTCCTTCCTCTTCAATTGTTTGGGATAGTTTCAGCAGGAATGGTACCATTTCTTCTTTGTACATCTGGTAGAATTCAGCTGTGAAACCATCTTGATATGGTTTGGCTATTTCCCCAACCAAATCTCAACTTGAATTGCATCTCCCAGAATTCCCACTTGTTGTGGGATGGACCCAGAGGGAGGTAAATTGAATCATGGGGACCAGTCTTTCCAGTGTTATTCTCATGATAGTGAATAAGTCTCACGAGATCTGATGGGTTTATCAGGGGTTTCCGTTTTTGTTTCTTCCTCATTTTTCTCTTGCTACCTCCATGTAAGAAGTGCCTTTCATCTCCTACCATGATTCTGAGACCTCCCCATCCATGTGGAACTGTAAGTCCAATTAAACCTATTTTTCTTCCCAGTCTCAGGTATGTCTTTATCAGCAGTGTGAAAAGGGACTAATATAGTAAATTGGTACCAGTTGAGTGGGGCATCGCTAAAATATGTGCCAAAATGTGGAAGTGACTTTGGAACTGGTTGGAACAGTTTGGGGGGCTCAGAAGAAGACAGGAAAATGTGGGAAAGTTCAGAACTTCCTTGAGACTTGTTGAATGGCTTTGCCCAAAGTGCTGATAGCAATACAAACAATAAGGTCCAGGCTGAGTTGGTCTCAGATGAAGATGAGAAACTTGTTGTGAACTGGAGCAAAAGTGACTCTTGCTATGTTTTAGTGAAAAGTCTGGCAGCATATTGCCCCTGCCCTAGAGAGGGGTGGAACTTTGAACTTGAGAGAGATGATTTAGGTATCCAGCAGAAGAAATTTCTAAGCAGCAAAGCATTCAAGAGGTGACTTGGGCGCTGTTAAAGGCATTCAGTTTTATAAGGGAAGCGGAGAATAAAAGTTTGGAAAATTTGCAGCCTGACTATACATCAGGAAAGAGAAACCCATTTTCTGGGGAGACATTCAAGGCAGCTGCAGAAATTTGCATAAGTAGCAAGGAGCCTAATGTTAATCCCCAAGACTATGGGGAAAATGTCTCCAGGCCATGTCAGAGACCCTCACAGCACCCCTTCCCATCACAGCCCCGGAGGCCCAGGAGAAAGAAGTGGTTTGTTGGGCTGGGCCCAGGGTCCCCGTGCTGTGTGCAGCCTAGGGACTTGGTGCTCTGTGTCCCAGCCACTCCAGCCATGGATGAAAGGGGCCAACATAAAGCCTGGGCTGCAGCTTCAGAGGGTAGAAGCCCCAAGCCTTGGCAGCTTCTATGTGGTGTTGAACCTGTAGGTACACAGAAGTCAATCATTGAGGTTTGGGAACCTTTGCCTAGATCTCAGAAGATGTATGGAAATACCTGGATGCCCAGGCAAAAGTTTGCTGCAGGGGCAGGGCCCTCATGGAGACCTCCTGCTAGGGCAGTGTGGAAGGGAAATGTAGGTTTGGAGATCCCACACAGTGTCCCCACTGGGACACTGCCTAGTGGCGCTGTGAGAAGAGGGTTACCGTCCTCCAGACCCCAGAATGATAGATCCACTGACAGCTTGCGCTGCGCACCTGGAAAAGCCACAGACACTCAACACCAGCCTGTGAAAGCAGCCTGGAGGAGGACTGTAAAATGCAAAGCAACAGCAGCAGAGCTGCCCAGTACCATGGGAACCCACCTCTTGCATCAGCGTGACCTGGATGTAAGACCTGAAGTCAAAGGAGAGCATTTTGGAGCTTTAAAATTTGATGGCCACACTGGATTTCAGACTTGCATGGGCTCTGTAACTCCTTTGTTTTGATCAATTTCTCCCATTTGGAATGGCAGTATTTACCCAATACCTGTATCCCTATTGTGTCTAGGAACTAACTAGCTTGCTTTTGATTTTATGGGCTCATAGGCAAAAGGGACTTGCTTTGTCTCATATGAGACTTTGGACTGTGGACTTTTGGATTAATGCTGAAATTACTTAAGACTTTGGGGGATGGTTGGGAAGGCATGATTGGTTTGAAATGTGAAGACATGAGATTTGGAGGGCCCAGGGGCAGAATGATATGGTTTGGCAGTCTCCCCACCCAAATCTCAACTTGAATTGTATCTCCCAGAATTCCCACGTGTTGTGGGATGGACCCAGGAGAAGATTATTGAATCATGGGGGCCAGTCTTACTATTATTCTCGTGATAGTAAATAAGTCTCACGAGATCTAATGGGTATATCAGGGGTTTCTGCTTTTGGTTCTTCCTCATTTTTCTCATGCTGCTGCCATGTAAGAAGTGCCTTTCACCTCCTTCCATGATTCTGAGACCTCCTCAGCCATGCGAAGCTGTAAGTCCAATTAAACCTCTTTTTCTTCTCAGTGTTGTATATGTCTTTATCATCAGCATGAAAACTGACTAATACACATCTGGACATGGACTTTTTTTGGTTGGCAGGCTATGTATTACTGATTTAATTTTAGAGCTCATTATTGGTCCATTCAGGGATTCAATTTCTTCCTGATTCAGTCTTGGGAGGGTGCATGTGTCCAGGAATTTATCAATTTCCTCTGTTTTCTAGTTTGTGGGCATAGAGGTGTTCACAATATTCTCTAATGGTTATTTGTATTTCTGTGCGGTCAGTGGTAATATCCACTTCGTCGTTTCTGTTCTGTTTCTTTGTATCCTCTCTCTTTTCTTCTTTATTTTTCCAGATAGTGGTCTATTTTATTATTTTGTTCAAAAATCCAACAGGATTTGTTGATCTTTCTAACGGTTTTTCATGTCTCAATCTCCTTCAGTTCAGCTCTGATTTTGGCCATTTTTTTTTCTTCTGCTAGCTTTGGAGTTAGTTTGCTCTTGGTTCCTGTATTAGTCCATTTTCATGTTGCTGATAAAAACATACCAGAGACTGGGTAATTTATTAAGAAAAAGAGGTTTAATGGACTCACAGCTCCACATGGCTAGTTAGGCCTCACGGTCATGGTGGAAGGTGAAAAGCATCTTAAACAGTGGCAGACAAAAGAGAATGAGAGCCAAGTAAAGGGGAAACCCCTTATAAAACCATCAGATCTAATGAGACTAATCCACTACTATGAGGACAGTAGTAGTGAATCACCTTCATTATTCAATTATCTCCCATGGGGTCCCTCCCATGACGTGTGAGAACTATGGGAGCTACAATTCAAGATGAGATTTGGGTAGGGACACAGCCAAACCATATCATTCTGCCCCATCCCCTCCCAAATCTCATGTCCTCACATTTCGAAACCAGTCATGCCTTCCCAACACTCCTTTCAAGTCTTAACTCATTTCAATATTAACTCAAAATTCCACAGTCCAAAGTCTCACCTGAGACAAGGAAAGTCCATTCCACCTATGAGCCTGTAAAATCAAAAGTAAGTTAGTTACTCACAAGATACAATGGGGATACAGGCAATGGGTAAATACACCCATTGCAAATGGGAGAAATTGGCCAAAATTTAACAGGCTACAGGCTGAATGCAATTCCAAAATCCAGTGAGGCAGCTAAATCTTAAATCTCTGAAATGATCCTCTTTGACTCCATGTCTCACATCCAGGTCACGTTGATGCAAAAGGTGGATTCCCTTGATCTTGGGCAGCTCTGTCCTTGTGACTTTCCAAGGTATAGCCCTCCCTCCTGGCTGCTTTCACGGGCTAGAGTTGAGTGTTGGTGGCTTTTCCAGGTGCATAGTGCAAGCTGCTTCTGGATCTATCATTCTGGGGTCTGGTGGATAGTAGCCCTCTTCTCACAGCTCCACTAGGCAGTGCCCCAGTGGGGACTCTTTGTGGGGGCTCTGATCCCACATTTCCCTTCTACACTGCTCTAGCAATGATACCCTATGATGGTCCCTCCCCTGCAGCAAACTTCTGCCTGGACATCCAGGCAATTCCATACATCCTCTGAAATCTAGCAAAGGTTCACAAACCTCAATTATTGACTTCTGTGGACCCACAGGCTCAACACCACGTGGAAGATGCCAAAGCTTTAGACTTGCACCCTCTGAAGCCATGGACCAAGCTGTACCTTGGCCCCTTGTAAGCCATGCCTAGAGCAGCTGGGATGCAGGGCACTGAGTTCCTAGGCTGCAAACCACAGGGGGGCACTGCCCTGGTCCATGAAATCATTTTTTTTCTCCTAGGCCTCCAGGCCTATGATGGAAGGTGCTGCCACAAAGGTCTCTGACATGCCCTGGAGACACTTTCTCCATAGTCTTAGTGATTAACATTTGGCTTCCCATTAGTTATGCAAATTTCTGTAGCCAGCTTGAATTTCTCCTCATGAAATGTGTTTTTCTTTTCTATCACATTATCGGGGTGCAAATTTTCTGAACTTTTTTTTTTCAGATGGAGTCTCACTCTGTCACCAGGCTGGCATGCAGTAGCAATCTTTGCTCACTGCAACCTCTGACTCCTGGTTCAAGCGATTCTCCTGCCTCAGGCTCCTGAGTAGCCGGGATTACAGGTGCATGCCACCACACCCAGCTAATTTTTGTGTTTTTAGTAGAGACAGGGTTTCACCATGTTGGCCAGGATAGTCTCGATCTCTTGAACTCGTAATCCGCTCACTTCAGCCTCCCAAAGTGCTGGGATTACAGGCATGCGCCACCGTGCCTGACTCCAAAGTCACCTCTCAAATGCTTTGCTGCTTAAATATTTCTTCCACCAGATAACCTAAATCCTCTCCCCCAAGTTCAAAGTTCCACAAATCCCCAGGGCAAAGGCAAAATGCTGCCAGTCTCTTTGCTAAAACATAGCAAGAGTCACTTTTACTCCAGTTCCCAACAAGTACCTCGTCTTCATCTGAGACCACCTGAACCTGGATTTAATTGTCCATATCATTATCAGCATTTTGATCAAAGCCATTCAATAAGTTTCTAGGAAGTTCCAAACTTTTCCACATTTTCCTGTCTTCTTCTGAGCTCTTCAAAATTTTCCACCCTGTGCCTGTTTCCCAGTTCCAAATCACTTCCACATTTTCAGGTATCTTTACAGCAGCACCCACTCCTGGTACCAATTTACTGTATTAGTCCATTTTCATGTTGTTGATAAAGACATAACTGAGACTGATAGTTTATAAAGAAAAACCATGGCTAGGGAGGCCCCACAATCATGGCAGAAGGCAAAAGTTGTGTCTTACATGCTAGCGGAGAAGACAGAATGCGAGCCAAGTGGAAGGGGAAACCCCTTATAAAACCATCAAATATTGTGAGATTTATTCACTACCACAAGAACAGTATTGGGGAATTTCCCACAGGGTACCTCCTACGACACATGGAAATTATTGGAGCTACAATTCAAGATGAGATTTGGGAGTGGAGACAGCCAAATCAAATCAGTTCTATAGTTATTTTAGTTGTGATTTTAGGTTGTTAAATTGAGATCTTTCTAACATTTTAATGTGGACATTTAGTGCTACAAGTTTCCCTTTTAACGCTGCCTTAGCTGTGTTCCATAGATTCTGGTATGTTGTATGTCCTGTCTCATTAGTTTCAGAGAACTTCTTGATTTCTCTCTTAATCTCATTATGTACTCAAAAGTCATTCAGGGACAGTTTATTGAATCCCACGTAATTGTATGGTTTTGAGTGAATTTCTTAGTCTTGATTTCTACTTTTATTGTGCTGTGGTCCAAGAGAGTGGTTGTTATTTCAGTTCTTTTGCATTTGCTGAGGAGCATTTTGTCTGATTATGTGTTCTATTTTAGAGTATGTTCCCTGTGGTGAGGAGAAGAATGTATATTTTGCTTTTTTGTGGTGGAGAGTTCTGTAGATGTCTATCAGGTTCATTTGAACCAGTGCTGAGTTCAGGTCCTAAATATCTTTGTTAATTTTCTGCCTTGATCTGTTTAGTACTGTCACTGGAATGTTGAAATCTCCCACTATTGTGTGGGAGTCTAAGTCTTTGAAGGTCTCTAAGAACTTGCTTTATAAACGTGGGTGCTCCTGGGTTGTGTCCATATATATTTAGGATAGTTAGTTCTTCTTGTTGAGTTGAACCCTTTACCATTATGTAACAGCCTTCTTTTCTTTAAATCCTTGTTAGTTTAATGTCTATTTTGTCTGAAATTAGGATTGCAACCCATGCTTTTTTCTGTTTACCATTTGCTTGGTAGATTTTTTTTTTCATCCCTTTATTTTGACCCTACAGATGTCACTGCATGTGAGATGGGTTTCTTGACCACAGCATACCAATGGATCTTGGTTCTTCATCCAGCCTGTCACTCCATGTCTTTTAATTAGGGGCATTTAGCACATTTAAATTCAAGGTTAGTATTGATACGTGTGGATTTGATACTGTCATCATGATGTTATTTGGTTATTATGCAGATTGTGTGTTCCTTTAGTGTCACTGGTCTTGTACTTAAGTGTGTTTTTGTAGTGGCTGCTAATGGTTTTTCCTTTCCATATTGAGTGCTTTCTTCAGAACCACTTATAAGGCAGGTCTGGTGGTAACAAATTCCCTCAGCATTGTCTGAAAACAATCTTATTTATCATTTGCTTATGAAGCTTAGTTTGGCTGGAAATTAAGTTATTCATTGGAATTTCTTTTCTTTAAGAATGTTGAATACTGGCCCCCAGTCTCTTCTGCCTTGTAGGGTTTCTGCTGTCAGGTCTTCTGTTAGACTGATGGGCTTCCCTTTGTCAGTAAACTGACCTTTCCCTCTAGTTGCTTTTACCATTTTTTTATTTCATTTTGACCTTAGAGAATCTGATGATTATGTGTCTTGGGGATGGCCTTCTTAAGAGGGGTCTTATTGGGTTTTTCTACACTTCCTTAATTAGAATGTGGGCCTCTCTAGCTAAGTTGGAGAAGTTCTCTTGAATAACATACTGAAATATGTTTTCCAAATTGGTTTTATTCTCCCCATCTCTTTCAGGGACATCAGTGAGTCATAGATTTGGTCTGTTTACGTAATTCCATATTTCTTGGAGGTTTTGTTTGTTCCTTTTTATTCTTTTTTCTCTATTCTTGTCTGGCTATCTTATTTTAGGAAGCCAGTCTTTAAGTTCTGAGATTCTTTTCTCAGCTTTCTCTGTTCTGTTATTAATACTTGCATTATGAAATTCTTGTAATATGTTCTTCAGCTCTATCGGATCAGTTACATTCTTTTTTTGTCAGCTCCTGTATCATTTTTTCATGATTCTTGGCTTCCCTGGATTGTGTTCTGTATTAGTCTGCTCTCACACTGCTATAAAGATACTACATGAGACTGGGTAATTTATAAGGAAAAGAGGTTAATTGACTTACAGTTTCACATGGCTAGGGAGGCCTCAGGAAACTTACAATCACGGCAGAAGGCAAAGCAGAAGCAAAGAACATCTTACATGGCAGCAGGAGAGAGAGAGCACACAGGGGAAACTGACACTTTTAAAACCATCAGATCTCATGAGAACTCCCTCACTATCACAAGAACAGCATAGGGGAAACTTTCTCCATGTTCCAATCACCTCCCACCATGGGAATTACAATTCAAGATGATATTTGAGTGGAGACACAGAGCCAAACCATATCAGGTTTCAACATACTTCTGGATCTCAATGTCTTCATTCCTATCTATATTCTGAATTCTATCTGTCATTTCAGACATCTCAGCCCAGTTCAGAACGCTTGCTAAAGAGGTAGTGTGGTCATTTGGAGGAAAGAATGCAGTCTGCTTTTTGAGTTTTCAGAGTTCTTGTACTGGCTCATTCTTATCTTTGTGGGCTGATGTTCCTTCTATCTTTGAAGTTGCTGTCCTTTGGATTTTTTTTTTTTTTTTCATTTTATCCTATTTGATGATCTTGAGAGTTTGACTGTGATATAAGATGGATTCAGTTGACTGGCTTTGTTTCTGGAAGATTTTAGGGACCAAGACTCAGATCCCATCTCCTGGGCTGCATGCTTTAACTCTGGAGGACTTGTGACAGGCCTGACTTTCTTCTCCATCTCCTCTAGGTTAGGAATCCACTGCACCAGTGGAGTCAAGGTGCTCCTGGACCACTGGCCACTACCCTCTGATGGGTGCCATCCAGCCAAAGTGTTTCATAGGGTGGTGGCAGCAGGATCTGTCCTCATTCACATGTGCCAGCAGCAGCAGTGGTAACACAGCAAGGTACATGCTCATCAGCTGTGGCAGGGTGCTAGCAGGTGCTGGGGTGCCTTCCTCCATGCCTGCATTCACAGTAGCAATGGAGACAGCATGGCTCTGGTGGTCTCCACTGCTAACTTTGCACGTAGTCACACTGGTGGTGGTGTTAGCACAGGGGCAGAGCAGTGGCAGATGCAGGCCTGTGTGTGCCCTCTCTGTGTATTAATGCAGGTGGGGGTGGCCACTCAGGGTGAGGGAGTGTCCTCTGTTCTCCAGTGCCTAGTTTCACTCCTATGGGTGGGGCACTGGTGGGGGTGAGGTGCTGGTGGGGCTGGGTCTATCAGGCTCTGTGCCCACCAAGGCTCCAAGTGCAATGGCAGTACAGCAGGAGAGGAGGGGCAGAGTGCATTTCCACTGGCAGCAGTGGCAGGGCATGATGTATGTACATACATGTGCTGGCAGGACTGGGAAGGCAAATTTTGTGTGTGCACACACACCAGCAAAGTGATGTGGGGGGTGGCCATGGGCCCCCAAGGAAGCTGCAGGTTGGGGAGGGAGCAAGCAGGCTGGTGCATGACACTGTAGCCTGGCTGCCGTGCTGGAGCTGTCTGCTGGATAGGCATGGTCTGCCAGCCTAGGAGCTATGATGTGGGCCCCCAGGGCACCTGAGGATACAATGCAAGCAGGCATGGACAGGCTGGGGCCCTGGGAGAGGCCAGCAGACCAAGGATTGCTCAGGTAGGACTGGCGTCGTCTGATGAGCAAGACTGCCCTGCAGAGCTTAGGTCTGACAGATTCCCTAGGACCGAAGTCTGCTATGGGTGCAAGTGGAGCCTAGGGGGATGGGCATTCTTACCCATGCTTTATGACAGATGCTCTCACACCAAACCCTCGTGGCTCTGCATTGGCAGATGTGCTACCCCTAAGACTTCTCTAAGCAGCTTTCCCTGACAGCTCAAGTGTCCATTGTGGTCAAGGGGTGTCCTCCTTCCAGGATTCCAGAGTTCTATAATGAGAGCAGGTTGCTCCTTGCCAGTTCAACTCACCCATTCTGCCAGAGTCAGTGGGGGCCAGGTAGGAGTCCTGGTGCGAGGTGGCCCCTCGCAGGGTTCCCAGCTTCCTCCCCTTCAGCCCAGCTTCTGTGTCTTCCCTCCCTGCACTCTCAGTGCCTTCCCTCTGCAGATCTGTTAGGAGTGCACCAGTAGTCCCAATCCCTTAGCGGCAGCTGTTCCACCTGGCTGCATCTAGTTGACCATTCTGTTCCAATGTATGTCATATTTTTTATGCACAATACTTGTTATTTTTCTTGAGACAGAGTCTTGCATTTTCCGCCCAGGCTGGAGTGCAGTGACGTGATCTCGGCTCACTGCAAGCTCCTCCTCCTGGGTTCACGCCATTCTCCTGCCTCCGTCTCCTGAGTAGCTGGGACTACAGGCGCCCACCACCACACCCAGCTAATTTTTTGTACTTTTAGTAGAGACGAGGTTTCACCGTGTCAGCCAGGATGGTCTTGATCTCCTGACCTCGTGATCAGCCTGCCTCCGTCTCCCAAAGTGCTGGGATTACAGGTGTGAGCCACTGTGCCCAGCCTACATACAATATTTATTTCATTAAACATTTAACTGGAAGTTTAGCAAGTGGTCAGGAATGTGAGGTTTTTTCTTTCTTTAAACTTTTATTTTAGGTTCAAGGGTCTAGGTTGGTTTTATAGGTAAGTTGCGTGTCATGGGGATTTGGTGTACAGATTGTTTCATCACCCAGATAATAAGCATAATACCTAATAGGCAGTTTTTTGTGTTTGTTTGTTTATTTGTTTGTTTGTTTTGAGATGGAGTCTCACTCTGTCACCCAGGCTGGAATGCAGTGGCACAATCTTGGCTCACTACAACCTCCACCTCCCAGGTTCAAGTGATTCTTTACCTCAACTCCAAGTAGCTGGGACTACAGGCATCTGTCACCATACCCAGCTAATTTTTTTTTTTTTTAAGTAGAGACGGGGTTTCCCTATGTTGTCCAGGTTGTTCTCAAACTCCTGACCTCATGATCTGCTCACCTCGGTCTCCCAAAGTGCTGGATTACAGACGTGAGCCACCGTGCCCTGCCGGTAGTTTTTAGATTCTCTCTCTCCTCCTACCCTCCACCCTCAAGTAGGCACCGGTGTCTGTTGTTCCCTTCTTTGTGTCCATGTGTACTCAATGTTTGGCTCCCACTTATAAGTGAGAACATGCGGGCCAGGAGTGGTGACTCACGCCTGTAATCCCAGTACTTTGGGAGGCCGAGGTGGTCAGATCACCTGAGGTCAGGAGTTCAAGACCAGCTTGGCCAACATGGTGAAAACCCGTCTCTACTAAAAATAAAAAAAATCAGTTGGGCATGGTGGTGCATGCCTGTAATCCCAACTACTCAGGAGGCTGAGACAGGAGAATCACTTGAACACAGAAGGCAGAGGTTGCAGTGAGCCAAGATCACGTCATTGCACTCCAGCCTGGGCAACAAGAGGGAAACTCCACCTAAAAAACAACAACAACAACAACAACAACAACAAAAAAAACATGAGAACATGCGGTATTTGGTTTTCTGTTCCTGCCTTAGTTCACTTAGGATTATGGCCTCCAGCTCCATCCATGTTTCTGCAAATGGCACGATCTTGTTCTTTTTTATGGCTGCTTGGCATAGAACCTGGATTTTAGAAGAAGAGACCTGATTCAAATGCCTGCTCTTTTTCTTATAAGCTGTTTGATCTCGAGCAGGATATTAAACCACTCTGTGCCTTATTTTTCATTCTATGAATGAAGCACAATAATGCCTAACTCATTTGATCACTGGGAGGACTAAACTAGTGCATATCTATAAGCAGTTGTCAATAGTGACAAGTTTATTATAAGCAGTAAAAGTGGCATATATTATTATCGTTATTCTTGCTGATAATATTGCAGTATTGATGATTGTATTAACACACTTCTAATATCAAGGTGTGGGATTCAGAACACAGTGTCATGGTGTCTGAAGAGGCATTGCATAAGCTCAAATCCTGCTTCTTCTATTTATTACCTGAGTGACCATAGGAATTATTCACTCTTTCTCTGCTTTTATTCCCCCAACTGTAAAATAAGCAGACTAATAGTTACTACTTCAAAAGGATGCTACAGGATCAAATGAGTTAATAGAAAGCTTTGGAACAATAGAAATATCTATATCAGTCAAAATTACATAGTTAAAAATTTACAAGGGAAAAGATTACTTATCAATATAGCCATTGTGTATTTTTCTTTCTGAAACTTCCATGAGAAAAAAATATTTGTGCATCACTGTATCCCCATAAATCCCATAGTGTGTAAATGAATGGATAGTATGGATAAATGGATGCATCTATGGATCAATAGATCGATGACTGGATAGATGGATGGGTAAATGGATAGATACAAAGCAGAATGAATGAATTTAACATAAGCCCTCATCTTCCTAGTAGTGTATTAATGATACCTTTTCTTGCATTTCTGTACTTCTACAATATAGTAAAAATCAATGTTCAACAATATAAGATCTTGAAGTACCTTCTAAGTCATTACAAAATGGTTATTCACGTGTGGTATATGTGGTAATTCTCCATCTCCAAAGCATTTTTTAAAACAGAAAACTCTATTCTTTGTTTAGATCAGATATTTTCCATAGTAAAGAGAGTAAATCTCAATATATGCTATTGATGATCCTCCATCATGTGTATGCCCAAATAAGAGCAGAAGAAAGAATTGCTTTGTTGTTTTGGATTTGCTTTGTACTACTCTATTTTAGAGGCATATGTCTTCTTTAGACTCTTGCCATTAGGACAGATTACTAAAAGACTTTTGCCTTCTTCACTAGACCAATTATGTAACTTCTTCACTATGTACTTTTCCACTAGTCCCTATTAGTCATTCCTGTTGTCATAGAATTCAATAAATGGTTTAAAATAGGATGAAACAACATAAAACATGTAAGACATGGAAGAAAACAAAATTTGATTGAGGAAAATTAAGAGTTACTAGGATTTTATTATGGGGTCCTACATAAATCAGCATACAAAAATTTTCATTTTTTTCCAACCTGTTTATAGGGTAGTATTGTAAGATATGTGACTTACTTTTTTATGGATCTTCTGTCATTTGGGTTACTTAATATAGGTAAAAATTCAGCAATAAGTATGAATTTCTCCAAAAGTTTCAAAGATTATGCATTTGCTTTATGTAGTACTTGGCACAGTTTGGGTGATAATGAATACTTTATGTCTCTGCAACAATTTAAAGAGTTGACTGAATTTACCATGCAGGGTAGGATGCTTAATAATGTTTAATAATGTAAAAAAGCCAGAAAGATTACTTAGTTGTCTAAATGTTATATTTCACTAGTTTGCCAGGCCAGGAGTTAGTAATCTAGAATATGCAGACCCTGCAGAGTCTGTAGATGAAAAACAAAGGGTCCTAAATATTATCTAAAATTATATTTTAAGTGAGTGCATGTCTGCATTTCACTATGTAGAGTATATGAAATTCTCAGCCCAGGTACCTGAATCAAAAATTTAGGAATGTCTCTGTATAATTTTTTCAAATTGTTTGTATGCTTGAATTTTTTATAATTTGATAAAATGATGGAAAATAAAAAATTAGAATCTGCAGATGAAGATTATTATTATTGATATATGCAAATTATTATTTAACAATCAGGAGGAGTTGGTCCTATGAATTAAAAGTAAAGTATATGCCAGTATGTACCTTTTATGCATCTAAAGTTATTGTTCAGCTAAAATTAAATCAGTATCCATTATTAAATTATCTTTGCTATGTAATACGAAGGCATATACATATTATGTATATATAATCTGAATATTCAGGTGAGAAATAAATAGCAACTTGCTTAATTTTTAAGGTACTTCCTAGTACAGTGAATAGATATATTTAACATCCTTCTAAATTTTCCTATGGCAAATCATCTTTTACCACTACAGCAGTCAACTATCTTTAGATTATTTTGGATTTTTCTTAAGAATAGAAAGAAAAAAAAAAAAAAAACCTAGGCATAATCTCTTTCTTAGCCCAGTAGCTGAGTCATATATATTTTTAAATCATGTAACAAAAGTTGTCAAAAATAGAAGGAAGTGAGGAATATATGTTCCTTCAAGTGGAATCAGTTTGAAAGTTTAAGTGATTTCTTCACTGATGAACAGTGTTTGGCAAATTAAGAAGTATAACCCATTTGGGAACTTGTATTATGTGGAATTATACAACTTAAATTACATAGTCTTAGAGTCAAAAAGCTGCTTGGAAGTCATTTTGTCCAACCTTCACCTTTTAAAGCCTTCCCATATGTTAACGGGAATGCTTCAGCTTGTGTACATCCAGTGATAACAAATTCACTGCTGCATACAGCAGCACCTTTCATTTTTGAAAAACTTTAATTTTAAAACTTTTTTCTTATTTTGTGCCACAAAATAATGCATATTAGTTTTTGTGGTTTATTTTTATTTTTGTTTTAGAAGCAGCACTTGATATTCTCATAAGAATGTATTGTGTGAACCAGAGTCTTCATAAAAATTTATTGTAACTGCTACAAAATGTTTAAGTATTACTTTCATACAGAATGATTCACAAGCCATAAATATACAGCTCAGTGAATTTTTCAAAAGTAAACTTAGTTATATAACCCTCAACTAGTTCAAAAAAGAGATCATCAGCACTTCAGACAGAAATTCATTTTATGTCTATTCCTAATAGGTGCCTCTTAAAGTGTACCACTATCCTAGCTTCTATCATTGGTAGAAAAATACCGATTAGGTTTGCAGGTTTTGAACTTAATATAAATGGAGTCAAACTCTTTGGTGTCTAGCTTTCCTCCCTAATATATTATGTTTGTGAGATTCTCCATTTTTTCTTGATGTATAATATTCTATTTTGTAAATAGATCATAATAAACATGACAGTTTGTTTCTAGGTTTGAACCTCTAAAGATGGTTCTCTGAACATTCTTGCATATGTCATTTAATGCACAAGTATACACATTTCCATTAGGTGTATGCTTTAGTAGATACTGTCAAACAGTTTTCCAAAGTGGTGGGACAAATTTTCACTCCCAAACAGCAATGTATAAGAATTTGAGTTGCATCATATCCTTGCAAACACTTGATAATGTCAATATTTTTGCTTGTCACTCTGGTCATTTTATGGTGGAATCCTGTGTTTCTCATTTGAGTTTTCCTAATGCCTAATAAATTTAAGCACCTTTTTATTTTTAGGCCATTTGGATCTTTTGCTTTTGTGAAGTGAAGTTCAAGTCAGGTAGATAGATACAAATGTATATAGATATGCATCCTCTTTCATAAAGACATGTGTACATGTCTATATGTGATTGTTTCTCCCATTATGTGACTTATCTTTCTACTCTTAATGGTGTTTTTTGATGAATAAACTTATTTTAAATGGAGTCCATTTGCTAGTTCTTTATGTAAATCCTTTAAAATTTTCCTTTCACATTTAGATCTATAGTTCTTGTGGAATTAATCTGTAGGTATGACATGAAGTAGGAGAATCAATATATATTATTGTTGCATAAAGATACCCAAAGATACCCAATTTATCCAACATCATTTATTGAAAAGATTACTCTTTTTCCATATACTGTGGTGTCACCTTTATAAAAAAATTAATGACCTTATATGTGGGGATCTGTTTTCGCAGTCTATAATCTATAATCTGAACAAGTGGTTTATTTTATTATTTTATGCTAGGATTATAGTTTTCATTATTGAGATCTTATTATAAGCCTTAACATCCCGCAAAGTAAATTCCAGATTCATTATCCTTCACAATTTTCTTGGCCCTTTGCAATTCCATTTAAATTTTAGAATCAGCTTAATTTCTTCCAAAAATACTGCTAGGATATCATTTAGAATACATTGAGCCTATAGAATATTTGAGGAGAATTTGAAAATAATTGACATTTTTACATTATTGACCTTTCCAGTTGGTAAACAATGTGTAGCCCTTCATATTCTAGCTTCTAAAAATTTATCTCAATAATATTTGGTAGATTGCATTGAGCGGCCCTTGCACATCTATCATTAGATTAATTCTCTGGTATTCTATTTGTTATGCTAGCATGGAAAGTGTCCTTTAAAACATATCATTTTCAATTTTTCCTTTTGTTTTTATATAGAAATATAATTGATTTTTGCATACTGATTTTGAATCTAATGATCTTACTAAATTTGTTTGTTAATTATATTTTATTTACAGTTTATTTTGTATTTTATGTGTACAATATCATGTCTTTTGTGAATAATTATAGTTCATTTCTCAATTTCTCCTCTGTATATCTTTTGTGTTATCTTACTGCTTTATTGCACTGGCAAAAAATTATAATGCAATATTCAATAGTTGTGCCTGTAAACAGCACCTTGTTTAAGTTCTCACCTGGTAAAAAGATTTTACTATTTTATCATTAAGTATACCATTTAATTCTGAATAAACTGGATATCCACATGCAAAATAACTAAGTTGGACCCACCTCCCACCACATATAAAAACTAACCCAAAATGGAATAAAAGATGTAAATGTAGGAGCTAAAACTATAAAACTTACAGACAGAAATATAGGCATAAATCTTCATGAACTTGGAGTAGACAATACTTACTTATCTAGGTCTCCAAAATTACAAGTGATTAAAAAAATTAACTTCATCAAAATTTAAAACCTTTGTGCTCCAAAGGACATTATCAAGAAAGTTAAAAGACCACCTATAGAAAATGATAAAATATTTGTTACTAATATATTTGATAAAGGACTCATAAATAGAATCTATAGTGTATAAAACTCATCAGAATAAAAAAACAAATAACCCAGTTCGAAAATGGGCAGAAGCTTTTTTTTTCCCAAGATGTTGGATTGGAGACATTGTTAGCATGCCTCTCCCACTTGGAAAGACAAAATAGTGTATAGAGATTCATGTTGTGAACTTTTTTTCCCAAGAAGCAACACAGGAACTTAACAGGAAAAGTGAAAGAACCACAGACCCTTTGAAAAAAAGTGACAGACAGAGGCTATACCATAAATCAGGTGGAAAACTGTGAGTCTCCAGAGTGTGAGATGGGGAGAGACTGTCACTGTAATATACAATCCCACTGGGAAACCTTAGCAATCCAGGGCATGGGGGAATCCCTTAACCCTACCTAGCACCAGAGCTGATGTAGTGAGCAGTGAGGAGTACAGGAGAAGGAGCAGCATCAGGCTGTGCTTTGCATGCACTCCCAGACTCCAGCAGAGAAAAAGGGAAGCCATTCCTGATCCTGTCTCAAAAGGGACCTCATGGAACTCAGCCAGCTAACTCAGGTGGCATTCACAAGTTCAGAGAAGCTCCCAACTGAGATTTATGATATAATCTTGAGTGGGGACAAGCCCCTTTGGCCAGAGCCAAGAGGCAAGTAGGAAGTATGCTGTAGCCACAGCTGCAGAAGCTGGGCATCACTGCTTTGCAGGCAAACCAGGAGTGGCATGGCCTGAAAGCTGTGGCTTCTGTCTTAGTAGGGAAGGCTTATGGCCTAGGGCAGTTTTGAGTTCTGAGTGTAGGCTGCCTGGAACCCAGCTAGCTGCTGGAACACTGTGGGTGTAAAACCTGCCTTGCCAAGTACATCGGAGTTGGGTGGGGCTTACTGCTGCCTGCTACCCCCAGTTCCCTGTGCAGATTCAGATGTAGCTGCACTGGAACATTACCCCAGTGGCCAGAGAACTGCCCTCCCATCCCCACTGGGGCCGCTGCTTATACCCGCACATGAGGAGCCAGACCATAGACTTACCTGACCTAGCCCCAACTTGGCTTTGTCCCTCCACCTGCCCTGGTAGTTTAACACAAAGGATGGGGACTTTGGGTAACCCCAATGCCCCACCCATTGCCTGAAAAATCAGAGTACCTTCTCTGGCAAGGACATAAGGCAAGCACAAATCCTATCACTACCAGTGCAGCTGGTGCTTTTTTGCAAGTACCAGCTCCTGGCTGGAGGCCAGCCAACAATCCAGTATAGCATCTGCAGGCAGAATAACACAGAGCCCAAGAAGGAGAAAACTTTTGCATGACCTCAGCTATCACCATTGCCTGCATCACCCTGGCTAACCAGGAGGTCTTGGGTCTGTCCA
The DNA here is from genome assembly GCF_037993035.2 of Macaca fascicularis. Classification (NCBI taxonomy): domain Eukaryota; kingdom Metazoa; phylum Chordata; class Mammalia; order Primates; family Cercopithecidae; genus Macaca; species Macaca fascicularis. Next base: position 155,406,363 of record NC_088377.1, read on the forward strand.
TGTGACCAACACATTACTGCTACAGCTGGCAGTTGAGAAAGCCAACACTCTTAGGCTATTTATAACCAAGGAAATCTCACAGAGTCTACATCACTCCCCGGCTACCCCCATCAGAATGTGCGGTGGTACCCACTGCTAGAAGACTACAGGACAGGTCAGATCACTAGGTTCATTGCATACATTCCCCAGTACCAGTCTGAAGCATGGCAGTCCCACTGGGTGGTTAGATCCAGAGGAGCAGAAGGATTTGTAGTTGTCTGGCCCTGAGGGACTCCTACTCCAAGGGAAAGAGAAAGTGCATCGCATCAAGGGAGTACCTTGTAGGACAAAAGAATCTAGACTGCAGGCCTTGAGTCCCAGAACTTTTAGTTTATGAGAAGTTTCTTTCAGCAGAAGCACAGGTGCAATGCTTGGCTTTGGGGAAGGCCTGAAGCTCTACCCCGACAGTCAGGCAGCCCTGGGGCTCATGAAGGGTCTTGGAGGAGGGGACTTCTTCTCTCTCATCTACCACTACAGACTTAGCTGGGTCTTCTCCCATGGGAGCTCAGCATAGATGTATTTGTGACAGTCTCTCTGGAACACTTCAAGGTGACTACATCTCCACAGGAGCAGTGCCCTCCAGGTTCAGGCTTGCATGAAGGACAGCCACAATCTCGCTCTACATGGAGCAATAGCATTCCTGCAGACGAAAAGAGGTAACTGTCTGATCTGAATAGCTGGAACACTGGATCAGGAGTGGGACTGGGAGGTGGATTGCATTCCTGATGACCTGGTAGGAGAGCTGAAGTTGTTCTCTCTTTTCCCCCTAAAAAGATCTCAGTGTGTTTCACTGAGAGCTCCCCCAGCTATCTCTATCAAGACTGGAACCTCTGCCCACCATTGGGCATTGCATTTATCCACCTGATTTAGCTGCAGCTGGTTTTTATCTGTGGACACCTCCTTTGGCCTGAAGCCTGAACTGTTCAACCAAGTGAATAAAATATTGGGGGGGAAATAATTGAAAAAGTGAATACCACTGGGGAATGAGATAAGCTTCATGAAACCTTTGCCATTCTGGCCCGACAGCAGACAGTGAACACACTGAGCACATCACTACTGTGATTGGAATCTGAGAAAACCATCACACAAAGACTCTATAACCAAAGAACTCATACAGAGTCTGTACCACTGAAATCACCCAGAGCTGAATTAGGTTTCAATAAACTACAAACATTAAAGTCAAATCCTTAAGGGGAAAAATAAAAAATAAAAAATAAAAAAGAGCACAGTAAACTCAAAAATAAATTCAACTCCCCAAAGTCCATAGTATCATTCTTATGCTTTTGCATCCTCATAGCTTAGCTCCAACTTGTGGGTGAGAATATATAATGTTTCCTTTTCCATTTCTGAGTTACTTCACTTAAGAATAATGATCTCCAGTTCCATCCAGGTTGCGAAGAATGCCATTATTTTGTTCCTTTTTATGACTGAATAGTATTCCATGGTGTATATAGATATACACACACACACATACATATACATATATATACACACATATAGAGAGAGAGAAATTGTGATATATATATACCAGCCAGAAATTAATATATATATCATATATATTCATATATATCATATATATCATATATATTCATATATATCATATATATTCATATATATTCATATATATATCATATATATATCATATGATATTATATATATATGATATTATATATATATTATATATATATGATATATATATTCATATATAAATAAAATCACAATTTCTCTCTCCACTCATTGATTGATGGGCATTTGGGCTGGTTCCATATTTTGCAATTGCAATTTGTACTGCTATAAACATGAGAGTGCAAGCATCTTTTTCATATAATGATTTCTTTTCCTCTGGGTAGACACTTAGTAGTGGGATTGTTGCATCAAATGGTAGTTCTATTTTTAGTACTTTAAGGAATCTTCACACTGTGTTCCATAGTGGCTGTACTAGTTAAAGTTTGGAAGAGGGGTGAGAGATAAAATACTACAAATTCAGTACAATGTATACTACTTGGGTGATGGGTACACCAAAATCTCACAAGGCACCATTAAAGAACTTACTCATGTAAACAAACATCACTTGTTCCCTAAAAACCTATAGAAATAAAAAATAAATAATATATAAAAATAAATAAATTCAAAAATAATTAGAAGAAATAGTCTACCTGAATAAGATGGAACCAAAAAATGATTCTGGCAATATGAGAAAACATGGTTTTGTAATAGACCCCGAAATTACACTAGCTGTCTAGCAATGAATTCAAACCAAGATGAAATCTTCAAAATTCCAGATAAAGAATTCAAAAAGATGATCAACAAGTTACTCAACGAGATACAAGAGAAAGGTGAAAACTAACATAAAGAAATTTTAAAAATAATTCAGTATGTGATTGAAAAAATTTTAAGTAGATAGAGATTTTTAAATACAAAATAGTCAGAACTTTTAGAAACAAAAGACACACTTAGGGAATTAGAAAATGTGGTGGAAAGTTTTAATAAAAGACTAGACCAAGTAGAAGAGAGAATTTCAGAGCTCGAATATAAAAGCTTTCAAATTAACCCAATTAGACAAAAATAAAGAACAAAAAATTAAAAGAAATGAATACTGTCTCCAAGAAATATCAGATTATGTAAAATGGCAAAACCTAGGAATCATTGATGTTCTGAAAGGAAAAGAAAACAAAAAATTTGGAAAACTTTCCTGGTATTGTTAGTGATTTAAACATCAAAATATGAAAAGCTCAAAGAACTCTTGGGAAATTCACTGCAAAAAGGACATCACCAAGGTATACAGTCATCAGGCTATCTAAAGTTAATGTGAAGGAAAGAATTCTAAGAGTAGTGAGAAAAAAGAATCAGGTAACCTATAAAAGAAAACCTATCAGACTAACAGCAGACTTCTCAGCAGAAACCGTACAAGCCAGAAGGGACTGCGATTCTAAATTTAGTCTCCTTAAACAGAATAACTGTCAGCCCAAAATTTTATAACCAGCAAAACTGAGTTTTCTAAATGAAGGATAAATAAAGTCTTTCTCACACAAGCGTATGCTGGGGGAATTTGTCACTACAAGAACAACCCCACGAAAATATGCCGAAAGGAGTTTTATCCCTTGAAACAAAAGATTGGTATGAACCAGAATAGAAACTCTTAAGAGCATAAAATTCACAGAGCCTATAAAAGAATAACACAATGGAGAAAAGAAAAAGTAGGTAACAATCATCAAAATGACAGGAACATAGAATCTCACATCTCACTATTAATGACCTTATTTGTCCTTTTTTAATGTTGTTGCTTTAAGGATAGATGGTGACTCCTAGATTTGGCCATTTTACATAATCCCATATTTCTTGGAGACGTTGTTAATTTCTTTTAATTTTTTTTAATTTATTTTTGTCTGATTTGGTTAATTTGGAAGCCTCTGTCTTTGAGCTCTAAAATGCTCTCTTCTACTCGGTTTAGTCTATTATTAAAACTTTCCACATCTCAGTACTAGCATTGCATGTAAATAGTCTAAATGTTCCACTTAAATGACAGAATGGATAGAAAATTACAAGCCAAATATGCTGTCTTCAAGAGGCACATAAGGATTGTTATAGACTCCACATAAAAGGGTGGAAAATACATTCCATGCAAACAGAAAGCAAAAGTAAGCAGGCATAGCTAACCTTACGTCAGATGAAACAGACCTTAAAGAAACAACAGTAGAAAAAGACAAGGTCATTATATAATGATAAAAAAAATCAATTCAACAAGAAGATACAACAACACTAAATATATATGCACCTAAATCTGGAGCTCTCAGATTCATAAAACAATTATGACTAGACCTAAGAAAAGAGGTAGACAGCAACACAATAATAGTGGGATCTTCAACACTCCATTGACAGCCAGACAGATCTTCAAGGGAGAAAGTCAACTGAGAGACCCTGCACCTAAACTGCACTCTAGAGAAAATGGACCTAACAGATATTTACAGAACATTTTACCCACGAACTGCATTATATGCATTCATCTCATCAGCAAATGAAACATTCTCCAAGCTAGACCATATAATAAACCACAGAACAAGTCTCATAGAGATTTTAAGGAAAAAATTAACATCACTTAGAGATTTTTTCAGGGGCACATGTGCAAGTTTGTTACATAAGTAAACTTGTGTCATGAGGGCTTGTTGTACAGATTATTTCATCACCTAGGTATTAAGCCTACTACCCATTTGTTATTTTTCCTGATCATCTGCCTTCTTCCACACTCCGGCATCTAAAAGGTCCCAGTGTGTGTTGTTCCCTGTTATGTGTGTCCATGTGTTCTTATCATTTAGCTCTGACTTGTAAGTGAGAACATGCAGTATTTGGTTTTCTGTTACTGTGTTAATTTGCTAAGGATAATGGCCTCAACCTCTATTCATCTTCCTGCAGAGGACATAATCTTGTTCTTTTTTATTGGTGCATAATATTCCATGATGAATATGTATCACATTTGCTTTATCCAGTCTAACATTCGTGGGAATTTAGGTTGACTCCATGTCTTTGCTACTGTGAATAGTGCTGCAGTGAACAAACACATTCTTGTGTCTCTATAACAGACTGATTTATATTCCTTTGGGTATATACTCTGTAATGGGATTGCTGGGTTAAATGGTATTTTCATCTTTAGGTTTTCAAAGAATCACCCCACAATGTTTTCCACAATTACTGAACTAATTTACATTGCTACCAACAGTGTATAAGCATTCATTTTTTCTCCACAACCTTGCCAGCATTCACTATTTTTTGACATTCTAATAATAACCATTCTGACTAGTGTGAAATGGTATCTCATTGTGGTTTTGATTTGCATTTCTTGAATGACAGGTGATGCTGAGTTTTTTCATATAATTGCTGGCCGTATGTATGCCTTCTTTTGAAAAGTGTCTGTTCATGTCCTTTGCCCACTTTTTGATGAGGTCATTTTTATTTTGTAAGTTTAAGTTCCTTTTAGATGCTAGATATTAGACCTTTGTCCAATGCATATTTTGCAAAAATTTTCCCTCATTCTGTAGGTTGTCTATTTACTCTGTTGAGAGTTTCTTTTGCTGTGCAGAAACTCTTTGGCTTAATTAGATCCCACTTGTCAATTTTTGCATTTTTTGCCATTGCTTTTGGCAACTTTGTCATGAAATCTTTGCTTATACCTATGTCCTGAATGGTATTGTCTAGGTTGTCTTCCAGGATTTTTATAATTTTGGGTTTACATTTAAGTCTTTAATCCACGTTGAATTAATTCTTGAATATGGTACAACGAAGTGGCCCAGTTTTAATCTTCTACATATGGCTAGCCAGTTACCCCAGCACCATTTATTTAATAGGGAATCCTTTTTCCATTTATTTTTGTTAAGTTTTTTGAAAATTAGTTGTAGGCGTACAGTCTTATTTCTGAATTCTCTACTCTGTTCCATTGGTCTATGTGTCTGTTTTTGTACTGCTATCATGCTGTTTTGGTTACTGTATCCCTGAAATATAGTTTTAAGTTGAGTAGTGTGATGCCTCTAGCTTTGTTTTTGGTTTGTTTTGTTTTGCTTTGTTTTGTTTGTTTATGATTGCTTTGGCTATTTGGGCTCTTCTTTGGTTCCATATGAATTTTAAAATTGTTTTCTCTAGTTCTGTAAAGAATTTCAGTGAAAGTCTAATATGAATAGCAGTAAATCTATAAATTGCTTTGGGAGGCATGGCCATTTTAATGATAGTAATACTTCTATCAATGAGCATGGGATGTTTTTCCTTTTGTTCGTGTCATATCTGATTTATTTGAGCAGTAGCTTGTAGTTCTCCTTATAGAGATCTTTTACCTCCCTAGTTAGCTGTTTTCCTAGGTATTTTATTCTTCTCATGTAATTGTGAATGGGAGTTCATTCCTGATCTGGCTCTTGATTTGACAGTTGTCGATGTATAGGAATGCTAGTGATTTTTGCACATTGATTTGGTATCCTGAGACTTTTCTGAAGTTATTTATTAGCTTAAGAAGCTTTTGTGCTGATACTGTGGGATTTTGCAGATATAAAATGATATTGTCTGCAAACAGGGATAGTGTGACTTCCCCTTTTCCTATTTCGATGCTGTTTATTTCTCCCTCTTGCCTGATTTATCTGGCCGGGACTTCCAATACTAGTTGAATATGGGTGGTGAGAGAGAGCATTCTTGACTTGTGCCGTTATTCAAGGGGAATGCTTCCCAATTTTGCCCATTCAGTATGATGTCAGCTGTAAGTTTTCATATATGGCTCCTATTGTTTTGAGGTGTGTTCCTTTAATACCTAGTTTGTTGAGAGTTTTTAACAGAAATGGATGTTGAATTTTATCAAAAGCTTTTTCTGCATCTATTGAGATCATTATGTGGTTTTTGCCTTTGGTTCTGTGTATGTGATAAATCACATTTTTCGATTAATTGCAGATGTTGAACCAACCTTGCATCCCAGAGATAAAGCCTACTTGATCATAGTAGATAAGCCATTTGACATGCCACTGAATTTGTGTTGCCCAGATTTTGTTGAGCATTTTGCATCAATATTCATCAAGGATATTGGACTGAAGTCTTCTTTTTTGTTGTATCTCTGCCAGGTTTTGGTATCAGGATGATGCTGGCTTCATAGAATGAGTTAAGGAGGAGTCCCTTCTCCTCAATTTTTGGAATAGTTTCAGTAGAAACGGTACCAACTCTACTTTGTACATCTGGTAGATTTCAGCTGTAAATCTGTCTGCTCTTGGGTTTTTTATTTCATTTTTTGGTTGGTTGGCTATTTATTACTGCCTAATTTCAGAGCTCATTATTGGCTCTGGTACTCAATTTCTTCCTGGTTCAGTCTTGGAAGGGTGTATGTGTCCAGGAATTTATCCATTTCTTCTAGATTTTTTAGTTTATATGCATAGAGGTATTCACAATATTCTTCAATGGTTGTTTGTATTTCTGTAGTGTCAGTGGTAATGTCCCCCTTGTAATTTCTGATTTTGTTATTTAGAGCTTCTCTCTTCTTTTTTATTAGTCTAGCTAGTGGTCTGTTTTATTTATTTATTTATTTTTTAAAAAACAGCTCTTGGATTTGCTGATCTTTTAAATGATTTTGTGTCTCAATCTCTTTCAGTTCAGCTCTGATTATGGTTATTTCTTGTCTTTTGCTAGCTTTGGGGTTGGTTTGCTCTTGGTTCTCTTGTTCTATTAGTTGTGATGTTAGCTTGTTAAATTGAAATCATTTTAACTTTTTGATATGGGCATTTAGTGCTGTAAATTTCCCTCTTAATGCTGCCTTAGATTTGTCCTAGAGATGCTGGTATGTTATATCTTCATTCTCATTAGTTTCAAAGAACTTTTTGATTTCCGCCTTACTTTTTGATTTTGGCCTTACTTTTATCATTTAGCCAAGAGTTACTCAGGAGTAGTTTACTTAATTTCCATGTAATTGTATCACTTTGAGTGAATTTCTTAGTCTTGATTTCTAATTTTATTGCATTGTTGTCCAAAAGACTGTTTGTTGATATTTCAAGTCTTTTGCATTTGCTAAGGAGTGTTTTGCTTCTGATTATGTAATTGATTTTAAATATGTGCTATGTGTTGTTGAGAAGAATGTAAATTCTGTTGATTTTGTGTGGCAACTTCTGTAGCTATTGATCAGGTCTATTTGATCTAGTGCTAAGTTCAATTCCTGAATATCTTTGTTATTTTTCTACCTTGATGATCTGTCCAGTGCTATCAGTGTAGTGTTGAAGTCTCCCACTATTACTGTGTGAGAGAGGAGTCTAAGTCTCTTTGAAGATCTCTATAAACTTGCTTTATGAATCTGGGTGCTCTTGTGTTGGGTGCATATTTATTTAGAATAGTTAGACCTTCTTATTGAATTGAACCCTTTTTCTTTTTTGATCTTTGCTGGTTTAAAGTCTGTTTTGTCAAAATTAGGATTGCAAATGATGCTTTTTTGTTTGTTTTTCATTTATTTGGTATTTTTTTTTACCATCCCTTTATTCTGAGTCTATGTTTGTCACTGCATGTGAGATGGGTCTCTTGAAAACATCATACTAATGGGTGTTGGTGATTTATACAGCTTCCCACTATGTGTCTTTTAATTGGAGCATTTAGCCAATTTACATTTAAAGTCACTATTGATATGTGTGGATTTGAGTCTGTCATCATGATGTTAGCTGGTTATTTTGCAGCACTATAATAAACCACATTGTTTATGTATGCAATGGTCTGTGTACTTAATTGTGCTTTTGTAGTGACTGGTAATGGCCTTTCCTTTCCATATTTAGTGCTTCCCTCAGGAGCTCTTTTAAGGGAGGTCTTATGGTAACAAATTTCTTCAGCATTTGCTTGTCTGAAAACTATCTTATTTCTCCTTCACTTACAAAGTTTAGTTTCAATGGATAAGAAATTATTTGTTAAAATTTCTTTCTGAATATTGGTCCCTAATTTCTTCCAGCTTGTAGGGTTTTATCCAAGAGGTTCATTGTGAATCTGATGGGCTTCCGTTTGTAGGTAATCTGGCCTTTCTCTCTGTCTGCCTTTAACATTTTTTCTTTCACTTTGACCTTGGATAATCTGAGAATTATATGTCTTGGGGATGATTTTGTGGAGTGTCTTACTGGGGTTCTCTGCATTTTCATAATTTTAATATTGGCTTTGCTAACTAGGTTAGAGAAGTTCTCATGGATGATATTCTGCAATACGTTTTCCAAGTTGGTTCCATTATCCTTATCTCTTTCAGGCACACCAGTCAGTCGCAGATTAAGTCTCTTTACATAATCCCATATTTCTCAGAGGTTTTGTTCATTCCTTTTGATTCTTTTTTCTCTATTCCTTTCTGTCTATGACATTTCAGAAAGCCAGTATTCAAGCTCTGAGATTCTTTCTCCACTTTGTCTGTTCTGATGTTCATACTTATGATTACATTATAAAATTCTCGTAGTGTGTTTATCAGCTCTATTAGATTGGTGACATTCCTCTCTATACTGGCTATTTTGTCTGCCAGCTTCGGCAATTTTATCATAATTTTTAGCTTCCTTGCACTGGGTTACAATGTACTCCTGTAGTTCAGTGAACTTCATTTCTATCCATGTTCTGAATTATACTTCTGTTATTGCAGCCATCTCAGTGTCAGCCTAGTTCCAAACCCTTGCTGGAGATTTTATGTGGCCATTTATAAGAAAGAAGGCACTCTGGCCTCCTGAGTTTTCAGTGATCTTGTGCTGATTCTTTCTCATCTTTGTGGGCTTATCTACCTTCAATCTTTGAAGCTGCTGACCTTTGGATGGGTTTCTTTTCTTTTTATTTTCTTTTATCCCATTTGATGACATTGAAGGTTTTATTGTGGTATAAGGAAGATTCAGCTGCCTGGCTTTATTTCTGGGAGATTTTAGGGGGCCAGTCATCAGCTCCAGGTTCCTGGACTATGTGCTGTTACTCTGGGAAACTTGTATTGGGCCCCATAATATTTTTTCTGACTTCTTGAGGTTTGGAGTCCACTGCACTAGGGGCACCAAAGTGTGGCAGCTGCAGCAGAGTGCTAGCAGATACAGGGGTGCCTGCCTCCCTGCAGGTGTTCATCACAGTAGTGGAGGCAAGGCATCTGGGGGGGAAGCATGGGTCACCACCTGATGATTGTGTGCACTGTTTCACTGGAGGCAGTGTTAGCTTGGGGCAGGGTGCTGGCCAGTGCAGGTCTGGGTGCCTTGTCTGTGCCCTGCAAGCAGGAGTGTCACTCAGGGTATGGGAAAATCACTCAGGGTTTGGGAAGATCCCCTGATCTCGGCACAGTGTTAGAACAAGGGTGAGGTGCTGACGGGGTAGGGCTTCCTGGCTCTGCGCCTCAAGGCTCCATCTGCAATGGTGGTTGGTGGGGGTGGAAGTGCACACTGCACTCACGCATGCTGGTGGGGCAAGAGATGCAAAACCCACCCATGCAGATACATGCCAGCAAAATGATATGGGGAGTTGCCATGGGCTCAAAGAAAGCTAACTAGCTCTCCCTGGATCAGGAACAGTCCACAGACACAGAAGCTATAGTGTGGGCCCCCAGGGCACCTGAGACTGCCCTGTAAGCAGACATGGCCAGGTTGGTGCCCCAAGAGAGGCCAGCAGACCAACCATCAGGTTGGACCAGCCCCATCTGATGTTCAAGACTACCCCACAGAGATCAGATCTGACAGTTCCCCTAGGATGAAAGTCTTATAGGAGTAAGTTGAGCCTAGAAGGATAATTGACCCTGGCCACACTCCAATACAGACTCTCCTGCACCAAAGCCTCCGGTCTCCACATCAGCTGGCTTGCTCCTCCACCACTTTGCTTGACTCCTGGGGCTCCATTCCAGAGAGATATGGGTCAGCAATTGGTCAGTGTAATCAACCCAGGATGGAGGGCCTGGCTGTGGGTCAAAGACAGGAGTTCCCTGTTTGGTAACAAGTAGTGGGGGTGTTTAGGACCTATGGGAGACAGGCTGGCCTCCTCTCCTTGCAGGGACTGTTGGATGTATGGATAAGAAGCTTAGGGTCTTTGCTCCTTTGTTAGTCTGAGTGTAGCAAGGCTAGTTCCACTGCAGAGACAGTGGCAGACAGGCTTTCAGTTGCCCCTGGAGGTTCTTTCCAGGGAGTTGCTTAATTGCTACTGGCACAACAGCTCTGGCAGGGGGTGGCTAGAGGCCCAGACCTGGAGAACCTGCCCAGTGAGGAAATATGGGAATGAGCACCCATGTAAAAGTCTGGCCATTTTGTCATAGGGCTATTGCAGTATGCTAGGGGTCCACTCCAGTCCATCATCACCTCAGATTTTCTAGTACCTGGAGGTGTCAGCAGTGAAGGCTGAAAAACATCAAAGATGGCAGCCTGCCCCTCCCTCTGGGAGCTCTGTCCCAGGGAGGTACAAACCCGTTGCCAGCCTGAACAGATCTGTAGGTGGGTGGAGACCCCAGCTGGTAGGTATCACACAGTGAGGAGGAACAAGATCAGGAACCCAATTTAAAAAGTAGTCTGACCACATTTTTTGGAAAAGCTTTGCTGTGCTGGGGGTTTGCTTCAGTCCGCAGTAACCTTGGACTCTCCAAAGCCTGAAGGGTGAAACAGTTAAGTCACCCAAACAGCACAGATGGTGGCACACCCCAGCCCCTGAGAGCTCCATCTCAGAGAGAGCTGAAACCTCTGTCAGCCATAGAATACCGGCAGGTGCAGCCAGAGATCCTGGTTGGGAGGCCCCACCCAATGATGAGGAATGGGATCAGGGACCCATTTAAAACTCATTCTGGCCACATTTATGTAGGGCAGCTGTGCTGTGATGGGGTACTACTCCCACCGCTGGTCAGCTTGGATTCTCTAAAGCCCAAAGGCTGGAACAGCTAAGTCGCCCAAACATCAAAAATGGCGGCCCACCCCTTCCTCAGGAAGCTCCATCACAAGGAGTTTTCCAGATCTTTGTAGGCCGCAGAATACTGGCAGGAATGGCTGGAGGCCCCAGATGGGAGGTCCTGCCCAATAAGGAGGAACAGGGTCAGGGACTCACTTAAAGAAGCATTCTGGCCATGTTTTTATAGAGGAGCTATGCTGTACTGGGGCATCCCTTCTACCCATGGTCGATTTGGACTCTCCAAAGCCTGAAAGGCAGAACAGATAAGTCGCCCAAACTGCAAAGTTGTTATCCCACCCCAGCCCCTGGGAGTGCCATCTCAGGGAGGCCTGAAACCTCTGTCGGCCAGAGAATACCAATCGGGGTAGCTGGAGATTCTGGTTGGGAGGCTCCACCCAGTGATGAGGAATGGGATCAGAAACCCACTTAAAAAATCAGGCTGGCAACATTTATGTAGGGCAGCTGTGCCTACAAAAACATGGACAAAATGCTTCTTTAAGCGGGTCCCCAATCTTATTCTTCCTCACAGGGCAGGACCTCCCAACTGGGGTCTCTGGCAACCCCTGCTGATATTTTCTGGCTGACAGAGATTGTAGAGCAGCTGTGCTGTGCTGGAGAATCCCCACTGCCCATGGTTGGCTTGGACACTCTAAAGCCTGAAGGCCAGAACAGATAAGTCATCCAAACTGTAGGGGATGACCTGCCCCTCCCCCAGAAGCTCTATCTTAGGGAGGTGTAACACTGCTACAAGTGGCTGGCTGGAACTCCAAGACAGTGGGTCTTATTCTGTGAGTTGTCATGTAAATGGGGCCCACAGACTGTCACTGCTCAGCACTCTGGATTCAGCCTCCTTCCTAGGGGCATATACAGGGGTCTAAACCTCCTACTTTGGCTGAGTTGCAGCTGCTTTCACTGGAAATCCCAGAAAGCCAGAATATCTAAGGTTCCCAGGTCTCTATGCATGCCTGACTGGCTGCTCTGCAGAGACTCTACATAGCTCTTTGTGTCAGACGGAAAGCCCTGGTGGATTAGGTCCATGAGAGGATCTCCCGGCCCAAGAGTTGCAAAGATCCATGGGAGAAGCATGGGTTCCCAGAGTCGTGCATCCACTCACTACTCTGTGTGGAGGATGTTCCCTTGGCTCTGTGTTGCTCCCAGGTGGGCTGTATTATTCAGTTTCCATGCTGCTACAAAGAACTGCCTGAGACTGGGTAATTTATAAGAAAAAGAGTTTTAAATGACTAACAATTCCAAATGTCTGTGGAGGCCTCAGGCAACTTATAATCATGGCAAAAGGCAAAAGAGTAGCAAAGGCACATCTTACATGGCAGCAAATGAGAGTCAGAGTAAATTAGTGAAGGGGGAATAGCCCCTTATAAAACCATCAGATCTCATGAGAACTCATTCACTATCATGAGAATAGCATGGGGAAAATTGCCCCCATGATTCAATTACCTCCCACCAGGTCCCACCCTCAATCTGTGGGTACTATAGGGATTTCAATTCAAGATGAGCTTTGGGTAGGGACCCAGTGCCAAACCACATCATTCTGCCTCTGGCCCCTCCCAAATCTCATGTCTTTTCACATTTTAAAACCAATCATGCCTTCTCAACAGTCCCCCAAAGTCTTAACCCATTTCAGCACTAACTCAAAAGTCTACATTCCAAAGTTTCATCTGACACAAAGCAAGTCCCTTCTGCTTATGAGCCTGTAAAATCAAAAGCAAGTTAGTTACTTCCTAGATACAATGGGGGTACAGGCATTGGATAAATGCTCCCAATCCAAATGAGATAAATTGGCCAAAACAAATGGGTTACAGGCCCCATGCAAGTCTGAAATCCAACAGGGCAGTTATTAAATCCTAAAGCTCCAAAATGATATCAGGATCAGGAACCCAATTTAAAAAGTAGTCTGACCACATTAACTCCATGTCTCACATGTGGTACGTGCTGCTATAAGAGATGGGCTTCCTTGATCTTAACCAGCTCCAACCCTGTAGCTTTGCAGGGTACATTTCTGCTCCTGGCTGCCTTCATGAGCTGGCACTGAGTGTCTGAAGATTTTCCAGGGGCACAGTGCAAGCTGTTGGTAGACCTACCATTTAGGGGTCTGGAGGATGGTGGCCCTCTTCTCACAGCTCCACTAGACAGTGCCCCAGTGGGGACTCTGGGGCCTACAACCCCACATTTCCCTTCTGCACTACCCTATCAGTTCCACATGAAGGCCCCACCCCTGCACCACACTTATGCCTAGACATCCAGACGTTTCCATACACCCTCTAGAATCTAGGTGGAGGTTCCCAAACCTCAGTTTTTGACTTCTGTGCATTCGCAGGACCAACACCACGTGGACGCTGCAAAGGCTTGAGGCTTGTACCCTCTGAAGCAATGGCCTAATCTGTACCTTGGCCCCTTTTAGCCATGGCGGGGATACAGGTCACCATGTCCTGAGACTGCACAAAGCAACAAGCCTCTGGGTCTCACCCACAAAACCATTTTTTTTTCCTCTTAGAACCCTGGGCCTTTGATGAGAGAAGCTCTCCTGTGAAGGTCTCTGACATACCCTGGAGACATTTACCCCATTGTCTTGGCTCTTAACATTTAGCTCCTTGCTACTTATGCAAATTTCTGTAGCTGGCTTGAATTTCTTTCCAGAAAATGGGTTTTTCTTTTCTATTGTATCATCAGGCTGCACATTTTCCAAACTTTTATGTTCTGTCACCTCTTGAATCCTTTGCTGCTTAGAAATTTCTTCCTCCAGGTATTCTAAATCATGTCTCTTGAGTTCAAACTTTCACAGACCTCTGGGGCTGGGGCAAAATGCTGCCAATCTCTCTGCTAAATCATAGCAAGAGTGACTTTTGCTCCAGTTCCCAATAAGTTCATCTCCATCTGATATTACCTCAGCCTGGATTTCATCTTCCATATCACTATCAGCATTTTGGTCAAAACTATTCAACAAGTCTCTAGGAAGTTCCAAACCTTTCCACATCTTTCTGTCTTCTTCTGAGCCCTCCAAGCTGTTACAACTTCTTCCTGTTATCCAGTTCCAAAGTTGCTTCCATATTTTCTTTTTTTTTTTTTTTTTTTTTGAGACGGAGTCTCACTCTGTCGCCCAGGCTGGAGTGCAGTGGCGCGATCTCGGCTCACTGCAAGCTCCGCCTCCCGGGTTCACGCCATTCTCCTGCCTCAGCCTCCCGAGTAGCTGGGACTACAGGCGCCCACAACCGCGCCCGGCTAATTTTTTGTATTTTTAGTAGAGACGGGGTTTCACCGTGGTCTCGATCTCCTGACCTTGTGATCCGCCCGCCTCGGCCTCCCAAAGTGCTGGGATTACAGGCGTGAGCCACCGCGCCCGGCACTTCCATATTTTCAAATACCTTTTTAGCAGCACCCCACTACTGATACCAATTTACTGTATTAGTCCAAAGAACTGCCTGAGTCTGGGTAATTTATTTTAAAATGAGTTTTAATTGACTCACAGTTCAGCATGACTGTGGAGGCCTCAGGAAACTTACAATCATGGTGGAAGGCAAAGGAGTAGCAAAGGGATGTCTTACATGGTGGCAGTTGAGAGACAGAGAAATGAGTGAAGGGGGAAGAGCCCTTTATAAAACCATCAGATCTCATGAGAACTTACTCACTATCATGAGAACAGCATAGGGGAATCCACCAATCACCTTCCACCAGGTCCCACACTCAACATGTGGGGATTGTGGATTGCAATTTGAGATGATATTTGTGTGGGTTCACAGAGCCAAACCATATCATGGGCCATCTTCCTGCCTTGCTTTTTTCCATTATCCCTGGGTCAAGTTGTTTCCTTGATTAGTCCCAATGCGAGACCTAGATGTTTCAGTTGAAGCTGTTGTATTTATTTGCCTCTTCTTTTCCTCTTTGTGAGAGCCATGCACACTAGCTCCTTCTAGTCGGCCATCTTGGCCACTCCCCATCAATTTGTATTGAATAAGTAAAGAAGGAAAAGATTTGTTTTGTTTTTAATTTTTGTAATTAATATATCTTACTTCAGTAAAGACCATTAACTCCTAATTTTTCCATCTTCCATCCCCAAATTCTATCAACTTGTCTGAAAAACAAACTCCCATGTACTCCCAAACCACAACCAAAATAACTCTATAAAACATAAGTACCTAGAAGTTGAAAGGGTAAAGATGTAGGAATAGGGGGGAAAAAAAAACAAACTGATACTATTCTTTCTATAATTCTGGAATTTAAACTTATTTTAACTTAATACTTCCCTCAGAAATGTTAAACATAAAACGTTTTCTCATCTCTAGCTCTCACAGAATGAAAACATGATTTCCAGTTATGTTATTTCATTATAAAAAATGTTATCATAAAACAATTAGAATATCTCCAAGGCCTTTTTAATTTTGTAATTCTAACTTTATGGCCCACAGAGTTTATTATACTGTAATTGAACCTGTATATTGAATTGTGCCTATTTTTTCAATGTGTGTATACATGTGTATGTTGGGACAGGCACCACTGATGAATTGTAAAAACTTCCATTTTATGAAATTTCATTCAGTAAATACTTATTGATACTCTTATGACAGGCCCTATACCTAGAAAATGATTGAGGAAGTTTCTGTGCCCTCAAAGGAACCAGAATTTATAACAGAAAATTTAGCTTATATAACTTCTCCATTCTGAATTAGACAAATATTTTTAGATACAATAATTACAGTTCTTCCTTTTACTTCCTTTAAACTTTACCAACCTGTGACATTCTAATTTTTAAAATTTTAATAGATAGCTTTCTACACGCCATTTAGGTCATCTGCCTACATCAAAAATACATCACATTGAACTTTGCTGATTAATGGCATTTACACCATGGATTGCCATGGCAAATGGTACTTCGCTCTTGTCCTGCAGTCTGCATGCCCAACACACAGACAATGAAGATAGAATCATAGGTATCACCAGGTCCAGATTAAATAGATTAGACAGCATTATAGAATCTTTCCATTGCTTGCATAATACTGTAGGGTTGGCTCAAAGTTTAAGCTTAATTTTCTCTATTATTTATAGATATGCTAAAGTGAAAACTGCTTATTAAAAATCTGCAAAAGTGTTTCTATTATACCATGTTTCTCACAGCTCCAGAATACAGTCTTGCCAGTAGACGTTTGTACACTAGAACATATTTTAACCGAAAGGGATTCTAGAGGGCATTTAGATTATCTGAGTCATTTTATTGTAAAACGAAGGCCTACAGAGAAGAAGGGAGTTTTTTCCCCTCCTTCTTTTACTGCACTTGCAGCATAGGCAAAGCCAGAATTTGGTCAGCTGGCTCATAATCCAATGGCCTTTTTCCTTGAGCTTGTTAAGTAGATACTTATTAAATAATTAAGAAAACTCCTTAAAATGTGTCCCTGTGCCTCTCCTGAAGGTGCCCTCTTACACCTTAGCAGCTAGACCCTTCTTTTCTAGAGTTTTTTTTTTTTTTTTTTTTTGAAACAAGTCTCACCCTGTCACCCAGGCTGCACTGGAGTGCAGTGATGTGGTCATAGCTCACTGTAGCCTCCGATTCCTGGGTTCAAGTGATACTCCTGCCTCAGCCTGATGAGTAGCTATTCCCATAGGGATGAGCCACCTTACTCGACTAATTTATTTATTTTTTATAGAGCTAGAGTGTTGCCATGTTGACCAGGCTGGTCTTAAACTTCTGGCTTCTATCAGTCTTCCTGCCTCGGACTCCCAAAATGCTGGGATTAGAGGTGTGAGCCATCATGCCCAGCCATGTCCAGATATGTTTATAGTACCCACACTTAAGATTGGATGGACTCACAAAATCCAACTCTGAAAATCAGGCAACTCTCCTGAAGGGAAGTGGAATCTATTCTTAATTCAAGCAAAGCAAACAAGGATCATTACCACATTCCAAGATAGTGAGAACATCCAAAGATGATCCCTCAGTTGGTAAGGAATTCCTACCACACAGTTCTGTCATCATTTCTCTGCTCATGCCCACTTGGAAGTGATTTTTCCACCATCTATGCTAGAGTCTAAAGGAGAGTGCTTTACATCTTTTCAAAGAACGCCTTTAAAAGAATAGCTAAATAGCCACCATAAAAAGGTCTCATATATATGAGGCTTATATACTCATTATATGAGAAGCATTAAAGAATAACTTTGCATCATGTTTTATATAGACTTCTCAAAAAGTAAAAAAGAGAAAGATAAATCTTAAAGAACAAACAGGTACAAAGGAAAACAGTTAAAATCCATGAACAAATAGAATAACATTAGATCATTTTTTCAAGTATGGTTTTATATAAAATATGAAGATATGAGGGAAATGATCTGTTAAAACTTGATATCAGATAATTAGAACCATTAGAGGAGATGTCATAAATACACACTGTCACTACTTCCACCTGGTTGTAAATATTTTAAATTTAGGAATGGCCTATTTCCTTTCCCCAGGAGGCTAATCAGAATTTAAATCAGGGGTAGAGAAGGTTCGCCACAAATTTTCTGATCCAGAACTTCCCCAGACATGGGGTAAAGGGTCTGAAAGGCCTACTTGGAATGTGAAATTTTCTTCTACTCTTTAAACAGTGGAAACGATAATCATTGCAGTCAAGAATGAGGATTAACCATCTCATATTATATAATTATAAGTTGAGTATTCTCAGCATAGGTGAAACAAAAATAAAATATGAATAAAGTTCATTTGCCCAATCTAAGATTCAGAAGTGGCATATCAATCTTTGCTTCCAAGGTTCAAACCACTACAATCATCATAGCATACCTCGTCTGTGGTTCAACACTGCAAGTTTCAAAAATGAAACCAGAATATACAGAATCATTTTGTTCTGCTCTATGTTTCTAGATGTTACTCATTCACCCTTTCTTGAAACTTGAGGCATTTGGAAGCCTGGTAGGCGAATTTACTTTCCACATCATCCCTAAGAGCTTTTGTCTAAATTATCTGGCTATACAAAAGATCAGCTTGAAACTTATTGCTCACCTGTTATCTATTCAATGGTTTGATGGAACAGCAAGGAATATCGTTAAAGACAATGAGGCATCAACTCCTTTAATTATTCTCTCTTAAGAATCTGCCATTTCAGACCATCTATTTCAGATTTGGAATTGCGACATTTTAACCTCCTCTTGATTAAAGGTTTCTATCTCCATCTCCAAGAATGCTTACTTCTATGTGGTTTCTCACAACAGCTTAACCTTTCTGCATCTCAGTTTCATCTGTTATAAAATAGAGGTAATTACAGTGGGCTCTATTTGCCCAGGATGTAACAGGCAGGCTCCATGCATGGACTCCCTATAAGGTCTTTACATAGAAGTTCTTTATAGAGTTCAAAATATGTCATAAGAACAAAGACAGAACTGAAAATAGAATAGAGACTAAAAGCAAGGTAGGACTCAAGAAAGTACAAAGTTGAATGTTGATGTTCTGGAGTCCTTTGGTATTAATTCTGCGTTTTACACATTTAATTCACCTACCTTAAAAAAATAAACTGCATTCATGCACGATAGGCAAATAGAACTTTACAACTAGTATAAATTAAAACTCACAAAATGTTTCATCAAGCTTACAAGTTTTTAATAGTTATATAAACAGAAAGTTGAGAACTGATACGATTATAGTTTTCAAATGCATTTTTCAAAGTTAAACAAAGGATGTGAGATACTGGTATTAAAATAAAGATGTGAATTATCTAATTTCTCCATTAAGGATAAAAAACAGCCTGTACTTGCAAAAACTTTTGTATTAACTTTTCAGTAATTTTAATTTTGAATGGTGTCTATGCTTCCATTTTGAATTATAGAATTTTTGTTTTGTCATTAAAAGTACTTTTATCCAATTTGCTCTATAAATCATTAGGGATTAAAGATTTGTCTATGTAAAAAGTATGTTTCTCAGACAGTATAGACAACAAATAGCCAATACATCAATAATCATGAACATGTCCTTGAAGCAAATTTTTCTTTTCCTGTATTAGAACTATGCAGAACTGTTACTAGTAGCATGCTATTGAAATGTGTTCCATATTCAGATATTAGTTCAATATTTTGATAAACACCAAGGAACATTTTTATATCTTCAGGGTTTTTGATACCAGTATTCACTATTTACCCATCTTGGCAACCTTAGATTGTCACATCTATAGCTAACCATTGTTTGAATAGAAAGGCTTATCCATTAATTTAAAAATACATATACTTAAAAATTTCGCACATGATAATATCTCCTTCCTCTAGATAAAAAATAAGGCCAAATTAGAGCAGTATATGTTGATTCTATGTCAATAGATTAGGACTTTATTAATCTTCCAATAAGTGGCCAAATGAGTTTAATTTAAAATTTAATTTAAAAATATGTATATTTAAAAATATTTTCACATGATAATGTGTTCTTGCTCTAGATAAAATAAGAAGGCCAAGGTAAAGCAGTAGATGTTGATTCTATGTCAATAGATTAGGACTTTATTAATCTTCCAATAAGTGGCCAAATGAAAGTTCTCATTCATTTTATGTGAAAAAGGTTGTAGTAAAAAGAAGCTGTTCACTAAATTATTATTGACTTGCCTATTATTTTTAATAGGCTTAGAAAATCAAATCAGATTCTTATAGAATTTTGACAGGGAGAAAGTGTTTGCCAATAAATAAACCCTAGACTATGAAGTCATATTATTCTTTAGTTTGGTTGATAAGACAAAATTCTAATATATTTACATTATAGAACCACATAAATCCTAAATGTCCAATATCCCAAAAACTACTATAGTTAGAAGGAAATGTAAAGATATTAGATATTGTACACATAAAAGTAAATCACATGATTAGTATTATCCAACTTTAGAAAGAGTAAAATTACTTACTTTGAAGCAAAGGTCTGTAACTTCTCTTAGAAACATTATAATAGTATTAAATACTTTTATAAATGTTTAAACTAAAGGAAGAGTGAAGGAGAAATCCATAATCTTTAATACAGCAGTCAATAAACTAACTTCTCCAGTGAGAAAGGTGGGCCAACATCTTGGATTTCACCCTAAATGAATAAAAAATCATCAAAAACAAGGTTACGTCTATGTCTAATTATCAAAACAATTAACATAATTTAACTCATAAGCAGTATTCATTTCACACTTACAGTTATACTTAGTCACAATAATTGATAAGTGCTGGCTACCTTTCCTATATTAAAATAGTGCCCTGACTTGGTATCAATATAATAGATTATATGTGTTGTTTCATAGGTACCAATGATAGCTTTGGCCCGATTTGAAAACACCTAATTTCATTTATCCTTCAAAACAAGAGTTTAAGTGAATAATTAAAATGTAATATTAAGTCTCTGGAGAGAAACATAAGAGCTGGAATGGCAAAGAGGTTTTATTTCATACAAAGTACAAGCCACAGATAGTTACTACTTTGAGTGCTGTTGGGAAAAAATGTAAGCACCAGTCCAACTCAGTAGGAAAAATATTTTAATGGAGTCTTACCTAACAGTAGGAAGCAGGGAATGAATGCAGTCTACACAGATGCTGATGACATTGGATTTAATTTATTTTTATTCAGCACCTAGTATGTGGAAGACTCCATGTACACGACTACAAGAGATACAAAGATAAGTTGGTTGCAACTCTTGACTTCAAGGAAGGCAGCAGAGTGAGGAGGATGAAAGAGGCAAAAGAAACCATATTGCACTGAATGATGAAAGTGACATATGAAGGGTACAGATAAAGTGTTAATTGGGAGTTTGGAGAAAAGAGATTATTTTAGTTCAAAGAAGTTTTTCTTAAAGATTCATGGTGGAGACGGTAAAAGATTTTACAAATACTGTTTGGAGGTTAAGAATGAGTCCTGTATCGGCTGGATATTGTGACTCACACCTGTAATCCCAGCACTGTGGGAAGCTGAGGTGGGTGGATCATTTGAGGTCACAAGTTCAAGCCCAGCCTGGCCAACATGGTGAAAACCCATCTCTACTCAAAATACAAGAAATTAACTGGGCATGGTGGCACATGCATGTAATCTCAGGTACTGGGGAGGCTGAGGCAGGAGAATCACTTGAACCTGGGAGGCAGAAGTTACAGTGAGCTGAGATTGTGCCCCTGCACTCCACACTATAGCTTGGGCGACAGAGCAGGACTCCACCACCCCACAGCACACCAAAAAAACAAGAAAGAAAGAAAAAAGAATGAGTCCTGTACCTGCCTGAACTCTGAACTGAAGAGCCTGTAAGTTTACCCAATAAGTTCAAATGTTTCTTAAATCTAAGCTTAGCAAGTACATATAGTTCAGTGTAATTGAAATATGACCTAATTTCTGTTTATTTAATAACTATTCTCTGACATTCTAGATTTGATTTTTCTGTTTCTGTTTGTGATTCCCCAATAAGAATATGAAATGTTCTCTTTCCTTCCCCCTACAAATTGCTAAATTTGCTGCAGAAGACCAAGAGTTAAGGATTTAATTGATGTTTTGAATCTGTCATGCAACCGCTCACTTGGACTCTCGGGCCTCTTGGTCCTATTTCAAGAGTGGCCTGGCCCACATAAGCCATAATATAGTTTGTAAATTGTCCAATTTAGCTGTTCAGCTGCTGTAGTCTAAAGTAAAAAATATGTAAGTGGGTCAGCTCTAAAATTAATTCAGCCTAACTTTGCCTGAAAACACTAAGAATATTACCATTATGAGGGCCAAAATATCGCCTCCAAGTGGACTGAAACAATCCCTGGAGAACAATTGCCCAGGACGACAGCTCCATGGCATGTTCACTCTATTCCCATGGCTGCAGCTCTTGATTACAATCTAGGATGCTTGGATCCTGCTTACCAGAAAAGAACGGTGTTAGCTTTAACTGATGTGCAAGTGAGAGTAGGCTGATAAAATGAAGCACAGCTAAATAATAATCAGAAGTAACATTTATTGGGCACCCATAATTTACCAGATGCTCATTTAATCTATTTACAATTCTACAGGAGAGAAATTATTATGCTGCTTTACAGATATAGAAACTGGGCCTGGATCACAGGTAGAGCTGGAACTTGAACTATACTTTCAAAATTCTGTGCTTTGAATTGTCACATCATACTACTTTTCTAAGTATGTTACTTTCCTCTGTGTATATTCCTCATTGACTAAGCACCTACCATGTGTCAGTCACCAGACTAGAGAGTATGAATATAATGATGAGGTCTCTGTTTTCAGATAATTAGTAGAGGAATGAACAGTGTTATTGACTGAATTGTCCCCTACACCCCACCCAAATTTGTATGTTGAAGCCCCATCCCTTAATGAACTGTGTATTTGGAGATAGGGTCTTCAAGGAGATAATTAAGGTTAAATGAGTTCATAAGAGTAGAACCCTAATCCAATAGGGCTGGTGCCCTTATAAAAAGCAGAAAGGATACCAGAAGTGCATGCACACAGAGAAAAGCCCATGTGAGGACACAATGAGAAACAGTCATGTACAAGCCAAGGAGAGAGGCCTCACCAAACACCAACCCTGCTGGATCCTTGATCTTGGACTTTCAGCCTCCATAACTGTACAATAATAAATTTCGGTAGTTTAAGCCACTCAGACTGTGGAATTTCGTTATGGCAGCCCTAGCAGACTAATACAGAGATAAGTGCATAAGAATATGAAAAGAACGAATAGATACATAAATTAAACATTTGAGGAGAATAAATTTCAACTTACTTCAATTAAAGTGTAAAACCGAGTTATAAAATGTAATTCTTAGAGAATATACAGTTTCTTTATTTTTGTCTATAGCTGATCTGCTCTCCTTCAACAGGCCCCATCTGTGGTTTCTTGGGAGAAGCATTAACTGATGGTCCAATCCAATTTAAAACTTAGTCCAAAATAACAAGCGAAAAAATATATTTTGGTAATATTCAGTAACTCCAGGAAGCTGTTTTCAATCTCTCAGATTTCTCACCCTTTTGTACCACCTCCCAGGTTCCTCTCCAATACAGCAAGTGGGTGTGGGATAAGGGTGACAGGGATAGGGGAGGCTCCTTTAGTGAAGAAGTCTGGATCCTCCAGTCTCCCGTTAATGTTTCCAATTGCCTGCTTTCTGGGTGCTCTGTGGTCCTTCAACACCAGAATCTGAGCAAGGAAATTGTGAACCATTCTTTCAGCCTCTGCAATGTGCCAGTATTATTGCCCTAGCAGGTTCAGCTTCACATTCACTCATATCATTGCTATAAATGCTAAGCTGAGTACCAGCCTAGGTGGTCCAGCACAGAAACTCTACTACACTACCAAGTTTTGGCAAGCCGCCAGTCAGACTCTTAGCTACCCTGGGGCCTATAATACACAGGAAAGAGTAAGAGTGAGTTGGAAATATAAAATTTCAGGCTGTGCTTTTAAAACTTTAACAGTCAGCTGTTATGGCTGAGTCCAAGCCAGGATAGTACAAGGAAAAGATATGAGAGGGCCCCCAAACCCAGGGTCTCAAACGGGGATGAGGTTGGGGGACAGGGGCAAAATCTCATTCTGCTCCCACTGATATCTTTACTAACAGAAAGAATGAATCTTTTCATCACGTTCTCCCATCTCTGTTTTTCCTGCAACATTTCTACAGGACCAGAAAGGGACAGGCTTTTTCTCTATCCTCTTTCTATCTAGAACCCTTATGGAAAAGTCAATGGATGAGACTCCCAAGTCTATGCTAACAATAGATATAATGGAATTTGAACATTGAATTCCCAATCACTGAAAAACCAAACAATTAACTTATTGAAAATTCTGTTCTTGAATACTTAATATTATTTCAGTCTGCTTCAGGAAGAAGTCTTAATTTACATCAAAGTAGAAAGATCTCTTCAACGGAATGTAGTCTAGAAAGGCAAAAGAAAAAGTCACATAAATTATGTTCAACATACAGATTCTATTGCACTTTCAGTTTGCTAGAAAGATAGACGTAAATGATTAATTCTGTCTTTAAAAATGCTTTCTGGAAGCATTTGAGGTTAACCTAGAAAGAAGAAATAAATATTTGTTAAAATATTTTAGGAGTGACTCATTTGCAAAATGCACCACCAGTGGTTCCTTTCTGAACTGGATATGTTTTATATCATCAGATAACAAACAGCCACATCAACAGGTGTGTTAAGACACACCTGTTGTGTCTTGAGACTTATGGATCACACCCAATAAATACAAAATAGTTAAAACTGTTCCATTAGTTCACAAATACCATAAAGAACCTATTGCATCCTAGGAATTATGCCAAGTGTTATCAAAAAGAAAAAGGTACACTCCCTGCTATCAAGCAATACACAAGCCTATTATTGAAGATGTTTAGCTTTCAGTAGGACAGACATATTTCAGAAGAAAGGTGGAGTTGTCATCACCAAGTAGTGTTAAAAATAATTTTCCAAATGATGAAAGTCAAACATTTCTTAGCAAAAGCAGGACTAATCCTTGTATTAGTGTCCCATCTATCCAGCTGTACAGTCACAAAGGCAGCACAGATAGCAACTTGCTTGCATTCCATGAGAAGAAAGATGCCAAAAGGGGTGACCAAATATATCTATAGGAAAGTTAATTGAAATATTATACAAAGAATAGGATATATGTTGGTACAAACTTGATTATTGTAAATATATTTAGAAAGATCAATGAGACTTAACTGCCTGTCCAATAGGTATGTTTAAGTTTATAAGAAAGAATTTACCTCTTTGTTATTCTTAAATTGTATAGCACTTTAGGAAAAGTTCACAAAATGTAATTCTGAAAATATATAAGCATAGAATGATTATCTATAGAGTAAGGAATCTTTTTTATTTCTTTAACCCAGAGGTCCCCAACTTTTTTGGCACCAGAGACCAGTTCCATGGAAGACAATTTTTCCATAGATGGACGCAGGACAGGGTGGTAATAGTTTCGGGATGAAACTGTTCCACCTCAGATCATCAGGTGAAGGGGAAGCAAGGCATGTCTTACATGTGACAAGAAAGAGAGAGCACAGGGGAAACTGCCACTTTTAAAACCATCAGGTCTCATGAGAACTTCCTCACTATCATGAAAACAGCATGGGGGAAACTACCCTTATATCCAATCACCTCCCACCAGGATCCTCCCTCAATATTCAATATGTGGAAATTACAATTTGAGATGAGATTTGGGTGGGGACAAGAGCCAAACCATATCACAGAAGAACCACAACTGTATCATTCAGGGTTCTCTAGAGAGACAGGACTAGTAGGATAGATGTATGTATGCAGGGAAGTTTATTAAGGAGTGTTGACTCACATGATCACAAGGTGAAGTCCCACAATTGGCCTTCTGCAAACTCAGGAGCAAGGAAGCCAATCCGAGTCTCAAAATCTCAAAAGCAGGTAAGCCAACAATGCAGCCTTCAGTCGGTGGCTAAAGGCCTGGGAGCCCCTGGCAAACAACTGGTGTAAGTCCAAGAGTCCAAAAACTGAAGAACTTGGAGTCTGATGTCCAAGGGCAGGTCTAATGTCCAATATCCTATCTATTTAGCTAGTAAGGAAGTGTTAGTAGCACTGGAGACAGTTCTTCCTCACCCCTGAGCCAAGTTGTTCCTCATGCCTGACCCAGTCAATCACCAAAACCTGTAGATGTTACTACCTGAAAAGTGTCTTGGTTGTATTCTCTCAGGTGGTGAAGGAATAATTTCAAACTGGGCTTTGTGAAAACTTGAATAGTTGGAAAACTCATGAAATAGGAAAATAGAGTGTTGGTAATAGGGATAGTTTGCAGCATGCAAAGGCAGAATGGGGATGCTGCCCAGATAACCAAAATGGAAATATTGAGGAACAAGATCCTGGAAGTGGTTCACCAAGCAAATGCTCAGTCCCTCAGATTAGGTATAAGACCTGAATGAGTCAAGAATAGAACACAACAATGTTAAGACTCCGTGCTATAAACCTAGGATCTTATAACTGTCCTCTCACTATAGAAAAGATTAGTTAATGGATCAGAGGCAGTACTAAACAAACATCTATACATATGCATACATACATTCAAAAATAAGCAAACAAATTAGCCATATATAGCAATATAAAAATAGCAATAGCCATCAGTTTTTTGTCTTCTTTAGTGCACAGTCTCTGAAAATCCAACTTCTTAAGTTCTAATTTAAGCTCCAACATATAATGTATAATCTTGGACAAGTAAGCTACTCTGAGTCTCATCTGTAAAACAAAAATAACAACACCATCTATTCCATAAGATTGTTGAAAGGCTTAAGTGAGATAACTCCAGGAGCTTTTGGAACAAAATTTGAGCACGTAATTATCACTCAATAAAGAAAATATTTTATTATTACCATTATTACTTGTTGAAACACAATGTAGTATAACATTTAACTAGAACTAATTTCTTTTAAAATACCAATCTGTATTTTTTTGCTCTCATCACTATATAGATGACAATCTAATCTGCACTTTAGGTCAAAAGAGCTCAACTATGCCTTACTTACCTTTGTTTCCTATTTGGATATCTCCACTTACATGACCTTTTTTACATTTTACAAATCTAGGACTTAATACATCATCTTCTCTTAGTTACTTTATTCTCAATATCCTCAACAAATAGTGGTGAGCCTTGAATGAAGAGACTCCAAAGGGATGTAAGACAGTGTTCCTCCCTTTAAGGTAAGTATAACTCCATTCTTCTCAACTAGGTTATAAACTCCTTAAGAATTTAGAACACTTTTTTTTTTTACTATTGTAAGGCTGGATGTCTCATCAGATATGAAATTTATATGTTGAAATTGGGGAAGGAAAGATGGTTCTCTCATTTTCTCAACAAGAGTGTTGCCAGAAAAGTACTTTTGTATTCATGACCAAGTCTTCCTACCTAGAACCTCCCTTAAGAGATAAATTATCATGGAGTCCTTAAGGGTAGCCTCCCTCAAAAAAGCAGGCAAGAAGCCCATTATCTAGAGAAAAATTATTTGAGATTTTCTTCCTTTCTTTCTTTTGTTTTTGTTTTTGTTTGAGACGGAGTCAGGCTCTGTCCCCCAGGCTGGAGTGCAGTGACACGATCTCGGCTCACTGCAACCTCTGCCTCCTGGATTCAAGTGATTCTCCTGCCTCAGCCTGCCTAGAAGCTAGGACTACAGGCGCCTGCCACCACGCCCGGCTAATTTTTTGTATTTTTAATAGAGGCAGGGTTTCACCGTGTTAGCCAGGATAGTCTCGGTCTCCTGACCTTGTGATCTGCCTGGCTTGGTCTCCCAAAGTGCTTGGATTTATTCGAGAATTTTAAAAGGAAAAGTTACCTTCCTCTAAGAAGTCTGTACCCAGATAGGTATCAGTCTAGAACCATCCTTAACTCAACATTCCTCGAATCAAGTAGAATTTTGGAAATACTAACAAAGCTGAGATAAAGGGCTCCAGATCTCCTGGAAAGAAATGGTATTGTCTTGACTTTAAGAAGCTCAGCAGACATCTGGAGCAGCTGGTAGTGGTGCTGCAGTAGAGCTGTCCATTGCACAGTTTGAAGATGGCCACGCATCAGAACAGTACCAAGATACAGCAAGAGGCAATGGCCATGTCCTCATCAGGCGCCTCCACCCCACACACATCCCCAGCTGCTGTGTATATGGAGCACAATGGTAGTCAATAGGGAGGAGTGATGGGCTGTGAGAGAAGAAAAAGGTAGTTCCTGAATCCAGATGATAGAAGAAGACCTAATTCAAGGCAAGGGTGACGGGAATTATTACAGATTGGCAGTTATAGACTGCTTTTTCTCAAAAAGTAAAGGACCTGAAAATCAAAGATATTGGTGGTGAAACAGTGGAAGGATCACAAAAGTTGACAAGGAAATCCATTTCCAGACATGGAGAAACCAAGAGTCAAATGATAAATAGATGGATATAGAGGTATGGGCCGAAGAGAGAGATGAGATTTTTAGGAGAGTGCCTATAGATAATAGTACTTTTAGTAAAGCACCAGAGAGCTGGGTAGCAAAGTAAGTGGTGAAATAATGCAAGCACTGCTGTCTGTATGCTTATTCGAAGAGGTGATTCAAGAAAAGACTGGCATTAGCAAAATTTTTTTTTTTTTTTTTTTTTTTTTTTTTTTGACACGGAGTCTCGCTCTGTCGCCCAGGCTGGAGTGCTGTGGCCGGATCTCAGCTCACTGCAAGCTCCGCCTCCCGGGTTCACGCCATTCTCCTGCCTCAGCCTCCCGAGTAGCTGGGACTACAGGCGCCCGCCACCTCGCCCGGCTAGTTTTTTTTGTATTTTTTAGTAGAGACGGGGTTTCACCGTGTTAGCCAGGATGGTCTCGATCTCCTGACCTCGTGATCCGCCCGTCTCGGCCTCCCAAAGTGCTGGGATTACAGGCTTGAGCCACCGCGCCCGGCCAGCAAAATTATTAAAGAAGTTATTTCAGTGTTTCATCACTCATTTTGAAATTTCTATTTCCTTACACCATCATGATATTATCAAATGCCTTTGACTGTTTCCTCTGCTTGAAAGATCTTCCCTCAGATGGTTCATTTCCTGGTTTTCTTTAGCCTTTCCCATGAGATAACTCTCCTTTCTGGGAAACACACACACACACACACACACTTTTTATCCCCTACTTTGCATTATTTTTCTCCTTAACACATGCCAATATTTAATATACTATATATATTTTGCTCATTTATCTTTGTTTATTGTCTAGCTCTCCCATTAGAATTTAAGCTCTATGAGGACCGGGATTTTTGTCTGTCTTATTAACTACTCTATCCTCAGCACCAAGGATCAGTGCCTAATGCATTATATGGGTTCTATAAATATTTGTTGAATGGCTAATTCAATTACTAGATGTGCCATTTATAATTTCAAATGGCTGGACTCCTTCACCAGAGATATTCATGCTCCCAAGTCACCACTGGGGAATTACATCCAAGTGGCTCTTGTCTTAAATGATTTCTGATTCACTTCCCTGCTACGCTGAAAACCACCTGTCCTATATTCCTTTCTCTTGAAATTTTTCTAGATGATTGGGAATTATTCTGAAAAATTATCTGTGTAAATATAGATGTCTAAATTTAATGTATAGCATAAAGCAGACATTATTTTCCATTGTGGGGGCCCTCAGTGACTAATCCCAAAGAATAAAAGATGTGACAATTTCAAGAAATATGACAGTCATGAGAAGGAAAATTTTAGGGCGAGAGAGTGCCAAACATACACTGTAGAAAGCTGACTTTGCCTTCTATGTCTAGGTTAAACCCTAGGTCTTAGAATGTAATCACCTTGGCATAAAGCTGATGTGTTGTAAAAACGAAGATCAGTACGTTCAATAGCCATTTACTAAAATGGGCAATTCATTTAGGAAATACTTTACAGCACAGCTATGGGCTTTTTAGCCAAGACATTTTTACTCAACTACAAACCAATTTCCTTTTGTTTAGTCCACATGGAAGAGAGAGTAGCTAGTTCTTGTTATCCATCTTTCTCACAGTAATATTGTGAAGGTTTAATAAAGGACAATACAAAACTTTTACAAGTATAAACTGCTAAAGAACTAATGATGGCTTTATTCTTAAGTGCTTCCATGTCACTTTGTTATTTCTTGCTTGTCATTCACTAATTAAATGCCAGTTTCAAATAGCTACATGGCTAAAAGTGTTATTTGACATAATCTAAAATAGAATCTAAGTACAACCAATTGTGCTTGGATACTGATCCTGATTGTCCTCCCATTCCTCACCTTCAGCACAATCTCTCTAGTCTTCCTTTCATCTTCCCCTCCCCTCTATCACACATCTGTCAATTCTCATCTCATTCCTCACCATCCCAAAGAATAAGTGACTGCTCACCACTCTCCATCTGTGCTTATTTAACATTACTGGTTTCATTCCCATTGTCCTACTGTTGTACCTTGTCACCTACAGATTTCACACTGGGTTGGTTTTTTTTTGGCTTTCATTTTATTTTAACACTGTGAATTGCATTATGGAAGATAAGTAGACTAGAACCAGGAACCAGTGTTAAATGAACTCACTGTGTATAAAGTGTATGATGAAAAGATAGTAAGAGATGATAACAAGGGTAACTCACGGTCAAAATTTACTAGCGGTAGATTACATTCTCCCATACTAGTAGCTAATGTGTGATTTTGCCAATGGAAAGACATTAATTTGTGGAATAAGCTTTTTAGTAGAATGGGTAATTCATGACATTAACCTACTCTGATTATTCCCTCCTTTTATCTCAAACAGCATTAAAAACATGATCCATGTTTTTTGAGAAAGATTCCAAAAATAAAAATTTATTATAAACAAATAACACTTATCTGTTACTTTCCATAACATTACTTTAAGACAGATAACTAAGTTACAGAGAAGTCAGATGCCCTGCTTGAGTTTGCAAAGGTAAGTCAATAGCCTTCAGTACTCAAATTGCAGTATTTGGAATTCATACCCAATGATTCTTTTACTCTGTTATATGGATGTCTAAATCTGTACATTTTCTGACTTGTGTTCCAAGAAAAAAAAATTGTATTGTGTATTAGAAAGTTGATATTAATTTCCTTCCTTTTGGATGAACACTTGCCTGATGCATTACTATAGTATAGAGTACAGTGCAGGTCACCTGCATTTCAGGTAAATTCCTTACAATAAATACAGACTAACCAAGCTATTTCCTTTACACATAAAACAGCCACATTGATGGGATTATATTCAATTTTGTACAAAATTTAAATACTTTTTATGGTGCAACTTTCACAGTTGCCACAGAGAATAAGCATCATTGCATGCTGTTCATATTAGACACAGAAATAGAAGCAGACATAACCTGAAGCTGAATTCTTTATACTCTCTGTGTCCTAAAAATCAAGTGTCAGTTTATCCTTAGTTTTTCTCAATAATCCCCCTTAAGACTTCTCAAACACCTCAAGAAAACCAATCTAAATCCCCAAGCTTTAATTAAAACAATTCCTCAAAGAATTTTAAGAAATGTGATTTGTGAAAAATGAACTAATTGCTATGCCCCTTTTCCTATACTGTTTTCACAAGAGGCTGTATGCCATCTCCATTTATTCTCTGAATTCTGCACAATATATGTTCTAGTAGCTATTCAAAGGGAATCGAATTTAATTTTCACTATTTGAGTATTCCAAAGCACTTGCTTTAGATACAGAACAACCATATATATGTGTGTGTGTGTGTGTGTGTGTGTGTGATCTCAGATCTTGGCTCACTGCAACCTCCACCTCCCAGGTTCAAGCGATTCTCCAGCCTCAACCTCCCAAGTAGCTGGGACTACAGGCACACACAACCGTGTCTGTCTAATTTTTGTATTTTTAGTGGAGACGGGGTTTCACCATATTGGCCAGGCTGGTCTTGAACTCCTGACCTCAAGTGATCCACCTATCTCGGCCTCCCAAAGTGCCAGGATTACAGGCGGGAGTCACCATGCCTGGCCCACATATATTTTTAAGAAAAAGCTAGACTCTAAAAATTGTAGTAAATATGTTTGAAGATTCTTTTTCTTAAGACATCTTATCAATTTTGTTCACAAACACCAGATTTTTTTTTTTTTTTTTTTTTTTTTTTTTTTTTTTTTGCCTCATATAGGGATATTTTAGGGGAGTTTCTGTATGCCTAGTGTTCACTATGCATTAATAATAGAATTGCTATTATTTGGGAAAATTACATCTTTCCCCTTGTCTCTCTAATCTTGGGGGCCCATGAAATCCTGAAGCCTACCTCTCACTAAGAAGCCTAAGGGGGATTTTCCTAGCCAGGGGAACTGAGACACACAACACCTGGAAAATCAGCCTCTGCTGCTGATACCCAGGCAAACAGGGTCTGGAGTGGACCTCAAGCAATCTCCAACAGACCTACAGCTGAGGGTCCTGACTGTTAGAAGGAAAACTATCAAACAGGAAGGACACCTACACCAAAACCCCATCAGTACATCACCATCATCAAAGACCAGAGGCAGATAAAACCACAAAGATGGGGAAAAAGCAGGGCAGAAAAGTGGGAAATTCAAAAAATAAGAGCGCATCTCCCCCAGCAAAGGAGCGCAGCTCATCGCCAGCAACGGATCAAAGCTGGACGGAGAATGACTTTGACGAGATGAGAGAAGAAGGCTTCAGTCCATCAAACTTCTCAGAGCTAAAGGAGGAATTACGTACCCAGCACAAAGAAACTAAAAATCTTGAAAAAAAAGTGGAAGAATTGATGGCTAGAGTAATTAATGAAGAGAAGGTCATAAACGAAATGAAAGAGATGAAAACCATGACACGAGAAATACGTGACAAATGCACAAGCTTCAGTAACCGACTCAATCAACTGGAAGAAAGAGTGTCAGCGATTGAGGATCAAATGAATGAAATGAAGCGAGAAGAGAAACCAAAAGAAAAAAGAAGAAAAAGAAATGAACAAAGCCTTCAAGAAGTATGGGATTATGTAAAAAGAACAAATCTACGTCTGATTGGGGTGCCTGAAAGTGAGGGGGAAGATGGAACCAAGTTGGAAAACACTCTTCAGGATATCATCCAGGAGAACTTCCCCAACCTAGTAGGGCAGGCCAACATTCAAATCCAGGAAATACAGAGAACGCCACAAAGATACTCCTCGAGAAGAGCAACTCCAAGACACATAATTGCTAGATTCACCAAAGTTGAAATGAAGGAAAAAATCTTAAGGGCAGCCAGAGAGAAAGGACGGGTTACCCACAAAGGGAAGCCTATCAGACTAACAGCAGATCTCTCGGCAGAAACTCTCCAAGCCAGAAGAGAGTGGGGGCCAATATTCAACATTCTTAAAGAAAAGAATTTTAAACCCAGAATTTCATATCCAGCCAAACTAAGTTTCATAAGTGAAGGAGAAATAAAATCCTTTACAGATAAGCAAATGCTTAGAGATTTTGTCACCACTAGGCCTGCCTTACAAGAGACCCTGAAGGAAGCACTCAACATGGAAAGGAACAACCGGTACCAGCCATTGCAAAAACATGCCAAAATGTAAAGACCATCGAGGCTAGGAAGAAACTGCATCAACTAACGAGCAAAATAACCAGTTAATATCATAATGGCAGGATCAAGTTCACACATAACAATATTAACCTTAAATGTAAATGGACTAAATGCTCCAATTAAAAGACACAGACTGGCAAACTGGATAAAGAGTCAAGACCCATCAGTCTGCTGTATTCAGGAGACCCATCTCACACGCAGAGACATACATAGGCTCAAAATAAAGGGATGGAGGAAGATTTACCAAGCAAATGGAGAACAAAAAAAAGCGGGGGTTGCAATACTAGTCTCTGATAAAACAGACTTTAAACCATCAAAGATCAAAAGAGACAAAGAAGGCCATTACATAATGGTAAAGGGATCAATTCAACAGGAAGAGCTAACTACCCTAAATATATATGAACCCAATACAGGAGCACCCAGATTCATAAAGCAAGTCCTTAGAGACTTACAAAGAGACTTAGACTCCCATACAATAATAATGGGAGACTTCAACACTCCACTGTCAACATTAGACAGATCAACGAGACAGAAAGTTAACAAGGATATCCAGGAATTGAACTCATCTCTGCAGCAAGCAGACCTAATAGACATCTATAGAACTCTCCATCCCAAATCAACAGAATATACATTCTTCTCAGCACCACATCGTACTTACTCCAAAATTGACCACATAATTGGAAGTAAAGCACTCCTCAGCAAATGTACAAGAACAGAAATTATAACAAACTGTCTCTCAGACCACAGTGCAATCAAACTAGAACTCAGGACTAAGAAACTCAATCAAAACCGCTCAACTACATGGAAACTGAACAACCTGCTCCTGAATGACTACTGGGTACATAACGAAATGAAGGCAGAAATAAAGATGTTCTTTGAAACCAATGAGAACAAAGATACAACATACCAGAATCTCTGGGACACATTTAAAGCAGTGTGTAGAGGGAAATTTATAGCACTAAATGCCCACAAGAGAAAGCAGGAAAGATCTAAAATTGACACTCTAACATCGCAATTAAAAGAACTAGAGAAGCAAGAGCAAACACATTCGAAAGCTAGCAGAAGGCAAGAAATAACTAAGATAACAGCAGAACTGAAGGAGATAGAGACACAAAAAACCCACCAAAAAATCAACGAATCCAGGAGTTGGTTTTTTTAAAAGATCAACAAAATTGACAGACCACTAGCAAGACTAATAAAGAAGAAAAGAGAGAAGAATCAAATCGACGCAATTAAAAATGATAAAGGGGATATCACCACCGACCCCACAGAAATACAAACTACCATCAGAAATACTATAAACACCTCTACGCAAATAAACTGGAAAATCTAGAAGAAATGGATAATTTCCTGAACACTTACACTCTTCCAAGACTAAACCAGGAAGAAGTTGAATCCCTGAATAGACCAATAGCAGGCTCTGAAATTGAGGCAATAATTAATAGCCTACCAACAAAAAAAGTCCAGGACCAGATGGATTCACAGCTGAATTCTACCAGAGGTAAAAGGAAGAGTTGGTACCATTCCTTCTGAAACTATTCCAATCAACAGAAAAAGAGGGAATCCTCCCGAACTCATTTTATGAGGCCAACATCATCCTGATACCAAAGCCTGGCAGAGACACAACAAAAAAAGAGAATTTTAGACCAATATCCCTGATGAACATCTATGCAAAAATCCTCAATAAAATACTGGCAAACCGGATTCAGCAACACATCAAAAAGCTTATCCACCACGATCAAGTGGGCTTCATCCCTGGGATCCAAGGCTGGTTCAACATTCGCAAATCAATAAACATAATCCAGCATATAAACAGAACCAAAGACAAGAACCACATGATTATCTCAACAGATGCAGAAAAGGCTTTTGACAAAATTCAACAGCCCTTCATGCTAAAAATGCTCAATAAATTTGGTATTGATGGAACGTACCTCAAAATAATAAGAGCTATTTATGACAAACCCACAGCCAATATCATACTGAATGGGCAAAAACTGGAAAAATTCCCTTTGAAAACTGGCACAAGACAGGGATGCCCTCTCTCACCACTCCTATTCAACATAGTGTTGGAAGTTCTGGCTAGGGCAATTAGGCAAGAGAAAGAAATCAAGGGTATTCAGTTAGGAAAAGAAGAAGTCAAATTGTCCCTGTTTGCAGATGACATGATTGTATATTTAGAAAACCCCATTGTCTCAGCCCAAAATCTCCTTAAGCTGATAAGCAACTTCAGCAAAGTCTCAGCATACAAAATTAATGTGCAAAAATCACAAGCATTCTTATACACCAGTAACAGACAAACACAGAGCCAAATCATGAATGAACTTCCATTCACAATTGCTTCAAAGAGAATCAAATACCTAGGAATCCAACTTACAAGGGATGTGAAGGACCTCTTCAAGGAGAACTACAAACCACTGCTCAGTGAAATCAAAGAGGACACAAACAAATGGAAGAACATACCATGCTCATGGATAGGAAGAATCAATATCGTGAAAATGGCCATACTGCCCAAGGTCATTTATAGATTCAATGCCATCCCCATCAAGCTACCAATGAGTTTCTTCACAGAATTGGAAAAAACTGCTTTAAAGTTCATATGGAACCAAAAAAGAGCCCGCATCTCCAAGACAATCCTAAGTCAAAAGAACAAAGCTGGAGGCATCACGCTACCTGACTTCAAACTATACTACAAGGCTACAGTAACCAAAACAGCATGGTACTGGTACCAAAACAGAGATATAGACCAATGGAACAGAACAGAGTCCTCAGAAATAATACCACACATCTACAGCCATCTGATCTTTGACAAACCTGACAAAAACAAGAAATGGGGAAAGGATTCCCTATTTAATAAATGGTGCTGGGAAAATTGGCTAGCCATAAGTAGAAAGCTGAAACTGGATCCTTTTCTTACTCCTTATACGAAAATTAATTCAAGATGGATTAGAGACTTAAATGTTAGACCTAATACCATAAAAATCTTAGAGGAAAACCTAGGTAGTACCATTCAGGACATAGGCATGGGCAAAGACTTCATGTCTAAAACACCAAAAGCAACGGCAGCAGAAGCCAAAATTGACAAATGGGATCTCATTAAACTAAAGAGCTTCTGCACAGCAAAAGAAGCTACCATCAGAGTGAACAGGCAACCTACAGAATGGGAGAAAATTTTTGCAATCTACTCATCTGACAAAGGGCTAATATCCAGAACCTACAAAGAACTCAAACAAATTTACAAGAAAAAAACAAACAACCCCATCAAAAAGTGGGCAAAGGATATGAACAGACATTTGTCAAAAGAAGACATTCATACAGCCAACAGACACATGAAAAAATGCTCATCATCACTGGCCATCAGAGAAATGCAAATCAAAACCACAATGAGATACCATCTCACCCCAGTTAGAATGGCGATCATTAAAAAGTCAGGAAACAGGTGCTGGAGAGGATGTGGAGAAATAGGAACACTTTTACACTGTTGGTGGGATTGTAAACTAGTTCAACCATTATGGAAAACAGTATGGCGATTCCTCAAGGATCTAGAACTAGATGTACCATATGACTCAGCCATCCCATTACTGGGTATATACCCAAAGGATTATAAATTATGCTGCTATAAAGACACATGCACACGTATGTTCATTGCGGCACTATTCACAATAGCAAAGACTTGGAATCAACCCAAATGTCCATCAGTGACAGATTGGATTAAGAAAATGTGGCACATATACACCATGGAATACTATGCAGCCATAAAAAAGGATGAGTTTGTGTCCTTTGTAGGGAAATGGATGCAGTTGGAAACCATCATTCTTAGCAAACTATCACAAGCACAGAAAACCAAACACCGCATGTTCTCACTCATAGGTGGGAACTGAACAATGAGATCACTTGGACTCAGGAAGGGGAACATCACACACCGGGGCCTATCATGGGGAGGGGGGAGGGGGAGGGATTGCATTGGGAGTTATACCTGATGTAAATGACGAGTTGATGGGTGCTGACGAGTTGATGGGTGCAGCACAGCAACATGGCACAAGTATACATATGTAACAAACCTGCACGTTATGCACATGTACCCTAGAACTTAAAGTATAATAATAATAAATAAATTTTAAAAAATAAATAAATAAAATAAAATAAAATAAAATAAAATAAAATAAAAAAAGAAGCCTAAGGGGGTGGATACTTCCTTTCAATGTCCCCATACAACAAAAAGGAGGACACATGACCTAAATTTGGCCTGAAAACTGAGAAGTTTTAATCTTGGGCAAGTACAGAGTAAAACAAATAAATTGTTAGAATTTCATTTCTCCCAGAGTCAATCTGTCTTTTTTTTTTTTAATTGAAGTAAAATGTTTTAATGTCAACATAAAACTAACCGTTAACCATTTCAAAGTGAACAACTCATTGACATTTAGTGCACTCACAGTGTTGTGCCACTATCACCTCTGTCTAGCTCTAAGACATTTAATTATGTCAAAAGGAAACTTGGGCTGGCTTTGTGGCTCACGCCTGTAATCCCAGCACTCTGGGAGAGGAAGGTGGATCACTTGAGGTCAGGAGTTCAAGGCCAGCCTGGTCAACATGGTGAAACCCCATTTCTACTGAAAGTACAAAAGTTAGCCAGGCGTGGTGGTACATACATGTAATCCCAGCTATTCAGAAGGCTGAGCCAAGAGAATCGCTTGAACCCGGGAGGCAGAGGTTGCAGTGAGCTGAAATTGTGTCTTTACAAACTAGCCTGGGCAACAGAGTGAGATTTGTCTCACACACACGCACATAAAAATAATAAAAAAGGAAACTGGATACCCATTAAACAGTTACTCTCCGTTTTCCCCTCTCTCCAGCCTCTGGTACCACTAGTCTACTTTCTATTACTATGTATTTACATACAATGAATATTTCACATAAATGGAATCATACAATATGTAGGGTTTTGTGTTTGGCTTCTTTCACTTAGCATAATGTTTTCAAGGTTCATTTCTGTTGTAGCATGTGCTTGTGCTGACCAGTCTGCTCTTCTCCCTAGAGTTTTTTCTTAGCTTCCTTCCTTTAATTCCTCTGCCAGTACCTCAGTTTGTGCACCTCACAAGCCCATCTGAAGTCATCTCACCCATTCTGTTATGGTCCTTGAAATACTTCCCCTTTCTTGTAGTTAGCCAGAGTCACTGTTTTCTATTTCTTACAACTGATAAAGATTTGAAACACTTCCTACTGATCACATTAACTGTTAATTTCTAACTGGACACAAAAGTCCTTTTTTTTTTTTCCATTTTCTACCCTCTTTTCTGCTGTCAAATAAAAATATAAGAATGGTAAGCATCTATTTACTGTCTTTTTCTTTCAGTACCACTGCTAGGTGGTACTTGTTTTGTTCAAAGGAATTTCATGTATAAAGAGAAATAGATTTTAATATCGTGGTGACCTATTTTTTTCAACACTTTTGATAACTTGGCAAAAAGTCGCTTCAGCAGATCTTAGCTCGAAGGAAGAATAAATTGATATCAGAGGCTGAGATTCAGAGGCTCCTCCTTTTTTGGAATGTCCGTTTCTCTAGCAGAGAATTTATGCTTCACTAGATGTATCCTGCCACTGGTGCCCCTTCAGCTGGGTCACTTTCTATAGTGCATGTAGCCAAACTTTGAACAGTATACACCCACTTCTATTAGGATTGTAAGAGGTTGGTGAATGATGCATGCTCTGGTATTTGTTTGCCTGCAAGTTTTTCTCTCAATGAAACCTATTTTATATTTATACCGCGTGGGATTTGTGTCATGTGTGTCCATATACTTTTTGCATAACAAAGCCAATCTAATGAACTCTATGAGACACAAATATAATCAAGACAGAAGTCCTTATTTATAAAGAGCTCAAGTCTAGTAGGGAACATACCACAGATACAAACTACTATGAGATGAATAATGAGGTTCAAACCATAATATCTGCAATCAGGAAGCATCTAGATATTGCTTAAACACTTCCTTTGAAGAAAGAATTTACTTTCTTGAAGCAGATACTAAAGTTGCTGAAATCCATTCTTCCATAACATATCCATCCTTGTTCTTTTTCTTCCCTTTGGAACTACAAAAAAATCCATTGTTCTTCCAGCTAACAGCCTTTCAAATATCTGAAGATGATTATCCTATTGACAACCACTCCAAATAATGCTCAATAACTTTAGTCACTTTATAGTTACAATGTACATGGAAAGAGGAGGAAGAAATCACTTGGGGATTGAACTATGTTTATGGAATAAGCAGCGTTTGTCTACAAGTTGAAGTGCATTTCTTTAATTGAAGGCAAAAGAAGGGTTATTCCAGATGGAGCAAGCAGAGAAAGCAAAGTGTATTTGGCAAAATTAATCTAGTTTTCTGATTATAAAGATTTAAATAGTTCAGCATAGGTATCTGAGAAAGAACGGTGAGACTGTGTAGGTTAAAAACATAAACTAAAGTTTGTAGTGTAGATAATTAGAAACCTTAAAACACGTTTGAACAGAAAAATGGCTTGATAAAAGATATGCTTTAGGAACATAACTTTAGAAACATTACTTATAGAATGGAACCTAGAGAGAAAGGAGAATAATTAAGGGGTTATTATGGAAATCTAAATGGGATGTCACAAATGTCTGAAATAGAAAAATGGTAGGAGGTATGATCAGAATAGGTCAAATGCAAGAGTTGTTGCAGAAATATAATCACCATTCTCTAGTACTATGATATCTATTTCTTTTCCTTAATACTAAGAAATCACTACATAAGATTTGCAGATAGTATACTTCTACAAAGACAGGATGGTGAAGTACAAAGCGGCTTCAAAGTCAGACAGACGGTAGTTACAATTTTGCACATACTGCTTCTTAACTGTGTGTCATTCACGTTATTTTACCTAGGAATCTCATTTGCCTCATTTGTAATATGGAGATTAAAAAACATAACTGTGTCTGGTACAAGATATGAAATAAATCTTAGTTCCCGGCAGGATGTGGTGGCTCACGCCTGTAATCCCAGTGCTTTGGGAGGCTGAGGTGGGCAGAACACGAGGTCAGGAGATTGAGACCAGCCTGGCCAACATGGTAAAACCCCATCTCTACTAAAAATACAAAAAAATAGCCGGGAGTGGTAGCAGGTGCCTGTAATCCCAGCTATTTGGGAGGCTGAGGCAGGAGAATCACTTGAACCCAGGAGGCAGAGGTCGCAGCAAGCTGAGACCTTGTCACTGCACTCCAGCCTGGGCAACAGAGTGAGACTCCATCTCTAAATAAATAAATAAATAAATAAATAAATAAATAAATAAATCTTAGTTCCCTTCTTCTTTTTCTCATTTCACTTTTAAAGCTTTTTATTCAGCTGCTATTAGGTACCAGGAAATATACTTGATGATGAAATCCCCAAAACTTTTAAGTCAAGTTGCCCAGAGTCTACTGTGAAAGATATGCAAGTATGGTAGAGTAGATTGATCCTAATTACTCTATAAGAGCATTCTATCTCCCATCCCATCCCATGCCATACAACTTGAAAGGATTCCCTGTGGGAATCTTTTCCACTCCATTGACTTTGGGCTTCACCATGTCACTTGTTTTGTCCAACAGAATATGAGCATAAGTGATGTATGCTACACCTGGGCAGAAATTTTAAGAGCTGTTACATGTTTTGCTATTTCTTTTTTCCTTCTACCAGGAAAAAGATATGTTTCAAATATGGGTTATTCCTGGAATGAAAAAAAACACAAACACGGAGCAGAGCCACAATCATCCTGCAGTTGCTATAGTCCAAATATAATGAATGAGAAATAAACCACTGAGATTTAGAGTTATTTTGTTGCTGTAGCATAACCTAGCAAAACCTAATATAAAATACATAAATCATTACAAAAAACATCAGGAGTTTGTGGTAATACAGAAGAGGAACAGCCAACCTGTCTGGGAGTAAATGGGTAGTCAGGGAAAGCTTTTTGGGGGGAATTATGTCACAGCAAAGGGTGGACTAAAAGGTAGAAATGGGCTGGGCAAAGAGAAGGCTTTTCATGGAAACTGTACATTCTACGTAAAACCACAGTGCTAACCAGCGACAGAAGAAAATATGTTTGGGAAAAGGAAAACAGTACAGTGTGATGGGAAATTGGGGTGCATGTGGAGGTAAATATGCACTCAAATCTGAATAAGACTGACCTTGACCAGTCTATTAGATCAAACCTGCCTCTTCAATCCCTGAACTCCTGACCAACTTTTTAATTCTATAGCATCTGTCATCTTGTAACATACTGGATAATTTACTTACATACTACATTTATCACTTATTATCTCTTCCACCACTGGAATATAATCTCCATGAAGGCAGGGATCTTTGCTTATACTGTTCACTGATATGTCCCAAGCACAGAGAAGTGTGCGAGACATTAGAGGAGGTGATCAATAGTATTTGCTGAAAGATTCCAAAGTCCTTCAAAGGTTTCAAAGATCATGCTTAGGAGTAGGTTTTATCATAATGAACACAAGGAGACAATGAAAATTTTAAGCAAATGAATAAAGTGACTTGCATCTCAGAAATATCGTTATGAAAGTAATATAAACCACGAATCAGAAGGAGAGAAAGGTGGAGGAAGGTTGCAACTCTCCTACTGACTTTTATGTAAAATTTGTGATGTCCATTTTGTACAATATTGAATAAAAGAGTCTTTAAGAGCTTATTGAAAGTTTCCAAATACTCTGGGAGGAGCAGGAGTAGAAGTTGAGCCAGAAGTATTTTCACAGTATTGAGGTTCCAGTATAGGTTAGAGACGATAAATTTGTGGACTCATTAATCTAGAAGAGTCCTGTAATCTTTCTTAGCAGAAAATCATTTTCCTAAATGTAAGGGCTAAGAAGGTAGACTGTAAGACTTAGAAACAATTAAGCAGTTTTAGGGCAGAAGAATAGTATGAGAAAGCCAGGAAAATGTAAGAATACGAAATAAAGAAACATAAAGTAGTGTGGGGATGGGAGTATCTGAGACATGTTGGGCAGTGTTCAAAATAGACGAGGTTAAGTGAAATGATGAAATTATTTCCTCAAGGTTATAAAATGAAACTAGCACCTCTCTCTCTTTCTCTCTCAGTCCCTCTTTTTATATCTCCCGCTCCCTTCCTTTTCCCTTCCTCCCTCCCTCTCTCTCTCTCCTTCCCATGCTCTCTCTCTCTCTCTCTCTCACACACACACACACACACACATAAACACACACACACAGAGTGGATAATATTCCCTTTCTATTCATAGTATTTGTTATTATATTTTCTCTTCTGGCCCTCACATTCCTTGTCCCGAAGTGTTACAAACTACAAAACCAATTAGAGCTAAATGTTTATATTAGTTGTTTCTTGATTTATCCAAGAAACTCTTAATATGTAGTGCAATGCTGCAAGTAAATTTGTATTCATGCTTTAAGAACTAAAATAGTACTACCAACAAGCAATGGGAATAACTGACTAATGACTCCTTTATATTTAACCAGCAGTTATTACTCGATTTAATAGACTATTTCATTTCTGAGACTTTTCGTAAATACATAAAACAAACATTTATTGTTTGTCTTGGTGTAGAATACATAACCAGAAACAATGGTTTTCATTTGTTCTGCATATCAGTGAAGAAGTTAATCCTTTCACAATGTTATCTAGCTGTAATCCTTTTTTCATTAATCATAAGATTTTAATGGAGTGTGCTAAAGTGTTTTTTCCAAGATTATAAAAACATGGAGGACTAACGTCATGAACTGTTTATCTTCATATTTACTGCATTGTAATTTTTTAGTTCCAATTTATTTTTTTTAATATCAGCAGTTCTACTTTAATTGTTTACTGCATTGACTTAATATGGTATAAAAAGAGAAAGATATACTAAGTTGAGTTCCACAATATTTCTGATTCAATTGGTCAGCTTACTGAGACACCTGTTTTATACTGTCTGAAAACCCAGTATGAACCAATAATTGATGTCTATTATAATGACTGAAGATACACTTCTAACTAATTAAAAGGCAGTCAGCATTCGTCAGAAAGAAGAGTTTCAAACGGTTCCTGGAGTCTCATCATTTGTGTCACTTCTGAATTTTTTGTAAAGCAATATATTTTGAACAGTACAAATGAAGTCACTTCAGGAAAGCCATCTTTATCTTATATTGGCTTTAATTTCAAAGACCATTCTCATCTCACCTTCAAATAAGATGAATTTAGCTTCCATTTGAGTACATTAAGGACAACTTTCATCTCTACTAGATCCAGAATCAAGGATGAACAAACAGTGCAAGACACAACATCTCCCTAAATGAATGCTTCATCAACAAAGAAAGAGGTGAAGATAGAAAGGGAAATTAATGGAATATGCACCCAGTCAATATTAATGATTTTTTCTTTCAAGCGATTATAGACAACAGAGAAAAGCTTTTGACTTACCTCTTCAAAAAATGTATTTGGTTACATGGGGAAATTTTACTCTGTTTGTATTCTAAGATTTATTTGACCAAATGTACTTCTATTTCCTGAACCCTGCATGGAAAATATTTTATTTTAATAGAGCATGGAATATAATATTTTTAAATACTTTATTTCAAATGTAATAACAAATACCTTTTATCAGCGACAAACTTACCATCATTAACACTGGGCACTGAAGTCTAAGAAAAACTATTTAAGTGATTGCTGTGAAAGTTAGTCTACCTATACAACCTAATACCTGCCTCTTCTTTTCATAATTAGTAGAAAATCTAATAATTTCTGGACCCATTTAGATATATGTCAACAAAAATGCCATTTGTAATTTTAACGTTGTTAATATTCTTCAATACAAATAACTATTTGAAAATTATCTTCTTTTAATATCCTGTGATACAAGGTAAATCTGAAATGTAGTATATTATGTTTAGTTTTTAATAAATTGTCTTTTAAAGAAAATACATTTTATATATTGATAGGAGACATAAATCATTCCTGTGCTCACTTTTGAAAACATATTAACAATTTAAAATTATTTAAAGTACTCTATGAACTATATTCAAC
The DNA here is from genome assembly GCF_037993035.2 of Macaca fascicularis. Classification (NCBI taxonomy): domain Eukaryota; kingdom Metazoa; phylum Chordata; class Mammalia; order Primates; family Cercopithecidae; genus Macaca; species Macaca fascicularis. The sequence goes on from NC_088377.1 coordinate 155,450,760, forward strand.
ATATTTTAAAATTAAGACAAATATAATTTTTATATATATTATCCTGTTTCTGTTTTTTCTTATACTTCTTATAGGAAAATAGATATGTGAAGATACATATAGTATACATCTCTTTTGATTATTTGCTACAAATGAGCTAAGTAAATAAAAGTTTTACTGTAGAGTATAATATGTTTAAATAATCATAATAAAAATGATTTTCTTTTAACTATATGAAAATAAATAATATTTCTTTTAAGTATGTTTAATATTTCAGATAAAACAAAAAGAATACTTAAAGTAATTTTATTGATTCCAAATTTAGTTTTTAATTATTTTCAATATTTTCTATACTATTATTTAGAGAATTGACAAGTTTCAATTTAATGTAGGTGTTAGGAATATCAATACTAAATCATAAATATTAATATTTTCAAGCAAGTAGATCCTTCTATGTGGAATGTGTGCTGTTAATTATTTAAATGAATTGAAAATCATTTAATAAAATATGTAGTAAACAATGTAGCTCTGCTATTAGATTAGTTAGGTCAAATTATAAAACCACTATTCATTATTTTCTTATATTAAGTTGACGATGTCAGTAAATATTTATCTCAAACCTGAGCCAATGGTACCCACAAACTGATTGATAGACTACAATCGACTTAAAAGTTTGTAAAGATATTCACTAATGCCTTTAACAGGAAATCAGTGTTATGAAAGCAAATAAAATAAATATTTAAAAATTGCCTGGTGGCAATCATAACTTCTTTTTTTTAAATGAGTGGGCAACTTTTCTGAGGCTGGTAAGAGGCTGATGAAACTGAGCAGATTCAAGGAAAGGGACACTTGGTTTTGCCAAACCTGCAGATTGAGCCAGACATCTCACAACCTTGCCCAGATGAAATGCCTGTGACTGAGGCAAAGAGCTACGGTTGGGGTCTTGTGTGTTCCAATGAACCAACACTGTAAACTGCATTTTCTATTTCTTCAATCATACAACTAATGATGCTAAACATACTTAATGAAAATCACACAATATACTTAAATTCAAGAAAAACTATACAGTATTTGCAACATATATGCCTTTCAAAAATAATAGAGGGGTGTCAGAGTGAGACCTCATATCTAAAAATCAGCAGTAGTGGCAACAGCATCATGATCATCATCATCATCATCGTTGGCAGTATTTTGTAGAACTGAATATCGAGAAAATAGAATTACAGCATTTCTTTATTTATTGATATTTGTTGTAAGTCATTTTAGTTCATTTTTATGTTTAGTTTTTAATCTAACACATTTAGCATCCCAAATATGGAAATGACATTCATAATCTGTTAAAATAATGAACTACAGTGATCTACAATGAGAAATTCCTAGTTACATTTCAGTACATCAAAGAATACACTATCTTAGAGTACCAAAACAAGTAGTAGGAGGGAGAAAGGAAATAGGGAAGCTAATATACATATGTTATTTCCCCATTTAAAGTTTGTAATGTAGTCAGGGAGATGGAATACATATACTTTTAAAGACCTAAAGGAAAAAACATGTACAAAACAACATTATTCACTGTACAAATTAACACAGTATAAATTGAACACATGGATTGTGAGAGGAGGCCGAACAGATGAAAGAATCATCAGAGGAGCCAGTCGTGGTATGTTTTCTGTAAAGGTTACTGTGGCAATTAACAAGAAAACTGAATTTCTATGAAGTAAAAGGAATGCTTTCTAGGTAGAGTGTATGCTAAAGTGAAAAAACAGTAAGTATGGACCAAGTGAAAATTTTGGTGGAAGGAAAGAAATATTTTTGAAATGAATAAAAATCTGTGACTTACTGTTGTCAACTGAAAATAGGAAAATTGAAAAAGAAAACTGGTAAATCAGGATATATTCTGGATATTATACAAAAATGCATTATATGTAACATTATTTTATCATAAAAATTACAGGGCTATTTACTACCCATTTTATACATATTTTACAAAGACAAAAAAAGGGAAGAGTGAAATATCTTACACTTAAAATTATTTATTAATTTTCCTGTATTGATTTCAAGATCCTACAATGCGAAAGTAACGTGAAGCAAGATTAGTATCATAAAATAGTCAGGTATCACTTAGATTAAAGTAAGAAAAATGGTATTTGAGTTTATATCAGTTGTCAATATTTAGAAAGTTTTTGAATAAGAAAAAAATGAGTTTACTTTGCATCATGAGGAATTTAAAGTTAAGCGTATTTTCTGATAATAAATGATAATGGCTAAAATAAATCAAAGCAAGATTCAGGAAACTGTTTTAAACAAGTTAGAAAGGGTTTATGTGAAGGATAGTTTTGGAGTCAAAGCAACAGTTTTATAAAAACATAGAAACTGATTCTCAGACTTGCCTCTAACACCAAGTAGCTAACCCAGATCGTCATCTATTAAAGTGTATTAACCTTTTTTCAACCAGTTTCAGTTCCATTCTTTTGAGTCAATAAACTGAGAATAATGTAAGAGGATGGATATCGTCTTCTGGATTTGAACTTTATTAATCAATCAACTATAATGACACTTCTGAATATTAAGTGATGTCTCACGAAATAAGCATTTTTTTCTGAAATATCCTCTCTGACGTTATCTAAATTGCTGTTTTTACTTTAAAAAAAAAAAAACTACGTGGGGATTAAAAGTATATTCAAATAAGCCAGAGAATAAATTTGACCTTTTCTTTGCTGCTGTTGAATGGAAAATTCTCTTTAATAAAACAGGTTTTTAAAATAAGTAAATAAAGGATTTTTGACTAGAATATGAGCTACTTTCCATCATAAGAAATTATTTTTCTTCATAATATTCAGATAAAACTTTGGGATTATCAACCAGTGGCACTAATCCCATTGAGTAAAACCAGTGATAAATATTAATATCACACTCATTTGCTGCTATGCAGAAATACCATTAAAGAACAAACTTCCCCAAATAAATTCCACTCCTAAACTTCAATGTTGTTGCAATTCCTTATCTAGTTCTTTGCTTCTTTAAGTACATCTACTCATGAGACTCAGACTGACCTCAAAGGAACTTGATTAATCAACCGTCAAGTCTCAATTCAATGATAATCCAATATGTAAAGTAACTATCAAAGTTATCCTTGATGTTTCCATAATAAAGATTCACTGTGGGTGATATGTTTGAAGAATTAAATGCAGAATCTAAAAATTCTAAAGAAATAACCCAAAATTAAAACATTGGTAAGGTACAAATGACACAAGGGTAGTAATAGTAAGTCTTATTATTTGCAGTCTTCAGACATTTGAAACAAGAAAATATATGTTTTTAATTTGATTTAGTCCTAGTAAAATGATCAATAAAGAAAAGATACTCTATTATAGATTTCATGATATTACCAAAAAAAAAGGCAGTATAATATAAACCACATAATTATCCGTTAATTACAGATGTGCTTGAAGAATTTTCATAAACATTAGCCATTCATGGTTACAGAATTTCACTAAGTAAAGGAGAATGTAAAATCTTGTATGGTTCTTTCAGGTTTAATCCTGTATGATACTAAATAATACAAAATATTTATGAAATATTCAGCGTGAATCAGCAAGATGGCAGAATAGGCGGTCTCCTGCTTGTATTCCCCATATCAACAATAATTTGGATTTCATCCACAAACAAAAGTGCCTTGTGGGAGCTTTGGGATCCAGGTAGGAGGTTGCAAAACCCTGATGGAGTCTAAAAGCAACAAGAGCCATCTTGAAACTACAGGCTCATGCCCAGTGTGTCAGGCTCACCAACTCTCGTCCTGAAAACAGCCCCATTCCGTTAGACTCACATACAGACCTGGTTGGCTTTAATCCTGCACCACCAGCACCACCTGCCAAGGGATCTGGGATGAGTAACATCCACCTGTGCCACATGTGCCTGTAGTTGGCTACAGTGGTTCGGATGCCCATTGACCTCAACCCTGGTTGTAGACTCTAAAGCAGTTCATCATCTGGCTCCAGTCCTCAACCATGGTCTGGGAGCAGTCCTGCCTGCCCAGTGAACCACCAAGAGACATGTGTTCATGCCTCTAGAGCCAGACCTGCCAGTGCCAATCTCCATCCCACAGCATATCCTGAAATGGCCCTGTGACTTGTCTACAACTCCTCTAAGCTGTGGCCTTGGAGCAGTCCTGCCTACTCAGAAACTTGCCAGGAGACATGCCCATCCATGCCAACCTCAGTTCTACTGAGGAGCTTGAAGTGGCCCTGTTACCCAGCTCCAGCCCCCACCCCCACCTTCAGTAGCAGTCCAGGAGTCGTCCTGCCAACCCAGGAACCAAACAGAGTCATGCCCTACGTCAGGGGTTCCCAACTCCCAGGTCATGGACGCATACTGATCCATGGCCTATTAGAAACCAGGTCACTCAGCAGGAAGTGAGTGGCAGACGAGAGATCATTACCACGTGAGTTCTGCCTTCTGTCAGATAAGTGGCAGCATTAGATTCTCATAGAAGTGTGAACCCTATTGTGAACTGCACATGTGAGGGATCTAGGTTGCAGGCTCCTTATGAAAATCTAATGCCAGATAATCTGAGGTAGAACAGTTTCATCCTGAAACCATCCCTCCCAGCCCAGGTTTGTGGAAAAATTGTCTTCCACAAAACTTGTCCCTAGTGCCAAAAAGGTTGGGGCAACTGCCTTACATGATCCCAGAGGCATCAGAGGCAGACTTGAAGACCTGTGTCATCTGTGGCCCCTGAAGCAGCCCTGTGACTTGGTTCCAGCCCTTCATAGTGGTGGTTTGGAGCCAGTCCTGCCTGCCCAGGGAACGACCCAGTGACCTAGGAGAAGCCCTCTAAATGAACTGTAGAAGCCACACCTGTTCAGGCAAATGGTAATAGGCCTATAACCTGCAGACCCAGCTGTGGGCCCTAAAGCAGACGCTTGTGTCTCAGAGCCATCCCTATAATCAATGTCCTGGAACCAGTCTAGACCACCCAGGTACCAGATAGGATCAGTACCCATTGGAGCCCCTGGTAACAGTCCCACCAACTACAGACCCCACTGTGGACCCGCATGACCAGGCTCTAACCCCACATGACTCAGATCCAAGATAAACCACATCAGCTTGGGTACGCAAGAGGAGAAGGCCTTTACCTGTAAAAAGCAGTCTGTAAAGACTGCAAGAGGTGTTTGTTCCTTCAAATACACAGAAACTGCTATAGTCTGATTGTTTTTATTCCACTAAAATTCATGTGTTGAAACCCATCTCCCAAGGTGTTGGTATTAAGATGTTGTATCTTTGAGAAGTGATTAGATTATGAGTACAGAGCCCTCATGAATGGAATTAGTAACTAATTATCTTAAAGCTCCATGAGATGCAAGAGAACACAGATAGCCAACTAAACAAACTCAATAAAAAATGCATAAACAAAATTAGAAGTTTAATAAAGCAATAGAAACCACACACACACACACACACACACACACACACACACGCACACACAAAACAGAAATCCTGAAGCCAAAGAAAACAGTGAGAGAACTGAAAAAATTCAATAGATCTTCAACAGCAAACTCAATCATGTGGAAGAAAGAATCAGTGAGCTCGAAGACAAGTCAATTTCAAATTAGCCATTTAGAGGAACCAAAAGAAAAAAAAATTAAAAAGAGTAAGAAAAGTATATAGGACCTATGGGACACCATCAAGCAAATAAATGTAAAAATTATGAGAGTCTCAGAAGAAGAAAGCTTATTTAAATATACAATGGCTGCAAACTTCCTAATCTAAGGAGAAATGTGGATATTCAGATTTATAAAGTTCATACATCCCCAAGAAAGATCAATCCACAGAAACATTAATTCAAAACACATTTTAATCAAGTTGCTAAAAGTCAAAGACAAAGATAAAATCTTGAAAGCAGCATGTAAAAAGGAGAATTCTCATATACAAAGGAACTCTCATATGACTGAAAGTAGATTTCTCAGCAGAAACCTTGCAGACAAGAGCAGAATGAAATGGCATATTCAAAATACTGAAAGAAAAAAATTGCGAGGCAAGATAATATAGCCAGTAAAACTGTCCTTCAGAAATGAAGCACAGTTAGATAGACAGTCCCCAAAAAATGTTGAGGGAGTTCACCATCACTTGACCTACCTTACAAGAAAATTTAAAAAGAGTTCTTTCAGTTGAAACAAAAAGTGCTAGGAAACAGCATGAAAACATATGAAAATTAAAAACTCACTGAAAAAGAAAAATATATAGTCAAATTCAGACTATATTAATACTGTAATTATGGTACATAAAAACAGTTTTAACTATAGATTTGAAGTTAAAAACAAAAGTATTAAAATAATTATGTATAAAATAAGTTTTAATAGATACACAAGATAAACAGATGACAACTGTGACATCAATAGCACAAAATAAGGAGGAGAGGAAGTAGAAGTGTAGGGTTTCAGTATGCAATTAAAGTTATTATCAGCCTAAAATTGACTCTAAGACAAAGATGCCTCAGAAAACAGAACTACAGGCCAATATCCCTAATGAATATGAATGAAAAAGTCCTCAAGAAAATGCTAGCAAACTGAATTCAATAGCACATTAAAAGGATCATTCATCATGACCAAGTGGGACTTGTCCCGGGGATGCAAAGATGGTTCAATATATGCAAATCAATCAATGAAATACATCATATCAACAGAATAAAGGACAAAACCATATGCTCATTTCAACTGATACTGAAAAAGAATTTGATAAAAGTATAACATCCCTTCATGATACCAACCCTCAAAAAACTGGGTATAAAAGGCACACACTTCAACACAATGAAAACCATGTACAGCAGACCCATGGCTAGTATCATATTGAATGGGGAAAAATTAAAAGCCTTTTATCTAAATCTGGAACAAGACATGGGTGCCAACTTTCACCGCTATTATTCAACATAGTACTGAGAGTCCTAGCAAGAGCAAACATACAAGATAAAAAAATAAAGGACATCCAAATTGGAAAGGAGAAGACAAATTATCCTTGTTTGCAGATGGTGTGATCTTATATTTGGAAAAACCTAAAGACACCACCAGAAATCTATTAAAACTGACAAATTCAGTAAAGTTACAGGATACAAAAATTAACATGCAAAAATGAGTAGCATTTTATATGCCAACAGTGAGCAATCTGAAAGAGAAATCAAGAAAGTTATCCCATTTACAATAACTATAAATAAAATTAAATACACAGAAATAAACTTAACCAAAGAAGTTAAACAGTCTACAATGAAAACTGTATTTATCAATAAAATATTGATGCAAGAAGTTAAAGAGGATGCAAAAATGGAAATATATTCCATGTTCATGGATTGGAAGAATAAATATTGTCAAAATGTCCATACTACCCAAAGCAACCTACAGATTCAGTGCAATGCCTCCCAAAATACCAATGACATTCTTCACAGAAATAAGAAAAAACAATCCTAAAATTTATATGGAACCATAAAAGACCCAGAATAGCCAAAGCTATTCTAAGCAAAAATCACAAAACTGGAGAAACTATATCACCTGACTTCAAATTATACTACACAGCTACAGTAACTGAAACAGCATTATACTAGCATTAAAACAGACACATAGACCAATTGAACATAATAGAGAACCAATAAATAAAATAATACATCTACAGTAAACTTATTTTTGACAAAAGTGCCAAAATCATACATGGGGAAAGAACAGTGTCTTCAATACATGATGCTGAGAAAATTGGACATCCAACTGCATGCAGAAGAATGAAACTGGAACCCTATCTCTCACCATATACAAATACAAAATCAAAATGGATTGAAGATTTAAATGTAAGATCGCAAATTATAATTTCTTGAAACTACTACAAGAAAACACTGGGGAAACTCTCCAGGACATTGGACTGGGCAAATATTTCTTGATTAATATCCCCACAAGCACAGAGAACCAAGGCAAAATGGACAAATTGGATCATGTCAAGTTAAAAAGCTTATGCACAACAAAGGAAACAATCAACAAAGTGAACAGACAACCCACAGAATGGAAGAAAATATTTGCAAACTACCTGTCTGACAAAGGATCAATAACCAGAATTTATAAGAGCTCAAACAGCTCCACAGGAAAAAGCCTAGTAATCTTATTTTTTAAATGGGCAAAAAGTCTGCATAGACATGCATCAAAAGAAAATATATAAATGGCAAACGGATAGATACAAATGAGAAATATCATTTCTCAAAAGAAGATATACAACTGCCAAGCTACTTAACATCATTTGATTATCAGGGAAATGCAAAACAAAACTACAATGAGGCATCATCTCACTCCTTTGGGGTAAAAGCCATTTTGAAAAACAGCAAAGTGGCTTTTATACAAAAGACAGGCAATAACAAATGCTGGTGAGGATGTGCAGAAAAGGGAACCCTAGTACACTGTTGGTGGGAATGTAGATCAGCACAACCACTATAGAAAACAGTTTGAAGGTTTCTCAAAAAACTGAAAATAGAACTACCATATGATCCAGCAAACCTACTGCTAAGTATACACCCAAAAGAAAGGAAATCAATAAATTGAAGAGATACTTGCACTTCCATGTTTGTTGCAGCACTGTTCACAACAACCAACATCTGGGAGCAACCATCTGTCCATTAACAGATGAATGGATAAAGAAAATGTGGTATATATTCACAATGAAGTACTATTCAGCAATAAGAATAAATGAGATCTTGTCATTTGCAACAACGTGGATGGAACTCAAGATCAGTATGTTAAGTGAAATAACCTATGTACCAAAGGACAAGCTTCACATGTTTTCACTTATTTGTGGGATCTAAAAACTAGAACAATTAAACACAGGAAGATGGGGAGTAGAATGATGGTTACTAGAGGCTAGGAAGGGTGGGGATAAAAAGAGTGGGATGGTTAGTGAATACAAAAATACAGCTATGTAATATGAATAAGATCTAGTATTTGATAGCCCAACAGGGTGACTACAGTCAAGAACAATTTACTGTACATTTTTAAATAACTTAAAAAGTATAACTGGATTATTTTTACCACAAAGGAAGAATAAATCCTTAAGATGATTGATACCCCGTGTTATCATGTTGTCATTACTGTGCATTGTATGCCTACATCAAAATATCTCAGGTATCCCATAAATATGTACACCTAATATGTACCCACAAAAGTTAAAAATAATAAGTCATAAATAATAGTATTTTAAAAAGAAATTTAAAACAGTTCTAAGAAAACTTGTAGCAATGAAGACCTACATTAAGAAAAAAGATAAATTTCAAATAACTTCTTTATGCTTTAAAGAAGTAGAAAAAGAAGAACAAACTAAGTCAATGTTAGCAGAAAGAAGGAAATAATAAAAAACAGAGAAGAAATAAGTGAAATAGAAAGTAGATGATTGATAAGAAAGACAAATGATTTAGCTAGATGGACTAAAAAAAGGAGATCAGAAAATAAAATTATATATGGAGGAAACATTACCAATGATACCACAAAATATGAAGAAATTATGATAGACTACTATACACAATTATATCCCAACAAATTGGTTGGCCTGGAAGAAATGGATAAATTCCTAGAAATATACAACTTACCAAGACTGAATCGTGAAGAAATAGAAAACCTGGACAGACCAATAATGGGTAAAAAGATTGAATCTAATCAAAACCCTTTCAACAAAGAAAAGTCCAGGACCAGATGGCTTCAGTGGTTAATTATGCCAAATATTTAAATAATTCAAGCCAAACCTGCTCAAACTTTTCCAAAAAATTAAAGAGGAAGAAAGACTTCCAAACTTATTTCACAAGGCCAGCACTACCCTAATACCAAAGCCAAATAAAAACACCACAAGAAAAGAGAATTACAGGCCAATATCCTTGAAAAATATTGATGTAAAAGTCATAAACAAAATATTAGCAAGCCAAATTTAGCAGTACATTAAAAGGATGATACACTATGTTCATGTGGGATTTATTCACGAATTCAAGGATGATTGAATATATGCACATAAACATGATGCATCACATTAACAGAATTAAGGACAAAAATCATATGATCATCTCAATGGATTAAAAAATCATCTGACAAAACTCAACATACTTTAATAATAAAAATTCAGCAAATTAAGTATGAAAGAAATGTACATCAACATAATGACTCACAGCTAAAACATTCACAGTAGTAAAAAATAAAAGTGTTTTCTAAAGACCAGGAACAAAACAAGACTGCTCACTCTTACTATTTCTATTAACATAGTACTGGAAGTTCCAGCCAGAGCAATTAGGCAAGTGAAATAAACAAAGGGCATTCAAATTGGAAAGAAATAAGTTTAATTGTCTCTGCAGATGGCATCATCTTATATACAGAAAACTCTAAAAATTACACTGAAATAAACTGTTAGGAATAATGAACAAATTTAGTAAAGTTTCAGGATACAAAATCATCATACACAAATCAGTTTCATTTGTATAGAGTAACAGTGAAGTATCCAAAGGAATTAAGAAAACAGTATCATTTATAATAGTATCAAAAAGAAAAAATACTTATGAATAAATTTAACCAAGAAGCTGAAAGAGATGTACACTGAAAATTATAGAACATTGATGAAGGAAATTGAAGAAGACACAAATAAGTGGAAAGATATCTCATGTTCATGGGCTGGAAAAATTAATATTATTAAAATATTCACATTACTCAAAGTAATCTACAGATTTAATGTAATTCTATCAAAATTCCAATGACATTTTTCACAAAAATAGAAAAAATCTCCTAAAATTTGTATGAAGCCACAATAGACTCTGAATAGACAAAGCAACCTTGAGAAAGAATGAAGTTGGAGGCATTACCCTTCCTTTTCGAGATGGTGTATTGCCCTGCTGCCCAGGCTGGAATGCAGTGGCATGATCACAGCTCACTTCAGCCTCAACCTTGTGGGCTCAAGCAATTCTCTTGCCTCAGCCTCCTGCCTAGCTGGGACTACAGGCATGTGCCACCACACCAAACTAATTTTTAAAATATATATTTTGTAGAGACAGGGTCTTGCTATGCTGCCTAGGTTGGTCTCAAATTCCTGGCCTCAAGCAATCCTTCCACCTCAGTCCCCCAAAGTGCTGAGATTATAGGTATGAGTCACCATGTCTCACCTCACCCTTCTTGATTTCAACTACATTTTAAAGCCATAGTAATAAACAGAGAATGGTATTGGCATAAAAACAGACACATATACGTTGGTACAGTATGGGAAATTAAACAACAACAACAACAACAAAAACAGACATATAAACCAATGGAACAGAATAGAGGGTCCAGAAATAAACGCAAGCATATATGGTCAAATAAGTTCCAACAAGAGTGCCAAGAATACATATGGGAAAAGAATAGTCTCTTCAATCAATGGTTTGGGAAAACTGGATATTCAAATGCAAAAGAACAAAATTGGACCCTTTTCTTATATCATATGCAAAGATTAATTTTAAGTGGATTAAAAATAACTTCATGTAAGTCCTGAAATCAGAAAACTCCTAGAAGAAACAATAGGGAAAATGCTATTTGACATTGATCTTGGCAATGATCTTTGGATATGAACCCAAAAGCATGGCAAAAAAGCCAAAATAAACAAGTAGTACTACATCAAACTAAAAAGCTTCTGCATAACAAAGGACACAGTGGATGAAATGAAAAGGCAACCTATAGAATAGATGAAAATATTTTCAAACTATATAACTGATTAGGGGTTAATATCCAAATTATACAAAGGACTCTTACAACTCAGTCACACACACACACACACACACACACACACACACACACACACACACATACGATAAATGATTCAATTTAAAAATGAACAGAAGACTTAAATAAACATTTTTCCCAAAGAAGATATACAAATGGCTAATGGGTATATGAAAAGGTGCAACTATCATTAATCATCAAGGAATGCAAATCAAAATCACAATGGAATGTCACCTCACACCTATTAGGATGGCTATCAAAAAAAAAAAAGAGGTAATTAATGTTTACAAGGATATGGAGAAAAGGGAACCCTTGTACCTTGCCTGTAGGAAGGTAAATTGGAACAGCCATTATGGAAACCAGTATGGAGTTTCCTCAAAAAATTAAAATAGGATTCCACTATACACTTCTGGATATCAAAAGGAAGCAAAGCCAGTAAATCAAAGTGATATCTGCACCCCCATGTTCATTGTAGCATTATCTACAATACCCAAGATGTGAAAACACTTAGTGTCCATCAACAGATAAATGAATAAAGAAAATGTGGGGTGTGTGTGTGTGTGTGTGTGTGTGTGTGTGTGTGTGTGTGTGTGTGGAGAGAGAGAGAGAGAGAGAAGGAGGAGAGGAGAGAAAGAGAGAGAAATAGAATATTATCTGGCCATGACAAAAAGGAACCCTGCTATTTGTGACATGGGTGAAGCTGAAGGACATTATGCTAAACAAAATAAGGCAAACACAGACAGATAAATACTGTATGATCTCACTTATATGTGAAGTTTAAAAAAGCTGAAATCATAAAGAGTAGAATAGAGGCTGCCAGCAGCTAGAGAGATGGAGTGGTATGTTGGTTAAGGAGTACAAACTTTCTGTTACAAGATGAATAAGTTCTAGGGATCTAATGTACTGTGGTGACTATAGTTAATAGCACTGTATTGTATACTTAAAATTTGCTAAGAGAGTAGATCAAAAGTGTTTTCATCACAAAAAAGGTAACTATGTGAAGTGATGACTATTGTGGTAATCATTTTATATGTGGGCAGTGTAGGTATGCATATATCAAATTGTCACATCGTACCCCTTAAATGTATATAATTTTGTCAATTAAAACTCAATAAACCTGAAAAAGAAAGACAAATACTAAATAAATAAATTCAGCAATTTTTTTGGCACCTAATGACAAATTGTTTGCTGCCTTCATTGATTTATTTTATGGAAACACCGCAAAAGGTGAAAATTATTAAGGTAATTATTAATCCTGTGGTCAGTAACTGAGAGCACTTTTCTTATGCTGCAATTAAATCCCTTATTCCCATTAATCATAGTGAAAAACATGGAATCGTAAGGTTAAGTATTCTAAGAATACAAGTTAAAAAGTAAAGTAATAGACAAAACAATTTGGTGTTTTTATAAAAGAAATGTTGAGAAATATATAGTAAAAATGTGGCATAAGTTATCCTGATTTAGGTTAAAAAGCAATAAAACAAAGCACAATGCCTGTCAAGAATCATGTTCAGATAGGACAGGATTTATGACAAATACTACCTGCCTGGTTTGCAATACCTTAAATTTATCCAAATTCACAGGAAAAATCTTCTATAGAAAATCTCGTGTTAGTCACGGTGCAGCCTCATATACCCAAATTTAGTTAGAAATGTCAGAAATGCTATGGCTGGTAATTACAGAGTGAATCTAAATCAAATAATAGTTTTTTAATCATTATAATGATCATAGTAATTTGAAAGGTGAACATAGCAAGAATGATGTTAACATAAAATTGTTGATATCAAAAACTGAAATTAATACTGGATCATTTCCATCATTAATCAGGAAATAAATCTATCTTGCAAGAGGATTTTCTGAGAGCAGCTAATAACTGCTATCACACTTTCCTGAATCCATAAACCAAATATAGATAGAAGAGTGACTGATATTAGGAGTCTGAAAGTGACAGCTCCCTCATGAATATAACTAAACCACGTGACCTCTATGGTATTAAGACTTGAAGGAAAATTATCTTATCATGAAATAATTCAGCAGTCAGCTTGATGAGTATGCTTCAGTGCAAAAGCCACAGATATCTGTGTCAAGCTGATTTTCTGCCATTATTTGCATGTTTAGAGGGTTACTTGAAAATAGAAAAAGTATGAATTAATAATAACTTTCGTATAAGTATATACAATCACAGCAAATACAATAAAAATTGTTTAATAAGTGGGAATGAGACTAAAATATGGCCTCTAAATCTTGAGTCACAATTGTTATTTGTATGCCCCAAATAACCATTTAGGTTGTATCATTATCTATCAAATACTTTCCAATGACAGTTACATCTCTTATTCTTAGAAGACAGACACATAGGATACTATCCCAAAAGGGTGCATTTTTTGGACATCCCAAATCACTAAACCAAAATTATTCGATTTACCATGAATTTTAATCAATATGTTATTATTCCAAAAATAGATTTAAACGTGTTCTTCATCTCATGCAGCGTCCATGATGGCTATTGCAAAACAAAAGGCAGCATCATCCATGGCTTTTATTCTAGAACTCTGGAACTGCTATCAGGGTTGAATGAGAGAAAGTTTAGCCAAAAATACTGAAATTTCAAATATTTATACCCATTGATCCAACAGGTCTACTTCTAGTTATTTATTTAACAAATAGATGTACTTACATTAGTGTTTAAATACACCCACATACACACACATACACACACATAAACATATATACATATATACACACAACATCTTTAATATATGTATGTAGAAGATGTTAATTATAGCAATATTATAATAATAACAAAATGGAAACAACCAAAATGTTTACAGACTAATGCTTCTATATTAATACAATGGAATACCATATAACCAAGTAAAATGAATTGGGTAATAGTCCATAATATTCAGTTACACAAAATGCATAAATATGCAGAATGTGTGACATGATTCTAGCTGCATTTTGTATAAATATAAACCTTCATATATGAAAATTAGGAAAATTCATATTTTAAAAGCAAATTACATTAGAATAGATGACAATCAGTGATCAATTTTGTAATGATTAGATAATGATTGATTTAATAATTGGACTAAATAGGTAATGATTAATTAGATTGATAGATAAGGATTAGATTCATTTTTACTTGATTAGAGACTTTGGGGTCTGTTTTAGTTGTTGTTCTGTTTTGTTTTTACTACAGAAAACTATACCTCAATGTGCACAAACCATACTGTTTTGTCCAACCACCATTTCTGAGGAATTTATTTATAGCACATATCTCCAGTGTCTGCTAAGATGTAAGTTTCAGGAGGACAGGAATACTTGTCTGTTTTGTTCAATGATGTACCTCAATCACCTAGAAAATAACTTGCCACATGTATTACAAATAAAAAATATATAGATGAGTGAATAAATGAATGAATTTATGGTTTTTTTAAAATGAGCCTTGACATTTCCCTGTACTTGTATAGACATATAGCCATATGGGCCTCATACTTTTCTCTTGCTTCCAAAGGAAAAAAAGTTCTATTTGATATATGAGGTTAAGATTTAACCAGCAGAAATAATCTCTGTTCCAGAATTTCCATTCACACATCACGAGCTATTTCTCTTATTTTGTCAGTGTGTGTGTAACTATTGGTGCTTCTCTAGGTATCACAGAAACCTAGAAACTACTTTACATGTGCCTGACTCAGGTTCTCAACCCTGAACTAACTCTGTTTCTCTCTCTCTCTATCCTCCTCTACATTCAATTACAACAGCAACATAGAAATTACAAAATGTTTAATGTAATTCACATATGAACCAGCAATTCCACTCCCAGGTATATACTGAAGAGTAATGAAAATATATGTCAAACATAATCATCAAATTTTCCAAAGTTGAAATGAAAGAAAGAATGTTAAAGGCAGCTAGAGAGAAAGGTCAGGTCACCTACAAAAGGAACCTCATGAGGTTAACAGTGGACCTCTCAGCTGAAATCCTATGAGCCAGAAGAGATTGTGGGCCTATATTTAACATTTTGTAAAGAAAAAGAATCTTTAACCAACAATTTCATAACCAGCCAAACTAAGCTTCTTAAGTGAAGGAGAAATAACATCCTTTTCAGATAAGCAAATGTTGAGGAAGTTTGTTACCACAAGATTTGCCTTAAAAGAGATCTTGAAAGCAGTGCTAAGTATAGAAAGGAAATACCACTACCAGCTAATACAAAAACACACTGAAATACACAGACCAGTGACACTGTAAAGTAACCACACAAACAAGCCACCATAATAACCAGCTAACAACACAATGACAGAATCAAATCCACACGTATCAAAACTAACTTTGAATGTAAATGTACTAAATGACTCTACTTAAAAGGCACAGAGTGGTAAGCTGGGTGAAAAAGCAAGATCCAATGGTATGCTGTCTTCAAGGGACCCATCTCACATGTAATGACACACATAGGCTCAAAATAAAGGGATAGAGGAAAATCTACCAAACAAATGGAAAACAGAAAAAAAAAGAAAAAACAGGAGTTACAATTATAAATTCAAATAAAACAGACTTTAAACGAACAAAGTTCAAAAAAGACAAGGGGATTACATAATGGTAAAAGGTTCAATTCAATAAGAACACCTAACTATCCTAAATATAAATGCACCCAACACAGGAACACCCAGATTCATAAAGCAGGTTTGTAGATAGCTACAAAGAGACATAGACTCCCAAATAATAATAATGGGAGAATTTGACCTTCCATTGACAGTATTAGACAGATTATCAAGGCAGAAAATTAACAAAGATCTTCAGGACCTGAATTCAACATTGGATCAAATGGACCTGATAGACCTCTACAGAACTCTCCATTCAACAATGACAGAATAGACATTCTCATCACCAAATGACACATACTCAAAAATTGACCACATAATTAACATAAAACAGTCCTCAGCAAATACAAAATAATTGAAATCATACTAGACACTCCTGGACCACAACACAATAAAAATAGAGGCCAAGACTAACAAAATCACTCAAAACCAGGCAATTACTGAAAATAAAACAACATGCTCCCACATGCCTTTTGGATAAATAGTGAAATGAAGGTAGGAATCAAGGAGTTATTTGAAGCTAATGAAAGCAAACAGACAACATGCCAGAATCTCTGGATACAGCCAAGTGTTAAGAGGGAAATTCATAGCATTATATGCCCTCATTAAAAGAGTAGAAATAACTCAAATTAAGAACTTAACATTGCAACTGAAAGAACTAGAGAACCAAAGGCACAAAAATCTAATAGCTAATATAAGACAAGAAATAAACAAAATCAGAGATGAAGGAAACTGAAACACAAAAAAAAATTCAAAAGATAATGAATCCAGGAATTGGTTTTTTGAAAACATTAATAAGATAGGCCACTAGCTAGACTAATAAAGAACAAAAGAGAGAAGATTCAAATAAACACAATAGAAATGACAAAGGGAATGTTACCAGTGACCCCACAGAAATAAAAATAACTATCAGAAACTGCTATGAACATCTCTATGCACACAAACTAGAAAGCCTAGAAGAGATGGAAACGTTCCTGGACACATATACTCTCCCAAGACTGAGCCAGGAAGAAATTGATTCCCCAAAAAGACCAATAACGAGCTCCAAAACTGAATCAGTAATAAGTAGCCTACTAATTAAAAAAAAAAAAAAATCTCAGGATCAGATGGATTCACAGCTGAATTCTACCAGATGTACAGAGTTGGTACCATTCCTACTGAAACTATGCCAAAAAATTGAGGAGGAGGGACTCCTCCCCAACTCATTCTATGAGGCCAGAATATTCTTGATACCAAACCTGGCAGTTAAATAACAAAAAAAGAAAACTTCAGACCAACACACTTGATTAACTTTGATGCAAAAATCATACACAAAATACTTGCAAACCAAATCCAGCAGCACATCAAAACGCTAATCCACCACAGTTAAGTTGATGTTATCCTCAGGATGCAAGCTTGGTTGAATATATGCAAATTAATAAATGTGATTTATCACATAAATAGAACTAAAGACAAAAGTCACATGGTTATCTCGATAGGTGCAGAAAATACTGTTGATAAAATTCAACACCCCTTCAGGTTAAAAACTGCCAATAAACTAGGTATTGAAAGAACATGTCTCCAAATAGTGAGAACCATCTATGACAAACTGATAGCCAACATCACACTGAACAGGCAAAAGCTGGAAGCATTACGCTTGAAAACAGACACAACGAAAGGATGACCTCTCTCACCACCTGTATTCAACATAGTATTGGAAGTCCTAGCCAGAGCAGTCAGGAAAGAGAAAGAAATGATGGGCATCAAATTAGGAAAATAGGAAGTCAAACTATCCCTGTTTGCAGACAACATGATTCCATGTCTAGAATCCCCATAGTCTTGACCCAAAAGCTCATTCAGCTGATAAACAACTTCAGCAAAGTTTCAGGACACAAAATTAATGTGCCAAAATCACTAGCATTCCTATACATCAACAACAGTCAAGCTGAGACCCATATCAGGAAGGCAAGCCCGTTCACAGTTGCTGCAAAACGAATCAAATACCTAGGAATACAACTAACCAGGAAGGTGAATGATCTATACAATGAAGATTACAAAAAAGTACTCAAAGAAATCAGAGAAGACACACACAAAAAAAATGTAAAAACATCCCTGCTCATGTATAGGAAGAAACAATATCACTAAAATAACCATACTCCCCAAAGCAATTTACAGAGTCAATGCTATTCTCATCAAACTACCAATGACATTCTTCACAGAATTAGGAAAAACTATTTTTAAATTCATATGGAACAAAAACAGAGCCCAAATGAACAGGGCAATCCTAAGGAAAAAGAACATTTCCTGACTTCTATCTTTGCTAAAGGGGTATAGTAACCTAAAAAAACATAATATTGGTACCAAAAAAGGCACACAGACCAATGGAACAGAATAGACAGCCCAGAAATAAGGCCACACACCTACAACCATCTGATCTTTGACAAAGCTGACAAAAAACAAACAACAGGGGAAAAAAACACCATTCAATAAATGGTGCTGGGATAACTAGCTAGCCTTATGCAGAAGATTGAAACTGGATCCCTTGGGTTGTTATTTATATAAAAATCAACCCAAGTTGAATTATAGACTTAAATATAAAACCCAAAACTGCCAGGCATGGTGGTTCATGCCTGTCATCCCAACACTTTGAGAGGTCAAGGTGGGTGGATCACTTGAGGTCAGGCGTTTGAGACCATACTGGCCAACATGGTGGGACCCATCTCTACTAAAAAACTCAAAAATTAGCTTGGCATGGTGGCGTGTGCCTGTAGTCCCAGCTACTCAGAAGGGTGAGGCAGGAGAATTGCATGAACCCGGGAAGCGGAGGTTGCAGTGAGCCGAGATCATGCCACTGCACTCTGTCCTGGGCGACAGAGTGAGACTCCATCTCAAAAACAAAACAAAAAACACAAAACTATAAAAAATCCTGGAAGACAACCTAGGGAATACCAACCTCATCATAGGAACAGGCAAATATTTTATCACAAAGACACCAAAACAATTGTAGCAAAAGCAAAAATTGGCAAATGGGACCTAATTAAACTTAAGAGCTTCTGTACAACAAAATAAACTATCAACAGAGTAAACAGACAATCTACAAAATGGGAGAAAATTTTTGCAAATATACATCTGACAAAGGTCTTATATCAAGCATCTATGAAGAACTTAAAGAAATTTACAAGAGAAAAAAAACGAACCCATAAAAAAAGTGGGCAAAGGACGTGAACAAACAATTTTCAAAAGAAGACATACATGCAGGGAACAAGTGTATGAAAAAAAAGCTAAATATCACTGATCATTAGAGAAATGCAAATCAAATCCACAATGAGAAAACATCTCACACCAGTCAGAACTGCTATTATTAAAAAGTCAAAACATAATAGATGGTGGCAAAGTGGCAGAGAATATGTTTACACAGTATAAATTGTTCTTCCATTGTGGAAAGCGGTATGGTGATCCCTCAAAAAGCTGTAAGCAGAACTACCATACGACCCAGCAATCCCCTTACTGGGTATATACCCAGGGGAATACAAATCATTCTATTATAAAGACATATGTGTACATATGGTCATTGCAGCACTATTTATAATAGCAAATACATGGAATCAACCTAAATGCCCATCAATGACAGATTGGATAAAGAAAATGTGATTTAAAAAAAAAAAAAACACCATGGAATACTATGAAGCCATAAAAAAGAGTGAGATCATGTCTCTTGTGGGAACATGGATGGAGCTGGAGGCTATTATCCTTAGCAAACTAACACAGGAATAGAAAACCAAAGGCCACATGTTCTTACTTACCAGTGGGAGCTAAATGATGAGAAATCATGAACACAAAGAAGGGAACAATGGGCACTGGGGTCTATTTGAGGATTGAGGGTAGGAGGAGGTAGGGGAGCAGAAAAGATAACTATTGAGTACTGGGTTTATTACCTGGGTGATGAAATAATCTGTACAACAAACCCCGGTGATACAAGTTAACCTATGTAATAAACCTCCACATGTACTCCTGAACCTAAAATAAAAGTTTAGGAAAAAAATAAAATATACGTCCACACAAAAGTTTGTACATGAATGTTTATAGTGACATTATTCATAATAGCTGACAAATGGAAAGGACCAAAACATCCCTCAAGCATGAATAGATGAATAAAATGTGTTATAAACAATGGGATATTTGGCAATAGGAAGAATGAAGTTCTGAAACATCCTTCGATGTGGACGAACCTTGATAACATTTATTCTACATGAAAGGTGCCAGTCACAAAAGACCATATTGTATGATTCCATTTATATGGAATTTCCGTAAGTAAATCTATAAAGACATAAATTAGATCAGTAGTTGCCTCTGGCAGGCAGTAAGAATTGAGGTAAGAGAAGTGACTAATTGGCATGAGCTTTATGGGGGTTGGGAGAAGCTGACAAACTTGTTCCAACATTGATGGTAGTAATGGTTGCATGACTTTGTGAATATACCAACCAACCTGTGTTCATCTGTTGATGGACACCAGTTACTTCCAAATCTTAGCTGTTGTAAGCAGTGCTACAACAAACATGGGAATGCAGATATCTCTTTGATATACTGGTTTCCTTTCTTCTGGGTATATACCCAGTAGTAGGATTGCTGCATCATATGGTAGTTCTATTTTTAGTTTTTTATAAGTAAAAGTTTTAATAACTTTTAATAATCTAAAAATTATAAAGAATTCACATACTCTTGAATATACCAAGGTACAAAATTCTCCTTAAAAGGCTAGAAATAAAAATAAATACTTTTTAACCAAATCATCTCAATTCAGAATGGTTATTTCAAACATTTTCATTTGGTTGTTTTTATTAGCTAGTTGAATGTTGCATTTTGCTAATTTGTTTTTTCTCTCTTGTCTCTCTAAAAACAGGATGCAGTAATGATACCTTAGAATTTGTGCCTCTATATGAGATACCGCTTTTAAGTGTCTCCAAGAGGGCCTCATGTCAAGAAATCTAATGCATGGTATGGCAACTAGCGTGTTTTACTAAAATTTGAAGGCTGCTTAAGCTAGAGACAGAAGAGACAATGAATCTGCTGAGTAAAAGACAGCGTAAAAGCCAAGGTATTTCTCATCTCAATGTTTCAAAACAATGATTGGGCTTCTCAGCTTTTTTCAGTGCCCATCTCAACTTACAAATCAATTTATTTTCCAGAATGACTCTCTTTGCCATACGTCAAAGTCTTCTTGACCCATATACTCCCAAATCCCAAATTATTCCAAATACTACTTCCAATAATAACTCTCTGTCCCATAAATTGCCATTTTAAAATGGCAATCATTTTGACACAATCATAGCCAACATTGTATCACTATTCCATCAAATGATTTAAAAAATGACTTCTGCTGGTCAGAGAAATTAACAAAATGGAGATGGTATTTTGCAAATTTTTGTGGGAAAAAGAGAGCATAGACTTTAGTTATGCTGTTGTTTTTCTCTTGGCAGAAAAATGTGGCAAGTATGAATGCCCATTGAACAAGGATATAATTTATTCTACAGCCTTATCACAACACAAAGTTATGTGGGAACTTCCTGGCTTCCCATCAATTATAAAATACCAGAGTACTAGTCAGTTGACTACATGGAGCAATTATTGGCCTAATAAATCCAACAAAATTTGCTCTTACATACCAAGAAGACATACCTCCAACAATATAGGTGAGTATATATATCTCACCCAAACAGAGATATCTGAGGCCATTTCACTGCCTCACTTTGTAAGATTCTAAGGATATGAGAATAGATTTACACTTAACAGTTCTTATTTAAAAATAAAATATGGTAAATTGAATTTTCAACTAAACATTTCAAATGTCCCACTTCCGGTATAAACGTCATCATAATGTACTAAATATTACACTGAATATTTAAAGGTTAATAATAAAGATTTCTAATTATGTTATTAAAAAGGTAAATTAATTTCTAAGTCATTCATATAAATCAATAAATAAAACTCTGTTTGAGTCCGCAGGTAAAAAACTAATCCCAGGATACAACCCTGAAATTCAGAGTTACTGTTTCTGATTTCATAACAAAATAAAGGCAACTCAGCTGGGCAAGGTGACTCATACCTGCAATCCCAGTACGTTGGGAGGCCGGGGTGGGTGTATCACCTGAGGTCAAGGGTTCAAGACCAGCCTGGCCAACATGGCGAAATGTTGTCTCTACTAAAAATACAAAAATTAGCCAGGGGTGGTGGCACATGCCTGTAATATCAGCTAAACAGGAGGCAGAGGCAGGCAAATCGCTGGAACTCAGGAGGTGGAGGTTGCAGTAAGCCAAGATCATGCCACTGCACACCAGCCTGGATGACAGAGTAAGACTCTGTCCCAAAAAAAAATTTAAAAATGAAGGCAACTCACAGTGTCACAGTTTACATGCTGTTTTAATATCTTATTGAATTTCACCCTTTATATTGACTTCTTCAGTAACTGTGTGACATTTTTCTGGTTAAATTATGGACTGAAATAAAAATTTAAAAACAGAGCTGCTCATGTGGTAATATTTCCCAAAATGATCACAATACCTCCTGTCCTGCTCACTTGCAGTGTGATCTTGCCATCCTCCTCCATTAACAAAGAAAAACTATTTTCTCTACCTTTGAAAGTGGATGAGCACTGTATCTTCTTTGACCAATGAAACGAGGCAAAAGTGACATTCTGGGAACTTCAAGCCCAGGTCTAAAACATACCTGGCAGTTTCCATTTCCTGTCGCTTGCAAGACTAGTCCTAGGACACTCTGTCTCGGGATTCAGCCACCGTGCTATGAGATGACCAAGTCATGTGAAGAGGGCAGGTGTTGGCATGTCTCAAAATCACCAGTTGAGCTCTAGCTGACAGGTGTCAGCATATGCCGGAATGAGAGTGAGCCACCTGAACACCCAGCCCAGTCAAGCCTTCAGAGACTTCAGCTCCAGTTCCAGCTAACTGAAACCCAGGAGATAGTAAATGAAAACCATCCAGCTAAGCTCACTCACCCAGAGAATTGTGAGAGCTAATCATTGCAATCAATCAATAAGTAAAACATCTGTTTAGAGTCTGCAGGTAAAAACAAATCCCAAGATATAACTCTGAAACTCAGAGTTACTGCTTCTGACTTCATAACTGCTGTTTTAAGTCATTCAATTTTGAAGTGATTTATTAAACAGCAATATATAACCAGAACATAATGTAACTGTCACTTTACTCATCATCTAACATACCTTTTTTACTCCACCTGTTAGGTTAGGGGGCAGATGACATCAATGAGGAAATTACAGCATGACCTAGATATTGGAGATTAGGATATTTCATGTTTATTACTGTTCTTAAAGTTGGATCCAAACGAGACATAATTTCATACCCAGAAGATTGGCAATCTGACAATAACAAAAACTAGAAACCGTGTGAATCAGTAAGAATTCTTCTATGTTGGCAGTGAGAACGTGAACAAGTACAAAAACTTTGGAAAGAAATATGGTGGTAGCTGGTGGAATTGAAGACACACATACTCCACAATCCAGAAATCTCATTCCTAGTCATGTACCCTAGAGAAATTCTTACAGATGAACACACACAAAAAAAAATGTACAAAAATGTCTTTAATAGCGTCATTTGTAAAAGTTAAAAATTAGAGGCACCTTCAAAGTCTATAAAGAAGACAACAGATTAATAAATTATAGTGTATTTAAATATTATACAAAGATGAAATAAGCTAAAGTTGTAAGTATCAGCAAGAATGCATCTAACAAATAAAATGCAGAGGGAGAAAAGGTTACATTTCAGAAAAATATACATCATATCATACGAGTTACCAACAAGCAAAAGAATATATTGTTTCAGGGAATCATATATTAATCTAATTATGATATAAAAGAAGGCATAGAAATAAACATCATATTCAGTACCTTGGTGACAGGAGAGACAGGGAATTGGAGAGCACAGGGAAGGAGGGGATATGGTCAGAGAAGGCTGTAAAAGGAGCCTAAAACTATATTTACAATCTCTTCTTTCTTAGCTTAATTAGGGGTACACATGAATTTTTATGTTATATTTTTTACTTTTCTGTATGCCTAAACTATTTTATATTTTTAAATGAAGAAAAGAGGTGTGTTAAATAGAATATGGTACTTAAAAAGTCTTAATAATTAAACGACAAAATAGGAAAAT
Source organism: Macaca fascicularis (assembly GCF_037993035.2). NCBI lineage: Eukaryota > Metazoa > Chordata > Mammalia > Primates > Cercopithecidae > Macaca > Macaca fascicularis. The sequence continues at coordinate 155,475,243 of NC_088377.1, forward strand.
AACTCACAATCAATAAGAAAAAGACAAATAACCCAATGGAAAAAAAATGGCAGAGAAAAATATTTCACCATAAAGAGAAGTGGATGTCCACCATTTGAAAAGGTACTCAACATAATTAAAAATTATAGGGCACAAGTTAACCTCAATGATGTAATATTTAGATTGCTAGATTGACAAAAGTTAGTGTTGAATTATATTAGGTTTGTCAAGGATATGGTGATAAACTGGTACGAACATTTTGTAAAATGACGGACCTCATCATTTGAACATTCACATACCTTATGCCCAAGGCACTTGGCTCGGAGCTATATGATCTGGAGAATCTTTTGCTTATGAACCCTTGGTGAAATTTATAAAAATGTTCATAGCAACATTGTTTATAATAGCAGAATCCTGGAAACAATTGCAATGTTCTTAGACAAGAGTGTGATACATGCATTGTCATATATTCCGCAATAAAATGTTATATAGCAGTGAAACAGGAGGAATTACTTCTACATACAACATGAATGAATCATAAATGATAATTTTGAATGAAAAACCAAGTATTAGAAGAACATATATATATATGTGTGTGTGTTTTTGTGTGTGCGTGTGTGATTAAGGTCAAAATAAGCAAAACTAAACAACATATTGTTTATGGATAGATAGATGTGATTTTAAACTTAAAAACTGGAAATTAAGAACACACAACTCAGAGAAGTTGTTACTCTCCGTAGAGATAGAAAGGCATGTAGATGAGATCAGGGAAGAAAGCACAGACGAGATCAAAGGTTTTGACAGTGGTCTAATTTTTGTTGGGCATACGATTGTATGTGTTGATTATTGTGCTTCATAACTGGCATATGTGCTACATATTGTTATATATTAAATATTACATAGTTTTAAGATAAATTATTAGAGTCTTTTCTAAGGAAATTAAAGCAGGGAATCAGGGATGGAAGTAAAATAAAGACTTAAGAAAATATCTAAGGGTGAAATTTTTAGACTTAGCTATTTATCATCTATGATTAGTGAAGGAGAAGGTCAAATATGGTATTATGAATGTTGGGTCTGGATAGCTAGTGTTACTATTAATTAAGATAGAACATGAAGAATTTTTGATATTAGGTTGGTTAACTGACCACGATTTGGCTGAAGGTGAGAGGTGTTAGAAGGGAATATACGTATTTCCTTTTATACCTATTACATTTGAGGTGCCTGTGGAATATTTAGGTAGATATGCCTGGCAGTCAAGCTGAAAGAGGACCCTGAAACTCACCCAATGGTCCAGTGAGAAGCATATGTATACAAGCACCATCTGTATATGGAGGTATTTAAATCATGATAATTTACAGAAAACACATGGACAAGTACTGAGAAGAATTGGTCAGATCATGAGGCGAGATCACAGAGGAATAATCATAGAATGGAAAGTTCAAGTGGATAACCCCAAATGCATTAGGAAGCAAGTCCCAGAACAGAAGTTTACTTGTAAACTATTATACCCGCTCTTAACCAAAGGATTGAAAATAGCCTTTTTGCCATTTTGAAAGTATTCATACTCAAGTAAGCCACTTTATCAGCAAAGTATTAGGTTGGTGCAAAATCAATTGTGATTTTTGCCATTGAAAGCAGAAAAAAAAAAAAAAAAGACTTCTGCACCAACCTAATAATACTTTCCAGATTCTAAAAGGAAACAAGAAGATCATTAAGAGGATTTTAATTCAGGCTGTGCAGATATATAGATTCAGTCTTTGTTCTGCTTTTCATCTCTCCTACTCCATCCTGTATTCGCCTTAGCTTGAATTGTTTAGGATTTCTAACTCCTGCTGGTGAGCCCTCTAACAGTGATCTGATCAATGATGTTAGCCGATTTTCTCTTTGTTGCATTGTTCCAGCACATGAATGTAATACATATGTTTTTCTCCTCTCAAGGTTACCACTTAGGTTTCTGGTTTCAACTCCGTGAGATTGTCTATTCTAACATGGTCACTCTTCCAGCTTCTCTCCCCTCCCCATATCCCATCAGATCCAGTATGAGAAATAGAAAAGTGCCTTGATATTTTAGAAGTCACAATGAGACACAAGATCCACATGAAAACCAGATCTGAAAATATTCAAATCTTTAAGTGCTAGAAAGAAGACAGGTCCCAGGCAAATTTGGGTTCACAAACAACACTAAGGATAGGGAAGAAGGATATGAAAAGAAAGCTGCATGCAAAAAGATGATGAGAGAAGCATCAAAGATAAATTTTGCTTAATTTACCATGCTTGGTCACATTTATATTGTAAATAACGCATCTATCATCAGTTATAAAGCATAGTGTAGTGGCTCACTCCTGTCTGTAATTCTAGTACTTTGGGAAGCCGAGGCAAGATAATAACTTGAGCCAAGGAGTTTGAGATTACCCTGGGCAACATAGAAAGACCTTGTCTCCGCAAAATAACACAAAAATAAAATTAATTAAGGGCCGGGCGCGGTGGCTCAAGCCTGTAATCCCAGCACTTTGGGAGGCCGAGACGGGCGGATCACAAGGTCAGGAGATCGAGACCAGCCTGGCTAATACGGTGAAACCCCGTCTCTACTAAAAAATACAAAAAACTAGCCGGGTGTGGTGGTGAGCGCCTGTAGTCCCAGCTACTCGGGAGGCTGAGGCAGGAGAATGGCGTAGACCCGGGAGGCAGAGCTTGCAGTGAGCTGAGGTGCGGCCACTGCACTCCAGCCTGGGCGACAGAGCGAGACTCCGTCTCAAAAAAAATAAATAAATAAAAATAAAAAATAAAATAAAATTAATTAGCCAGGCATGTTGGCACATGTCTGTGGTCCCAGCTACTTGGAAGGCTGACTTGGAAGGACTGCTTGAGCCCGGGAGATCAAGACTTCAGTGAGCCCAGATGACACCAGCCTAGGTAACAGAGCAAGACCCTGTCTCAAATAAATAAATAAAAATAAATTTTAAAAGAATATAAATAAAAAAGCATAATGCATTTGACTTAAATATCTCCTTGCACAATCTTAGTTTCCATATTTCTAGATATATTTTAAACTGAGCTCCTTGAAGGTAAAAAGAGGAAGAGGTAAAGTCTCCAACAACTATGTTTCCCCAACATTCGGTATAATTCTGGGATATAAAAGACACGGAATGAAAAAACAAATTTAAGAATAAGAGCAACAAATATTCACATGGTGGTTACTGTGTGCCAGGTGTTCTTCTAAGTATGTAACATAAATTAACTCATGTTAATTAATTACCTTAAAATTTAAAAGTAACTTTTCTACAAATTAATAATGAAAATTAGGGGTTAATTTTATTTTGGCCTTTCACCATAGCCTAGATATTTTCTGGAGACTCAAAGAAATAATGGCAACATTTGTAATATCCTGAAAAAAATTAAAATTGAGGGCTTATAAATTGCTGTATTTCTATATATTGCTATAATCTTCTCAGGGGTCTACCTGACCCCCAATGTTGTGTTCTTTTTCTTGGAATTGGCTGCCATTTCACAAGAGTGATTCATACTTGTACAGTGACCCCAATCTTCTAGCTACAGGTGATTGGATCAGAGATGTCACTAAATGCATGTTGGACAAGTTAGATAATTTTGGGCTAGAATTGAAAACCAGGAAGCAGTCCTGTGTATAACTGGAACTGAAACATACAAATTCAGGAGGCTGTGGGTTAGTAATAATCTGCCCTGTTAATAGAAAAAAGTGGAGAAAGCCAACAGAGAAAGAGAAAGAGGTGGAGGGAAAAGGAAAAGGAAGAAGGGGAAGGGAGAGTAGCTTTTTCCAAATATATTCAACCAGAGAACATTCTCAAAATTATAATGTGTTGATTAAACATCAGTTGGAGCACATACACGTATCAAATATAATTTTCTTTCTTTCTTTCTTTCTTTCTTTCTTTCTTTTTTTTTTCTCTCTTTCTCTCTTTCTCTCTCTCTCTTTTTTTTTTTTTTTTTGAGACAGGTTCTCTCTCTGTCACCCAGGCTGGAGTGCAGTCATGTGATCTCGGCTCACTGCAGCCTCGACCTCCCAGGCTCAGGTGATCCTCCCACCTTAACCTCCCAAGTATCTGGGACTCAGGTGTGCACCACCACACCTGGCTAATTTTCTGTATTTTTTGTAGAGACAGGGTATTGCTATGTTGCCCAGTCTGGTCTCAAACATCTGGGCTCAAGCAATCTGCTCGCCTCAGCCACCCAAAGTGTTGGTATTACAGGCATGAGCCATCACACCTGGCCTAAACAGAATTTTAAAAGTCATCGTCATTCTGAGGAAACAGTTTGAGAAAAGTTGACGAAGGCAGAGGATGACCAGTAGAATATGATTATTTCTTATTATCACCAAACTATGGAAGGTTTTGAGTATTGGAAAGGCATATGGAAACTCATAAAATATTGAAAGTAGGGGCTTGGAAATATGGCAGAGTAGATATCCATGAACTTGATTTTTGTAATAGATTATAATAATTAGCATCAACAAATACAAAAATATGAGAAAAAATATTATAGACACAAAAGACTATTTGCCATGTTTAAGATCATATGCATCAGTGTTTTCCACTACTAAAATGGTTTTTAATTAATCACAGAAATAACAAAATGTGAAATAATAATTGCACTGGTGAAACAAAATGGTGCATCAGTATACCTTTATGTCTCATTCATTGGACCACTTTGAAATGAGCAGAGGAAATGAGTAAATATCAAATGCAACAAAGAAGAAATGATTAAATACCCAGGAATTTTTAAACAAAGTAAAAATGTAGCGACACTGTATTGAGTTATAAAGAACTACAGCAGAAGTTACTATTTAAAAATAGATTCTAACCTTAGTCACATGACCATGTCAAGTTATAGGAGCAGCATTGATGCTTGAGAATCTCTGGGAAACAGGACTGCCTGATGCAGCTGATAGATTAAGTGGCTGAAGTTTATTGTAATGCAAAAACAAAATAAAATTTATGTCTTTATATTTGCACTATTGAAAGTGTGTATATTATGATATATCTGCTAACATTTTAGATATTGAATGCTTTATGACATATAGATTCACTGCAATTGTATTTCATAATTAAGCACTTCAAAAATGTTAAGTAAAATCAGCAGTCATATTTACATTTGCAAATAATCTTTAAAATTGTTTAAATCCTCCTGTCTAATCCCATTTCACCTTATATAATGTAACTGTTATATAAAGTTCATCTTTCAAAAATAAAATTAAAATATGTGTCTTAAAATAAGTTCAAATTTTCAAAAAATATTTTTTAATTTAAAAACCTATAAAATCTATAGAGCTTTTATCAACAAAGTTGGCAACTGCTTAACCTGTAAGGTATATATAAGTTAATAATTATTAACTGAAATCTACCTGTACTCTCTTTTGCATTTTTGTAGTGATTTTCTAATGAGCCATCATGGATCCATCATGGAAAAAAGATTTTAAAAGAATAAAGTTGTAAATGTATTGAAATTATATGTTGGTGTTGAATGTGATATAATCAATCATATAGTTCATTTACATAGGAAGATGAAATTATAAATTTCCTGACTGTTAGTGTTGTAAAAAAGAAGCTACAAGAAATAAAGGTGGTTGACAAATATAAATAAATTATTTAGAATTTGGACTGTAAGAATAGTGATAAGAATAAACATATTCTCTCCTGAATTTAAGTTTGAAGATGATTAAAAACTGTAGTATGAGCTCCTCCTATTTTAAATGTCCCTTTTAAACATGCATACAAAACAAATTTTTGAGAAAAGCTTCTAAATTTTAGATGGAAAATGGAAGAATTCAAGAATCCCAAAAACTTATGTGCATGTAACAGAGAATGAAAATGGCAGAGTCAGGGGAAATCTTGTAGTGTTGTTTTAATTGTAAAGGTCAGAGCTAATAAAGTAATTGGCAAGCCATTTTTCAATCCTACTGCCACAGAAATGGAAAGAGTGGATTGTGAGAGAAAGAAATGGAATGTCATTAAAAGGTGTGCTTTCCCATACTTCATTTTTGCCCTGGGACATTGCTTATTCTCGCTGTTGAACTCGACCTACATTACTTCAAGGGAGAACAAAGAGCTAAGTTATCACATTTTTGTTATTTTTAGTTAAATAAACTGTCTAAAGAGAATTTTTGCAGTAGCATCCATTGTACCCTCCACCGTCTGACTACCACCACAATGCTCATACACTTCTAATCAGAGAAGGAAAGAAAAAAATGTTCATTTATTCCTGTCCTCTGCCCTCTCAAGTAGAGTACTAGACTTGAGATGAGATGAATTTAAAAGAAAAAAAAAATCTAAGATTAAGTATTTAAGAGAAAAAGACTTGTTCCTCGCTCATTTTCAGAAGCCCTGGAGTAAAGTAAATCTCTGTTAGTTCTCTTAGTCTGCAGGGCACAGGAGAAGGTAAATAAAGAGATCTAAAGAGTAAGGTATAGGCAGAGACTCCATGCTCACTTATCTATGTTTCCCTGATCTTAAGCACTGAATGTGGCATAGAGTGTACTTCCAACAAATGCTTCTCCAATTACAGTTTGAAGAAACAAAGTAAACCAAGTGATTGGAGAAAAGTCTAAACTTACGTAAACATATAGGTGAATATTAGGATACAATACTAAAGAACAGAAAAATATAATCATAATGCTAATAAAATATAAAGAAACAAGACTGTTAAATACTTGAGAGGAGAAGATACGACTCCCTGTATCTTCATTTTCAGGCACCTTGCTTGTCACATTACTAGTATTTAGTAAGTGTTCATTGAATGCAAAAAAGAATGCCTGGATAAGAAAATAAATAAAATTCAAAAGAATCATCCCCACAACTTGTTTCTCTATCATGGTGACTACTTCCCAATCCAGAATACAAAAGGTTTATTTTTTGGAGATCTTAAAGACCCTAAACTGGGTCTTTTGTGGGTGAGGCTGAGTGTGGGGCTGATTAGCCATACCAAAAAAGGGATGAAATGCCAGAACACTAGAAGTAAATGAAAATTTTAGACTTTACTTTCAGAGAGAAAATAAGAAGTCAAATATGAAGGATAGGAGCATAAATACGTCTCAGTCGGGCACAGTGCCTCATGTCTGTAATCTTGGCACTTTGGGAGGCCAAGGTGGGGCGATCACTTGAGGTCAAGAGTTCAAGACCCACCTGGCCAACATGGTGAAACCCCGTCTCTCCTAAAAATACAAATATTAGCCAGTTGTGATGATGCGTGCCTGTAATCCCAGCTACTTAGGAGGCTGAGACAGGATAATTGCTTGAACCCAAGAGGTGGAAGTTGCAATGAGCCGAGATCATGCCACTCCAGCCTGGGCAACAGAGCAAGACTCCATCTGAAAAAAAAAGAAAGAAAGGAAGAAAGAAATATGTCAGTCTTCTCAATAATAATCCTGGAAACAAGAACCCAAAGAAGCCATTGTTGTTCTGTTAAATCCTGAAGGGATATTGTTTCAATATAGCAATACATATAAAGCCAAACTATTGCTCAAGAGTAATAACTAAGTTAAAAGTATGGGCCGGGCGCGGTGGCTCAAGCCTGTAATCCCAGCACTTTGGGAGGCCGAGACGGGTGGATCACGAGGTCAGGAGATCGAGACCATCCTGGCTAACACAGTGAAACCCCGTCTCTACTAAAAATACAAAAACTTAGCCGGGCGAGGTGGCAGGCGCCTGTAGTCCCAGCTACTCGGGAGGCTGAGGCAGGAGAATGGCGTAAACCCGGGAGGCGGAGCTTGCAGTGAGCTGAGATCCGGCCACTGCACTCCAGCCTGGGTGACAGAGCGAGACTCCATCTCAAAAAAAAAAAAAAAAAAAAAAAAGTATGCAAGGTCTCAAAAATTTTATGTCTTGTACACTCTTTTATAGGAAACTGCAAAAGGGAGAAACTCAAGAAAGAGACATGGAATTCAATGCAAGAGAGAGGTAAAAGGGGCTCTGGTGGGCAAACATGCAGCAGGACTAGTGAGTAGTACTGGTACCAGGAGCCCAGAAGGTCCCACAAGGGATGCCACCAAGTGAAAGAAAAAATTATCTGGTAGGTGTAGTAGTGTTAACAAGAGTTTTATAGCTCCAGCTGATTTGAAAACATATTAGTAACAAATGCATGCAAAACTAAATGAACAATAAAATAGGAGAACTATAAGTTACACACAAATTTCATCAACTATGAGCAAAATCAACTACTGATTCTAACCAAGAAAGTGTGTCGTAACAATATTTGAGAGGTAGTGTGGAGAGGAAATATGTATTGGTAGGTGTGGAGAATGTATAAGATAGATAATTTCATAACAACGAGTCAATAATATCTAAATGTAAAATATTTTTGTTAACTGTCTTAGCATGTTCTTCAGAAATATGGAAAAAAAAGACGATGAACAGTTAAGATGGTTGAAAGTGGATGCCTCTGAAAAAATGGTATTGGTAGAGGGTAGGAGTGAGCCTAGGGCTGCTATTCTTGGTTATAAGCCTCATAGTAATATTTGATTTCAAATATATATATATGAATTAATTTTATAAAATAAAAATTAAGTTTAAAACTATGTCATTGACAGAAAAAGATATAAATAAATAGAAAGATATAGCAGGTTCCCACATGGGAGGGGCAAGTAAAGACAAAAGATCTCAAATTAAGAAAATATAAAAGTTGCCTAAAAGATTTTAAAAAATTATCCTCACTAGTAATCAAATGAGTATTAAAACTGTAAAACATCAATTTCACCTATAAAATTAGCAAAGATTACAAAAACTCAGTGTTGGCCAGAGTTCAGGAATACAGGAATATATAGACACAGCTTAAAATAGTGCAGCATATTCTCCAGGTAGTTTAATATCTAGGAATCTATCTGGGGGAACTAAGTACAGGTGTATATATGGATTTACATAATAAGATGTTTGAGGAAAAATTATCTTTATTAGGGACAAATTAAAATAAATAAAAATGCAGGAATATGATTAAATTAGCTATAGCCTGCCTCTATGGTGAAATTTATACATTAATTAAACTAGTATTTTTTCAAAAGTTGTTACAGCTTTAGGGAAATGCTTATAATAAATATTAAACATAATCTCAAGGTAAAAGTTGCACATATAGTTAGCTATACCCAGCATACACACACACACACACACACACACACACAGAGAGAGAGAGAGAGAGAGAGAGAGAGAGAGAGAGAGAGAGAGAGAGAGAAATCTAGATGAAATAGGGCAAAATGTTAACAGATACAATCTCTAAAACTGTAGGATTTGGGGATTACTTGAGGATTTCTTCTTTATACTTTTTAGCATTCTTAGGATTTCCACGACTCAGGTATATGACCTCGAAAAATAGACCTAAATATGCATTATGCTTTTCTTTTTATGAAAAATATTTATGCTTTGTTTTTAACCAGGATAGTTTCCATCTGGAAATCTATGGATGGGTAAAGATGAAAGCCATTTGAAAAGACAGAAACTATAGGAATACAGTGTAAGAGCCTGTAAGAGACTGTCCAGCCTGACAAAAGATATGGTCATTGCTTTCTTAACACAGATTAAAAATCTGTCATAGAGAAAAAAATATAGCATTAATGGGGCAGTTCCACTATAAAGACATCTGCTAGAAATCTCATTATACTAAAAAGCTGAGCATCAGACAAATTCTTAACTTGTCTTGCTGACAATCTCATCTCTCAGAAGGTAGTAGAAGCAAAAAGTGGAACTCCTACTTAATTCTGACCAGAAAGAAAGAAGTGGTTGCTATTGCAAAGTGAGAGAAAATATAAACAAGGATGGTACAGTAACATGAATTCATACTGCCTGCATAAAATACCTAAAAGCACATATATGTAAACTTTGAAGTAAAAAATAGCTGGATATTTAACGACAATGGATGACCACAAATTCAATATATACTCAAACTCTATATAACTGTGAGAAGTAATAGGAATGTTTCTTTTGAACTGTTCACATCTTTGAACCAATAATTTCACTTTGGAAATATCTGTAAAAGATCTTTCTCAAAAATTAAAAAAAATATGCACAGAGATATTTGCGATAGCACTATCTGTTATTGAAGCAAAATATAACAAAAAATCTAGTGTCCAATAAAAGGGCAGTATATTCACTCATAGAGTATTATGCAATCATTATAATGATAGAATTTCTGATAACATAAAAATTCAAATACTATCAATAACTTAATATAAGCTGGAAAACGCCAGAATACAAAATTTTACAGGTCACCTTGTGTACTGAACATGTAAGTATATATATATGAATATTTTATTCAATCACTCAACAAATTTTATTTAGTGCCTACTAATAGACCAAGTAATGATCTTGGCATGCAATGAACATAGAACAAAATAAATAAAACTACTGTCCCCATAGAGTTTCTTTTCTAGTTGGTAAAGACACAAAATGCACTATTTAGAGAAGTTATCTTTGGGTAAAGGAACTATGGGTGATACATAAGTGATTTTTCGCCTCCTTGTCTGTACTTCTCAAATGTCCCACAGTGAACATTTGTCACTTTCATAATGAAAATATAAAATATTGTTTTTAAATTAGCTGAAATGCATGCATATTTAATAAAAGTGTTATGTCTTGATTTAATAAATGTGTAATGTCCTAATCAAAGAAGGTAATAAACTGTATTATGTGCTTTTCAGATTACACCTTACTATTATGCACAGGTCTAGATACCTCATTTTAATTAGAAAGTTAACAGGCAGGAATGCATTCAGGGAATAGTGACCCAAATGAGTCATGTCAAAAGCAACAGAGCTGAGGGAATGGGGACATTTAGACTAAAAAAAAAAGAAAAAGAAAAAGAAAAAAGGATGTGGTGGGAAGAAGAGTAGAAGAAGAGTAAGAAGATTTGAGTTTACTTCTTCCTCCACCATTCCCAATAAACCTCAGAATCACTCTCACAAAATAATTTCATCCCTCTGAGTTCCAGGTTGGGAGGGACATGGGTGTGGAGTGGGTGTGTGTCTGTGCAAGTGTAAGAGTGGAGAATGAAGATAACATATTCCCTTCTTATCTTTAACAATTGTTAAGAGGATCAAGACCAAAAAAAAAAAGGTCTGTGGAAGTATATTTATTAAATGAAAAAGTCATTTGATAGAGATTTTTTATAAAGAAGAAATGTTTTTATAGTACTGATACACAGTGAACCCCTAACAATTTTTATACACATCTTGACAGGTGTTGTCTCTCTATACATACACATACACACATATATCAGTATGTTTATATATCTTTTAACCCAAAAGAGATCATAATTTATCTAACCCTTGGTAACCTGGCTTTAAAACTTGAATGATTACCATTAAATCTTGAATGACTACATAATATATGTTGTTCCAAAGAATAAATCTTCAAATAACAGGTCAGATTTTTTGCTCAGTCTCAGGTATAGATAAGTGAAACAGAATCCATCACCAAAAAAAAGGGAGGAAAAAAAGAGCCCCCAGTCTCTAAGCAATCTTCAGACTGTTACCATCTAGTGTGGAGACTTCGAAAGGAACTCACTAGGAAGGCTGGACTAGATAGCTCTCAACGCTTTCTTATTGTATGAATTCTGTGATTTTTATTTTGGTTTCATAAATTGTCTATCAAGGTTTACCTGTGGCAAAAGCAAGAAAATTATCATTTTTCTGAGAGTCCCATGCCGTTTGTGCTTTGCACTGACACATTATCTGATGCTAACAAGCCCATGAAGTAATTGAAGTAATTATCTTTTATAATTGAACAATATAAGGCTCAAAAAAGTAAACAATCTGTCCAAAGACAAATATATAGCCAGTGAGTCATAAAATTAGAGTTTAAACCCTGCTTTCACAAAGTGCAAATTTACCCTATAACAGTATCTAACTGTGCTCCATAAAGCTCCAGCGTTCTGAAGAATTGTCCAAGGGGCTGCTAGAGAGGTAAAGGCAGATTTGAGCAAGAGTTGTTCTGGGACATACACTCAGCTTCAATTAGAACAGCCTTGATTTAACTTTCATTTACTAGAGCTCATATAAAACATTGATCCTACTGATATTTAAAAAAAAAAAAAAAAAAAAAATTACACACACAGAATTCCACCATGTGTCTTTTCCTGTGTTTCTTCACGGAAAGGAGCCATGAAGCTAAGGATCCTGGAAGACTACACACAAGTCTAGGAAGTCAACAGATTGAGGCAATGGTCTATATGTAATGAATTAAAAGCAACATAGAGCCAAATAAAATAGTAAGGACTCAAGCTAACAGGTCTGTAAGGAATAGGAGCAACATGAAAGTACCCTAAGGTTCTTAAGCCCAAGGCCTATGAAGCCAATAAGTTTAAGAGACGTAGACAGTAAACTAGCAAGGACAGGCCAAGTCAAGGTCATCCAAGGCAACGATGGTCAGATGAATCGTATGAGTTATACTTGCAGCCAGTGTGTGACCTCTCACACTAAACACTACAGCCACTCTCCCGTAAATGGAGATGTTCTCACTTTGCCCACTGCTCTTCTCATTCTAAACCTCTGAATGAAATCACTCTCCCCCATGTTTTTAACTCCCATCAGTATGACTGAAATCTCCAAATGTGTATCCGAAGCACTGACATTTATTTAAAACTTTACAGATTCATATCCAATGTTTTGCTTTCTGTAGCCAAATAAATGTCCAATAAGCACTCAACGGCAATTCATTTAACATGTTTTATCTCTGTCTTAAATCTCCTTCTTGTCTTCCTGTATTTCCTGACTATATAAGGCCATCTTTTACCCAGTCTATACAGCAAGAATCTTGAGATATCTTAAGAGTTCCCTTTTCTCCTCATATCCAAAAAACTGCTAATGCTCACCAACTTCACCTTCTAAATTTTTCTGAGCCACTTTCTCTATTCTTGTTGCCAGTGCTTTGCGCCCTCATCATTCATCATCTGCATTTGCTTGAGTGTGTTCCTCATTTATACCATTTGGTATCATATTCCCATCTCTTGCTTTGTATGGTTTCATCTCTGAGAATGTGGTTTCCTCATTTTTTACCAGATCAATTCCAAAATTTAGCTCTGTTCATCCTCTCTCTCAAAGAACTTCCTTAAAAATCTCAAGTTGGTCTTTGCTGTCTTTGTGCATCACTCTGGCATGGTATATATGAAGTTATATTGGAACTTTTGGGTCATATTTTTTTGAGGACAGAAATTAGGTTTTGCATCTTTGTATCTCAAATGCCTAAGTAATGCCTCGGTTGTCAACAAAATTCTGTGAACTGCCAAAAACAAGCAAAGGCTGCTGGATGAGTACTGGAAGCAGGGGGAGAGTCCCAGAACTTCTGCTACTTTCTATCTTTCTATTTACCTTAGGCTTATGGAGGTGAGCTCTTCTGGGATTTCTTTCTTTTTTTGTTTTGTTTTGTTTTGTTTTTTGAGATGGAGTCTCAGTCATTCTATTGCCCAGGCTGGAGTGCTGTGGTGCAATCTCAGCTCATTGCAACCTCCACCTCCTGGGTTCAAATGATTCCTCTCCCTCAGCCCCCTGACTAGCTGGGATTACAGATGTGTGCCACCACACCCAGCTAATTTGTGTAGTTTTAGTAGAGACGGGGTTTCACCATGTTGGCCAGGCTGGTCTCAAACTCCTGGCCTGAAGTGATCTGCCTGCCTTGACATCCCAAAGTGCTGAAATTACAGGTGTGAGCGACCACACCCACCTCTTCTGGGATTTCTTATACTCTACTTAATTCAGCAGACTTTCACTGGGCACTGTCTTCATTCATCTGGGCTACTATAAAAACAAACCTTAGGCTGGGTGATCTATAAATAGTAGCAATTTATTTCTCACAGTTTGGGAGGCAAGGAAGTCTAAGATCAAGGCTCAGGGAGATTCAGTGTCTGACGAAGACTTGCTCTCTGCATCACGCAGATGATGCCTTGTTGCTGTGTCCTCAAATAGCAGAAGGGCGAGGTAGCTTTATTCCATCCCTTTTATAAGGGCACTAATCCCATTTATGAGAGTGGAGCTCTCATGAATTAATCACTTCCCAAAGGTCCCACCTCTTAATACTGTTCCATTGCCGGATAGGTATTAAGATATGGATTTTGTGGGGTACCGACATTTAGAGCCTAGTAAGCTCCTTCTATATATTCTAAATAGGAGCATGAGGAAACTCAGAGAAGGACCAGTCCCTATCATCAGGAGAAAATATTTGAAAGACTGAATTTATTTTTGTCACCATTTGTCATCCACGTGCTCTCCTAAATCAGCCTCATGTTGTGCCTGGACTGTCCAGGGGTCCACTCTGAGATTACTGCCAGTATTAACTTTCTGCCCTGTCCAGGGCAGTGACTCAAGTTAGGTCTCACCCACCCCTGCTCTGTGGTCCCCAAAAATATTTGTATGCTCTATTTTTATTTTACTTTACATGAACTAAAAGCGCTGCTCAAGTAAATTCATCTCTACCCTCCTGCTAATCGTGAGGAGTACGAGGAGTGTTGCTACTGGCTCTCTCTACCTTTTTTCTCTACCTAACTTATGCCCTTCTTGAAAAAAACAATTATCTTGAGCTAGTAAGTTATGGTTAAAAACTAAGATATGCATGTTGACATTCTGGCACCAAAGATATTCTTGATCCAGTAATACCCCTCAAATCTTTTGTGTGGTCCAATTCCTACCCACAACTCTGAAAAATAAATGAGGGGAAGGGCTAGAGCCACTGATAACACCTCATCTTCCCAGTCCCTCAAATCCTAAAATTGGGAAAAGGTCAATGATAGGTTAAAAGAAAAAACTCCTAACTGAGGAGAAGTCTCCATTTACCTTGTTTAGATACTTCAAAGAAGTTTTCTTGGTGCAGAAATAATTTTATGTCAGGGAAGTCCCTAACTATTATGTGGACGGAACACCATATAACCATTATCCTTAACAACTGGGATTATGTATGCATTCTCCTACACAGTGATTTTAAAGCAAATTTAGTAAAAAATGATCCTTTTTTCTGCTATATAAAAGGGTCTCCAAATGAACCATGTTTAACCTAATGAGGCTTTAATAATAAATATTGATCGAAACATGGAGTCATTTTGATGACTACGCTCATCTGGCTACAAATCTGAAGAACCTGGGCACTTCTTTTAAATAGTTCCCCCTAAGCCCTGACCCTGGAGAAGCAGTGCATCTGGGGTACATTTTGAAAAACCTATGTTCGTTTTCGTAAGTACTTGGGTGATGCCGAAGCAGTTTCTTTTGAGAAACCCCTAAAATAGAGAATAGAAGCTTTCTTAATGTGTTTGTAAAATTAATGTACATATTGGTTAATATGAAATAACAATGAAACACTTCATATTTTAGAATTATGTATCAGAATTGTAGCTCACGCACCTAAGAGCCTAATAACTACTGTTCTGTATAATAACTTCATTTCTAGTTTCTGGCCCCCGTTCTGCTTAGATCTTGGAAACTTAGCTCTTCCTGGAATTTTTCCAGAGTGATGGCATAGTTCCAGGATCTTACACAGGATCAAGGATGAGGGAAAGGGGTCCATCTGGCTTTGGCCATCACAACAGGTCTTTCTGCCTGTTTCGGCCACATAGTTCGGAACATTCCAGATCCTTTTGCTACTCCTTTTGAGGTATTACTGAGATAAGAGAACTCTTTGTGCCTTCATATGATCCCCGATGCCTGTACAGAGAAGACAGCCATTTCCACCCTTAGATCTAGTGACCCTGGCCCCTCTTCATCCCCAGCATACTATCAAGAAGCAGGACTTAATTCCTTCTCTGCTCTCTAATCTTAAAAATCTCTCTCTTCTTCACTTTGTGATATTTATATGTCTCTAGACTAGAGTAAGTCTTTCTCAGTTTGTATCTCTCTTAGACATGAGCTTGTGCATATAATCCTACATCCGTCAGCCACATAAACCCAACCAATCTAGGACTTCTGGAAACCCATGCCAGGAGCAGCAGTGTGCATCACACACTCTCCACCCAAATACTTCTATAAGGCAACAATAGGTATTTGCTGAATAGGAAATACAGGAGAAAAACACACATTTAAGAAATATTATCAAAAGCAAAATTCAGGATTTAACTTAAAATTTCAATCAAATATTCTATACCTGGTAATAAGCCAATATTCATAAATATTTTGTGAAAGCTGTCATTCCCATTTGATGAAATTCATTTCCCCAAATTTGAAATATAACTTTATACTGTGGGATCATTTGGTTGAAAGAATCAAAAACCTCCAGATCATGGAAGAAGGTAGTCATTGGAAGACATTATCAGGGACAACCAAGAATAAGAAACAAAGCAAAAAGCTGGGGCACAGGAAGACTGGCATTCAAAGTCAAAAATTAAGATTACTCCTTTCTCTCATACATTATAGGTTCCCTTATCTTTGTTATTCTCTACACATGGCCCCACTTTTCTGACTTCTTTAAAGATTGCCTTATTCTGTTTCTTCGTGGATTCCATAACTTGAAAATGCCTTTGACATTCCATTGTATTACTTCATACTTGGCTTATAATGAATATTCATGATAAACATTTATCATTATTCATCTGATTTAGCCTTTTCGTGCCCCCATCACAAATGGCTAGACGACAGAATAAGATTATCTCAATATCTGCCTAGAACCCACTGAGGTTCAATGAACTGTACCCCAGAGAAGACCAATGGTTTGTGCGTCTGCTCCTTCTGGCAGCTGTGACTGGAACAGGTTCTCTAAAAACAAAACAAAACAACACAAAAACAAAAACAAAATAAGTGCTTGATCTGGAGGCTATAGGTATGCCCATCCTGAATTCTGAAAATAATGTCTGGCACTTTTAAGTCTTCGATATGCTATAAAGCATATGTTAGTTTCACTCTGGCCACAGAATGACACAAGTATGTCATTTATTGTATTGATAATATTATAATAATTATGCGATAGTACATCATCTCTAACTTTACATCAATCATATCTATAGCCTTGACTTTAGAAACCAATTGACTGACTGAAAAATAAAAATAGAATGGAATAAAAAGCCGTCAACCCCAAATCAACTCTTTTAGGCATAAAACATTCTATCTCAGTCAAACTGGATGTCACTCCAGTGTTGAGTGTAACAGCCAATTTTAGTTAATGTCTAGGAGCATAAAATGAATTCTGTCTTATTTTGTATCTCTTTTAGGCGGCCATTCAGCCATCTATAAATTGTTTTTCACGACAAATTTTCTAACAGCAGAAGTAACACAGATTTTTAAAAGCCCTTTACCACTAGGTGGCACCAAACAGCCATAATTCATAGAATGTCTCCTAAAGCCACACACCTGCCATTTAAGGATTATCACTCTTTCTTTGCTTAAAAAGAAAATATTTATATAAATTTAAAATGACTAATTTCTTCCCTCATTAGAATAATAAATACATATAATACTTTTTTCTAAATAAAGTATACTATTTTTCTTTTTAATAAATTGAAATATATTGATTTAGCCTTTGTGTTAATAAATTCATTGTAACATTCTTTGTTGAATTTCACAATATGTTATTCATTTCTCCCATTAAATGCTTGCAGTATTCAAAATATTTGTTTTTGTTTTGCTTAGAAATATTTAATAGGACCTTTTCTAGAGATTTTGATTTTGTTAAGATCTAGATGTACTGAGTATGGTCCCTGTCATTATAGAATGTGCCTTTATTTTAATAGGGATGTTCTCAGTCCAAGCATGCATTTGGATTATGATATAGATGCTGTGGAAAAACATGCCTCTCCCTACCTACACTTGTAAATTCCCCTCTAATACAGGGCTCACCACACTACTTTAGGTTTTTGTCACCTTGAGGTTTGACTACTGCCATGTCCTCTACCTTGGTTGACAGAGGAAGAGCTCTAGAATATTCAGCTAGTACAGAATGTGACAGCTTGTCTGTTTAGCAATGCCAACCACACAGAGCACATTATACAGATGCTCTGTGCATAACTCTGGCTTCCAACAGTCATTCTAGGTGTTCATTTTAATTTATACAGCTCTCCACGGCCTAGGACTTCTAAGTAGGTTATACGACATACTCATTTCCTATCCTGGCAGTTAAGGCATGTTACCAGATAGATCCTAGATACAATGGTGAACTCAAAAGTTACAGGTCCTTGACTCTACCACTCAATCTCATTTTCTGGCTTGAAAAGAGCTTGTTTTGCACAATACAAGCTTTTCTTGAAAATGTGGGTCCTTAAATTAAATTCTATGAATAGTATTTATTTGTGTAGATGGGGTCTAGCAAAGCAAAGTGTCATTTCAGTGTTTTAACTGATATAAATGATATTTTAACAATAGGTATCTATTATAAAAATTACAAGAAAAATTAAGCGAACAGAATAGCAAAAACTAGCTTAAGTGTAATGTAGTTTATAATTCAGCAAGCATGTATTGAATGTTGAGTAAGATTAAGATACTGTATTAGAAACTGTAATACATTGCAGTAAACTACAAAACTATAATGTTATCCAATGAAAAATTGTAACAAATGTAAAATAAAATATTGAGTTACTAATTTTTCATTGGAATTATTCAATATCCTTCCAAATAACTTGTAGCTTTGGTAGAATATGAAATAAAGAAAGACGAATATCACAGTATTACAAGTTGGCCTGAATTTCAAGCAACTCAAAAAGCTGGGAACCAAATTCAACATGAATAATAAAAATAAATTAGTTTGAATAATCTTAAGATATAACAAATACATACTCTGTGTATCTGTAATTTTCTCAATCAGAAGCTATTCATTAGAAGAAAACAGGGGCTCAGCAAATATTTTATTTCAAATCTGTGCCTTTTCCAGAAGCAGGCATTTTAGATCTCTTCTATGTCCTGAAAAAAAAGAAAATCAAATAAATTAATGACGATTTTCCCTTGACCATAATCTAGCATGTTTGGAAGGGATTCCTGTGATTGCCTACTTCCAAACATTAGTTAATGAAAAGGCTCTAAGTTTGTCAATAAAAATAGAGTTAAACTTGGAAAGAATGCGGGGGTGGGGAATGAAATGTTAAAACGCACACATTTCTTGATTTTAATTATAATAAAATTGTTTTCTTTAATCAGAATCATGATAGTAAAAACACTTTTTAACTACCAGTAAGATGACTTTGGCAAGATTTTTACATTTAAAATGGTAAAATAAATATTCTGGAAGAATAAAAATAATGTGTATTTAAAGAAATTTCAATGATTAAAAGTATTTAAGATGTTGTGCAACAAAAAGAGTTCTAGATCCTCTCTGATGTCCCTTTTGTTTTTGTCACTTCTTTTTGTTTTAGAGAAAGGGTTTCACTTTGTCACCCAGGTTAGAGTGCAGTGGCACTAACATGGCTTCCTGCAGTCTTGACTTCCTGGGCTTAAGCCATCCTTCCATCTCAGCCTTCCTAGTAGCTGGGACTACAAGAGGGCATCACTGTGCCCAGCTAATTTTTTCTTTTTTTGGCAGAGACAGGGTCTCACTCTGTTGCCCAGGCTTGTCTTGAACTCTTGGACTCGAGTGATCCTCCTGCCTCAGCTTTCCAAAGTGCTGAGATTACAGTTGTGAACCACTGTACCCAGCCTGTGTTTGTCACTTCTATCATCTTTCCTTTCAGTATCTGCCATTACTTATGGTTTTACCTTTTCTGAATAAAAAATAGAATTATATTTGGTTTTCTGACTATCTTCAGCCAGAATGGTCTTTCAGCAGTTGGTTTCCCAGGAGTGATGGAAATGTATTGACAAAGTACGTTTTTGAACCCTTTTGCCTGATGTTTATTAGGATAATCACGTGATGTACTTATGTTTCAGTTTGGGTGTCATCTGTTTTCCACATAAGGGTGACATAGAAAAACTGACTAAAAAGAAATATTGGTTTCAATGGCCAAACATTGACTTCTCTCTAAACCTGCATTATTAGAGGTAATATTATGATCTTCCATGCTTATAAAAATGCAGGGAAGTAACTGATGAAATTTGTTCTGTCACAAAATCACTTGTCTCAAAATTAGATTATATTTACTACCATATTTTGCATATAGGCTATAGAACTATCTAATGCCAAAACAGCAGACAAAAAGTGTATGTGTATGGGGGAGTTCCATAAACCCCTCATCTTGAATATATAAATTTCACATATATTAGGGTGTCATTGTTGACCCATTAAAAGATGAGGATTTCTGACTTAAAATATACCCTTAAAAATATATGCAGAGATGGCTGAGCAAATCCACTTGATTGAGTTCTCTACCTTTGATCCCTATTGATTAATACTAATGGCTAATATTTGTAGAGAATGTACTCAAAGTATCAGGAGCTATACTAAGCACTTTACATTCATTGTCTACTATGTTTTGTAAGATGCTATCAGTAGAGATTATATACACAAATCTTGGCCAAGATCACACATCTGACTGTCTTAGATTTGAACTCATACAGTTTAGACAAGATAGCCTATACTTTAAATCATTTCACTATAGAGCTCTGAATTTAATACCATGGTTTCTCCATTAGTTTAATTAATCTTTTTACTAAATAAGTAATGATTTATTTTTAAGATATCTTTCATTGCTATGATAACCTCATTTTTTTAGTTTCACTTAGTTTTGTCTTTTTTCTTTCTTTTTTTTTTTTTTTTTTTTTTTGGTGACAGATTCTCAGTGTGTTGCCCAGGCTGGCCTCAAACAACTTCTGGGTTCAAGTAATCTTCCTGCCCTGGCCTCCTGACTAACTGGGACTACAGGCCCAAGTCAATGTGCCTGGTTTATTCTTTCTATTTATACAGCAATTAATGAATACATATTTATTGCAAAGGATTTAAGCAATAGCTATAAAATGTTAAAGTGCTCTCTCACCTCTGCATTCCAAGCTCCCATCTGAAAGGCAATATATATTAAAATTCTGTTGTCTGTAATTTAAGTTCTCTTGCTAAAAACTAAGGCACATATACATAAAAGTTGAGAGGCCAGGCATGGTGGTTCACACCTGAAATCCCAGAACTTAGGAGGCCAAAGCCGGTAATCACTTGAAGCCTGGGTAACAAAGCAAGACCTCATCTCTACAAAAAAAAAAAAAAATTAAAAATCAGCCAGGTATAGTGGTACACACCTCCAGTCTCAGCCACTCGGGAGAGTGAAGTAGCAGGATCGCTCAAGCCCCAGAGTTTGAGGTTGCAGTGACTATGGTTCTGCCACCGCACTCCAACAGAGACTTCATCTCTAAAAACAGAAAGAAATATTTTGTGAAAACATAATTATACTATACCCATTCTTCCAGTACATTTTAATATCTATATATCTTGCACTTTCCTTGTAAGTAGTTATGAATCCTGCACAATTTTTTCAGTCATTGTCCAGTATTATGCAATTTGGATGCAGCATATTCGTTGACTCTATTGCCTACTTAACAAATATATAGTATATCTTCATTTACCTTTTTCTATAATAAACAACTCTAAAAGTTACATCCGTATACATATTACTGCTGTAAATATAAGTCTTTCTTTAAATAGATTCCTACAAATAGACTTGTGTAGTCAAAGATTATATTTTATCTATCTATTTCTTTCTTTCTTTTTTTTTTTAGACAGAGTCTCATTCTGTTGGCCAGGCTGGAGTGCAGCAGTTCATTCTCAGCTCACTGCAACCAACTTGTGCTTCAGTCTCCCTAGTATCCCGAGTAGTTGAGATTACTGGTGCCTGCCCCCACACCCAGTTAATTTTTGTATTTGTAGTAGAGATGGGGTTTTACTAAGTTGGCCAGGCTGGTCTCAAACTCATGACATCAAGTGATCCACTCACTTCAGTCTCCCAAAGTGCTGGGATTACAGGGATGAGCCACCATGCCTAACCTATCTATGTAGATATATTTTTGATAGCTACCATCCAACTGATCTTTCAAAGTACTTTTACCCTTTATACTCTAACATTGAATTGACAATGCAGTTGTCTGTACTCTTACAAACACTAAAATACATTAATTTTAGGGTTTGTTTTGTATTGTTTGACAATGTGATAGAAAATAATATTGGATTGTTGCTTTAATTTCCATATTTCTGAATACTCAAGAGAGTTTTCAATAAAGATTTAAACTAAATGTTTATGTCCCATCCAAAATTCACATATTGAAATCCTAATCCTCAATGTGCTGATACTGGGAGGTAAGGTCTTTGGAAGATGATTAAGTCATGAGGATGGAGTCCTCGTGAATGGAATGAGTGTCCTTATGAAGAAGATCCCAGAGAGCTCTCCTGACCTCTTTGTGCCATGTAAAGACACAGCGAGAAGTCGGCGGTCTGCAACTCAGAAGAGGGCCCTCACCAGAACCCAGTCATTCAGGCACCCTCTTCTCAGACTTCCAGCCTCCAAAACAGTGAGAAATAAGTTTCTGTTGTTATAAGCGCCACAGACTATGGCACATTGTTATAGCAGCCTAAATTAAAACAGTTGGTAAAATAGAAACTTTACCATTCTCTAACTTTATTATGGGTATGACCCAGACATAATTTGTTTACATAGCACAGTAATTTCTTTTACAGTTTATATATTTTGCCAATGTTTAACTGTTAAAAAGGTTTAGGTAAAAATACAGATTTACAGCTTCTTTCAAAAGATCAAAAGATCTAGCAAAATTAAGTCTATATTCTTCAGTGACACAGTCACAAACACCAAGCAGTAGCTATATGGTCTCAACAGAGCATGCTTTCTTCCATTCCTCTCGGCTGACCTAAGTTCCGTTCTTTTATTTCCTACAATGCCATTAAACAACTGGAGTTAGCTTCCCCTGAACTAACCCAGTCACCAAGTGAGACAGGTGGCTCTAGAAAAAGAAAACTCAACAAACCAAAATGCTCATAAGATGTTTTATTTTACTTGGTTTGCATAAGAGTAGAGTATTTTAAAATTTGTTACGGAAATTTTCACAGAAGCAGGGAGAATATTATAATGAAGCCCCCATGTAAATATCAACCAGTTAAACAATTATAAAAATTTGGATATTTTTAGTTATTTTTATGGTCCTTGTTGAATATATGAGATGCATATGTGCTAACAGACATTTTTACACACCAATTGTTCTCCTGCTGTGCACTCTAGTTCCTACAAGGTGCTTTATGATTGGCAAATCATTCACTGACTCTTTCAACAACTCTTTACTGTTAAAGAAGACTTCCTTTATTCAAATGTCATTTGGGCCAATTTAAATTCACCAGGCAGAGATTTTTTAAAGTTCTATAAGAGGATATTACGATAATTAAAAGAGCACAAATAATAGTAAATACTATTTAGTATATACTATTTTCTAGGCCTTCTGCCACAGATTAACACACATTACTTTATTATAACCATCCAGCAAAATAGATATTGGCCCCAATTTTATAAAGGAGAATATTGATTATCAACTTCCAAAGCTTCATAATGAAATAAGTTTACTATTTTATTGACAGATGCATTTCTCATCAGAAACATTATAAAAGTGAAATTTTAAATCCATCTATTACCTTGGACTATAATATTCCTTTTTTTTAAATTTCGATCCAGACAGGCATTAATGTACTTACGTGCATCAATGTACTTCCAGGTACTTCCAGGTAAACAGGGAGTACTTCCAGATAAATAGGGAGTAGACACAGGGGACTGCCTGCTTAAAAAAAATGAAATGGGACCCAGAATCTCATGATATCATATCTAAAATGTTCAAAATGCAATTGAAAATTATTCATTATACCAAAATCAGGAAAATCACAAAATGAATGAGAAAAGACTATCAACAGATAGCAATAACAAGATGAATCATATATTGTTGGAATTATTTAACAAATATTTTAAAGCAGAACATCACAAAAATGCTTCAACAAGTAATTGTGAATTATTGAAACAAATGAAACAATAGAAAATCTCATCAAAGAAATGGAGGCTATTTAAAAAAAGAAAACAATTTATAGACTTGAAAAATATAAAAACTGAATTATGGAGGTTGCAGTGAGCCACGATCATGCCACTGCACTCCAGCCTGGGCAAGAGAGCAAGATTCTATCTCAGAAAAAGAAAAAAATACTGGATGGGTTCAATAGTAACATGGAGATGACAGAAGGTAAAATCAATGAAGTTGAAAAGTGATCCGTAGAATTTACTCAATATAAACAATTAAGCAAAATAGACTGAAAATATAAACACAGTCTCAGATACCTGAAGGACAACGCAAAAAAAGCTAACATTTGTATCACTGGTGTCCAAGAAGCAGAAAAGGGAGACACAATAGAACTGAAAAACTATCTGAAGAATAGTGACTGAAAAATCTCCAAATTTGGTAAAAGACATGGATCTATAGGCTAAAGAAAATGAATGAATCATTAAAAAAAAAAAAGAAAGAAAGAAATCCAGGTGAGGATACATCATAGTTAAATTTCTGACAACAAAAGACAAAGAAAAAAATCTTGAAAGCATACAAAGAGAAGCAATTCATTACCTATAAGGAAAGGTCAATTTACCAGACAATGGATTTCTCATCTGAAATTATGGGGGTCATAAGAAAGTTTTACATTTTTCAAGTGCTAAAAGAAAAAAATAAAAACCCTTAACCATGATTACTTTCTCCAGCAAATATATTTTTCAGGAATAAAAGGAAAATAAAGGCATCCTCAATCAAAGGGAAATCATGAGAATTTTTGCTAGCTGACCTACCCTTAAATGTTCAGAAGTAGTTCTCTATACAGAGAGGAAATAATAGCAAAAGACTTAGAACTTAAGAGGGGAAAGATAAATGTCAGAATGCGTAAAATTTGGGTTAAATTTAATATGCATCCTACTTCATGTGAGTTTCTTGAATCAATTTTTGTGGTTGAAATGAAAATTATAACACCAATTGATATGGTCTTCAACATATGTAGAGGAAATGCTTAAGGCACTTTTATTTGAAATGTGAGTGTGCCACTAGTCTACTAAAGAAAATTATTATTTGATATACAGGAACTCTACACAGTTCCTTAAAGAAGTTACATCAGTGTGAACTGACAGGAAGAGAAAGTACAAAATCAAAACAGGTCTTTAGACTTTCTAATTTCTATATGGGCAGGAGGTAGGATGAGAACTGAGACCATTGCTCTGTGTCAAACATAGGATATTTATTTATTTATTTATTCATTCATTCAGTCATTAATTCATTTTAAAAGGTAACTTAGAGAATTAAACCAAGAGACCAGAGGACAAATCTAAATGTTTCAGAGAATCATTCCCAAAAAGCAACTACATGTCCAATCCAAGGAACTGACAATATATGTTAGGCTGGATTTCAGAATGATGATGGATCAGTGACTGACTGCTATGTGCCTTTTATTTTCCTCTTCTTTGAACAGAGATGTCTATTACAACTTCCTGTCTCACTACTGTATGTTATGTGTGCTGGTGGAGAGGGTCATATAACTTGTGTCTTTAGTTTGCAGGTTTTCAGATTGAGAGAAAACCTACTTGAGGAGCTATACCTGAAGAACCTCACCAGAAAATCTTGTCTACATGTCTGCCTTGCTTGCACATGAGATGGAATATGGGAATGGATAAAGGTTGTATATTTCAACTTGAGTGACTGCATAAAGCA
The DNA here is from genome assembly GCF_037993035.2 of Macaca fascicularis. Classification (NCBI taxonomy): domain Eukaryota; kingdom Metazoa; phylum Chordata; class Mammalia; order Primates; family Cercopithecidae; genus Macaca; species Macaca fascicularis. The sequence goes on from NC_088377.1 coordinate 155,500,777, forward strand.
GGCAAGACCCCTCAGAGTTCAGGTTGGAGCTGAGATAGTAAGAGAAGAGGTGAAGCCCAGGTATCAAGGGTTGACCTTGCCCTCACTGCAATATCTCAATGCTAAGCTCTAAGGAGTGCACAAATTATAAATTCAAACAGATTCCTAGTCATTATCACAATATATTTGCCATGGAGGAAACCAAGAACTTATTTTATATTTAAAAGTTTGTTCACTTGACCTGTAACTGTCAATTTTTACTCTTATCCAGCCCTCACAAATGTTGGAGCTGGGCTTAAGGATAGTGGAGCAATGATTTAAACTAGGACTGTAGGACCTATTTCCACACAGACTAATTTCATTAGAACCCTTGATATATTTCAAAACCCCATTGGAACACACTATTCCAATGGAATATGCTATAATGGGATACGTAATGAGTATATATGAGATATGCATATGCAATGAGTGTATATACCCACAAACCCACATACATAATGCTTATGCAGAAAGAATCCTTAGAGTAGCTCTGAATTCTGGCAAAGCACAGACAAATGTAAAGATAAGATATTTACCTTCAATTTTGTTACTTGTTTTTAACAAATTTGACTTGTAACTTCTGTAGAACTAAAGAAAATTAATTCAAACTTTTTTACATACTTACTGATTCTCAGATTATTTAGTACAATATTTGGCACATAACTCAATAAATGTTTATGATAAAAGGCATCATATTTTTTAATAATAAATATTTACTCACTGTAATACCATTTGGAATGCTAAGAAAGTTAACTAATCAACATAGGAAATGTCAATTCCAAATTTTAAGTAAAATTTACAGTGTTTTAATAATTTTATTGTGATGTATTTCATATACTATACAATTTGCCCCTTCATTGTATGATTTAGTGACTTTTAATATATTCTTAGAGTTATACCACTATCACCACAATCAATTTTAAAACATTCTTATTATGCTAGAAAGAAAGCTCAGACCCCTTAGCAATCACTGCATAATCCTTCATACCTCCTTCCCTAGGAAACCACTAATCTACTTTTTGCCTCTATAGTTTCACCTGTTCTGAATATTTTGTATAAATGGAATTATACAATATGTGGGTTTTTGTGAGTGACTTATTTCATTTAGCATGTTTTCAAGGTTCATGCATATTGTATTATGCATCACAACTTCATTTCTTTGTATTGCTGAGTACTATTCCATTGTATGTATGTGCCAATTGTATTATCTATTTGTCCGCTTATGGACATTTGGGTTGTTCACACATTTTGGCTACTGAATAACACTCCTATGAACATTCCTGAGCAAGTTTCTGTGTCCACACAAAAACTTGTTATTTTTGTTTCTTTTTATTTCTTTTTATTTCTCCTGAGCATATACCTAGGAATAGATTTGCTAGACCATATGGTAATTCTGTGTTTAACCATTTGAGGAACTGACAAACTGTTTTTCAAAGTGTCTGCACCATTTTGCATTCCTACTAATGTCGTTGGGTTCCAATTTCTCCATATCCTCACCAACACTTGCTATGTTTTACTTTTTGATTACAACCATCCTCCCTGTGGTGTGAAGTGGTATCTCATTGTGTTTTAGATTTTTTTTCTTTGTTTCTTGAGATGAGGGTCCCACTTTTTAACCAGACTGGTCTTGAACTCCTAAGCTCTAGCGATCCTCCATCCTCCAGCCACAGCTTTTGGAGTAGGTGGGACTACAGGCATGCACCACCGCAACCGGCTACTTTTGCCAAATAATGTTGAGTATCTTTTCATGTACTTACTGGTCATTTTGGAGAAATTTCTATTCATATATTTTGCCTGATTTTGACTTGAATTTTCTTTTTATTATTGAGTTGTAAGAATTTTTAAACATATGTTCTAGATCCTAGTCTTTGATCGAATGGATGATTTACAAATATTTTTACATTCCATAGATTGTCTTTTCACTTTCTTAATTGTGTTCTTTGATGCACATTTTTTTTTTTTTAGTTTTGATGAAGTCCAGATTGTTTGTCTTTGTGTGTGTATGCATTTGAAATCATATCTAAGAAACTTGCCAAATCCAATATTTGCCAGTGATTTATACCTATGTTTTCCTTTAAAAGTTTTATAGTTTTAACACATATTTCCACAGTTTTGATCCATTTTTGGTTAATTTTTGTTTATGGTGTGAGGTGGTGTGGAGTCCGACTTCACTGTTTTCCCTGTGGACTTCAGTTGTTCCAGCATCATTTGTTGAAAAGACTCTTCTTTCCTTCATTGACTTGTCTTGACACCCTTGTTGAAAATCAACTGATCATAAATTAAAGGGTTGATTTCTTTTTTTTTTTTTTTTTTTTAAAAGACAGATTGTCTCTGTTACCCAGGCTGGAGCTGGAGGGCAGTGACGTGATATTAGCGCACTGCAATCTCCATCTCCTGGGTTCAAACAATTCTCATGCCTCAGCCTCCTGAGTAGCTGGGACGACAAGCATGCGCCACTACACCTGGCTAACCTTTTTTTTTTTTTTTTTTTGAGACAGAGTCTTGCACTTTCCGCCCAGGCTGGAGTGCAGTGACATGATCTCAGCTCACTGCAAACTCCGCCTCCCGGGTCTACGCCATTCTCCTGCCTCAGCCTCCCGAGTAGCTGGGACTACAGGCGCCCGCCACCTCGCCCGGCTAGTTTTTTGTATTTTTTAGTAGAGACGGGGTTTCACCGTGTTCACCAGGGTGGTCTCGATCTCCTGACCTCGTGATCCGCCCGTCTCGGCCTCCCAAAGTGCTGGGATTACAGGCTTGAGTCACCGCGCCCGGCCAATTTTTTGTATTTTTAGTAGAGACAGGGTTTCACCATGTTGTCCAGGCTTATCTCAAACTCCTGGCCTCATGTGATCCACACACCTTGGCCTCCCAAAGTGCCAGGATTATAGGCATGAGCCACCATACCTGGCCAAGGTTGATTTCTGGACTCTCAACTTAGTCCATTCATCTATATGTCTCTCCTTATGCCAGTTCCACACTGTCTTGGCTACCGTAATTTGTAACAAGTTTTGGAATCAGAAGGCCTGAAACCTCTAAATTTATGATTCTTTTGCAAGACGGTTTGACTACAATCTACTTTAAATGCTTAGCTTTGGAGTAAATTTAATGTTTTTTGCAGAGTTTTCGTTATTCTCTTAAGTAGCTTTTTATTTACTTATGTCTGTTTTGCCAAATCAGTTTATGATATTAGCAAGGAATAGTAGTTGACCTTCAAATTAAGTCAGAAAGAAAACTAAATTAAATAGGAGGCTTTTTCTTAAGCATATAAAATTCTGAGATAAATTTTTAAAATTAAAAGTTTATCCTTTATTTACTTTACTAACCCAAACAATAAATGACCAAATCTACTTCATTTGCAAAATGTTAGTGGAAAATATGCTATCGCCAAATGATTCTTTCCAAAAATTCTTCTTTCAATAATTTACAGCCATTCCTTTGGGATATTTTGATGCTACAAATTGTTTTACTGTATGACTAAACAATATTGAATAGGAGCTTTTATTTCTATGTATAACAAAAAATAGACTAGGCCAGTACAGTGGCTGATGCCTATAATCCCAGCACTTTGGGAGGCTGAGATGAGAGGATCACTTGAGGCCAGGGTTGGAGAACAGACTAGGCAACATAGCAAGACCCCATCTCTATAAAACATTTTTATTTTTAAATTTTTTTTTACATGGAGTTTCACTCTTGTTGCCCAAGTGGGAGTGCAATGGTGTGATCTCGGCTTACTACAACCTCTGCCTCCCGGGTTCAAGTGATTCTCCTGCTTCAGACTCCCGCGTAGCTGAGACTACAGGCATGCACCACCACACACCTATACTCCTAGCTACTCGAGAGACCAAGGCAGGAGGATTGCTTGAGCCCAGGGGTTCAAGGCTGCAGTGAGCTATGATCATGCCACTGCACTCTAACCTGAGCAATGGAGTGAGACTCCATCCCTAAAGAGAGAGAATGAAAAAGAATAGACTAATACCAGATGCAACTGAGGACATTTAAATTAGATGTTTTCACTGAGTCAATGTGCTATTTTAACCCTGACACCCATTTTAAAATAACACATACTAAAAAAAAATTTTACTTGATAGTTTGAATACTCATAGACTATTATATACTGAATAGTTCCCTTACAAATTTTTTTTAAATTGTTGTTTTGGTAACTGTAGCCTTGTAGTATTGTTTGAAGTCAGGTAACATGATGCCTCCAGCTTTGTTCTTTTTGTTTAGGATTGTCTTAGCTATTTGAGCTCTTTTTTGGTTCCATATGAATTTTAAAATCGCTTTTTCTAATTCTGTGAAGAATATCATTGGTGGTTTGATAGGAATGCCACTGAATCTGTAAATTGCTTTGGGCAGTATGGCCATTTTAACAATATTGATTCTTCCTATCCATGAGCATGGAATGTTTTTCCATTTGTTTGCGTCATCTCTGATTTCTTTGAGCAATGTTTTGTCATTCTTATTGTGGAGAGCTTTCACCTCTCTGGTTACTTGTATTCCTAGGTTTTTTTTTTATTCTTTTTTTGTCGATTGTAAATGGGATTGCATTCTTGGTTTGGCTCTCAGCTTTGACGTTGTTGGTTTATAGAAATGCTACTGATTTTTGTACATTGATTTTATATCCTGAAATTTTGCTGAAGTTGTTGATCAGATCTAGGAGTTTTTGGGCAGAGATTATGGGGTTTCCTAGGTATGGAATCATATCTGTGAACAGAGATAGTTTAACTTCCTGTCTTCCTTTTTGGATGCCTTTTATTTCTTTCTCTTGCCTGATTGCTGTGGCTAGGACTTCCAGTACTATGTTGAATAGGAGTGGTGAAATAATTTTTTGAACAATTATCTCATTAAATTATTAAATACTACTATACAACTGTTCAAATTGCAATGTCCATTTTATGAATGACACATAGCCAGAACCGTGCTTACTTGTAGCATACCAGGGGCATGGGAATTTCCATTGTATCTGTCAACCACAATTGTCAGTAGGAGGAGAATTCCCTCAGTGGTGGTCAAGGGCTATTGTTCTGGTTGCGGAGGGAATTCCTCTGTATGTGGATGGAGCATGGTCTCTTTACCTGAAGAGCAGCCTCATGTACTCTAACCAAAAGAAAGGCCTGATCAATGGAATCAAAGATAGATTTATTCATATCTTTTTATTAATTTTTTTCTTAACACAGATACATTTTTACCATAAGAAAACAAATTTCAAATTATAAATAATTACTTTTTTCAAGATTTGTAAGTAGGGAATTGAATAAAAATGGTCATCATCATCTCTGTCTCAAATCATTTCTCAAGGTGCTTTTAAATACATTATTTATCAATTACTTATTGAATATGTTCCTTCTGCCAGAGACTATACCAAGTGCTAGTTATAAAATGATGAACCAAACAGAGTAGGGTTCTTTCATAATGTGGTTAGTGTTCAAATAAGAAGTGAAAAGAATGAACAAACATATTCTTGGTGAATTAATTAATTCACTAATTAATAACAAAAAAATTCAGATAATGATAAGGTGCTATACAGCACAGCATGGTGACCAAAAAGTTGAGGTGGTATAAAAAATGGAAAACAATACAATTCAACATCTCAAAAATTATTTTATATTATCATTTCTAGAGAACTGCCCAGGGCCCCCAATTATAGGCACCAAAATTCTGTGAAGACATTTATAAAGTAAAACAACTCATATGAAAGAAATGGGACAGTAAGGGATTGGAAGGACATAGTACAAGGAATGAGTGAAAGAAATGGTGATATTTAGACTGCAAAAGGAAATAGTAAAAACAGAAGCATGAAAATTAGGTTTATATATTTGGAAAGTTGTCATGAAATGGAAGGAACAGAACAATTGTATGTTTCACATAGAAAGGACCAAACTAGGAAGAATAGGAAAAAAAGAGAAAATTGGATTTATTGGATCTTCAGTAAGTGCCAAGCACTGTATGCTGTTTTGTAAATATTTAGTTTTATGTTTTCATTATTCTTTTGATAATTTTCTTTTTATATTATAAATTGATAAATTATAATCATATATATTGATGGGATATAAAGTAATGTTATGACACATATATACAAGATAAGAGGAATAGGTTTAATTTTTGAAGATCAACAGCAGAGCATGCTAATAATTGAGTACTAATGATATAGCTCATAACTGAGGACCATACATTTCAATATTGCTAAAAGAGTAAATTTCTAAAGTAAATTTCTTATCACAAAATATGTTAAATATTTGAGGTGACAGATATGTTAATAAGTTTAATTTAATAATTCCACATTTTATCTAAAAATCGTAATACTACTTTGTACCTTATAATTTGTCAATATACAATAAAAATAAATATATAAAAGCTAAATCAAGCTAATTAACATATTTATCACTTTAAATAACTATAATTTTTTGCAGTGAGAACATTTGAAAATTTACTCTCTTAGCAATTTTGAAATGTGCCATCTATGTTATTAACTATAGTCACCATGTTGTGCAATTAATCTCGAAAAATTTATTCCTCTTGTGTAACTGAAACTTTGTACACTTTGGCCAACATCTCCCCACTTTCCTCACCCCTAGCCTCTGGTAACTATCATTCTACTCTCTGTTTCAATGTGTTTGTTTGTTTTAGATTCCACATGTAAATGAGATCATGCAATATTTCTCCTGCTGTGGCTTATTTTACACAGCATAATGTCCTCCAGGTTCATTAATAAATGACAGAATTTTATTCTTCTTAAAAACCAAATAGTATTCCATTTCATATTTTCATTATCCATTCATCCACTAATGGATAATTTCTTTTATTCCTCTTCATTTACTAGGGAATAGAGGTCAACAAAGTTAAGAACCATGCCTAGATTCACACAGTGAATAGTGATGCTGGCTTTTGGCCTTGAAACTTCTCCAAAAATAATGTGCTTTCTTCTGCATGTTTCTACTTCTTGATTTTGTCTTCATGTAAAACGTAACTTTCCAACTTCTAGAAGTGCCTCACCTTGTAAAGTTGTGGCCTTCCGTCACAGGAACTGTTAGTGAAGAGATGCCTTGTTCAGAAAGTAACTTCTAAGGCCCCCAACGACTCTAAACGACTCCAATTTCCACTAAGTGAGTTAAAAAGCCACGGTCTACAGCACCCTATCCAACTGGTAGGAACACGCTACATCAGTGCAGTTGACTTCACAGGATTAGCAAATCATCATGTATTAGAGATCTTGGCCCTATGGGATTTGGAAGCCTCTCTTATAAGTGGAAAACCCTGAAATAGAATGAAAGTACTGTATGAGACACCAAAAGGAAGTAGGCTAGCCTGAAAAAAAAAAAAGAGTTACCTAGTTCATAGTTTTGACTCCAACCAAATTACAAAACATTTTCCCGGTTCCAATATGGTTTTTATTTTTCAAAGTTGTAATTATCTATGAAATCAAGTCTAAATATTTGATGCCCAGCACGAATGAAAAATAAATTTTGTAGTAACAGATCACTAAATAATCAAAATAAGTAACTCATTTTATTATAATCTTCTCGAATTGGACACAAACAAGATATTTCACATTTCACATTGCTTTTATCTATCAGTGATGACTGAAAAACTATGTATCTTCAGTAAGTGGTTCTTTTCAGTGGACAAATCTTAACATACTCCCTTTATATGTTAGTTTCAAGTCTGTTGTGAGTCTTTAAGCTAAAATTAATTTTTCAGTCATTTTAAAAACCTAGCTGTCAAATCTAATACTAAATTTTCAGTGGTTAAGAATTTTATAGTACGATTTTGTGCTATTTAGAATAGTATCTTTTTAATGGTTTTAAAATTATATGCCATTAATATTACCCAGTGACTATTTTCAACATATTATTGGACTAATGTAAAGAAGAGAGTAATCAAATTAATCACATCTTTTATAATCTTAATTTTATACTTAACTTTTCCTATACAAAGTTAAATAATCCTACTTGCTACAGTTTCTCATCATAACACAAGTAAGTCCTACACACCTTTGACCATACTTTTCCCTTCATTGGGCTTCTTAATTACATGTTTTAAGTAAAATGGACAAAACTAAGGTTGAACCTCACTTAGCTAAGGAGATTGGTCTAAATTATGGTCCAAAATAACTTGGTTTGCTAATTTCATAAAATTAATAGTGCTACTTAGAAAAAGTTGAGTGATGTAAAAGAGAGAAAATGAAGGTAGTTTACCTTAGTTCCACTTAGGTTTGGGAATATGGTAGTAAGAAGGCCAAATAGAATCCAAATGCATATTAATTTAACAATTAATGAGCAGAGGACAGAATAGGGGAAAAAATCTTCAGAAAGACTATCAATGCATTTTTGTACTTTCTGCCATTCTCCAAACTTTAATTTGTGAGGACACTTTTCATCACACTTTTAAATTAGCCTAGATTCTATAAATTTTTCTTTTTCATTAATTTTGCCTGCAAGGTATACAGCTGCCAAATATTTCATGTAACAATTTTATACTATCAATTCACATATAATAAAAGGAAAATAATGTTTTAAATCCACCACACAGACACACATCCCTCATGATTTAGCAAAAAAGTTTTCGCAATTGCTGTTAGCAACAGATCAGGCTAAAATCATTAAAGTGTGACAAAATAGTGCTTTCATTATTAACAATTATATTTAAACACAAACAGAACATATATGAAAAATACAGGCATGTTACTATCCTTAAACACATAAGTAGACGCAGCATCAATACAAGTAGTATAAAGCTAGAAACAACATTACTATCCATTCAATCAATAAATGTATATTGATTGTTTACTAAGTACTCTGCTACATCATGGGAGCATATTGATGAAAAAAACAGTTCCTGTAACTGAAAAACTTGCCTTTCAACAGAGATGCAGACATGAACATATGATTTCTAAAACCATGTGCTATAACAGAGGCTCCCAAATGTGGTCTGCAGACCAGTGGCATCAGCATCTCTTGGGAACCTAGACATGCAAATTCCATTTGCTCCACAGACCCACTGAATCAGAATATCTCCAGGTGATTTGGATAAAGTTTTAGAACCACTATACTACAAATTTAGGTGATCCATAGTGAATAAAATCTATGACTAGAGATATTGTTGCTTAGGGAATCTTTAATGGTGTTACAAAGAAAGTGTCAAGTACCTCAGTAAATGATATTCCTTTTTTAGTTCCTTTTGTGGCAGGATGAAACTGCCTGGCAATGAAGTGTTAAAAGATCTTTCGGCCAGGCGTGATGGCTCACGTCTGTAATCTCAGCACTTAGGGAGGCCGAGGTAGGCGGATCACCTGAGGTCGGGAGTTTGAGACAAACACAGAGAAACCTCGTCTCTACTAAAAATACAAATTTAGCCAGGCATGGTGGCGCATGCCTGTAATCCCAGCTACTCAGGAGGCTGAGACAGGAGAATCTCTTGAACCTGGGAGGTGGAGGTTGTGGTGAGCCGAGATGCCGCCTTTGCACTCCAGCCTGGGTAACAACAGAAAATTCCATCTCAAAAAAACAAAACAAAACAAAACAACTTTCACCTTCCCAGGACACAGAAGAAGTAACCATGTATGTACCAAGAACCCTCAATGATCAGTAAATAGAGATGTGACAATGGAAGCAGGCAGCACATGCAGGCAAACACTTTGCAGAATATATCACACAGCAAGGTGAGGCACACAGAAGATGACCCTGTAATCCTGGCTAAATGTTCCACTTTATCAAGGAGAAACTGGAGACCAACACCACTATCCAGCTTACTCTTGTGTAGTCAATAAATTCGGCCTTGCTCAGTGAGTGGTCTGATATTTGTCCTTGGCTTCTGGAAGGTCATCTATATCATATTTGACAGAAGTGTCCTTGTTTAAAAGAGGAATTGGCCCCAGTGGATCTTAGGGTGAGACCAGCCATACCAAATAGTCTTAGGGTAGGGACTGGCCACACAGAAAGACTAGCAATGGGGTCTCTAGGTCACACAATGTCTGTCAACCTGGAGGCTGAGGTCAACTATATGTGTTGATCAATCATGCCTATGTAATGAAGACCAATACAAACTCTAAATACTAACGTTCATGTGAGTGTCCCCGTTTAGAAATACTCCATTCATACTGTCACAAATGCCAGGAAACTCCATGGGGAGAGAACTATGACACTTCATATTTGCAACCTTCCTGGACTTTTCTCTATGTTTCTCTTTATTTTGCTAATTTTAATCTATATCGTTATTCTGTAATAGACCATAAACAAGAGTATATTCACTTTCAGTGAACTTTGTGTGTTATACCGGCAAATTAACACTCTGGGTAGTTTGGGGAACCTCTGCAAACTTGCAATTGGTACCAGAATTGAAGGCAATATTGGAGACAGTGAATTCTAACTCTACATTGGGCTCTAGCTTCTTGCAGTTGATTTCTGTGAAGTGGGATTTACTGGAACAACCCTGACTCATTGAATCTTGTGGTTTGGTAAGAAGGATGAGAGGGTGCAGAGACTGAATCTTTGATTTTGCAATGGCCCAGAGTCATATGGTATAAAACTACGGTTGTGCAATGATCTGGAGGTATTATAAAAGTTAAAAATAGAATTTAGAACTCCCAGGGAGTTGGTTCACTACATGCATAAGGAAATGCAAATTAACAAGAAACAAGTGAAATATACAATGCCTAGGTCATTGTTGTCTGTAATAGCTAAAATGAAAATAAGGAAAAATTGGTCTGATCTTAATGCTGGAACAAGTGTGGATTCCAGCTAGTTCAAGCTATAGCCACTGGCCTCAGGGACCCAACTTTCAGGTAAAATGAAAGTGAAAGTAAAAGAAACTTTGGGGGTGGACCCCAATGCTGGGACCAGCTTGGAATCCAGCCATTTCCAGCAACAGCCACTAGACTTAGAGTTGCTTTCAAGGGGGGAGGGGCAATGTGCAGAAACAACAAATAGTGAAGGTTAGACTGAGTCACAAGAATAGAGAATGACAAAGTGGAGAGTCAAGGAACTCATCCCAGCATTGTGGAAATCTCTAAATGTTACAGTAAGTAGCAGTCAGGCATGAGCAGGGCAGAAGAGGGCCCTCCCCCACCCACCCACCAGAAATGTCAGGCGACCATCAGGTGATGGTTCAGCAGTTGTCACACTGCCTCTCTAAAAATGATAACTGGTACTTGGGGCCCAGGGAGTGGTAGTTTCCTGAAGGCCCACAGTTGTCACACTAAAATGATAATTGGTCACAGGGACCAGGAAGAGGCAATTTCCCAATGCATAAAAACACTTAAAATTGGTAGTCAGCAGTTTCCAATAAAATATCAGGAATTGCGCGAGTGAACTTGAGCATGTGTATTAAGAGACAAAGTGGTGGAGTATGACCTTCTGCGGGCAGTCCGCCAGAAAGGCGAAGAAAGCCTCAGGTGAGCATGCCTACAGCTTCCTAAACACACTGAGCATGCTCACTTCCCTTGCGCAAGGAGGGCGCCACGAATGCCGGCAGTTCACTCAAAGGAAAGAATGAATGGAAAGGGGCGCAAGATGCAGGAAGTAGACCAGCATATAAAGTCCTAGCATCAAGGTTAAACAGGGCACTTGACCTCCAAAGTGCCCGCTTGGATCTCTTCCAAGTATACTTTCCTTTCTTTCCTGCTCCAAAGTTTTTAAATAAATTTCCACTCCTGCTTGGAAACTTGCCTCAGTTTTTCTGCCTTATGCCATTCAGTCAAATTCTTTCTTCTGAGGAGACAAGAGTTGAGTTTGCTGCAGACTCATACAGATTCACCACTGGTAACTCGGGTAACTCGGGTATTCCCTGCCCCTAACATATTTGGTGCCATGACTCAAATTGTTCCCTGGTGTTAAGAGGTCTCTATGACTCACCTTCTTCAGCTGGAGGTGTCCAACTCCCATACTCCCTTCCCCTTTCTGTCTCTCCTGCTTACCAACCAACCTCCAGAACAATTCTTTTGGCCATAACTGACTCTGCTAGCCTTTCCCTGCCAAGCCTCTGCCACTAATTTCTCAGCTCACACTGATGGATGGCTCCCAGGAGTGGGAAAGATATTAGAGTCCACACTGAGTACATTTGAGGCAGCATGGCCCTCCTCGACAGGAAGCTCACAAGAGTGGTGAGGCTAAGGCCTAAAACCATGCAATGTCTGGGGCTCCTGTGCTTTTTTTTTTTTTTTTTCCCAACTCAAATCTGCTCTTTTCCAAAACCTGCGCCACCAGCTCCCCTGTTTTCTCTGTGTGTGTTCTGAAATTGTCTTGTGCACCTGCCGGACAGTGCACATCAGAGACAAGTCTGCCTAACCTAAATATATCTGCTGTAGGATACAGAAATTCAATTGTTGATGGAATTAAGGTGAAAGTTTAGGTGGAAATTGGAATATTTAAACAGACTTCATGTGAAGTGTTTGTATCTCCTTTACCTGAATGTATTATGGTAATGGATAATGTATTTTAAGGAAGACTGTTTCCAATATCTAGTATTGTAAAACAGAAGGCATGTAAACCCACCTTTCTGCCAATATTGATTGGACATGCTAAATAAGAATCAATAAAGTTACCTAAACCCACACATCCGTTAATTTTAAAAACTTTAGAGTATCTAGACTACCAAAAAAAAAAAAAAAAAAGATTATGGACAAATGGTCTGTTACGATAGTTATGTGTGGATCATGACCTGGGACTTGGCAAAAGCCTGTAAGCACTATCCAGAGACAACCACTGGGATTTGGAACCACAAAATATCCATTTGAGAGACAATTACTAGCGTGCTGTTGGATATTGATACTGCTCCTATGACTGAAGGACATAAAATAATCCTGAAATCCGAACCACCTGTAATGTCTTAAGTTATCTCAAATAAATGGCCTAATGGGAAGGACATTGTCCAGAAAAATGCCATAACACATTAGCAAAGAACTGTTTGTTTTACAAGAGGCAGTTCCAAGGTGAATATATAGCATTTTGTTTGGAAGGCTACCAATCTGATCAAAGAAGGTGTGATGGGGAATTTTATCGTCAACATGGTAGGCTGTGGTGCCTAGTTGTTTGGCAGAACACTAGTCTACACGTTGCTGTGAGAGTATTTTATAGATGTGGTTAATTCCCATGATCAATTGACTTTGGTCACAACATGGGTGGGCCTTGTCCAATCAGCTGAAGGTCTTCATGACAAAAACCTGAGGTTTTCTGGATAAGAAGAAATTCTGTCTTAAGACTACAACATAAACTCTTGCCTGAGTTTCCATTCTGCTGGCCTTTCCTGTGGATTTCATACTTGCCAGGCTTCACAATAACACCATATCACTTGAAATTTACTTCTTACCTGATGCAGTAGTCCCAGGACCAGGGCTGCAACTGTGGGTACAGGAAGCAGAGATGATCCTTCAGTAAGGAGACTGGAATGGTACGTGTTAACACTTAGGTCTGAATTACTACGGCTTAATGGGGTGAACTGTGTATTCATCTCAATTGGCAAAAGTGTGGTTGATAATAAATGTGCTTATATTGCCTAGTGGTTGAGGCAACTGACCAGTTCTGTACCTATGTAACCCTACTCTAAATTACTAGAAACAAACTGAGTGGGAGGAATTTGCTAGACTAGTATTGCTGCTGGCAATCTGGACCAGCACCTTGTCAGAGCCTAATATCCCTTCCAAAAGTAGAAAAGTTTGGCTATATATGTAGAGAAGGAAGAATTGTAGCTAAGGGCAAGGAAATTAATAAATGGGTCATACAATGACAAAAATCCAGTATTGCATTAATGTCTTGAAAGAGGCCCACAGCAAGAGATGATATTGTGAGAAATGAATTTCTTTATTTAAGTTGCTCAGCCCATGCTATTTTTGTTATGGTAACTCAAATGGACTAAGACAGAAATTGGTTCTAAGAAGGCAGGGAGGGGGTGCTATGACAAATACCTAAAAATGTAAAAGCAGATTTGGAGTTAGGTAATGCATACAGCCTAAAAGAGTTCTGAGGTGCATGCAAGAAAAAGCCTAACTGCCGTGAATGAAATTTTGAAAGCCATTTTGATGAGACCTCAGATGGAAATGAAGAACACATTATTGGAAACTGGAGCAAAGGCAATCCCTGTTCTGAAGTAATAAACAACTTGCCTGAATTGTGTTCATGTTCTACTGTTTTATAGACTGTGTCAAAGAATTGTGTTTGCATTCTAGTGTTTGTGTAGTGTAGGCAGAACTTGCAAGCAATAAAATTGGATATCAAGCTGAAGAGATTCTAAGCAAACTGTTGAAGGTATGACTTGGCTTCTTCAGACTGCTTCTAGTAAAATTTGAGAAGTGAAAATGACTTAAGAATATAAGTGTTAAGCAAAGAGGAAGCAGAATTTATACTTTTGGAAAATTCTCAGCCTATCCACATTGCAAAAAAAAAAATGAGAAAGAATGTTTTGAAGAGATAATTAAGGGTGTGCTCAACTGCCTGATTGATAATATGATAAGTAAGATGCAAACTCCGGACTGATTCAACCATCTCAACAAAAGTCAGCAACAGCGATATGAGACTATACCAGAATAAATACTGACAAGCTGGGTCTAAAGAAAATAGAGAAGTGGGACAAATTTAAGAAGACTATCAGATTTCTCAGACCCTACAGGATCAGGTCATTGAATTATGCAGCTGCTACTATGGTTTGAATGTGTCCCTTACAAAATTCATCTACTGAAACTTAATGGTCAATGTGACAATGTTAACAGGTGGTGCCTTTAAGAGGTGATTAGACCATAAGGGCTCTTCTTTCATTGATGAAATTAAAGCCTTTATAATAGAGGCTTAACAGTGTGTTCAGCCTTCTTTTCCCCTTTTGTCTTTTCCACTATGTGAGGACACAGTGTTCCTCCCCTCCAGAGGATGCAGCATCAAGGTGCCATCTTGGAAGGAGAGACTGGGACCCTCACCAGACACCAAACCTGCCAGTGCCTTGATCTTGGACTTCCCATCGACCAGAACTGGGAGAAATAAATTTTTGGCTTTTATACATTACTCAGTTTCTGATATTTTGTAATAGCAGCACACACCAAGACTGCCACAGAGATGCACTATTCTTCAAGCCAAGAGAATAGAGACCTCCGAGATGATTCAGAAATTATCAGGGTTGCCACTCACACCACAGGCTCAGAGTGCACAGGCCCAGGAAGCAAGGCTGCCTCCACCTGAACTTCAAGGAGGGAATCAATGTTCAGAGGAGCCTGGTGGTTTGACTTCCCCAGTCATCCCAACAGAGAGATGTGGCATGAGCAGGGCCACTGCAGAAAGTCACGCTGTGGGCAGTGCCCCAAATGAACTGTGGGAGTGATGCTGCTATCCCTGAGTGTCTAGAAGGCGGGACCTCTGCTGCTGTGGTGCTGCAGCACAAAGCGTGAGGCCACAGAGGATTCTCCTTGAGTCTTAAGATCACATGCAGTTTATCTTGCTAGGTTTTAGATTTGCTTGGGACTTATCATCTCTTCCTTCTTTCCCGTTTCTCCCTTTTGGAATGGCAATGTCTATACTGTGCTTGTCCCATTATTGTGTTTTGGAAGAAAGTATCTTGTTTGGTTTTACAGATTCACACCTAGAGTAGAATTTTACCTCAGGATGAACCATATCTTGAGTATAACTCGTATCTGACTTAGATGATTTTCAGATGACTCTTTGGACTTAAGACTTTAGAACTGATGCTGTAATGAGTTGACGTTAGGCTAGTTGGGATGGATTGGATGCATACTTCATGTGAGAACAACATGGATTTGGGGAAGTCAGGAGCGGAATGCAATGGACTGAATGTTTGTGTTCCCCCAAAATTTATTTATTGAAAACCTAATCCCAATGAAGTGGTATTAGGAGTTGGGGACTTTTGGAGGGGATGAGATCATGAGGGTAGAGCCCTCATGAATGGGGTTAGTGCCCTTATAAAAGGGACCCAGATAGCTCTCTCCCCCTCTTTCCATCAAGTGTGGACACAGTGAATAGACAGCTGTCTATGAACCAAGGAAGTGGGCTCACCAAACACTGAAACGATCAGTATCTTGATCTTGAATTTCCTAGCCTCCAGAACTGACAGTAATAAGTGTTTTTTGTTTAAGACAGCAATCTATGGTATTTCATCAAAGCAGCTCAAACAAAGACACTAACCATCAGCTAATTTCTATGCCTAAAGAGTTCTATACATGCTTATCATAAGATACAAATAACAGTAAAGCAAGGGAAAAAACTATGGAAAATTATGCAATTTTTTATAGGCTTTGTAAGTTGGGTTAGTTTTTAAAGTATATCCCTACCTCAATAATGGATCCTCCAATGTTAGTCATATTTATATTGATACTATTGCTTTATCTGTAATAAATGTTATATTAAATAAAAATTCTCAAACAAACATGGTTATTTTGTTTTAAAATACCTTGGCCAGAGGCCACAGGATTACTTATTTTGTAAAGAATTTAGATTTGCCCAAAGAGAAGTATGACCTTTGCTTCTGATTTCTGGGAAGTAACTATATCAATCCTAATAGGAGTATCCTTGTTTGAATGAGGACTGGCCTTACTGGATCTTAGAGTAGGACCAGCCACACCCAATGGTCCTATTGTTGGTATAAAAATACCAACAATATAACTTAGGGTGGGGGTTTTGGATCATATAGTATCAGTCAATGTGGAGGCTGAGATCAATAATGTGGGAAATCAATTAATCAATCCTGCCTACATAATGAAATTTCAGTGAATGCTAAACCTTGAGTGAGCTTCTTTGGTTGGCAATGCTCCATGTATATTATCACACATCAAGACTGGGATAGTAACACATCCTGACTTCACAGAGAAAATACAATGGAAGCTTCATGTTTGGAACCCTACTGGATGCTGCCCTGTGCACCTCTTCTTTTGGTTAATTTTAATCTGTTTTCCTTTCATGTAATAAAGTCTGTGAGTATAACAGTTTTCATTGGTTGGGCATGGTGACTTACACCTCTAATCCCAATGCTTTGGAAGGCTGAAGATTGCTTGAGCCCAGGAGTTTAATGCTGCAGTGAACTATGATGGCACCACTGAACCCCAGCCTGGGTGAAAGAACAAGATCTCATCATTGTAAAAAAAATAATTTTTAGTAAGTTCTGTGAATCCTTCTAGTGGAATATCAAACCTGAGGGTGATTTTGGGAATACCCTCAGCTTGTAATTGGTGTCAGAAACGAAGGTAATCTTGGGCCTTCTAAGTATATAGTTAGTTGTCCTTAACTCTTTAGAATCTTTACGGGTTTTTCTTGTTATTTATGAATGTGTGAATGTTTAAATTTTTTTAAATGTATGAAATTCTCATACCACCACATTGTGGATATAATGAAAAAGTATTTTCATTATATTTATAAAACCCCAAGTGAAAGATCCCATGTAGACATTATAGAGTGGTATCCGGACTACATAGACCTTACTTTAAAAGAGGCATAAAGATTTTGTTGCCTTAGAGTGGACAAGGCAGTCTCTCTTAAAGTAAAATTTTGTCTGAGCATACTCCACACCAGTATAGTGAATAATAAAAACCTGAGAGTTCACAAGATATGCAACTATGCCTGAGGATACTTCACTGGATGTTTTCCAGGGTTACGACATTTATCTGTGTGTGTGTGTGTGTGTGTGTGTGTGTGTGTGTGTGTGTGTGTGCGCGCGCGCGCCTGTGTGTATTCAAATGGCACCTCTACACCAGATATGCTGGATGTGGAGTCCTAAGATCTATTTTTAATGAGTAGCTACAACACATTACTGCAGTGACAGCAATTCTTGGCAAGACTTGGGCAAATCTCTTAAGTTTTCTTTGACTTGGTTAATTGGAAAATAACAAATTCTAGGAAGTGCAAGGCAGTAACGAAAATAAAAGTCTAGGGGAATCAATGAAAGGAGGGAGCAGACAAGGAGTATGACTGAAGGAGTATGCGGTAGACATAATGGGCTTTTGTGCTAAGCAGGAGATTTTAGGTTTCATTCTGCAGTTTTGACAAGCAATTGAAGAATTTTGAATATGATAGTGTTTTTAACCCAATATCTTTAGCTTTTAAGATGCATCCTATAAATCAGTGTCTTATCTACAAGACCACATTTCTTTTCAATCAAAAAATTCGGTTAAATGAATGAATGAATGTTGTTTCTCAAAACTCAAGGCTTGTTTCATTACCAGAGGATGAAGTGGTAATTATTTGACACAAAGGTATTTGATTTCCTTAATGATAATCACTTCATCATTCCTTCTCTAAGGTGAAAAATAAAAAAAAAAGATTTTTTTCATTCTAAGGGACTCAGGATAATAAATCAGAGTCCCAATTTCAACAATTTAAAGAGAAACTTTAAAAATCAATGCTAAGTGAAATAAGATGTAAAAGAAAACTATATACAAAAAATGCATATTTGAATCATGGTTTTTTTGGGTACCAGTCCATAAAGTGAGGGAAATGTATTCGATTGTCTTTAAGTCTCCTTTGGCTCTTTGTTTCTATAAATTCTACCTTAGAAAGAAAGAATGTGTGCTTGAAATTCATTAATAATTTAATAAAAGTAAACAATCAGTAGAAACTAAAATTCACTGGGTTATTATATGTTAATTTATACAAAATTTCTCTGGATAGTTGTTTTTTGCCTTTTTATATTTCTTCTAAGCCAGTTTTCAAACCTTCCTGCAGAGGTGCTTCAGTGGTAGAGCAGAATGAGTGGATCCCTGAAACCTCAGGAAGACATATGTATATTCAGTGATTAATAATTTATCTTAATAGGAGGATAAGTTCAAGAGCTCTGTTTCAAAGCATAGTGACTATAGTTAATATCAACGTATTGTATTCTTGAAAATTGCTAAGAAATACGAATTTAACTTCTAAAAGAAAGTGTTCTCACCACATACACACACAAAAAGCAGGTAAGGTAATGTATATGCTAATTAGCTCCATTTCACAGTGTATACATATTTCAAAACAATATATTTTACATGAAAAATATACACGATCTGTATTTTTTAATTAAAAATAAATAATATGTATCTTAACAATTCATTAGAATTTGACATTCTACATCATAATTAGTAATATTTCAACTATGAGACAATAAAATTGAGATTTCTGGAAAAGGTTTTCTGCTACTCCCCCGACTCCCATGCCCAAACACATAGTGCATGCACACACACAGACATACACACAGACGCACGCACAGTGACTTCTGACTCTAAGGTTACTTGCTGTTCAAACTGTTTAGACTTGCTC
Source organism: Macaca fascicularis (assembly GCF_037993035.2). Classification (NCBI taxonomy): domain Eukaryota; kingdom Metazoa; phylum Chordata; class Mammalia; order Primates; family Cercopithecidae; genus Macaca; species Macaca fascicularis. Next base: position 155,520,009 of record NC_088377.1, read on the forward strand.
CTTGATAGTGCACTTGTCCTAAATGTCTCTCCCAAAGTGGCTTTGCTCTCCTGTTACTCTAACTATGGTAAGGCTTTTCTCATCTATCCATTAACTTTCTTTTGTAATTATATCATCACACTTCTTTTCTTTGTCTGCAAGGCTCTGGCCACTGATTCCCATCTGTATGGAAGAGCTCCCATTTTCTCCTTAACACACAGCCCAGACCCTTTAATCTTTTTTTTCTCCACCATATACCCTCACTCCCTCTCACCCTTTTTCTCACTCTTATTGTCTATTCTTTTATCACAGTTCCATTTTGCGTGACAGTGTCCCATAAAATTGATTGGGGTTAAATCCTTTGATGATACTTCCTTCTAGTGCTTTCTCTGCCCAAACTGTGTGATGGTTTTGTTTTAGGTTTGTTTCACATTAGTAAATTTTTCACACTGTTTTCCAGTGTTCTGTTTTTCAGCCCACTTGAATTATCTGATTAGTGAACAAACTTTATTTAATTAAACCTTTCTAAATCCATCTGGCATGTGCCTTTGGTGGAAAAAAATTAAGCATTGCTAGATATTAGTATGCAAGAAACTGTTTGCTTTTGATGGAAATAATGGTAAAGTGGGAGACCCCCTCTACATTTAAATGTTATGTTTTCTCAGGTTTTCTAAATTACATTTTTCATTTCTCCAACATAAAAAAAGAGTTCTCTGATATTACCTATATTTGCATTGACTTGGCTTCTTTAGGGAGTTTGGTTGGTTGCTCATTATTTATTTATTTATTTTAAATTATTATACTTTAAGTTCTAGGGTACATGTGCACAATGTGCAGGTTTCTTACATATGTATACATGTGCCACGTTGGTGTGCTGCACTCATTAACTAGTCATTTACTTTCGGTATATCTCCTAATGCTATCCCTCCCCCCTCCCCTACCCCACGACAGACCCCAGTGTGTGATGTTCCCCTTCCTGTGTCCAAGTGTTCTCATTGTTCAATTCTCACCTGTAAGTGAGAACATGTGGTGTTTGGTTTTCTGTCCTTGGCGATAGTTTGCTGAGAATGATGGTTTCCAGCAGCATCCATGTCCCTACAAAGGACATGAACTCATTCTCTTTTATGGCTGCATAGTATTCTATGGTGTATATGTGCCACATTTTCTTAATCCAGTCTATCATTGATGGTCATTTGCATTGGTTCCAAGTCTTTGCTATTGTGAATAGTGCCGCAATAAACATTCGTGTGCATGTGTCTTTATAGCAGCATGATTTATAATCCTTTGGGTATATACCCAGTAATGGGATGGCTGGGTCAAATGGTATTTCTAGTTCTAGATCCTTGAGGAATCACCACTGTCTTCCACAATGGTTGAACTAGTTTACAGTCCCACCAACAGTGTAAAAGTATTCCTATTTCTCCACATCCTCTTCAGCACCTGTTGTTTCTTGAATTTTTAATGATCGCCATTTTAACTGGTGTGAGATGGTATCGCATTGTGGTTTTGATTTGCATTTCTCTGATGGCCGGTGATGATGAGCATTTTTTCATGTGTCTGTTGGCTGCATAAATGTCTTCATTTGATAAATGTCTGTTCATATCCTTTGCCCACTTTTTGATGGGGTTGTTTGATTTTTTTCTTTAAAGTAGATTTTTTCCAATTCTGTGGAGAAAGTCATTGGTAGCTTGATGGGGATGGCATTGAATCTATAAATTAACTTGGACAGTATGGCCATTTTCACAATATTGATTCTTCCTATCCATGAGCATGGAATGTTCTTCCATTTGTTTGTGCCCTCTTTTATTTCGCTGAGCAGTGGTTTGTAGTTCTCCTTGAAGAGGTCCTTCACATCCCCTGTAAGTTGGATTCCTAGGTACTTTATTCTCTTTGAAGCAATTGTGAATGGGAGTTCACTCATGATTTGGCTCTCTGTTTGTCTGTTATTGGTGTATAGGAATGCTTGTGATTTTTGCACACCGATTTTGTATCCTGAGACTTGACTGAAGTTGCTTATCAGCTTAAGAAGATTTTGGGCTGAGACGATGGGATTTTCTAAATATACAATCATGTCATCTGCACACAGGGACAATTTGACTTCCTCTTTTCCTAATTGAATACCTTTTATTTCTTTCTCCTGTCTGATTGCCCTGCTCAGAACTTCCAATACTATGTTTAATAGGAGTGGTGAGAGAGGGCATCCCTATCTTGTGCCTGTTTTCAAAGGGAATGCTTTCAGTTTTTGCCCATTCAATATGATATTGGCTGTGGGTTTGTCATAAATAGCTCTTATTATTTTGAGATACATCCCATTCACACCTAATTTATTGAGAGTTTTTAGCATGAAGGGCTGTTGAATTTTGTTGAAGGGCTTTTCTGCATCTATTGAGATAATCATGTGGTTTTTGTCTTTGGTTCTGCTTATATGTGGATTACGTTTATTGATTTGTGTATGTTGAACCAGCCTTGCATCCCAGGGATGAAGCCCACTTGATCATGGTGGATAAGCTTTTTGATGTGCTGCTGGATTCGGTTTGCCAGTATTTTATTGAGGATTTTTGCATCAATGTTCATCAGGGATATTGGTCTAAATTCTCTTTTTTTGATGTGTCTCTGCCAGGTTTTGGTATCAGGATGATGCTGGCCTCATAAAATGAGTTAGGGAGGATTTCCTCTTTTACTGTCATTTGGAATAGTTCCAGAAGGAATGGTACCAACTCCTCCTTGTACCTCTGGTAGAATTCGGCTGTGAATCCATCTGGTCCTGGACTTTTTTCGGTTGGTAGGCTCTTAATTATTGCCTCAATTTCAGAGCCTGTTATTGGTCTATTCAGGAATTCAGCTTCTTACTGGTTTAATCTTGGGAGGGTGTATGTGTCCAGAAATTTATCCATTTCTCCTAGATTTTCTAGTTTATTTGATTGGAGTCTATAGTATTCTCTGATGGTAGTTTGTATTTCTGTGGGATTGGTGGTGATAACACCTGTATCATTTTTTATCATATCTATTTGATTCTTCTCTCTTTTCTTCTTTATTAGTCTTGCTAGTGGTCTATCAATTTTGTTGATCTTTTCAAAAAACCAGCTCCTGGATTCATCGATTTTTTGAAGGGTTTTTTGTGTCTCTATCTGCTTCCGTTCTGCGCTGATCTTAGTTATTTCTTGCCTTCTGGGAGCTTTTGAATGTGTTTGTTCTTGCTTCTCTAGTTCTTTTAATTGTGATGTTAGGGTGTCAATTTTAGATCTTTCCAGCTTTCTCTTGTGGGCATTTAGTACTATAAATTTCCCTCTACACACTGCTTTAAATGTGTCCCAGAGATTCTGGTATGTTGTGTCTTTGTTCTCATTGGTTTCAAAGAACATCTTTATTTCTGGCTTCATTTCGTTATGTACCCAGTAGTCAGTCATTCAGGAGCAGGCTATTCATTTTCCATGTAGTTGAGCGGTTTTGAGTGAGTTTCATAATCCTGACTTCTAGTTTGATTGCACTGTGGTCTGAGAGACAGTTTGTTATAATTTCTGTTCTTGTACATTTGCTGAGGAGTGCTTTACTTCCAACTATGTGTTCAATTTTGGAATAAGTGCGATGGGGTGCTGAGAAGAATGTATGTTCTGTTGATTTGGGGTGGAGAGTTCTGTAGATGTCTATTAGGTCTGCATGGTGCAGAGCTGAGTTAAATTCCTGGATATCCTTGCTAACTTTCTGTCTCATTGATCTGTCTAATGTTGACAGTGGGGTGTTAAAGTCTCCCATTATTATTGTGTGGGAGTCTAAGTCTCTTTGTAGGTCTCTAAGGACTTGCTTTATGAATCTGGGTGCTCCTGTATTGAGTGCATATGTATTTAGGATAGTTAGCTCTTCTTGTTGAATTGATCCCTTTACCATTATGTATGGCCTGCTTTGTCTTTTTTTGATCTTTGTTGGTTTAAAGTCTGTTGTTATTTATTAATATTTTTATGTGAATGGCGGCATGCGCTTGCAGTCCCAGCTATTTGGGAGGCTGAGGCAGGAGAATTGCTTGAACCCAGGAGGCAGAGGTTGCAGTGAGCCGAGATCACGCCACTGCACTGCAGCCTGGGCAACAGAGCAAGACTCCATCTCAAATAAATAAATAAATAAATGCATAGAACTCGTATTTGCCCTCATGGTAGGGATCATTCTTATTGTGTTTTACTTTCTTTCTTTTTATTGTTTCTTGGGTTTTTGTATGTATGTAACCTAGGACAAGTAAGTTCCCTGAGCCTTAGTTTTCTCATCTGCAGATGACAAATAGTATCTATTTCACAGATATTTTGGGAGAACTAAATCTAAGGCAGTGTGCAAAGCACCAAATTTACTGGTATTCAATAATCGTTCATTTCTTTCTTCCTTCTTTTTCAATGATTTTTTTTTAATGTATCAAGTTTAGATTCATCAATATACCTTTATCACTATCTTCAAATGACTTTCACAGATAGCATCATGATTATGTCTATTAATATTTATCTTTTAAGTGACTGGAAAAAGAGAAAAACACAAGATTTAAAATTAATTTTGAACAAAACAGGGGTTTTTTTTTAGACACATAACCATCAAAGGCCCAGATGTGCACCATATGAGTTGATGAAAATGTACATAGGAAGTTGTGATAAAAGCTTTTCTTTTTAGTCTATCATATCTTAAATTCAAGGTTATTCTTATACAGCTGGTATATATTAAATATAACATTTCGAGTTATAACAAAAATGGCTGACTTAAAAAGTATGGAAAACTTGAACAGAACATTGGGAATATTTCCTCCTGGGACATGGTAAAGTTAGGAGAGAATCTATATATTTCTAGGGCATCTCTTCAATATGGACAAGATATCAAAATCCAAGAAAAATATTTGGGGGATTATATTTTGCTCTAAGTATTGACTTTTATTTATCTACTGTCTCTTTTAGAACACACACATAAGCAGGACAGCTCAAAATGCACACACACAAATAAAATTTAAAAATACATCACATATACCTCTCTGAGTGCCACTGGAAGAATGTTTGAAATGGCAGAAGAAGAAACTTCAAATAAGAAAGACACATGAATTAATAAAAAGAGATGAAGGAAAAGTATTGTGACAAACGCTATTAATTCCAAATCTATCATCATTTTTCTCTAATCTCTCTGCTAAGAGAACCCTAATTTGTCTGTCTTGACAATGGACTCAGCTCCAAGTGATGAAACATGATCATTTCAAGGAAGGCAATCTTAGAATTTTGCCCCCATTCCCAGATGCTCTTGAGGCATAATTCAGGGCAATGAGACATGAAGGAAAGTCTGTTGGGGAGCTTTGGCAGAGATTTTCTTTCTTATAAAATGGCACAGAAGTGAACATGCTAAAGCTGCCCCACCCCCCTGTTACTTGCAGTGAACAGGTACATAATGCCTGGAGCTTTTAGAACCATCTTGCAAGCATAAGGTCGCAAATACAAGAATCAATACACTAAGGACAGTGGAATTAAAAAATAAAAATTATCCAGTGTATTAACAACATGTTTAAGTCATTGGGCCAACCCTGGAACCATATCATCAGATTTCTTTTTAAGGCATAATAATTATTTTTATGGCTTAAGTCACTGTTAGTCAACTATTCTATTGCTTAAAGCAATAGAATATAATTCTTAATAGAAAATATTCTATTGCTTAAAGCAATAGAAAATAATTCTTAAAGAACACAAGGGTTTTCTGGTTTTGTTGTGGGGTTTGTTATTATAGGTGTTGTAGCTGCTGCTTTTTGTTTTGCATTTAACAAATAGTATGAGAATAGTTGATTGAAAAATGAAAAATTCAGACAGTCCTAACATCCCCAAATTGTAAGCAGCCAAAATAGCCATAAATAAGTGAATAGGTAAAGACATTTTACTATATCTGTACAATGGAGTACTACTCAGGAATAAAAAGGAATGAACTAATGATATGAACAGCACAAATTAGTCTCAAAGTTGTTACGTTAGTGAAAGATTCCAGACACAAAAGATGATAGGAGCCAATTTATATAAAGCTCTGAAACAGATAAAACTAACCTGTGGTAGAATAAATCAAAAGAATGGTTTCCTTTGTGTGGTTGTGTGATGGACTGGAAAACAAAATGCTTTTTCTAAGGTAATATAAAAGTTAAATCTCTTGATGGAAGTAGGGGTTTCATGAATATATGCATTTGTCAGAAGTCACTGAACTTTGTACTTAATATTCTGCAACTCATTTATGTAAATTGTATTTAAATAAATGTGGTGAAGTAAAAAGCATACAATAACAAACAAGAAGAATTATTTTTTGTTTAATTTGGTAGAGATCAAAGCTGGTTTTAAAAAGTGTTGTGTAGGATACGTGTGGAGGAAAGAGCACAATTTACTGTATGTCAACAGGGCTAAGAATTTGTTTTACACATGTCCTTTACATAGGATTTCCACTTTAGTGAACTTCTAAGAAAATAATCATACAAGTGTGTGTGTATATCAATATATATACGTGTATATATGTGTATATATATGTATGTGTATGTATGTATTTGTGTGTGTGTATATACATATATATGTGTGTGTGTGTGTATATATATATATATATAAAGATTTTCTATCAGTAAATGGTAGGTAAGACTTTGAATAAATAGTGCTACCTTGGCTTAAAATGATAGCGGTGAGAAATAAAATGGAAAACCAGAAACTCTGGACTCAATAACAAGATAAAAATCTCCCTGGAACAGAAATACAAAGCAGCATGTAAGGCTGAAACATACCTGCTGTTATAAGCAGTAGTTACCAGGAGTGTATCTCATGTAGAAAAAAGGGGACAGAATGTGTTCCAAAAGGAAGGAGGACCAAAGTCAAACTCATTGAAGGAGACAGAAAAAATATTACTGATTTCACATACTGCCTGAGACTAGCTCATAGCAGACGTAGGGAGGCGGTAGGATCAGGATGGCAGGTACAGTCAACACAACGTTGTTAAATACATCGGGGTGAGAAGAGAGAGAGAGTTAAAGGAGACTGAGGGAAAAACAACAGCAAACTGACAACATAGAAAATCTCTCTTCCTCAAGATGATCCTGCAAGCCAAAATTCCAAATCAATGGTAGAAATCTAATGTTAAAATACTCTCAGAACTACAGGTATCTCAAATCTACAATGAACTTTGCTACAATTACCCCAATAACTTTCAGGTAATGATGCTAAAACTTTTGAAAATATTTAAAGTGATGACAGAATTATTGAACACAACAGAATATTATCAAATATGCAATTATATAATCTGTGTAACTCAAATTTTCTTGTTAATCCACACCACACACACAGTTGTTTGTGGTGGGAATAAAGGGCCTTAATCTTAACCTTCACATCTTAACGTCCAGGTGGGTGTTGGCAATGGCCTTTTAGTAGCCTGCTAGCTAGGATGCTTGCTTTATTCCCAGAGGCTGCCTAGACCATGAATTAGCAAATCTGATCTAGCTCTTGTTTTTGGACAGTCCACAGGTATTTTTACAGTTTTAAATGTGAGTGACAAAAATCTAAAGAATATATTTCATGATATATAAAAAGTATATGAATTCAAATTATGGTGTTCATAAATAAAGTTATATTAGAACATAGCACTTTCAATAGTCTAAATATTTTACTATGGCTCTTTTTATAAAGAGTTGAATAGCTGTGACAGAGACCATATGATCTGCAAAGCTAAAATATTTATGATCTGGCTATTTACAGAAAAAGCTTGCTGATTCCTGGCCTACGCCATCACTAAGGAATAGGTTTAAATCAAGAGCTCTTATCAGCTTAAGGTCCTGAATCTCCTGCTAAACACTTTATCTTCCAGTGTTAGGAGACCAGAGAGACAGTATGTATCCCCACAGTGGAAGCAAATGTCATTGAAATGTGGAAGCCTAGAGCTGTTATTTGGGAACCTTTATATGTGGGTCCTACATATGATTATTCTAGCTTCTGCTGATTATTCTGTAATTATCCTATGATTTCACTGGTTTTGTTACCACCCCCCAACAGCTGTTTGTAAATTTTATACATAGGTAAATTAACTAGCCCTAATATGTCAATTTTAGATATGATTCGTGCACATATGGGGCTAATTCCTCCACCTGTCTGGCTATAGTTTTACATACAGGCAAATTACGTTATCATCATGTGTTGATCCTAATTACAATATGGTCCCCTTCACAGGACACAGGGTTTTTTTTTTTTTTTTTTTTTTAAGAAAAATACGGTGGTTTAATCTTACTTTTTAAAAATTTACACAAAAATAACAACTGAACTACCACAAGTGAAACTAAGATACATTTGTATTGGTATTACTTATATAAAGATGCAATATGTTCAGTGACTTGAACTAAAACTAATCCTTGAACACAGTATTACTGTCACCATTTAATGTAATCCAAATTGAAATTTTCCACTATTCTCATTGTGCTTGTTTTTAAATGTCTCATTCCTATCATAATGCTCAGAGTACTTAATCTGTAAAATATGAATGTTTACTTAATATTGGTTTAGTGGGGTTGACAACATAAAAAATGGGCCATGTTTCTTCGTTGATTGTTTCTAAGTGTATTCACTGCAAAGGTCAAAAATCTGGAGAAAAAATTAATTCCATAAAACAATTCATTAATTACAGATATATTTCTAGAGCTAAAGCAGTATATTGATGAAATGAGAAGAGGAAAGGTGGGAGGTGCGGGGATTTTTGTTTTTGTTGTTATTTTACAGTTATTGTACTTTAAAAGAGAGGTCCCTATTTAGAGCCTACTCGGAAATGGTCAAATATGCGTAGTAATGCAGTATCATTAGACCTACAAATCTTTCCTATGTTTTGACTAAAATAAGAGGTATTCTTACAAAGGCAGATGGAAGTCAACAATTATTACTTCACCACAGCAGAATCACTATTTTACTCCAAAACAAATTAAATGATCATCACAATGATTTATGTACCTAAAGCCAATTCTGAATGTTGTAAAATTGCTCAAGATTATGTTTTTTCTCATCTTTTTTAACTATTAGTATCCAATAAATTTGACCACCTATCTATATAATTTCCAGAGATACACATAAAGTCAATGTTTTATATCATTTCTTATCACTGTCTATTTCTTTAAAGATATTTTTATTTATTTATTTATTATTATTATTATACTTTAAGTTCTAGGGTACATGTGCATAACGTGCAGGTTTGTTACATATGTATACTTGTGCCATGTTGCTGTGCTGCACCCATCAACTCGTCAGCACCCATCAACTCGTCATTTACATCAGGTATAACTCCCAATGCAATCCCTCCCCCCTCCCACCTCCCCATAATAGGCCCCAGTGTGTGATGTTCCCCTTCCTGAGTCCAAGTGATCTCATTGTTCAGTTCCCACCTATGAGTGAGAACATGCGGTGTTTGGTTTTCTGTTCTTGTGATAGTTTGCTAAGAATGATGGTTTCCAGCTGCATCCATGTCCCTACAAAGGACACAAACTCATCCTTTTTTATGGCTGCATAGTATTCCATGGTGTATATGTGCCACATTTTCTTAATCCAATCTGTCACTGATGGACATTTGGGTTGATTCCAAGTCTTTGCTATTGTGAATAGTGCCGCAATAAACATATGTGTGCATGTGTCTTTATAGCAGCATGATTTATAATCCTTTGGGTATATACCCAGTAATGGGATGGCTGGGTCATATGGTACATCTAGTTCTAGATCCTTGAGGAATCGCCATACTTTTTTCCATAATGGTTGAACTAGTTTACAATCCCACCAACAGTGTAAAAGTGTTCCTATTTCTCCACATCCTCTCCAGCACCTGTTGTTTCCTGACTTTTTAATGATCGCCATTCTAACTGGTGTGAGATGGTATCTCATTGTGGTTTTGATTTGCATTTCTCTGATGGCCAGTGATGATGAGCATTTTTTCATGAGGACACAGGGTTTGAACTGATAAAGGGATGAGGCCTGAATTGGAAATGAGAGTCGTAAACATACTACTGGAAGTCAACAACAGCAAAACAAAATTAGAAAATGAATGCACCTCAGGTAAAATTAAAATCTTGGAAAAATTGGATAGAGACTCTAAAATAGGTATGTTTTGGACTGCTCAAAGGCACAAATCATTAAAAGAACAACAAGTATAAAAAAGAATCAGGCACAGAATTTTTAAAATAAGAGGTAGGTGTAAGAAAGAAAGAACTATTAGAAAAGTTCGAAATAAAAAATACAATTATTGAAATATAGAGATCTAATTTTTGAGATAAACTCTAGACCAAAACAGATCATAATAATAACATAAATTAATGAATTGAAGATACTGCTGAGAAACTAATGCAAAATATAGCCTAGAGATATAGAAAGAGAGAAAATATGAAGGAACAATTAAGAAAGACAGGGGACAGACCAACAATCTCCATCACACATCGCATAAGAATTCTGGAAGTAGAGCAGTGAAGGACACAACAAGGAAGTGTTATTTGAAGATATAATAACAGAACTTCCTAGAAATAAAAACACAAGTTTGCCTATCTAAAATAAAGATAAAATTATAAAGGGTACAAAAATAAAAAAGATATTAACTCTTAAGGAACAATAGACTGACAGCAACATTTTTCATCACTAAAAATGGATACTAGAATAGTGCATCATTATAAAAATAATAAAAGAACAAGAATGTTTCAATAACATATATGCATCTAACATATAGCTTCAAAAGTATGCATAACAAATAACAGACCTGAATGGGGGGTGATAAACAATCAATAACTATTATAGTAGAAGGTTTTTTTATAGGCTTCTCAAATCAGCTAAATCAAGCAAACAAAAAATAAGCAAAGATACAGAAGATCTGAAGAATACAGTTAACAAGCTAAAACTATAAGACATATGCCTCCATAACCAAAATTATTTTCAATCACACATGAAATTTTGGAAAAATTATCCTTTTGCTAATTCATAAGAGAAGCATTAATAAATATCATGTAAATTATGTTCCACAGTAATACAATTATCAGTAACAAAAGTTTTAGAAATTCTACCTATCTGGAAACAAAATAACATAACCTAAACTGCTTTTTTAAAAAAGCAAAATTAAAATGTTCTTAGCATTAAACTAAACTAAAAATGTTACCTTTCCAAATATTTGTAGGAACCACTAAACCATCCTCAGAAGGAAAGCATAACAATAATAAGAATGAAGAGAAACACATTGTAGTTATGAAAGGATTAATATATCAAGAAGATGAAACAAATCATGAATGATTTTCACTTAATTGCATACTTATAAAGGATATGAAGCAATAATAACAGAGTTACAAATGAAGCGGACAAATTTATAATTATTTCAGAAAATTCAGCACACCTCTATCAGAAACTGATATCTAATAATGATTGATTAAACCATGGTTCAATCATACATCTGCTTCCTTAAAAATTTTTATGTAGCTCTAGGTTAATTTATATACAACAATATATACAACATAGTTAAGTGAAAAAGCATATTTCTGGGTAAGTGTGTGTGTGTGTGTGTGTGTGTGTGTGTGTGTGTGTGTGTGTATGTGGTGCATAAACAAAAATAGCTGGGGAAGAATATATGCTAAGATGTTAGAAATGTTAATTTCTTGCCTGGGCACAGTGGCTCACACCTGTAATCCCAGCAATTTAAGAGGGCAAGGCAGGAGGATCAGATCACTTGAACCTAGGAGTTCAAGGCCGATCTGGCCAACAATTATGAGACCCAGTCTCTACAAAAAATAAAAAATTAACCAGGGATGGTGGTATACGTCTGTAGTCCCAGCTACTTGGGAGGTGAGGTGGAAGGATTCTCTGAGCCTGGGAGATCCAGGCTTCAGTGAGCTATGATGGCGCCACTGCACTCCAGCCTAGAGGACAGAGCAAGGCCCTATCAGAAAACAAGGAAAGGAAAGGAAAGGAAAGGAAAGGAAAGGAAAGGAAAGGAAAGGAAAGGAAAAAGGAAAGGAAAAAGGAAAGGAAAAAGGAAAGGAAAAAGGAAAGGAAAAAGGAAAGGGGAAAGGAAAGGGGAAAGGAAAGGGGAAAGGGAAAAGGAAGAGGAAAAGGAAAGGTGGAGGGGAGGGGAGGGGAGGGGAGGGGAAGGGGAGAGGAGAGGAGAGGAGAGAAGACAAAGAGAAAAGAAAGAGTAATTTCTTGATAGTGGGATTTTGAATAATGTATACTTCCTTCTTTATTTCTCTCTGTATTATATAATTTCTCTCTGTATTATATAATATCCATGAATGGATATTAATTTTTATACTAAGGAAAAATAAACAATAACACCACTGGTATTTTGGAAAACAAAATCAAGACTATATGTCCCTTCAAGGTACAGAATTTCTTTGTATAGTATGCATTTAAAATCCAAAGGAAACAATTAATTTGGTTCTTTCTTTGCTCAATTTCTTTTTTGTTGGATTGAACTCCCGCTTTTGCCATCTTAGTCCCGTCTTCTACAAGGATCATAAATATACCAAAAGGAAGAATCATTTCCCAGCTGCCAGAGGTGGAACCCAAAGGAGCACTATTTTGTGTCTGTAGTAAAATATGTTCAAGACAAAATACCATTTCAAACATTGCCAAGTGTACAGCTCTGTGCCATGAAGCACATGCACATGATTGTGCAACCATTACCACCATTTACCTCCAGAATGTCTTTATCTCACAGGAGTCCTCTTATGCTTAGACATGTGGAAATAAGCATTACTGTTCAACAAAACAATGAGAGGACATTTTTCTTAAATATTATCCAGGGACATAAACTGTCTGTTTAGGGCTATGGCAGTAGTTATCTCCTCTGGTTTTATTACAATCCCTTTTGGGCTTTCTCCATTGGTTTTACATATGTATTTAAAATTTTTATAACTGTATATTTTAAAATAGTCAGATAGATAGTCACAGGAAGGTTCAAATATACAGAATGGTTCTTTGTAATTTTCATTGTTTCCTCCAATGGTTACACCCTACATAACTATAGTACAACATTAAAACCGGGAAACTGACATTGGTATGATGTACAGCTCTGTGATATTTTATCACATATGTATTTCTGTATAGCCACCAGAGAAGAAAAAAAACACCACAGAACTATTCCATCACAAGAAAGATCTCCTACGCTACTCCTTTATAGTCAGACCTATTTCCCTTACCCCATGACCACTAATCTCTAGAAACCACCAATCTCTTCCATTTCCATAATTTATGTTCAGACTGTTACATAAATGGAATCATATACTATGTGACCTTTGAGATTGGCTTTTTTCACTCAGCATAATGTCCTTAATCCATCCAAGTTATTACATATATAAATAATCCATTGCATTTTCATTGGTGAGTAGTATTCCAATGTATATATGTACCACAGTTTGTTTAACCACTCACATATTGATGAATATTTGAAGTTTTTACAGTTTGAGGAGATCACAAATAAAGCTGTTACAAAAATTTCTTTACAGGTTTTTGTGTAGGCCTAAATTTTCATTTTTCTGGGATAAATGCCCAGAAGTGCAATTGCTCAGTTGTATAGAATCTGTTTAGTTTTAAAATAAACTGCCACACTATTTTTCTGAGTGGCTGTACCCTTTTACATTCTCACCAGCAACACATTAGACATCCAGTTGTTCCACATCCTTGCCAGTCTTTGCTATTGTTGCTATTTTTTATATTAGCAGTTCTAATAGATATGTAATAGCTACTAATGATAAATATTGCTTCACGTGCATAATTGCTATCTGTATATCCTCTTTGGTGAAATGTCTTCTTACATCTTTTGACAATTTTCTAATTGACTATCATTTTTTCTACTGTTCTGTTTTGAGAATCTTTATAGGTTCTAGATAAAATTTCTGTTCAGATATGTGGTTTGCCAATATTTTATCCCAGTAGTTTGTCTTTTCATCCTTTTAACAGGGTCTTTCACAGAGTAAAAGGTTTAATTATGATAAAGTTCAATGTATAAATTTATTTTTAGTATAACGAATTGTCATTTTCATTTATATGCATGCTTCTGTCCAAATAGTAGCTCTCTTCCCTTTTCTGAATGTCTACTTTGTAAAATATATGACAAAGTTTAAACTCACTTTCAAAAGGACTAATCTAATTAGTAACTGGTTAACTTTAAGGATTTTCAAAATTACCTGTGTTAACATTTACACATCAGTAAATTAAACACTCATAAGTGTACTGCCTTCATGAAAGTCGGAAATCTACAAAAATCAGAACCAGCAATCAAAAACTGAAAATAGAGTGAGAAATTTATTTTAGAATAGAAAATGTCAGAATACACAGCTAAAAAAATTGAAAGCTTATTAGTAATACAATTTGCTTATGTGATTTTTTTAAATTGCAACATGAAATCAATTGGTTAAAACTTCTCTCAGTACATCTTTCTTGTACCAATTGTATGTGAATCCCAAATGTCTCTAAATAAGAAGAATCATCTTTCATGGTGAATTTTCTTTCATTTCTATCATTATTTTAAAAATGAAAAAGCAATAATTACTATGTCCAATCATCTCTCTTGTTATGTAGTTTTCAAATTATATTTTAGACTTAGATAGTCTATAGTCGGCAAAATAACAGTGACACCTATTCTGTTTAATGACTGTGAATGGCAAAGATAGTGTAACTCTGATATACTTTTAACTGAGTACGCTCCATCAAATCTCCATACAGATAATGTTTCTTTTTTTCTTTTTTTTTTCTTTTTTGAGAAAAGATCACCCAGTGTTGTCCAGGCTGGCATGCAGTGGTGCAATCATGGCTCACTGCAGCCTCGACCTCCTGGGCTCAAGTGATCCTCCCACCTCAGAATGCCAAGTAGCTGAGACCACAGGCACACGCGACCATTGCCCGGCTAATTTTTAAACTTTTTGTAGAGACACAGGTCTGTCTATGTTCTCCAGGCTGGTGTTGAACTCCTGGACATAAGCGATCCTCTCGCTTCGGCTTCCCAAAGTACTGGGATTACAGTCATGAGCCACTGCACCCGGCCCAGATTATGTTTCTTACAAACATCTAAGACTTCGTCTTAGACATCACTACATTTGATAACAAAGGTATATGTCTAACAATAAATGTACCTGATTATCCTATATATTGACTTCAGGATAATCCCCTTTTGCCAGTGAGTTCTCCAGAAGGCACTGTAGAAGTGGCAAGATAAGGAAACTTAAGCATCCACTGCAAAGGATACCTAAACACCCACATCTCTCTACGATGTTCTCATGGAAGCACTCCCCAACTTTCTGCCATAGAAGAGAACAGGACTTCTGGTCCTGTTCTGGCCCTAATGAACAGGTGCTCATTAGATGTTTTCTCTTCCAGCTGTATCAGCTCCTGGTGGTAAAATAATCCCCCCTTACCATAAAATCATTGATGAACTTGATGACTGCAGAATTAAGGACTTCCCTCAGGTAGTCAGTATAAAGTTCAAGGTGGCTACTAAGCAAGGTAAGAATCTCATGCTCTATTCAAAGTCAATAGTGAGGAGGCAATGAAAAAGCAAACTCACCTAGGAGAAGGCTGGCCTCAGACCCTCTTGCAGAGGGATCAAGAGTTAGCATTAGTTTATAAACCTTTAGAAAGAAATAACAAAGGATTGATAAGAAGTCCAGGTTTGCCTGGGGGAGTGGAGGCAGGAATAGCAGTCTTCCAAGAAATAAGTATTCCAGTTCCAGTTTAGGCTATACATTTCCAGAAATAATCTGCTCAATATGTAATCAAGAAAAGTTCTGAGGACACTTACTTTGAAATGCAAGAAATTTGGGAAAGAGTTTGGGTAGGCAGCCATCTCTGGACTCTTGTTTCCTGACTACTTTTAATGAAAAGACTCTAAGAAATACCACTTCATAACAAAAATCCATACCCAAATTCTTCCTTTGGGAAGAATCTTGGATTAGGGGACCTTTAAGCTCTTATCTAACCCAAAGATTATGATTCTAAGCTATTAAATATTGACAGACAAATAATGTGGACTCAATAAATATTTGCTGAAATGAATCAAACTGAACTGAATTCAGGAAGTAAAAGGGTTTATGTTTTATGACTATAGTTTATCTAATTCTCACAGTCAAACAGTTGTCTGAACTTCCTTTCCTTTGAAAGTCTTACATATGCTCACCACATTTCCCTGCTAAAATCTGCAAGGTAGAGCTCATCTTACTAATCACATTTTAGAGGTCAAATTGCCTTCAATGGTTCATTTTTGGGTGTCCTTTTCCCAATAGCATTATGTCCCAACATAGAGTTTTCATATCCTTTATCTAAAAATAAATTACCTGAACTTGATTGCATATAGGATCATGGACTAATGAACATGGATTTTTGCTTAACAGATACCCGATTTTTTCTAGCAAGGATACTTTATGATTTATGATCCTTAATGACCTAGTTATTTCAAATAACCATAGAGGGTATCAATGAGTTTTCTTCAATTGGTTAAAATATCATACATTTCTTTCACTAGTTCAGACATCTTTGTCTTTGATCCTGATTCACAGAATTTAGTGAGGAGGTGGAAAAGAGAATTGTTACAGAAGATGAATCAACAACATGATGGACAAAGGATCATAGAAGTAATAAAAAGAATTTTTTTAACTTCAAAAAAAGTCAGAAAATGTAAGACTCTTTGGATACGGAAATGAAATCTCGCTTTAGCAGAAATTTATCTAATACATATCATATATTCTTATGACAGGAACTATATTTATGATCATAAAAATATTATTAATATTCTGTATAATAGTCTTGAAGTAAACTCAACAATGTACTTGGCGTTCTTGGTTACCCTAAGAATACTGTCAAAATAACTAAATAATTAATATGTTCACATTGTATATTCCTGTTAGGGAAATTATTTTATATGCCTATTTAACTTTACTAGTTTGTTTAAATCACAAAACGATCTTGATATTATTAAAATTGATTATATAATCAATATGATCAGGATCCATAAATGACTTTCTATGGCTTTCCATGACTTAAACTCTCCAAAAAATTAACTAGGCATAAAATTGCTACTTTTTGTTTTTATAATATATTATGAAGAGACAGGCATATTAACAGATTAGCCAACCCATTGTCTTAGTATGTTTATTGTAATTTGATTTAAAAAATTTATTGATTTGTTTATTTTTGCTAAACTAATTTAGAACTTGCTTTGACATTCTCTACTCAACTACTGTAACTGTGCTATAACCTAATTAGAAAAATCTCAAGAGACAATGATTGTTTCTTATGTTTAAATATGACCTGAGAAAGTAATCTTACTCTCTCAGTTTACAGATTGTTTTTACTCATTTACCTGAGACAAGACTGAAAATACTCTAACAGTTATCCTGTCAAGGTAATCAAAGCCTAAAATTTTTTTTAATATGATTTTTTTTGATAGACATATATAGGAAGCTGACAAGTTAAAATGGATTTTATAGCAAGCCCAAAACTTGGAATGCATTTTTTAGGAAACAATCTTGCAAATGGTATTCAAATACCCTGCTAGTTCATGAAATTTACTTATCATATGTAGAAACGCTATTAGATTATATTACAGAATGTGTAATACCACTCTTTTCAGTAAATAAAATAAAAAGTAAAGACTGAAATGTAATTTTTTCTTTAATGTTTGTACTATGCTTAAGATAAATCCAGTTTTACTAAAAGATGTTGATTGGAGGTAATTCTAAAAGAAACCTGAGATTCTACAACTTAAATATAACTTTTCTTATCACGGTTGTTTTCGCTATCTATTGCTGTGTAATAACTAACCTCAAATTTAGCAACTTTAAATCAACAAATATTTATTAGTTCATAGTTTCAAGGGTCAGATATCCAGGAATGGCTTACCTGAGTGGTTCTTGCCCAGTTTCTCTCTTGAGGTTATTAAGCTGTTAGCCAGGGTTCCAGACATCCCAAGAAGATTCAACTGGGAAAGAAGGGTCTGCTTCCAAGTTCAGTCACATGGTTGTTGGGAGATCTCAATTCTTCTCTGGCTATTGGCCAGATACTATAATACTATACTTCCTTACCATCAAGGTCTCTCCAGAGGGCTGCTTAAAACACAGCAGCTTGCCAGATAAAGTGATAGAGAGAGAGATCCAGATACCTAGATGAAAGCCACCATCTTTTATAACTTAAACTCAGGAAGTGCCATACTGTCACTTAGGCCACATACTATCAGCCACAATAACAGAGCCTGGAACAATGTGGGAGAGGACTACACAAGGGTGTGAATATGGGGATAAATACAGACTATTTTGAAGGGTAATATCACTATGGCATGTTTCTTTCTGGTCTTCTTTTGGTACATTTTTATATGCTATTATTCTACCAGATAATGTAACAAAAGCGTTTTGTCATTAAAACATCCAGTAAATATTATTTTATTACCAAGCCTATATTATATAGTGTTGACCTTATATATTTTTCCCACATATGTACTATTATAAATAATTCTATGACAAACAGCATTTGCAGGAAACTTTTCTGTTTGTATTTCAGATTATTTCTTTTGGATTGCAATCCAGCTATGAGACTAATTTTAGCAGCCTTAGCACAAGTTGAGAAATTGCCTTCTAATTGTATCAATTTAACTTCCAGAGGAGTATAAGAGTGTTTCTCTGCTCCCTTATCCAGGGATTTTCAAAGATTTAAAAGCTAATAACACTAATTTTTTGTTTGTTTTCTTTTTACTTTTTAAAATGTTAACTGTTCATTTCTTAATTTCTTACATGAGTAGCTCTGCTCTTAAACACAGAAACTATGATGTGTATGTGAGTGTGTGCGTGCGTGTGTGTGTACTTGGAAGAGCATGGAAGAGAAAAAGAGATGATTGTTGAGAAATGCTGAGTTAAATGAAAAAGAATAGAAAAAGAGAAGGAATTTTGAGGGAAGATAAGTAACAAAGAAAGTTTTGCTTAGTCTATGTTTATGTACTGAGGTGGGAGTGATGAAAAGGAAGAGGGGTAGAAGGAAACTGGTATGCACCTTGATGAGACAGAAAAAGGTGGCTGGGGCCGGGCAGGGTGGCTCACGCCTATAATCCCAGCACTTTGGGAGGCTGAGGCAGGCGGATTACCTTAGGTCAGGAGTTTGAGGCTAGCCTGGCCAACATGGTGAAACTCCATCTCTTCCAAAAATACAAAATTAGCTGGGTGTGGTGGCACGCCTGTAATACCACCTACTTGGGAGGCTGAGGCAGGAGAATTGCTTGAACCCGGGAGGCAGAGGTTGCAGTGAGCCGAGATCACACCATTGCACTCCAGCCTGGGCTAGAGTGAGACCCTATCAAAAAAAAAAAAAAAAAAAAGAAAAGAAACAAAGACAGAAAGAAAAAGGCGGTTGGAGGAAGAAAGAGATTGGGGAGTGCAATTTCCTATGATTGTCTCCCAGGAATATGATGGCACAGGATAACTTGCTTACTTCACTTGAGAGTTAGAGAAATACTGAGAGGAAAATGTGTGAATAAACTGAGAACATTTTTCTTTTACTTTCATTTCAGTTTTTACATTTTCTTTCACTTTCTTTCAGTTCCTATTATAAAACTATTTTCTTGTGGTAAAATAATGAAAAATTAAAAATAATCTTTTTATAAAAGTGCATGTATGTAAGAGTAACATAATTTAAGGGATTAACGGAGTCCCTCTTCATAGTTGTTAAACCCACCATTATATTTGATATTATCATATTTTTACCACAACTTCATGCTTTGGTCCAAAGAGTATAAATTTTCTTAGGCAAGTATTTGGTGAAGTGTATATTTTTAGTCACAAGACACATTGTTAGATTTAATTTTTTAAGTGATTATCAGAGACAAAAAAAATAGGGCTGTGTTATTTTCTTACTGTAGCCTTAAGAAATGTTTTCTCTGGTCTTACAGTGTCCTGCACAAACCTCTATCTTATAGTTTATTGAATTAGTCTACGTATAATATCTTATTTCCCTCATTAGAATGTGAGGTTTGGGTATGGACCTAATCTTACACATCTTTAATTCCCTGAAACCTACCACAGTGCTTAATATATAAATATTTGTTGAGCCATTAAATAATGCAGTTGGGAATTTGAATGCCAGTTTTAATACATCTTTATAGCTATCCGCTAAGTTCTTTAATATGAAAATCATCAGTTATAACTATTTTAGCCAGATGTTTGGATAGCAAAGCAGATATATGGATTTGCTAAAAATGATACACAGCAAAAAAAATATATCTGACAATGTTCTGACAGTATATTTTACATATAAAATATATTTGTCTGGGGCATGATTTTCATTCATTCATTCATTCATGCCAAAAAGACTATTAAATATTTCATATTTGCTAGACATCTTTGTTGCACCAGACTGAAAATTTAAGATTTGACTCCATTGACTGCAGGGAACCTTTGCCTGATTCTAAGTGACATGTGTTTTAAATGTGTCTTGGAAAGCAATGAGGAGGATGAACTGGAACAAAGAGAGACTGGAAGTAGGGAAGGTGATTAGACAGCAATCAAGAGTGACCACATAAAAAATTATAAAGACTTGAGGTAAGGCAATAACCATAAGGACAGATGGAAGAGGACGACGGAAAAAATAATAGGTAACAATGAACAAGGCCTAATGCTGCTTGGATTTGAGAAGATGGAGGAGTTGGCACATATGACTTGGATTGCTTCAGCTTTAGGGACTGGGTGAATTAAGGTACCATTAACTATTAACCAGGTGGCATAAAGAGCAGCTGGCCAAGGAGAAAAGAGAGCAAATTGCTACCATTGCACAATCCAAATGGAACTATTAATAAACAATTGAATACATTGATCTGGAGTTCATGAGAGAAATATCTGTGGAAAAATGTGGAAGTTGTTATTGTGAGGGTGGTGACAAAGATTATGGCAGAGAGAAAAAAAGAAGGAGGAGGAAAATAGAAAGAGGGAGATACAGAAGGAGAATGAGAAGGAGAAGGGGAAGGAAACAGGATAAATGACTGAATCTTTTTATGATTTGTTACAATTATAACTTCTGTGTGTTCTTTGGGTAAACTACTATGATTATAGGAGCCATATGGTTATTAAACCAAAATAAAAATCTACACTGATGTAAATCTTGCTATAGTCCTCTTTTGCTCATAGCTTTTAAAAAATCAAAGTTGTATTTTGTCTCATAGCCTCATGTTAGCCTTTATTTCTTAAAACTGTAGTGAAGGTAAGCTGCTGATGAGATTATGGGTTTCTCCTATGAGTCCCTGAAGAAAATTAACCCTGAAAAACATCATAAACTGTGGTTTGTTTTAGCACCTCTTGCCATCAGCTTTTCTATGATGAACACTTGCAATGAACCTCTTTACACTATTGAAGAAACCTTGCAGAGTCTAATTGACTTTCAAGAGAAACGAGTCATCAGACTTTTTTTCTCCTGTGTATTACAGTGGGCATGACATGACAGTTAACATCTTCAATACTGTAATAAAATCCAAGGCTATTGCCATCACTGAGCCACATTAGTTTTGATGGATGTGAAGAAACTGTAAAGACACAGAGATGTATGGCAAAAAAAAAAAAAAAAAAAGGCATTTTCTGGAGTAACAGGAACCTACCTGATTGTATGTTTAGAAACACAAAATAGCTCAAAAGCTATTGGAATTTTACCAACTAACTAGCTATATGGCTTTCCTGCATGCCTGGGCTTTGCTTAATGATATTTAAAATGAGGATATTGGATTAGAATACTTTGTCGTTTCCTTCAGTTATAACATTTCATAGTAATTCAGAAACATACCAAGTCTAAGATTAATTTCATGTTAGAAACATTAACAGGCAAAGAGCTCTTGCATCAGGAAATTTCACATATTTGAATCAGTGTGTAAGAAAAAATGTAACTTTGCTTTCTCTTATAGACTATGTCTCAGAAAAATGTAGGATCTATTAAACTGAACCATATTAAATTGTCTTTTCTGTGGGTCCAAGTTGGTCAAATATAGACAAATTTGTATGAATCAAGTCAACATCATTATTTTTAGTTGATGTGTTACTAACATATGCAAGTCATTAGACTTTATTTTCATTGATTTTTATTTTCTGGAAAATAGAAATTCGGTAATCAAGTCCTTAACACAGAAAGGCGTACAACATTCCAGTGAAATATTTTAAGATCCTTAGAAATACAGATATAATATCAATACTATGTCGTTGGAGGATTGGAGGGTTGTGAAAAGCAAACAAACAAAAAAATGGAGTCTTCACTGCTTGATGGAGGCTTTTGATTCAGTATTGGAATTCTTTATACAGTAGTTATCTCCTTTCTGTATGCATTTGGATAAAGCTTTCCTGGGTATAGAACCTACTTAGCCTGCAAGATTCCATCCCAGAGCAATTGATCTTTGCCTCTCCACCAACATCAATTAAAACTGGAACCTAGTATTAACTGCCTTTCAATCAAATTTTTAGGACACTCAGAGCCAACTTTTTAGCAGTGATATGCTGTGGTTACCTTTTCCAAGATTAGATATACAGTACTAACAATGAACTAGGCTACATTCGAGAGAGAATTAAGCGTATTATTCACTGGAGGATATGGGTAACCCCTGTTGTTGAGTCTCCATGGTTTCTGCCAGCAGCCTACTAGAAGCTAGGGGGAGGGCAGCGGAAATCTGCAGGCCCATAGCTGATTCCAATGGGCTTTATGTGCAGGCTGGCAGATGTGGAGTATTTTAATTTTTCTGAAGATGAGAGAACCCAGGTAGAAGTGTAGGTTTATGAACAAATATTTATTGCTTCAGAGTCCAGGTAAATTCAGGGTATAGGCTATAAAAACACAAATGAAAAATATAGCCTGTAACTTTTTTAAAAAAGTTGGGAAAGCTTATTAAGATTTATTATAGGTCCCAAATTTTGTAGTCCCTAAGCTTAACGACAGATGGTGGTGTAACTCCACCAATTTCACAGTATCTCCATTCAGTCTGATGTAACATAGATTACCCTTGATTTGACTTCGGTGAAATTAGAATTTTCTCTTTTCCCTAAATATGTCAGGGAGGAGAATGGGGAAAAGTCGTCTAAAAAGAATCTGCTTATTTGCTCATCTTCAGAAAACTGTAGTGGATGTGAACACATAGGAAACTGATATGTGACTTTTTTCTGTGTGAAAGGAAAAATATTTTACCTTGCATTTAAAACTTTAGTTACAAGCTATTTTAAGTGAGTAACAATTTTGAAGATGCTATTTATAACAGGAAAAAATAATAATTTAAAAACATCCTCTTTCCTCTCTCCCAGCGATCTCTCCAAGTCAGTTGAAATTTAAGTACAAGTCACAATTACACAGATAAAACGGCTCTGAAAGAGAAAAATGTAGTTATTGTTTGAAAGTTTTGGAAAAAAACAGACTTAAGTGTGTGAAAAATTATATTTTTATTAAAAAATAACTGAAAATCAAAGAGGTTCACTGGGAGAAGCAGTAAACTAACATTTCTAATTTGTCATTCGCGTACGTCGCTTTCCTACATCTTGGCTATACTTAGTCTCATTTGTGGTGTTTTATTTCGCGCAAGATGCGCTGACAGAGACCATTTCAAACGAATTTATCTTGTACTAGCACCATACTAGAGCAGTGTCTCAGATTTTGTTGATTTGTGGTTTCGTCGTAAGATAAACTTGAAATCAAATAAACTTTCGTGAGGAAGCTTTGATGTCCAGTTGGTGAAACTCTTCATTCACCCAGTTGTCCCACTGAACTTTCTTCTGGAACCTCTTTAAATGACTTTTGCAGATCCACGTGCTGCAAAGGAGACCTGAACAGTGGCTATGACCCTGCGCGGCGACTACAGGGACAGAATTTGGCTTTCCTTCTCTTTCCAATATGCAGCGTTTCGTTTAAAGGCTGCCTTGATCCAGTGGGCTGACCAGTGACTTGTGCAAAAGAAAACTATTCGATCGCTGTTTGCCCTTTCAGCGTTTTCCTCGGCTGCGGAAACCCGGTTTTCCTATTATTATACTTCAACTTTTTTTGGAGTCTGCTAGCACAGAGCGCTAAACCCCGGCCAGTTCCAGCAGCAGCCGAGGCGAACAAAGCCTGCAGTGTTCGGGGCCATGCTGGGGCGGGAGTGGTGGACGAGTTCAAGGAATTGCAAATAAATATATTTTATGACCACCCATCAACAAACTACGTGCCACCGTGGCGGCCCCTGGTAGCCGGGCCGTGTCTGCAGTGTAGCCAGAGGCAGGGGCTGAAAAGGAGGCGGCCGAAGAGGCGAAGCGAGCTGCGAGCCCCGGGCCTGAACTTTCACCTCTCGAACCCGGGCCCAGCCCATTGGCTGCAGCCGAGGGGTCCACCGAGGGCAGCGGCTCCTGTCAGGACCTGTTTTCCCAACTCCCTGAACAGCTTCCCCGCGGGATGGGTTGGTGGCCCGGGGCATGGCAGCAGGCGAGGAGGAGATAGTGGGGGCGAAGTTGAGCGGCGGCACTGGGGAGCTGCGGGCTCAGTCTCACTGAGAATGAGGCCCCGGAAAGGTACGCGCCCACTCTATAAATATATGCACCTCCGACTGAGATGTCGTTTCGCACCTCTTGGTCATCTGTACTCGCCAGAAAGGAAAGTTAGAGGCTGCGAATTTCACCAAAACGTTTCTTTGTGTACAGAGAAGTGAAAGGCTCACTAAACTCGTTCCTGTCCAAGTGTAGAGACCCGAACCCTCCTTCTCCTCGTTGGGAACTTGATCTTCCAAGTGGCCCAAGCTCTTTTACAATAAACCTTTCCCGCTCACTTACTCGGTACACCTGGAGAGAAAGGGAAGTCAGTGGGGTCGATGTACGCGGGGAAGGAAGAAGAAAGAGAAGTGAGAAGCTGTCCACGTTTTGATTGTTCTGTTCCCTTCATTTACAACCCCCCTGGAAAGATACATCCCCAGCTTTCCAAGGATTTCCACGTCGTTTACTCTTCTCTCTTCCAAAATAGTTTCAAGTTAATTCAGAATCCGTTTTTATTGAGGTTTCCTAGTGAAGCATAAACGCAGATTACTTAACATAAAATTATCCCCACCTTTCAAAAGGGCGAGGTAGGGCCATTTGGGGCTGGCGTTTTCTAATGATAATGACTGCTCCTCCTCCTCTCTCTGCTCCCACTTTTAAAAGATTCGGATTATTTGTCCACTGTTCAGCTTGCATTTCAGAAAAAGACGATTTAAAAAACAGTGAGAACACAGTCTGTAGGCACAGCACTTGAGGACTGCCGGAGTTGAAAAGCTCAAGGAAAGAACCGCAATTCAAAGCCCAACTCTACCTCGTTCCTCTTCCTCCTGGCAGGGGCCGTCTTCCTAGGGCCAGCCCCATGGCTTATTGACTTAATTGGTTCCACTAAAAAAACCCTGACGGTGTGTTTACCGACTTGGGTGCCAGGGCTGCTTCCTCCCTAGGAGAGCCGCGGGTTCTGAAGGAAAGGGTTGGTGCCAAGTGTGTGTGTGAGCTCGCGTCTGCCCTTTAGAGAAAGGGCGCGCTGCTCTTTGAGGAAAGGAAAGATTCAAAGGCACAAGTTCGTGAGGTTCGCCCGTCTCCCCAACCACCACCGCTCCCTCTTCTGCCACCGGAGAGGTTCAAGTTAGCCGTTCTTTCCCCAGGGAGGAGGGCCGGGAAGCAGCCGGGGGCCAGGCTCTGTTCACCAGGGCCTATTGGCCGCAGCTATTTGGAAGAAAGTTTCAGCGCCTCTCGGAACGCCACGCTTTGCGACTGACTTGCGAGCAAAGCAGCGGGCTCAGGCTGCGGCGCGCGGAGAAGGCGGTCGGCGAAGGGTCGCGCGGCCCCCGGGCAGGGGAGGGACCGGCGGAAGACGGCGGGGAGGGAGCGCCGGCCCCTCTCTGGGCTGGGCTGGGGCTCCGGAGGAAGCCCCTCGCCCCGATTCCGGTCGCGCGTCCCCTCCGGGGCCCGCCCTGTCCTCCCTCGGCCTTTCCCCTGTCACCCACCCTGGGTCCCGCGCGGGCCGGCCAGCCGCGTCACACCCGGCGAATAGGAGCCGGGACCCAGGGCTGGAGGCTGGGCCCGCGCATCCCCTCGCGGGCGCCTCGGCTTTGAAGTGCACGCGGAGCAGGCTCTGGCCGTTTCTTCTTTCCTTTCCGGTTACTTTTGCTCCCTCAGTCCCTCAGCCACTGATAGGACCCTTCCCGAAAACCTCGGCCTCTCTAAGTCCCACTTCCGCGGCCCCTTCCTTCCAAGCTGCGCCCCGGTGACCTGGGCTGCGCGACCACGAGGAAGCCCGAGAACTCCTTGGCCCAAGTGAGACAGGAACCAGGGCAACAATGAAGAGAAAGACACTCGGCCTCTCTCCGCCCCAGGCCGCAGAGGCGCACACCATGAAAAGAAAGGCCAATCAGCGCTTTAACGCACGCTCGGGTCTCCCTTTCCGACTATCATGTACTTTAACTCCCTGCCACCGAGGGCTTTGGATCCCTTCGAGGCTTTCTGCACTTCAAGTGGAATCCCCTGTTTCATTTGCCAGCAGCTCCGTCTGCTGAGAGGACGTACTTTGGGGACTGCCAAGAAGCAGCAGACACAACTCGGTTTTGCCAATACAGCATACGGTTTTGTTCTCGCCTCCCTCCCCACCCCCTTCCCTGACTCGCCGTCTGGGGCGAGCGGGAGAAGGCGGAGCAGGAGGTGGGGAGAGAGTGGGGGTGGGGGAAGAGCTGGCACAGCACAAACAAGTTCTCCAGCGGGTTGTTTACATAGCAGGTGGACCTGACGTCAGCCAGGACGCTCCGCTGCAAATCCGAACAATATTCTGCTCCGCGTTTCCCCCTCCTTAAAGAAGTTAGGGAACGGGGGGAGATAAGTGGACGGGGGGAGAAAGGCATCCTAACCAGCTGGTTCCAAACCTCTTTTTTGTATCAACGACAGTAACAACGCAAAGTAAAACAAAACAAACAAGTGGCCCGGCAGTACTTCAGAATCCTCTGCGGCATCCTGTCCCCCACCCGGCCCCTCCGAAGAGAGGCAGCCCTGTGCGCAGTGTGTGTACAGTTCGCATTGCCAACAACACGCGCGCGCGGCCGGGTGCGCGCGCCTGCCAGCGCACACTCACACACATAGACACATAGACACACAGACACACACACACACACACACACACACACACAGATCCGGGTGGGGGGAGCGGCTGCGCGAGACAGCGCGAGCCTCCGAGAAAGCGCGAGACACACCGGCGCGTGCAGCTCCGCGGCCGCCGCTTCGCCCCAGCTCTAGCCCCGCGCGACCCGTAGCCCGCCCCGGTTATTTATGCGGCGGCCGCGTCCGCCGCCTGCGGTTTCCTCGCTCCCCCCTCCCCGGGCGCGCCCCCCACTCGCGGCAGCAGCTGCCCGGACTCGCGCGTGGGTGTGTTGTTTGGGGGCTTCTGCCTTGCCGCCGCGGTGCCACCTCCTGGGACGCTGCCCACGGCGTCCCTGGTCGCGGTAAGTTTCTTGGCCCTCACTCTGGCGCGCTGCACCTCCGCACCCCACCCTGTCCCAGCCACCTCCACGCCGGGCCGGGCTGCGACTTTACTCTGCTCCGCGCTCCTCCCGTGGTGGCGAGAAAGTTTCGCCCCAAAGGCAGCGCCCTGCTTGCCGGGGCGAGTGTGACATGTGTCAAATTTGGGCTCGGCGTTGGGGTCGCATTCCGGACCCAGCATCACCACTTGTTGTTCTTTTTAATTTTGCTTTGTGATAGGGGAAAAGGGGGTGGAGAGGGGAGACTTGCTGTTGGCTCACGGATGATTTTTAGTTTGGAATATGCAAAATGTTGCTTCGTCCGGAGAGACCGCGGCTGGAGGAGAATGTGTGTCGAAACACCAGATGTGTGTTTGTTTACTTTCTTCTTTTTAATTGTTTGTTGTCTTTTCCCCTTCTTCCCCGCACCCTCCCCCACCCAACCTCGGGAAGAGAAACAACAGTAAAAACATCTGGCGGTTAGAAGCTCACACTTTATTGATCCCAATGCTGACCTTTATTTACTCAGTTGGGCAAGTGCACGCTTCTCGCGTCTAAGTTGGGCACTTCAGCGTGTATCTCAGAAGTACTTCTCCGGGAAGGAGAGAGACGGAAAGGGGACACTCCTGTTTCTGGAGTCAAGAAACTCCTGGGCCCTTCTGACGCTTCGGGATAACCATGCATGGGGATAACTGCTGCCCCTCATCGCGCTCCTTTCCCTGTCCACGCGTTAGCACGACCCGCTTCCCCCGGGGTCTGGCCTGGTTTTACTTTTATTTTGCTTTGGAGAGGTCTCCTGGCTGTTTGTGGGTGGGTTTGGGGTGAAATCGCACCTCGCGGCACTTCGGGGAGGGGACGTGGGAGGAGCGCAGACACCTTTCGGAGATAGGGAGGGTTTTTCACTTGGCTGTTACCTGGAAGTCCACAGTGGCCCTGGCGGGCAGGCGGGCACAGCGCGGGACCGAACGCCCTTCGCGCTCGCGGCGGCGCACGTGCGGCGGCGGCGGCGGCGGCGGCGCGGGCGGGACCCACTGGGTGGCCGCGCGCGCCGCCAGCGCGTTTTTCGCGCGCCTCTGCCCACCAGCGAGGCCGCAACACGCCCTGACACCCGACCTCAGTGCGGACCCTCACTTGCTGTGGGTGTTGGGGCCTCTCTAGAGCAGGGAGGAAAAGTTATCCTCACTATTCTCAGACTCTGGAATCTCTTAGGTAAGTCTCTTAAGGCACCTGGCGCGTGGGGTGACGCTTTGATTAGGAAGAACGTGAGGGGAAGGACGGGTGCAAGTCTGGGGATTGGAAAGTGGAGCCAGTGCGCGTTTTGCATAGGGATGAGTCAAGAGAAGTCGACCTGGCCATCGCTTGGGAGGCTGCGCAGAATCCGGAATCCCCAAAGACCTAGACCCATCTGTGTATTTGTTTATTCAGCTTTTTAACCAACAGATTTAAACCACTTAATGGACAGCTGCTATCTGTAAGGCTCATGTTCTCCCATCTACCATCCCCTTCCCCCCGCCACACACACACACACCTTTTTTTTTTTTGTTTCCCATTACATGTTAAAATCCAGTAAGTTTCTTGATCTTGAGGATTATTCCTGAAGTACTCTTCGCTCCCTGGTGGGCAGGCTTTGGCCATGCAAGGTGCGCTAGGTGGCCTGGGTGAGCTCTCAGAGGAGGATGGAGGGGGAAAGGGTACGAAGGACCTGTGGGAGTGTGTAAAGTGTGTGCATATGTAGTCATCATAGATCAGGAGTGCTTAAAGAGTTACCTCCCAACATGTCCAAAGTCTACTTGGAAGAATACTTAAGTAGTAGCAGGTAAGCCCAAGGGAGAAAGTGACGTCCTGTTGTCAAGCAGCTGAAGTGGACGTTTTCCAACTGGAAGTATTGGGAGAGATTTACTTTTAGAAAACAAAAGTTTGCCTGTAAGGCACATCTTTGCAGGCTCTCCTAACTTAAATAGTTTGTTTAGGCAGCAGCGGAGGCAAGAGGGGTATGTTTAATAGCAAGTCTGTGTTAGAGGTCAAAACTGAAGTAAAGATGAGCTTTCAGTTATTTTTGTCTTCAAGTTTGCATTGTGGCATACCTTGGGAAATGTTTTATGTTGTCAAGGGGCCTGTTTATCTTTTCTGTCACTATGAGTTATGGATCAGTACATTTCCAGTGTACTGGATTTTTTAAATGTAGTGTTTGTTTGATGTTGTTAAACACAATTAATTTACAATTTTGATTTATTTTTATCTATATTAAAAGAGTGGGTGTAAAATTATACACACTGTGATCATTAGGGTCATACAATTTCGTATCAGTTTTAGAGCTTTTTTAACTTACAAATTTGATTTATTTGTATCTATATTAAAAGAGTGGGTACAAAATTATATACACTGTGATCATTAGGGCCAGTTTAATATCAGCTTTAGAGCTTTTTAAAGGCCTCTTTTCTCTTGCCTGCTTAACTTCTTTCCTTCCTTCTTTCCTTTTATTTTTATTGCCTAACTAGACTCATATTCAGTCGTCTGTCCAGTTAAATACTTCCTGAGGATACACGCCATTCCACTGTTATCTAAAATTAAGTGAAATAAATGTTTAATTGTGATTAAATTACTAAGTTTGAAAGAGGAGACTAGAAACCTGATGAAACATCCCTGTAGGTGAGAGAGGACACTCAATTTAAAAAGATCATCTAAAAGTTCACTTTTAAGTATAAAAAAGAATGTGAGGATTTTTAAGGGAATAATTTTTAATTCAATTTAAATATATACTTTATACTTAGGTTGTTAAAATGTTACCAATATACTTCAGTGTATATTAGAATAAATACAGCAATCAAAGGAAACAGACGTATGTTAATTGTGAACTATTTATAATGTTCAGAATTGCCTGACTCATATTTTGGGATATTGTTTTTATATAATTTATACTTGGGGTGGAAATAGGCCTTTAATTACATTATGATATGAAGAGATTTATGAAATGGTTGTGCCTGAATAAGCTGTACTTGGAGTTTCATTTCTTTGCATTTCTTATATTGCAGTGGTTTTGCTTAAAAAAAAAATAAGATAAACTTTCGTGATTTTCTAGAAACCTAAAATAGGGAGGAAATAGTTATATGTGGCACAACATAACAGTAGAAAAAAGGTGAACATTATATGTACATGTAATCTGTAATGACAAGTTATATTTCCTTTGTACAAGCAAAATTTCAAACACACAAAACAAGTCTCTTTGCATAGCTATTAGAATTATACTTTATGAAAAGTATATTTAAGTATGTGAAAATAACTGCATGGTTTGATTGAGATTCGTAGAGCATGTAACAGTATAGTGAATATAGTCAGAGAAATTATTTACCATTTTTATTTTAACAGAAGACGTGAAGGATATAAAACTTAATTACATAAAAGGGATTTTATGTGTGACTTTTTTGGATTTCTATCTGGGTCTGCCTCATCGCCCTTGTTTGTTTTTGTGTCATGTTAAATCAGTTATTAGTTGTAATACTGATAGAATGATGAACATCATGTATTTTCTGCCTCTCTGAATTAAATTGGAAAGAGACCATTGACTTGTAAGAAGAGAATGAGATTAAGCACACAGGTCACTAAGAAGTTTTCTCAACATGATTGCTAATAGACAAAATTGTAAGTCAGTTTAATTCAGAAATAGTATCAATTATATTACAGTTGCTGAATATTAATTATTGGCACATTCAAGCTATTTTTTCTTGAACTTTGTGATGAATGGTAGTTGTCTTATTCATAAATGAATGGACCCAAAATGTTCTATTCTAACCGGTGCCAAAATTCATGCTACTTTTTGATAAAAGAAAGCCTATATCTTAAAATAGGCCTAATGAGATTTTAATATTAGCACTGACTTCAAAAGCAACTTTATTTATGTAGCTCTTAATTCATAGGGTTCTAATAAATCCAACCCAGAAAGATTCCTCTTTATATTCTTAAAGATTCTGTAAAGGTAATCCCTGTGCTTGAAACTTTAAAAAAAAAAAACATGTTCCAGTGCTCATGGTCTGCAAATGATCTTATGCCTAATTCAAATTTTAAATGTTGCAGTTTAGTTTTGTTCCTTCCTTAGGTGGAATAAACATTTTCTTAGGTCCAGCTATGTATCTCTTAGTATACTTGAACTAAAGTCCTAACAATTCTATAGTCTTTATTAAATAAAATAATTTACGTTCTTGGAACATTCTTTTTTTTTTCATGAGTCTTAGGTCATTTTCATTGCTTTCTTATGGAGTTATTCTAGACTTTTAGCTTCCTCATTTGATTTTCAGAACTTCAAAGTGGGCCCTGTAACATTTTTAACATCTTGACTGAGCATAGTTAGAAGGGTTGTCTAAAAATGCCATCACTTTTTTTTTTTAGACCAGCTTTGGTTATGTGAAAATTTATTATTATTGAATAACAGAAATACTCATATTGTAGGATACTCTTCCTTATAGAATATTGTTTTCTTGAAGATATTATTGCCTGTAAAATAAATGAGTGCTTCCACTTGCTTACTTCCAAGTATTTTTTAATATACCATTTTGCTCTGCTGTGTGTATTTATCCATTCCCTGCCCTAAACTTCCCAGACGAAACAAACAAGACAAAAAAGTGCCTAGCTGTGGTGAAATGTGAAGAAATAGTATGACCTAAGGAAGAGGTTAGTAGTAGAATATTGAGAAGCTGGAGGGAGTTTTTAGAGAAGATTTAGATTTCTTAAGTTGCAACACTTTTAGTATTAAAATTATAAAGTAAATTTATGGGTGTACAGTGATATATTTTCAGTAGTAATATTCATGAAAGCTAGTTTTTCTTTAAACAGTTGCCTTGGTCATTTGCTGTTTCCTCAAATGTAGTATTAAGTATTGGCCTTATTGTTTTTAGGAGTATAATCTCAATTTTATAATTGGAGTGATTAGGAATTTTTATGTATCTATACAGATATTTGCCTACTAGGCTACTTAACAGTATATCTGTGCTCTAAAAGTACACTGACATCACCTCAATTTCATCTTTAATACAACATTATATTTTAATGATTTACAGCTGGATTCACTTTTACTATTTCATTTTGTAATTGTGAACTTTGTTTAGTCTCTCTAAATTGACTTGTATTTTTGTTCATTCTTCCAGTTTGTCAAGTACAATTTGAATGGTTAAATTTACTCAATTTAACTAAATTTGTCTAAACTTTTTTAAAAAATACATTTTCCCCGTAAAGCATCTATGGGGTTTAGGTTCAACCTTTTGCATTTTTTGATTATTGAAATACACATTCTTGGACCTGTACTCAAATACTGCTTGAATTTAGCTTTTGGGTTGGTTGTACCCTTCTCTCTTTCTACTATCTGTCAACTATATCTAGAACATACCTTCCCATTATATTGATAAGTATAATATGTTATACAGAACTGATATTTTCATTATTTTTTCTGCTGTGGCAAGTTATTTTCGTTAGCAAGAGTGAATATAATTTGAATGTTGAAAAGCACATTGCTGTGAAGAAAATGAATTCCCAGTGGTTTAAGAGATTGCAGCATTTTTTTAGTTTATTAATATTCTGCAATTTCCTTTAATTTCCTTCATGAAAGACTTAAAATATACGTTGTGTTGTTAATGTTGGTTTAAAATTTATTTAAGTTTTTAGTGTATCCTCTTAAAGATTTTTCTAACAGAAGTCTAAAAGATTATACCATTAGAATGTCTGAAGGTGTTTTTTTTTTTTTTTAGCAGGTTAAGGAAATTAACTTTGAATTCCCCAAAGAAAGGATGCTGCGCTAGAAATATCTTAAAAATTTTCTGGTATTTAATTTTATGTTTATTTGATGGCATTCTCTGTGAAAGTTTTCTTTATTATTTTAGCTTTTTATCATTTTAGTACACACACCCAACGATAGCCATCATTTTGCAACTTTTCCTCAACCTTAAAAAAAAAAAAAAAACTTTCTTAAAATGTATTTTAGGGGTAGGAAAAAATCAGTGGTAGACATATTTTGGAGAAAGCACTTATAAAATTTCTCACTGGCAGATAGTGAGGAAAAACTTACAGTACACTAATCCAAATATCTTAACATCTTAACATATGTAGACTGTCATAAAATCATCTAATTTTTTTTTTTAAAAAGATCCCCAACATCTTTAAGAACCATTCCTCACTATTACCTCACCCAAATTTATGTTCCAGGATTTGGTTGATCTATGTCTGTATGCCTGTAGCTAACTCTTCACTTCCTTTTTGTTTTCAATTTTTTTCCTTATGGAATCTACCTTTAGTTTAACTAAATGGCAACAAAAAATGATCTTCTTCTATATATACAGTTTGTACAGCCACTGCTACCAATCTGGTCAGATACACCATCATCTCCTACTTGAACTGCTGCAATAACTACGTAGTTGATCCTGCTTCTTCTCCCTCCAGGCACCACAGTTTATTCTCCACACAGCAGAGCGATCTTTTGAAAATATAGCTGTGTTCCTCTTGTATAAGCCTTCCAAAAGCTTCTTATGTCTCTCAGAATAAAAGAGATGTTACATAAGGTATTGTTGTTTTTTCTCTTATTTGGCCTGCTGTGTACATACAAACCTCCTTGATATTCCTAAAAGCAAGATAAGCTGACTCCTACTCCAGAGCTTTTCTCTGGAATGATCTATCCTCCTGTATCTTCACTAACTTCAGGAGGTCTCTGCTCAAACGTAGCCTTGTTAGAGAAGCCTTCTTTAACTGCCCAGTATAAAGTAACAAATCCTCATGGATCACTCTATTTACCTTTAGCATATTTTATTTTTCTTCATAGTACTATCATTAACTGACGTTTGGAAAACATGTTTATTTAACATCTTTTCCCCCAATGACATGTAGGTTCCATGGAGCCAGGGATTTTGTTTGGCCTTGATTTAACTCAATACTTAGAATAGTGCCTGGTACTTGGGAAGAGCCCCGTAAGTAAATGTCGAAGGAGGCCAAAGAAGTTACTTCCATCTATATCATTGCATAACTTGCTTTGAAATTACTTTTTATTTTTTATCCTACACCCATTTTATATCATATCACATTGGGAAACACTGTTTGTTATTGGCAAAGTCATGGCTCTCATCTCAGGTGAGTATACTTCAAGTTCCGCTTTCTGTATCCTCTTTTTAAATTCTTGATCTGAGAAACAACATTATGCTTAAATTTTGAAAGTTGTGAGTGGATATTTGTGATTTTGGACAACAAACTTTTAGTAGTTCAGTGCTCTAATATAATAATATTTACCAAAAGTTAAACTGATGGATTTGATCATAAAATTCATCATTATACCTTAATATGAATAGAATTAAGTGTATGTAAATATTTCTAATGGGTACACTATGAATACAGTAAGGACAAGCCAAGTATTTCTGTTATTTTCTGTGGGGAAAGATGGAGGGAAATGGGTCAAATCAAGATCTCTTCTGGGATTTATAACCACATTTAGATAGCTTTACTTCTTTGCATTGGAAAACATACTGTAAGTTTACAAATTCTGTTTTCTTTCTTTCTTTCTTTCAGTATATATCCTTAAACAGACCAGATTAAAGATTTATGATTTGATGAAAACTCCAAGTCTTTAAAGTTAAAATCCCACTCTTTAGCTTGCTCAAATTGCTTTTGGATACGAAGGCATGAATAAGTGATACAGCCCTCCATATAACACCACACTAATACACAAATATTTTCTTAGAAGCATAATGCCCTACAGATCTCCCTCTCACATACTTTTTCATATTTAAAATTGCACTAACTTGCTCAGAAATTTTATTCTAAATGTCTTGAGAATATGAAAAGGAGTCTATAATCTTTTCTGTTGATAATGAAGGAGGATGTCTCTCTTACCCTGCTTCCTTTCTTCCTTTCATTTTTCTCCTTCCTTTTTTCCTTCCACAGACTGAAAATAATTCTGATATACCACTAGTGATATGTGGCCCTTGGGAAACTTAAGCTAGACAATGTGGGTTTTATACATAATTACACCTCTTTTCCTCTTTTAAAAAATTATTTTTACTTTTTTCTTTTGAGACAGAGTCTCACTCTATTGACCAGGCTGGAGTGCAATGGAGGGATCATAGC
Source organism: Macaca fascicularis (assembly GCF_037993035.2). Taxonomy (NCBI): domain Eukaryota; kingdom Metazoa; phylum Chordata; class Mammalia; order Primates; family Cercopithecidae; genus Macaca; species Macaca fascicularis. The sequence goes on from NC_088377.1 coordinate 155,555,517, forward strand.
TCATGGTAGCCTTGCCCTCCTGGGCTCAAGTGATCCTCCCACCTCAGCCTCTGCAGTAACTGGGACCACAAGCACACCATCAAGCCTCACTGAATTTTTAAAATTTTATAAAGATGGGATCTCGCTATGTTGTCCAGGTTGGTGTAAAACAAAACAAAACAAAACACTATTAACTCACACCTTCCGCTCCCATTCCCCTGCCCCTTAAATGCCCAGTGTCCTCCACGTTGCGACCTGGCTATTTCAAATCTCACTGCACTCTCCTTTCCTTGTTCCAAGTAGGAAATTGTACATTAAAGGACATATATGATAATAATAATGCATATTAAGACTGAGAATGAAGATGAATAGTTCTGAAAAGTATCTAGTTATTATCCCACATCGTTAAATAGCCAGCATGGTTTACTACAAAGAGTAATCCATGTTGAGTGCCGAGAGACTTGCATTCTGGTACTATACCTGTCTATAACTATTGGGTGATATTGGATGAGTCATTTTCTCTAAAAGATACTACAGTAGCTTTCAAATTACTTCCAATTAAAACATTTTAAGAAATGCATGGAATCAAATCTAAAGCTATTCATATAACATGTTTTCTTTGTGCTACCCCATGAACATACACTGAAGAATGAGAGAAGCTATTTCCTAAAATAAAAACTATTTAAACAAAGAAAAATTACCACAGTCACTTTGCTAGTGAAGCTCAAAGGGCTGAGTTAAATTTTTAAAGGGTTTTTTTTTTTTTTTCCAGCTGTCTTATCCTAATAGGTATCTTAAGATCATTCCCCTCCTTCCCAGTCAGAAATGGACCCTCCCCTTATTTAGACAGAATGGTAAGACAGTGAGAGAAGGTAGAGTGCATGTGGAGTTGATCACATTAGGATTAAGAAACATAAATAACCACCTGGCATTCTTTTCTCTGAAGCTTATTACCATCCATAAATACTAATTTATTCACAATGTTGTGTTGGTCCTGTGCTCATTTATATATGTAGCTGTTGGTGGCACCAATCGAGAAATCAAGTGGGGAGTGGATAAGCTTTTTGATAAACTTTGCCTTTTTAAAATTAGAGCTCTCCTTTTTAATGGACTTCACATGCACAGACATACATATTTATAACCCACAAAGAATATTGGCCACCACATTGTCCAGTCTATGCCTTGTGCTACATTAGAAGGAAACACAACTCCAACTATAGGAGTGCAGCATATCTTTGCTGTAGTTTGGCTTAATGGGAATGGCGCAGGGGTTTTATACAGTGTACCACATAAGAAGTTTTGACCTAAATCTCTTGAGACATCTTTCTTCTTCCCTTTGGGTCTGACAAAACATATATTTAGAGCTTCATCTAGGTTGTTTTTTTCCCTGCTTTGCTGTCCCAGTCCCCATCACGTGACATATACATCATGCGACATATACATACCTCTTGAATTGTGCGAAGGCTACGTTCCTTGTCACTATCAGCTCACTGTGCAGATTCAGCACAACCAAGGAAAGCTGGGGATGATAATTATGGTAGTTTTTAGCAGTGATGTAAGCTTTCAGATACTCATACATTTCAATGCATTTTACGTTATTAAATGTTATAGAGAATGTTTACTCTTATAACTAAAAATGAAATTAACTCAACAGTCTGACTTTGTTATCCGAAATAAAATGGTTTTAAAACTTAATATTGTCTTGATCAGTTTATAATATTTCTTTACTTCCAAAAAAGTATGCCTTTGAGTTGCCCTTTTATCCCTTCTAACTTTGCTTCCTTGTAATTTTCAGTAATGTCAAGACATCCCTAATCCTACATGTCTGATGTTCAAAATATTCTACACACAGTAAAAAGGCAGTGCAATTTGTTATTTATAATTGGTATTAGATTTTACATCTTTTCTCTTTGATATCTTCCTAATTGTGTCCTGAAAACATCTCATTCCCATTGGGCTGAAATAATGCCGAATTCTAAAATACGAATAAGTATATGCAGATACTTATTCATATTATATTAAAGGAACATCATTATTATAAGGTTTGTTTTTATTTTAAAAACGACTCATTTTCTGGCGATATAAGAGCAAAGTTTAAGTGCAGCTGCACAATACTCTAGAATATGGTAATAAAATACAGAATATATAAGTAATACAAAAGTTTAATGTTTATCTTCTTATTCCTAGAATTACATTTCTTATGGGAGACTATTTTAAACATAGAATGTGATGAGTAGTCTTATGTTTACATGTTAACTATTCATGAAACAGTGGAAATGCTAATTATTATAAAAAGCAAGTTGTTTATACATTTGACATTTCATTTTAAAATAATACTTTGATTACTATATTGTAGAAATGATGCTGATAATTTTCTCTCAAAATATTTACTTTTATTATGGTTTATTAATTACACAAGCCATATTTTAATTACTCATCTTTATAATTGTTTTAAGCTCTTTCATCATTTTTTAATTAAAGATTGTTTCCATATGGTAAAATTCACCCCCTTTTTGTATACAGTTCTTTATATTTTGACAAACATATAGTTGTATAATCACTACCGCAACTGAGATACAGAATAGTTGCATAATCCTTCAGATTTCTTCGTAGGGATTTTATTCAACCCTTCCTCCCACCATCTAGTCCCTGGTAACTGCTAATCTGTTTTATGTCTCTATAGTTTCGTCTTTTCAAGTCTGTTATATAAACAGAGTCATAGGGTAGGTAGCTTTTGGAGTCAGGCATCTGTCACTTAGCATAATGCATTTGAGATTCATTTATATTGTTGTGTATATCATTTTTGCCCTTGCAAGTATGTAGTTGCTTTTTCCTTAAGAGCTTAGAATCTTCCTCTTGTTTTCATTCAAGTAAGTTTTTATATAGCCTTAAGTTACATTTTGGCTTATTAGCTGTTGCTTGGCTTATAAACAAAATGAGAGATTTTACTGGTTAATAATTTCTAAAAATTTAATCTTGAGATCTTCACCATCGTTCTCCACCTTCCCTTCCCACTTGCACCCAGCCTCTCTTTTGCTCTCATACTTGCTTTCCTTGTTCCCACAGGTGTTTGTTTTTCAGGTCATTTGCACTCCTTGTCCACTGATTGACTGATTGACATAAGACCCAGTCAGATTGCTAGTTCTTATAGAAGAAGCTCATTGTTAACTGTTTAATAATGTTCTTTCACTTATTCATTCATTTAATCATTGTGCATTGATCAATTTCTGTTAATGGCAAAACAAATTATTGAAGAATCCTAGAGTTGAAAGGAAACTTTGAGATCGTGAAATTATTTTCTAATCTTCCTCCCAAGTCAGATGAGAGGTAGAGATAGAAGTCTAGGAATCTTTGTCCAGGAGTCTTTGTCAAATTGCCTATGAGACATAGAGCATGAAAAGTGGGGATAACAAGAGAGATAAATAAAATATATAGACAGGCTGCCAAGAACAAATTGTTAGTTTGAAAATGCTAAGCTGAAATGTAACAGAAACCAGGGAGGCAATAAGCCTAGATAAATTGGCCAGGGGTTTGTTTTTTAGGGACAGTTGTGAACAGTGTAAAGACATATGAACATGAAGGAGGGAATACTCATTACCTTATCTCTGGCTGATGACTTTCAAAAACATAGGTAGTGGCATCACATTTCCTCATTTACAATTATATTACAAAGCTGTGGTAATCAAAACAGTATGGTACTGGCCTAAAATCAGACACATAGACCAGTGGAACAAAATAGAGAGCCTGGAAATAAATCCAAATACATATGGTCAACTAATTTTTTAATTTTTTCAAAGGACACAAAGAAGACACAATGGGGAAAGTATAATCTATTCAATAAATGGTGCTGGGAAAAGTGGATTTCTGCATGCAGAAGAATGAAATTGGACCCTTATCTTACACCAGATACAAAAGTCAACTCAAAATGGATAAAAGATCTACATATAGGACTAGAAATTATAAAACTCCTAGAAGAGAACATAGGAGAAAGACTGTTGGCCTTGGCAGTGATTTTTTTTGGATGTCACACCAAAAGCTCAGGCTACAAAAATGAAAATAAATAAATGGGACAACTAAAAAGTTGCACAGCAAAGGCATCAGTTAACAAAGTGAAATGGCAGTCTACAGACTGGGAAAAATATTTGCAAATTTTATCTCTGGTAAAAGGTTAATATCCAAAATTTTAAAAGAACTCATATAACTAGGCTGGGCACAGTGGTTCATGCCTGTAATCCCTGCACTTTGGGAGGCCGAGGCAGGTGGAATGCTTGATCCCAGGAGTTCAAGACCAGCCTGGGCAACATGGTGAAACCGTGTCTCTACAAAAACTACAAAAATTAGCTGGGCATGGTGGCATGTGTTTGTGATCCCCGCTACTTAGGAGGCTGGGGTAGGAGGATCGCTTAAGCCCAGGAGATTGAGGCTGCAGTGAACTGTGATTAGCCCACTGCACTCCACCATGGGCGACAGAGCATGACTCTGTCTCAACAAACAAACAAACAAAAAACCAGAAAAAAACCACTCATACAACTCAGCAGTAGAGAAACAATCAGATTTTAAAATAACAAAGACCTGAATAGACATTTATCCAAAGAAGACAAAGAAATGGCCAACAGGTATATGAAACGGTGCCCAACATTATAAATCATTAGCGCAATGCAAATCAGAACCACTGTGAGATATCTCACACCTGTTAGGATGGCTACTATCAAAAAGTCATAAGATAACAAATGTTGTGCTCGTGTATAGAAAAGGCACCTCTCGTCTGCTTTAGTGTGAATGTAGACTGGTATTCTCATTATGGAAAACAATATGGAGGTTTCTAAGAAAATTAAAAATAGAACTACTTTATGACCCACCAATCCCTCTTATAGGCATATACCCAAAGGAAGTGAAATCATCACCCCATGAAGATACCTGCACTCATATGCTCATTGCCGTATTATTCACGGGAGCCAAGATATGGAAATAAGTGTTCATCAACAAATGAATGGATAAAGAAACTGTGGTGTATTTCGTTTTTCCTTGGTTTCTGTGGAACATTGGTTCCAGGACCTCCCTTGGACACCAGAATCCAAGGATGCTCAAGTCTCTGATATAAAATGGTGTAGTGTTTGTGGGAATGGGGCTTGAGGAGGAAATGGGGAGATGTAGGTCAGAGGGTACAAAGTCACAGATATGTAGGCTGAATAAGTCTAAAGATCTAATATACAACATGAGGGTTTTGGGTAATAAAATTGGGATTCATTTAACTGAGAAGATTTTAGCTAGGGCTGCCAGCAAATCAAAATGGATGACTACTTGAGATAATATGTTAATTTGCTTCACTATAGTAATCTTTCTACTATGTATATTCCATAATATCATGTTGTATACTTTAAAAATGCACAATAAAATTTATTTTAAAAAACCTGCCATGAGCAAAGAACTTGTTTTTGTAATGTCTAATATTTGAAAAAATTTAATTGATACAAAGTTCTTCCTTACAGTGAATTGGACTCAATTAGCCATTATTTTTAGCTCTGTGCTTTATATTTACACAGGATGTTTACACAACTTTTTAGACATCTGAAAAATTTTCATTTCCTCAAAATTTGTTCTTATGCTGAATAAGTCGTTTCTTCGGTTATTCTTTATGTATTAATATTCATATTTGCTAAAAATCCATATTTGCTGAAGTTTTCCTTTAAAATGTTGTGTCCAGAACTAAACACCATACTGTAAGTGTGGCCTAATACAGAAATATTAAAACTTCATCTCAATTTTTCTCTAACAGATGTGTTACATTGTTAATGAAACAAACTTATTTTTTAATAAATTGCAATTAATATACCATCTGAATAATTTGTTCTTAAAGTAAGATTGTATCTCCATTAAATTTTTGTTTTATAAGTTCAGTTATCCAGCATGTAAAGATTTTGAAGAAATTCTAATTCTTTTATTTATGTTAGCAATTGTGTCATCCATAATTGTGATTAATACATTTTATAGTTTTGCTCAATTATTTTAAGAATATTGAGCAGAACGTGGTTAAGAATAGAGCCTTTTTCATTTCTAGTGGGGGTGTACTCCTTCACTTGTGTTAATCCTTTGGATGTGATTGTTTAGCTACTGATATATATTTGAAATTTTAATGGCTAACATTTATTGAGCAGTTAGTTTAGGCACTTTTCTAAGCACTTTATGTGTATAAATTCATTTAATCCTCATAATCTCTTTATACAAATGTTGTTACCCCCATTTTATGAATGGCAAGACTGAGTCACAGATTGTCAACTGTGAAAGGTCTGAGATTTACTCTATTTGCAAACAAGCAAATTAACCAGCCCATGTTTTGTTGATGCTCAGGAAACAAGACTCCTGAGTCAGAGACAGGACTTTATTACTAATAGTATAGCAAGCAGCATGAGTTTCATGTTTGTTTTTGTGCCCTTGTCCCCAGGTCCCACAGGAGCTCTGTAGAGTCTCGGGTTGATATTTCACCTTCAACAAGTTGTGTCACAAATGAGGAACCCCATGTTTAGGAGGCCCAGTCTTCTATGATGGACTATAAGCAAATTTACTCTTTCAGAGGGTATTCCAAGGCTGTTTCCTAGGCAAAAGATAGTCCAGAACAAAAACTGCCAGTGCTTCTGCTAACGAGACATGCAGAAACAGGACAGACCCATGGAAATTTGCCTCTCACTCCAGTCATTAAGAAATTTGTCCGAAATTACACAAATAGTAAGTTGATTTACTCCAAGTTGGCCATGACAGTCTTTCTCCATACTTTTCTTGGTCCAGATATTGTGCAGCTAAGACATTTCTCTAATCTACTTATCTAGTAACAGTGTCAGAAAAGGAAACAAGGTTTGGCATGGATTATTTTTAACAAGTCTATGGCAGGTTTTTAGAAAATTTTTAAGTGCTCACAAACCATCTGTTTAATAACCTGCTCTAGAATTTTGTTGGGGAATAGTGTCATGTTCACTGATCTTCATTTTCTAGAATCCTTTTACCTTAAAAAAATGAGAACATTTGCCCTCCTTATGTATTATGTCTGTTTTCCTCTTGTTTGTAACTCTTCCAAGGTTATCAACTGTGGTTCTGTGATAATATTTACAAGCCTTGAAGCTGTAATCTATTGGTTGTGTATACCTGGACTTACTTTAAGTGACTCATTGTCCTCTTAATTGTTGAGCTTTAATTTCTGATTTTTCTTATTCATCTTATTTGATTTTCCATTTCAGCTTCAACATTTTGCATGTGTGTGTGTCTAGAAGGCAAAAAACATGCAGGATTCAAGTTCTGTTTCATCTCAGTTATCTCGTGATAATCATGGTCACCAAACAGTAGATCATCCCTTAGTTAATAATTTTTCCATACCTAAATAAGATCTTGAAGTGTCCTTAATTTTTTTTGTCTATTGCATCTCATTTTGAGCATTTATTAAATCTTTGAACCATGTTTTTATACTATTTCTTGCCATGGATGTCACTTCTAAGGTTGAAGAATCCTTGTATAACTCTTGGTTTCTTTGGATATTTTCTAATTTTTTCTTTGGTACTGTTTTCTGAGTTTGAAAGGTCATTATTTTACTTTAATAATTTATAATTTCAATAGATGAGATGTCCCAAACCCTTACTGATTTTAGAATTTTATGCTGAGCCATCATATATGACAGGGGTTCACAAAATTTTTTCTGTAAAGGTCTCTATAGTAAATGATATAGGCTTTTTGGACCATTGGTCTCTATTGCAACACTTTCTCACTGCCATGACACTATAAAAGCGGTTATGGACAATACCTAAATGAATGACTGTGCCTGTGTTCCAGAAATGTTTATTTATGGACACTTAAATTTCATATAATTTTCATATTTAATGAAATATTCTTCTCTTGATTTCTATTCAACCATTTAAACATACAAAAAAAAAATCCCATTCTTACCTCACTATTCATTCAATATCAGGCAGTGGGCTAGCTCTAACCCATGGACTGTGTTCTGCTACACACACACACACACACACACACACACACACACACACACACACACCCCAATGGTTATCATATAAATATAGACATATCTTTTAAATCTCTGTCTCTGAAATCCATGCCACATTTCATCCACGTGCTTGGAATTATGGGCTTAACATTAACATGGACTTCCAAAAATTCTTTCACAAGCTCTTCCTTGAAATAGTTCTTCCCTTTTCAATGCAATTAATTCTAAAGTAGTAGGTCTCAGAGAGAAGAAATTATCAGTAAGTAAATAAGTTGTTCAATGCTTGACTTTGGTATCATTAGTATTACAATATAAATTTGGATAATAAAGTACAATGACCAGCTGAATCTTCAGAGATCTACATAGTGAACCACAAATAACAAGTACATAATTTTACCAGAGGTCATGGCTGAACAAAAATGTCAGAAATGTCTCCAGACAGGTAATAGAGTCATGAAGCTTCAGAAACAGCATTGGCAACATTAAGTAAGAGACAAAGCTTTGTCACAATCCAGAGGTTTTTATGTGTTCTTTGTTAAGTCAGGACATGGGTAGCCCATAGGCCCAGGGTACAATTAGATGAGTGAAGTATCTGGCTGGAATGGGACATTGGAAAGCTGATTACACCAGGGCTCTCAAGCAGCCAGATAATGAGGTTTGCTTCTGTGTCTTTGGGTAAAAAGGATCTCCTACTATATTTATTTACAGTGGCTCTTTAGGTTTTAGAAAATGTATTCTGGTATTTATTTTTACTTTTTTAAGATAAACCAACCTTGCCTAGTCTGTGTAGGGGAATGTTCCTGTTCTTATTTTTGAAGTAAACCTTGTAGATTACACAATTTCAGCTGGGGGAAATGGGGGAGATGAACGAAAAGACTAAAAATGAGGATTGGAAAGTTCTTTCCTTTATATTCTTTCTTCCTTGCTATGGGCAAATCCACAATACTAGCTAATGGATTGTTTAACTTTTTTCTTCAGTATATGTATCTCTTTTTGACAGGCGATTTGATTTAGAGGTAACATTTGTTTCCTTTTATATATGAAAGACTTGGGAATTGAACAAAATCATTTCTTTTTTTCCCTTTGGGATTGTTGTCTTTTTTATTACCATTTTTCAACATCTTAAATAAGGAATTTGTGATTTTTGACTTCCAACTAACCCATAATAGCCATTCCTTCAATCTCCCCCTTTGAATTCTTTTTGAATTTTCTTTGATTAAATTCTCTTATGTGAACTCTATTCTTACCATTTTAAGGCTCAGAAGACATTCTTCTATACTATAATACTGAATTTCTTTGTGAAGTAATTTAGTTCAGAATTACATGATTTCTGTATTTCTGAGTGTTTAAGATTTTTGGTTCATAGGTCTAGGTGGTTGCCATTGTGCTGAACGAAAGTCCTTTTTATGATGGTGCACTTGTTGCTTTACCAAAATTATGGGCAGCATGGCTTTCAGAAGAGAAGTATTTTTAAATAAAGCACTTATTTAAAAATACAGCCTAATCTCTTTTAGAATTAAGACAATAAGCAGTGAAATATTTATGAGTCAGGGCTTGGCTGTATGAGAAAATACAGGCAAGGCTGTGGTTTCATTACATTACTTACAGTTACTGTGTGACCTAAAAAATGAGAAGTGCAAAAAGACCTAATGCAGTCAGGTATGGGGCCGCTGAGATATGCATGGCTAATTATCTATTATGGTCTTCCTCAGAGTGAAGTTCTCTTTTTTTAGAAAATGTTAATAGAGGATGAGGAAATACAACTAGAGGTAAAATACTGTTGATAGCATAGGTAATGAAAATTTAAGAAAAATGTAATTGAAAAACTATTGATAGGTACATTTTATAGTCTTTATTTGCTTAAAGAGCTCTATTGTTGTTTCTCTTTTTCAGTCATGTTTTCCAACAAGAACACTTAATCATTTTAAGTAGTTATTAATTTACATTTCAATATGTGGTAGTAAAAGTTAAAGTAAACTTAGTATGTTTCTTGATGTGGCAGTTGTATTCTCCCTTGCAAAATGCCTATGTAAATTATGACAAACCAAGCTAAATACAGCATTAGTTGGAGTCACTTTTTGTAGTTGGAGTCACTTTTTATTGTTAGAAAGTAAATACATTTATTCAAATAAAGATATCTTATATGTTTTAACATAATAAGTTTGTAAAATGTTATGATGCTGTGGAAATATCTTGAATATAATTTAAAAATGTGAAAAATTAACTGTGATAATTTTGCTATTCATAGTAACAATTTAGGGAAGGCTGTTAACATGCCAACTTCCATGGAGGTCTGATCTGTATATTCTGGTTTTGAGTTTCTATTACTAATCTCAAAGAAGTCAGTAATTTCACATATAGAAAACAAATTATATAAAGGAGGGAATACTTTGAGACAGAGAAGAGAAGAGAGGGATTGAGAAAAATGGAGATAGAAATGATGAGATAGTTGTGGGTTTGTCTAAAGACTGCCACATTTTAGTTTGTACCAGTTTTTGTGTAATTTTTTCTGTGACATTTCAGTTAATTTTTTTAAGGCTTTTGTCTCAATATGTACATTATCATAGTGATTAGTTTAAAATTACACAAAATAAAGTCAGTTTGGGGAATCATCTGAAGAATTTCATTAAGTCTTTTTCAGTCAAACATATTGAAGTCTAGATAGCTTTCCAGCGTTTGTCGGTTGGCTGTTTGGAATTGGGAATACATGCTTTCCATAGAAAAAGAATGTTCTAAAATTAATTAGTTTGTGATAAAAATTGTGTTGTGATACTAGTACTTAAGACAGAAAAAGTAATTTATTTATTTTAAATGCTTGTGGTTGATGCTAACTAGTTCATGGACCTCCCAACCAGCCAGATGCAGTTTCTTCTTTTGTAAATTCTCCTTTTCCACAGAGAATTTCTTAATCACCTGGCTTCTGAACATTCTTCCTTCAGTTTCCCTTGGGAAGTGGGTCATCTCACATTTTTCTCTGAGGTGAATTTAGAATCTGAGGTACAGCTTTGGGTTTGGAGGTGACCCAGACCTTTGAGCATGAGTTCTCATTTTGTAAGATAGCTGACGAGATGATTAAGGCAGATACATGTTCTCTGCAGATGAGAAAATAACAGAAATTATTATACCTAAGGTTACATGGCTAGTAAATAGCAAAACCCACAGTACGTGAGTCATCTCCCTCTTCCTGGTCTAGTGCTCTTTCCTCTGCATATGCCACACTACTTCTCATGAATTGAGAATCTGAGTCTTCAGAATGTTTCTTAGATGTTAACTGCCTGGAAGGCAGAAACGATGTCTTCTGTTTCTTCTGTAGTTTTTTGCAGTATTTATGTCCACACAGTGGAGGCTCAGCAGGAATATTTGTTAATGGAGATGTGGACTTAACTTCATGGAAAGAGGCTTTGGCATCAGACAGATGGAGAGTAATTCTAGGCGCAGCCACATCTTTGCTGCATGACCTTGGGCAAGTTATTTGATCTGTGAACCTAATTTTTATCTCACTTGCAAAATATAGACAAAAATAACTATACTGTAGTATTTTTGTATGCATTTAAAACCATATTTGTAAATATCCAACATAGTAACTGCCAGGTAGTAGATGCCCTCCCTTTAGTGATAACTAGGAATCTTTTGACTCTCGTTTTTTCCTAGCTGCTCTCCCCACCCCACCTCTTTTTTTTCCTTCAGAGGAGTGTTTTTATTTGTTCGGTGGCATCGTTTTTTATGTTTTTCATCTTAAAAACTAAAGTGCCAGGGTTTACAATGGGCAACCTGTTTTGCTAAATGAGCATCCTCATATCTGACCCTATTAATTTTGAGGAGCTGGAAGAAAGGGAAATAGCAATTTACCAGAATCAGATATATCATGTTCCTCATTTCTTGCCCCCTTTGTCAGGCAGTTATGTTACAAACAGCTGATCCAGAAACATTCTTTAGAGGAAAATCTGACTTTGTGAGTGTGTTTAGATGTCAGATACTGTCTTTGTCTGAACCTGTATAACCTTGGAAATCTGAAACCTGAAACTTAAAAATTAATTTTGAATTTTGTTTGTGGTATTTGCAAATAGAGTTACAGTTGTTTATTCATGAAGTTCTCTGAGGCTATTAGATGTGGCAAAACTAAATGTTGCCCCATTTTAAGATTGTCTCAGTTTTATAGAATATTCTTTTTTTAATCAAAAGCCTTAGACCTTATTTATTTGCTTAGTATGTTTTTAAGTTAATAAACTCATAGTTATAATTAAATCTCATTTTCTGGAGAAATATGTTTTATAAGCAGTTTAATATAATAAATTTAAGAGATCCCTACTTTCTGTATGTCATTTTGACTCTCTTATTAGTATTCGTCTTGTATTCTAGTAATAGGGTTAGAGAAATGATTTCTATGTCATTTGATTTGGTATCTTAAGTAGTTTATTTTGTTGCAACAGCTGCTCTCCTGTTCTGAGGACCTCTTCCTGGGCCTGTAACTAATCTGGGAATTTTAGTCTTAAGTTTGCAATGTTTAGGAATTTAGGAAGCCAGTTTTCCTGGTTCTGAAATGGAGTAATTTTCTGTTGTGCTAAACAACGCTAATTAATTACCAGTTTGTATAGGAACTGAAATCCTCACCTTTTTTGTGTAATGGTCCAGACCATTTTTTCCTATGAAGTGAACTTTTCACAGAGTACTGCTGCGGTCCTGTAATAATACACTATCTTATATGTACTATTGACTACCATTTTACATGTGCACATTGAAGAAATCAGGTTGAAAATATCAAGCTTTTAATTATAGGTGTTAGGCACTAAGGAAGAGCATTTTAAAGATAATTTCACACTCATGTCTCTCCCCTCCCCTTCAGTACTAGGTTGGATAATTTAGTCAGAGAAGCACAGTTCCCTTTCCTATTTGTCTGGAAATAATTATTTACTGAGGAGATATATGCTCAGTGGAAGAAAGGTTTGGCAAGTGATACATATTCTTTAGCTCGTTGGTGTTGGGAGCATATGTTAGTGATCCTATAATAAAAAGCACATGCTTAAAAAGTGGTTACTGTGTGTGGGTAGTAACTATTTTATGCAGTATTGTGTCATGGGAAGGGCTTCATTTTGATTGGGAATAATGGATGAATTTAAACCAATATACAAGTTTTGTAATCATTTTTTTTTTTTTTTCACGAGCTAGTCCTGCCCTAGAAATGTCTACTCATACAATGTGGAATCTTGGGATTCCATTGTACTTACTTAGAGGCCAACTTTAGTAAAATTCTGAAGTCAATATATGGTTAAAAAAAAAAGAGTGTTAAGTAATGTAAATGTGAATTTAGCTACCATACAAAGTAAAAATAAAGCCAAACTATTTTGACAAAGTCACATTATTTTGTGATGTAACAAAAGTTAGTTTTGTTCCTACTTAAAAGTTTTCCCCTGCATCCTTATCTCATTTATTATTAACTTGACTAAGAAGAGTCTAAGTATGAACCAGGTTGACTGTTCAATATAAGTTTAGCACTGTAATGTTTATTTTGAGGACACATCCATTTTTGTTTGTTACCTTCAGGGTTGGTCTTTTTAGAATTAATTGACCTGACTATATGAACTTTTATTTCAGGACCAAGCTTGGTGTCTGGCACAAACTGTAGTGAAGTTCTGAATGCTTGTAAGTCTTCTTTCCATATTCAGAGGCTGGTTTCCTAAAAGCAGCCATTTATGTTTTTAGTAATTTAGATTTTTTGCTTTTGTTAATACATTTTTTGGTAAGATATAATGATTTCTTCAAAGTTTTAAAACAATTTTTGTTTTCAATCTAATAGACTAATTTTTAAAACTGCCATTAGACCTAATTATTCTTGGAGGATTTTTCTTAGACTTAAGGTGTGTGGGAATGTATTAAAATGTGGATTATTTATATGTATCTTTAAATGTAGAACTTAGAACATAGTTTAAGATAAGCTTTTTACATACACTTTCATTAGCACTATTAGTTTAGCAACATTAAGCAATCATAATAGTTTCCTAGTTTTGCATCGTACATGTATCTATTGAGATCATGTTAACATTGTTTTGTTGGCAAATGACGGTTTCTCACAGATCAGCTTTATTCAGAAATTATTTTTGATATGCCTGAATGCCTATACTAGTTTAAAAATGTTTCATTTAATTGCTACATTTAATCTGCTAAATCTAGGTTACATAGAATGATGAACTATATCTAGCAATATTTGTCTGCCCTGTTTTTAGGGGAAAAAATAGGCCTTCACATTTAACATATGAAACACTCACAAGATAATTTCATAAAATAATAAGAGAATACTAAAACTTTTAATATTTTGCTTGATGTTTAGAAGAAATAAGCACTCTATATTACTCATCCTAATTGCAAACTGTGTTCAGTGTGTTATTCACCAAAGAGGTTTCAGATTTTGTTGTTGTCTTGTAATTTTGTTTGCTTCAGTAAAAGCGGGATATTACAAAGAACATGGTAAATGTTTTGTTGTATAATACGTGTTGAATTTATTGATCTATTTTAAAATAGATTATGTATTTGATAACATAGTTTGGATTCAGTGTCATTGATGAAGTTGGGAGCATTTCTTTTTAATCGGCATATACATTTTAATTCCAAGGTCATGTATTATGTTTATCTACATATTTAATGTCATGCATTCTGTCCATCTTCATAATTCGTTCTAATAGTATAAATCAAAATAACAATATAGTTGGTGAAGTGTGGTTGCAATAATAAAATGAGAATGCAGTATGTTGAAATACAAAGAGTAAGTTTTGAAAGCTTGTGTTTCTACAAAATTGAACTGCTTAAAGAGACTTTATATTGATTTTATGAAAGAGCAAGTAGATGAGTCATCTAAATTTTGTAACTTTGGGAAATCAAGAAGTGTTAGTCACTGTAGAATTTGAAAATGCTGAATGCTTTATATATTAACTTTTAATCATAAATGTAAGTCAATGTGTTCATTCCAACTTTAGCTTTTTCTTAGAACTTATTTTTGCTAAAAATAAATGAAAAAATTTCCTAAAATACTGTATTTTTTTTAACAATGTTTATATTTTTTATTTGTTGTTAAATGATAAATATCTGTCAGAACATTTACAGTCTTAATTTCATTTGAATGGAAATCTCATATTTTAAGATAGAGATTTCTTTAATTTCCATGAGAGCTTTAAGAATTTAGGATTTGAGCATTTGCTGTGGCATATGGTGCATTTTCTGTCCTATTTTGTATACCAGCCCATTAAGGAGAGAAAGTGAAGTAAGTAATCTAAAAATAACTTGCTGTTGGCCTAATTTAACAACAACAAAAAAAGTCTTCTGTGCATAAGTAAAGTTCCACATTTTGTCTCCCCTAGTGGAAAATCTCTGAAGCATTTTGCCACCTATTCACAGAACAACATCTTGTTTGGCATCATAATTACAGCCAGAAGGGCTGTTTTGACTTCTTTTTATCATTATGTATGCTGGCCCTAGTCATAGTTCTAACCTCCTTAGTCCAGAGGGACCCACCTTATATGATGATTACCATTTGGCAGTTACGCACACACCTTTTCCAGAGTGCATTCATTTTCACAGAAAAACTTACGATCTTGAACTTGAATTGGTATTTACAAAAAACAATAGAATTTAAAGTACATATCAGATTAATCACAAGATGTATAGCCATGTTTTAAAACGTTTATTTTTTCCCTATTCAACTCATCTTTAAATTATCATAGGCCATTTAAAAATACTAACAACTTGTAACATGAAACAAGGTTAATGGATTTTTTTCATCTTTAGCTTTTCTTTGTTTTTTTTTTTTTTTTTTTTTTTGCCATTTTATTCATACTATTTACCATTTTTCAGATTGTTAATGTTTGTATACTTTTTGACATCTTGTTGTCATGCACATTGGGGTACTTGTGGTGTGGAAACCAGAAGATAATGGTTCTTTTTCTAACTTTAAGACTTTGGACACTTTTGGACGTTTCGTATGATTATACGTTCAGTATTGATTAGAGGTGCAAAGTACTTCAAGAGGTTGAGTATGGGATATCAATGGTAGAATGATGCCCGTCTTCCTGGTTGGGGGAACTACTTGGCCCTGATGTATTTAAAAGCTTTTGCATTTAACATTCAAAGGAATTTTTATTTCTTCCATAAGAGCTTCAAGAATTTAGTAGTGAGCATTTGCTGTGGCATATGGTGCATTTTAAATTTTAAAATACTTTTGAATCCTCCATAAGCATTCATTCACTGATATGTTGGACTAGTATGGGCTTAGAACACCCATAAAGAATACTTTAGCTCTTAAAAAAATAAGGTGTGGAGCAGATAGGAAAGAAACTTTGTTAAATAATAACATGATTTAAGTATTAGAGAATTGGAAGAAGAAGTAACAGCCCTATTAAGGGTCTGCTGTATTAGAGTGCTGGATTAATGCCTGCAATCAATCACACCTCCCAGTATCCAGGTTCTCATGAAGTCCCCTCTCACAGTTATTCTGGCTTGGTTATGTGACTTGCTTTGGCCAGTGCGACATCAGTGAATGTGATGCAAGTAGAGACTTTATAAGTGCTTGTATATTGGAGCTTACATTTTTGAAATGCTACTATCACCATGTGAGGAAGCCTGGTATAGCCTCCTTAAAGATTAAAGATCACATGGAGAGACCTACCACAAGGGCCCAGGTGAGCTCTACCCCTACCTGCCCTACCAGGTGCCCATTCAGCTGCCCATGCCAGATCAGCAGAAGAACCATGCAGCTGACACAGAATTGTGAGAAATAGTAAATTGTTACCTTTAGCACTAAATTTTGAGGTGGTTTGTTATATAGCAATAGATAAAACATAAGGGAACTTATCCAGCTACAGGAACTTTTAAGTTTTTTTTTTCTGTCTCCCTTTTATGGCAGTTGCTTTGGTAACATTTTTGCTATACCTACTATCTATGAAACACTGTTTCTGGTTGCAGATAATTTAATAGTAATTTTTCACAATTGTCATTGTGTAAAACAGGATTTAAAAAAATATATCCTGGTGGGAGGAAGAGGTCTCGAAATGAGGGGAGTATTAATAATGCTTCAAGTTCATACCTATTTGACATGTTCTGGTGAGCTGCTTCGAAAAACTTCACTGATCCATGTGGAGGAGAAATTGGATCTCATGGGAGCAATTCACCTTAAGAGAGGAGAGATTTGGGGTTTAAGACTGTTCCCAGGGCCAAAGACTGTTGTGAGAAAAATGGGTATTTATTCAAGCAGAAGAAGTTGTGAACTGCTCTGATGGACTGCTATTAACTACCCCACTGCAGAATTTGTGGCAGAGTTCTAGGAAGAACAGGGACCAAAAATAGCAGCAATACTAAAATCACTGCCTGTAAGACTTTATGGGTGTAATACAGTTTTACCTTGTCACTAGTGCACAAGAGTGCGCCACAAATGCCAGTAGAGGGGATTTTTGCCCACTCCAATAAGGTGCCTTTTAAATCACCTTGAAACACAAACCTGAGGAGTGCTCACATATTGGAAATATCAGGCACTGAAACAGAGTATCAGTGATGTAGGAAGTTACAATACCAGTACCAAAAAGGGGAATGTGATTTCTGCACTTTTTTTTTTTTCTGTGGCCCAGGTTAGAGTGCAGTGGAGTGATCTCAGCTCACTGCAACCTCTGCTTCCTGGGTTCAAGCAATTCTCCAGCCTCAGCCTCCTGAGTAGCTGGGACTACAGACATGTGCCACCAATGCCTGTCTAATTTTTGTGTTTTTTGTAGAGATGAGGTTTTGTGTTTTTTGTAGAGATGGGGTTTCACCATGTTGCCCAGGCTGGTCTCAAGCCCCTGAGCTCAAAGCTGTCCACCCACCTCGGCCTCCCAAAGTGCTGGCATGACAGGCATGAGTCACTGTTCCTGGCCTGGTTTCTGCACTTCTAATGCTTGTACTTGTTGTTGCTAGAATGTTTTCTACATGGCCTGAGGATGCAAATGTTCATTGTCATTAGCAGGAGAATAGGGAGGCTCCAGTGGAACTTGGAAATACACTTAAAGGAACACCAGCGGGAACCTCTCGGAACTTCCTTACTTAGCTGGGAGGCATTTGAAAGGAGTTGGAGTACTTGTGGGTATGCAGATTTAGCCATTTGCATTGTTACTAATTTGGCTCTTTCTTCCTCACCCTTAAGTGGCCTGGGAGAACATGAGTTACTCATGTCTATATTGAGTTCATTTCATCCGGTTGTCTTCTTAAAGAGTGACAAAAACAAAAGGAAACAGTACAAAAAATTCAGATTAATTTCAGAGTCTTGAGTGTATTGTGCAATTTTAGGATATTGACTGATCCTTCATCAGAGATTGAATCATGATGGTGACAGAATTACAAAGCTGTGAGAGATTGTTGTAAGAACAAGAATTAACACTTTAGAAGACAAAATGATTTCTAGTCTCTTTAGTTATCTAAGGTAGTATATATGTAGGTAGGTAATTGGTGTTCATGGACATGATCATATTGATACTATGGAGAAAAAGAAGAAAAAGAAGGAATAAAAAAGACCAAATGTAAAATAGAGTGTAAAGACCTCTAGGAGAACTATGAGAAAAGCACAATTAAATAAGTTCATGAAGAAAAGAAGCAAAGACTTTCTCAAATCCTAAACAAAAATCACTACATTTTATTAGAAATGAATTATACTTGGAATTTTTAAGTTTATTATTTCTATTTTTAGAGATGGGTTCTCACTCTGTCACTCAGACTGGAGGGCAGTTGTGCCATCATAGCTCACTGCAGCTTTGAATTCCTGTGCTCAGGCAGTCTTCCATTCTCAGCCTCCTGAGTCACTGGGACTACAGGTGTGTGCTACCATGCCCAGCTATTTTTAAAAAAATTTTTTGTAGGGATAGGTCCTCACTTTGTTGCCCAGGCTGGTCTCAAACTCCTGGCTTCCAGTGATCCTCCTGCCTCAGTCTCCTGAGTACCCAGGATAATGGGTGTGTACTACCATATCTGGCTATTTTTTATTTTTATTTTTTATAGATGGGGTCTTGCTATGTTGTCTAAGCTGGTCTCACACTCCTGGGCCCAAGTGATCCTCCTGCTTTGACCTCCCAAAGTGCTGGGCTAAAGGTGTAGGCCACCACTGCTGGCCTTGGCAAAGATTTTTATATATTTAAAGCAGTGACAGTTAAAAGCCCAACATGATTATTTTTGGGGTAAATAATTTTACCAATTTTAAAATAACTTGAGTAAAGAGTTGAAAAATTTTATTTAAGAGAAAGCAACATGAGAGGAGAATTAAGCTATGCTACTAAATGTGAATTTTATGTATGCCTTGTTTCATTTCACAAAGAATTTAAGAGAATTATAATAGGAAAACTCTCTAGTGAAATATGATGAAGTAGAAAATAAAATAAAATAAAAATGAAGGAAAACATGATTCAATATAGAAAGTCAAAATGAGAAAAGATGTCTACCAGAATGAAAGAGAGAGCGAGCTCCTAATTTGCCTTTGTGATTACTGGCAGTTAAAGCAAAATGTAATTAGTTATAGAATATCCATTTTGAAAAAGAAGAATATATATATACACACATATATATATACACACACACACACACATATATATATATAAAATATTCTTTAGGAAAGGAAATATTCTTTGGACTAAATTTTACAAAAGATTTCTTGTGTTGGATCTTACTTGGGAATGAGTGATACAGGGGCTAGATCCTTGACCACGTTCCAGCAACAGATTTTCTGAAGCATCACTTACGTCTCTTTCTGTGAAATTAAAAGATATACCATCAAAGCACAACTCTGTGAGTTTGATTATGAGATGGACTAAGATATATGAGTCTTAGTTAAATCTTTTGAAACAACTGCAGATTTCTGTTTTTAATCCCGAGTTTCTCCATTGTGCCACAGATGAATGTTTTAAACAGTGTACTGAGCAATTCTTCCTTGATACTCTTTCTTATTTTTCTTGGTTGGAATGTAAAATATTGCTTTCTTTCAAGAAAGTTGAATTGTATTTCTCTATTATATCTCCACCTTGCCTTATAGTTATTGATATTCACCTCTCAGAATGAACGCTGAACCCCATAGTGATAGTTGTTGCACTTCAGAGCCTGACTTTCTGAAAATATTAAAGTTATATTATCCTAAAATTTTGACTTGTATTAAATAATCAAAGACTGAAAACAGCAACTACATAGGAAGACTGAAATTGTGGAAGAACTGAAACAAGGAAAGTTAACAGGGTTCTCTATGTAATTGAAAATTTGAAAACCTTTGTGTAAAACAGAAAAGAACATTACTTAAACAGTTGTTTTATTTTATATGTTGCATTTTTTTTGTTTTGAATCATTGACTACTAAGTGTCAATTTAACTTACTAATTATCACCTCAGTCCGTGTACTTTTTTCCATTTCCAACTTCATCATCACAGATTAAGGCCCTCTCAGCTCTGGCTTAGCCTGCTGATGTAGTCTTCTAAAATATGTCTTAGGTGCGTGTTTCTGGTATGTGGCTTTTGCTATTTCATCTCTTTTTTTCTTCTGTATCTGTGCCTACCACAGTGCAGGCACATTTTAGGTGCTTAATGCATATTTATTGAATGAATTAATGGCTTTTTCATGGAACCTACCTCTCCAGAGGGTTCTCTAACACAGCAGGCTGAATGATGTTTATAAAGCAGTTCTTTTAATGTTATCCCTGTGGTTATAATGACTCTTCATTTCTTTTCGAGAAATGACCAGAATCCTTAACATAGTCATCAGAGTTGTACAGTACATGGCTTCTCCCCTGTCTCCTTTCCCCTGGCTCTCTGCTCTTCAACACACTGGCATCTGTTCATTTTCTTCAACTGTGACATCCTCTTTCTTGTCTCAGAGCCCTTATTGGAGCTTTTTCTTTGCCAGGAATATTGGCTGTTGATCTTCCCACTTTTCTTCTCTACTCAACCCTCTCATCTCAATTCAGATGCAGCTTCCTTGTGGAACTCTTTTTTAACCTAACTAGATCTATGCTATGGGTTCTCATAACACCCTGTTCTTTCAGTAATTAAAGTTCATAATGACAAATAAATCACGGCAGAAGCTGATTAATGTTTGCCTGCCTCTGTGCCTCCACTCAACCATAAGCTCCTCAAAGGCAGGAACTTTTGTTTTCCCTCAGTTTGAACCCAGCACTTGCATGATACCTGGTGTATGGTAGGAATTAAGCATTTATTGAATAAATGAGTGAATAAATGAATGAATGTATTTATTCACTTATCTCTGCCTTTTTCCTGAATGAATTCAAAGTGGCTTCCATGATTGTAACCCCTGTAGTAGCTTGTTTCCCTAATTGTGGCATAGATTTTTTTTTTCTTTTGGTTTAGTTTTCTCCAAAGACTATTGGTTATATATTTTGAAGTTATGAATTTTAAAATAGAGTAGCTCATATAAAACCTGGATAATGTGAGCATTTAACAAGTGACACTGTTGGAATAACTCCAGATGCCAGTTGCAAGATAAATCTCATGGTCCTACAGGAGGGAATTAGCCTGTGGGTCAGCTCTGTCCCCTAGGTGACTAAGGTTCTTTGGAGCGCCATCCGGGACTGGGCTAGGGAATCCGTTTGGGAACCAGAGTGGCAGAAGAAGGGGCAGTTGCAAGTAAGAAAACTGCCATAATTTCTGGTTCATAAGGACTTATTTTACTTTTAACCCTTTTCTAGACTTGCTTTTCACTGCCTATAATAAAGACAAGCACAAAATAATAATAAATAGAATCAATAAATGACAAAGGGAAAATAATTTCAAGATTAGAATTATTTTAAAGTTAGAAATTGAATTTAAATTTTGATAACACTTAAGACATTTGAAGTGATAGGCATAAAGACATTTAAAATGACAGCTGTAAACGAGAATAGGAAAATAAAGATCGACTCCAATTCAAGAAAATAAGGATAAGAGTCAAAAATTAAAAGAATAACAATATGACATTTAAAGATAAAAGCTGGAGGTTAGATAAGGAAATAGAGTATTGAAATAAGTTAATTAATAGTAAAGTATATGGGATTAAAAATGTAAAATGGGTAGGTAATTATGATTAAACATTAATATGGAAGAAAAGTGAACAGAGGAGATGTGAGGAAGGGTCTCTTCATAAGAGAACCCATCCCTTCTTGAAGCGCTGGGCCTTCAGTCTCCCACTCTTCAAAGGGTACTTACGCCTTTCCACACTCTACGTGCTCTGAATCTCAAGTCCCAGTCCAAGGTAATCCTTTGGGGAATATCGGCATACTCTGGGAAAGGCTCTTTAAAAAAAATTTTAAGTTAATATATATATCCAGAGTAGATGTTAGCAGCTTATAGCAAAAGATTCTGCATCCAAGTAACTCGTTCCTTAAGCTTGGCAGATGAAAATAATTTTTTAGCCTCAGGGGAAAAAAAATTGTACTTTGATTTAGTAAATGTAGATTCTACCTGAAGGCAGATTATGCTACATTCTTTTATTTATTATGGAATTATAATGATGAATGCTTTAGGAATATTTAGAATATCTATTATATACATTATATTGCTTTTTTTTTTTTTTTTTTTGAGACAGAGTCTCACTCTGTTGTCCAGGGTGGAGTGCAGTGGTGTGATCTCAGCTCACTGCAATCTCTACTTCCTGGGTTCAAGTGATTCTCATGCCTCCGCCTCCCGAGTAGCTGGGATTACAGATGTGCACCACCACACCCAGCTAAATTTTGTATTTTGTAGAGATGGGGTTTCACCATGTTGGCCAGGCTGGTCTCAAACTCCTGACCTCAAGTGATCCACTCACCTTGGCCTCTCAAAGTGCTGGGATTACAGGCATGAGCCACCATGCCTGGCCCACTTTGTTTGTACTTTATACCCACCTTGTGGGATCTTTATTTATTTATTACCATTGAGAGGGATCTTAAACATTAAATTACTTTAAACTTATGTTCTAGAGTTAGGAAGTTAAGGCCTTGGTAAATTAAGGTATTTTAAGTAATGTTTATTAGTCCAGATGAGATTAAAACCTGGATCTCTTGATTCCCCAGTGTCTTAGTTTGGGCTGCCATAACCAATTACCATCACCTGCATAGTTTGTAAACAACACAAATTTATTTCTGTTAGTTCTGCTGGAAGTCAGAGATCAGAGTGCCGGCATGGTTGAGTTCAGGTGAGGCCCCTCTTCTGGTTTGCAGACTGAAGTCTTCTCATTGTGTCCTCACATGGTGGAGAGTAGAGCACAGGAAGCAAGCTCTCTTGTGACTCTTATAAGGGCACTATTCCCATTCATGAGTGCTTCACCCTTATGATTGTATCTTATTACCACTCAAAGGCCTTACCATCTAATACCTTCTCATCAGAGGTTAGACTTCTAACATATGAATATTAGGGGTCACATTAAGTCTCTTACACCCAGTAGAGTCTTCTTCCCACCGTAGCCATACATATTTCCACTTACTATTTATTGGGTTCATGGTGGTTGAATATTTTGTAACATTTATGAACAATAATGGCAAAAAAGAATGGGAAGTTCTAATAGAAGCTGCTCTCATTCCAGATTGGGAATGAATTAATAGAGAATTTATGTCACTCATACTGTCCTTATGCATAATTTCTTATTCTGTGTGAAATTTGTCATCATTACAGCATGATTTTCAAAATGGGAAATATTAATCGTTTTCAAAATTACTGAAGATAGAAAAAGTATATGATAAAGCTAAGAATAGACAGGTATAGTAAATGACAGGTTATATATCAACCTAGAGGTTTTTTTTGGATACTCCCTTTTTTTACACCTAGTCAGAGTCAAACTTTGAAAAGATCTTGACAGGCTAGAATAGATAAAAACTCATAGGAATTAATTTAATAGAGATAAATGTAAAATTCTTATAGATGTATAAGTTTAATAGAAGTTCACGTAGCCTATAGTTTTTAATTGGATACAGGATTCATTTAAACTAACAGAATGACATTCATTGATTCAAAATTTAATACTTTTGATTATGTGCCACATAATTTTGCTGGATGCCAGAGACGCAAGATCCATGTGTCACTTGATCCTTAGAGTGTGGAAGACACATATGTGAACGGATTATTTCACTCCCCCATAAGTACAGTTACAGAGGTTTGCACACTATGCTAGGGGAAGGCAGAGAAAGAAATAGTACTTAGGAATGGATGATGGAGAGAGGAGAGGCTTTCCAGAGAAGAACCCTGAATTGTTCAACAGGCACTTTGACTCATATGCAAAGGTTGGAAATGAAGGTTGTTCTGGCTCTTTAGAGCCACAATTCTCAAAGTAGTTGGTCACCTTCTGATGGGCAAGGAAAGTCCATTTTGGAATTAAATTAATTACCAAATACAAGTCCATTCTTTCATTCCCATGAGTGAAAAAATATGCATAGGTTTTAACCTTCATGAACAATTAATGACTACTTACTAATAGCCTAAGTTAGTTATTAAGGCTTATTGAAATACAGCATCCATTAATAAAATTCAGCTCATTACCAGAGTCTACTGAGTATTCTAATATTCTATCAGAAGCCAGAGTGTGACAAAATACTTGCTATGTTGTAGAGCTTCTGCTACTCATGCTCACAAAACAGGTGGCTGGAATTACCAGTGTTTTCTGGCAGAATGTTTTGTTATCATTGTATCAGCTAGATTGTCAGATCATGGTGTATAAGTGCAATTATTTTGATTATTAATTATAAATGATTTAGATTTATCATTATCAGTTATTTCCAGGATTGTAGTCTTATTTTAGTTATAATTCGTATTTGTGGCCAGATGTGGTAGCTCAAGGCTGTAATCCCAGCACTTTGGGAGGTCGAAGTGGGAGGATTGCTTGAGCCCAGGAGTTTGACACCAGTCTACAAAAAATTAAAAAATTTGAGCATGGTAGTATGTACCTGTGGTACCAACTTACTCGGGAGGGTGAGGCAGGAGGATTGCTTCAGCCCAGGAGGTCGAGGCTGCAATAAGCCATGATTGCACCACTGCACTTTAGCCTGGACCACACAGCAAGACCTTGTCTCAAAACAAAATAATTCATATTTTCATCAATAGTATTTTTGATTCTTAAATACCTTAAAATACACTTGATAAATTATGGGCCCAATCATCGTTATTTGAGCTTTTCAAACACTGATATGCTTAAAAATCACCCACAGAACTTGTTACAAACAGATTCCTGGGTATCACCCCCAGAAATTCTCATTCAGTATGTCTGTGTGCAGCCTGATAACACTTCTTACAAGCTCTTGGGTAATACTGATGCTGCTGATCTTCCAATCCTACTTTGAATAGTACGTACCTATATTCTTATTGCTAAAGCAGAGATATAGAAAATCCCATGAAAACATTTATGTATGATGACATCTCATCATTTAGCTCTTTTCTACTTGAGGATAGTAATAGATAGGATGAGATAAGTAGGTGGATGAGCAGCAGAGTCTCAGAGTGGCTAACTACAGTAATTCACTTAAAAAAAGATTCACAGAGTCTGGTTTTGAGCAAACTCAAGTTGATCAATGTGGCTAGATCAATCACATGCTAGGAGAGCAGACAGGATAAATCAGTGTGGCTCAAATATCACATGCTAGGAGAAGAGAGAGAAGTGTGGCTAAAGAAATTTACTGGATTACGTAAGAGTTTTGTATGGCATTATGGCAAATCCAGTAAATTTCTGGATTATGTAGAGCATTGGCATTTATCTTAAGGACAGTAGTAAACTTTTAAAGAATTTGAAACTGGTGGCTAGCATAGTCAAAGTTTTGAAAACGAGAGTATGGTAAGAAGGGAGGCAGGGAGATCAGTTTTGAAACTGTCACGGTAATCCAGGTGAGAAAAATGAAGGACTTGAACTGGAAAGCGGTGGTGAGAATTTTAAAAATGAGGTTCTGAGAGCTATTAAAGATGTTACAATGATAATAGCAGTTAACATTCTGTACTCACTATGAGCTGATCACTCTTCTAAGCATTTTATATATATGTGTGTGTGTGTATATATATATATGAACCAACTTAGTCCTGACTGCAGTTATATGAGAAAAGCGTTATTTTTATTTACATTTTACAAAGGAAACTGAGTCACAGAGATTCAGCTACTTGTTTAAGGCCACACGGCTGGTAAGGGCATAGCAAGAATTTAAAGTCCAGCGATTTGTCTTAGAGCTTGGACTCAGCCTGTGTAGTGTATTTGGTGCAATTTGATAGTCAGATGACAGGAAGGGGGAAGAATACAGGACACCAGCAGATTTCTAGACATTGCAAGCTTATGTACAATATAGGAAAAGTAGGAGGTGAAGCATATTTGGAGTGTGATGAAGTGGAAAAATGAAGAATGTTATGAATTGAATGTTTATGTTCCTCCAAAAATTATATGTTGAAATATTAACCTCCACTGTGACAGAATGAGAATGTAGGAGATAGGATGAGGAGATAGGGTCTTTGGGAGACAATTAAGTCATGAGGGTGGAGCCCTCATGAATGAGATGAGTACCCTTAGAAAATGTACCCCAGAGAGCCCTCTTCCTCTCTTTCCACCATGTGAGGATACAAGGAGAAGATGGCCGTCTGCAGCACTGAAGAAGGCCCTCATCAGAACAGGGACAGGTTGGCCCCCTGATCTCAGACTTCAGCCCCAGAATAAAGTAAATTTATGTTGTTTTTCAGCCACCAGTCTATGGTACTTTGTTATAGCAGCCCAAACTGACAAAGACAAAAAGAAAGGGAAAAGATAAATTCAGTTTTTTACATTTTGAGCCTGAGAAGTCTATAGGAAATCTATGTGAAGATACCTAGTTGGGAGTGGATACATGGATCTTGAACTGTAAAAATCTAATGTAAGCTCACAAAAACATGGTGACTAGATTAGCATGGGGAGGGTGTTATCAAGTGAATAAATCATGTCTGTACGAGTGCATTCAGATCTGAATGTCACATAACTGAAACTAGAATTTATCTGGAGGTGACCATAGTGTTGAAAGATTGAGAAATGATGTCATAAGAAAAATGGGATTAAGGACCTGAGTTGTTCAATTAAGGAGATATGGGGAGGTTAAATTGTGCATAGTGTTTTAAAGAGCAGTTAGGTAGAACAGGGAGTCAGAATAGGATCAAATAGGTGCATGTTATTCAGACATGGATGCTGATAATAAAAAATATTCCATGTAGGAAAAGATTGTCCCATCAGGTAGTGAGTACCTGTTTAAAGAACACTGAAATATTGATAACTGCCCCTCAGTAGGGGTACTATAGAGGTAATTCCTGTTCTGCATGGATTAAATGAGTCCATCAGAACTTGATAGCATTATAATTATATATATTAGGTTGTTTTATAATTTTTATAAGGTTTTTTGTTATTAGGTGTATTTTGAGATTTTCTTCATACACATGAAGTAAATAACTATTTTTTTTTGGCATAAAACACTTAAGCCATTGCAAAGATGACAATTGCTGGAAATATGTAAGGAGTTTCTTTAAATATTAAACTACTTCCCGTGAATGCTTCAGTTGTTTGAACAGAATGCAGTTGTTTACTTGCAGAAATTATTTACTATATTATTGATTCCAAATATAGTAGAGTTTTTAAGTCCCCTTAAAAGAAAAATGTGAATATAAAATGTAGTTTCTTGTTACTGGATTTACAATCTTTGTATCTCTCCCTATTTTTTTTTTCTTTTTTTTTCCTTTCTTTTTTTGCCACTGGGAGTTTTGTTGCCAGCAATGAAATACAACCTTCATGTTGTACTGCGTAGGATAGATACTGTAAATTTCTGGTCTTGCTTTTCCATTGATCTGGATTGCCATTTGGGAATCCTGTTCAGCTGATCTTTATTTCCTGAGTCAGAAATTCTGTTTTACCCATCTTTGGGGTTTTCAACGCTATTCTCAGTGGGCTGTCAGGTATTGCACATGAAAGAGAAGGTTCAAAGGCATAGAAATAAGGTTCAGGGCTGAAATGTTTACACTGCATTTTAAAAAATTTTTATAAACATTTTCTAAGCTGATAGATCAACATGAAAGCTTAGTAGATCTAAGACCTTTTGTATGCTGCAGTATACATAACATTTGAATACACATAATTTTTAAGGAGTGGTAGGGGATTTATTGCTTATAAATTTGATACAGAAATTACTTTCCTTGTATATCATTTTTCCAATAAGCATAATTAACAACATTGTGATTAACTTTATCCTTTTTTTTTCCCACAGATTTATTTACCTGTTCTTATTCTGCTTTGTTTTGCAGCTGATGATTGGTATTGAATCATGGTGAAGCATAGCTTGCAATCAAATTAAGAAATTAACAAATCACTGGAAATTTTATAATAAAAATGTATTTTTGGACTGGTCATAGTGGCTAATGCCTATATTCCCAGCACTTTGAGAGGCTGAGGCAGGAGGATTGCTTGAGACCAAGAGTTTGAGACCAGCCTGGGCAACATAGTGAGACCCTGTCTCTACAAAATTAATTTAAAATCTTTAGCCAGGCATGGTGTTGCCTACCTAGTCCTAGCTTCTTGGGGGCCTGAGGCAGAAGGATCACCTAGAACCCAGGAGTTCCAGGCTACAGTGAGCTATAATCTTGTCACCACACTCCAGTCTGGGTGACAGAGCAAAGCCCTGTGTCTTATAAAAAAAAAAAAAATAAAAAGAGGCCGGACACAGTGACTCACGCCTGTAATCCCAGCACTTTGGGAGGCCGAGACGGGCGGATCACGAGGTCAGGAGATGGAGACCATCCTGGCTAACATGGTGAAACCCCGTCTCTACTAAAAAAATACAAAAGAAACTAGCCGGGCGAGGTGGCGGGTGCCTGTATTCCCAGCTACTCGGGAGACTGAGGCAGGAGAATGGCGTAAACCCGGGAGGCGGAGCTTGCAGTGAGCTGAGATTCGGCCACTGCACTCCAGCCTGGGCGACAGAGCGAGACTCCGTCTCAAAAAAAAAAGAAAAGAAAGAAAGAAAGAAAGAAAGAAAAGCAACAAAAACCACCATATTTCTGAGGTTTTGCCACTTTTTGTGTGGTCAACTATATATATTACATTGTAATGAAAATATTGATTTTTAAAGCAAAATTGTAATGAAAGTACCAATATGGAAAAGGCAACTGTAATACATTTAGCACTTATTTAACATAGCATATTTTAATTAGAAATATTTTATTATCCTGGGATGATTAATAGTGTAGTTTACTAATGTGTCAGTAATTTGTTTGAACATAATCTGGTTCTCTCTAACTAGTTATGTATTACATATTTATGCATTATAAATGATAGAAGGACAACTTTGTCACTTCTTTCAGATTTGTGTACAACCAAAATATTCAGTATGTAATATAAAAATTTGGTGAAGGTCCTGTGTTTATTCTTAAGTACAAACATATTTGTAAAACATTTTTAAAAGCATTATAAAGTAATCATTTGGGTTTTCTACCATACACAGCATTTTCTTATTAAGTAGAATTTTGACATTTTGTTAAGCTATGACAGAATCCATGCTCCTCGGAAGTTTACATATATTAAAAAACTTTTGACAACTTGACTCTCGTCTTCTGTATGGAATTGTGGAAGAATTTACAAAAGAGCCTGCAGGCTTAGCATCTGATATATCAAAATATTTTTGACTTGATTTTCCTTTTATGGGCCTCTCTCTTCCATTTTTATCCTCTCTCTCTCTCTCTGTTGCCCGTAAAATTTGCATAATGTAAATATATCCTCTGACTATAGTCAAAATGGTTATTTGGAGATATATTGTTTGGCCCTAGGAAGTAAGTAGTTTTATGAGGCAAAGAATACTGGAAACTGCATAACACAGTTTGTCTTCTTTCACTCCTACTTACAAGCATAACTAGGATGTTTAATAAATTTAGGGGCATTTTCATATTAAATGCTATTCATGCCAGTCTCCAGATTTGAAAAGTTGTAATAACCAGCATGTAAAAACAATGGTTGTTTAGTTTAATTATGAGGTTCAAATATTGGTTACAATCATTCTATAATTGAGTTTTAAAATTCAAATTCTTTTTTGGGAGGTTGATGCCCAGAGTTCCTGGTATCTCTTATACTGTCTGGAGATGTATTGGCTGTTTGGATCTAATGGTGCTCACAAAAGACTGATTGACACATGACATAATCTGTTGTTATAGATCTGCTTTCCAATAAACTTTTACGTATTTGTGCTCAGGCACTATGTTTTATCTGTTTTTGTCCAAGATCAAGTGTGGTACATTTAAGAGGCAGTGAGCTAAGAATATGGTTGGCTTATTAAATGCAACATCTAAATAGGATAAATTTTCTTCTCCTGGCCAGGCGCGGTGGCTCATGCCTGTAATCCCAGCACTTTGGGAGGCCGAGGCGGGTGGATCACAAGGTTAGGAGATCGAGACCATGGTGAAACCTCGTCTCTACTAAAAATAAAAAAAAATTAGCCGGGTGTGGTGGCGGGCGCCTGTAGTCCCAGCTACTCAGGAGGCTGAGGCAGGAGAATGGCATGATCCCGGGAGGCGGAGCTTGCAGTGAGCCGAGATTGTGCCACTGCACTCCAGCCTGGGGAACAGAGCGAGACTCCGTCTCAAAAAACAAACAAACAAAAATTTTCTTCTCCTTCTCATCCTCTTTCCTCTTTGCAGTCCCCCATCCCCTCTGTCGCTACCTCAGTTTTCTCCACCTTACCCCCTCTCCTTTCCTTCCATTCCTTCTCCCTTCTCCTTTATCTTCATCATTATGTCATCTAAATGTTGTGTGCTGAATATGTGTAAGACACATGTGATAATTGCTACAATTCATGATTGCTCTAATCCTCACTGCAACTCTGTGAAGCATACGTTTTACTGATTTTTAAGGACAAGGAAACAAGAATGTAAGCATTAAATTAACTCTTCCAGCAATGCACAGCTAGAAAGCAGCAAAAGCAGAACTCAAACCCAGGTCTAATCCCCAATTCTGTGCTAATAACCACCACTGACTTCAATCATGGAATTACAGACTCAGCCTTTGGCTAGTTTGTGAATTTGTGTCACTAAACGTGTATGCCCAAAGATTTTATTTTATTTTATTTCTTAACTACCTGTCACATCATCTTATGTCTAGCACTAGATAAAAGTTTGAATAAAAGTTTAAAATGAGTGGATGAATGAATGACTGTCATATCAGCATCCTATTATATAGTCAATAGTTAACGATTGTTTAATCCATTCAGTATTTTAAAGAGTAAAAAGGACATAGTTTTTCCTAGTTATTATTCAGAATGAATAGCAAGTTAATGACTAGGCAAATATTATTCCATCTCTTTAAATAACTGTATACTTAAGTGAGTGTGAATCTTCTCTTTTGGACTTTTATTAAGCCTCACGTTTATATGGTTCCTAAATGCTAATCCATAGTGGTAACAACTGAATCTGTGTTTCCCAGCATAGAAGTTTTCAGGAGAGAATAAATTATGACTTTGGAAAGGGAACTCAGATATCTTAAAAATCCCCTCAGAAGGCTAATCTTCCAGAAGTTCTCTCTGTGATATCTGATGTTGCTGTAGAGCACAAAGTTTCACCATAGCTTGGATCCCTGATGTTCAGTGAATCATGACTTCTGCCCTTCCTTCCTGCTAGCCTGCTCTCCCACACCAAGTTGAACCACTTTGTAATTTAGAGCAGGGTATCAGCAGAGGGATTCCCTCTCTCAATTTCAGATTGATAATGTACCAATTTGTGCACATGCCTAAAGTGATCACATTGTTGTTGTTACTGCATAGAGCACTCATTTAGATGTACTATGGATATCGTATCAAAAGACATTTAGTTCTAATACGAATGTTACCTTAGTTTAGTGAAATTAATGTAAGATGAAATAACAGTTCAGTTGCGTTGCATACGGATTCGTTTAAGAACCTACTGCAAGTGAGGAAGGTAGTATGCTAGGTCTTAGGGGGACTTAAAGATGAGGGCATAGTAATATTGTCAAGAAGCTTAAAGTACAGTGGGATAAATAGATGTGTAAATAGATAATTAAAATGCAAGACCAAGTGAATTAAGTGCTAAATAGATAACCAGCAGCCTATGGGGATATTCTATTCTAATTTGGGCTTCAGGAAAAAAATTATGGTGTAGATGGCACTTGACCTGAGCTTTGAATTATGCATAGATGCCTACTAGGTTTATTTATGTAAATATTCAAAACTATAGTAGCATACATAATCTCAGTATGAACTTATGTGTGCATATGTATGTGTCAATGTGTGTGTGTAAATGTATAGTCACAGTGGGATTAGCATGTACCCCTTCTAAATACTTTCATTTTCATGAAATATGAAAAATAGAAGGGCTTGCAAAATAGCGCCTCCCTTAATTTATGCTATTAGAATCTTATTTTGACTTAGATGTTGGGTTTAGCAACTAAAACTATTTGCAGTAATTATTAAATAGTATAGTAACCTGACCCGTTCTTATAGTGACGTGTGGGTATATGCAAAGTGAAATAATTATAAATTTCAGCAGAACCTGGTCATAAAGGGACCACAGAATCTTGCAATGAAAACCCTTAAATTCAGGACTTTGCAAGCTATATATTATTCAGTCAGTAATTGGTGTGGCTTAGATTTGTATGAATGAGTAGGAACCTATGTGAAGGAAGACATAGATCATGTATTCCTACCTGTGTCATCTTGAAATGATTAAACCAAAATAACCCTCTGGTTAAGGCCTATAAGTATGTCTTTTAGATTCTCCCAGTTCTCTCTCTCTGATTCCCTTCACTTTTTCTTTTCTTTTGGTTGATGCACTTATTAGTTATCTATTGTGGCATAATAAACTACTGCAAACTTAATGGCTTAAGACAACATATTTATTATCTCATAGTTTCTGGGGGCTCAGGAATCTGGGTATGGCACGGCTAGGACCTCAGCCTCAGTGTCACTTACAAGCTGCAATCGAGGTGTCAGTGAGTGCTGAAGTCTCATCTGAATGCTCAACTGGGAAAGGACCTGCTTCATTCCAATCTCATGTGGTTGTTGGTTGGATCCTGTTCCATGTGGGTTATTGGACTGAGGGCAATATTATTCCTTGCTTTTGTTGGATAAGTCCCCATTTATTGCCACATGGGACTCTGAATATGAAAGTCTACTCTATCAAAGTCAATAAGAGGGTCAATAGAATCTGCTAGCAAGATGGGAGCTACACTTTTATGTAACAATCATGGTAGTAACATCTCATTACCCTCAATGGATCTCGTTTACTAGAAGCAAGTCCCAGGTCCTTCCCATGGTCAAGGGGAAAAGATTACATAAGGGCACAAATACCCAGGAAGTGGAGATCACTGGAGGCCACCTTATGGTCTGTCTACCACAATGCCTAAAATGTCTTTTGGGTGCATAGACCTGGTCTATTATGATAGATAAAAGACTTAGAATTCAGAAAGGTGTAACTCATCAATGTTAATTTTACTTGTCAGTGAACAGGTAAAATGACATCACATCTTTTTCTTTCATAATCTATACAGAATGTAAAGACACTAAGAAGACATTAGATTGATGAAATAGAAGAGTTTGCCAACAAGGTAGAATCATTAAAAGAAGAACAGACTTTTTGAATTCATGAATTTTATCTAAAATGTTCTTTGCTTTTGTAAACTTTGTAGAGATCAGTGGATGTTGTGCTTGATGTGTTCTGTGACTGGGTAATTATTGTAACTTTACTATGATTTAAAAAGAATGTAAAGTCACTGCTTCCTCCACTTTTACTTTTCTCTTTTCTTCTCCCAAAATATTCCTTATTTAACGTATGACACTAGCTATATGTTTGTAGACAGTACTAGGAGATTAAAAAGAAAAGAAATAAAGAAATGGGGAAGTAAAATGAACATATGTCTTGTTAAATATGATTTTCAAAATAGTCATGATATGAATTTTCTAACTGGTTTCGGAAATGAAAACTGATAGTTCATGACATAGTTATCTGCATACATTGGAATGTTAGGGACAGGCCACAGGCTAATGATTAAACTGGTTTGAATGATGATCAGAGACCTGCATGTGGTAAACACTTTTACTTTATTTTACTCTCTAATACCTGTTAAAATTTAAGCATATTTCTATAGTTGTTTCTGTTTTACAATCATAGGCTGTAAAAGACTTTGGTTTTAATGTGCAAACAAACCTAAGGAATTTTCTGCAACTCTTAATTGATGCGTTTCTCTTACTTAGTTACCATAATCATCTGTGCTTGATCATGGCCCATTATTACCCTGAAGAATGAATGAAATACAGCAGTGAAATTGACTTCAGGTCACCACTTCTTATCTTAATATACAGAGCTGCTAAATTGTCCCTTTTTAAATTTCTTTTTTGACAAAAAATGACCCATCTATTGTTTATGGTGGTGTTGATTCTTGGTGTTGGCCTTTCTTACATTTTTCAGTGTAAATATTGTATTACTAAATTTATTTAAAAACTTTATTCTTCTATTTAGTTCTGAAAGTTTATATTTTCCCTCAAATTACTCACTAGTCCGGGATCAAAACACTCCAAAAGTGAATATTAAAGTAATTTTATGATTAAATATATTTAGTTTCTTATCTATATGATCCTGAACATGTCCATTTTAGGGTTGTTTGGCCTAGATTAAAAATGCCCCGGGGACTCAAGGACAAAGACTATGTAAATCTTTTTGCATAGCACTTTATAAAATTAAGTATTTAATAAATGCTGTTGATTATGAAAACCCAGTTAAAAGTCCTCTGGGAAAATCAGAATTTTTAAACAACCAAATATAGCATCATAATGTTTTAAAGATTCTCTAGTATTCTGAAATGACTTTCTTCTTCATAACAACTTTAACCTTATTTCCCTTTTCATCCCCTCTATTTCTTATTAGGACATAAAAAACACTCTGTGCTTCCTTTGGCTGCAATACCTTGGATATCTGGCTGCCAGAATCTTTTCTTCTTGACTTGGTTATGTTGGTGATACCACGTCTTCCTCTCTTGTTTATTGCATTTGTCCTTTCCATTCAGGAAAGTGAAGAGAAAGTAGAACATACAGCATGTTAGATTATAGAGCAAGAAGATACCTTAGGAATAACACATCCCAGCATTTTTAATTGAGACTTACTTGTACAAATAAGTGACTTGCCAAAGTTTACATGCATGTTTAGTAGACCCCAGAATAAAATTCAAGGGTTTTAACTGCAAGTTCTGTGTTTTAGTGAATCCAACCTTAATATTATTATCTTGCATGTTTGGCTTGCAGTTTGTTGAGACCTGGATATACAATTTGTATCAACTTGTTCGTGAATCCTTTTCATAATCACACACACATTGGTTACTGGATATTACAGTGATAGTGCAAATAGTCTGTTAGCCACTGCACAACCATGGGTCGATGCCATGTAGCAGGTCTTATTTCTACTGGTTAGTAACTTGAGACTTAAAAACAAATGTGTTTTTATAAAATCAAATAAAAGTGCACTTTTACTACTTAAATGTGTGTTTTTGGAGTTCAAGTAAGTATCCTTTAATTTGAAGATGTGCTGCTCCAAAGGATGTCATCTTACTTTTTCTGAAAAACTTGAAAGCTTGTATTTGTGTACTCCTCTTTTTACTATTGTTTAGCACTACAGTGTTGGCCGAACTTTATAAATTAACCGTATTTTGTTTTTTGATGTTGTGTAATTGCTTTATATACCTTTACTTTTCTGTCATTAAGTAAAATTTAAGCTTGCCAAGACAGAAACTACCTTATTCTTCTCTTGTATTCCACCTTGCAATTATCTTACTTTTGGGTATATAATAGAGATTCAGTAAAAACTTTGAAAAATTATTTTTTAGTTTTGAAGTACATTTATTAGATGTCATTAAAACAAAATAAAACCTGAAAATTTTTCTTGATGGAAAAAACAGGCACATTGTTTAAACTTTTTAAAAATCTGCCTGGGCGCGGTGGCTCATGTCTGTAATCCCAGCACATTGGGAAGCCAAGGTGGGAGGATTGCTTGAGCCCAGGAGTTCAAGACTAGCCTAGGTAATGTGGCGAAACCCCATCTCTACCAAAAAATAAAAATAAAAATAAAATCAGCTAGGTGTGGTGGCATGTACCTGTAGCCCCAGCTACTCAGGAGACTAAGTTGGGAGGATGACTTGAGCCTGGGAGGCGGAGGTTGTAGCAAGCAGATATCCTGCCACTGCACTCCAGCCTCGGTGATCAAAAAGGAAAAAAAAATCTCTCTCTAGAACATACCAGAAAGATTTTCTATTAAAAAATTGACACAATTAGGTATGTAATTAGATTCCATGAGTGTGCTATTTTGTACATGTGCCTAAAATGTTTATTTTTCCTCATTATTTGTGTAGATTTTCTTTTCTTTTATGATTGAGGAAACAGAATTGGGAAAAAGAAAATTTCTAGGCAAACTATTGCTAGTATTTCTTCAGTATAAAATGAAACAAAATTCCTAGTTAAGTGTTAATGATTGCATAATATTGACATGAAAATGTAACTTAGAACATTTAAATTTTAGTTATCTGGGACTTTTAGTATATTTATGGGTTTAACTTGCAGTGTGTGAAGTAGGTATTTTTGTAAATCACGTACTGTAGAAGTAAAAATATTAAAATCTTTTCATAAATCATGTACTACAGAAAAGATATGCAAAGGCATCAGAACAGGTATTTGAGAAAATCGGGAATTTATTTTTTTCTGGGAAAAATACTAAACTGCTATTGATTTTCATTTTCATTTAATTTTTGAAAAGGAAATGTTGGCATTGTTATGCCAGATCATTATAAGCTTTATTTCTACTACATTTTATCATAATGCTCACTGAGTATAAATAAACTCTGGTATGCTAAACCTAATAGCAATTAAAATGGAAATGTTTGTGTTTCATCACTGTGAACTTCGCAGAAATGTTTCCATGACAACCTCCATGCTAGTTAAGACAACCAGAGGTGATCAACAGTTTACGTATTTTTTCTCTTGTAAGAATGGAATTTGTGTTGACAGTTTTGGCCTTTAATGGCACTTTTGTTCCGTGTGAAAGTATTTGTTTACCAGATCATATGCTGTTAACTGTCAGGCTGAGGTAGAGTGACTGCTTTTGATAAAAGGCTGCATTAGAATTTTTCATCTGTGAAGCTCTTATACTCTAATTATCTCCATCAGTATGGAAGAGTCCATTTGCTTCAGTACCCTACAAATTACACTTTATTAAGACCAAGTATTATGCTGAGTAAAATTGGAGGGATCTTGATTTTGTTTGACCATCTAAAAATGGAAATTCTTTGTAACTTCTTCATGCCCCCTTATGCCCGTGCACACATGCACATACACACTTCAAAAACAGTATCTAAGTGACCTCTTTGTAAAAGGTTACTGGGACAATGTTAGTGATTTTTTTTAACCTCACTCATTTCACTAGAATATTATAACTACATTAGTCAAGCCTGCTACAAAAAAAGAGAAACATACGAAAAGAGAATTGTGCAAAAAAGGATAACTGTAGTTTCAAACAAGAATTGCCAAGATTCCATTGCTGTTTATGGAAGCGAGGACTTTTCCCTGTTTACTCGTAAATAGAGGCACGTAAAAAACTTGTCTGTTTTGAGATCCGCAAAATAAATATCCACATACATATTCTCATAAAGAGGACTGAAATTGTGAAAATTCTTTCTACAGAGCTGTATGAGTTGCATAGTGAAGACATCATTCAC
Source organism: Macaca fascicularis (assembly GCF_037993035.2). Lineage (NCBI taxonomy): Eukaryota > Metazoa > Chordata > Mammalia > Primates > Cercopithecidae > Macaca > Macaca fascicularis. The sequence continues at coordinate 155,593,159 of NC_088377.1, forward strand.
ATAGGGCAGTTATATTAGTCTTTTTTGTGACTATCTCCATGGTCATATGTTAGCATTATCTAATACCTGAAGGATGAGGACTAGATGAAAAAGGCATATTGAATATTTCACATTGTTTATATATGGAAAGCAAGCTCATTACTTTCTAAAATAAAACTTGCCAGTTTTCTTGGTTAGTGTCACTATGTAGTTGTTAGGCTTTATTGTTACATCTTCTCAGAAAAGCAGAAACACGCTTTGTTAAACTAATATTAAATTATAATTTACCATGGGCAAAACTCATCCTTGCTTTCCTTAAAATTACCTACTAAAACATATTAAAATCAATAAAGTTTACATTTTTATAAACTAGTATCTTATTAAACTGATACCTTCATCTTATTTTAGTTTAAACAACAAAATTCTGATTTTTAAACAACATAATTCTGCTTTTTCTGCTTTTTTCCCCTTCGTTCTTTGTCTTCATATCATCCTCCACTCAGTTGCCCAAGCCAGAAACTTGCAAATGTCCTTGAACCTTTCACCATTAATTTAGTCATTCAATCATGTGTTTCTTCTCATGATTCTGGGCACTGAAGATACAACAGAGAACGAAACATACAAAAATCCCTTATCTTTTGTAGACTATATTCTCATGAGGAGAAACTGACAAATGAAACTGTTAAAGATAAAGAATATAAGATCATAGTAAGTATCATAGAGAAAAATAGACAAGAGAAATGGGGTGTGTGTGTGTGGTGTGTGTGTGTGTGTGTGACAGAAAGAGAGAGAGAGAAAGAGAGATGGGGTGGGGTTTGCAATTTTAGATGGAGCTGTCAAGAAGCCCTCACTGAAAAGGTGATACTTGGGCAAAGATCTAAAGTCAGTGAAGGAAAGGAAAGTAAGCTAAGACAGAAGGAATGGCTAGTGTTGAAGTAAAAGTGTCCTTGGCAAGTTTTGAGCAACTGTAAGCAGGCCAGTACAGCTGGTATAGAATAAGCAAGGGTAAAGAGTAGGAGGAGATAGAATTGAGGATTCAGGGATAGAAAGCATAGAGCCTTATGGATTATTCTAGGCCGCTGGAGGGTTTTGAGTAGATAAGTATCACATTATGATTTATCTCTTCACAAAATCACTCTGGCTGTTGTATTGAAAATAGTCTGCACCAGAGGTAGGGATGAAGGCAGGGAAGGAAACAGGGATGAAACCAGTTAGGATTTATTGCAAGAATCCAAATAGCAGATGAAGATAACTTGAACAAGAGCAGTAACAGTAGTGAAGGTTATGAGAGTGATCAAATTGTGTATACATTTTGAAGCTTTAGCCAATATGATTCCCTAACAGATTAAATGTAGTATGTGAGACAAAAAGAGGAGGTAAGGATGACTTAGGGGTTTTGAACTGAAAACTGGCAGGATAATACTTTTTTTCCTGAGATGGGTAATACCATAGAGACAACAGGTTTATTGTGAGAAACATTCAGAAATTCAATTTTGTACATGTTGGAGAGATCAGGTAGGCATCTAATTGTAGATACTAAGTGGGCAATTGAATATAAGAATCTAGTATTTTGAGGCCGGGTGCGGTGGCTCAAGCCTGTAATCCCAGCACTTTGGGAGGCTGAGACGGGCGGATCACTGGGTCAGGAGATCGAGACTATCCTGGCTAACACGGTGAAACCCCGTCTCTACTAAAAAGTACAAAAAACTAGCCAGGTGAGGTGGCGGGTGCCTATAGCCCCAGCTACTCGGGAGGCTGAGGCAGGAGAATGGCGTGATCCCGGGAGGCAGAGCTTGTAGTGAGCTGAGATCCGGCCACTGCACTCCAGCCTGGGCGACAGAGCGAGACTCTGTCTCAAAAAAAAAAAAAAAGAATCTAGTATTTTGAGCAGAGATGTGAGTTATGTGAGTTGAAGATAAAAATTTGTAAGTTAGCATATAGGTGTTACTTGAAATTATGAGGTTAGATGAGATTACCAAGGGTGGGTCCTAAAAGAAACAGTGCAAGGACTGAACCCTGCATTCCATTGTTGATATATTGAGTGAATAAGGAAGAACCAGTCCTACAGTTTGGATACTGTTTGTCCCTGTGAAAACTCATATTGAAAGTTAATACCCCATGTAGAGGTGTTGGGTGTTGGGAGGTGGGATCTAGTGGGAAGGATTTGGGTTATGGGGGTGGACAATTCATAAATGGCTTGGTACTGTGTTTTCTGGAGTGAGTTAGTTCTGTCTCTCATGATACTGGATTATTTACTGAGGAAATGGATTATTTCTTTCAAGAGTTAGTTATAAAGCCAGGACACGCTTCAGGTCTTCCTCTCTTTGTAGATGGCAACTTCTGCTTTGACTTCTCCACTGTGTTGTGACACAGCATGAAAGACCTTGCCGGGAGCTAGGGCCATGCCATTGAACTTAGCCTGCAGAACCATGAGCTAAATAAATCTTTAAAAATGACCCAGTCCCAGGTATTCTTTAATAGCAACACAAAACAGACTTAAGACAGCCAGTAGAGGAGATTGAGAAATATGGCAAGGGAGGTATGAGGAGAACTTGAGAACTGTGGTATCCTGGAAGTCATATGAAGAAAGCATTATAAGGAGGAAAACATGATCAGTTCCCACAAAATAATGCTAATAGGTAAAGTAAAATGGGGACCGAAATTTTGCTTTTAAATTTAGTAACATTAAGATCATCAGTGACTTTCACCTTGGCTCTTTTGGTAGAACTGTTGGTGAACTGGTGAATTTCTCAGAGTGGATTCAAGAGAGAAAGGAAGGAAGATAATTGGAGACAGAACTGTGGGGCATGAGTGTAGTCCCTTGCTATAATGCCACGGTATCCCACTGTTCTTACTGAATTTTCATGGATTTTTTTGAATAAAACTTTCTCTGTTGCATGTCTTTGAATGAATCTTCACAGATTTTTAATAACTGTCTTAAGAAATGCTATTTGTGACCAGCATGGTAGACATCTCCTCGGGTAAAAGATGTCACCTAGCTTCCTACACTACTCTTCTGAAAGTCTTATATCCAATACTATAACTTTTAATGTTGCTTTAGCTTAACTTACTGTAAACATTTTCTGATCACAAATAAAATAGTATCATTTAATGGCCATCATATTAACACATACCATGTGTAAAAATGTACCACAGCTAATTATTTCTCTCCATAATGTCAGATTGCTTTCCTTTCTTCACTGTTATAAATAAAACTATTATTAGTAGATTTTGTGCATATATCATTGTCCAGTTTTTGAATATTTCATTAGGATCTATTCACACAGGAAGACTTATGGAGTAAGACATGAGGCACATGCCAAATTTCTTTCTGGAAAAGCTATTCCAATTTCTAATCCCTCTAGCAATATGGAAACATATTTTACTGATTTTCATTGGAATCAAATTTTATTATTTATAATCTTACTGCTAATTTAATGAGCAACTGAAAAATTTACTTATGACAAAAGCACTGTAATGCAGTGCTTCTGATTTTTAGTGCCATTTTGTTTCAAGTTAAGACTAAAACCTATTTTGCAGGTAAAAGCAAAATTTATTTTTTTTAAAAGGCAAAGAAAATCTGAGTGGAACCAGAATAACAAACTAAAGGTGCTATTTTCATTGCTGTTGGCTATGTAAGGTGTGGTATGGATTTTTTTCCTTTGTTATGAACAGTAGGTTTTAGAATATATTCACTTTCTGCTCAGCTTCTTTCACACTTTCATTTTCTAAAAGTAGACTTAAGAGATAAAAATAAATTTTACTTGCTTAGATGAAAAATATGTTAAGAGAAATCTATAGATGATCTAATAACATGTAGCTTTTTGGTAAATATAAATTGAGACTAGCTTTGAAATTTAAAATATATAAAGCAGTAAGTTCAGTGACCCAAGTAGTGTTATACATTAGCTCAAAGAGAAATCTATGATGTATTAAATCTGTTTCTGATTTTGAAAAATTTGTAGTTACAAAATCTAATTTACTAAACCCATAAAATAAAGGCAGTGTTCATAGATTTGCTGTGCCATTCTCCATGTAATATTTATAAAGCAAATGTGAATTTCCTTCCTAGTTCTCACCCTGAATGAGAGAATTCTGATAATTAGAGAAGAGGTATGCTGCCATATGTATTTAAGAATTATCAGATGTAATTATGGTTTTTTTCACATTTTATTTGAATATCATGTATACACCGAATATTCCCTGCCCCACTTCTTCTTCTTCTTCAGTATAAAGCCCAAACAAGATACACCTATCAGTGATAAAACACAGTTCTGGAGAGGCTTAAGAAATTGGGATATGAAAGATTTGCTGGAATGTGTCCCTTAACATTCTTTCATTGCTACTATAGGTTAATGTTTCTTTGACATTGTACCTCAACCTAAGTATTACACACATAATATTATTGATACTTCCTTCTATCCTCTACTCTAAAATATCCTATAACAATAACATTTATTTCTTCTTCTGTGTTTTTTATTCCTGAAGAACTACTCAGTAATGATGATGTCAACCTTGGTTTACCCCATTGGAGAGCTGTACTTTGTCTCCTAGGATATGCCAGCTTCAATTAACTTTAAATAGTCTCAATTTTTGCCATTTGATTAATTTTATTTTCAGAATTTTGCTTTGGCAGGGTATAAAATAATGGTAGTGTGGTGTAAACTAGAATTTGATGATGTTTGCATAGTAAAAGTTCATTTATAGAGTAAAAGATTATAGTTTATAATAAAGGTTTTTTTTTTTTTTTTTTTTGAGACAGAGTCTCCCTCTGCCGCTGGGGCTGGAGTGCAGTGGCCGGATCTCAGCTCACTGCAAGCTCTGCCTCTCGGGTTTACGCCATTCTCCTGCCTCAGCCTCCCGAGTAGCTGGGACTACAGGCGCCCGCCACCTCGCCCGGCTAGTTTTTTGTATTTTTAGTAGAGACGGGGTTTCACTGTGTTAGCCAGGATGGTCTCGATCTCCTGACCTCGTGATCCGCCCGTCTCAGCCTCCCAAAGTGCTGGGATTACAGGCTTGAGCCACCGCGCCCGGCCATAAAGGTTTTATTTAAGAAAAAGTTTTCAAGATTAAATCCTTATTGCTTTCTCAAAATGGACTATGGCCTTTTGAGGATATAGTTTTTCTTTTGGAAAAAAAAATGGGCTTCAGCTTGCTTTTGAAGAATTGTAAGGCCATTTAGATAAATGAGTCTAAGCTACCATTCAGGAAAAAAAAAAAGATCATTTAAAAGAAAGTAACACTAGAAGTAACAAAATCAAACTTGTTATAATGAATTATTCATGACTAACTTGTCTATACCTTTATTACTACAGGAGAAGCTAGAGATTTTATCTTTGAACGTTATTTTCTAACATAATATTGCATCAATAATAATAAGCCAATATTATTCCACAGTGAATCAGAGATACTATGATTCCTTAAAGATTTTTTATGGCCCTAGCCTTAAAAAGTCCAAACAACTGACTGATATTTGCTAAAAGTGCTGAGGGATGTAGACCGCAATTATATAATTTGAATTCTTGGTTTCGAATTAAAAGATTTCTTGAAAAACTTAATGTGCTGTATGAGTTTGCCTTTCATCAAGATGTATCATGGTTTATTCTAAAAATTAATGAAATGACACCAGCTTGAATTATTTTGAACTTGTTTACTGAACTGTGTATTATTTGATACATATTTCCCCATTTGTTATGAGTATATATCAATCCTAAAGAGGATAACAGATGCCATTATCGATAGGTTTTATGATAGGTTTTATGATAGGTTTTAAAGATAAGGAAAGGCAGGACAATATAGTTGGAATATTTAACAAGTATTGAGTTCATAATTGTAAAGTGTATCTATAAGTCAATGACTTTTAAAGTTAACATTGAAATTTAGAGAAAGTTTCTGGAGGTTAATGTCTCCGAGGATACATTTTTAAATATTTGTGACAAGTACTATAAGGAAGTAAACACATCTTTTGTTTACATAATTTTAGATAAGTAGAGAGACATACTTTCAATAAACTTGTGTTCATGGAGTGGTCAGGAGAACCAATAATTGATGAGTGCTTTTGGTATCACTGTAGGACTCATTGCCTTGTAAGCTTTTTGAGTTCAATTTAATTCTTTTTAGGTTATACTCTGGCTGAAGTTCAGTTATAAAAGTTCAGTTTCACACGGAACAGTTCAAGAAGTTTTCATGAAAAAAATTATTTATGACATTTTAATGGGACAAGGTGTTAATCAAAAGTTTATCTTAGAGTTTACTGATAAGCAAGAGGAAGAGTCTAGAAAAGCCCGTGCAATAATATATTAGATTTGGAGACTTTAGCTTAATATCAATACAAATGGTTACATACAGCAATGTTTATAGGTAAGTGTATATATAGGGGTTAGTATGCACACATGTATTTCCTTGTTCTTCCAACTGAGAGGGCCTGGAAGCAACAGACATTCTTAGTGGCCATATCTTGGTTTCTAACACCATTCTCCAATTTGAAAAAAAAAAGGGATCCTTAGAGGAATAGGGCTGGTTATAGGATTGGGGCAGGAAATGTGTAAAGTGAAGCAGTTGTAATGCCAGAAAATAAAGAAATGCTTTTTTAAAATTTGGAAAATAAATACCCATGAGCCCATATTAAATACATAAATAAATAAGAGAGAATAGACACGTTTCCTATACAGAAGAATTCTAAATAATTTATGTAGATACTTAACCCCTAAGGAGGTATAGCATAACTCCCTACTCCTTCAGTGTGTGCTGTGCATGGTAATTTCTGTACAGGAAATACAGTATGTCAAGAGGAAAAAAGAGTAACTTTATAGTAGAGAAACCTGCCAAACCTTCTTCAGCCAAATCCAGGTCAGCAGTAACAGTTATGTATCCTGTTCATAGTATATATCCTCTGAGGTCTTCCTCCCCACAAAAACTCTATAAGCGTATTCTAGTCTTTTTTTTTTTTTTTTTGAGACAGAGTCTCACACTGTCACCTGGGCTGGTGCACCCAATGGTGCAATCTCGGCTCACTGCAACATCTGCCTCCCAGGTTCATGTGATTCTCCTGCCTTAGCCTCCCGAGTAGCTGGGATTACAGGTGCACAACACCACACTCGGCTAATTTTTTATATTTTTAGTAGAGATGGGGTTTCACTATGTTGGCCAGACTGGTCTTGAACTCCTGACCTTGTAATCCACCTGCTTTGGCCTCCCAAAGTGCTGGGATTACAGGTGTGAGCCACTGTGCCCTGCCAAGCCTATTCTAATCATGAGAAAAACATCAGACAGATCTCAGTTGAGGGACATTTTACAAAATACCTGACCAGTACTCCTCAAAACTGTCAAGGGCATCAAAAAGTTTGAGAAACTGTCACAGCCAGTTTGAGTCTAAGAACACAAAATGACAAAATATAACATGGTATCCTGGATGGTATCTTGGAACAGAAAAAGGGACATTAGGTAAAAACTAAGGAAATATGAACAAAGTGTGAACTTCAGTTAATTTTTTTAAAGTTAATTTTAGCATTTTTTGTATCTGTATGGTTAGTGTGGCTAACATTGGGTATATGTTGTATTTTTACATTTAACATTGGGTATGTGTTGTGTATATATACACAACAGGGGTTATAGGGGGCAGGGACTTATGATAATATTGAATAATAAAAATAACTAACACTATGCAGAGCATACTTTAGACCAGGTACTTTATAAAATACTTTATATGCCTTAAATTACTTATTTTTAAAAACACTTTTTTGGTAGGTATTACTATTTTCATGTTAAAGCTGAAAAAAATGAATGGTTAAGTAACTTTAAGTGGCAATACCCAGCCTCTGGGCCTGTACTTTTAACTGCTAGGCTCTACCGAGTTATTCTTGGACTCAGAGAATGGTTGTTTTCAGGGAGGTTGCAGGGAACAGTTCACCTCTTACCAGGTTCAACTTCTGCCCAGATCTATAGAGTATAAAACATAATAAAAAGGTTTCATATATACATATATATATAGAGCATTACATAAAGTTGGAAAATTTATTTCCTCAGATTGTAACATGTAAATGATTTTATGCCCATTTTCCTAATTTTTTTAGGCTTTAATAGTTTAGGTATTCTACAACTTTTCTACAGAGTGCTGGAATCTCTAACTCACTAGATTTTTGGTGACTGGTCAAATATTCTCCACCAATATACTTTAGTCAGAATAATCATTATTTAACATCTTTAACATCATTATTTAACATCTTAAAGGCTACTGTATTGTAGCTTTTAAAAGTATTCTTCTTTTTGTTGTTGTTGTTAACCTGCCTTTATTTCAGCATTTTAATTTTATTAGGTTTCTAATCCTCAAATAACAGACACAGTAGCAGGCATAAAAACATTAAATCAAGATTGTTTGACAACTGGGTGGGCGTGGTGGCTCATGTCTGTAATCCTAGCACTTTGGGAGGCCAAGGTGGGCAGATTGCCTGAGATCAGGAGTTTGAGACCAACCTGGGCAACATACTGAAACTCCATCTTTTCCAAAATACAAAAAATTAGCCAGGCGTGGTGACAGGCCCCTGTAATCCCAGCTACTCAGGAGGCTGAGTTGGGAGAATCGCTTGAGCTGAGATCATGCCACTGCACTCAAGCCTAGGCGATAGAGTGTGACTCTGTTTCCAAAAAAAAAAGGAAAAAAATTGTATGACAACGTATGCAGAAACAGATCAAAATGTGCAATCCTGCAGACTTTTGTTATGCTTTTCTTCCACCTAGAAGTAGTATAAAGTTGGTTCTCCTTCATTTTCCAGAGCCCAACTGACAATGAGCTCAGTTTTATTATTTTCATGAAAATTATTTTATATTTACATAATTGCAATCCAAGTAGGGGTGATGCTAATAGGCAGAGACAAATACCTGCCTAGAAAAAAAATGTATTCTGTCAATTGAGGTGAATTATTTGCCCTTGGCTTGAACCTTTAGGGAGCCTGCCTTGCACGGTTTCTTATTTTCTACATGATGAATAGTGAGGGCCCCTAGTGAGGGTGTTGTTTACTTTGGGACACAGAAAAATAACCCAAGTGTTTCTTTCTTTGCAAATTGTATTGAAATTCTGTAATTTAATCCACAGTAGTCTGTTATTTTATACCTGTAGCCCATGGCATCCTAAGCAGGGATGTGCCAGGCACTGGCAGGTAACTAGGCTGTTACAGTTAACATTCTAAATGCAGCTACTACTTCTGTGGTGGTGCCTCCAAACTTTATTTATGCTACCACACACAAAGAAAGTGATGATATTTGGTGAGCAACTTGGGTTAACTTGCAGCAGTGGCAATTGACTGAAGATCCTGGCTGCCCCAAGCTCCTTTAGCCACCCTGAGGGTGGAAGGGATCAGCATCCTGGCACACCTGTTACTTACTGTGACTTGTCAGCTTCAGCATTTTGTTTTATGATATGCAAGGATGTTTCACCCAGATGTACTTTGTTCCTACATCAACTTGTGTAAGACTTTGCAAAATATTTGTGCTGAAGCTGGGATTATATAGACAACAGATAATTTTATGATTTCTTAAACCAATAATTAATCTTCCTCTTGGCAACTCCCATTGGATAATTTAATTATGACATTGGGGGAGTGTCTCTACAGGGGCCCAATAAATCACCTTTCTCCCTCACCTAAGTTCTGAATAAAATGAGAAAGAAAAGAAAGGCCCATATTTACCAATAAGATAAATCAGTCTTCTTACCCTGATAAGAGACAGTAAGGCACTGAGAGAACGCCAGGGATTACATGATTGAGCTCCCCATGACTCCTCCCAGGAAGCAGCTTAAATGGAAAAGAAGCATTTCCCCCAATGTCATTAAAGGATTTGCCACATTAATTGTGGAAAGCTGTGAAAAGTAAAATGCTTTATATAACAGCAGAGAAACAGGGTGTTACAAGAAACTCTTGCTAAAGCCTCTCAAGAAAAGGTGTGATTTCCCAAAAAGGACCTCAAGCTGAAGTTTCTCTATGTGGTGACTTAGTAACTTTATATATGTTAATAAAGTCTTTGAAAAATTAGATTCCTAGCTGGTCCAAAGGGGATGAACGAAATGCTGAAGCTGACGAGTCACAGTAACAGGTGTGCCAGGATGCTGATCCCTTCCAGCCTCAGGGTGCTAAAGAATCCCTGGGTCAGCCAGAGCCTTTAGTCAATTGCCACTGCTGCAAGTTAACCCAAGTTGCTCTCCAAATACCATCATTTTCTTTGAGTGTGGTGGCATGAATAAAGTTTGGAGGCGCCACCACAGTAGTCGCTGCATTTAGAATGTTAACTGCCAGTGTATGGCACATCCCTCCTTAGAATGCCATGGCCTACAGGTATAAAATAACAGACTACTCTACTGTGGATTAAATTACAGAATTTTAATAAAATTTGCAAAGAAGGAAACACTTGGGTTATTTCTTAGTAATCTCAATTGATTGTTCATAGACAGGTACAGGTTGGACTTTTTGTTTTATTCTTTCCGCCCTGCGCACTGCTATGCCTCAGTAATCTTTAAACAATTTTCAGAAATGTTTTAAAAATTAGAGAGAGAAATATATATATATATATTTTGTTTGCTTGTTTTTTTTTTTTTTTTTTTTTTTTGAGACGGCGAAGCCTTGATCTGTCGCCAGGCTTTAGTGCAGTGGCACTAATTTTTTGTATTTTTAGTAAAGAGGGGGTTTCACCATGTTGGCCAGGATGGTCTCGATCTCTTGACCTTGTGATCCGCCTGCCTTGGCCTCCCAAAGTGCTGGAATTCCAGGCCTGAGCCACTGTGCCCAGCCTCTTTTTTTTTTTTTTTTTTGTTAAGAAGGAGTTTCGTTCTTGTTTCCCAGGCTGGAGTGCAATGGTGTGATCTCGGCTCACTGCAATCTTCGCCTTCCAGTTTCAAGCGATTATCCTGCCTCAGCCTCCTGAGTAGCTGGGATTACAGGTGCCTGCCACCGTGCCCGGCTAATTTTTGTATTTTTAGTAGAGATGGGGTTTCATCATGTTGGCCAGGTTGGTCTCAAACTCCTGACCTCATGATCCACCTGCCTTGGCCTCCCAAAGTGCTGGGATTACAGGCGTGAGCCACCGCGCCTTGCTAGAGTTTTTTCTATTTTCAGTTTACAGTTTTAAGCTTAGGAAGCACAAATATTTTAGAAGCAGTATTATTTGTAGATAAATATCAATTTTCTTAATATTATAAATTCCAAATAATTATTAGATCTTCAAAAATGTATAAGCTGTGAATTTGAAATGAGGGACTAGATGAAATGCTAAGTATCTAGGAACATTCAGAATAATTTCCAGAAGGTCCATGTTAAGTAGAAAAGTGTGGAAAGTAAGAGCTTACATTTTATATTATCTTATACCGTGTATATTGACTTAAACTCTTCAAAAGGAATTGGTTGGCATTTGCCATATCAAGTTCACCTTAAACTCAAGGCACTCTGCCTATTTTCTGGCATATGGTCAGTGCTCAGCAAATGATGTTCCTCTTCCTTTCTCCATGTGGGTTAACTATTTATTAACATATAGGCTGAAGTATTAGATAATGCTATTAAGGAAAGAGAAGATTAAATATAAATCTGAGATATTTTTGAGAACTCAGCATTTTGAGAAGAAAACATTTAATGCTCACTTCTGACCATGGATGGTAGTTCGCGCCTGTAATCCCCACATGTTGGGAGGCTGAGGTGAGAAGATTGATTGAGTCCAGGGTTTCCAGACTAGTTTTGGCAACATGACGAAACCTGTCTCTACGGAAGATACGAAAAATTAGTCAGGTGTGGTGGCATGCAACTGTAGTTCCAGCAACTTAGGTGGCTTCGGTGGGAGAATCACCTGAGCCCAGGAGGTCAAGGCTGTCCTGAGCTGTGATTGTGCCATTACATTCCAGCTTGGGGGATAGAGCAAGACCCTGTCTCAATAATAATAGTAATAATAGCCTACTTCCAACTTGGATGGAGAAATCAACTGTGTCCCACAATATCCCCCAAATCATTTAGAAGCTTTTTACCATTTTGAAATATACATTTTAGTACTACTGTACTTTAAAAGGCCTAATTTATCATAGTAATATTATAAAGCCTGTGATTAGATTCTCTTGAGATTGAGTTTTTCTTTCATAATTTGCCCTTGCTCCTAAAAAAAAGAACAATATAAATTAGCATATTAGTTAGGATAGGTTATTCTGTAGTAACAAACAATGCCCCCTCACCCCCAATCTATTTGGATTGATACAACAATAGTTTATTTTTCACTGAGGTTACAATTTCAATACAGGTTGTTAGGTTTCTCTGCTAGTTGTAATTACTAAGAAAACTAAGTTGTCAGAAGCTTCATTTTAATGTATACTTCCATTATGACTTTAACGGCAGGAAGAGAATACGGTGAATCATGTACAGTGCTGGCTTCTAAAGCTTCTGTTCACATTCCATTGGTAAAGTAATTCACACAGCCTCACATGATTTCAAAGAAGGAAAGTATAATCCTACCATGTGTCCAAAAGCAGAAAACCAGAAATATTTGAAAACAGCATTAATTGTACACCACAAATGATTATTTTAATTTTTAATTTTTTTTTTTTGCTTTGAAAACCAAACTAACTTAGAGTTGGTCCCTGACTTATGCTAGCTCTACTTAATAGTTTTTAACTTCATGATGGTATGAAACCATCCCTGACTTATGATGGTTTGACTTATACTTTACTGATTTGAGGATGGTGCAAACCTGCCCAATTTCAGCTTTTGAATTTTGATCTTTGCCCACAGTGCAAAGATCAAATGCAGTATTTGAGATATTCAACACTTTATTATAAAACAGACTCAGGGTTAGATGATTTTGCCCATCTGCAGGCTAATGTTAAGTGTCTGAGCATGTTAAAAGTAGGCTAGGCTAAGCTATGATTTTTGGTAGATTTGGTGTATTCAACAATAACATCTTCAAATTATGATGGTTTTATCAGGATGTAAACCCATTGTAAGTCAAGGACTTTCTGTATTTTTATTTAATTTTCTTTTTGGTTTATGGCATATAGTTCACCAGTTTGAAACAGTATATTTACACATTAAACTACATAGTTTATTTTGTTCATCTTTTTACTGTCTCTAGTGTAAAGCAGTTTGAGCAATCAGATAAACCTTTGACTTACTTGATTGTGTGACATTTAAATGTTTTAATAGTCGTTAGTATTACATTGGATGACTTTTTCATTTTACATGTGTAAATATGAGCATCATCTTTAGTTCTTAATTCCTAAGTATTTAAACCTCAAGCAGTTTGTTACAAATTTTCTAATAGTAGACCTTCTAACCATGTCGGGTATTATTTTTTTAAATACCAAAATATTTTCTGATATGTTAAAATATTAACTATAGAGTTTAAATTGTGATATGTAAGTTATTAAACTAAGCCCCTTAAAATTATTATTTTTCCCCATTTTTCACCTGAGAGAGCTGTGCTAGTTCAGAAGTGTTCAGAATTCTGAACATGTTTATACTTATATGTAGCCAAAGATTTTTACATGGAAAGAGTCATCAATGAACAGACAGCAAAATATTATGTTATCTATTGTTTATTTTGAGTACAAGAGGAATATGATACAACAGAGCTCTTAAAATGTTATCGAAAGGATGATAAACTAAGAAAAGAACACTTTTTATTATCTACTGAACTATATTAATGTTCAAATTGACTCTTCTATTAGTTGCCTTGTTGGAGCAATCTGAGCTGCTAAAAGGACTTTTAAACACGAGTTGGTCTACATAAAATTCTTTGAACTACTGGGATGGCAGCATTAGATTAAAACAGGGAATTGAGCACTAAAAATGTCACATGGAGTTTTGATAATGAGTACCAATTCTACCACCTATTCTCCATGACATCTTAAGCCCTCTAAATTTATTTCTTCTTCTGTAAAGTAGGAATAATAATAATGTGTGCTCTTACCCCTATAGAACTCAAATAAAATACTCTTTTATAAACTGAAGTTTATCTTTCTGACTAATAATAAAGGATACAATTAAGACATTGATCAGTAGTCCACTGCTTTTAACTTTTTATGTAAATGATCAATAAATCTTCCATTTTAGACCTTACATCTTATTTTAACAAATAGTAAACATTCTGAAACAGTTAGCTTTGAATAATTGAATATTGGGCAGTTATTTTTAAATAGTAGCTTTGCCTTTTTTGTTGTTGTTGTTGAGATGGAGTTTTGCTTTTGTTGCCCAAGCTGGAGTGCAGGGCGCGATCTCGGCTCACTGCAACCTCCACCTCCCGGGTTCAAGTGGTTCTCCTGCCTCAGTTTCCCCACTAGCTGGGATTACAGGCACACACCCGACTATAGCTTTGCCATTTCTACAGTTTTACTGAAGAAGGCTAAAATGCTTAATTTCTAAAAACCAAACATTTAAGTAATACAGAATGGGTAATAACTGCGAGAACATATATGCAATTCTATAGAGAGACAATAAAGTTGTTAAAGTGATGAGATTTTAGCAAATTTTACTGTTTAAAAATTTCTATTTTAAATTATTCAATTGTATAGAAAAATGAAATTCTTCAAGTTTTATGCAAACATTATTTACATTTTTATTCAAAATCTTTTGACATGGGACTAAAGTATTTTAAAGTAGCAAAACATTCTTTACATACATATATGTTTCTATATATATTCTATATGTGTTTATGTCTGACACTGAGTACTTTATGTAGAGTGGTGGGTTTCATTTGATTTATAACCAAAGATTATATATAAAATATATATATATAAAATGAAACTTGTACCTCCTAGACTTAGCCAGTTTAGCTGGATTCAGAAACCAACTTAGTCCTCTTTGGTGGGGGATCTAAACTAGATACCATGTAACCTTACTGTTAGCTGTAATTTCAGAGTTTGCAATTTTTTTGAATTTTTACATGAGTGAAAAGTTAGACTTTGGTAATGACTTTGAGCAGTAGGCTATAAATAACTCGTACATGCTTAGTGTTCCAATAATGGAACACTAGGCAAAAGTACATGTTGAATTGACCTGAATTGATTTCCCTAACGTATGACCCCATTCGCTATTATGGTTCTAAACCTCACTTTTTATTTTCTTAGCTTGGAAGAATGCTCTGCACATAGATTCAATGAATGTTTATAGAATGAGTGAGTGGATGAATGAATGAGTCACTCTGTTAATCAGTACAGGCAATGGTAGATTGAAGAGGATGTGATCGATGAAGTTGGAAAAGAAAACAAAGGAGACAGATCAGGGATATTGCTTTGGGGGATGTCATTCATCAGAATAATTTTATTTTCACACCTTTTAAGATTAAATTTTGTCAGCATCTTTAGAATATATTTGAACATTGTAAAGGTAAAAAACTTCAGGAATGCTAATTGCTAATATGATACTATGACATAAATTTGTCATGGCATAGGAGGAAAACAATTGTTGCCATTGCTGTATGTGACAGGCAGGAAAAACAATAGACATGTTACTTGGCAACAGGCTGAAACAGCATCATTATCACCCTACAGTCATGGAACCTCCGAATTGGAAAGGATCTTAAAGGTCATCCAGTCCAACATCCAGCTTGACAG
Organism: Macaca fascicularis; assembly: GCF_037993035.2. Taxonomy (NCBI): domain Eukaryota; kingdom Metazoa; phylum Chordata; class Mammalia; order Primates; family Cercopithecidae; genus Macaca; species Macaca fascicularis. The sequence continues at coordinate 155,608,709 of NC_088377.1, forward strand.
ATGGCCACCTAGCTTCAGCCTAACCATTTCTACTCATTGTTACTTGTTGTGGTAACCAGTTGTATAGATGAATAATCTTAGCAATTACAAAGCCCCTTAAATCCAGCAAAAATCTGGTTCTCTAAAAGTCAGTGTCACTGACTGAATATTCAGAAATTACATGAAATATTCCTTAGGTAGAATAGTATAGAGAAAATGGCATGGGACTTGGTATGTGAAGATTGGGATTTCAGTCACAAATGAGCCACTTGTTAGTTTATTCTTGGTTAAGTTGTTTAATTCATTTTACACATATATAAGATGGGGTTGTTACAGGGATCAAATAGATGATTTATATGGTAGGATTCTGCAAACTGTAAAATGCTATGAAGTTCTCTTTTTGATAGCCTTTTGTATGTTGATAACAGTTACTTTTTTCCTTTGGCTGTCCCCAGGATTTCTCTTCTCCAGTTGTAAACACAATTATATTTTGTAGTGTGATATGATTTCGTGCAGAGGGCAGGAAATGCATTAGAACCATGACATAGTGAAATACAAAACAAGGCTTTTACTTTAAAGCAGACATGGTGCAGACAGAGTACCCTTGATCCTGTCAGCAACCATCACCCCCAGAGAAGCAAGCTTAGGCTGGGTATACCCAGACTGCATGCACCAAAAGGCTCCTACAAAACCTGTTGTGTCTGCCAAAAGTATATGCTTATATTTGTATGATAAATAGTATATATATTTTTTTTGCTCAAAGAGTATTGCCAGTGAAATGATAATTTGATACTAGTCTGTAAAACCAAAAAAGAATAATAATTTAATTTAAACATATTTTCCAAAGAAAAATGAGCTAGTTTATCTCATTAGTAGTTAGCCTCCCCTCATCCCTGACTTTTCTGCCTACATCTTAAGAGGAAGTAAGTCAAGGAGAATAACTCCTACCTTGAGTATTTGGGAGCAGTGGAAACCCAGATTGGGAAGGGGAGGAGAGAAAGGAGGATAGAATTCTCAAAACTGTTTATATGGTTGAGCCTTGCCACACAGTAGGTACCATAACCTGTACTTAATCAGTATCACCTCTAGAAGCTCTTCTTTTTTCTCCTAGATAGAAATGAGGGGATCAAGTGTTATTCTATAAGCCATTCAACTGCACAGAGAGGCCAAGACTATTAGCATCATTGAGCACAGCTTGATACTACACTTTATCTCTTAGGGCAAAGCCCCACCAATGTATATCCTTTAAGTGATTGTGTGAATTGTGGGGATTGGGGGAAGAATCTCATCAGAAGTTGAAGGGAGTTACTTTGAGTTTATGATTTAATTTAGAAAGAACTAAACTCTCTAATAGAGTCTTCTCATTCTGGTATTTTTTTGATGGTTAAAATATTGGTAAATTTGCTTTAATCTGCAACAGGTAGCATGATTTATCTTTTTTCTTTCTAAAAACTTTCTTTTCCCTTAATTTCTGTAATACTCTTGCTGGTACTGTTCTAACGTTTGGCTGTTCTCTTTTGTCCTTTGTAGTCAACTTTCACTTATCCTCTCTACCTGAAATCTGTAGCTTTCAATCTTTTCCCACTGACATATTTACATGCCCAAATGCTCTCATTAATAATTTGGCAACTAAGGCAAGGTTAGTTTTGCATTAGTTGGTGCAGAGGAAGATTTTTTCCATTAGAGATTCGCTCTCTTGAGAAGTTTACCCTGGAAGTATAGTTTGAAATAAAAGACAAGTAAGACAAGAATGAGGTCAAGCAAACTGCTTTCCTGCATATTCACTACTTTGTTGAAAGACATGGGTATCAACCACATATAACGAAACCAGAAAACCTGTAAGTCATTTTCAGTTTTCCTTCTTACGTTCCTTTTTCTTGATCAATCACAAAGTGAAATGGACATCAGTGTCCATTTCACTTTGTGATTGATCAAGAAAAAGGAACGTAAGAAGAGGACAGATAAGTCACATCTGTCCTCTTTGCTTCATCTCCATTTCTACTGTTCTAGTTCAGGTTTTCATCCTTGTTTGGATTATTACTTGTTATTTGTCCATATGTCCGTAGTTTCTCCAGTTCCTCTTTCCATGTAGTTAATATTTGACATCAAGTGTTCTCTGTCCCTGCCCTTACTTCTGCTTTTATACAGCTTATCGCTGGCTAAATCATTGAATTCTTAGTGCTGAACATAGCGTCTGGAACATGGTGCACATGCAAATATTTTTGAATGATTAAGCATTGGAGACAGAGTAGGAGTCAATATTAAGAACTCCTTAAATATCCTAATGTCACTGAATTCTGTTCCTTTTTTCATGGAACATCAGACATTTTTCTTACTGGAAAAAGTATTCCTTTTTTTTTTTTTTTTTCTAGCCATGTAGAACTTTTTCTCCTGGATTTGTTTGTTTGAGTCCTCCTCTTTTACCAGTTACTTGTGAACAGTGGTCTTGACTTCTTTTTCCTTGGAATACCTCCATCATTTGACATAATATTATAAATAATTGCCCAATATGTAATGTGTGATTATTAGAATAAGGTTTCCATACAAATTAATAAAAAAGCTGTTACATGGTTTCACTATGAAAGCAAACAAGAATGACCTTGTGAGAGGTAGAAATAAACTCAAATCTTATTTTCTTTACAAAAAGTGCCTTCTAGCTCACCTGCACTATTTGCTGAGGTCAGATTAACATCAGCACTACTAGCCCTTTAACTACCATCAGAAAGTTACTTTATCATCAATTTCCCCCTGTTTAAAAAATATTTTTGTTTCTAGCAAACAAACTGTGTTCATTAAAGTAATAAAATCAATTGTTTCTATCTTTTAAAATAAAAAAGAAATGAACATCAGCTGGAGCTTCTTGAGTTAACAAGTGAAGCCTTCGACTTAATTGCTTTATGTAAGTATGTGTTAAAATAAGTAAAAAATAAAATATAGCAGAGTCATGGATAAAATTTGACTCAATTTTAGTACCCTCATGTTGAGTTAATTTTTTTTTTTCTTTTAATTTCTTGAAATACTAAGGACATAGTAAAACACATCATGATGTAGTGAAACAGAGTCAGGAAATTTGGTTTGAGGACTCTTGATGTATATGGTAAACATTATATTATTATCAGCAGCATCTTTAAATTAGAAAGATTGAGGGATTAGGTGAATACCATTTAGTGTTCAATTAGATTTTCTAGCAGGTGCTAATTTTTAAAGATGTTAAACTGCAAGAAGATTGATATATTAATATGTTTCTCATCTTCATTGATAAGCTTTATATGGCCAATTTGGCTTATTTGATTTTACTTTAATTCTTAAAAATAGACAATATAGGCCGGGCGCGGTGGCTCACGCCTGTAATCCCTGCACTTTGGGAGGCCGAGGCGGGCGGATCACGAGGTCAGGAGATCGAGACCATCCTGGCTAACACGGTGAAACCCTGTCTCTACTAAAATACAAAAAAAAAATTAGCCGGGCACGGTGGCGGGCGCCTGTAGTCCCAGCTACTCGGGAGGCTGAGGCAGGAGAATGGCGCGAACCTGGGAGGCGGAGCTTGCAGTGAGCCGAGATGGTGCCACTGCACTCCAGCCTGGGCGACAGAGTGAAGACTCCGCCTCAAAAAAAAAAAAAAAAAAAAAAAAAAAAATAGACAATACATAGTATTTTGTAGCCTGCTGAGCCTCAATTACTTTAGAGTCCAGATGAAGAGATAGTTATCTCTTTAGCATGCAACAAAAGCAGGGTGGGGCCTGGGAAAGTTAGCCCTCCATTTGTCCTGATGTGCAGTTTAATAATTGATATCAGTTTCTATGTTGTGTTGTCATTAAAAAGATTGTGAAGCATTGCCTTAATTATCCATTTCCACTTTTCAAGGAGAAATTACTAAAACCAGTGTCTTGGTATGTTTCTAGAAATAGTAAATGTATATATAAACATAAATGTATTTTTTATATACATTTTTTCTACAAATAGTAACAATATATACTCTTTGATGTATTCTGCTTTTTCACTTAATAGCCTTGGAAATTGTTCCCTGATAGTAGATACAGTGCTACTTTATTATTAGTATTATTTTGCTGCATTATGTTGTTTATTAAATGCATATATCATCTTTATTCACAAATGGCAAATTTTTAAGAAATGTTAATAGCTGTTTAAAATAGATATATATTCTTTATGTGATGTCTTCTTTACCAAAGAAAACTTTCAAAACTTCTTAAAATTGCAATTATGTTACTGGTGGTCACTTTCTACTGTTGTGGTTTTCCTAGATATCAATTTTCTCTTTGGCTGAAATACTGTGTTTCTAGCTGGGCTTTTATTATACAAGCAGAATGTTTTTGATCATATTGTATTTACATGACAGCCTGGAACTGTGGCATTCCCTCAAGTACATTGTACACATTTAAAATATTGTCTAAATATTTATTCACATGATGGATTACTGTGGCTGAGAAAAGGCAGTTACAACCTATTAAGTAAATAATTTTAGTTTTTAAAAATTTGGAAAAGCTTTGAAGGGGTCATAATGTCTCATCTCAGTTGTTAGAAATGGCCACTGAATACCATTTTTTTTTCTCTAAATGGTATTTTAATTCTTAAATGCTAAAGTAACTAAACAAAAAGGGAAAAGGGAAAAATACAAACCAGTTGTCTGCAGGTATAGACTTTCCTTCCCCCTTCCCATGGTCAGATACCATCTCCTCATCATGAAAAAGCAAATAGGCAAAATCATAATTAAACAAGCAAAAGAATACTATACTAGCAACATTTTAATCTTCTTGGAAGTTAAAACAAAATTTCAGAGATATACAGTTGAATTGCAAAAGTATTTAGCATAAGTAGTTATATTTCACTCAAATTTTCATAATGAATTGTGATTTTCACAAAAATAAAAATGACTATTTTTGTGAAACTTCTATTTAAGAAGTCGTTGATTATTTTTAGGTCAGCTTGAAAATTGGACACTGCATACGCTCTGTTTTTTCAAAAAGGAGACAAGGTTTTTGTTCTTAATTGTAGAGAATTTATTTAAACTTATGTAAGAGAGAGAGAATTTGTGTGTGTGCGTAATTTTCTTTGTTCAATAGTGATGCCATGTTCTTTTATTTATAATTTAGACATTTGAACTTTACAAACCTTTTGCATTTATTAGAGATCAATTTGTTACATTTTAAGAAAGTGAGAAAAATTGTGTTTTATTTCATGCAATACTAAGTTTATCTAAACGTTGTAGATTTGTGATTGTAACATCTTTTGACAAGCAAATTAGACCATAGAAAGAGCATCCAACTTGGAGCTTGGGGCATATGGTGCTACCTTCTGCAAACATAACACAAAAACAAGTCATTCCATTCAGTGAGAGGTTATGTTCAGACTTTAGTGTGGAAGGGGAAAAGTAGCCTCTTCTCTAAAAGAAAACAGTAATCTCAGTGGAAAAATGTACCTGTCTAAATTGAAACTAAAAGTGAGAGAGACTAAGAAACTAGTGCACGCGATTTCATTATTTTCAAGATCTAAAACTACAGCTTGAATGTAAAAATAGTTAAGGAATATAAAGTAGCAGAAATCTAAGAAAGTAGTTATTTTGACCATTATCCCAGCAATTGGGATTATTAGCACTATGAAAACTTACTATATAAAATAATACTATAATTAAAATACAGTATCTGGTATCTTACAGTTTGTATGGCACAATGATGAAACAAATTGTTTTGACATTATTGAACACATAATTTTTACATGTCAACATTCTAATTTTAGTTTTCTTATCTGTGACTGATAGGTAAAATAGACTAGTATGTGCACATCTTAATATTTCAACATATGGATAAAGATGAGGGAAGATCTGTTGATCAGTTTTGAATTCAGATTGTCATTTTGAGCACATACTTCTACAGATGGTAGAGTGTTTGACTGCCCATCAGAGCACCAATACCTTTGAGACAGCTGTTGCAAATAAACCTCTTTTACATGCTTTAGGTCAAGAGTAGTCAAACCTGTTATAGCACCTGCTTTTGCATATGCAAATCTGTTGTTTTGTCATTTCATTAAACAAGAAGAGGTAACAGTCTCTTGTGGTTGTAAATAAGTCTGGAACATCGCCTACATGAAATGAAATCCAGCAAAAAGACAACTGTGATTTCTGTTGTGTAGTCAAGGGAGGTTGCTTCTGTTTGGGGCTTTGTTTTTGGAAGATTGCCTGTGATTTGGAGGGAGGGTAGAGAAGCAAGTGTATGTTTGGAGGCAAGAACGGGGAAGGTGTTTGCTGTCATTGACTGTAGGGTAGTTGTGAAGTTTGACATGCCCAGAAGCTACTGAATGCCATGTGGGGCCCCCATACACTGCATACCTCAGTTTTCATCATCTGGTGAGCCTGCAGCAGGATTTCCAGGCACTGGAGTCGACAACATGTCTACTTTGGTTTGGAACTGATTGATCCACAGAACAGAATATGCTTGTGGGATCTTCCCTTGCTATAGAATGACATAAATGATTGAAATGTTTTCTTTAGGAAAAATAGTATTATTTGTTTATAGATCTTATTGCTTATGGGAAAGAAATTGTCAAATAGTAATGCAAGCAGAGTTTGCTGGAAACTTTCACATTAGGTTTGTGAATTATTGTCTTGTTTGACTTTAGCATATTAGAAATAAATCTGGGAAAACACAATTAGATTAAAGAAAGAGTAGAATAAATTTTTTCCTTATCTGTATCTCTTAAAAAGGGTAGTGGCATAAAATAAAAATGGCACCTCAGGATTTGCAAAATGACAGAAGATTTTACTCTCTGTTGCCATAGATTGCTGTGGGGGAAGAAAAGGAAAATACTAGAATTGATGAACAAATGTTGCATGCTGTCATTTTAGATTACATTATTTTACTGTGTAGTTGTTCCTAGTTTTCCATTTTGAACAATAGTGCAAAATGCTTATGACATAGAAAGTAATGTTACAAATCTGTTAATTGTGTTAATTGTGTTTAAGTATGTTTCTTCTGACATGGAGTTACTACGAGCAAGAATAAAAAATATCATTTTCTAGCTTTGGGGGGAAATTAAAAATTCCTTCCTGACCTTTTAACCTTGTCAAATGATTTCCCTGCTCTTGACATAGTGCATTATATTTGCAAAGGTTGGAAGTTAACTCTTCAATGTACCAGACATCATTTTTATTGGGATATTAATTCTCAGAGGTGCTAATCTCATCAAGATTTGTAGGCATTTTCTTTCATAGGCCATTCTGATTTGTAGCTCTTTCTTTTCACAGCAGTATTAAATACCAAACCTTCTCTGATATGGAAGTTCATTAGAGATATGTCTTTGATGGCAGCCCTTTCCTGGCTTCAGTTTCAAATACCTTGATGTAAAGCTTAAGAAGCCATTGTGTTGTAAGCCCTCCTTGATGTGCCTTATTTAGATCTGCATAGTAAATCAAGGAAAGTAAATAACAAGGCAGCAGATGGAAGCATGGAGATAAGACCAGTGAACAATTGTATTTGTATTTTGTTATGATGTTGACAGGAGCTAAAATTCACTAATCTAGTTCAACTGATCTGCATTTCAAAGAAATCTCATTTAGCAGCAACTTGAAGGTTTGTAGGATAAAGTTCTTTTATTGCAGCTTTTATTGCATTCTTTGCTAATTTATCTGGTCAAGATTTAGCCTTCCTTACTTAAAGCTGCAAGCGTGTTACAAGGAGTCTTAAATACTATGAAAGCATTAATGTCTAGACTATGAACTGAAGGTAATTACATATCTAGCCTTGAATAGGGTACATTTAGAAAATACTGTTGTCCAAACTCAGTTGTCAGGGCAATATAGATAAGGTGGGTTTTTTTTTTTTTGTTTGTTTGTTTGTTTTTCCATCTCTCCTGCCTATTTGCTCTGAGATTTTTTTCTGCATCATAAACAAGCTAATAAACAATCATCAACTACTCAGAAATTATTAAAAAAATAAGTATAAGTACATCTCCTTTAAGTATGAATCCATTGATGCTGATACTGGTTGTGCCTTTTTGAGAATGGAAAATTATTCGTTTTATAGTTTTGATACCCTTATTTGACTCTACAGTCATAAACATGTGTAAATATGTAAGTGAAATGGTTAATGTGAACTTTAAAGCATAGTCTATGGACAACTTGTACAAAGAATATTGGTATGTTCTACTTTTGATTAAATGTATTATTTAATGGAAATTAGTATTTTGAAATGTGTTCAAAGAAATTAAATACTATATGTGTATATTTATATATAAACTAAATAGTGAGTAAATTTGGATTTCCAAAAGAAAAGACTGCTGGATTTAGGACAATTATCCTGAGGTAAAATCCTGTCTCTGCCATACCCTCTGAGATTCTGGGGAAACTACTTCTGTGAATTTCTTCTGTAAATGTTGGGGGTTGAACCAGAGGCTCACAGAGTCTTCCCAGTTAGAAGATCCTTATCATTCATTGACAGTCTGCTTTATGTCAGGTACCAATCTTGACCCAAAGATTATGTAGATAAGTTTTTTTTCCGTAAAATAACTCATGTAAATATTCCATTTTCTAAAATTGGCTGCTAATACAGTTATTAATAGAATATAGAAAATGACTTAGTATTCCTCTTCCTGACTCTTAACAACCACTTGGATGACTGTATATATATTGGGTATTGTAAACCAAAAATAAAATTTTAAGACCCCCAACTGACTGATGGACCCACCTCTCATCCAGGAAGGACATTCCAAAGTAAACCTGAACATCTAGTTCAGGCCATGATGGGAAGGGGGATCAGACATGCCTCATTATATCCTCCTCCTCTGGAATTCAGGCACAGCTGTTCAGCATTAACATTAAAACAGCGATCTTAAGACTGACAAAACAGACTGTGTAGCAATAAGACACCAAATTCCAACGTGACTCTAGTATAGCATCACATGACAGATAGCAGACCCTCAAAAAATTAAAGTATGTTACCCCAAAATATATTTCTTTGACATATTTTGAAATGGCACTGGAAAGCTATCTCTTGTGGGGAAAAGCTACATTCTATAGGAAATCCCCTTCCCTTTTCAGGTCTTTTCCCTGATGCAGGAGAGAATTATCCAGGAATCTGGCACCTTTTTAGGTCTGATAATGTTAGCAGTGGAAATTACCTGTGTCATGTGCCACCGAAGTATGTTAGCAGCAGCAAATCTGTATGGGTCTGCAGCAACCTCAGTTCTTACCTCCTCAGAAGAAAGAATTGAGGGGCATAAGGCAGAAGGAGAGACAGAGCAAGTTTTAGAGCAGGAGTCAAAGTTTATTAAAAGTTTTAGAGCAGGAATGAAAGGAAGTACACATAGAAGAGGGCCAAGTGGGTGACTTGAGAGGTCAAATGTGTGGTTTGACCTTTTGACTTGGAGTTTTGTATGTCAGCATGTTTCTGGGGGTTTACATCTCTTCTCCCCTGACTCTTCCCTTGGTGTGGGCTGTCTGCATGCACAGTGGCTTGCTAACACTTGGGAGGGGAGCATGTGCAGTGTGTTTACTGAGGTTATACACATGTTCACTTGAGGCGTTCTTCCCTTACCAGTCTGAGTGTTACTACAAGGTCATACACCAGTTAACCTGTGCCATTTTGCCTCTTAATGCGCATGCTTCCTCCCACTCACCCATCTCCTGAGATATTTTCCGGAAGCTGCTGATCACCAGTTTTAGGTTTTTCTATCAGGAGACTGCATTTTCCTGGTGCTGGCTGCGACCAGTTATTATTTTGGAAAGACAGTTAACAATAACTTGAAATGTTACTGGTTGCTTGACATTTCTGGTGTGTGTGCGTGTGGGAGGGGAGCTCTCTCCTTCTCTGCTCTTGTCTGACTAGCTACCCACTGTAACAATAAGAGCTCTGAAGCCAGCTACCTGGAGACTTCATCTGCATGATAAAAGATTGGGTTTCACAGCCCCTTATCTCAACCCAGATATTCCTTTCTATTGATTCTAGTTCTTTAGATAATAACTCTTTCAACCAATTGCCGATGAGAAAATCTTTGCAACCACCTATGACCAGGAGACCCACTCCCACTTTGAGTTGTTCCACCTTTCAAGACCAAACCATTGTATATCTTACATGTATTGATTGATGCCTTATGTCTCCCTCAAATGTATAAAACCAAGCAAAGGTCAACAACTTGGGCACATATTCTCAGGATCTCCTGGGGTTGAGTCACAGGTCATGGTACTCATATTTGGCTGAGAAAAAATTTCTTCCAATATTTTTCAAACTTGACTTTTAGTTGACAGTATGCTAGTTTTAATCTTACTTTTCATATTGTATGTAGTGGGCCTTAGGAAAGAGATTTAGCATATCATTTAAAAGAAATTGTAACATGATTTTCATGAAAAACAATCTTAAATTTTAATGTTGACTTAGAACTTTAAGTTATTTAAAACCACGTGTTTTATTTGACAATTTCAGTATAGATTTTCTAGTAAGTTTTTTATAAAAGCCAATGACTTGGTTGGCATGAGACATATTTTTGAAAGATGTATTTATTTGGAAATAATGGCAGTTATAATTATTTCTTGCAATTGATGAAGATAAAAGATTAGGAAGGACTTAACTGTCTTTCTTTGAGTTATACTATAGCTCTGCCTCTATCTTCCATACCATTCCTTGTCAAAAGACTCAGTAATTTCTGCGTGATAAAGCTACATTGTTAAGAAAGACACAGATGAATAATATATTCTCCATTTTCAAATAATTTTAAATTAAATGTTAGAAATCAGGTATGTGGACAAATGTATTACATAATAGATTATGTGGACAGTTTTTAGAGGGGAGCTGTAGAGAAAATGCTATTTGAGTAGCATATTCCTGGCTAAGAGAATAGGGGAGGAGTTCATGGAGTTAATGGTAATTACATTGAGGCTTGAAAGGTATGGTAACATTTGAACAAATAGAATTTGAGAAAATAGAGACATCCTAAGTGGAGCAAATTTAGACTCTAAAAAAAATCAAAGCAAATATCTAATAGTTCAGTTTGATTCTAGAATGTAGAGATAAGTGAAACAAAGTAAAGGAGAGGCAAATTCAGTCCTAAGAATGAAGGGTCTTAGGTTTTAGGCTAATAAGTTTTATTTGGTATGTATTGAGGAGCCCCTCCCTGTCCTAGTTGATGCACTTGTAGGAAGAGGCACCAGGGAAATATATGCGTGATTTGAAGTCACATATATTAAATTTAATAAATATTATATGTGTTCCCCCACCTCCCCCTATGCCAGTCTAACATACTATAAAAACATGTTATATATTTGCAAAGGGTAGGTCTGATATATTCTGTAAAGATAATGATGAGACGGATATTTGAAGACATTTGGTGGATGTGAGAGATATGAATTTGAAATTGTTATTGGAGTAAAGGGGAAAAACTGTCATTATAATAGTAGGTAGAAGAGAGACTGCTTTTAAGATGCTTTCTAGAGATACTTAGTATGCTTTGGCATATATTTAAGAAACAACAATATTTAAAAAAAAACAAACAAGAAGGCTTGAGATGGAAATGAAAATAATCAGTCATTATTAATTTGAATAAGAGTCAGAATCAGAATATTCAAATGAAGATACTTAAGAGTCAGTGGAAGACAGCTGAGCAAAAGAGGATGGAAAATTGCATTTACTGGATGTTTTAAACTGCTAAAAGTAAATAGCAAATATTTTGTCAAAATGTAAGTGTGTTGTATAGCAAAATGTATTTACTGATTGTTCAATATTCAAACCAGACTTTTATTTGGAAACCATGTTGTACTTGGTTGTCAGGTCTCAAGCTAGCCCATCCATTTAGCCTTCATGTTAAAAAAGAAAGGAGTGGTCCATGTCCTTTACAGAGCTTGCAAGTATTATTTGTTTTTTTAAAATATGAAATTAGTTGTTAAATCTTAAAAATTGGACGCTGTCTCACTCTCTCTCTCATGCACACACAAAATGATTTACCAGTCTGTCTTGAAAATTCTGATTTGGCAAGACTAAACCTACATTCTTACAAAGCAGTAATGGCAGTAATTTTATGGGGCTTAAAAAAAAAACACCTCGGGCTGGGCGCGGTGGCTCACACCTGTAATCCCAGCACTTTGGCAGGCTGAGACTGGCGGATCACGAGGTCAGGAGATCGAGACCATCCTGGCTAACACGGTGAAACCCCGTCTCTACTAAAAATACAAAAAATTAGCCGGGTGCGGTGGTGGGCGCCTGTAGTCCCAGCTACTCAGGAGGCTGAGGCAGGAGAATGGCCTAAATCTGGGAGGCGGAGCTTGCAGTGAGCCGAGATCACGCCACTGCACTCCAGCCTGGGCAACCGAGCAAAACTCTGTCTCAAAAAAACAAACAAACAAAAAAAAACAAAAGAAAAAATCACCACCTCTTCAGAGACTTTGCCATAGTAGCATGAAACTTTATCCTGCACCTAGCCTAATTAATATTTTTGTCTTTAGGTATTTTATTTTGTGACCCTCATGATGTATGTGATGTTTATCATATTATTCTTTCTGGTGATTGTTGCCTTCAAACCTAACGACTACTTGCAAAAATTTTTGTAGGTGAAATAAGTTGGGATTACAAATGAGAGACCAGTAACTGATCACTTATTCTAGTGGGTTTGGATTCACTCCGTTTTATGTTGCCTTGGAATTTTCTGCAGATGTTCACTCCTTCCGTAACTGTTGGTTGCTTCCTTGGTCTGGGAACAATACTATCAGATTTACATTCAGAAAAACAAGAAACAAAAAAAAACTTAGTTTGGGTGTGTAGTATGGATTCAAGAGAGTTAAGACTGAAGGATAAAGGACCAGATAGGAGATTATATAACCAGTAGGTACTTTGATTGTGAAGGTTAGGGGAGGGTTGTGGACTGGATATATACGTTCGAGAATCATTTGCAACAAGTAGTTGTTGATTCAAGAAATAGAATACAAATTGGGGCTAGAATGGTATCTTGAGAAAACTGAGATGGAAGAGGCACATGTAGGAATAGTAACCAACAAGACTGAAAAAGCAGGGTTGAGAGCTAGGAGAGAAATTAAGAGTGGTATCATGCAAAGCAAAGGAAGAGTTTTGAGAAGGAAAGAGTAAACAATAAGCTAAGTGAAGCAGAGGAGTTAAGCAAACTAAGAATTAAGAAGTAACATTGGATTTTTCAGCTAGGTTATTCCTGTCCTGATAATAAAATATTTAGTTTCAAGGATGTAAAGATTTGCTAAACTCTGGGACGGTCTATGTGAATTTATTAATGTTGAAAGAATGGAATCTCGTTCGTTCTAATTCCAACCAAATATTTTTTTTCATGTAACAGCATCATGGAAAGTAACAAAAAAGAAAAAAACCCCAGTAATCTGTTTATGAAAAGAAATAAATGATAAATGAATAATACACTACGGATACTTTGAATGAATATGTAAAATTACCATCCAAACTGGGACACTTTTGAGAGGGAAAGGGATAGTTGTTAATAATTACGATAGGTATGAACCACATCTGTCCCAGCTAATCCAGGACTAATGGTCACTGGAATTATAGTTCACATTTATTCAGTGCTTAGCTATTGTAGGAGCCAAAGGGGCAAGTTACCCTTGGCCTTCTGAAGGTTCACCAAAAAATCAACCTGCAAACGACAGATTAATTGGAAAAAGGCATACAAATTTATTTAACATGCATACATAGGAGCCTTCAGCATGAAGATCCAAAGATACTGGGGAAGTTCTCTATTTTTATGCAAAGGCTCAACAAAGTCTGCACAGCTATGTAGAAATATTGGAGGAAAAGGGTGTGATTTAATGCTGATAGACTGAGTGAAGAACTCCAGCAAGGCCTGTCTGTCTAGATTCTTCCTGGCCTCTGAGCATGCATTCCTTCCTGGTATGGGGCAGGACTTTCTGGGGATCTGAAGACCTACAGTCAAATAGGATAAGTCTTAACAGCAAGTTATTGCACAGAAAGGTAAGGGAAAAATTAGAGTAATATTTTTAGGTTTTGACTAGCTTTGGGGAAAGGGGGCTCTGATTTCTAGGACTTCCCTTGTGGAGGCAGGATTCTAGTTTCTGTGGCTAGCCTCCGAGGAAAATGGGACTGAGAGACAGGCGTGCAGAAGATCAGAGACAAACTTTGCTTTCTGAGGCTACTTCTGAGGCCTTCATTTTGGGATATTGCTTTCTGAGCCGCAATACTACCAGACAATAAGAAGAGTTCTTTATTGGTTTATCTCATGACTAGTTTTAGTTGACATTTGTAATTCTTTCTTTGTATATGGTGAATTCATTGACATATATACTCTACATAATTTTGGTGACTTGTTTATTTAAAAAAAAAGGTGCCCACTATATACCGAGCTCTGTCCTAAGGTATGGGAAATGAAGATGATTAATACATAGTTCTAGTTGTTAATGATCTACCAGCATACTTGTGATAATCTGCAAATTAAATTTTAATGTATTATAGTAAAGTGTCATGTTGATAGTGTGGTTTGTGAAGACCTCAACTAGTATTTTAGTACATTATATACTATAATTTTTAGAATTAAGATTATAGTGTATTTGAATTCTATAAGAAAGAGTTTGTTTTAAAAAGTTTTATCAAGAGAAAAGAAAAAGTACAGCTAGTTGTACGTATAAGTGGGATTTTCTCTATCATAAAAAGTATATTTCTCTGTGTGTGTGTGTGTGTGAATAGTTCAATTCTTTATCACAAAGGGATGCATTTCCATATTGATAATGTAATTGTAGCCACACTAAAGCTATATCCTGTGAAGAAGAGTCTGGCATACTCCTCTGACACATCTGGTAGATATGGGTGACATTAATTAGCATATGTATTGCTATAAATGACATGTCAGTTCAGGACGACAAAAAGTATTTGTTATTGATGTCAATCATTTATCCTTTGTCAGTTCAAAAAGCTTCCCTAAAGGAATGTGCATTGATCTGCACTGACCCAAAATACTGCAAAACCATTTCTGTGTTCTGGAAACTAAAGCAGAACTACCTGTGCTTGAACTGCCATGTGGATATATTCATCTAGAAAGTGCCTGTTGATAAGTTTCAGTACTAAGGCTTTCAAATTTGGCCAAGATTAGTTGAATCTTTAGAAAAGAAAACAAAACACCTACTCTAATCCCAAAGTCTAGTCTTCAGTGGATATAGCTTTAATCTTTGGTAATGAAATTTATGTTTTTATTTCACCTTGAAATAATTTTGAAATATTCCAGGTAAATAATTGCAAATATCATTTACATTGGTTAAAAACAAGAAAATTGCACAAGTATCAATTCATGATCAGATGATGGTTTAAAGAGGTGCCCTTTTGCCCACATATATTTTACTTTTTGTATTTTAGCTATTCTGATATAGATGTTTTTTGGCTTCATTTTACTATTTTCTCACAATAGTTTTTTTTTTTTTTTAAATAAATACCACCAGTATATTGTGTTAAGTTTATGAGCAAAAACTAACTTTAAAGTGCTATCATACACATTTCCCCTAAACACATACGTGTGTGGGTGTGTATGTATGTATATAATTTTGCTTTAAATGTTCCCCCTGAATTCCAGTTTATTATTTAGTGGAAGGGAATACTAGTGATTTTAAGATAAGGCAAGGGCGTATGATCCAGGTAATGGCACATGTTGAAGACATTTATCTTTTTTTTTTTTTTTTTTTTTTGAGACAGGGTCTCACTCTGTTGCCCAGGCTGGAGTGCAGTAAGTAGCATGATCTCAATCTCGGCTCACTACAGCCTTTGCCTGCTGGGTTCATGCAATTCTCGTGCCTCAGCCTCCTGAGTAGCTGACATTACAGGCGCATGTCACCATGCCTGGCTAATTTTTGTATTTTCAGTAGAGACGGGGTTTCACTATGTTGGTGAAACCAGGCTAGTCTTGAACTCCTGAGCTCAAGTGATCTGCCTGTCTTGGCCTCCCAAAGTGCTGGGATTACAGGCGTGAGTCACCATGCCCGGCCGAAGATATTTATATTAATTCTTAAATTTAATGAGGCAGAAAATACCCATTATTGGAAACTTAGGTTTTTATAAAATTTGAATATAGAGCAAGTTCTCTTAAATTTATGAATGTTCATCTCACCAAAGGTCCGATATTCATATATCACATTTCTGTGTTCTTGTAAAGAAAGGTGGGATATGTTGCATTTTTACATCTTATAAATTTGTTTGAGAATTAAGATGAAACCAGATTTAGAACATACCCAGGTTAAATAGTCTAAGATGTACAATATACCTTGCTTCCGTAGCAGTTTCCCAACCTTTATACCATTAAAAAAAATCTCATTCCAGATTTCTTACTGTCTTACAGACCCTGTACTCTTTTTTGTCTGTTTCATGTTCTTAAAATCGTCTTTTTTATTATTCCATTAAAATTTTTAAAAATATATTTTCCTTTACACTTTTCTAATCATCCTGTAATTCTTCAGCCCTAAGACATTAAAAAACTGAGTAAAAGTATCTGATACCTAATTGTCTTTGCCAGCCCATTCAAACTTATGGATTTGCAAAATTATGTTAAAGTCTTGAAAAAATACATTTGAGTAGGCTTTTGTAGTCATTTAGATTTTTAATATTAATTTTCTCCTGCTATGCTGCTTAGCCATAAAAATGAGAAAGAAGATAGATGTGGGTTTCTTTTAGTGGTGTTAATTTAAATACTAGATTTATTTATTATAATGTTTAACAAGGCAATTTTTATATTTCTGTTCACCTCATATCCAACAGGGGAAGCTTCGGCCCCCCAGTACAGTAAGAAAAAAAAACTGATGCATTTTTGTAATAATTGATTAAAAGTATAATTTCCCTCTAGATCAAACAAATGATAGAAGTCTGTTGAAGCTTTGTCCTGACCTACCCTGGAAGTAGAAGAATACTCTGGAGAAAGGAGCATTGTAAGCACAAAGAATAAGATTCCTCAATCCTGAGAGAGAGAATTAAAGTCTAACTCTCCAAATGTAAGTTGTCTGTATTCTACATATTTTTCATCCCTCAGTTTTTATTGCTATTCAGGTTTTAGTAGAAATAATGTGTTGACAATATTGTTTGGATTTTTTTCCTCTACAAAATATGCAGGTGTTTTGGTTGTAACTTCTAAATTTTGATTTGTGTCAATACTTACTAACATAATATAAAGTGATACCTTGCAATAATAATATTTAATGTAAAATAGATTAATATTAATTGTATTTTCTGGTGGTGAGCTGTTGAGAATTTTGAGTATTCTGATGAAAAGAAGGAAATTTCCTTTGATATAGTATCTGCAGTTTTGCCATTATAATCTGTTTTTGCTCTAAACTTTGTTTTTTTTTTTTTCTTTTTTATTTCTTCATGTCTGAGAATAAGACTATCTTAATATGTCTGCTTGAATCTACCACCTGGTAAAAGATACATTAATTTCTTTATTCCCTCAGCATGGTGAAATTTAATTGGACTGAATTTGTATCCATAATCTGCTACACAAATGTATCAATTTTATTGGCTCAGTGTACTGGAAAGACTGATTCCCTATCTGTTAGGAAAAACTTAAAAGATATGTATTAATGATTATATAGAAACACAGAATTTTGTTGCTGTTCAGAAGTTGGTAGACAGAAGGAGGACTGAAGCTAAATACTTGTCTTAGGACAATTACTTAGGAAGAAATCCCTTGTTCTATGTGACGACCTTTTTTTTTTTTTTTTTTTTGAGATGGAGTCTCGCTCTGTCACCAGGCTGGAGTGGAGTAGTGCGATCTCGGCTCACTGCAACCTCCGCCTCCTGGATTCAAGTGATTCTCCTGCCTCAGACTCCCCGAGTAGCTGGGACTACAGGCGTGCGCCACCACACCCAGCTAACTTTTATATTTTTGGTAGAGACGGGGTTTCACCGTGTTGGCCAGGATGGTCTCGATCTCTTGACCTAGTTATCTGCGCACCTCAGCCACCCAAACTGCTGGTATTACAGGCATAAGCCACGTGCCTGGCCCAAAACATTTGAAAATAATTGAACTAGATAGAAAAACCTTGAAGAAATACTACAAAACTTATCATTCTTTTCACTAACATGAAACAACTTTTCTTATTGAAAAGCATGATGAAACTTTAAAAGCTTATTTAAATTTGGTGGGTCAGTAGTGCGCTCCCATTCATGGTTTGAGGCTGATGAAGAATTGGAAAATAGTGCCGTTCACAGAAAAATCTTGGTGACTCTCTGCTCTACAGAAATATAATGAACAAATTATATCACAGATTATAATGGCTGAACTACAGAAATACAAAGTTGAGTGGAAAACCTCTACCCCCCCAAAATTATACAGTATGTTTAATTTATATATATATATATATATAAAAATTGGAACTTATATATATATATAAATTGAAACATATACATATATATAATTCCAAAGTGAACTTTAGTGTTTGGGGATGCAACAAGTGAAGATAACAAAATTGGAATAATAGTTAAATTGTAGGTAGGTAGTAAATTGAGATGGAGGTTCCAGAATTTTCTGGTATGTTGGAAACGTTCTGTTTGTTCACCTATCTGATAGTTGCATGGAGGTTTGTTTTATGAAAATCTATTGGTGAGAAACTGGATGCTTTTCTGCTAAGGTCAGGGACAAGGCAACGATGTTCCTTCTCACCACTCCTATTCCACATTATACTGGAAGTCCTAGCTAGGGCAAGAAGACAAAAAAAGGAAACGAGACATTCTGATTGGGAAGCAAGAAATAAAACTGTTGATTTGCAAATGCCATGATTGTCTATGTAGAAAATCCCATATAATCAATAACGACATAAACTCCTGAAACTAGTGAGTGATTAGTGTTAACACAAGGTTAATATACAAAAGTCAATTGCTTTCTCAGATGCCAGCAATGAACAATTGGGGTTTTAAATTAATAATACAATACTATTTATATTAACAGCAAAAATATAAATACTTAGGTATAAATCTAATAAAATATGTATAAGATAAATATTAGGGAAACAATAAAACTCTGATGAAAGAAAATCAAAGAAGATCTAAATAAATGGAGAGATAGTCCCTGTTCATGGATAGATGGATTCAGTATTTAGATGTCACTTCTTCCTAAGTTGATATGTATATTCAACACAATCCCAGTCAAAATCCCAGCAAATTATTTTGTGGATATTGACAAACTAATTCATGAGTTTATTCGGAAAGGAAGAGTCCCATGTTAGCCAAATAATATTGAGGAAGGAAAAGAAAATCAGAGGACTGACAGTCCCCAACTTTAAGACTTAGTATAAAGCTAAGTAATCAAGACAATAGGGTATTGTTGAAAGAACATAGATAGATCATTGAAACAGAGTAGAAAACTCAGAAATGGACCCACAGAAATATAGTCAATTCATCTTTAACAAAGGAGCAAAGGCAATTCGAGGAAGAAAGGACAGTCTTTTCAACAAATAGTGCTTAAACGACTGGACATTTATGTGTTAAAAAAGTTAATCTAGAGAGACCTTATACCTTTCATGAAAGTGAACTCAAAATGGATCACAAAGCTAAATATAAAACAAAAAACTATGACTTCTAGAAGATAACATAGAGGAAAATGTAAGTAACCTTGGGTTTGCTGATGACTTTTTAGATAGATCAAAAATATGATCCGTGAAAAAAATTAATAAGTTGGATTTCATCAAAGTTAAAAATTTCTGTTTTGAGGAAAGCTACTGTTAAGAGAATGAAAAGATAAGCCACACACTGGGAGAAAATATTTGTGAAACAGGTATCTGATAAATGATTTGTATCTAAAATATACTATGAAGAGCTCTTACAAATAATAAGAAAACATATGAGCAGGTGCGGTGGCTCATGCCTGTAATGCCAGCACTTTGGGAGTTCCAAGCTGGGCAGATCGCTAGGTCAGGAGATCAAGACCATCCTGGCTAACATTGTGAATGCTCATCTCTACTGAAAATACAAAAAATTAGCCAGGCATGGTGGCATGCACCTGTAGTCCCACCTACTCAGGAGACTGAGGCAGGAGAATTGCTTGAACCCGGGAGGCGGAGGTTGCAGTGAACCAAGATTGCACCACTGCACTACTGCCTGGGTGACAGAGTGAGATTCCATCTCAAAAATAAATAAATAAATAAAATAAGAAAACATATAACTCAATTAAAAATTGGGCAATAGCTCTAAACATACACCTAACTAAAGAAGATTTACATATGGTGAGTAAGCATATGAAAAGATGCTCAATATTGTATGTCATTAGATAATTGCAAATTAAAACATTGAGGTACCAGTACAGACTTACTAGAATGACAAAAATCCAAAACACTGATAACACCAAATGATGGTGAGGATGTGGAGCAATGGGAATTCTCACTCATCGCTGGTGGAATGCAAAGTCATACAGCCACTTTGAAAGACAGTTTGGTACTTTCTTACAAAGCTAAACATAGTCTTACTATGTGATCCAGCAATGACACTCCAAAGTATGAAATGAGTTGAACTCCAAATGAGCTGAAAACGTAACTTCACACAAAAACTTGCACAAGAACATTTATAACACACAACTTTAGGGTATTGGTTAAGCATCCCAGATGTCTTTCGATAGGCTAATGGATAAACAAACTGTGATACATCCAGAAAAGGGAATATTGTTCAATAATAAAAAGAAATGAACTACCAAACCACAAAAAGACATGGAAGAACCTTAAATGCATACTGCTAAGTGAGTGAAGCTATATGAAAAGGCTGCATACTGTATGATTCCAACCACAGGCATATGCTATTTTGTGGTGGTTCACTTTGTTGTGCTTTGCAGAAACTATGTTGTTTTACAAATTGAAAGTTTGTGGCAACCCTGAGTTGAGCAAGTCTATTGGTGCCACTGATATGCTTTGGCTCTGTGTCACCACCCAAATCCCATCTCACAGCTCCCATAATTCCCATGTGTTATGGGAGGGACCCAGTGGGAGATGATTGAATCATGGGGCCAGGTCTTTCCTGTGCTGTTCTCGTGATGGTGAATAAGTCTCAGGAGATCTGATGGTTTTAAAAATGAGTTTGGGCTGGGCACAGTGGCTCAGGCCTGTAATCCCAGCACTTTGGGAGGCTGAGGCAGGCAGATCAGGAGGTCAGAAGATTCAGACCATCCTTGCTAACATGGTGAAACCCTGTCTCTACTAAAAAATACAAAAAATTAGCTGGGTCTGGTGGCAGGCGCCTGTAGTCCCAGCTACTTGGGAGGCTGAGGCAGGAGAACGGCATGAACCCAGGAGGTGGAGCTTGCAGTGAGCAGAGATTGCACCACTGCACTGCAGCCTAGGTGAAAGAGCAAGACTCCATCTCAAAAAACAAAACAAAACAAAAAAAGAAAACAAAAAAAAACATGAGAGTTTGCCTGCACAAGCTTTCTCTTTGCATGCTGCCATCCATGTAAGACATGACTTGCTTCTCCTCACCTTCCACTATGATTGTGAGGCCTCCCAGCCACGTGGAACTGTGAGTTTATTAAACTGTTTTCCTGCATAAATTACCCAGTCTTGGCTATGTCTTTATGAGCAGTGTGAAAATGGACTAATACCGTAAATTGGTGTCAGTAGAGTGGGGCACTGCTGAAAAGTTACACAAAAATGTGGAAGTTATTTTGGAATTGGGTAACAGGCAGAGGTTGGAACAGTTTGGAGGGCTCAGAAGAAGACAGGAAAACATGGGTAAGTTTTGAACTTCCTAAAGACTTGTTGAATGGCTTTGCCCAAAATGCTGATAGCGATATGGATGTTAAAGTCTAGGCTGAGGTAGTCTCAGATGGAAATGAGGAACTTGTCGGGAACTGGAGCAAAGGTGACTTTTGTTATGTTTTAGCAAAGAGACTGGTGGCATTTTGTCCCTGCCCTAGAGATTTTTGGAAATTTGAACTTGAGAGAGATGATTTAAGATATGTAGCAGAAGAAATTTCTAAGCAGCAAAGCATTCAAGAGGTAACTTGGGTGCTGTTAAAGGCATTCAGTTTCATAAGGGAAGCAGAGCATGAAAGTTTGGAAAATTTGCAGCCTGACAATACCATAGAAAAGAAAATCCCATTTTCTGAGAAGAAATTCAAGCCTACTGCAGAAATTTGCATACGTAATGAGGAGCTGAATGTGAATCCCCAAGACAGTGGGGAAGATATCTCTGTGGCATGTCAGAGGTCTTTATGGCATCCCCTCCCCCTAGGCCAGGAAACCTAAGAGGAAAAAGTTGTTTTATGGACTGGCTCAGGGTCCCCATGCTGGGTATAGCCTAGGGACTTGGTGCTCTGCATCCCAGCCACTCCAGCCATGGCTGAAAGGGACCAATATAGAGCTAGGGCTGTGACTTCTGTGGGTTCAAGCCTCAAGCTTTGGCAACTTCCATGTGGTGTTGAGCCTGCAGGTACACAGAAGTCAAGAACTGGGATTTGGGAACCTCTGCCTAGATTTCAGAGGACGTGTGGAAATACCTGCAAAGGCAGAATTTGCTGCAGGGGTGAGTCCTAATGGGAAATCACTGCTAGGGCAGTGCAGAAGGGAAATGTGGGGTCAGAGCCCCCACACAGAGTCCTTACTGGTGCGCTGCCTAGTGGAGCTGTGAGAAGAGGGCCACCGTCCTCCAGACCCCAGAATAATAGATCCATGGGCAGCTTGCACCATGTGCCTGGAAAAGCCACAGACAGTGCCAGCTGGTGAAAGCAGCTGGGAGGGAAGCTATGCCCTGCAAAGCCACAGGGGCAGAACTGCCCAAGACCATGGGAGCCCACCTCTTCCATCAGCATGACCTGGATGTGAGACTTGGAGTTAAAGGAGATCATTTTGGAGCTTTAAGATTTGACTGCCCTGCTGGATTTGGGAATTGCATGGGCCCTGTATCCACTTTGTTTTGGCCAATTTCTTTCATTTGGAATGGCTATATTTTCCCAATGCCTGTATCCCCATTGTGTCTAGGAAGTGACTAGCTTACTTTTGATTTTGCAGGCTCATAGGGGGAAGGGACTTGCCTTGTCTCAGATGAGAGATTGGACTGTGGACTTTTGAGTTAATGCTGAAATAAGACTTTGGAGGACTGTTGGGAAGGCATGATTGGTTTTGAAATGTGAGGACATGAGATTTGGGAGGGGCCAGAGGTGGAATGATATGGTTTGGCTGTGTGTTCTCAGCCAAATCTTATCTTGTAGCTCCCATAATTCCTACGTGTTGTGGGAGGGACCCAGTGGGAGATAATTGAATCATGGGGCAAGTCTCTCCCGTGTTGTTCTCATGATAGTGAATAAGCCTCAGGAGATCTGATGGTTTTAAGAATGATAATTTCCATGCACAAGCTCTGTCTTTGCCTGCTACCATCCATGTAAGACGTGACTTGCTCTTCCTTGCCTTCTGCCATGATTGTGAGGTCTCCCCAACCATGTGGAACTGTAAGTCCATTTCACTTCTTTCTTTTGTAAACTGCCCTGTCTCGGGTATGTCTCTACCAGCAGCATGAAAACGGACTAATATAGCCGCTTTTCCAACAGAATGTGGTCACTTTGTGTCTGTATCACATTTTGGTAATTCTTGCAATATTTGAAACTTTTCATGTTGTTATATCCATTATGGTGAGCTATGATCAGTGATCTTTGATGTTACTATTGTAATTGTCGGGGGCCCAGAAACTGGACGCGTGTAAAACAGCAAACTTAATTGATAAATGTTATGTGTGTTCTGATTGCTCCACCAACTGGTCCTTCCCCTGTATCTCTCCTCCTCAGGCTTCCTTCCCTCTTCCCTAAAAAACAACAATGTTGAAATTAGGCCTAGTAATAAACATGCAATGGCCTCTAAGTGTTCAAGTGAAAGGAAGGGTCACATATCACTCACTTTAAATCAAAAGTTAGAAATGATTCAGTTTTGTGAGGAAGGCATGTGGAAAGCCAACAGAGGCTGAAAGTTAGGCCTCTTATGCCAAACAGCCCAAAGTTCTGAATGCAAAGGAGAAGTTCTTGAAGAAAATTAAAAGTGCTAATTTAGTGAACATATGAGTGATAAGAAAATGCAACAGGCTTATTGTTGATATTAATAAAGTTTTAGTGGTCTGGAGAAAAGATCAAGCCAGCCACAACATTCCCCTCAGCCAAAGCCTAATAGAGAGCATGGCCCTAACTCTCTTCAATTTGGTAAAGGCTGAGGGAGGTGAGGAAGATGCAAGAAAAATGTTTGAAGCTAATAGAGGTTGGTTCATGAGGTTAAAGGAAATAAGCCAACTTCATAACATAAAAGTTTGAGGTGAAACAGCAAATGCTGATATAGAAGCTGTAGCAAGTTATCCAGAAGATCTAGCTAAAATCATTGATAACGTTGGCTACATTAAACACAGATTTTCAATGTAGATAGAACAACCTTTTATTGTAAGAAGTTGCCATCTAGGAATTTTCTAGCTAGAGAAGTGAGGACAATGCTTGGCTTCAAATCTTCAAAGGACAGGCTGACTCTTTGGTTAGAGGCTAATACAGCTGATGACTTTAAGTTGAAGCCAGTGCTCATTTACCATTTTGAAAATCCTAGGGCCTTAATAATTAAATGCTAAATCTACTCTATCTTTGCTCTAGAAATGAAGCAGCAAAGCCTGGATGACAGCATGTATGTTTCAGCATGGTTTACTGAATATTTTAAGCCCATTGTTGAGGCCTCCTGCTCAGGAAAAAAGTTTCTTTCGAAATATTACTGCTCATTAATAATGTACCTAGGCCAGGTATGGTGGCTTACACCTGTATCCCAGCATTTTGAGAGGCCAGGACAGGAGGAACACTTGAGGCCAGGAGTTCAAAACCAGCCTAGACAACATAGCGAGACCTCATCTCTGCAAAAAATTAAAAAAATTAGCTGGGCGTGGTGGGATGCACCTGTAGCCCCAGCTACTTGGGAAGCTGAGGCAGGAGGATCACTTGAGCCTGGGAGGTGGAGGCTGCAGTTGAGCTATTATTGTACTACTACTCCAGCCTTGGTGACAGAGTGAGACTGTCTCTAAAAAGAAGATAAAAAATGATGCTTTTGGTCACCCAAGAACTCCAATGGAGATTAATGTTGTTTTTATGCCTGTTAACACATCCATTCTGTAGCCCAGCGATCAAGAAGTAATTTCCACTTTGAAGTCTTGTTATTTAAGAGATATATTTCGTAAGTCTGTACCTGCTATAGATAGTAGATTCCTCTGATGGATCTGGGCAGAGTCGACTGAAAACCTTCTAGAAAGGATTCATATTTCTGATGTCATTAAAAACATTCATAGTTCATGAAATGTGGTCAATATATCAACATTAACAGGAGTTGGAAGAAATTCATTCCAACTCTTTTTGGATGACTTTGAGGGGTTCGAGACATAAGTGGAGGAAATAACTTCAGATGTGGTGGAAATAGAAAGAGAACTAGAATTAGAATTGGAGCCTGAAGATGTGAGGGAATTGCTGCAATCTCATGATAAAACTTTAATAAATGAGGAATTGCTTCCTAAGGATAAGCAAAGAAAGCAGTTTCTTGAGATAGAATCTACTCCTGGCAAAGATTTTGTGAACACTGTTGAAATGACAATAGAGGGTTTAGAGTACATATAACTTAGTTGACTAAACAGCAATAGGGTTTGAAAGGATTGACTCTAATTTTAAAAGAAGTTCTACTGTGGGTAAAATGCCACCAAATGGCATTCATTGCATGCTACAGAGAAATCTTTAGTAAAAGGAAGAGCCAATCAATGTGAAAAACTTCCTTGTTGTCTTATTTTACGAAAGTTTGAGACTTGCCTTTAGCAGCCACACCCTGATGAGTCAGCAGCCGTAAAGATCCATGGAAGACCCTCCAGTAGCAAAATGATTATGACTCACTAAAGGCTCAGATGATCCTTAGCAATTTTGGGCAATAAAACATTTTTAAATTAAGGCAAGTACATTTTTTAAAGACATTAATGCTATTGCATACTCAATCTACTACAGTAGATTATACATATAACTTTTATATGCACTGGACATACCAAAGAATTTATGCGACTTGCTTTATTGTGATACTCACTCTATTAACGGTAGTCTGATAACTGAACCTGCGATACCTCCAAGGTATGCTTGTATGTGACATTCTGGAAAAGGCAAAAGTAAAACAGATCAGTGGTTGCCAGGAGTTATGGGAAAGGGAGAAATAAATAGGCAGAACACGGAAGATTTTTATGGTAGTGCAGCCATTCTCTATGATATTTTAATGTTGGACACATGGCATTATGTGTTTGTCAAAAATTATAGGCCTGTACAAAACAAAGAGTGAATCCTAGTATAAACTCTGGACTTTAGTTAATGGTAATGTATCAGTAGGGGTTCATCAGTTGTGGCATATGTACCACACTAATGTAATAGAGGAAACCGGGTTTGTGTTGGGTTGTGGGAGAAGCTATACATGGGAACTCTGTACTTTCTTCTCAATTTTCCTGTAAAGCTACAAGAGTACTTTAAAGTCTATTAATTAAAAAAAAAAAAGAAAAGAAAACATTGAGCTGTCATCTTTATTTCAGATACTTCTTTGCATGTATAATGTAATTCAAAGTAAAAAAGAATTAAAAAGGCAATCTCAATGATTCTAAGTAGAATTCTGAGAAAAAGTGAGCTAATTTGATCTGTCAACATTGAATATTCAAAGGTAAAAACAATTTAAAAAACAATATCTTGTGATGTTACAAAGCAGTGTATTTTATTTCAGGAAAGTGCTAATGTCCATAGATGAGGACCTATTTCCATATATTTAATAACTTTTAATTACAGTTTATTTATCTAGCATAAACTTGTCTTTAATATAGATGTTTCAGTTTCAAATGAAAATATAGATATATAACAATAAATATAAGAATATCCATGCTATAGTAATGAGCCACTTATCTTTATTGAATTGTTCATGGTTTCTTTCCTTAAATTTTAATATAATTTATGCAGTTAACTATCATTCGGAGAAATACTTAATATTTAATCTAAGTAGGAAATACTTAATATTTAATCTAAGTGGGACTTTATTTTGTTAATTTTATGTTAGTATGTTGTAAAGAAAATGAAAAAGATAATCTTCGTATTCTTTCTTTGACGTGAAATTTTAAAATACACTTTCAGTTTTAAAAAGTACCAGATATGGGGTATTTTCTTGTCTCTTTTTTCTTTTTTCTTCTTCTTCTTCCTTCCCTTTCTCTTTTTCTTCTTTACTTTCTTCTTTCTTTTTCCGTATTTTCAAGTGGTTAATTTTCCCAGGAGTGAACATAATCTTATTTAGTTGGTTGACATTAAGAAAAACCAGGAATTTATTATTCATAAAAATGAAATATAAAAAATCTCCCTTTTCTTCAGGCTCTGGATATAGCTAGGCTCAACACAAATGTCTAGGGAGAATGCATCTGTTGCTATTGCATTTATTTTTTTTTTTGTTTCTCTGAAAACTTGGCATTTGTAAGATATCTATGATTTTGATTTGTCTTGGCCAAAGCCCAGATTACCAAGGAATTACATTTTGAACATATTCAACTAAGAATTATCTTTGTAGCAACTTTTCCTTTGCCATATTGAAATTTTGGGAATAAAATCAGATTTTGTTTTAAAAACCAGCTATGTTTCTTTCTAGTGCCAGAATGATTTTTTATATTTTAAAGCAGAATAAAGCAATGCTTATAGTCTATCTAAAACTTATTTTAAGCATACTGTGGAGAAAAGAGCCCCATTTTTTGCATTTGCAGACCTGGGTTCAAATGTTTGCTCTGCCAGTTAGAATTTATATTCATTTTTGGTAAGTTTTGCATGTGAAAAAAGCAATAATAATAATAATAATAATTTCTTTATTTGGTTATATAAAAGTTAAATGATCAAATATTTAAAATACCTGACACATAGCTGGCACTTATTTGATGGTAGCAGTCTCTCTTTTGCCCTTTATTCTTTCTATATGTAGGGATAAGTGTACAAATAAATAAATGTGTGTGTATGCTTATGTGCATATATGTGTTTGTACAGCCACACATACTTACGTATGTACTTATGTGTCTGTTGTCTTCTCTCTCTCTCTAACGTGTATTGTGTAATATTTTATGTAGCCACTTATTCTATTAAATTCTGAGGGAAATAATTCTTATAGGAATGATATAGTTATTGAATTCAGGAAACATGGATTCTATGCACCACATAAAGTTATTTTAAAAGTTACTATGTTTTTGTGTCCTAGTATTTCTGTAACTTTATATTAACCTGAATTTTTAAACCTGGAATATTTATAAATCCTTAAAAGGGGATATGACGGATATTTATGTTTCTTCTACAAATTCCCAGAAGGCTTTGGAGAAATAGTCTTTTTCTTCTTCTTCAACATGTAATTCACAGATATACTGCTACATCTTGATTAGTGTTCAGAAAGATGTGCATTGGTCAACTTGAGAAGATGTATGGGGATATAAGAAACGAGATAATCTATTTATTAAATGTCCAAAAAGAGAAGTGTCAGTTTTGAAAAGACAGAAAATGCAAGGTGGGAGTTGAATCTTTCTTAAAAATTGATGTTCGTGTGATTCAGGTTTTACTAAATAGCAAGGCACCGGTTTCCTGAGAAGGTTTGTACAGCTGAGTGTGTTCATAACTGATTTGGATCTTTTTCTTTGTAGAATAGTAATTCAACAAAATGAGGCATAATACTACATGTTCTCTTATAATGATGTAGGCTTTCTAGCAAAAGCAGCTGTTACTATCCTAAGAAAGTAGCCTGTATATCTTGCCTAAATATCTTATCTGAATTTGAATCTTGTGACTGCTGAATAACTACCTCAAATCTTAACTAATTGGCTGCTCTCAGACACTAAAGAGAGGGTTGTTACAAAGAAGCAGAATGCTTAAATGAGGGATAAAATCCATCAAGCTAAGTATTTATCACAAAAGCCTGAACTCTTGATTTTAAGTGATTTTTTTTTTTTTTCCCAAACGCAAACTAGTTAAAACCTGTGTTTTCTCTATATTTCTTCTGGTTATAAAGACAGGATGGTAAAGACAAGACTTGTTAAACACAAAATGAGTGGTAACCTCCAAATCTACTTACTCGTGAAGTCCACTTCTGTGTTAAGGATGCTGTGTTATCTGGGACCAGGGACTAAGTATTTCCAGAGCGAGTAATTCTTTTTCAGTGGATGCATCTATGATCTAGTTTTGTGGAGTCGACAACTCGACTCATACCACGATTCTTACTCATTTTTATTATAGCCATGGGTAACAATGTTAAGGAGTAGCAAGGCGGTTTTGGGTCAGACACTATAGAATAGTTTGAAAGTATATATTCTTCACATGTATGACCTAATGACCATTTCCATTTAACTCTCTTAAATGTTTAGTGATTTTATTATTGTACAACCTAAAAGCTCTCAAATTTCTGTTTTGTAAATAAGAAAGTACCATTTTTCTACATATGGTGTATCTTTTACTTTTGTCCAGAATGCATTAAGTGTACTAAGACCTAGCATCTTTACCTAAGATAAATACACATCAACCATCTCAGATAGTGGTAGCTATAAAAAAGCATTTGCTGATCTGCTGATCTGGACAAATTGGTTAAGAATGTTTTTCATTGAAAATTACGTTAAAGATTCTCTTTCCTCTAGAATCCAAAGTGGTAACTTTCTGTAAGATTTGTATTTTGAGATATTCTAAACATACAGAAAATGACATAATAGGCACTCATATTCAAACTTGGCATGTTAACATTTTGTTTTATTTCTTCAGATCTCACTCTTTTTAAGAACTATAGTGCCACAAAATAGTAAATATTGTGTCTTCTGATCTTGTACCTTTTTCTCCCTCTAGATTTATTTTACTATGTTGAAGTAGTGTTTATCTGTATTCTCACATTTTTGTTTTTGGGGATTTTAAAAAATTTTTTCTTTCAAAATTATGTTTAGGGGATTTATAAACATTGATCCACACAGGTTTGATTTCTCTTTTCTTTCTTTTCTTTTCTTTTCTTTTCTTTTCTTTTCAGGGTCTCAAGTCTGTTGCACAGGCTGGAGTGCAGTGGTGCAATCTCAGCTCACTGCGGCCTCAACCTCCCAGGCTCAGGTGATCTTCTCGCCTCCGCCCCCCTGAGTAGCTGGGACTACAGG
This sequence comes from Macaca fascicularis, assembly GCF_037993035.2. Classification (NCBI taxonomy): domain Eukaryota; kingdom Metazoa; phylum Chordata; class Mammalia; order Primates; family Cercopithecidae; genus Macaca; species Macaca fascicularis. The sequence goes on from NC_088377.1 coordinate 155,638,783, forward strand.
TGCACACCACCATGCCCGGGTAATTTTTGTATTTTTTGTAGAGTTGGGATTTCACCATATTGCCCAGGCTAGTCTTGTACTCCTGGTCTCAAGTGATTTGCCCTCCTTGGCCTCTCAGAGTGTTGGGATTATAGGCATGAGCCACTGCACCGACCCGTGTCTGATTTCTTAGGGTTTTTTTTTTTTTAAAGCTTTTATTGAATTTTAACTTACATATGGAAAGCTGCACAAATCATAAATGCACATCTTGAAGAATTTCACAGAATGAACACACTTGTGTAATCGATGCCTAGCTCCAGTAACCCATTTGTTTGTACTCTAAAAGTCCCACCATGCTTTATCTGTTTTTTAGTTACTATCTTCCAATCCTTACCCCAGGGTAACCATATTCTTACCCTTAACAACATAGATTAGTTTTGTCTGTTTTTGAACTGTATATAAATGGAATCATTTGGTATAGTCTTCTGTGTCTGGGCTTTTTTCCTCAATGTTAGCTGTGTGAACTCCCTCGCTGTTACTGTGTGTAGGTAAGTGTCTTTCCTGAGTGCTATCCGTAATCACAGGAATATGCCACCGTTTACTTACATTTGTTCTATTGGGGGTGTTTTGGTTGTTTTCCTGTGTTTGGGTATTAGGAATTATACTGCTCTGAAGATTATTGTACATGTCTTTTACTTGTTATGTTTAGCTGTGTACCTAGGAGAATTTTTGTATTATCAGGTATCCATAGCATAGTGTCAACTTAGTGTCTGTATTATAGGTTATCTGTACAGTGCTGTCATCATTAGTAGACAGTCTTCTAGAGCAGTTGTTCTACTTTACCCTTATACCATCAATGTGTGAAAGTTTAAATTGTTCCACACTCAGGTTATCTTTCTTATTTTTGTCTTCTGGGTGGGTAATAATTCATTTGTTTTTAACTGCTCTATAACATTCTGTAGTTTGAATAAAGCATGATTATTTATAAATCCCTTCCTTAGTAGATGGACAATTTGATTGCTTTCCATTTTTTACAATCAAATAATTCTTCAACGAATATATCTATTTATATATGGTTTTGTGCATCTGAGAGTTTCTTTAAGATTATAAGTTGAAGTGGGATGTATGAGTTTTAGACAATAATATACTTTTGTTTTTATTTTGTATTAATTGACAAGTACAGATTGTATATATTTGTGGTGTATGACATGATATTTTCATATATGTATATTTTGTGGACTGGTTAAATCAAGTTACTTAACATATGCATTACCATACATACATATTTTATCATGGTGAGAACACTTAAAACCTGTTCTCTTAGCAATTTTCATGTATACAATATATTCTTATTTATAGTCAGACATGATGTACAATAGATCTCTTGAACTTACTCCTTCTGTCTAACTGAAATTATATGTCCTTTGACCAACATCTCCCCAATTCCTCCTTCCCCCTAGCATCTTTATTTACATGATATATTGCTAAATTTTTCTCTAGTGGGGCTGTACCATTAAGTGATATTTTGGTTTTATTACGAATCATACATATGGAGTGTAAAGTGTAGTGATGCCTCTTTAAAAACAGTATTATGCAAAGCTTAATAACAATTTGTAGGAAATGTAGTGGGGAGAGATGAAACATTCTTTGCAGCTCCTGGCATAAAATTAAAGGTTCCATCATTATTTTCTCTGTTGCATTATTCATTATGATGTTGCCATGAAATGCACACTCTGGAATCCATTACAATTCATGTAAATTCTCTCAAGATCTTTAGGTAGGATCTTTAAATTTTTGAAGATTTCTTCTTTATGATAGTTCTTTTTTCCCTATATTACATAGTCATTGCATATATTTTGATCTTGACATTTTACCATCCAGTGACATTACATACCAAGGTACTTTGGAAAGTTTATATAATTAAATTAATGGATATACCTTTTGTGACATTCAAAGGATTTGATTCTAAGCAAAATGGCGACGTGAGATACAACTTGTTCTAGTTGCTCCCATTGAATTTTCTGAAAATTTCATGTGCTTGTATTTTATAATTTTAACTTGATAATGCCAAGATATTTTCCTTGTTATTAGCTGTAAGAACAGACAGAGTTAATGTTGGTAAAATGACCAAAGCAACCTTTAATCTAGGTTCTTAAATTTGACACTATTAGTAAGGTAGGTCAGCATTTTTCTCAAAGAAAGAAATCTAATTAGTTTACTTGTTACTATTTCTTTTTTTATAATTTTCATTTTCTCTCAATGCCATTTTCTCCCAACCAGGATCTTTAATTAGTCTTGATGTAGCCAGCCCCCAGTTTCTCTGTTCAGTTGAGAAACGCATATTGCTACACAGAGTATCTTTCAGTCACTGTCCCTCCCTCTTTTTCTTTATGAACATCAACACAATCTCCTCTCCACAAACAAATGTATTTTGAATGAACAAAACACAATTAAATATCAACTCAAAATTCTATGTAGATTTTTCAGAGTAAAATTGTGTCGGTAAGTTTTAACTGAGTACCCAATTATTGCCAGCATCTTAACTTTTCCAAACCTTTTATATTTAACTATTTATAAGAAGGCTTGTACGAATGACAATTTTGGTTTAGTTGGTCAGTTGTAAAATCATATCGCTATTGCATTCTTGTCTTTTGTTAATATTTTTCCTGTGATTAAAGTGACCTGAGATTGACTTTGTCAGCTTTTATTATTTTTCAATCTAGCAATATTTGAATTTAAATCTCTATAGAGCATGCATTGAGGCAATTTAAGAAATATAATTTCTCAACAGTTTCATTATTGAGATGAATACTAATATATGTATTGTTTATATGCAGATCCTTACCTGAAATAACATTTTTGTTTTCTAGTAGATTTTAAGAATCAGTGTCATAAGGTACCATACTATTTCCCATTCTTGTCATTTCCAGTCAGTATTTTGTTAACTCCTACATGCCTTGTTCAAGCCTGTGTTTTCAATGCATAGCGTAGTGCTGGCACATGGTCTGAACTTAATAAAACTATTCGGTGAATGAATTGATTTCATTGTTCTTTCTCAGAAAAGAAAGTTGTCTATTTACCACAAGGTTAATGTTAGTCTGGCTTTAAATGCAATCTTTTGGAAGACTATGTTGAAAGGAATATGAAGACTTTACAGTGGTTGAACAGTTCACATATTTTAAGGCTATACTTGAAGGAAATAATCTTTTAAAAGTAAAAAATAGTTCCATTGTGTTAAACATAAAGAGCAAACCAAAAAACTGTGGCCAGATTATTATAGTGAGTTCTTATTTATCTTTACAAAAACCACGTAGAATATAACTATTACTAGAAGTTCACTCTGAGGAAAACAAGGAAACTGTCATCAGATTTGAGAATTTTTTTCTGGACTGTAACTCCTGTGTATTTTCTTCTCTGCATTATTGACTCTTGGGCCAGTCTCCTTTTCTACAAGGTGGGGGATTGAATGATTGAATAAAGTACTGACTGATTACCTGAAAAACTTTATTTGAGGATCCATGCTAGACCATGTAGCACATAACAGGTATGTTGGTTTACCTTAATGGATGTCACCTCTTCTGTACTGTCATTGTGTTAGTATTTGGGGAAGGAGTGGATATAATTGCATGTGTTTAGGCTGCTATCCTTAACCAGAAGTTCTGAAATGATGTTACTGTTGCTACATCTAAAGGACAGTTTTCAATCACTTGTCTTCTCCGAAATATTTAACACTGGTGACTGCTTCCTCTTTCTATCATTCCATGTTCTCATGGCGTGTTCTCTTACTTACTCTTCCTAAGACTTTCTTGTGGGCCCTTTTTCTGCCCATCTCATACATTTATTTTCCTGTATTCTTCCTTATCTTCTCACTCTGTACATTATTCTAGATGAGCTCACTTACTCCCAAAGCCTTAACTACCATCTTTGGTGTTGGAATTCCTACTTTTGTATCTCTAGCTCATATTTCTTCTCTGAATTTGATATCTGAATTTACAGTTGCCTCCTTGATATCCCTGCTTAAATGTCCCATAAGAATTCATCTAAATCCATGTATAGTATCAAGTACATTGTCAGCTCCTGCCCCACATATCAAACTATGCTTCTCTTATGACACTTTCTGAATTAATGAATAACAGGCACGATTTTACACTCAATTGCCTAGTCTGAAATATTGGGTCATCCTGCACATCTCCCTTCTCATCTTCACTCTAAAATGTCTACTGGATCCGTTGATTCAGTCTCCAAAATAGATTCCAGATGTGTTTATCTCACTACAGCCCACTGATTCTATCCTAGTCTAAAACTTTCACTTGGATCACTGCAATGATCTCCTAATTGATTTACTCAATTTTTTATACCCTTTATCTGCTCCAATTTACTAGGTAACAAAAATTACCTTTTTTTTAAAAAAATGGATTTTTATTTTCTGCTTAAAATTTTGCTGTTGTTTTCCTTTAAACATAGGGTAAAATCCAAATAACTCTTCAGCTTGGCCCTGCAAAGTCTGGATTGTGCCTGTCTCTCTAGCATCATCTTTCTTTACTCAGCATATTTCTGACTTTTCTTTCTTACTCCACCTATGCTGGTCTAATTTAATTAATTGATGGCTTTATGTTCTTGTGTGCCTTGTGACCTTTGTGCATAGCATTGCTTTTCTGTAGGACTGGGTAATGGATGCAGAGGTGAAAGATCAGGATGATTCTAAAATTTCAAACTTGGTAATTGTGTTTCTTTTGACAGATTTTATCTATCTATCTATCTATCTATCTATCTATCTATCAATCTAATCAAGGATTAAAGTATAACATGTATATAAGCTGTCACTAACCTAACCTTCTATAACTTAAAATATTTCAGAGCTTTTCTTTGTGTAGTGATCCTCCAAAGATTTCATGCCGTCCATGTCTCTTTGCATATTGTGTTTTCTTTGTTTGTAAAGTACCCCTTCCTTATATGGTAAATGAACCTCTACTGTCCCTCAAGATCCAGTGGACATAAGCTTCCTCTGGGAGGCAGGAGCCTGCAGAGTTGTTGATGATAGTTTCCTTTATGTCATCCATGTACATTTTGCAGAAGATGTACCTGAAACATAAAAAAGTTAAGTAGCTTGTCCAATTACTAAGTGACACAGCCAGAATTTGAACTTCCACATGTCTGATTTTAAAGCATGAGCCTTTGTTTGATACAGTCATTGTTTAATACACACTTATTAAATCAGTGGGTCAATAAAAAGATAAAACACTAAATGACCTAATTAGTAAAAAAGTTTTAATGGGATCAAGGATAAAAGTGTCTTAACTGATATAGAAAATAAAGATTTGATAAAGAAATCTGTATCTGTAGAATGGTTCAACTTCTATGCCAGTTAAAGTTAACCTTGCTTTGTAATATCTTAAGATGCCTCTGGTTCTCAAAAAAGGTATGAAGCTGAACTTTAGTAAAATAGGGCATGGAATGAACAAATTTCTTTTAATTAAAAAGGGCAAATATATATCATATACATTTTTCATATACTTTAATTGTTTTGTGCATTTGTGCCTTATTCCCTTCAACTTGATTGTTAGCTTCTTTGAACAAAAATATTTCTTATATTTTCTTAGTGTTTCTTGTAATATCCAGTTCTACTTGATAACTATTTCTTCTGTGTAAAATAAATGATGGTGACTTATCTCTTCATAACTTAATTTTAGTAATGAAACTTCAAATATTTTCAAATAGTGATGTAACTGATTTTTTTAATGCAAACCATTAATTTGAAGCATTAATGTACAAGAAAAATGGAACCAACTGTTTAGTACGAGATTCAATACTGTCTTTTTAAACAAGAAAAGTACTCAGGTATGCATGATGTCAAGGATAATCAGTGGAGAAAAAGCAGTTTATTTTGGATCTAGCTTAGAGGAATGTAATATTCTAACATTTAACTAGTAGGTGAATTTAAATATCTGTACACCTCTATTTTAGGACTTGTTTTGCCTTTTGCTTTTCATTTTCTTTCAAATATGAAGAGATATTCACATTTGGAAGGACATACTCTTATTAACACTTATGAGATTTTTTGGTAAATGAATTGAATATAAACAACTATTGTGTTTGTCTTTTTTTTTTGTAAAAAAGATTTCAAGCTGAAGATCCCAGTCATATAATTAAAAGGCCTAATCCCATTCAATCCTTGAATACATCTATAGAAATAGAATTCTTAAAACATATACACAAAAGAGAATATGGTGCCTGTTGAATTTAATAGTATGTTCAGTCAAATTATTATACTACCAAAACAAATTCAATTTTGATTAGGAAAAATGATTTTTTTGTATATTTATACATAATGTACATATTATAGGCCATCATTGGCACTAAAGAAGTTAAAGGAGTGGGATTGGGGGTAGAAATAACACTTGTACTATGTTAAATCAGAAAAATAATCATACTTGGCAGTTTTCGTTTGCAGAATGCAGGAGAGGCTGAAGGCTTTTGTACAGTTCAAAGAGCACATTCCACAGATACAGCAGTTGTTGGTTGCCTGCAGGGATCATCAGAATTGAGGGGGTGGTGGTAGAGGTCTGTATCACAAAAGTCCAGGCTGTTGGACTGTGTGTTTGCCAAGAAAAAAAAAATGTTTGCACTTTTTTGAGAAGTTGTTTAGAAATTAGCGTCATATAATTGAAGTGTATTTTAAAGATGGCACTTTTGCATCAATTTTTAATCTGTACAATAATCAGATGACATTCTTGTTTCTCTTTTGCTGCTTCTTGTTCTTTAATAATTTGGTTTCAGATTAAGGTTTACATGTTCAACTGTGGAAACAGAACTGCTGACTATTAAACTGTCAGTTAAACAGAGAAATATAAATAAATTATATTTCACTATCATATATTCAGTTATCATTTTTACAACTAGCATATTAAGCAATTTCAACAAGTTAATTCAAGACTGTTAAGAGAGCCTTCTTTAGCTGAAAATATGCCAAAGGGTAGCTTTTTCATCTGGCATGTCAAGACTTATGCTGAATTAACACTTGTATCATTTCCCTACAGAATATACAAGTTATACTTTCTACTGTTAACTTAAATAATGTAACGGAAAGTTCTCTGAAAACTATAAATTGTAGAACAGTTATAAATTAACATTATTAAGTTTCTTGAAATGTGTATTGTACATGATATCATATGTGTACTTTTAATAATTTATATCAAGTTTCAGCAAAGTATGTCAACATAGTTTTTGGCTATATTCTTAGCTTTAAAAGTAGCTAATTAGTGATGCTCTGTTATAATTTTTAGGTTTAAGAAAAACCCCCAAAGCCTTATCTGGATATAGTCTTGAATTCACAAGAATTTGGGATAAAGGGTTTTGTTGGGTCCAGATGTGTTTTATCTAGCCTGTCATAATCAGTTACCAGATTAGTTAATGTGGTACACAAGAAGAGAAACATGAATATTGGAATTAACTGTTGAACAAACTTTTGTGTCCACTGTAGTAAGAACTTCTTTATTTTTACTTTTTAAGATTTGTTACTTTCAAGTTTACAGATGCTTAAAATGCAAAAAGGGGACAGAGGCTAATTTAGAAGAATCCCTGTACCCACCATTCAGATTTAATGGATGCTACTATTTTGCCATCTTTTATTTTAGGACTCTTAGTTAAGAAATCTTAAAAGAGAAAGACCTTCTATTTCAGTCTTGAAATGCCCATTTCTGAATTGGTTATTTCACAGCAACCTCGTAAGGCATTTAACTGATACTTCTTTCGTATTATACTACTAGACTTGTCAACGTAGTTTACTCAAAATGGCTGCCACTCCTTGGTAGTACGACCCAGAAGCCTTTCTATTCCAGAATTTCAGCTTTCTTACTAGTTATTTCCATAAGATATGAAATTATTTTATTTTCCAATCTTTAGCTATAGGACATTGGGGGCAATTATTAAGCATAAATGCTTTATGGAGACAATAACACATTAAGCCATTTTTAGTCATTATCATTGTCACTCGGAAGCTGTTGCAATAGAACTGGATTCCAAGAACAGGGTTACTGGAAGGAAGGTAGCTCAGGGTGAGGTTCGCCTTCAGCATTTCATTGATATGTCGAAATGAGAAGTGTCAAATGAGACATACAACACAGAATCACATGTCACAGAATTCTTCACTAGGGCTATATGGGACAAAATAAATTGATAAAACAAGATTATATGAGGTCCCTGACTTTTGGTAAAGCAAAAAATCAGTTCCCATGCCTTAATATGTATGCAAAACTGCCAAGGGAAACTGCTTTTTGCTTTGCAACATACATTCACATAATTTCATAAGTAGATGTCCTTAAACACATTTTACTAATGAGAGCAATAAGTATCAAGGAAATTCAGTAACTTTCTAAAATCTCATAGCTGGGAGGTTAAAATTCTAGATTTTGGTACTACGTTTTCTGCCATGAAGTCTGTTGTCTGTCCTATGTTACGTCATATGATTCACTGCCTTCATTACCAAAATGTACTACTTCTACCTTTAAGCCTATCTTAAACTTACCTAGATTTAAAGAAACATTTCAAGTCCTATAATTTCCCATAAAACATTCCCTACAACATATAGTGCTCTTATTTCTCTGAATACTTAATGCTTACAGTGTATACAGTGAGCACATATTTTTATGGTCTCCCATATTCCACTAATGTTGTATGTATGTTTATTATTCTTTTAAACAGTTTTTTGACTCCTTAAGATCTGGGCCCTGGATTATACTTTGGGTTTCAATTATTGCCAATCTGGTATCGAGCACTTAGTGGATACTCAGTAACACCTGACTCTGGGCTTTATTCCCAGTTCTGACAATGAGCAGGTGTGTGGTAGTGGGCAAGTTGCTTAATATCTCTGTGCTCTAAATTTTAATTTGTAAAAATGGGATAAAAATAAAGCCTATCTCAAAGGGTTGTTGTGGGAATTAAATCGAACTTTGCAATATAAAGCACTTAGCCTAGTGCCTGGAACATAATAATTGCTTAGTAAATGCTAACTTTTGTTATTATTGTTTATCCCAGAGTAGTATCACAGAGTGAAATGTCCATGTTCAGAAATTCAGACTTACCTCAGAAGCAAATAATCCCAAATTCCCACTTTTTAAAAGTCATCCACACCTCTCCATCTTCAGGGAAACAGCTGTCTAACTTGTTACTTTGACTCATGTTCACTAGCAAGAATTTTAAACCCTAGGTTCTTTGCCTCCAAAGTTTCCTAATAAAAATGAATCTCAAGAATTAGTTTCATTTTTAATTCTATATATTTTACTTTATGCATTAAAAAATATTTTTTTTCTAAGGAGGAAATAGGTGTTTTAGTGTTTACCACCAACTGGGTAATTTATAATGAACAGAAATTTATTGATTCACAATTCTGGAGGCTGGGAAATACACTATCAATATATGGGCATTTGATAAGGGCACTTTTTGCTATGACATCACGTGGAAGAAGAACAAAGAGAAATAGAAAAAGGAAGGCTGAACTTACCCTTTTATAATGGCACAAATTCCACCATGAGGCCTAGTCACCTCTTAAAGGCCACACCTCTTAATACTATTACAATGGCAACTGAATTTTAGCATGATTTTTGGATGGGATGTATGTTCAAACCATAGTATCTCATCCCTGGGCCCTCCAAACTAATGTCCTTCTAATATACAAAATATATAGCTTCAAAAGTCTTAATTTGTTCCAGCATCAACTCAAAGATCCAAAGTCTAGAGTTTCATGTATGGGTGAGACTCCAGTCACCATTCGTCTTGAGGCAAATTTCCCTTCTGGAATAGTATAGTATTTCTCCCTATTCCAAAAGGGAGAAATAGGTAAGAAAAAAATGGGTAACTGATCTCAAAGAAGTGTAAAACCCAACAAAGCAAACAGCATTAAATGTTAAAGCTCCAGAATAATATTCTTTGTCTCTATGTCCCACCACCCAAACATACTGGGGTGGGAGTTGGGCCCCCACGGCCTTAGGCATCCCCACCCCTATGGCTTTGCTGGAATCAGCCCACATAACAGCCCTCAAGGGTTGGCGTCTTGTACCTACAGGTGTGCCAGGCTGGTGTTACACTCTGGCAGCTCTACAGTACTGCGGATGGCCTCATCACTGTGGTGGCTCTGTCCCTGGGGCAGTTCTTGGCTTGGGTACCCAGGCTTTCTGAGGCATCTTTTAAAATCTAGGTGGAGGACGTCATAGCCCCACAGGTCATGCACTATATACATCTGCAGAATTAGTGCCATGTGGACACTGCCAAGGTTTATTGTTTGCATCCTGTGGAGTGGTGGCCCAAGCTGCGACTGGGCTGGGTTGAGCCATGGCTGGGGAAGCCAAGGAGAGATGTGCCAGAATTTGGTGAGCAGACACTTAAGGTGGCTCAGGGTAAGGAATGCTGAGGTCCTGCAGGCGCCCTGGGTTTCTCTCTCAAAGCTTTTCTGCCCTCAAGCACGTGATGGGAGGAACAACCTGGAAAATCTCCAAGATGCTTTCAGGGTCATTCTCCGATTATTTCGAACAATAATTTCTGACTTTTCTCTATCCATACTGATTTCCTTATCATATGGTCACAGGGCTGCACCTTGATTTTCTTTACCAAACATGCTTTTCCATTCTTTACATGATCACGCTAGGAATTTTCCAAATCTTTATGTTCTGCTTATTTAATTATAAATTCCATCTTTAAGTTATTTCTCTCATCTCATATTTTAATATATGGAATTAAAAGAAGCCATGCAGTACCATGAAATGCTGAGCTGCTTAGGTAATTCTTCAGCCAGATATCCTAGTTCATTGCTTTTAAGTTCTGCTCTCCATAAAGTCCTAGTACACAGACATGCAGCCAAATTTGTTGCTGCTTTATAACAAGGATAGATCTCTCTCAGATTTCAGTACCTTGCTCCTAATTTCCATCTGTCCGTATTTCTACCAGCATTCTGGTCACAACCACTTATCTCTAGGCAGTTTCAGATTTTTTCCCTACAACTCTTCTTCTGAGCTGACACAAGAATTGCCCTTAATGCTTTATTCATGTAAATACAGACTTTCCTACAGCATTCATTTCAAAACTGTTCCAGCCTCTAACTAGTACCTAGTTCCAAAGTTACATGTACATTTTTAGGTATTTGTTGTAGTAACAACCGCATTCCTGGTGCCAGTTTTTGTCTTAGTCTGTCTTGTGCTGCTATAACAGAATATCACAGACTGAGCAATTTATAATAAACAGAAATGTATTGACTCACAGTTCTTGAGACTCAAAAGGTTAATATCAGGGTGCCAACCTCTCACAAGGGCTTTCTTGCTGCATCATCACATGGCAGAAGGGTAAAGAGAGGGAGAAAGAGGGGGCTAACCTCACCCTTTTTTAATAGTATTAATCCCATCCGTGAAAGCAGAGACCTCATGGCCTAATCACCTCTTAAAAGTCTGACCTCTTAATACTATTACAATGGCAATTACATTTCAACATGAGTTTTGGAATGGACAACATGCAAACAATAGCAATAGTTTCACTAGACTGACAGAATCTCGTGACACCCAAAACATCTAAGAATCCCCACCAGAAAATTTAATTTATTTTCCACAGAACACAGTCATGGTTCTCTACTAATAGTGTAAATTGGATCATGTCACCCCTCAATGTGAAAGCCTTTACTTGTATTCGGAATAAAATACAAACATCTTACCTTAGCTTTGAAAGGCCCTCTATAATCTGGCTCTTGCCTAGTTTTTCTTCCTCATCTATTGATTGGTACTTTCTCCCTGGTTCACTCTGCCTGGCATCATTGGCTTTCTCTCTGGTTTTGCAATCCTCCTTGCCTTAGGGCATTTGCTCTTTTCACTGTTGGGAATTTTCCCCTCCATGCCATATGTGTGGTTTGCTCCTTATCCTTTGGGTCTTATTTAAATAGTGTCTTCTCTATGAGCTTTTGCTGACCACCCTACTTAAAGGTAGCTCCTCAATATAGGTAATAAAGGTAACTCCTCAATCCTTTATTTATTGTTTTTATAGGTAATTTCATGTACTTATTTGTAACAAAGAAATTCGTTTGTTTTGAGACAGAGTCTTGCTCTGTTGCCGAGGCAGGAGTGCAATGGCACCATCCTGGCTTATGGTAGCCTCACCCTCCTGGGCTCAGGTGATCCTCCCACCTCAAATATGTTTGTTCAATGTCTGTTCTGTACCATTTTGCAAACTCCATGAGGCACAGGATGTGTGAGTCTTGCTCAAGACTGTCATAATATGGGGCTGGACCTTTGTCGATCAGTAAATATTTACTGAATGAATGAATGAATGAATGAGGGGAACATGAATAGTCAGCTCTTTGGAATATATAAACTCATTTGTTTTTTTAATAAACTCATTTATTAGACAAGGAAAAATGAGAGAACAACCATAACATTTAAATTCTGAACAGCTTTCAGAGTAATTCATGAGCTACAGTTGAATGCTTTAATCTCCTCAGTTATTCAGAAATGAAAAGTAATAGTTCATTATATGACAAGGGGAACCACCCAGAAAATCAGAATTTTAAAAAACGTACTTAACTTCCTTTCATCTGCTACACCTTCCCTCTGCCATATTCTAAGCCTATACTCAATTAACTTTATTTCATAATAACATTGTGTTATGATTGACTCATTTCATTACCATATATCCAATTAATGTACATAGATTTAACTACTTTTCTGTCATATCTAACATTTATTTTAAAAATTTATTATTGGTATAGAAAGTTATATGTCAAAACTTAAATATTTCTGATCTTGTTACAGAGTAAGTCAACAGCCTTCTATACTTAAAACATGTTTATTGAGCCGATTTTTATTAACTAGAGGCTTCATTCCAGTAATGTATAGATTTAGATGGTAAACCTTTAAAATTGTATGTGGAAATAAATCCCATAAAGATATACTCTCCTAACTTTTCTACCTCTCTTTTTGGGGAAAAAGTGTTTAGTAGAGTTGGAGAAAGACTTGGATAGAATATTTTCTTTCTCTAAGTCAATGATAACCTGATATTATTTTCATTAGTATCTTAAATAACAAGTGATCATCTTATCCTGGATAACCTTATGATTTATAAAAATGAAAAAAGACAGTAATGTATAGTTTATACCTTGATCATTATTTGGGAGACATTACTGCGTCAAAATTTAGGCAATTTTTTAAGAGAATATGACTGTTACTGACTTTATTACCATATTCCTTTAATTCTTTAGAGATCACTAAATGCCTGGTGGTTCCAGTAAGAATTCATGATATTCTTTTTTCCTTATTTCACTTTTGGCTCAACATGATAATTGATTTCTTGAAGTCTTGTTCTTTTTTGGCTGTACCAATTTTGTGTAGAGTATTTCATGCAAATGAATGTGTGTTTATGAATGCCTGTTTGAGGAAATCTTACTTTAGGTCACAGGATGTAACAAGGTGAAAAAAGAAGGCCTATGTATTCACTTGATGCATTCTACTATTATTTACTTCTCTTAGGACCCAGAGATCACAAGGACAAGATATTACTTAAGTGATAAGTATCATCATGCTACTCTTTCTCTCTTTCTCACTGAATGAAACTAAGTTATACCTTGTAATGGTTAATTTTGTAAATCAACTTGCCTGGGCTAAGGGATGCCTATGTATCTGGTAGAACGTTATGTCTGGGTGTGTCTGAAGTGTTTCTGGAAGAGAGGAGCATTTTAATATGTAGAGGTAGTCACTTGAGTGAGGAAGATGACCTTCACCATGGAGGGTGGGCAGCATCCAATTAATTGAGGGCCTGAATAGAACAGAAAGGCCAAGGAAGGGTAAATTTTCTCTCTACTCCAGCTCGGACTTCTATTTCTCCTGCTCTTGGACATCAGTGCTTCTGGTTCTCTGGCCTTCAGACACAGCCTGGGACTTATGCCAGGGGCTCCCCTGTCTTGGGCCTTTTGATGTAAACTGGGAACTATACTTCTGGCTCTTCTGGGCCTTCATCTTGCAGATGGAAAATCATGGGACTTCTCAGCTTTTATAAACACGTGATTCAATTCCTCATAATTGTTGTGGAGATATATTCTGTTTCTCTAGAGAAACCTTAAAACATGCCTGATTCCAGTTCTTAATATTTTTGTCTTACTGTGTCTGATTGATTTCCTCCCTCCCTCTTTTCTTCTTTTCCTCTCTTCTTTCACCACTCTCTTTTTTTTAAATCAATTTCTATCCTTCTTCCAAAGAAGATAAAAAGATATGGATTCAGTTATCAGAAAGTGTAAACAAACCAATCAATATAAAAAGAAAAATTGGTACCAAATAGTAAAATGATTTTCTGCTTGGATTAGGGAGGAGGAGGTATCTGGTTGTGTGAAGTAGGTAGAGGGAGCAGGAAGGTCTGATTCCTTCTTAAACAGCTTAAATCAATCCTCTTCCAGAGGTACCTAGTCCGCAGAAGATCTGGGGATATCTGTGGTATGGATCATGTAGTTTCTTGGTTTGTCCCCAGTGTTAGCCAGTGATTCAGCTTTTTGAGGTCTAGTTGATCAGGTGTAACTCACGTATTAGCATTCTAACTTCCAAAATTTTGTTGCCTTCCTTTTGAACTTTCTACCCCTATAGGTTTATTCCTTTTTTGAATAGTCTTTGGCTGTCATTTTTGTATAGTTTATGGAGGGAGAAGGGCTAAATGTATACCTTTCCTTTTTAATTTTAACTGGACGTTCTCATTACACTCTTTACAGAAATGTGTGATATATCTAGTTACATACAGAAGGAGAGAAAGAAGCAATTTCTAATTACAAAAATTCCCAAGAGAGAGGACATGCCCTGTGACCTAATAAAAGTATTTAACTTGATGTATACCTATTTGTTCTACAATTCCCTGGAGTGTGATTTGAGCTAAGGGCAGGAATAAAAACTTTGAGTTTTTCTCGAGAGACACATATATTGCTGGACCCTCAAGCACAAATGCTTAGCAGACATATGGTATCAGTCTTTCCATAAAATGTTTGTACTGAAGAATTATGAACATATAACCTGATTTGTTAACTTCTTTCTTTTTTGACTAGTGGTCTTTTCAAAGTAGAAGTTTTAGGTTTACAGAAAAAGTGATTTGTAAGTACAGAGTTTCCATTATTCCTTTTCCTCTCCTAACACCGTTTCCCCTATTATTAACATCTTGCATTAAATACATTTGCTAAAATTGATGAACCAATACTGATACAGTATTATTAGCCAAAATCCAGAGATCACATTAGTGTTCATTTTTTGTGTTGTTTAGTTCCGTGGGTTTTGACAGATGCACAATGTCATATATCCACCATTACAGTATCATACATAGAAGTTCCCTTCTGCAGTGCCAATTCACATCTCCCTCCTCCTTGAGCCCCTGACTTATTGAATCACTGAACTTATTACTGTCTCTGTAGTTTTGCCTTTTCTTGAGTGTCATATAGTTGGAATAATATATTATGTAGCCTTTTTGAATGACTTCTTTGACTTACCAATATGCACTAAGGTCTCTCCTTGTCTTTTTTTAATTTTTATTTATTTATTTATTTTTGAGATGGAGTCTCACTCTGTTGCCAGGCTGGAGTGCAATGACACGATCTCGGCTCACTGCAACCTCCACCTCCCTGGTTCAAGCGATTCTCCTGCTTCAGCCTCCTGAGTAGCTGGGACTACAGGCGTGCACCACCATGCCCAGCTAGTTTTTGTATTTTTAGTAGAGACGGGATTTCACCATGTTGGCCAGGATAGTCTCTATCTCTTGACCTCGTGATCTGCCCGCCTTTGTCTCCCAAAGTTCTGGGATTACAGACATGAGCCACTGCGCTCGGCCTCTCCTTGTCTTTTTATGGTTTGATAGATCACTTCTTTTTATTGTTGAATAACACTTCATTATATGGATGCTTCACAGTTTGTTTATTCATTTAGCTATTGAAGGACATTTTGCTTGTTCCCGAGTTTTTGGCAGTTATATGTAAAGGTGCTATAAATGTCTCACATTCTTGTGTCGGTGTTTGTGTTTGTGTCAGTTCATTTGGGTAAATACCTAGAGAGCAGTTTTCAGATTGTGTAATAAGGCCATGTGTATTTTTGTAAGAAACTATCAAATTGTCTTCCAAAGTGGATGTGCATAACTTTGTGTATTTAAAAGAATCTAGGTTGTTTCATACAGCAATGTATATTGCAATCAATAGTAACTTGTATTTCACTTATCACTGTTTAAACACACACAGTTTCACTGTAAAGGTTTTATGAGTTCAGTATTTACTGCTACATTACTACTTAATGTTGCATTGGCCCTAACATTGATAGAAAACAGATTCTAATCAAAAGAAAGTACTGTATATATTTAAGTAATGACATGGACACAGTTTACTTTCCATATAGTGAAGGAATTCTCAACACCTTAGTAGAAATAAAAATACATAAATGAAGAGCTATGGACTGTGTTCAAATTATGATGATTCATTTGCTTTATATTTCATTTACTCATTCAGTAAACATCAGTTAAACACCTATGGTCCTTGATCTTAATGAGTTCTTATATTTCAGTCTCTATGCCTTAGACCAGTGGTCCTTCATACTCTAGGTTACATTAACATTATTTATAGTAAATATTTTATAATATCATCTTTATATCTTGAAATGAAATACAGAGATAAAAGACTTACCTATACTTTGTTGAAGAACAGCTATTTAATACTCTAAAGTAATTTGTGGTAGTTATAGATTTTAAATTCCCAGACATTTATGTAATAAATATTTGCATGTATTATTGAATCATCCATGTAGGGAATGACTACAAATGCAAACTAATATTAATGCTTTGTACTTGAGTTTCAAATTCCAAGAGCAGCATTAATGTTGATTGTGTCATTTTCTGAAGTAGTGAACAACTCTTGGTTTAGTTCTGACAAAACAAAATACATTCTTGGTTTATGTTAGTTGTATTCCCAGATAATTCAATGTCTATTAAACTATGTAATAATATAAAATTATACATGTTATGTAATATTTTATGTGTGTGACATAATTACATAATGTAATACATTATATTTATATTTGAATGGAAAATGAAGATAGAGTCTAGAGTTAAATAACTATAAACCTATTCATACCTAAAAGAATGTCTGGTGGGAAATTTCAGGACATCTTACATTCCTTGTCCTTACCTAGTAAGTATGAGCAGTTCCCATCAATTATTATGACAACTATAAATGTCCCCTCAAATTTTTGACTCTCTCAATGGCATTGCCATTGTTGAGAACCATTGCGTTTGATTGTTTAAAAATGAGTCTACTTGTAATTCAGTTTGTCCATATGATACATCTTTTATTTCACCACAAAGTAAGTTAGTGGTTTCAGAAACCAGAGTTAGTGATGGATTGCCAATAAAGTCACAACATTTAGTTAGCTAACAACATCAAAAGTAAGACAAGTTTGCTTCAATATATAAAACTTAGAAAACTGAGAGATACAATGTGGGATAGAAAAGGTAAATTACTTGTACAACATCACAAAACCTGCCAGTGGCAGTGCACATTTTACTAAGCCTTGCTGTAACCCTGTACTTTGGAAATTTGTTCTAAATCTCCTGTGCAAAAAGACTGATTTTTCTTCTTATCAATAACAGAGCAAAGAGGATGGAAGAAAAATTGGGAGCCCATTAACATTGTATTTTCCCATTAATGTGCTTTAAAATTAATTTACAATTGCTTTTATTTTACTTTCTTTTTTCTCTCTTCATTACATCAAGTATGTTTTCTTTGACACTTGTTATTCCTTTGTGATCACTGCATGTCTTTTCTTTTTACTGGCTTCTTAAATCCTGCTGCATTGCTTTTTGCCTTTTCTTCTTTTATCTTTTCTCTTCTGTTTAATTTTTAAATCCTTTACCCTTTATCTTTCTCTCTGTCTTTTTAGCTGCTCTCCCTTCCTTTGATTTCCTCTTAAACATTACTTCTTAACATTGTGTTATTTCATTGATTTTTTTTGTTTTATCTTTTTAAATTTTGTTTTGCTTTGGTATATAAGCAAAGACCTACCATGCTTACCCAAACTGAATTAAAGAGAAAAGATAGTGCTGAATCCTCTATACTACATGAAAACAACGTTTATTCAAACTTATTGCATGGATACTTAAAGATTTATATGACACATTTTCTCCTGTTTTTTTTTTTTCTTTTTGCCACTAGCTTTTTGTTTTTAATTAAAGCCTGAGTAATTGATTTGCAAATACATAGCAAATTTAGTGTCTTTCATTTTGCTAATATGTTAATTTTAACTGTATACAAAATATGCCTTTGAGGCATAAATATTTGTTTAAAGTTAGACAACAACTAATTTTGGCTCTTATTAAATCTTTAGGATTAGCTGGAATACATTTATAATACTATTAAGAACACAAATATAGGACATAATAAATGAGAGATTATAATGAAATTGTTATTCTTTTGCAAAATTGCTTTATGTGTCTGAATAGTTTATATATTTGACTTAATATATATCATTTTTAATATTAATTTTATAACCCATTTTCCTTGGAATTTAAGAGAGATCTGAGACAAATGCATTTAAACCAAACTCAGCTAAACTGGGCTGATTGTTGGTTTTTGAGTCTGTCCTAGGGCATTCTAAGAAATAACTGTCAGGTGGATGTCTTGACAGCCACTTTTTATAGAGGGAGAGGAGCCGATGAATATTATAAGGAAAAGCAGAAGTGCATGAAATATTGGGTGCTTCATTTCTGTTTCAAGCAAGAGAATTCTTGAGGGACACTGAAGAAAGAGACCAAGAATTAGTGATTTCCACACAGAAAGTTAGAAATTCAGGTTTGACATAAGTGATTATCTTGCCTCATGTTTATCTTATGTATGTATATATTCTGTTCATTATTGTTCCTATCCATACTCAAGCTTAGTTTTACTTACAACTTACTGATAGACAAATATAGCATTCTCAGCATCTTTTCATTGCTGCTTATGACAGCTTTATATATGTGTATGATGTTTATATATAATTACATAATGTATTAGATGTTATTATATAACTCATTACTGATATTTTAACAATAGTTCATTGATCCATTAATTTTATTGAACAGCTGAAGCTTTATTCTTAAAGCTAACTGTAAGAGTTGTTTTTCCCTCTTAATCATTATTAAATTCATACATTTTTCTTTCTGATAATGTTGCTGGAATTGTTTATTTCCCTTCTTTTGGTTATGATTCTTCCTAGGGTTAGATTGGTTTACATTTATTCTGCCCAGGAAGAAAGGGCTAAGTTGATTGGTAATGTTGACTGGATTTTAGTGTACATATCAAATATATTCAAAATAAACTTTTCTGACAACTAATGCACCTTAGAAATAAAAACTCTATAATAGTCTCTGCTACTTGGGAGACTAAGGAGGAAGAATTGTTTGAGCCCAGGATTTTGAGTCCAGCCTGGACAACATAGTGAGACCTCATCTCCTAAAAAAGAAATAAAAACTTAGTATTTTAGTTGTATATTTCATATTTAAAATTTTTAATTAATTAATTAATTTATTGAGACAGAGTCTTGCTCTGTCGCCAGGCTGGAGTGCAGTGGCGTGATCTCGGCTCACTGCAACCTCCACCTCCAGGGTTCAAGCAGTTCTCCTGCCTTAGCCTCCCGAGTAGCTGGGACTAAGGGTGCGTGCCAGCACACCTAGGTAATTTTTGTATTTTTAGTAGAGATGGGATTTCAGCATGTTGTCCAGGATAGTCTCGATCTGTTGGCCTCGTGATTTCCCCACCTTGGCCTCCCAAAGTGCTGTGATTATAGGCGTGAGCCACCGTGCCCAGCCTAAAATTTTTAAAGGGACCTTTTATTAAATAATATCTTCTTAGCCTTGTTTTTCTATGTTAATTAAATACATTGAACAATTTCTTTGCTAATTTGCTAACTTTAGACACTTAATTCCCAAACCTGGTGATTATTAAACTATATTGGAGAAAAATTATTAAACTATATTGGAGAAAAATTTAAAACTTCCTTTTGTCAGATGGGTTCACGTCTTATAAATTTAGTTTGGTATTCTGTGTATGTGTGTGTTTGTGTAAAAGGCACTCTTAGTGTTCTTAATAGACTGCAATTTACACTTTTTTTCAAGTTGTATCAGTCATTTAAGAGTATGGGTTAGCATCACTGTCATCTGGGAACTACTGTCAGAAATGCACATTTTTGGGAGCCACCCCAGACACATCGAATCAGACGCTGTGGGTATGGGATCTGCAGTCTGAGCCCTAAGAAGCTCTGCTTGTGATTCTGATGCTGCCTCATGTTCAAGTTCCCCTTACTTACATTTAAAGAACTTCCTATGATTGTACAATCTTACTTGTTTTTAAATAAATTTTCTTAACATATGCATCATCTTGAGTGGATTTATAATTTAATAACACCCCAAATTTGGGCTGGACATGGCTGCTAACGCCTATAATCCCAGCACTTTGAGAGGCTGAGGTGGAAGGATTACTTGAGCCCAGGAGTTCGAGTCCAGCCTTGGCAACATAGTTAGACCCCATCTCTAAAATAATGAAAATATTAGCCAGGTGAGGTGGCATGCACCTGTGATCTCAGCTCCTTGGGAGGCTGAAGTGGGAGGATTGCTTGAGCCTGGGAGGTTGAGGCTGCAGTAAGCCGCGATTGTGCCACTGTACTCCAGCCTGAACTATACAGTGAGACCCTGTCTCAAAACAAAACAAAATGAAAAACAAAAAGACCCACTTCAAATCTCTTAAGTTCATGTATTAGTCATCCTAGGCTGCTATAATAAAATACCATAGACTGAGTAGTATAAACAACAAAAATTTGTTTTCTCACAGTTCTAAGAGCTGGAAGTCTAAGCTCAGGGTGCCTGAATGGTCAGGTTCTGGTGAGGGTTCTCTTTCTGAGGGAGAGATACAAATAAAGAGCACAAAGTGCAACTCTGAGTTTGAGGTCTCTGTGTCTCTTTAGGAGGGCTTTCATCCCATCATATGGGCTCCACCCTCATGACCTCATCTAAACCTAATCACCTCCCAAAGTCTCCACCTTCAAATACCATCATATTGGGAGTTAGGATTTCAACTTACGAATTTTGGAGGGGACATAATTCAGTTCACGGAAGTCCAATTTTCATTGATTGATTTTTTTTCTGTATGAAACAAGATGTGACGCTAAAATAAAAAGACTTTTGTGATGTAGTCCTAACCTTTTTTCTAATGGTGTACCTTTTAAATCTTAGTTTCTTTGTTTGAAAATGTAATAAAAATGTAAGCCACGTGTGTCATGAAGTTTTGCGAAATTCAAATGTGGTGGATATGTGAAAGAATGGTATGGTGTAGGTGACAGCATTTTATAGCTGTAATAAAGGCCATTTTAATTTTTGATTAGTTTTTTTGCCTTTTTTTTTTTTTTTTTTAGACAGGGTCTCCCTCTGTCACCCAGGCTGAAGTGCAGTGGCATGGTCTAAGCTCACTGCAACCTCTGCCTATTGGTTTCAAACGTTCCTCCCACCTCAGCACCCCAGGTAGCTGGGATTACAGGCATGTGCCACCATGCCCAGTTAATTTTTGTATTTTTGGTAGAGACGGGGTTTCTCCATGTTACCTAGGCTGGTCTCAAACTCCTTGGCTGCAGTGATCCGCCCTTGTCAGCCTCCCAAAGTTCTGGGATTACAGGCATGAGCTACTGCCCCTGGCCAGTATTATGTTGTTATATATGTCAGCTGCCTGTGTTTCAGTCAGTAACTATAAGTACATCTAAGCAATGAGCCATATGACATTCAAACACTCTACTGATTGGAAATAATAGGTCATTGGAGGTCATAAAGGAGTAGTAGAAGTGGTCATAGAAATCATTGAGACCATTTTCTACCGGATGCAGAATTCCTCTCTAGTGATCCCCAACCTTTTTGGCACCAGATTCCAGTTTCCAGGAATCTGTTTTTTTTTCCAGGAATCCTGGAAGACAGTTTTTCCAGGAATGCAATAAAGGGGTAGGGGATGGGGCTGATGGTTTCATGATGAAACTGTTCTATCTCAGATCATCAGGCATTAATTAGATTCTCATAAGAAATGTGCAACCCAGATCCCTCTCATGAGCCGTTCACAATAGGGTTCACACTCCCGTGGGAGTCTAATGCTGTTGCTGATCTGACGGGAGGTGAAGCTCAGTGGTAAATGGTCACTTGTGAGGCTCACCTCTTGCTACGTGGCCCAGTTCCTAACAGGTCACGAGCCAGTACTGGTCTGTGGCCTGGGGCTGCTCTAGAATATCTTAATGTTTGTTTGATTGCCATCAGTCCCTGAATTAGTAAGGATTCTTCAGAGAAACACAACCAACAGAGAAGAGTGGGGAGAGAGAGAGAGGGAGAAATTGGGATCTGGCAAATTTGAAACTGGAGCCAGCCAACTGGAGACAGATGAAAGAGTTGATGTTGCGGCTCATCCAAAGGCAGTCTGGAGGCAGAATTTCCTCTTCCTCGGGTCCTCTTTTTACTTTTAGGCCTTCAACTAATTAGATTAGTCTCACTGCATTATGAAGGGTAATATGCTTTATTCAAAAAAAAAACTTTTTGTTTTTTAGACAGGGTCTTACACTATTGCCCAGGCTGAAGCGAGTGTAGTGGGGTGATCCTAGCTCACTGCAGCCTCGAACTCCTGGGCTAAGAAGATTCTTCTGCCTTGGCCTTCGAAAGTGTTGAGATTACAGGTATCACCCACTGTGCCTGGCCCTCAAATATTAATTTCACCTGAAAATTTTCTTCACATGTAGTGACAACTAGATATGTTTTGGTTGAATGTCTGAGTAAAATGGCTTAGCGAATTTGACACATAAAATTAACCATCACAGCTTTCCTTAATATTTAGGGTAATTCCTACTTGTAATATATTTTGTAACCTTTCTAATTTTAAAATGTTATGACAATAATATAAAATAAATAGATATATAAACAAATAAATTGATAAATAAATACATGATAGTCAATACCAGATATATTATCTTTACTTCTCATTTCTTTTTTTGAGTCAGAGTCTCACTCTGTCGCCCAGGCTGGAGTGCAGTGGCGTGATCTTGGCTCACTGCAAGCTCCGCCTCCTGGGTTCACACCGTTCTCCTGCCTCAGCCTTTTACTTCTTATTTATAAAAATTAAACTCCCTCTCAACCATGTGGAAGCATTAGAAATGGAGCAGAGCTAAGAGAAGTGCATGTAGAGCACACTGGTTCATAGACACAGTAGCGAGTCACAGAGCTCTATATTTGGCCCTACTGGTATGGTTATCACATCTGCAAAATGCACAAATTAAAGAAGAGTAGCTCTCATGTTGAATGTTTAAATTGAAATCCCACAAGGATTTTGGCAGAATGGTCTGACAAAATAGCAAAGTGAAAATTAATGGAATGACTATAAAATGTTGTTCTTAAGTTTAACAAAAGTTTTACATGTGTAGGTGAAAAAGACACTTAGAAACATACCACCGAGTAAATACTCAAAATACCATAGGAGATTGCAGGAATTGGTGAAACAGACTGATATACAACACAGCTATTGCCTAATATGGGGTAAAAGGTAAATTTGATATGTTATCATCTTCTCTTGGTAAAATTTTTTATATCGAGTAAACATTTTTATAAGGAAAACACTGTAGAAGGTATTTTACTTACATCATATCTTGCCTTGTATAATAATTATTTAATAGCTTAAAAATTATAGTCTACTTTTCTTTCACATTAGATTATGAATTTTATCTTCCATTCAGTCCGGTACACACAAAATCAGCCTTCAATTTATTCTAGTTCAGTTTACTTAAAAGTAGCCATCACCAAATAACTTTGGAACAATACCTTCAAGTTATATTCTTTAACGACAAGCTAATTGATAAGAAAGCAACAATTCAGTCAATCAAACAAGGCCTTAAAGGAGAGGTTGCTGGCAGGATATGACCAGAAGAATCCAGATCAAGCTGTAACTAATTCTTTCTAATCTTTTTTTTTTTGTTTGAGTCATGATCCTGACATAGATACAATATGTGACTTCTTGAGCAATTTATCCAAAGTTATTCTGAACCCTACATCATGTTCACTTTGCTGGATATAATTGGAAAGCACATGGTACTGAGATGTCTGAGGAGACTAGGGAGACAGGAAACACTGAAAGAAGAAGGCATTATTTACTAATCCTTGAACTATTATCTGGCAAAAGTGACATTTATTGATCTTGCAGTGCCTGTGATTTTTATAAAGCCTAGTTGTGGGACAGTTTAGCTAATACCAATATTGATAGGCATACATTTCTA
Organism: Macaca fascicularis; assembly: GCF_037993035.2. Lineage (NCBI taxonomy): Eukaryota > Metazoa > Chordata > Mammalia > Primates > Cercopithecidae > Macaca > Macaca fascicularis. Next base: position 155,663,055 of record NC_088377.1, read on the forward strand.
TTGGGTAGTACAAAAGTCAGAATTTCAAAGTTGATGCCATTTGACCAAGAACTGGGAGGCAATGGTATATTTTAGCCTTCCCATTCCTCTGACTTCACTTAAATTACGTAAGATTATGCCTCTTAGGATTTCCTTCAATTTGTTCATATGAATTACTTTTTTTCTCCATGCTACTATTATGATCTCTATCACTCAAAATATTTTTTTCTAAACATTGACCATTTCCAAGAAGCATCCTTCATAATTAAAAAATAACCTGGCCTGGCCCGTTGGCTCACGCCTGTAATCCCAGCACTTTGGGAGGCTGAGGTGGGTGGATCACCTGAGGTCAGGAGTTCAGGACCAGCCTGGCTAACATGGTGAAACCCTGTTTCTACTACAAATACAAAAAATTATCTGGGGATGGTGGCACGCGCCTGTAATCCCAGCTACTCAGGAGGCTAAGGCAGGAGAATCGCTTGAACACGGGAGGCAGAGGTTGCAGTGAGCCGAGATCACGCCATTGCACTCCAGCTTGGGCAACAAGAGTGAAACTCTGTCTCAAAAATAAATAAATAACCAACCTAATTTGACTAAGCACACTGGCTCACGCCTGTAATCCCAACACTTTGGAAAGCCAACATAAGAGGATCCCTTGAGCCCAGGAGTACAAGAACAGCCTGGACAACATGGTGAGACCCCATCTCTACAAAAAATGAAAAATTAGCTGGGTGGTGTTCCTGTTGTCCCAGACACTCAGGAGGCTGAGACTGGAGGATCACTTGAGCCCACAAGTTGGAGGCTTCATTGAGCTATGTTCATTCCACAGCATTCCAGCCTGGGCAACCAAGTGAGACCCTGTCTCTAAAAAATAGTTAACTTTTTTTGTAAAATAATCAAATTTAAGGAATTTGATTTACTCAAATTTGTAAATTGGTCATTTTACTGATATATGTTTGTTTTCTTAGTTATATCCTACCTTGTCTATTCAAGGATTATAGTTGTTTTTTTATTGAATATATACAATCAAAAGATTAACTTTGATTTAAAGCATTTCTGGAACCAAATCATATGCTTGATAATACAGCGCTAGCGTCCTCCTAAATGCTGAAATCATATTGCATTCCAGTTTAATAAAAGGCGAACCATCTACTGTATCCAGCACTAAAATGTTTCTGTAGTTAAGCAATGACTGAAAATTCTATAGCAAGCAGGAGGATGAAATGGGGCAGTTGCCTTGTGATAAATCTGAAACTCTACTTGATAGTACCCTTAAGCAGTCAGTTTTATGTTGGGGAACTTGGTCACAATCAAACTGTAAGTAACAAGATATCTTCCCTGGAAACTATACTGTGTCTGCCTGTTCTCTATCTTCCCTCTCTCTTTCCTTCTCATTTCTCCCTTACTTCCTCTGTGTATGTTCCTTTAGTAAATATTTATTTAGTTCCATGTGCAAGCCAGTGTGCTAACATGTGCTAGCTATAGGCTTATAAGGCATGGATTCAAAATGCCATGAATGGTTTCAGGTCTGTTACAACCATTCAGGTAGTTTTTTAAAAGAGTCATTTTATTACTCATTCACACCTGAACACTGCATCTGAAATTTTGAAACGCAACTTTCAGACCTGGCATTGGCAATAATTGGTTTTGAGATCCTACATTTGTCACTTCAAGCTCTTTAGGCCTTAGCATGTTTTCATTTTTAAAATGAGCCACCTTCTTTCCTTGTAACGGAATGAGATTTTAGATTGTTAAATCACAGTGATATTGGAGACCTGGTTAAGTAGCTGCAGACACAAGTGGGTTTAAATCATGCCTTTGTGCTCAGAGGTCAAGTTACTTAATCTCTAATTTGCATATGTAATATAGGGATATATAATTATACTCCGCTAATTAGACGTCTTGAGGATTAAATGAGACAGTGCATATAAAATGCTTGGCCAGTGTCTGGTATATAATACGAACTCAATAAATTTTATCTGCTTTTATTACTATTTAATGGATGTGTAACACCTCTTACCAACCCTTTTACTGCTTTCTCTTGATTATCTCCTTCCATTTTCACGACTACTAACAAATGTTTTCCACTATTTTCATATCCTCTATTCATTTTCAGCCTTAACCAAATATCATCGCTTAATTTACAAATAAAAATAAAGACATGATGCCCTCAAACCCTCCAAACAATTCTTGCTGAATTACTTGCATCAGTACTCATCCAGATCCTCTTCCCTACGGATGGTTTCTGAGGATACATTGCCAATTGTGTGGTCATAGAAGTTTTCTTAATGATTTTTGTTTTGAGTTTTTCATCTATAAACAATGACAGCCAAATCACATAATGCAGGTGAGACTTTTAATAAATGTTAGTTTCCTTCCCTGCATTTCCTAGTCTTTCTACCTATATTCTGTACAAACCAGTGAGAGATGTTTGCTTAAATTACAGATCAGTTTACATCTCCATCTTTTTTTTTTTCTTTTTTTTTTTCTTTTTGAGACAGAATCTCACTCTGTCACCCAGGCTGTAATGCAGTGGTGCTATCTCAGCTTGCTGCAACCTCTGTCTCCAGAACTCAAGTGATCCTCCCACCTCACCCTCTTTAGTAGCTGGGACTACAAGTGTGTGCCACCAGGCCCAGCTATTTTTTTTTTCTTTTTTCTTCTTTATTTTGCTTCATTCCTTAAGACACAGCTTAACACCCTAAATAGAAAAACTACATTGAGGGTATGGGGGGAATTAATCACTGCCATGGTAATATTTAATATACTTCTTACTGAGTCTATGTTGCATTGTAAATAGTTCTTTATATGTACATGTTTAAAAAAACCCCACATCCTCGCTTTCCTCAAATTTCATTTCCTAGCAGAAGTATCTCTTATTTTAAACATTTTTTTTCTGCTCCTTCTTCTGAGGCATCTTTTTTATTTGTTTACCTTTTCCTGTAGATCAGTATGTCTGATAAAGGTGTATGCAAGCCACAGGTGTAGTTTCAAAATTGTAATAACCACATTAAAAAAAAAAAGACAGTGAAACTAATTTTAATAGTACGTTTTATTTAACCAACATATCCAAAATATTATCAACATGTAATTGATTTAAAATTGCTAGTGATTTATTTTACCTTTTTTTGAATATGTTTCTTGGAAATCCAGTGTATATTTGACATTTGTAGCTCAACTCAGTTTAGGCTAGCCACATTTCAAGTGCTTAAAAGCAACACGTGACTAGTGGCTACTATATCGGACAGACAGCTCAGACAACTGTAGAAAAACTCTGAGAACTGAGTCAGTAAGGAAGGGGTTTAACTCACAGCTCTGCATCTTATTTGCTAAATGATTTTTGGTAAGTTATTTATGGTCTCTGAACCTCATCCTCATCTCCCCTTCCCTGTTTTTCACATGGGATGATGTCTCATAAAGCTGTTGTAAAAGAAAAATAAAAAAAAAATAAAAAACTAGAAATGTTCTAAGACTTCATTTAAGGAGGCATCACACACAATATTCTTGCCTATCAAAATTGTTTGCTTTTTGTGACAAAATTGTTTGTCACAGTTTTTTGAGAGTATTTGCTAGGAGCTAAATAATCTAATGTGAGTTTTGCTCTTTTCTTATTTGATAAAGGTTTTCAAGCATCAGTGAAATGGCCAAAGGGCAGCAACATGAGGGAGTTAAGTCAGAAGTAGTAGAGTCCTTAAATAATCCTCAAAGTATTATATGTCTTGAATAACTAAGAGTTGACTGTTGGTTGTGTGTGCAAAAAAAATCATTGAAAAGATCTTTTCTCTGGAGTTTCAGCCCAGATCAGAATTTTATTGCCTTTTGCCACAGGCTGCTGCAAGATTTCCAGAGCAAAGAGAAGGTATAGTGTGATCCTTAATGTGAGTTATGAAGATCAAAATACAGCAAAGAGAAGATTTCAGAGATTTAAAAGTGATAATTTTTACTGAAATTTGGAAATATGTCTCCATATTTTAACTTTATTTTATAAAAAAAATTACTCTGGTTTTTTGAAATGGCCCGGCAAGTAATATATGACCATGAATTTCTTGAGGGTGGGAAATGTGACTGGATTTTGTATTTCCATTTTATCACATGCAGCCTCACACATTGCACTCAACAAAAGAAACAAAAAAGGAAGATCCTTCAGCCCAGTGTTTCCAAATACACAAATTTTCTGGACTAAAAGAGTATATTTGAAAAGCAAGTGTAAAGCAAGTTGGTAAGAATAAGATGACCATGTGGAGTAAATTGTTCATTTTCCAATCTTTACAACAGCTTCATGAGTGTCACTACATTGGTAAGGATTTTTTAAATGGGCATATTATTATTTCAAGTTTTTAATATTTTTAGGTTGGTCATCTTTAGAAAGTAACCAACGACTGTGTACTCAGTTTTAGTGTCAGGTCATACATTGAATTCTCTGGGAAGCATATTATGAGATGGAGATTATCATACAGTATACAATTATTAGGGGACCATTTTTGAGATCAAACCTTTGGAAGGGAAAGGAAGGAGGCAGAATTGGGGAGAGGGATGTAGTTTCAATGGAGGCCTCACAGACCTCACGAGAGCTCTGAAGCAAAGTGGCTCTTCAAGTTATCCCTCATTCATGCAAGAGTTCAAGCCTTTATACATCTGCATTGATCGTTGGATGAAGGCTATTCTAGAAAGTCTCTCTTCAACTTAGTAGCTGGAAAGATAAGTCCTTCATTCCAGAAGTGCGTTTGGGCCACATATCACAGCATCCACCACACTTAGAATAGATTAGAACCCATGTCCAAGCTTGGTGGCATGCATCTGTCATCCTGGCAGTTTGTGAGGCCAAGGTGGGTGGATCACTCAACTCCAAGAGTTTGAGAATAGATTAGAACCTAAAGTACTATAAAACGACTATCCCAGTCCTGGTCCAAACCACCCATCTCTTCAGGACTACAATTAGAGACACATCTTTGCTCTTTCTATTTCTATCCTTGCTCTCATCTAGTCTAGTCTCCCCAGGACAAACAAAGCAAGCTTTGAAATGTAAACCAGATAGTCTCATTACCCTGCCTAAAAACTTCTCGTGGCTTTCAACTGAAAGAAAGAAAATCCAAATTCATTACTGTGGTCACTAGTCTCTGCTTGACCTAACTCTTATCTATGTCTGCAACATTGTTTTTGCTACTTTTCACCTCACATATTATATTTCTGACCTATTAGCCTCCTGTCAGTTTCTCAGACATGCCACGTTATCTCCTGGTTGAGAGCATTTGCACATCCTGAGTCCTCATCCAGGCAAGCACACCTCTTCACTTTCTATGTGATTGCTTTCTTCTTATTCTTTAGATCAAATCCCCATAGAGGCCTTCCATGACAATTCCATTTTATGCAGGCCCTCAATAGTCTTCATTTGTCATATCACTGTGTTTTCCTTCAGGATCTTTTTACAAACTGTAATTATCTTGCTTATTTAATTGTTTGTATATTTCCTCTCTTCCTCTGTTGGAATGAAAGCTCCATGAGTCATTTTCCCACTTTATACCTCTTTCTATAATAGATCTTTGATAAGTTTCATTATTTGTTACTAAATGAAGGTTTTGAGCTATCTTACATGACCTACCTGTTTGACTTGTTTTTAAAATTACAGCTTTATTAAAACATAATTCACGTAGCATAAAATTCACCATTTTAAAGTGTATGACTCAGTGTTATTTTACTATATTCAGAGATTTATGCAACTGTCAGCATTATCAAATCGTAGGACATTCTCATCACCTCAGAAAGAAACCTCATTGTCATTAGCAGTCTTTCACTACCTCCCCCTACTCCCTAGTCCCTGGTACCCATTATTCTTTCTGTTTCTATGGATTTTCTTATTCTGAACATTTCATATAAATTGAATAATACAATATTGTGCCTTTTACATCAGGCTTCTTTCACTTAGCCTAATGTTTCCAAGATTTACCCATATTGCAGCATGTATCAGTACTTCATTCCTTTTTAAGGCCAAATAATATTCCATTGTTTGGATGTACTATTTTTTATTTATCCATTCAGTAGTTGATGGACATTTAGGTTGTTTCCACTTTTTGGCTTATGAATAATGCTGCTCCGAGCATTCATGTTTTCATGTGGACATGTTTTCATTTCTCTTAGATAAATACTTAGGAGTCATATAATTTTATGTTTAACATTTTGAGAAAAAGCCAAACTATTTTCAAAGTCTCTGTATCATTTTAAAATCCCACCATCACTGTAAGAAGATTTTTAACTATCCTAAGTGGGTGTGAAGTGATATTTCATTATGCTTTTTATTTCCATTTCATAAATATAGTATAAAACATTTAGCTTGTAAGCATCTGAAGAACATAAAAAGATATAAGGCAACTTCTTACTTGAATAATATTCACAATAATTTAGTAATGCCTGTTGACATCATCTAGATTCCTCTTAGACCTACTTAATTTGTAAACACATATTAATTAACTAATTAATTAATTTCTTCTCACAAATTGAATTTTATTTCCTAGCCTCAAATCTTTTCTAGAAAGCTTCAAAAAGTGTATTAAGGTTTATAGCAACTTGAATTTGCCATTTTAAAAACTAAACAGTTTTTTGAATTTATCTTCAGATTACTCCACAATAGGACCTAACTGTTAGTGACTTGAGGCGTATTACTTACTTTGACTCAAGCTTCATTTGAATGTTATGATTAAACATAACTGAAAAGGCCAGATACAGTGGCTCACTCCTATAATCCCAGCATTTTGGGAAACCAAGGCAAGCGGGCTGCTTGAGCTCAAGAGTTCAAGGCCAGCCTGGACAACATGTGTTAGAGCCCCCACACAGAATTCCTACTTGGTCACCACCTGGTGGACATGGGAGAAGAGGGCCATTGTCCTCCAGAGCCTAGAATGGTAGATCCACTGACAGCTTTCACGGTGCACCTGGAAAAGCCACAGACACTGAACACCAGCCCATGAAAGCAACTGGAGGAGAGAGGCTGTACCCTCCAAAACCACAGGGGCAGAGCTGCCCACAACCGTGGGAACCCACCTCTTGCATCAGTATGACCTGGATGTCAGACATGGAATCAAAGGAGATCATTTTGGAGCTTTAAGATTTGACTGCCCTACTGGATTTCGGACTTGCATGGGGCCTGTATCCCCTTTGTTTTGGCCAATTTCTCCAATTTGGAATGGCTGTATTTACCCAATGCCTCTACCTCCATTGTATCTAGGAAGTAACTAGCTTGCTTTTGATTTTACAGGCTCATAGGGGAAAGGAACTTGCCTTGTCTCACATGAGATGTTGGACTATGGACTTCTGAGTTAATGTTGAAATGAGTTAAGACTTTGGGGGACTGGTGGGAAGGCAAAATTGGTTTTGAAATGTGAGGATATGAGATTTGGGAGGGGCCAGGAGTGGAATAACATGGTTTGGCTGTGTCCTCACTCATCTCGTCTTGAATTGTAGCTCCCACAATTCCAGTGTGTTGTGGGAGGCACCCAGTGGGAGGTAACTGAATCATGGGGTGGGTCCTCCCCATGCTGGTCTCATGATATTTGAATAAGTCTCATGAGATCTGGTGGCTTTATAAGGAGGAGTTTTCCTCCATAAACTCTCTCTTTGCCTGCTGCCATCCACGTAAGACATGACTTGCCCCTCCTTGCCTCCTGCCATGATTGTGAGGCCTCCCCAGCCACGTGGAAATGAGTTCATTAAACCTCTTTCTTTTGTGTATTCCCCCATCTCAGGTATGTCTTCATCAGTAGTGTAAAAATGGACTAATACAAAGAGCATGATTGTGTTTTGATTTGTGAGTAGAGGAAATTTGGGAGGGGCCGAGCTGGATTGATGTAGTTTGGCTCACTCAAATACCATCTTGAATTATAGTTCCCATAATCCCCAGGTGTTGGAGCGATCAGATGGAGATAACTGAATCATGGTGTGATTTCTCCCATCCTGTTCTCATGATAGTGAGTTCTCATGAGATCTAATGGCTTATAAGGGGGTCCCTCCTTTGCTGCACATTTGTTCTCCTCCTTGCTGCTCCCATGTGAAGAAGGACATGTTTGCTTCCCCTTCCACCATGATTGTAAGTTTCCTGCGGCCTCTCCAGCCATGCTGAACTGTGAGTCAATTAAACCTCTTTTCTTTATAAATTACTCAGTCTTGGGTATGTCTTTATTAGCAGCATGAGAATGAATTAATACAGAAGCTTATTTCTCTTTTGCTTAGGAAGCTTAGTTTGGCTGGATATGAAATTCTGGATTGGAAATTCTTTTCTTTAAGAATGTTGAATATTGGCCACTAATCTCTGCTGGCTTGGAGGGTTTCTGTTGAAAGGTCCACTTTTAGTCTGATGGGCTTACCTTTGTAGGTCACCTGGCCTTTCTTTCTGGCTGCCCATAACATTTTTTCTTTCATTTTGACCATGGAGAATCTGACGCTTGTGGGTCTTGGGGTTGATTTTCTCATGGAGTGTCTGACTGAGGTCCTCTGTGCTTCCTGAATTCAATGTTGGCCTGTCTTGTAAGGTTGGGGAAGTTCTCCTTGATGGCATCCTGAAGTATGTTTTTCAATTTGGTTTCATTCTCCCTGTCTCTTTCAGGTACCCCAATCCGTCATAGGTTCAGTCTCTTAACATAACCCCATAGTTCTCAGAGGTTTTGTTCACTCGTTTTCATTCTTTTTTCTCTAGTATGTGCCTGTCTTATTTCAGAAAGACAGTTTACAAACTCTGAGATTCTTTCCTCTGCTAAGTCTGTTCTGCTATTGATACTTGTGATTGCATTATGAAGTTCTCATCTTGTGTTTTTCAGCTCCATCAGGTCAGTTATGTTCTTCTCCATACTGGCTATTCTGGCTGTCAACTCCTGTATTGTTTTATCATGGTTCTTAGCTTCTTTGCATTGTGTTACAACATGCTTCTTTTGCTCAGTGAAGTTTGTTATTAGCCACCTTAGGAAGCCTGCTTCTGTCAATTCAGCCATCTTAGCCTTAGCCCACTTCGGTGCCCCCTGCTGGAGAGGTGTTGTGGTCATTTGGAGGAGAGGGGGCACTCTGACTTTTGAGTTTTAGGTGTTTTTGCATCGATTCTCATCTTTGTGGGCTTATCTACCTTTGAGGTTTGAGGTTGCTGACCTCAAAGATGGGGTTTTAGAGTGGGGCCTTGGGGTCTTTTTTGTTGATGTTGTTCTTGTTTTCTGCCTGTTTTTCTTTTAACACTCCGGTCATTCTACCATAGGGCTGCTACAGTTTGCTGGGGATTTACTCCAGACCACAGTTGCCTCAGTTTTTCTTGCACCTGGAGGTATCACTAGTGATGGCTGCGAAACAGGAAAGATGGCAGCCAAATTTTTATCCTGGGAGCTATGTCCCAGGGAAGTACTGACTTGTTACCTTCCTGAATACAACTGTAGGAGGTGGCTGGAGACCCTTGTTTGGAGGTCTCACCCAGTCAGGAGGAATGGGATCGGGGGACCGTTTAAGGAAGTAGTCTGGCTGCTTTTTGGTAGAGGAGGTGTGCTGCATTGTGGGGAAGCCTTCCTCATCTGGTCTGTTTGTATTCTCCCAAGCCGGCAGGCCAGAATGTCTGAGTTAACCAAACTGCAAAAATGGAGGCTGCCCCTCTCCCTGGGAGCTTCATCCCAGGGAGGGATCCAAGCTCTATCTGTAGGACCCTTGCTGGAGTGGCTGAAGGCCCTGCAGCGAGGTCCCATCAAGTGAGGAGGAAATCGATCAGGGTCCCACTTAAAGAAGCAGTTTGGCCACGTTCTGGCAAAAACAGTTGTGTTGCATTGTGGGGTCCCTTCCTTGTTCAGACCCTTTGAATTCTCCAAAGCCAGCAGGCTGGAACGACTGAATCTACCTAAACGCAGAGATGATGGCCAATCCTCCCTCTGGGAACTCGGTCCCGCCTCAGGCAGATTCCAGCTTGTTGCTGTTGGCTGGCTGGAATTTCAGGCCAGTGGGTCTTAACTTATGAGGTGCCCTGGATGTGGGGTCTGCAGAACAAGGCTGCTTGGCTCCCTGTATTCAGCCCTCTTCCTAAGGGTTTGTATGGGCAGTTTTCCTGCCTTACCAGGGATCTCGGGGCCATAGTATGTAAAACTCCTGGGTCTCTGTGTGCCTGAGCAGCTACTCTGCTGAGAATCTACACACCTCTGTGTATCAGACCCAAGTCCCTCGTGGTGTGTGCAACGCGGGGATCTCCTGATGTGCGGGTTGCAAAGATCCGTGGGAGAAGCTGGTTTCCCAGGTAGGATCACACAGTCACCACTTTCCTTGGCTAGGAGTGGGGGTTCCTTTGGCTCTGTTCCGCTCCTGGGTGGGCTGTCACCCCGCCCCTGCTCTTCTTAGTTCTCTCTGGGTTGAGTAGTTTGCCTATTCAGTCCCAATGGGAGAACCTGGATATTTCAGTCGAAGCTGCTGAATTCACTTGCCTCTTTCACATTCCTCTCTGTGAGTGCTGTGGATTGCAGCTGATTCTGGTTGTCTTCTATTTCTTCTAAATTTTTAAAAGTTAATCAGTGTTAGAAAAAGTAATCAAGATTGGCTTTAGGGAAAATGTTTATACTGTGATTTCACATGCACTGCCCGGGAGTCATGTGTACCTAAGAGAGGAAGTACTGGACCCATTTCTTCTTTAAAAATATAATTTGTTTCAGCCGGGCACGGTGGCTCACGCCTGTAATCCCAGCACTTTGGGAGACCAAGGAGGGCAGATCACCTGAGGTCAGGAGTTCGAGACCAGCCTTGACAACATGGCAAAACCTTGTCTCTACTAAAAATTCAAAAATTTGCTGGACTTGGTGGTGGGCGTCTGTAATCCCAGCTACTCAGGAGGCTGAGGCAGGAGAATCATTTGAACTCAGGTTGCAGTGAGCCGAGATCGTGTCATTGCACTCCAGCCTGGGCGACTGGAGGGAAACTGTTTCAAAAATACATAAAAAATAAAATAAAATTAAATAAAAAATATATATTCTTTGTTTCATTCTGCAAAGTATTTGAGGTTGGTGCAGTAACTCTCAGAAAATGCAGATAGGATCTTAAAATCAACTTTATTTTTATTTTGTTTTCCTATCTTAAGTGTTTTGTGTGTGTGTTCTGCTTTCACGTCTGTTGTGTTTTTGCTAACAAGGCATGCCATATTGTTGAACTGGCATTTTATTTCAATATTAGTAACAAGATAGACAATGAGTTTGTAAAGGAAAGAAATGAAATTCACTTTTGTTGAACATCTTATATGCCAACTATTCTTTAATTTGCAAACAAAATCTTGTGAATTGGCGTTCTTTTACCCTCACAGATGAAAAAACTGGCATTGTGAGAATCAGAATCATACTTAAAATTTCATTTTTCCATTGAGGTAGCATTAAAATCGAGATATTTTGACCTGAAGGCCAATAGACATGCTGGAAAAAAAAAAAAAAAAGGAGTTCGACATTTAAAATTCAACTTTCAAGTGCGTCCCAATATATTTTGACTTTCCTCTTCCAAGTATTTTTGTTTTTTCTTCTAGTTGTTTTTTACCCTGCCTCTTTCTAGAATAGTGCTAAGGCAACTTAGAATACATAAAATACAAGATGGCATAAATTAAGAATAGAATAAGACAGAAAAACAAGGGTGGGGAAAGTCCTTTTCTGAGAAAAACAACAACAACATCCTGTAAATGAATATTGCCGAGAGACTGGAAAACATTTGAGCTGGAAAAGGCTGTGGAAGTAAATGGGCTTTCTTGGTGCCAGCTTTGGCATCTGCTCCAGTCACAATATATGTGAGAAAGTGAAGTCTTTTTTGCTTTTGCTTCCTTTAAGTGCCAAGCACAGTGTCATGTACATGGTAAGCCCTTAATAAATGGTTGCTGAATTTGACTTACTGATGACCTTTATGATCAGCATTCCAATGTTACTAAACTGGATAGAATTTTTTTTAAGGCAGTCAGGAATTTTAGATTTCTCTGTTAGTGGTGTTTGTTATAAACACTACCCATTGTTTTCTGGATCTATACTATAAAATCTTAATTTCAGAACTGCTTATTAACTCATCTTACATAGGCATTTCTAGAAATTGCCTCATACTAGGAGTGTTACAGGAAGAAATAAGTTTTTCTGGTTGAGTAGGTCTGTAAGCTTTGTGCATCTGGAGGCTGCACCAGGATCATTTGCTTTCCATTTCAGCTATTGTCTTTACTGGATTTTAAAACAATAACTGTACATTTTGGAGAATTTAAAATTCATAAATAGAAAACATTTCAGTTTGTAAGCATCTGAAGAATATCAACAGATATAAAGTTTATGTTTACTTGAATAATATTCACAATAACTTAGTAATGTCTGTTGACGTAATCTTGATTCTTATTTGACCTACATAATTTGTAAACACATATAATTAATGTATTCCCATGGGTTAAATTTTATCTCCCAGCTTCATATCTTTTATATCTTAAACAACTATATTTATGTGTATAGCAATTTGTATTTGTCATTTTAAAGCTAAGTATTACTTCTGAGTTTATCCTCAGTTGAGTCTTCAATATTACCTAACTCTTAATTATCTAAGCCATTTTATTTACTTAGACTCAAGCTTCATTTGAATGCTATGATTACAAGTAACTAAAAGTAACTACATATAATAGTATAAAAATATTTTAAGTTAATCATTGTTATAACAATAAGAATTGGCTTTAGGGAAAATCTGTAAACTTATCAAACGTTGATAAGCAAAGAAGCAGGGATCTGAACCACACCAGGTTTAGTAAAGACTTGCAACAGGTTTAGTAAAGATATGCTCACCTAAATAAAGAAGGCTATAGGAGGAAACACTTCTGAGTTAATTTTGAGTTAACTTCTGAGTTAATTTTGTGGAAAGGAAAATGAGAGCATAGGATACTACCACAAATTTCTGTAGGATAGGCTTATTTGTTAAACTGTAATTTTTCTTCTGAAATGTTACTGTCAATCTCATCTTCAAGATTTTTCCGTAGTGACCAAATTTTTTACATTTTGAGTGTTTGCTCCATGTGAGATTTCAGTTTTTGTACTTAATTTGTTGTTCACTTACTCTTCATGGTATCACTAGTCTTATTCCCATTTTACTTAGGCACAGAGAGATTAGATGACTAGCTTAAGGTCACTCTCAGGGGCAGAGTATAAAACCAAGCAATTTGATCAAGAGCCCACAGTCCTACTGTGCAGCACACAAGTGGACACATTTTGATCCCTAAAATTATGACTTAAACAGCAAAAGTAGAATTTACAAGACTTTTTTTCATTTAGATTTCTTAGGGTCATGAATTTGGCAAACCAAAGCCTATCTGCAACTGAGATTTTAGAGATTAACACCAACGAAGTAACTGCGTAATATTTTGTACAGATTCTTACTGCTTTAAGAAAATCATCTTATATTCTATTTACCATGGCTACTGAAGTTCGGAGGCCTGTAATAAACTAGTATGTTGTGTATACTGAGATGCAGTAACAATCAAGACATGGCATAGGCTGATGTATCTCTGGCTGGCATAGAGGGCCACAGAGCTCTGCAGGCTGGCCCTACCGCTGCTGGGGTCGTTGCTCAGTCACTGCCTTTCTTCCTTATTCCTGCTGACGAAACCATTATTTTCCTTCTGCTTGCTTTACTCCCAAACTTTGCATAACTCTGGACTTGGTATGAAATTTTTAAGCATTTTGTTAATTTTTTAGGGAGTAAAACAACTCTCACATCAGTGGGGAAAATGCCATCTATTCTATGATGATATCCTAGCAATGATAATCTTTCAGAAATATAAAAAGTGCTACTTCTTTTGGTCTTAGCTAGATGACAATTTATGAGAATTTGTTTAAAATCACTGGTTTTCAGCTTTTTAAAGCATTTTGGATATAGTTTATGTTTGAAACATATGAAAATAATCTTGAGTTGCACTATTAATGTAAAGCATTTTAAATGTGGGAAGCACTTTATAAGAACTAAGTATTATTATTAATGTGAATCCTTAATAATTAATTACAATAAAAACAGTGATACTTTTGATATTTGATCTTTAATATTCAATTGTATTAAAAGAACACAAATGCTTCTTTTGTTGTTTTATCATAGGGAAGGAAATGGTTGTTACCCAGAACTGATAAGATCCAATCAATCTGCAGAAGTGGTTTTGTCACATCAGTCCCCATTTTACATTAAAATTCGTTTGTAATCATTAAGTTAAATTTATTTCAGATTTTTCAATATTTATATGATTTTATGGTTTCAAGATAATGAACTTTGCATATTTCTGTATGTCAGATTACTAGGTTCAACCATAAGAAAATTTCTGTTTTTTAAGTTCAAAATGGTTTACATATCTGAAGATTATATAAGCCTATAATTTTTTTTCTTGTCATCAATATACTGAAATCCTATGGTTTATAGTCTGAAATCCTATGGTTTATAGTCTGAAATCCATTATAAAGAAAATGCAGGTGTATTCCTCTTTCTAGCTCCTTACTGATGTACCATTAGTATAGTGTGTACTTAGTGTTAGTTAAGATACTGTTTTTTTTTTTTTTTTTTTCTTCTCTGTCATATCCCTGGGCCTGAATGGTACCTGGCACATAGAAGTTCAGTAAATACTAAATCAATGAATAAATATGAATAGACAGTCTTACAGTACAAAATCTATATAGATTTCTACCCCCAGTTTTTCAGACCACTCCGATAAAATCAAACAATTTCCCCTCCAAAATTTGGAAACTTCGGAGAGACAGACACAGGTGCCAGGCAGATGGAGATCAAAGTAACTGTTTTATTACCTCAGTAGAGTCTGAATTGGAGGACATGCATTATATATGCAGATAAAACAGCCTTCACCTCTAAATTAGACATTATACCTACCTAGCCACTGGCATAGCTGGGCATTCACAGTCCTCTATTACAGAGGCAGGGACAAAAACAGGCCTGAATTCATCTTATTTACAGGAAGAATTGAACTGAGAAAAAGGAATTGAGCTGTGCATGTTCAGTATATTTTCTTAAACTTCCCAGTCAGATGATTCTCTGCCCCTCTTATAGTAAGAAATGAAGGGACAGAATGAAGCCAATAGCATTTCTTGATCAAAAGTCACCTCATGAACATAATGAGGCGAAAGGAATAGAGCTTCCACATTAGACACTCTCATTAAACATAAATTCCTCCAATCAATTATACTGTGAATTTTTCCTGAAGTTTTTCTGTTCGGCATTCATAAGATCCAGTTTAAATTGTTATATATATATATATATATATATATATATATATATATATATATATATACACACCAACATCTGTAAGTCACTACAGTCAATATTTTTCATGGTAGTTGACACTGAACTGATCTAATAGAGTGGAAGCTTGTGCAGCGTAAGTTTAAGAGTTAAAAATAGTAAGCATTTTTAGATTTTGTATTATGTTTACATTTTGTACATGTTTATATATTGTATATGCAATATATGCCTTCACTGCAATTTTTGTTTCTAGTAGAGAATTTTGAACACATTTGCTTTATGTTTTATAGGTATATTATTTTTAAAATCTCTTAGTTTAATCTGCTAAGTGTACATCTCTGATTTCTGGTCTGAGTTTCTATGCTATTCTACTTTGTGGATTTCTGGTGTCTGAACTGCTATGCTGTTCAATTTTGTGGATCATTATTACGAGATAAAATACTGAGTCTTCCACATTCTCTGTTTCCACTTTCCATCTGAAATAAGATGAAACAAAAGAAAACTTCATGAAGCAAATGGATTACTAAAGTCTGGTTTTATCCAAATGTCATAAGTAAATTATTCTGGCCAGAATGAAATCTAGGCATTAACACTTTAAAATATAATAAGAATATTCTGATTTGATAATTTTAAAAATAATCACCTTAACTTATTGACATTAAAGTCCTTCTAATCAATTGACAACTACATTCATGTTTATGGTTTGAGTGTTATTTATCACCAAATAGAACAGGTAATGTTCTAGAATAACTATGTGAAGGATAGAATTTTAAGCTGGGTCATTATAGGAGGTAATATCTTCCAGTCTATACCTTGGAATTAACAAAAAAGGAAGTAAAATGAATGATTTGTACAAATGGATATTATCAGCTTATTGTCATTAAATAATGGGATTGGCAGGTCCTCTGTAGTGCCCTGAAGAATAGCATTTATTTCCTGGCATGGTCTGGTCTCTGGCCCTAAACCTGTAAAATGGACTCACTTCTTTGAGAATAGATTTGTGTTAACTTCTCGGTTTAAAATTAGTATTTAAGACTAAAAAGATTAATTTATTGATTTACTGTGAGCAAATATTTTATATACATATAGGAACAAAATGGTTAGAAAACCTAAGATCCATGAGCTCTATTTGTGTGTGTAGAATCAGTTAATTAAAATGAGGAATTTGGTCATGAGACACTTTTTTTTTTCCTATAGGCAGAGAAACACTGGAATCTAAATAACAGTTGTAATCACAAGGTTGCCTGGTAGTTGTGTAATCCAAATTAAAGGGAGGTTGATATGTCAGATATTTTATGGCATTGGGCCAAACAATCTGGTGTAACTGTACCATAGGTGTGGTCTTGCCACTGGAATCAGAGTAATGAAGTCTAATGGGTACAACAATTCCTGCTAATTGGAGGCAGAATACTCTAAATCTGATGTATAACATGCTGTATCCGTAAATAGTGTTTAAATGAATATTCTCAGTTATTTCCATGATTTCTTTTGTGCCTTTCATGCATAAAAATGAAATCTATATGGGAAAGGTGATGGAGTAAACACAAATAAAAACGACTTTAATTTTAGCAAGTATCCCAACAGTGTTATCTACTGAATGATTGATTTTGGTCCCTCTCTGAGTAAGGCCCCTTCTCAGCTTAGGCATGGATGGCCATGATATTAGGTTTTATTACAGCCTTTATGATTTTAAGATCATACTTTGTACACATGTGATGCCTTTACTGCATTACAATGAATTGTTATTGTACCTGTTTTCTCTACTAGACTGTGAGGACTGTGTCCCCTGTACCTCAGAAAGTGCTAACACTCATAAACATTGGCTGAGATGATCTTAATCCTGAAAATGAATTAACTTGCACATGTACTATTAGTCTACAATATAAAGTGTTAATTTTAGACCTTCGTTTTTAAAACCTTGCTGTAATTGCTGTAATTGTGTTACAGTAGCCTCTACTCTCCAAATACAAAAATGACTTATCTCTGTCCACACATTCTCAGATTCACAGGTTAGATACATATATTGTTAGAGAAATAGATGTGGCCCTCAGTATTACCCCCAGAAAAATTATTCTTTGCACTACATCCCTGTTCACCAAGCAGCAGTAATTACAAGGCAGTTCTTAAATATAGGTCTGGCTTATGGCAGTAGAATGTGCAAAAATGCCCCTGGGCCATATGAATATAATAGTTTTATACAGTGGGAGAGACTCTTCAGAGCTGTGTAGTACTTAAAGATACAAAGCTCATCAAGAAAGCCACATTCTTTATTCCTACACATAATAAGCAGAAATGAAATTGATATGAGAAAGATGATAGAATAAAAACAAAAAAAAATCTAAGTTAAGCAAAATCCAATGACTGTTAAGCACTGAACATGTTAACTATGAAAGAATAATCTTCACTTGTCTGGCAGAATTGCAGTGTGGTTCTATTATGTGCAGTTTCAGTTGCATATATTGGACACTGTCAATCATTAAGGGTAGTTAGTATTATTTATCCCAAGCAGCCACATTTCTATAGCAACAGTATACATGTTTATGCAATTATGTATTATTATATCAAGTCATGCTTGATATATTTTGGTACCAGCGGCCGTCCTGAACTCCTTTACAAGTTTTATATGTATTTACTGCTAATGGAAGACCCTGCAGTCTCCTCCCCAACCCAGCTAATTTTTTAGCATGAGTTCAGGCAAGAAACATATAAAGTGAAAGACTAACTTAATATTCAGCATTGTGACTGAACTCAAACAACTGAAGCCTCAATTCATTTTAGTTTAAAAGCTACTAGTTTTTGAAAAAGATTAATTACACTAACTTTTATAAGTAGCTTGTATACTAATCAAAATTATAATTTAATCAAATTTTCCAAATACAAAAGGTTATATAAATTTTAATTATATCTTGATTTAAACCATTTCAATGATAAAGCTTATTATCCAATAGTAAGGAGAACATAAGGTTAATTTCAATGACAGTAAAGAAAGTGGAAACAGTAGTTCTTTGTTACTTAGCAGAGTTGGCTAGAAACTACAACTTTAAAAGAGTATGTTACTGTAAAGATCATATGGTACCTTTTAGAACAGTATTAACATTTTAATATACTTAGTGTGGTCATGTCAAAGTATTTTATTTTTTCTGCTTTTGCAGTTTTCCTTATCAGTAGTAACAGCTATATTTGTTTTAAACATCGTTAGCACTTTAAACCACCTACTTTATTAGGTAAAACTTTTTCCATTTTTACTTTGAGTTTTGAGTCACTTTAGTTTGTGAATATAGTTTTAAAAATCTATTTTATTTATTTGTTTTTATTAACAAGACTGATTGCATGTGTACATATCTACACTTAAATTTTAATGATTGTGATCTCTTTTTTACTTCTCTAATTTGTTACCCCTCCATTCATTGCTATTTGATGAATAATTTTCACCTTTAATCCGTGCATCTATTTAGTTACATTGTCCCGCCACAGGATCATTACATTGTAACCATAGCTGGCATGAGGTTTCTGTTTTCATAATTCTGTGAGGTATTTAATTATTTATTTATTTTTGATGGAGTTGCCCTGTTGTTGCCCAGACTGGCCAGTCTGGAGTGCAGTGGCAGGATCTCAGCTCACTGCAACCTCCGCCTCCCGGGTTAAAGCGATTCTCCTGCCTCAGCCTCCTAAGTAGCTGGGACTACAGGCACGTGCCACCATGTCCAGCTACTTTATTTATTTATTTATTTATTTATTTATTTTTTAGTAGAGATGGGGTTTCACCATGTTGGCCAGGATGGTCTTGATCTCTTGACTTTGTGATCCGCCCACCTCACCCTCCCAAAGTGCTGGGATTACAGGCGTGAGCCACCGCGCCTGGCCCTGTGAGGGTTTTTAAAAGGCTTTTTATAAAGTTTGATGGCTAGGCTTGGTTGTAGTTGTTTCTTTTTTTCTCCTAAAAATATTGCAATATAAAATAAAATAATGGGAACAAAATTCATAAGCCTATCATATTATATAAGATATAGGGAAAAGTATGTTAAGCCTACATTACATATACAATTACATAACAGTTTCTGTTACTATATTTCCATGGATTCATGACTGGACTCATCAAGCAATTCCATTTTATATTCCATTTTTTTCTCTTTACATTGTAAATATTGTTTTCATAATTATTACTTTCATTGAAAATGTACTATTCTGTCTTACTCATAATGAGAATTGACTTCAAATAAACATCATTTCAGGTAATATCATTTACCTGAAATGGACAGGATTTCAAGCAGCTTCAGACAGGATTTTAAGTGACTCCCCTACTTCCCTTTGGTGACTGCCCTTAGTTAATCTAATGCATGTTATTATGCATTAGATTATAATGCGTGTCTCTGCTTGGACGAGTGGAAGGGAAAAACTGGCACTTCAGCCTTTCCTATTCAATAATTTTTTAGTCAAAGAAACACCACCACTTTCATCACCGTTACCATATAATAATAGAAATATATTAAATACTCACTTTAATTGAGACAGTCCTAAGGTTAGTGTGTTAATGTTCTTTACATGCCTATTTTTTTCTTGAAGTGTTATTTGAAGAAGGCATCACTTCAAACTCCTTTAGACTAAAAGAAAACTCTCTTGAAGTCTTTCTAAATTCTAAATAAAATTGGTGTCATTTAAAAGGTATTGTTTGATTATCTTTGTTCTTATAATTGTGGGAGAAGTAGTAGCATAATAGTATGATAGATTTATGATAAAGTTTATGATAAATTTGCAGTGTCTGGTGATTTTTATATACCTTATAATATATTTTACAAACTATTTTATTTTATTTTATTTTATTTTTTTTTTTTTGAGACGGAGTCTTGCTCTGTCACCCAGGCTGGAGTGCAGTGGCCGGATCTCAGCTCACTGCAAGCTCCGCCTCCCAGGTTTACGCCATTCTCCTGCCTCAGCCTCCCGAGTAGCTGGGACTACAGGCGCCCGCCACCTCGCCCGGCTAGTTTTTTGTATTTTTTAGTAGAGACGGGGTTTCACGGTGTTAGCCAGGATGGTCTCGATCTCCTGACCTCGTGATCCGCCCGTCTCGGCCTCCCAAAGTGCTGGGATTACAGGCTTGAGCCACCGCGCCCGGCCTACAAACTATTTTAGATATCTGTCACCAATCTTTGGTTATTGAAGTTAAAGTTTATGATTTTTAAATGACTACATTTCAGGTTTCTATGATTTTAATTTTACTGACTTGTTCTTCAGTCACTATTTTCATAGCTTTGACACTAAGCCTTTGAGTCAGAATTTAATTCTGAATTATAATATTCTTCATATGGGTAAAAACAGTTTACTTTGTGGTTTTTTATTTTACGACACAATTTTATTTATGACATAATTTCTAGGAAATCAGTGGGCGGGGGGCTGGGTACTGCCAATAAATATTTTGTACTTAAAAATGTCCTAAAAATTCATGGCCTGAAACAAATAAGTAACTTCAATATTTTTCTAAGAAATCTCTGGATTTGCTATACTTAGATCCAAAAGAGCCAAGGGAAAGAAGGATATAAGGATTAGTTCTAGGCACAACTGGTAAGTAGCACTTTTTCCATGTGTATCTTCCTATTTTCTGTTTATCCATTTTCCCTCCAGCCACTGGGTGATGTTCTCTTTGATGTTCTCCACACTGCACTTAGGGTCCCCCATGTCTCCCTAGGGCTGTGTACTGTACTAAAGCATCTTATTTCAGAAGTGGAATTTTCTGTGCTTCTTGCTATATCACTTCTTCCTTTTCTCTAATTAAAGCGTAATTTGTCTGCATGATAATGAAGACTTTTAAACTGAATGACTTGAAATATCTGATAAATTAATGAGTCTCTAAGATTTCTAGCCTTAAGCTCTATTGATAGAACTCTAGTCAAAAACGTAGATAAATAACTGTTTCTAAGACTTGTTGAGTTCATTCTTCATGCTCTTCTCCTAAGCCCTGCCCCAAATCTATTCCATCAAGCCACTGGCTGCTTGTTTATCTCAAGGATGTACTATTGACTTCTGAGCCAGATAGAAAGTTTTATGGAAGAAGGAAATACACCTGTTTACCCACCAGACCACTCCCTCTCCTCCAGGACAGGAATGGGCCATGTCAGGTGAGCCTCCCAAGAGAAATGATCTTTAAGCACAGTATAACTATTTGATAGTAATCCTGAATGTTGTTTCTGATACTTTATGTTCCTTTTTGTTTGTTTTTTCAGACAGGATTTCCTCTGTTACCAAGGCTGGAGTACAGTGGTGCAGTCTTGGCTCACTGCAGCCTCTGTCTCCCAGGCCCCTGCAATCCTCCCATCTCAGTCTCTTGAGTAGCTGAGATTACAGGCATATGCCTGCATGGCTGGCTAATGTTTTAATTTTTGTAGAGTTTCACCATGTAGCCTGGGTTGTTCTTGAACTCTTGGGCTCAAGTGATCCACCCACCTCAGCCTTCCAAAATGCTGGAATTACAGACATCAGCCACCGTGCCCGGCCTGTGTTCATTTGTTTATCCATTAATTCTTTCACTAGTTTATTAACATGTATTTATATATGTATTTATTGGGCATTTACTATGTGCCTGGCCTTATATGTTACACTAGGGATATAAACAAATATCTTCACCTTCTGTGGTTTGCTGATAGTCTAATGAAGTCACTACATTATAAGGTTCTAGTCGAAGAAATACAAGCAAGTAAATTTGTTTATAGTAGAATCTATTTCATGATAAAGGAGTTTTCATGCATTGCTTCATGAGCATATTTTAAGGTAATCTTAAGGATGGGGTAGCTCTTAAAGGAGGGACACTTGTGTTGAATTTTGGAGGATAAGGAGAAATTAATTAGAAGATTCTAAGGAAAAACATCTCAGGTGAAGAATGCGAGCATGAGATAATGTAATCTTTTTGGTCAGTCGTAAAGAGGGCTAAGTAAATGGACAGAATCCATACCCAGCTAAAGAAATTTAACTTTACCAATACAATACATTCATTCAGGTTTACTATTTATTATTACATTGTATAATTATCCCACAATTTACTTATCTATTTGATTGTTGATAAACTTTTGTTTGTTTGTTGTTGCAGTTGCCAACAGTAGCAGAACATTTTATGTTTCATATATATTTGTTGGTACACATATACAAGATTTTTCCCTGGGGCCTTTCCTTACGAATGAAACAGCAGTCATAGGGTACACATGTTTAGAGTCAGAAAACAATGCCAAATTATTTTCAAAAATGGATGCATCAGTTTACACTTCTACCAACACATATAAGTGTTCCAATTGCTGCACATGCTCATAAACATTTGTCAGACTGCTCCTTTTGTTTCCCTCAGTCTAATGGGTATAAAAAGATATCTCACAATGGTCTTAAATTGCATTTCCCAGATTACGAATCAGGTTGATCAGCTTTATATTTGTTTGTTTATTTGGTTGTTGGGTATTCATGTTTTTTCATCGTTTTCCCATTTTACTTTGGTGTTATAAATCTGTTGCATATTGATTTGAAGGAATTCTTTATATATAGCATATGTATACATATAAGTACTTTGTTGGCTAGGTAGATAGCCACATACACCAGTTTATGGGTGTATATAGTGAATACATTCTCACAGTTTATGGTGTATTTTTTTAAATATTCTTTTCTTTTTCTTTTCTTTTTGTTGAGAGTAGGATCTTGCTATTTTGCCTAGGCTAGTCTCAAAATTTCTGTGCTCAAGTTATCATCATGCCTCTGTAACCCTAAATGTTGAGATTACAGGTGTGAGCCACCGAACCCAGCTCTTTTTTACTTTCTTTAGGTGAATTTTGATGAAGTGAAATTTTAATTTTAATTTAGTTTATCAATCTTTTTATGGTTATAATTTTTTGTTTTCTACTTAGGAAATTATTTTTTATCCCTCAGTTATGAAGTTATTTTCCTTTATGTTCTTCTAAAGGCTTCAACTTTTGACTTCTTCATCTAAGTCTTCATTACGTTGGGAATATATTTTTGTGGATAGTATAATCAGGACCAATTTTATTTTATTTTATATATCTAACCAATGATTTGGGCACCGTTTTGAATAGTCCATTCCTTCCCTGTGATACACTATTTCCATTTATATCTGGCCTTGTTTCTGGACTTAATTTTCTTCTATTGGTAAATTAGTCCACCTTTGAACCTCACTATCTTAATTACTGAAGATTTCATAAGACATAAGATATTTTCTTCTTAGAATTGTCTTGGCTACTTCAAGGCTGTTGCTTTTTTATATGAATTTTACAATTAGCTTGTCAGTTTGGATGAAAGCTTTTGGGATTTTCATAGAAATAATATTGACTCCATAAAGCAGTAGGGGGAGAATCCTGAGTGGTATTGAGTCTTCCTATTAATGAACACTTTATTCCTCTCCATTATTAATACTTTCAATGATGTTTATACTTTTCTGTATAATGACTATGTATAAATTTCTAAAGATTATTCTCATATGCCCTGGGTTTCTTAACTATTACACAAAAATAGATTACCTCCATCAACATTTAAATTATGTGCAAATCATCACAGTTATATTGCGTTTTTTCCCATATCTACCCATTTTTATTCCTTGTTTCTCAGCTGACAGATTTCTTCACTGTTGAAAGAAAGAAAGCAAAGCAATCATAGTGGATAGTGGATACTCTTGTTTCATTCCTGCCTTTTTTTAAAGAGGATCTTCATATGTTGCCTAAGTTGGCCTGGACCTCCTGGACTCAAGAGAACCTCTTGCCTCAACCTCCCTAGTAGGTGGGACTATAGGCATGCACATAGCATGCCTGGCTATTCCTGATTTTAAAGGGAATATTTCCAGTGTTTTTTGAAGATGAACGATAAGATAAGAGAAGTTCTATTACTAGTTTTTAAAGAGATTTAAAGAAGTGAATAGATGTTGACCCCATCAAACACTTTTTGCAGTTGAAAAGAGTCCTGCTCATCCCCCTTCCTTTGCTATTAAATCTAAATTACAGCTTACTGTTGTAAAAACTCTCCTAGCATTTTGTGACTAAACCCTACTTGATTATAATATATAATCTATTATTTTCATATTTTGTTGGCTTCAGTTAATTTTTTTAGGATTTTGGTCTATAATTTTCCTTTTTTTAATACTGCACTTGTCTGCTTTGAGTATTAAGGGGTGGCGTATGTTGCTTCTTACTTTAAAAAATTTATGGCATAGTGTGTGAGATTGGAAAGATCAATTCCTTCAAAGTTTACTAGCATTTACTTCTTGCTTCCCTGCTCTGCCTGCGCTCCCCGCTTTCTTTTTTTTTTTTTGATTTAGGGAATATTATTAACTATCGGTTCATCTTACTTTGGCTCTCAAATTTTTCTTAAGTATATATTTTTCTAGTAATTTCAGTGTTGTTTATTTTTTGTTTTTCAATTTTTTTTCTTTTTAGAGGCAGGGTCTTTCTCCATTGCCCAGGCTGGAGTGCAGTGGCATGATCATGGATCACTGCAACCACAAGCTCCCGGACTCAAGTGATTCTCCTGCCTCAGACTCCCAAGTAGCTGGGACTACAGGTGCATACCACCATGCCAGGCTAATCTTTATTTATTTATTTTTGTATAGATGGGATTTTGATGTATTACTCAGGCTGGTCTCAAACTCCTGGCCTCAAGGGATCTTCCTGCCATAGCCTCCCAAAGTGCTGGAATTTCAGGTGTGAGCGACTGTACCCAGTCTTTTCTGGAAATTTTAACTTTCTTCTAAGTTTTAAAATACTTTATCATAATACTTACATTATTCTTTTTTCCCATTCAGTTGTTCTTCCACCCCACCTTGTAGTAAACCTTTCATATGTAACAGGTAGTCTGCCAAAAAACTTTACAAAACATACTCCATTATTTTTCCCATCCCACTTGTAGAAAGAGACTCTGAATGGATAAGCAATTGGCCCAAAGTCACATAGTTGGTGGTAGAGCTGAACTACGCTTGTTAACTTTAAGAATCACACAGGCAGTTGTCATAGGACATAATATCAATTTCCTAATCCCTGAGTTGAAGGAAGTGAGCCATGATATTATTTGTCTAAAAGAGGTTAAAAAGCTCACCTCATAAAATGTTTTGCCTTCCATTTGTGACACTAAAGCACATTTTTAAATTCCCCCAGTTTACTACCATTTTATGTTACTGAACCAATCTTAATAAATTCTATTTTGAATTTCAAGATAATGTTATGAAACATTCTTGTGTAGCTTTTCCTTTGGCACCCCAAATAAAACCTCAGGTCATTTGTTTGACTCACAGGAACATACTGTGGTAATTCTGGATGCTTTTGTGCAGCGACTTGATGTGTTTCCTCCCTCAAGTATGGTCATCTGTTGTTCTCAGCCACTCCCTTGAAGATGGAACAATTCATGTGAAACTTGAAACTCTTCACCACTTTTTATATGTCCACTAATATTTGGCACTCTTCTATACAGTGGCTAGGCTGTTTTACCTTTCTCTAAATATTTATTTGTTCTCGTCTTCATTTTAACATGCTATAGCAAGAAGAGTTTGCTCTTAGAATTTTCTTTGTTTACCAGACTAGAAAACTGGGATTTCCAGCTTACCAGGGTATTTAATTTGGAAGAATTCATGGTTGCCATTTAAACACTCAGGTTTTGAAAGTTTGCCATTTCATTATCTCTTTTCCATTTTTTTTTTTGGTCTGATAAGGTAGTACAAATATCTTTATTATGTCTTTCTTATTTATGTTATCATTCTCTTTGTTATTTTGATAATTTCTTGGTTTTATGCTGAGAACAGCGTCACTGGTATATATTTCTCTTATAATCTTTTTCAATATTGATTTTTGCTTGACTCAACCAAGATAGAAATTCTTACTTATTTCTCTATTAAGCTGCAGTAATACAGACTTCATTGAAATCCATTTTACTTACAGCTGCTTGATTATTTTGAAATTACATACTCTAGTATGTTGAACCACTGATACCATTGCTGGAGGTAAAAGTCAACCTTTTTCTCCCCCTGAAACTTTAGTTTACTAAACTAGTGTTCAGGTTTCATGAGAGTCAAACAAATTTTAATAAATCAGTTGGAATAATTACTTGTTAATTGTAATCATTCATGAAAATGGGGAATATTTCCTAGAATGTTACAGTATTTATAGATTTGATAGACAGGCTACAATGTTCCTATTATTTTGTTATGGTGGAATCATTGTGAGCATGGAAGGAATTCAAAAAGTTTGTGGCCTGACTTTAGGGTTGTGGTTCAGTTTCCTTTTAGCTGAGATTTTATATATCAAATCAGTCTGTATTTATTTATTTTATTTATTTATTTATTTATTTATTTATTTATTTATTTATTTAGTGTTTCTGTGGGGAAAAAAGTTTTATGCTTGGAGCAGGGACTCCAAACACCCAAGCAGCATTCTGATGTTGTCTCTCTTCTAGTCCTTAATGCATTTACTTTCCTGAAGCTTTGTTCTTTCTTTTTCTTTAATAAACACTTAAAAATATATTGCTTGCAGCTGTAATTCAGCAGAAGGACCTGGGAGTTGTAAGTCTTTCTTGAATACCTGTCTTTCTAGACTTGCGCATTTTATTTGTATTGTCAAACTTACTTTTTGTAAAGTTAGAGGGATATTTATTTCTTTGTATTGTATTTTTTTCTCTTTATAATAACTTATTTTCTACCCTATTTCAAAAAAGATTTGAGGTAGTATGCACCTTATTTCTGCTCAACAGAAATTGCAAAGTGAAGAAATGAAACAGAGGGCAAATACTGGTGAAAAATTTTAAATTAGACAAGGAGCAGTGTTAACATGTACATGGACAGCAGGAAGCCTAGTATACCTTTTAGAGATGGTCCACAAAATGGCTCTTCCTAACCACAGATGCCAAAAAGAAATATAGTAATTTACATGATCCTCACACTCTATGTAGTATCACAGCAAACCAGTGGTCCTGTGGATACTGAAGGTGTGATGAATTAAACACTTTCGATAATACCACTACTTTGAAAGCAAAAGTATGTTTCATTGGGCTTTTCCTTATAATGTTTCTTAATTCTGATAGCATATCAAAAAAAGGCTCATTTGAACAAATTCAGTTATTTGAAAGATCAAACCATGTGTTACAATACCATCTGGTCATTTGATCAAATTAGAGGGTAAGCTTCAGATTATTCAATTGCGTAGTCTCCAAAATGGACTAGACAAGAATGTTCTTGAAAAGATAAGAGTGCTGCTGGAAAGACATAGTAGGAATGTTTTTGTGTTTTTACTTTGTTTCAACTCTAGTAGTAAAGAACAGAAAAAGCTTTAACAGTATTACTCTGTGGATTGAGACTGGTGTCCTCAATTGGTGCCTTTATTAGCTTATTATGTATCCTTTTAGTTTCAAGAGCTGAGAGAAGACAAGGAATCCCATAAGGTACAGGGTTTAATAGTGGTGCCTTTACTTTTTAGTTCATTACACTTAGAAAATAGCTGGTGAAGTGGATTTTTAGGAATGTTTGATTTCATTTTACCAAAACCAGTCCTCACAAAATAATTGACTTAAAGAAATTGCAGCACGAAGATTATAGTAATATGTCAAGCACAGATGAACAAGAAGAAAAGAGCTACTATCACTTCTACTTTATTCAAACAGGTAACGCAAAAGTATAGTTTTGCTATATAATTGAACTTAAGTTGTTATCAACTTAACAGATTGTTATAAGATGTTGCATGTAAACTCCATGGTAACCATTTTGAAAATGCCTATAGAAGGTATACAAAATAAAATGAGAAAGGAAACAAAGTATAGCACTACAAAAAAAATCAGTGAAACACAAAGAGAGTGAGAGAGGAAAAAAGGGACAAAAGAGCTACAAAACAGAAAGAAAACAACTAACAAAATGATGATAGTAAGTCCTCCCTTTCAATACTTATTTTAAATTTAAATTAATTAAACTCTTCAAGAAAAATACAAAGAATAGCCAGATGGACAAAAACAATAGCCAACTGTAAATTATCTACAAGAGACTCAGTTTAGACATAAGGACACACACAGACTTTAAATGTGAAAGGGTAGGAAATTCTATTTCACATAAATGGTGACAAAAAGAGAGAGCCGAGGTGGATATATCAACCAGATAGACTTTAAGTCAAGCTGTCATAGATAAAAGAGAAACTTTATATAATGATAAACGAGTAAATTCATCATGAAGATATAACTATTATAAATGCATATATTTTTATAAGTATATATATATTTAATATCCAATGTTAGTGTACCTAAATATATGATGCAAACATTGACAAGAACTGAAAAGAGAAATAGTAATACAGTAGTAGGAAATTTCAGTACTCAACTTTCAGTAATGGCTAGAACATTCAACATAAGATCAATAAGGAAAAAGAGGACTTGAACCACACTGTAGACCAAAAAGACAAACATTCCGTCCAAGAGCAGAATAATATACATTCTTCTTAAGCACACATGGAACATTCTTCAGATAGATCATGTGTTAGGTCATAAAACAAGTTTGCAAATTTAGGAAGATTGAAATCATACCAAATACCTTTTCTGACCATTTCATTATGAAACTAGAAATCAATAAAATAAGGAAAATTGGAAAATTCACTAATATGTGGAAATTAAGCAACCTATTCTTGAACAACCATTGCATCACAGAAGAAAAATGGAAAGAAATGAGAAGATATCTTGAGGTAAATAAAAACAAAAAAAAAGCATACCAAGACTTATGGAATGCCACAAAAGCAATACCAAGAGGGAGGTTTATAACAATTAACACCTACGTTGAAGAAAAAAGAAAAATCCCAAATAATGAACTTAACTATACACCCTAAGAAACCAGAAGAAGAAGAACAAAATAAGCCCAATGCTAGAAGAAGGAAGGAAATCATAAAGGTTACAGCAGAAATAAATAGAGACCCTAGAAAAGCAATTTAAAAAATCAACAAAACTAGTAGTTGGTTTTTAAAAAGATTAGCCAAATATACAGACTTTTAGACAGACAGAGACAAATGAGAGAAGATTCAAATCAGAAATGAAAAAGGAGACATTACCATTGATGGCAGAGAAATAGGAATGATCATAAGAGACTACTATAGACAATTGTACACCATCATACTGGATAACCTAGAAGAAATAAATTTCTAGAAACATACAGTGTACCAGGACTGAATCATGAACAAATTAAAAACTGAAAACAAAGTTATAACTAGTAAGGAGATTGAGTCAGTAATCAAAAACTTCCTAACAAAGAAAAGCCCAGAACCAGATGGTTTCACTGAGAATTCTACCAAACATTTTTTTTAAAAATATTAACACTGATTTTTTTTTCATACACTTCTAAAAACTGAAAAGGAAAGAACACTTCTAAACTTATTTTATGAGATCAGCATTACCCAGATACCAAGGCCAGATAAAGACGCTACACAAACGAAAACTGTGGGCCAATATCCCTGACGAATATAGACTCAAAAATGCTTAACAAAATACTAGCAAACTGAATTAAACAGCACATTAGAAGAATCATGTACCATGACTAAGTGATCTTATTCCTGGAATGCAAGTATGGTTTAACATATGCAAATCAGTATATGTGATATAACACATTCACAGATTGAAAGATAAAAATCACATGATCATTACAATTGATGCAGAAAAAACAGTTCGCAAAATTTGACACCCCTTTACAATAAGAACATTCAGTATAATAAGAATAGGGGGAAATTACCTCAACATAATAAAGGCTTTACATGACTAACCTATGGCTAATATCATACTCCATATTGAAAAACTAAAAGCTTTTCCTCAAGATCAGGAACAAGACAAGGACATTCTTACCACTTTTATTCAACACAGTACTCGGAGTCCTAGCCAGAGCAATGATGTAAAAAAAGAAGTAAAAGGCATGCATAATGGAAAGAAAAAAGTAAAATTATCTCTGCTAGCAGGTAACATGATCTCATATATAGAAAACCCTAAAGATTACACACACACACACACACACACACACAAATCCCCATTAGAAGTAACAAATGAATTCAGCAAATTTGCAAGATATGACAACAACCTATAAAAATCCATTTTATTTATATGCATTTACAGTGAGCAATCTGAAAAGGAAATTATGAAAAAAAAATCATTTAAAATAGAGTCAAAAAGTATAAAATACTCATCAATAAACTTAACCAAAAGCCTTGCACACTAAAAACTACAGAATATTGCTGATAGAATTGAAGAAGAGACAAATAAATGAAATGTCTCATTTTCATGGATTAGAAGAATGTTAAAATATCAACACTACCCAAAGCAATCTACAGATTTATTGCAATTCCTATCAAAATCCCAGTGCATTTGTTACAGAAATAGAACAAGCAATTCTGAAATTCATATTGAATGACAAAGGACCTTAAAAAACCAAAACAATCTAGAGACAGAAGAATATGGCTGGAGATCTCACACTTACTGATTTCAAAGCATATTATGAATACAAAGCTACAATAATCAAAACAGTGTGGTACTGGTGTGAAGACATACCAATAGAACAAAATAGAAATCCCAGAAATAAAATAATGTTTGATCTGTTTGTCAAATGATCTTCCACAGTGATTCCAAAACTATACAATGGTGCAAGGACAGTCTCTGTGACGAATGGTGCTTGGAAACTTGGATATCCACATGCTGAATAATGAAATTGGATTCTTATACCATACATAAACATCAATTCACAATAGATTAAAGACTTAATGGTAAGGCCTGAAAGTGTAAAACTCCTATAAGAAAACATAGAGGACTAGCTTCATGACTTTGTTCTTGGCAATTATTTTTTGTATATGACACCAAAAACACTGGCAACAAAAGCACACATAGACAAGTAAGACTGCCTTAAGCTAAAAAGTTTCAGTACGGCAAAAGAAACAAGAGTGCAAAGGCAGCCTACAGAATGGGAGAAAGTATCTGTAAACCATTTATAAGGAATTAATATCTTAAAAAAAAAAGGAACTCCTACATCTCAGTGGCAAAAAAAAAACCACATAACTGATTGAAAAATGGGCAAAGGACTTGAATCTACGTTTCTCCAAAGAGGACACACAAATGGCCAAAAAGAATATGAAAAGATTCTCAGTATCACTAATCATCAGGGAAATGCAAGTAAAACTCACAAAGAAATACCACCTCATACCTGTTAGGATGGCCATTATAAAAAACAAAACAAAACGGAAGATAAGTGTTGGTAAGGAAATGGAGAAATTGGAACACTTATGCACTGTTGGTGGGAATGTAAAATGATACAGCCACTATGGTAAACAGTATGGAGATTCTTCCAAAAATTAAAAAGAGAACTACCTTGTGATCCATCAATCCTACTTCTAGTTATTTATCCAAAGTATTGAAATCAGGTTCTGGAAGAGATATTTGCACTCACATGTTCTTTGTAACATTATTCACAAAAATCAGGAGATGGAAACAACCTAAATGCCCATTAATGGATGAATGGACAAAGGAATTATGGCATTTACATACAATAAAATATTATTTAGCAGGATGGGCGGGGTGGCTCATGCCTGTAATCCCAGCACTTTGGGAGGCTGAGGCGGGCGGATCACCTGAGGTCAGGAGTTCGAGACCAGCCTGACCAACATGGAGAAACCCTGTCTCTACTAAAAATACGTAATTAGCCAGGCATGGTGGCACATGCCTGTAATTCCAGCTACTCCAGAGGCTGAGGCAGGAGAATCACTTGAACCTGGAAGGCGGAGTTTGCGGTGAGCCGACATCGTGCCATTGCACTCCAATCTGGGCAACAAGAGCAAAACTCCTAAAAAAAAAAAAAAAAAAAAAAATGTTCAGCCACAAAAAAGGAAATCCTGTTATATGCTATAACATGGATGAAATTTGAGATGATTATGCTAAATGAAATAAATCAGAGAAGGACAAATACTGCTTGATTCCTCTTATATGACATATCTAAAGTAGTCAAACTCATGAGCAGAAAATAGCATGGTGGGTACAGGGGCTATGAGGAGGAGAAATGGGGAGCTGCCGTTCAATGGATAGACTTTCAGTCATGCAGTATGACTACATACTGGAGATCTGCTGTGCAAAATTGTGTTTATTGTTAACAATACTGTTCACTTAAAAATTTTTTAAAAGGGTAGATCTCATGTTATGTGTTTTTTACCACAATAAAATAAGAGAGAAATGCCTGGTAATTTCTCCATATAGATAGTATTAACAACAATATTTTTGCATGTACAAAAGGAGCTTTTCGGTTTCCTATAGTAATTAAATAGAAATAGTATTTCATCATTTCATCTTTATCCTCTGCATTTTTACTTTTGTGTATGTCTTATACAAAATAGAGTATATAAAATATTTATAGTAGCACTTGTATATAAAATATGAATGAATCCGTTTAGGAATGCATACTCAAAAGTAGTTATTGATTAGTAGATGTGATTAAAACAAAAGTTTGAGATCATTGATCAAGAACAGTGGCATTCAACCTGTGTTTCCATGAGGCCCTTCAAGGGCTATGGGAATGGAGTGGATTAGGTGGGGCTCTGGGCTTCCTAAAGCTCACTCCATTCTGAGAAGTTTCACTTTAATGTTATACATACAGTGCTTCCAAAATAAACAATTAAACAATTGCTTCCATAATTAACATGAAATTAAAATTGGTGCTTTTGGGGAAATCAGGCAAACTGTAGTAATTTGATGAAGAAAATACAGCAGTGACTGGGAATGATGGCTCACGCCTGTAATCCCAACACTTTCGGTGGCTGAGGCCGGCAGATCACTTGAGGCCAGGAGTTTGAGACCAGCCTGGGCAACATGGCAAAACACTGTCTCTACTAAAAGTAGAAAAATTAACCATGCATGGTGGCACATACCTGTAATCTCAGCTGCTTGGAAGACTGAGACTCAGGAATAGCTTGAACCTGGGAGGTTGCAGTGAGTCCATATTGCGCCACTGCACTTCAGCCTGGGCGACAGAGAGGGACTGTCTCAAAACAACAAAAACAAAAACAAAAAAAACTACAGCAGAATATTGCCAATTATTATCATTGGGTATTGGAATTACAAGTGTTTTTCTTCCCTCTCTTGCTCACTGTCTCACTCTCTTTTCTATCTGTATTATACCCTGGAAGTATCTCATTTATATGATGGGAAAATTATTTTTAAGTCAGGTTGATACGTTTTTATAATGAAATAACTGAGGAACCTGACAAATTGCATATCTGGGTAAAAGCCTCCTCCACTGTAGAGAGGTTGTCCCAGAGAGAAGCATCTACCGGCAGGGTTAAGATTTTCTTTAGGAAACAGTGTTAGGTTTATTTCAATGCAGGTTAAAATCAGTGATCAAGAAGCTGAATTTCTTGAACATTACGCATTATTGCGGTATTTTAAACTAGGAAAAATAATTTAAATAGCATGACTAAACATCTAATGCAGTCGTAAAAATATTCTGAATGAGGTACAGGTTATTTAACGTTAGCAATATAGCTTTTGTAAACTGCAAATCAATTGTAAATTTTAACCCTAGGTTACGACATGAATTACTTGGAATTTAAAACAAACAAACCAACCAAAAAAACCTTCAGAAATGATTTGGTTTTAATTTATTACATGAAAGATGAAACAGCCGAAGCTCTGAATTGTTAATGATCTTTCTACAGTCCCATAGCTAGTTAGTAGCAGAGCCAGGATTTCAACTCTGCCCCTTATTCGTTCTACTCTAATCTGACTTACTGACTCGTCTTTTGGCATTCTTACCTGCATTTTCTGTGGTCATATTGATCTTTTTTCAGCTCCTTGACATCTTTTCTCTTGTCATAGATCATATGTCTCTACCTAGAGCAGCCTCTTCCATACTTTTCTACTTGCTACCCTCTTTGTTAGCTCACTCCTACTCGTCTCAAGTTAAAGGCCACTTTCTCTGGGAAGCTATCCATAACCTTGAGATTAGGTTTAGCCCCACTAGTCCCTTTCATTTTAGACTGATCACAGTTATAATTACTTGTTCAATAGTTCACTACCTCAGAATACTGTATATAACCTTCAATGATGGGTGAGAAAGTATCCAATTGTATTGATTGCTATACCTCATGGTCTCATATAGTTTTCAATAGCCATCACTCCAATTTTTTTTTTTTTAAATGAGCGAATGCTTGTTGATGAATAAATGCTCCATTTCTTTTTATAACTACCTTATCAATGTTTTTAGACTGTTCTTAGTTTACACATTATTCTTATGTTCATTGTTAAAACAATTATTTTATATCTGTGCATATATTTGTGCTCAGTAAAACTTATCGTTACAGATTATATAATCTTTCTCTGGCAACAGGAGATAATTTGTATTTTCACATTTTTTTTTCTTGCAGCACCTATGTTCTTTGTCATTAAAAAAAAAAAAGGAAAACACTTGTGAAATATCCCTTGAGCAACTTTTAAATTCAACTGGACAAAGTATTTTAGAGTGGCTATTAGAATACTCAAAAAATTTTACTAGAATTGGTGTTACATGACTTCAGAGGTTTTCCGACGTCACAAAATATAGTATATTGTCTTGGTACACTGAATTTATATTTTATACAACATGCTTACTTGCTTTGAAGGTAATTTCCTTCCTTAGGTCATAGAATTGTCATCTCTGGTCCTTACTGTTCTCAATCATGAACACCAATAGTTGAGAATAGCATTCGCAAGTTTGGTTAAGCCTCCAATTTTTGCACTGAGTGTAGGGCCTTTTACATCATTTTGGCTGCTGGGACTCTTACCTCATTATCAGGATGATCAGTGTTCAGAATAAAGGGGCCAAGCAGCCCACCTATTAGTTATTCATTCTCCAGTCTCATTCATATATGGAGAAATTAAACTTACACAACTCATTCTCTCTGTAATGCATTCTTTGATTTCCAACTGGAAATAATTTCTCCTTAAGTGCTCCTATAGGAGCTTATCTTACTTTTCTTAATGGGGCTTCTTATTTTTGACAGTTACTTCCATATTATATTCTAAGCTCCTTGGGAGAGACATCTATCCTGGATTGCTTTGAGTTGTTTATGGTTCCCTGCACATAGAAACTGCTGAATAAATATTTGTTGAATGAGTGAATGGAATTCCTTTTATTTAGAAAATGCTAAATGCCAATGAGAGGATGAGAAATATAAATATGGAAACCTTTCAATGGATTGGCAATTGATATGTCTTTGATGTTAAATAAATGATAGACTAGACTTGCACAATGTTTGTCAATTTAAGAATATATAATGAAGTTTCTGTAGGATGGAAAAAATCGGTAGTAATTTATTAATTTCAGGCTGTTTGTATTATATTTGGAAATTTTTATATTTATTTATAATAGGGATGGAGGACTATCTTAATTCTACACATATAAAGTAGAAAGGTTATCTTTCAGAAAAACGTGTAGTCTAATCTACCCTGATATCTATTTAATATCTGTGTAATATCATGTGATGCTTTTCTTCTACTTTGATGTGAAAATTTGTAGCTATAGATATGGACACATAAACTGCCAAGTCCTTCCACAGGTATTTATTATTCTGTAGCTGAAGAATAAACTGCAGAAAAGAATAGTTATTCACAATTATATATCCTTATTATAGAAAATAGAACTTTATGTACACATGTACATGTACTTTACATACACATTTACATGTGCTTTACATACACATTTACATGCACAGTCCTCACTCCTGGGTGGATCATTTGAGGCCAGGAGTTCAAGACCAGCCTGGCCAACATAGCAAAACTCCTTCTTTACAAAAAATACAAAAACTAACTGGGCGTGGTGGCAGATGCATGTAATCCCATCTACTCGGGAGGGTGAGGCAGGAGAATTGCTTGAACCCAGGAGGTGGAGGCTGCAGTGAGCCGAGTGCATGCCACTGCACTTCATCCTAGGTGATAGAAAGACCCTGTCTCAAAAAGAAAATGATAAAATAAAAATAAATAAAAATAATAAAACCAAAGGAAGTGTCCAACATTTTTCTCTTGTATTTGTGTGTATATGTATATGTGTATTGGGGGGCTGACATGTACTGCTTCTTTGTGTGATAGGCTGTGTTTCTACAAGAAACTTTGTTTCATAGACAATAAGTATATTTTATGATGATACAAATATATATTTATACATAAATAAATGAATATTTATGCCCTGAAACATTTGTATGAGTATGAGTGATGTTTCCAGAAATTGACTGTTATCTTCTACCAGGTTCGGATCAAGTGTTGCAGGTAAAATATGAATAATTAAGTCAAATATTCAAAATATTTTAAGTCAGAGCCTTGTTTAATATTACTCATTTCAAGAAAGTATTGAGTTACACAGATAACTTACCTAGCCTCTCTAATTCTCAGTTTCTTCAGGCATAAAATGGGAATAGCACATTTGTGACAATCGGAACTAAATACTTAATTGCCATGCAAGTAATTGCCATGCGTTGTAATATATAATGGCTGAATTTTCTTTATTAAGCCTTGTATTTTAATTATGGGAAACATAGATTAGAAATCTGTTTTAGGGCTCTTGTGCCACTTGCTCAGACCTGCTCCCACCCTGTGGAGTGTACTTCCTTTTTCCATAAATCTCTACTTTTGTTGCTTCATTCTTTCCTTGCTTTTGTTTGTTTATATATATATATATATATATATATATAATTCTACTTTAGGCGGGGTGCAGAGCCTCACACCTGTAATCTCAGCACTTTGGGAGACTAAGGCAAGCAGATTACTTGAGGCCAAGAGTTTAAGACTAGCCTGGGCAAGATGGTGAAACACCCTCTGTACTAAAAATACAAAACATTACCCAGGTGTGGTGGTGGGTGCCTGTGGTCCAAGCTGCCCCAGAGACTGAGGCACAAGAATCGCTTGAACCCAGGAGGCAGAGGTCATAGTGAGCCACGATGCTGCCACTGCAGTTCAGCCTGGCCAGCAGCAGAGCGAGACTCCATCTCAAACAAACAAACTAACACACACACACATAAACAAAAAGTCAATTTTTATCTCTGGAAACAAAGTCGCTAACAATCCACAAAATTTTGACATATGTGTTTTTTGTTAGCCAATTATTACTGTTTTGTACATTATATTTGTAGTTGTGGTAAAGAGAGAAGTAGTAGTTAAACTATGAAATGCAGATGTGCTGTTTGTGAATAGAGACAGAAACAATCTCAGCTCACTGGTATGTTCTATTCCCAAGCCAGAACTTGACTTTGTATCTACTGTCTGCTAAGATTTCAACACTTGTTATTTTTTTCTTCCTAATCTAAAATATTTTTTCCTTAGGAAATTCTGGTTAGTTTTAAACTCTACACAAACAGGAATTGTTATTTTACTTCATATAAAGTTTTGAGAAATTCATCATAGATACAGCTTGGTTGTATTAGAAAAAAGAAAATATCTTTGGCTGCAATTAGGATGAAAAATAGAAGTAAGATGAGTACTTCTATATTTTAAGAGTTAAATGCCTTGGCACAGTGGCTGACGCCTGTAATCTCAAAGCTTTGGGAGGCTGAGGTGGGTGGATCATCTGAGGTTGGGAGTTCAAGACCAGCCTGGTCAACATTACGAAACCCGTCTCTACTAAAATACAAAAATTACCTGGGCATGGTGGTTCGTGCCTGTAGTCCCAGAAACTCAGGAGGCTGAGGGAGGATGATGGCTTGGGCCCTAGAGGCAGAGGCTGCAGTGAGCCGAGATCACACCACTGCCCTCCAGCCTGGGCGACAGAGCTAGACTCTATCTGAAAACAAACAAACAGACAAAAAAACTACAGCTCTTTCAGTAACCTCTGTAATAATATCTTCTTAGTAAAAGCAAGTGCAATAAATGACTGGAAAATTTATGTTATATTTGGCCTTAGATGTCTAAATATATATGTGTATATTAATATAATTTATACAGAACATGTATATTTATATATATGAAAATAATGGCAACTTTCAACTTCATATAAATTTTGTCATTTATTAAAAGTAACATTCTTTAGAAATTTAGCATTTATGTTTCAGTTTGTACCTTTACAAACTT
This sequence comes from Macaca fascicularis, assembly GCF_037993035.2. Taxonomy (NCBI): domain Eukaryota; kingdom Metazoa; phylum Chordata; class Mammalia; order Primates; family Cercopithecidae; genus Macaca; species Macaca fascicularis. Next base: position 155,701,299 of record NC_088377.1, read on the forward strand.
TTGCATTCTGTAAAAATGCTGAACAAAAAATCAGTATTTAATAACTATTTTCTAGTGCTTAGATGGATTGACGGATTAACTTACAATCACAAATGAGACAAAAATTATCATAGTGGTTTTTTCTTTTTTCTTGTGAAAAATGAGAACTAAGTTCTATATTTTTTGGAATTCTTTCTCTCTTTTTTTGTCATCCAGTAGTAAATGTAACATGTAGTTATTCAAGTAGTACATTTAATAATTTAAGGAGTAAATGTGAAGATAGAGTCTTTCATTTTTAGTCTTTGCATAATCTCTACAAATGAGTGTTAAAGTCTTAATGTCAAAACCTTTTGTGAGTTTCCCGTACCTTTTAATATCTTATTCATATATAGGTATTTTTATTTTGGTAGGAAGTGTTGATGAATTAAATGGGTTGGCATTTGGTTTTGAGATCCATTGGTTTAGGAAACAGCATCTGCAGAAATTGAGTGTTTGGCTTTATTGAGATTAAGGTGGAAGACAGTTGGTTTTAGCTTTTCCTTCACCAGTCAGTCTTAGCCTAATGAATGTGAATGCTAGATAGAATTTCAGGAATATAAGAACTGCCTACTTAGACAAAAAAAGGCATAAATAAATAGTTAAAAGATAACATGTTACCATAGTTGAGCATTTTGGTTTCAGAAGTTAAAAAATTTAAAAGAAATGAGAAAAAAAAAAATCTCTACAATAGTCTCCTACAAGGAACAGTCCTTCTGTCTGGCATTCTAAGGTCTGGACTAAGTTTAAATTTTATTGAACACACAAACACACACGCGCACACATACACAAATATATTCTGTGATGTTTATGTCAAACATTTTATGTCTGAAAATGTCTGTATATGGCACACCTGGTTTGGAAAAACAATATATACTTTATGCCTGTTTTATCAAATATGGGCAAGGGTTTACTTCAAGCACCTGTGCACCTTCAAAGGCAGGCCTAGTATGAGGAAATTTGCAGCATTTAGTTTTTCCCCATACTCCAGCCTTCCTCATTAAATATTCACATGATCAAGGCTGAAATTGTCATATTTATGATCTTAATAAATGCAGAAAGATGTATTGTCTTCCTTGCTTTGTAGAAGCAAAGGAAGGAAACAATGGCACTTGAAGGAATTTTATTTTCACCTTTTTGTTGGTGGGAGGAGGAAAGCCTGTACTTTTCAATGTATGTGTATCCTCTGGTTGTTAAAAATAACTTTCTCTCTAAATTCAGGAGTACATGAATTTTCCTTATATTATTCATATTTTGCTGTATTTATTTCATTTGTTTCATGTGATGCCCTGACATATTTTATATATACAGATTTTAGATCAGTAGAACAATAAATTCACAAAATGTGGATAGAAACTATGGAATGCCTTTTCCGTGATAATTTACTACCTTTAAAATACAAAAAAATGCATCCTTTTATTATATTTTTTTGTTTGTTTCTTAAAGAAGATATTCTTTATTTCATGAGTGTTGTGTGCATCATGATGTGAGGGTTTGCTGTGGGGATTGTTTCAATCATGTATTATTCTGTTTAGAGAAGAAAATTGCTTAATGACAGCTCTAACATCTATCTAGTTTTGCTATACAGATTCTTGAAAATATTTTCAAAAAAATAACCTTATTTCAAAGTTTAAACTGTCCTTTTCTGGCAATAATGACTTTTATCTTATTCATTTCCACTTCCTGTAAAGTTGGATTTTTTTCTTTTGAGTTTCATTTGGATAACTGATGATAATTCAGTTAACCAAACCTATTAAATGAATATTTATATCACTGTTAACACCATTTTAATATTTGTTTTCTTTCTACATTTAATATTTAAGATGCTTATAGGTTATTTTTCAGTGAGTTGTTGATAACACTTTTTTTTGTATTAATCATATAAAGATTTCAAGTATTTCAAGATTGGACCTATTTGACTCCCTCTGTAGGACTTTATTATTTTGTTAAATGAGTAATGGAAATTAGATAAAATCTGATTCGTGAATCTGGAATATTTAATTCTTCTGGAGTTCTAATTCTTAGACTATTTGTAGAATCCATTACTACACCAAGCACTTATTGAGTGTTTACTTTTACTAGCATTATAAATGCAAAGATAAAACATATAAAAAACATTATCTGTCTTCTAGGAGCTTTCATTCTAATTTGGTAGAAAAGGATGTTTTTATTCCTGTCTCTTTTTGTATGCTCATTCAGTAAGAGTTCTTTAGATATCTACTGTAAGTATGCTAGGCAGAGATGAGGCTGTAAGTTATGAATAATAATTTCTGTCTTCAAGGAGCCAAAATCCAGGTAGGGAAAGGATTGACTATGTTAATTACTATTATGTTAAAAATACTGAATTTAAGTCATGCACAAATCTATGGAATTATGGAGGGCTAAGGAATTAATTCTGTTGGACAGAATAATAGAAAGCTCTACAGATGATATTGCATACAGATTGGCCTTCATATGGGTAGTATTTTTACTAGCATAGATGGTTGAGAAAGGCATTTTAGGCTATGTTAACATTGTGAACACACATCTAAAAATGTGTGAAAATATGTGGTGAACTCAAAGATTATGAGAATTTTTATGTGGTTATAATGTTGAGCACATAGGGAGATGATGGGAAGTAAAACATAAGAAAAAGATTTGGAGCCACGTAATTTTCTTTTTTTTATTCAGTCGGTAATGGAAAGCAATTTGTGGACTTTAAGTAGGGAATGACAATTAAATTATCTCTGCTACCATCTGCCCAAATCAAATCATCAATAGTATTTTAATTACTGCCCTGCCTGCTTCCTTTCTTTGCCCCAACTAAAACCATACCCATCCTTGAAATCTTCTAGCAGCCTCCCATTATGTTTAATACAAGATAAAAATTTTGTCTTCCAATTTATACAGAGTCCTTTGGACTTCTGTTTGCCTCTCTAGCATTACCTAGTAGCCGCTCCCTGATGCACTAATCTCCAGCTATGGAGTGGGGAAAATCTGAAGGCAAGAAGAGCTGTTGAATGACTATTAATTTAGATAAAAGTTCGTGTGAGGCTGAAAGAGAATCGTGGCAGTGGGGCTAGAATAAAAGGAGATAACTCGAAAAATACAGCCTATAGTTCATTGGTTTGAAGGAAAGAAGAAAAGTATATGAAATGTGACTTATATGAAAGATGTTTAAATGTAGACACATGATTTTCTAGAAAAAAAGACGGTCTAATTCACAAACTCAGGCAAGTGTAGTACAAACATTTAGTTGGTAGTGGGCAAATTACACCAGTTGGGTAGTTCATAATTTCTTCTACGTTTTGTCTCTGTCATCCCCATCTCCAAATCATAAAAGTTTATAAAGATGGAATGTTGCATCAAATTTACAATTTGACCTTATCCCCATAACCATTCTTTTTTCCAAGGACCCTATAAGGAAGGAGTACTCATAACCATTATTAATTGGACTAGAGATCATCCTCCAGGATTGACAACTGAGACCCAGAATGTCAATATCTTTCTGACTGGAATCCTTATAGTGTGAAATTGGGAGCCAAGGGCTCTTTTAATCCGTTTACTTCGTGGACTAAAAGTTACTAGAAAGTTTCTCTCTAGAAAGACGTAGTAAAAGATACTCAAAGAGAAACAAACATCAAAGAAAGAACAGACTCTCCTGTCTCACAGTTCTTGAGATATAGCACCATTGCTGTCTCTGAATTCATCTAAGTCCTCCTTTTTACTTAAGCTAGCTCAAGCTGGTTCCCTCTACTTATAAGTAGAAATGTCCTGCCTAATGCAGTTGAGCTTGGATTTGTCAAATTTGAAGTTCTGATAGGATTCCTAGATGGGAATACCTAGCACTTACACAGAATTATGGGCCTTGGACTCAGAAGAGAATCCTGACCTGGGTTATTCAGATTCAGATTCTATTAACTTTTATCAAGCACCATCTATTGGCTAGATGTTGTGTCAGTCATTTTTATATTTATCCATACTACATTGTATTGATTTTCTGAATTTCTTAGGGGATTGAGGTGGGCCGAGTATGTGCTAGATGTGACTAGGACTAGAGCTGGGCTAATTATTGGGTCTGAAGGCTTTGGTCATGACTCATCAAAGCAATCAAAACTAGAGCGAGATAGCACAGCACACTGAAAATAAATGTTCTTAGCCATGAGACAGAAAAAAAAAGAAAGAAGGAAAGAAAGAAAACAAGAACAAAGGTTGAAGTTTAAGGAGGAATAATAAAGAGGTACAGAGTACCCAATCAGGGACTAGATAGAAACCAGATCAAAGCACATGTGAGTTTGAAATAAGAGCCCAGGTTGATTGTCCTGAACATCTTTGTATGTCTTTAGTTTGCTTCTGTGCTCTAGCTAGTGCATCGAGTGTGAGTGATATTTTTAGTGGGAGGAGGAGGTTGCTATTGAGAATGGGATCATTTTTGGCACTACATTTTTGAACCAATTTTTCTTGGCTTTCAGGAAAGCTCTAAGACTTTATATTTGTGTCTTACTACTTTCTGATTTTTAAATTGTTTGTCCTTGAGATTTTTAAAGATTAGGTTGTGTAAAATAATATTTTCATTCTCTTTCCAAGTTGGGTTGCTAAGGACCTACAGAAAGTAATGCTGTGTTCCATTATTTATTTCTGATTTTCCTGGAAATTTCTCTCTGTATGTGAGAGAGAAAGGGAGAAATTCTCAGGAAAGATTAAGCTTTTCTAGTATGTTTGGACAACCATAAGAGTGCCAGGGTATTTTGAGTTTAATGAGCTAAAAGAAGTCACTGAGCCAGATGAAGTATGACCTTACAGGCTAAGGTAACAAGCCTGGTTTTGTTTTTTTTGTTTGTTTGTTTATTTGTTTTGTTTTTGTTTTTGTGTTTTAGGAGATGGCGAGATTAGAATCACTGAAAAGTTTTATAGGTTATTCTTTTTCATATAATGAGTTTTCATAGTACATGTTTTCTTTGTCTCATTTAAGATGTTTTCTGTATAGCCATGATGTTTTCTATTTCTAAGAAGTTTAATGCAGAGCTTTTTTGTTTTCACTATATTCTAACTCACCTGATTTATTTTTTAAAGTAAAATGCTTGTTTTAGGTTTAAAGAAAATTATGAAGATAATACAAATAGTTTCTCTATACCTACCCACTCAGTTTACCCTGTTATTAATATATGACATTAGTATGGTATATTCGTCACAATAAATGAGCTAATCTTGATACATTGCTCTTAATTCAAGTCCATACTTTATTCACAGTTTGTTACTTTTTGCCTAATGTCCTTTTTCTGGATACCACATCATCTAGGATACCACGTTAAATTTAGTGGTCATGTCTCCTTAAGCTCCTCTTGGATAGACAGTTATGATTACCCTCTTACCCCCCAAATTGTTTTGAGAATATCTGTAATTTTCAACTAAGCACATTTTTGGTTTTTATTCTTCCTGTGGGATGTTTGTTTGTGTGTGTGTGTGTGTGTGAGATATGGTCAATATTGTAAACTATTTTGGAATGTTAGCGAGTGTGGTATAGTTTATAAAACATAGGGCTTTTGATACAGATTATTTATTTAACTTTATTATACCTGTATATCTATTTCTATTTATCAATCGTTTTTATTTATTCTTATAAAGATGATACATAAGTACTGATATACTAATACTGGCACGTTAAATACTTCCCAAACATTCATGTTTCTATTAGTTTTACCTTGCATTTCTAATAGTGTTTTCTTTATATATACATTCTATTTTATTCATTTTATAAAGGTTCATAATCATTATTTTTTCATTATGAATTATACTTTTTTTCTACCCTCTTGGTCCAGTTTAAGTTTTCTTGCCTTTATTTCGATATACCTAATATTAATATTGCCATCCTTGCTCTCTTTTTCCTCTGCAAAGTGAATTCCACAGTGCCTTGAACATAATTGATGCTCAAATATTTAGAGAATGAATAAATGAATACATGCATATTTATACCTATTCATAAGAAGAATGAGAAAAATAGAAGATGAATGCAGGAAACACTTCAGCAGTTTTTTTGTGATACTGCCAGCTATTTTAGCATATATGAAATATGTGGAAGTTTTCCTCCTATCCTCTAAAGCCTTACATACTTTCACAAAACGTACTCACTTTTAAAGTTAAGGAAGCTGTGAGTATCTATATATCCAACTTAACATGTGCAATATCCAACATTATGTGAAAGAAATAGAGGGATAGTAATGTTATATCATAGCTTTTTGTTTGACACTTAGGATATGAATATTGTCAGTGGTTCATTTACTTGGCGTTTTAGTTCCCTCATTGCTTTTTCAAATTAATTTATCTCAGATTATTCATAGAGCTGAAGATGCCATGTATCAAAAGAGTTTTGTAACTGAAAGATTTTTTTTTTGTTTTCATGTTTATAAGACTTATACGTGTGTTTGTGAATGTTTGTGCACTTTTAAATCTTCTAAGTGTATAAAATTTATTCACTTAAAAAGGACAGAAAACATTTTTTAAGTTCCAAAGTTTATTTTCCTTGTGTAAGTATTTCATTTTCTGAAATACATTTGTACAAAAGTATACTAAAGGGTTATTGTAGAAGAAATTGTCAGAATTAGTCAAGAACAAATATGAGCTATATAGAAATAGGATATAAAGGTGATTGTTCTCTAGCATTAGAATGTGGTATAGAGATGATTTGAAGGCTTATTGAACATTTCTACACAGTTACAGTGACATGATGGATTTGAAATACTGGAAGTAGAAGCCAGAGTTTCTTCCAGTCGTATAAAATGATATACAGTATCTTTGTATGTATGATATTCAGAAACAAGCTAATTGGAGAGACTATAAAGAGTATTCTTAAAGTTAAGCAATTTTTTTTCTAAAGCTAAAATACCACTCTGAATAAGAGCAGTTTTCAAAGAGCCTTTAAATCAGTTTATTTAACAAATACTTATCTAGCTAAATCTGGGCTAGCGATAACGGAGTGAACAAAACAAATCATCTTCATCAAACTTAAAATCTTGGGCTTGTTTATTTAATAATGTACTTTTCTAATGAGACCCCCAAATTTTAAAGCAGACATAGAGTCAAAATTTTTTAGTTGCAACTTTTAAATCATTAAGCCATGTAAACATAAGATAAAAGAAGTAATATTTATTAATTTATTGGCCAGACACTTTACAGGGCCTTATATATGTTATTTCTCACTTACTACAAACTTAGAGAGTTTTGGAACTTATAGGCTGTTGGATACATATTACGGATTAGTAAACCGATATTCAAATAAGTCCTAGGTAACTAACTCATTCATTTTTTTCAATAAATATTTATTGAGCATTTACAGTGTAGTAGGCATGGTTCTAATCACGAGGGATTCAGGTCACACAACTAATAAGCATCGATGCCTGGTTTCAAATCTTCATCTTACTCCTAAAGCGTGTGCCTTTTGCAAGATGCCTTTTAGAATCCTTGTTGAGTCAACTGTCGTTATAATTAGCTCCTTTTGTAAAGGTATGCAGAGTCACCAGATGGTTGAGAAGAAAATGTGCAGTGGACTGTTAACTACACTTTCATTAAGATTCGCCAAGGCTTATTTAAAAAAAAAATTGTGGTGGACTATATCGTATCACATATAATTGTCTTTTCAGGACTATATTTTAATATTTCACATTTGACTTTCTTTCTCTGAATGCCTTTATGTTGAAAAAGCAAGTTGGGAATCTTTGCATTTTGTTTAAATTTGTTTCTATGTATCATTTTTTTCTTCTTGATCACAGTGTTTTATAAAATAATATCATGATAAATTCTTCTCTAACTGTATAGCTACAGCTTTGCTCAAATAGGATTTTAGACAGTATTCTTCTGTATCTTCCTTATGTAGTGTGTAATACGGGTTTGTTATTATATATTCTTTATCTATGAATATATTCCAGAAATTTGCAAATCTATAACCCAGAACTTTTTCTAAGGTTTTTACCTGAGTATCTTATTATCTGCCTATTAATACATATCTCTAACACCTTGATATTTCACAGACATTTAAAATTGAATCTAGTAAAAGAGGTAATCATTATCATCTTTTATACCAGTTCAGACAGATGAGTGCTAACCTCTGTTTCTTTTTTTCACACACTCAGTTAGTGACAAAATCCTATTTATTCTACTTCCTTTAGACTTCTTATATCCCTCCCTTCTCTTTTATATCCCTTTTGTTACTCCTTTAGTGAATCACAATTTCTATTTAGTAGTATTTGTCTAACTGGCACACGGCCTTCTCCTTGAAACTTTTCTGGAGTCCTAGAATGAATGGCAGTCTTATGTGCACTGATCATGTTTTTAACATAGTATTCATGAAATGTAATGAATTTTATTTGTTTTGCATGTTTATAGTCCACTCCTGGGCTGGAAGTTCTTTGAGGATAAAAGGATATATTAGCTTTGCAAACATCGCATAGTATCCAGCACATAACAAATGCAATAATAGTATGAAGGGGTGAATGAATAAAGAGTTTTTCTTAAAATATTTTTAGAAGTACCTGGGTATGTTAGGGTTCTCCAGAGAAACAGAACCAATAGGGGAAACACATATAGGTAAACGTTGCACATGGGAATGTGCAAACACACACAGACGCACATACACATGCACAGACACACATATACACACACACAAAGAGAGAGAGATGAGAGATTGATTTACTATAAAAAATTGTCTCACATAATTATGGAGGCTAACACATCCAAGATCTTTTGATGTTGTCATGCCAGTTCTAATCTGAGGACCTGAGAACCAGGAGAGCCAATGGTGTAAGTTATAGTCTCCAATGGTATAAGTTCCAGTCTGTATCTGAAGGCAGGAGAAGACCAGTGTCCCAGCTTAAAGACAGACAGAGAGAGAGAATTTTTTCTTGTTCAGCTATTTATTCTATTCAGCCTTTAATGGATTAGATAAGGCACATTCACATTGAGGAGACCATCTGGTTTACCCAGCCTGTCAATTCAGATGTTAATTTCATCCAGAAACCCCTCACAGACACACCGAGAAATAATGTTTAACCAAGTATCTGGACACCTCATGGCCCAGTCAAGTAGACACTTAGTAAAATTAACCACCACAATGAGAGAAAAACAATTTAAGTTGGAAAAACAAAAAAAAAGCACTCCATACATGATAAGTTAGTTTCCTTGTGACTGGAAAATTTGACTTGTGCCATTTAGCTTAGAATGTGTGAGTTTTTGTTTACTATTGGATATGTAACTGAGTTTTAAAAATAAATATGCATAACAATAAAAGACTGAAGAGAGGGAAAAGAAAAATATGGAGTAGGCTTATTTTTTAGTTTTATCCTTGTCCTCAGGAAAGGTAACCGCTACGTGAGGTTGACCGTTTAGTAGACTTACTGAAATTAATAGTAGCTGAAAGTTGATGCAACACTTATTTCGTGCCAGGCATTGTTCTAAGCACATTCTATGTATTTACTGTTTTTATCCTCACAACAGCCAAATGAGGTCAATATTGTCATTAATTATTATTATTTCAAATTTACAATGAGTAAACTGAACCACAGAGGGGCTAAGTGTTTTTTCCAGACTGCTGGTACATGATGGAACTAGGATTCAAACTTAACCCTTATTTGTCATTCAGAAATATTTACTGTTCTTATCTTGTGTTCCAGATACTCTTTTTGGCATAGCAGATATAGTAATGAACAAGACAAAGTCCCTGCTCTATGGAACTCATGTTTCATTATATGTATAGAATGTCAGATAGCATTATGTTCAGTAATGAACTGAAAATCAGTGTAAGGGGGGAAAGTAGTGCCTAGTTTTGGGAAAAGTATTTACCATTTTATATAAAGTAAACAAATAAGGCCTTTCTGTTATTTTATTTTATTTCATTTTAAGTTCTGAGGTACATGTGCAGGATGTGCAGGTTTATTACATAGGTAAACGTGTGCCATGGTGGTTTGCTGCACTTATCAACCCATCACTCAGCTATTATGCCCAACATGCATGACCTGTTTCTCCTGATGCTCTCCTTTCTCCCGTTTCCCCCAAGAGGCCCCAGTGTGTGTTGTTTGTTCACCTCCCTGTGTCCAGGTGTTCTCACTGTTTGGCTCCCACTTATAAGTGAGAACATGTGGTGTTTGGTTTTCTGTTCCTGTGTTAGTTTGGTGAAGATAATGGCTTCCAACTCCATCCATATCACTGCAGAGGTCATGATCTCTTTCCTTTGTATGGCTGCATAGTATTCCATTGTGTGTATGTATTACATTTTCTTTATGCAGTCTATCATTGATGGACGTTTGGGTTGATTCCATGTCTTTACTATTGTGAATCGTGCTGCAATTAACATACGTGTGCATGTATCTTTATAATAGAATGATTTATATTCCTTCGAGTATATACCCAGTAATGAGATTGCTGGGTCAAATGGTATTTCTGGTTCTAGGTCTTTGAGGAATCACCACACTGTCTTCCACAATGATTGAACGAATTTACATTCCCACTCACAGTATAGAAGTATTCCTGTTTCTCCGCAGCCTCACCAGCAGGCTCTTGTTTCTTGACTTTTTAATAATAGCCATTCTGATTGGCATGAGATAGTATCTTTTTTTATTTGAAACAGAGTTTTGCTCTTGTTGCCCAGGCTGGAGTGCAATGGCACAATCTCGGCTCACTGCAACCTCTGCTCCCGGGTTCAGGTGATTCTCCTGCCTCAGCTTCCCGAGTAGCTGGGATTACAGGCATGCACCACCACGCCCGGCTAATTTTTTTGTATTTTTTTAGTAGAGACAGAGTTTCTCCATGTTGATCAGGCTGGTATCCAACTCCCAATCTCAGGTGATGCACCCACTTTGGCCTCCCAAAGTGCTGGGATTACAGTTGTGAGCCGCCACGCACAACCAGGATGGTATCTTTTGTGGTTTTTATTTGCATTTCTCTAATGATCATTGATGGTGAGCTTTTTTTCCTGTTTGTTGGCTGCAAAAATGTCTTCTTTTGAGAAGTGTCTGTTCATGTCCTTGCCCACTTTTTAATCAGGTTGTTTGTTTTTGTCTTGTAAATTTGCTTAAGATTCTTGTAGACTCTGGATATTAGGCCTTTGTCAGATGGATAGTTTGCAAACATTTTCTCCCATTCTGTAGGTTAGCTGTTCACTCTGATGATAGTTTCTTTTGCTGTGCAGAAACTCTTTAGTTTAATTAGATCCCATTTGTCAATTTTGCTTTTGTTGCAATTGTTTTTGACCTCTTCAAGGAGAACTATAAAGCCTGCTCAAGGAAATCAGAGAAGATACAAACAAATGGAAAAACATTCCATGCTCATGGATAGAAAGAATCAATATAGTAAAAATGGTCATACTGCCCAAAGTAATTTATAGATTCAGTGCTATTCCCATTAAACTACCATTGACATTCCTCACAGAATTAAGAATATCTATTTTAAAATTCATATGGAACCAAAAAGAGCCCACATAACCAAGATAATTCTAAGCAAAAAGATCAAAGCTGAAGGCATCATGCTGCCTGACTTCAAAGTTTACTACAAGGCTACAGTAAACAAAGCAGCATGGTACTTGTACAAAGACAGACACATAAACCAATGGAACAGAATAGAGAACTCAGAAATAAGACAACACTTCTACAACCATCTGATCTTTGACAAACCTGATAAAAACAAGCAATGGGGAAAGGATTCCCTATTTAATAAATGGTCCTGGGAGAACTGGCTAGCCATATGCAGAACATTGAAACTTCCTTCCTTACACCGTATACAGAAATTAACTCAAGATGATTAAAGACTTAAATGTAAAACCCCACACTGTAAAAACCCTAGAATAAAATCTAGGCAGTATCATTTAGGACATAGGCACGGGCAAAGATTTCATGACGAAAGCATCGAAAGAAGGCCTTTCTATTAAAGTCATTTTTTTCTTTTTCTTTTGTTTGTGAGATGAAGTCTTGCTCTGTTGCCCAGGCCGGAGTGCAATGGCACAATCTCAGCTCAATGCAACCTTTACCTCCCGGGTTCAAGTGATTCTCCTACATCAGCCTCCCGAGTAGGTGGGATTACACGAGCCCACCACCATGCCCGGCTAGTTTTTTGTATTTTTGGTAAAGGCGGGGTTTCACGGTGTTAGCCAGGATGCTCTCGATTTCCTGACCTTGTGATCCACTCGCCTTGGCCTCCCAAAATGCTGGGATTACAGGCGTGAGCCACTGCACCAGACCATAAAGTCATTTTTGAGCAGAGTCATGAAGGAAGTGAGCAAACCAGATAAACTGTTACTTTGGGGGAAAAATATTCCAGGAAAATCCTTGAGCAAGTGCAGATTCCCTTACATGGGAGCATACTTTGTATGCTTAAAGAACAACTAGGAGGCCAGGGAGTAAGAGAAACAGGAGTAGGAAATGAAGCCAGATAGATAGAGAAGGGCCAAACTCTATTAGAATTTCTAGATAATTATAAGCACTTTAGTTTTTAACACCCAATAAAATAAAAGCTATTATAGAAATTTGGGAAGAGAGTTTTGAAAAGTGATCTTGTTTCTGTTTTAACATAATCATGTTGACTGCTGTGTTGAGAGTAGACAATGGAATCAAAGGCAAAACCAGAAAGACTAGGAAGCTGTGGTAATAATACGCATTAGCAATGATGGCGGCTTGGATCTAGTTGGTAGTTGTGCAGGTAATGGCAGATGGTAATTCAAGAAACTGAATTCTGGATATATTTTCAAGTTATAAAAACAGGATTTACTTGTGGGTTATGTATCTTAATCCCTACATTATTCTGTGTTTGGTAGATGTCCTGTGATTGGTTAATGTTCCTGTGCAAAGCAGGAGATGGTTAGGAGTTGACTAATTATGTCAGTTATCTGGTGACAAAGAAAAATAGCATTATAGGATCACCTTTTGAAAAGCATAGGATTAGAGCTGTGGTCTGGGCTAATGTCAGGGTTCTGGAATGGCCCAGGAACACCAGAACTTCATGACAGAATGAAACAAAGGATCTCAAAAGAGCAATAAGGACATTGTAGATATTCACATCCTGAAATTAAACAAACAAACAAAAACACTATCAGTAATTTTACTTATAACTATTCATTTTACTGTCACAACACTTTAAAACATTATCAGCCTTATAGCAATGCTTCTGACAGTATTTATTTGATATATAAATTTATTTTGACATTGTCTTTTCTCAGGTTGAATGCAGAGAACTTTCCTGTCTTAAAAACATCAGAAATATTAAGTAGTAGACTAGCTGAAGAATGTCTAGAGAGTTTCATTTATATGAACATAAATTATAATGTTTTACAGTGCTTAGGCTGTGATGAAGTTTAAGGTTCCATGGTAGGCAGAGAAAACCTGGGTAAACTATTAATAGTTAAGCATCTCGATTTCCTATGGGAATGTGGTTTCCACTTGTAGAGGAGAATATTATAGTCTTATTTAGTATAAAATTCATATATTGTAGAAGAGTATGTTAGAGGTCCCAGTTGGGCTTTTCTTGAATTTATTATCTTACCAAGTCAAATACAGATGCATCTTTCATAAAAGGAATATATTCTCAAGTAATATCTGAGACTCTTCGATCAACTTATTACATTTTGATGACCATTTCAACCGATGAACAGTAGAAGTAGAATAGCTGGAAGAATACAAATGAGGTACAAAAGTTATTGATGAAAAGCAACAGAATTCAAAACTCAAAATGCTTAATAAATAAATATTATAGGCAAACTGGGTTATAAAAAGGATAATTATTCTAAGTATGTTAACGTTGTTTACACTGAAATCAGCTGTTAAAAAATTATGGGCCAATTATGTTCAGTGACCTAACATTATAAAATAGTAGGGTGAAAATTTCTTTAATTGCTCATAATACCATCTTTCATATAGAGTGATTCTTTGACTAGAATGACAGATATAACCAGAACATAATAGTAATCAGAGAAAGATGTTTGAGTTCAGAAGTATCTGGTACCTTCTTATTAGCCCTTCTTTACAGAATATACGACAGTTTTGTGTTATATGATTTCTCAATCATAAAACAAGCTTTCAGCAGGAGAAGCAAGTTAAATATGTGTTTGTGTTGGGAGGGGATTAATAGGGAGGGTTAGATGGGAACATTCGAACAGAAGCAGTGATAATAGCTGGAAATATGACATTACAAAAGATAAATCTGAATATATACAAAACTGTAAAATGATGCACTTGTTAATGATGGCTTTTCCTGACAATAATCTTGAGGCAATAAATTCTAAATTATCACTCATAAGAAGTTTAGGCATACTACATTTTAGAAAGATTTCTCTCTGTGGTAGGTTGCAAAAATGTCTACAAATTCTTCCCATCCTTGAATGTATGTTTTTGTTGTTGTTGCTGTTTGAGATAGAGTCTTGCTCTGTCACCCAGGCTGGAGTGCAATGGTGCCATCTCAGCTCACTGCAACCTCCACCTTCCAAGTTCAAGCGGTTCTCTTGCCTCAGCGTCCTGAGTAGCTGGGATTGCAGGGGGTGTGCCACCACGCTCAGCTAATTTTTGTAGTTTTAGTAAAGAGAAGTTTCATCATTTTGGCCAGGCTGGTCTCGAACTTCTGACCTCAGGTAATCTGCCTGTGTCGGCCTCCCAGAGTGCTGGGATAACAGATGTGAGCCACTGCGCCCAGCCTTTTTTTTTTTTTTTTTTTTTTTTTTAAATCAACAACAACAACAAACAATGTGACTTTGCAGCTCCTCCCAGTCTATTTCTACATTCCCTTGAATCAGGGATGGCCTTGTGACTTAATTGACTGATGGAATATTTCAGGCATTAGCTCAGAAATGACATTAGCTCAGAAAATAGTAAAGTGTGCCAACTGAAAAATACAAATTCGAAAACCGTGTGCAACCATTATTGATTAATGGGTCCTACTAAGTTATTGGTGGCAAGTTACTTTTTTTTTTTAAAGACAGCTTCATAAAATTATCTAAGAATTTGTAATGCCATAAATTAGCCTTGGATGGCTCTATTAAAAAAATATTATACTGTATAGACCATTGCCCTGACCTAAATTTTCTAGCCTACTATTTTGTTAGGTTTTTGGAATATTGAAACAAACATTTTATTTTAATAATTTAAGGAAAAAAAACATATGAACAACTAAGGATTTTTTACATTTCAGTTTGCAAACTTTTAATTACACACACACACACACGCACACACACACACACACACCCCTTTCATATTCCAGTTTATTCTTTCCAATTTAAAATGAGGTCAGACATCCTTTAAATAAAGTATCAGATATAAGCCAGTGAATATCTTAGTGGTTAGAGCTGCACAGGTAAGTGTATGTAATGGCATTTAAAAAAATATTCCCAGGCAATTAACTGAACACATGAAAAAAGAAATTAACGAGTGGGTGGAAGAAGAGCTGCATATTTTTGACAATAAAACAATAGGAGATAGTTTTAGTTTGGTACATGAAACAAAAAGGTGAATGTCTGTATAAGATTACTGTCTCTACTTCTTTCTTCTTAAATAGTAGCAGATGGTGGATAAGCTATGTGTGTCTGTTAGAGAGCAATGAAGTTCCCTTTTGTTTGATTTACAATTGTTGTTGTATGCTAGTAGGTAAATTTTGATGCACTTTCAATAAAAAGGACTATTGATGAATTAATGTTTATAAGTCTCTTTGAGCTCATCAAATGAAAGGTGTTATATAAGTATAATATGGTAGTATTCTGGTAGTTCCCATGGCAACAATACCTTTCCTACCTGACATGAACTCACTGATAAAATAAGTTGCAGGAAAGTCACTATGCTAACTTTACTTTTTGCACTTTCAAATCTAAAATGTTTCAAGTTGGTATCTCAATATTGCATTAATATTTTATTTTCATTAATTTATTTATGTTACCTCTGCACTCCTATTCCTTGTGTATTTCATTGTATTTTGATTATCCAAGGAAAAGACTATTCAGGTTAAAACTGCGAGGATTTTAAACATTTTAAAAATGTTTAAAAGATTAGGCTTCTTCCTAATTCAACTGTCTTTGGAGTCAGAAAGCTGTAGAGTTAAATCTTGCCTCTGCTACAGTGTGATATAAAACAAATTATGTCTCTCATAATCTGTTTGTCATCTGTGAAATAAAATTGTAATAGAACCTGTCTCAAAACAGCATTGTGTGGATTGCATGCAATTACATATGTGAGGTGATTAGGAAGGTGTCTGATGCATAATAAGTACTTAAATCTAGATAGTATAGAATACATTATTTTCTATCCTTATAATAAGTGCATCGGCCAGGTGTGGTGGCTCATGCCTGTAATTTCAGCACTTTGGGAGCCCGAGGTGTGTGGATCATTTGAGGTTAGGAGCTTGAGACTAGCCTGGCCAACACGGTGAAACCCTGCCTCTATAAAAATACAAAAATTAGCCAGGTGTGGTGGCAGCCACCTGTAATCCCAGCAACTCGGGAGGCTGAGGCAGGAGAATTGCTTGAACCTGGGAGCCGGAGGTTGCAGTGAGCCGAGATCTCGCCATTGTACTCCAGTCTGAGCGACAAGAGCGAGACTCTGTCTCAGAAACAAAACAAAACAATGCATCTAGAGCAGCTGTATATGGCAGAACTTACTGTTGTGATAGAAATACTTACTCTTGTCTGGGTACGGTGGCTCATGCCTGTAATCCAAGCACTTTGGAAGGTTTAGGAGGCAGGATTTCTGGAGGTCAGGAGTTCAAGACCAGACTGGGTAACATCTCTACAAAAAATTAAAAATTATCCAGGTATAGTGGCAGGTACCTGTAATCTCAGCTGCTTGGATGGCTGAGGTGGGAGGATCGTTTGAACCAAGGGGTTTGAGGCTTGGAGTGAGCTATGATCACATCATTGCACTCCAGCCTAGGTGACAGTACTAACTAAAAGGTACTATTCTTAGTACTTGGGTGATGGGATCGTTTATACTCCAAACTTCAGCATCACGCAGTATACTCAGGTAACAAGCCTGCACATTTACCTCCTGAATTCTAAAATAAAAGTTTTTTAGAAAAAGAAATGTTCACAGTCTACATAGTTCAATATGGTAGCCATTAGCCACACAAGGTTGCTGAGTACTTGAAATCTGTCAAATAACTGATGTTTAAGTTTGATTTAATTTTAACAAATTTAGATTTAAAGAATCACGTGTGGCTAGAATCTACCAATATTAGACAATGCAGTTCTAGTGTAAAGCAATATTTCTTCTTTCATTCCACCCATCTGAGAAATTCATTTGCATTCCAGTCGGAATATTGGAATTTTAACTTGTGATGGTCTTTCATCCTTGTTGATCGTGCACACTCATGGTAAATACAATTTATTTTTAGTTTTTTATTCTTTAATTTCCACTTTTCTTTTTACCTTAGTTTTATTTCTACATAGTATCCCCTCTCTGCCGAATTCCATAATGTCCGTTCACTGAATTCCTCTGCTCGTTTTTCTCTTATACACTAATTCCCTACACTCTTAGCTAACCTTTTTCCTTTAGCTTTGTTGCATAGTTAAGAAGGGTCTTTTCTTTTGACAAACGACTCTTTATATTTTTTTAACCTAATTTTCTCCCAGCTTCCCTGAAACCTTGCTCAATTTTCAATCCTTTTTTTCCTTAATATTTTCCTCATCACCAATTACTTTATTCAGTTTCAAATCAAAGGAGTTGCTCACTATCCTTTATTTTATTATCCGAGTTTCAAATGAGTTATCTTTGCTTATGTCAGAACTGCCTCATATTCCATATTTCTTGAAATCTGATCAATCATATACACTCCTCTATTATAGATTACCAATTCCTTCATGACTTCTTTTTTTTTTCAATTTTCATTCTTTCTTTTCTTTCTTCCTCTTTTCCTTCCGTTTCCTTTGCTTTCTTTTCTTTTCCTTTCCTTTTCCTTTCCCTTCCCTTCCCCCTTCCCTTCCCCTTTCTCGTTCCCCATCCCCCCCTCCCCTGTCCCCCACCCTCCTCTCCCCTCTCCCCTCTCCTCCCTCCCCTCTACCCCCTCCCCTCCCCTCCCCTCCACTCCCCTCTCCTCTACCCCCTCCCCTCCCCTCCCCTCCCCTCCCCTCCCCTCCCCTCCCCTCCCCTCTCCTCTCCTCTCCTCTCCTCTCCTCTCCTCTCCTCTCTTCTCCTCTCCTCTCCTCTCCTTTCCTTCCTTTTTTGGTGTTTTTGTTTTTTGAGACTGGGTGTTGCTGTATTTCCCAGGCTAGTGTGTAGTGCTATTATCATAGCTCACTGTAACCTTGAATTGCTGAGCTCAAATGATCCTCCCACCTCAGCCTCCCAATGTGCTGGGATTACAGACATGAGCCACTGTGCCTGGCTGATGTTCTTTTCTTAATCAGTCCCACCTTGAAATGTGTTCTTCCTTTGGCATCCTATACCATCCTGCATTGTCTCCTGATTCTTTGTAACTGTTACGGTTCCTTTAAAATGCCTGTATTTTCTTTCTTGCAGCTGCAAGAAAGAAAACACAGGCATTTTAAAGGAACCGTAACAGTTAACACTGGTATATACTCTGTTGGCCTCTAGCTGGCTTCTAGTCTACATTCCCATGCTTCCTTACCTCTTTCTGTCCTAAATGAATCCTTCTAAAATCAGCTCACAATTTTATGACTTATTTTTAGCAAAAATCTTTAATATTTGTCTGTTTTAAAATTTATGGCTTGGCCTTCAGTAACACTGGGTATATTCTAGCTCTGCCTGTTTAGCTTCCTTACTCTCACCTTTTTACTCTGCACTCAGGAGTTCTGAAAATGTCTAGGATGTCTCTAAGATCCTGTCAAGGTGGCTGTGAGGTCAAAACTCTTTAGTACTCATATAATATGTTATTTGCCCTATTTCTTTTCACCCTTATTCTAGTATGAATATACCATAGAGCTGTCCAGAGGCTAAAGATGTTTTATGATGTCATTACTCTGATGACTAATGGAATGTATATATGATTTTAAAATTTCTCAGTTTAATACAGTAAGTGCAGATACAGGTCATTCACAAAAACAGAAGTTTTTTTTTCATGGGGGGAGGGATTCTTAATAATTTTTAAAAGTGTAAAGGTGACCTGAGACTAAAGGTTTGAGAACTTGTGTTGTAACTTACAGTTACTATGCCATTGTTGTTTTTACACGCATATACTCATGTTTTCCTACCTACCCCTATTTAAACAACATCTGCACTTTAATGTCTGGGTCAGATTTTAGCTCCTCATCAAGCCTTTCCTGATCTCCTCCTTCACCCACAGTAGTGTGTGATTATTCTTGTTTATACATATTACCTGTGGTACTTTATTTGTATCTTTTAAAAATGATATTTACAGTATTAACCTATTTGGGGGTGTGTTAGGCTGTTTTTGAGTTACTATAAAGAAATACCTGAGACTGAGCTATTTATAAAGAAAAGAGGTTTAATTGGCTCACCATTCTACAGGCTGTACAACCATGGAACCAACATTGCTCAGCTTCTGGGGAGGCCTTGGGGAGCTTTTACTCATAGGGGAAGGTGAAGCAAGAGCAGACCCCTCACATAGTGAAAGCAAGAGCAAGAGAGTGAGTGTGTGGCGGGGGAGGGGATGTGCCACATACTTCTAAATGACTGGCTCTCATGAGAAGTCACTCACTATCCCAGGACAGCATCAAGCCATGAGGGATCCTCCCACATGATCCAAACTCTTCCCACCAGGCCCTACCTTCAACATTGGGGATTACAATTGAACAAGAGATTTGGGCAGGACATCCAACCTGTATGATTCCCCACCTCGCCCCTCTCAAATCTCATGTCCTTCTTACATTGTAAAATACACTCATGCCTTTCCCAACAGTTCCCCAAAGTCTTAACTCATTCCAACATTAACTCAAAAGTCCAAAGTCTCTTCTGAGACAAGGCAAGTTCCTTCCACCTATGAACCTAAAAAATACAAACCAAGTTA
Source organism: Macaca fascicularis (assembly GCF_037993035.2). NCBI lineage: Eukaryota > Metazoa > Chordata > Mammalia > Primates > Cercopithecidae > Macaca > Macaca fascicularis. The sequence goes on from NC_088377.1 coordinate 155,721,228, forward strand.
TTTACTACCAAGATACAATGGGGGTATAGGCATTGGGAAAACATTTCTATTCCAAAAGGGAAAAATTGGCCACAAGAAAAGGGGCTACAGGTCTCAGGTGAGTTTGAAACTCGGCAGGGCAGTCATTAAACCTGAAAGCTCCAAATAATCTCCTTTGGCTCCATGTCCCACATCCAGGGCACACTGGTACAAGGCCTTGGGCAGCTCTTCCCCTGTGACATTGTGGGGGTCAGCCCTTGTGCTTGCTCTCACAAGTTTTTGAGGGCCTGTGGCTTTTCTAGGCAAAGGGTGTAAACTGCTGGTGGCTCTACCAGTCTGGGGTCTGGAGGATGGTGGCCCCCTTCCCACAGCTCCACTAGGCGGTACCCTAGTGAGGACTCTGTGTGGGGCCTCTAACTCCACATTTCCCCTTGAAACAACCCCAGTAGAGGTTCTCTGTGAGGGCTCTGCCCCACAGTAGGCTTCTGTGTGGGCACCCAGGCTTTCTCAGACATCCTGTGAAATGCAGGTGGAGGCTGCCAAACCTCCTTAACTCTTGCACTCTGTGCACCCACAGGCTTAACACCACAGGGAAGCTGCCAAGGATTATGGCTTCCGCCTTAATAGCAGCCCAAACTGTACTTGGGGGTCCCTTGACCCTAGGCTGGAGCTTCAGTGGCCTGGTTGCGAGGAGCAGTGTCCTGAGGTTGTGCAGGACGACAGAGGCCCTGACCCCCAAATTCATTCTTTCTTCCTAGGCTTCAGTGCTAGTGATGGGAAGGGCTACTGTGAAGGTCTCTGAAATGCCCTAGTAGCCTTTTTTTTCCTATTGTCTTGGATATTAGCACTTCAGTGAAAAAGAAACTGGACCTGTCAGCCCAGATTTCACTGTCCTTATCACTATTAGCATTTTGGTCACAACCATTTAACCTGTCTCTAAGAAGCTCCAAATTTCCCCTCATCTTCCTGTTTTCTTCTGAGCCCTCCAAACTCTTCCAACCTCTACCTATTACCCAGTTCCAAAGTCACCTCCACATTTTCAGGTATTTTTATAGCAGAACTCCTGGTGTCAATGTTCTCTGTTAGGCAGGTCTTGCTTTGCTATATAGGAAATATCTGAGACTGGGTAATTTATAAAGAGGTTTAATTGGCTTATTGTTCTTCAGACTGTACAGGAAGCATGGTGCTGGTATCTCCTCAGATTCTGGGGAGGCCTCAGGGAGCTTTTACTCATGGTGGAAGATGAAGCAGAAGTAGGCATTTCACGTGGCAAAAGCAGAAGCAAGAGAGAATGTTGGGGAGAAGTACCACACAGTTAGTTATAAGCCACCAGATGTCATGAGAACTCACTCAGTGTCTAAGAACAGCATCAAGATATGAGGGATCCACCCTTATGGCCCAAACACCTACCAACAAGCCCCATCTCCAACACTAGGGGTTACAATTCAACATGAAATTTTGGTGGAGTATCCAAACTGTAACAGGAGAATTACTGGATTTGCTTAATATCTTGAATCAGGGACCATATAATTTTTTAGCTTTGTTATTTCCACTGAACTTCATATATTTTAGGTTAGGCACTCAGTATTTATTTGTTTGATGTATAAAATTGTTCACTTGTTCAGCTATTAGTCCATTGAACAAAAATTTATTTAGTGCCAACTGTGAGCTAAATGTTTGAAAGACCCTCGAGGAGCTTAGTATCCTATAGTAGGTGACAAAAATGTCAGCAAATTACTGTTGTAATCATCTTACAACTTGTTATAAAATGTTTGAATAGGGTTCCTCAGAAGGAGGAGATAAAAACAAATGAGCAAATCTTCCTAAAGAAATGGGATATCAGAAAATGCTTTAGAGGAGAAGTTATTCTTAAAATGAAAATTTTGCATGTGCCAAATTCTATTCTTTTTGCCAAGAGCTTTCTATAGAGCACGTACCCAGTAGACTTACTGAAGACTGAAAAAATTATCCTCTCAACCATTCAAAATGCCAGCCTTCTAGATCCTAAAGAAAGCAGCCTTTACCAAGTCTTTTCTTTATTACCTTTCCTACAAAAAGCATATGAACAACTTTTTGCAAGTCTTGCCAAATTCAAAGAATATCTTCCATTATTTTCAGTTATTATTCTGTATTAGCCTAAAAATATCTTAGTTTTAGATATTCACTCTTACATGAATATGTTAATATACTTTTTTTTAATTGTAGTAAAATATAGGTTGGGCACAGTGGCTCATGCCTGTAATCCCAGCGCTTTGGGAGGCCAAGGCAGGCGGATCACGAGGTCAAGAGATCGAGACCATCCTGGCTAACATGGTGAAAATCCGCCTCTACTAAAAATACAAAAATTAGCCAGGCGTGGTGGCGGGTGCCTGTAGTCCCAGCTACTCGGGAGGCTGAGGCAGGGGAATCGCTTGAACCCAGGAGGAGGAGGTTGCGGTGAGCCAAGATTGCGCCACTGCACATATATATATGTGTGTGTGTATGTATATATACACGTATGTGTATATGTATATGTATATGTATATATGTGTGTATATATATACAACAACATTTATCATTTTAACCATTTTTAAGTGTATGGTTCAATGTCAGTAAGCACATTCAGACTGTTGTGCAACTGTCACCACCACGTATCTCCAGAAATTTTTTATCTTCCAAAACTGAAACACTGTACCCATTAAACAATAATATACTTCTCATTTCCTTCTCTCTCAAGCCCCTAAAAACTGCCATTCTCCATTCTGTGTCCATGTATTTGACTACTCTATGTGTTTCAAATAAGTGGAATCACAATATTTGTCCTCTTGTGAACTGGCTAATTTTACTCAGCATAATGTCTTCAAGGTTCATCCGTGTAAACAAGCATCAGTACGTAGTATATGTCAGAATTTCTTTTTTAAGGTCAAATAACATTCCATTGTATGTACACACCATATTTTATTTATCCATTTATCCTAGGTGGACATGAACATGTAAATTTTGAGTGTATTTTTTCATGTATGGAACTTACTATAATCAACTCAGTGACATGTACTTAGGGGTTATTTGGTAGGACATTGAATTAAAGTCATAATGTGATTATGAGTATTTGTGCAAGAGGGAATTTGTTAATATGTAGAATATTAGAGCATATTAGAATTTAGTGAAACACGAATTCAGACCACAAACTCAGATTAATTACAAAAATGCTCACATTTTAAAAACTACCACTCAAATATCTATACAAATTGTGTTAGACTTTCTTCTTTAAGAAAGATAGAGTATGTTGTAATATAGTGTCTTAAGCAATAGCATGGCAAGTTAGGGTAGTGAGATCCTTCTTGCTAGGGCTGTAATTCTAGAGCTGTTGCTCCTGATGTTATTAAAGTGTTGTTTCTTTAGTGTGTTCTATCAGTGCTACTACTCACTCTGACGATTGGTGAAGTCTATACTCCCCACAGGCTAATGAGAAGAAAATCAATTATATACTCCGAAAGCATCCATAGAAGACATAAACTCTATGCCAGCAGGTCACTCATTTTTGGCACTATGACTCTGTGGCACTATTACAACTTCTAAAGAAAGAAGCAGAAATACGATATGTAGGACTACAAAATGACTGTATGTGCAGGTGTGTGTGTGTGTCTGTGTGTGTGTGTGTGTGTGTGTGTGTGTGTGTGTGTGTATGTGTATTTTCCTATAATTGTTTCTGGGTTTCCTCTGTCATAGATTAGTAGCACTAAATTATTAGAGGCATGAAAAAGAAAGTTTTGCTTTTTCTGAGAATGTATTTTGTTGAATCTGTATTTTAAAGGAAATATAATCAACAATCAGGAAAATATTGTCCTTATTTTGAACAAATCAGATCAATTAAATATTGAATAAAGCATCACATAAAGACAACACTAGTCCAGTATGTTTACTGTATCTTAAATATCAGTTATAAAAGTTTGATTTTCCTGAGGATAGCTGAGTATTTTATAAAGACATTTTCTTTGTTTCACTTGAAGAAATCATGTCATTTATAACTCAGTATTCTAGCTAAGTAAACAAATAGGGCCTATACTTTATGCACAAGTTGCAGTGAGGTGTTGGACAAACTATTTGATATGGCTTAGAGTTTAGGGTCCTCATGAAGGTATATAGCAGGAGGCCAATATATAGTTGTACATAAATGTAAATTGTTTAGAAGGTAGTCATATCGTTGACATTTTGAATAGAGATAGAAAAAGAATTATTTGTAATTAAAATATCTTAAACATGAAAGTATTTTGCATTTGTAAAGAAAACTAAAGATTCTAAATGAAAAAGTGGAAGTGGTAGTCAAGGAGCTCTTTTCCTTGTTTATTAGTACATGCTAGTCTTGAATTAAATTGTTTTTTGTTTCTTTTTGAGACAGGGTCTTGCTCTGTCACCCAGGCTGTAGTACGGTGGCATGATCCTAGCTCACTGCAGCTTTGAATTACTGGGCTCAAGCAATCCTCCTTTCTCAGCCTCCCAAAGTGCTCTGATTAGAAGCATGAGCCACTGTGCCTGGCCAGCAGTTTTTATTTAATAGATAATAACATGGTTCTGTTTTGCTTGTTTAAAAATTTACTTTTATATTATTAAATTATGATTCTAATATTGTGAGTCTCTTAAAAGACTCCACACAATTTACTTGGTTGTTCTATTGTTTATTGTTAATCATTTTATTGTTAATCATTATCAATAGGACATGCACTTCAGAATTATGTTCCTCCACACACCCCCAGTAAAAAGGATACATTTACAATTTTCTGTCAAAGATTACTTCAGTTTTGTCACTAGAACTGTATGTTTGCAAAGTAAGGACCTCTCAGTCATTGATTCTTCAAACAAATATTTAAAGTGCTTACTTTGTGTCAGGTGCTTTTCTTAACTGTCTCGCTTTATTGTTCCAGTGATCTGACCACATTCATCCAGAAGTTCTCGGCTTCAGGATAATGAATGCTGTGTGCTCAACTTTTAGAAAACCATAAGAAATCAAAAAGAAAAATGTTGATCAGTCAGAATGCAAATAAATGAGCATTCTTTCACTTAATAATATACATTTAAGGTTTTTCCATGTCTTTCCATGGCTTGATAACTCATTTCTTTTAGTGCTAAATAATACTCCATTGTGTGTATATTTTGCAGTTTATTTATCTAGTTACCTACTGAAGGACATCTTGCCAGCCCCCAAGTTTTGGTAATTATGAATAAAGCTGCTATAAGCATCTGTCTTCAGGCCTCTGTTTGGACTGAAATTTTCAGTTCATTTGGCTAAGTACCAAAGAGCACAATGTTTGGATCCTTTGGTTAGAGTGTCCTTAGCTTTGTAAGAAACTGCCACAGTCTTTCAAAGTGGCCATACAATTTTGGATTCCTACGAATAATGAATGAAAGTTTCTGTTGCTCCACATCCTTGTCAGCATTTGATGTTGTCAGTGTATTGGATTTTGGGCATTCTAATAGATATGTAGTGGTATTTGATTATTTGGCATTTCCCTGATAACATAGGTTGTTAAACATCTTTTCATGTACTCATTTGCCATCTGTGTAATCTTCTTTGTTGAAGTGACTGTTAAGATCTTTGGCCCAGTTTTTAATTGAGTTGTTTTCTTATTGTTGAGTTTTAAGAGTTCTTTACATATTTTTGCTTAACAGTCCTCTATCAGATGTGTCTGTTGCACTTATTTTCTCTGTTCTGTGGCTTATCTTCCCATTCTTTTGTCTTGACAGTGTTTTTATGGAGCAGAAGTTTTCAGTTTTAATGACGTCCACTTTATCAATTATTTATTTCATTGATCATGCCTTTGATATCTTAAAAATCACTATACCTAAGGTCATCTAGGATTTCTATATTATTTTCACATTTAGGACTATGATCCATTTTGAGTTAATTTTGTGACAGGTGAAAGGTCTGTGTCTCAATTCATTTTTTTTTTTTTTGTATGTGGATGTCTAGTTGTTCTAGCACCATATGTTGAAAAGACTGTCTCTGCTCATTGTATCGATTGTTCCTTTATCAAAGATAAGTTGACTATAATTATGTAGGTCTATTTCTGGGCTCTCTGTTTTGTTCCATTTATGTATTTGTCTGTTCTTTCACCTCGCTGTAATTACTTATCAGTTTCAGGAGTATTTTGGCTGATTCTTTCAGATTTTCTACACAGCCAATCATGTCTTCTGCAGACAAAGAGAGTTTTATTTTATTTTTCCCAATATGTATACTTTTTCTTTCTTTTACTTGTCTTACCACATTTGCTAGAACTTCCAATAAACTGTTGAGAAGGAGTGGTGAGTGGGGACATCCTTGCCTTGCACTGGATGTTAGTGGGAAGGATTTGAATTTCTCACAATTAAGTATGTTAGCTGTTGGGATTTCATAGATATTCTTTATCAAGTTGAGGTAGTTCCCCACTATTCCTGGTTTACTGAGAGGATGTATTTATTTATTTTTTAAATCACGAATGGATGTTGGATTTTGTCAAATGCTTTTCTGCATCTATTGATATGATCATGTGATCCTTTAGTATGTTGTTGTGATGGGTTATATTAAATGATTTTTGAATGTTGAACCAACTTTACGTTCCTGAGATAAGTCCCACTTGGTAATGGTATATAATTTTTTACACAGTATTGGGTTTGGTTTATTAATATTTTATTGGAGATTTTTGCAATTTGTGTTCCTGAGAGAGATTGGTCTGTAGATATTTTTTTTCTTGTAGTATCTTTGGTTTTGGTATTAGGGTAATGCTGGCTTCATCAAATGAGGAAGGAAGTATTTCTTCCACTTCTATCCTCTGAAAGAGATTGTAGAGTATTAGTATAATTACTTCCTTAAATGTTTGGTAGAATTCACCAGTGAACCAACAGGGACCTGGTGCTTTCTATTTTGGGAGGTTATTAGTTATTGATTCAATTTATTTAATAGATATAGGCCTATTCTGATTGTTTCTTTCTTCTCATATGAGTTTTAGCAGCTTGTGTCTTTCAAAGTTTCATCCATTAGGGTATCAAATTTCTGGGCATAGAGTTGTTTGTAATATTCCTTTATTATTATTCTCACATCCATGGTATCTGTAGTGATTTCTCCTCTGTAATGATTTCTGATATTAGTAATTCGTGTCCTTACATTTTTTTTTTATGGAGCCTGGATAGAGGTTCATCAATTTTACTGATCTTTTCAAAGAATTTGTGTTTAGTTTTGTTGATTTTTTTCTATTTATTTCCTGTTTTCAATTTCATTGAGTTATTTTTTAATCCTTATTATTACTTTCCTTTTGCTTACTTTGGATATAATTTGATATGCTTTTTCTAGTTTCCCAAAGAAGAAACATAGGTCATCTATTTTATATCTTTTTTCTTTTCTAATAATGCATTTAATATGATAAATTTCCCTCTGAGCTCTGATATTACTTTATCCCACACATTTTGATAAGTTATATTTTCATTTTCTCTTTGTTCAGAATGTTACTAAATTTCTCTTGAGGTTTCTTCATTGACCTGGGTGTTACTTAGAAGTGTGTTGTTTAATTTTTACATATTTTGAGATTTTTAGTTACCTTCCTGTTGTTTATTTCTAGGTTAATGCTTTTGTGATCTGAGAGCAGATGTTGTTTGAATTCAATTCTTTCAAAATCTGTTAAGATGTGTATAAGACTGTGAATGTGGTCTGTCTATCTTGGTGAGTGTTCCCATGTGAGCTTGAGAAGAATGAGTATTCTGCTGGTATTATTGGCTGTCTCATGTAGTCTACGGATGTTACTTACAACCACTTGATTGATGGTGTTGTTGTATTCAACTGTGTCTTTACTGATTTTCTGCCTGATAGATCTGCCCATTTTTAATAGAGGAGTGTTGACGTTTTTAACTATAATACTATATTCATCAGTTTTTTCTTGCTAATTTATCAGTTTCCACCCTCACATAGTTTCTTGCTTTGTTGTTAGGTACACACGTGTTAAGGATTGTTACCTTCTTAGATAACTGACCCCTTTGATACCATTTTTATCTCTGACAACTTTCCTTGCTTTGAAGTCTGCCATGTCTGAAATTAATATAGATACTCCCATTTTCTTTTGATGAGTGTTAGCATGCTATATTTCTTTATACATTTACTTTTAATCTATATGTGTCTTTATATTTAAAGTGCATTCCTTGTAGACAACAAATAATTTGACCTTATTTTTTGGTCCAGTTTAACAATCTCTGCCTTGGTACATTCAGACCATTGATGTTCTGTTGAAGTAATATCTACTGTATTTGTTGCAGTTTTCTATTTGTTGCCCTTGTTCTTTGTTCCTATTTTTCTTCCATTTTTTTCCTGCGTTTTGTGATTTTGAAGATTTTTTTCTTTGTATTATTGTCCCATAGTTTGCAATATAGATTTACAACTAATCTAAGTCCACTTTCAAATAACTACACCACTTCATGGGTAGTGTGAGTACCTTATGAAAACAACCGTAATTCACCTCTTCCATTCTTTGTATTACTACTGTCATTCAATTTGCTTATATATAAGCATGCATAAGCATATATTCACATAATATATACATATGATATGTACGTTGAGATTATTTTGAACAAACTGTTATATGTTAGATCAATTAAGCATAAGAAAAATAAAAGTTTTAATTTTACCTTCTCTTATTCCTTCTATTATCCTCTTGCTTTCTTTATGTAAATCTGAGTTTCTGACCCATGTTATTGTCCTTCTAGCTAAAAAATTTAACATTTCTTGCAAGGCAGGTCTACTGGAAACAATTTTTTTGTTTGTCTTATAAAGTCTTTATTTTTTTCGTTTTTTTTTTGTCTTATAAAGTCTTTATTTTTCCTTCACTTTTGAAGGATAGCTTCACAGGGTACAGAATTCTGGATTGGTCTTTTTTAACCTCTCAGAACTTTTTTTTTTTTTTTTGGCAGAATCTCACTCTGTTGTCTGGGCTGAAGTGCAGTGGCACAATCTTGGCTCAAGGCCACCCAGGTAGCTGAACTGGGACTGCAGGCGTGCACCACCATGCCCGACTAGTTTTTTTTTTTTTTTTTTTGTACAGATGAGGTTTCACCATGTTACCCAGGCTGGTCTGGAACTCCTAGGCTCAAGCAGTCCACCCCCCTCAGCCTCACAAAGTGATGGGATTGCAGGCCACTGTGCTTGGCCCCTCTCAACACTTTAAATATTTCATTCTATTCTCTCTCCTTGCTTGCATGGCTTCTGAGACAGAAATTAGATGTAATTCTTATCTTTGTTTCTGTATAGGTAAGGTCCTCTTTATTTTTTCAGGACTTTAAAAAATCTTTTTCTTTGATTATCTGTAGTTTGAGAATTATAAACATAGGTGTAGTTTTTTTGACGTTTATTCTAATTGGTGCTCTCTGAGTTTTCTGGATCTGTGGGTTAGTGTTTGACAATATTTTGAGGGAATTCTGTCATTATTATGTAAAGTATGTATTCTGTTTCTTTCCCTCTTTGTTCTCCTTTTGTATTCCCATTACGTGTATATTAGACATTGTGTAGTTTTCCCACAGTTCTTAAGTATTCTGTTTTGATTTTTCAATCTTTATTCTCTTTGCTTTTTAGTTAGAGGTGTCTACTGAGCTATCCTCAAGTGTAGCACTTCTGTCCTCAGCTGCATCCAGTTTACCAATAAGTTGTATCCTGTCTACTAGTAAGCCTTCGTTTCTGTTATAGCAGTTTTTTAAATCTCTAGTTTTGTTTTTGTTTGTTTTTTTGTTATTGTTGTTGTTCTTTCCTAGGAGTTCCATCTCTTTGCTTCTGTTGCCCATCTGTTATTGGATACTGTCTTCTTTATCCATTAGAGCTCTTAGCACATTAACCATAATTTTCATAATAGTTGTTTTACATTCCTGGTCTGATAATTCCAATATGCTTGCCATGTCTGGTTCAGATGTCCCTTCAAATTATGACTTTTGCCTTTTGATATACCTCGTAATGTTTTCTTGATAGCTGGACATGATGTACTTGGCAAAAGAAACTGCTATAAATGGGCCTTTAGTAATGTGATGGTGAGGTTTGGGAAGATAGAAAGCATTCTATAGTTCTAGGATTAGTCTTCAGTCTTTTAGTGAGCTTATGACTTTTGATTGTGAACTTCACAAGTGTTTTTCAGTTTTCTTCCCCCCCCACCCCCCTTACGTGGGAGAGGATGGTTAGATTGGGCTGGAACAGGGGCATTTCTTCTCTTAAGTGGAAGGCAAGAGCTGACTAGAGTTGAATATTTCCTTTCCTTCAGGTCAGTTAGTTTTTGATAATATGATACTATCCCAGCAGGGTGGGCTCTGGTTAACTAGTCTCTCCTGAGGGCAAGGCTTGTTGAGAAGAACAGAGTGCTCTGGCATATTTTTATTGTTATTTATTTATTACTTTTTGAGACAGAGTCTCGCTCTTTCACCCAGGCTGGAGTGAATTGGTGTGATCTCGGCTCACTGCAAGCTCCGTCCCCCGTGGTTCAAGGGATTCTTCTGCCTCAGCCTCCCAAGCAGCTGGGATTACAGGCATCCACCACCATGCCTGGCTAATTTTTGTATTTTGTATTTTTAGCAGAGACAGGGTTTCATCATGTTGGCCAAGCTGGTCTCAAACTCCTGACCACAGGTGATCCACCCATCTCAGCCTCCTAATGTTCTAGAATTATAGGTATGAGCCACCACACCTGGCCACTGGCATATTTTTTAAATGGTCTTTTTCCTCTCCCCCTGCTGGAAACTTGAAGAGATGTTTCTTTGATATCTACTGTGAAAATCCATTCATAATGGGCAAGCTGGTGGGGGAGTATACCTGGGTCCCCCTGGAGTTATCCTTTTAGGATTGTCCTCACTGAAACTCCATCAAGGCATCAATTACAGCTTAGATTTTCCTGTTCAGGTACTGGTTCCCATAGTGGTGATCACAGGTCTCCTTGGTTTTATTGTCTACCTCTTTAGTCCTGAGGCCAGTGGTTTGCGCTGCATCCTGACCTCTTTTATGGATCTTGGAAGAATTGATTTTTCAACCTTTTCAGTTTTTTGCTTCTTGTTAGGGTGGAGTGGTGACTCCCAAGCTCCTTATATGTGGAATTAGAAACCAGAAGTCGACTTATGTTTTTAAAAACACACTGTATCTCGACATCTCGATAAAACTTTATTAATCCAATCATAATGTGGAAGTTTTGGAAGTAAAAATTTTTAGTGGAGGTGATAAATTAATGTCTGAAATGGTAGATACAGCATTAAGATTGCCTAAAGAGATCAACTAGTTTTCTCCTATATCATAGGGGCTCCTAAACCAGATATGTAGGTGTTTAGCAGTTGGAACCCATTGGCAAATAACTTCATCAGGAAAGTTTTTGTAAGAAGGACTGATATTGGGTAATGAGTTTAGCAAGGTTGAATCATTGACAAACATTTTCATTAGCTAAATGAATATGTTTGTAAATTTTATTATTTTTGTTTTTGATAATGTTTCTGTAGGTTTTAAAAAGGGTACCCCAAAAACCGTTTTCTAACATGTTTGACTTGATATACAGTGAGGAATGCTTTAAGATAATTCAGAAAACTATGAGAATGGGGTTTTGGTTGCCCACCGTAGTTTCAGGGATATGCCTTTAACTATTTTGAATAGCTAGAGAGCATCTTGTTAGTCTTTGGTTTGATATCTGGACAGCTCCTAGCATAGTGTTTATACATCCATGATTCTTAATAAATATTGGACTATGCATACAGTCTAGTGGCTAAAGACCATTAAAAAAAAACCAAACACCTGACTTTACTTGCAAGTCACTTCCTACAGATTCTCATCTGAGTAAAAATATACATTTTGTACAATTTTCAACAATATAGTCGTAATTTCAATCTTTTTCAGTTCTAACTAATCATGCTGTTGTGATTTTTTTGTTTATAAATCTTATCACTTATTGACCTTGATAATTTGCTTTATTTTATACTGTATGTTGCTGAAGAAGTAACTATTATTTGATTAAAAAAAAAAAAAAACAGAAAGAGGCCGAGGTGGGTGGATCACTTGAGGTCAGAAGTTCGAGACCAGCTTGGTCAACATGGTGAAACCTTGTCTCTACTAAAAATAAAAATAAATAAAAAAAAATTAGCTGGGCATGGTGGCGTGTGTCTGTAATCCCAGCTACTGGAAGGGCTGAGGCAGGAGAATCACTTGAACAGCAGAGTGGAGGTAGCAGTGAGCTGAGATCGTGTCACTGCCCTCCAGCCTGGGTGACAGAGCAAGATCCTCTCAAAAAAAAAAAAAAGAGAGAATTCATCCAGGATATAGAATAATAAAGTACGATACTGGAATCAAATGATGATATAAAAAATATTCTCAACAACAATTAAATTAATAAGCAATATAAGCGATAGCTGTTTAAAAATGGATACCCACTTCTCTTAATGAAAGAACAAAAAAGAGAAAAGAGAGGAAAATGTTTTCATTAAAAATGCCAGTCTGAAATTTGGACTGTCTGTATTATAATACATCCTTCTATTGAGTTAGAGATGAGATTATGTAAGAAAGTTCAAACAGTCTGTTAAAACATTTCATTTCATAAGCCATATACCTGTGTTGCTTTACTTTTTTTTTTGAGATGGAGTATTACTCTGTCACCCAGGCTGGAGTGCAGTGGCACGATTTCGGCTTACTGCAACCACTGTCTCCCTGGTTCAAGCGATTCTCCTGTCTTAGCCTCCCAAGTAGCTGGGATTACAGGTACCCACCATCATGCCTGGCTAATTTTTGTATTTTAGTAGAGATGGAGTTTCACCATGTTGGCCAGACTGGTCTTGAACTCCTAACCTCAGGTGATCAACCCATCTCGGCTTCCCAAAGTGCTAGGATTACAGGCGTGAGCCACCGTGCCTGGCCTGTCTTGCTTTAACAAATGTATACAATAGCTTCTCTAAACAGATGAATATAAATGTGTGAAGTAAGCAAAATTGGAACAGAAGACTCAGTATTGTGAAATGAGCATATTTTCTAAATCAAGTACTGTAAAATGAGTATATTTTCTCACCCAACCTCAGCTCCTTTGAACCTATGTTCTGTCTTCGTTTACTTTGCTGAAGTTAAATAGACCTCAGGAGAAAATTCAGTGCCTGACCTAGCGTATGCCAATGCCAGTGATTTTTTTTTTTTTTTTTTTTTTTTTTTTTTTTACAGCTCTGCTCAGCACATGTGGCCCAGCTCAAGTTGCAATCAGGAGCTTATATTTTATGAAAAAGAAATTCTGGGTTATATGGGCAGATTAGGATAGAAGGTGGAGGTACCTCGGTGTTGGTAGAACTTTTAATTCAAGAAAATGGACGTGTTGATTTGTTGATTAAAAGCTGTGGATAGGCAGGAAATCAGAGTTTCATAAATTTAAATTGCTTTAATATTAATTCAGAATTTTTGAAACAAATACCGTATCCTGGATGATAATATACTGGTGTTACCCTTGAAACGTTTTTATCACAAAACATTAACGTGTAGAGGATGCTCCTTACTGGTAAATATATTATATTGTGGTAGAGCTGAGAGAGCTGATATTAGAGTAGGACTACAGACTTCACAAAGAAAGTATCTGGAATTAAAAAAAAAAAAAAAAAAAAGAGTCTGGGGAGCAAGATGGCCGAATAGGAGCAGCTCCAGTCTCCAACTCCCAGCGCGAGCGACACAGAAGACCAGTGATTTCTGCATTTTCAACTGAGGTACTGGGTTCATCTCACTGGGGAGTGCCGGACGATCGGAGCTGGTCAGCTGCTGCAGCCCGACCAGCCAGAGCTGAAGCAGGGCGAGGCATTGCCTCACCTGGGAAGCGCAAGGGGGAAGGGAGTCCCTTTTCCCAGCCAGGGGAACTGAGACACACAACACCTGGAAAATCGGGTAACTCCCACCCCAATACTGCGCTTTAGGAAACAGGCACACCAGGAGATCATATCCCACACCTGGCCGGGAGGGTCCCACACCCACGGAGCCTCCCTCATTGCTAGCACAGCAGTCTGTGATCTACCGGCAAGGCAGCAGCGAGGCTGGGGGAGGGGCGCCCGCCATTGCTGAGGCTTAAGTAGGTAAACAAAGCGGCTGGGAAGCTCGAACTGGGTGGAGCTCACAGCAGCTCAAGGAAACCTGCCTGTCTCCGTAGACTCCACCTCTGGGGACAGGGCACAGTAAACTAAGACACACAGACACCTCTGCACAGACGCAAACGACTCTGTCTGACAGCTTTGAAGAGAGCAGTGGATCTCCCAACACGGAGGTTGAGATCTGAGAAGGGACAGACTCCCTGCTCAAGTGGGTCCCTGACCCCTGAGTAGCCTAACTGGGAGACATCCCCCACTAGGGGCAGTCTGACACCCCACACCTCACAGGGAGGAGTACACCCCTGAGAGGAAGCTTCCAAAGCAAGAATCAGACAGGTACACTCGCTGTTCAGAAATATTCTATCTTCTGCAGCCTCTGCTGCTGATACCCAGGCAAACAGGGTCTGGAGTGGACCTCAAGCAATCTCCAACAGACCTACAGCTGAGGGTCCTGACTGTTAGAAGGAAAACTATCAAACAGGAAGGACACCTACACCAAAACCCCATCAGTACATCACCATCATCAAAGACCAGAGGCAGATAAAACCACAAAGATGGGGAAAAAGCAGGGCAGAAAAGCTGGAAATTCCAAAAATAAGAGCGCATCTCCCCCGGCAAAGGAGCGCAGCTCATCGCCAGCAACGGATCAAAGCTGGACGGAGAATGACTTTGATGAGATGAGAGAAGAAGGCTTTAGTCCATCAAATTTCTCAGAGCTAAAGGAGGAATTACGTACCCAGCGCAAAGAAACTAAAAATCTTGAAAAAAAAGTGGAAGAATTGATGGCTAGAGTAATTAATGCAGAGAAGGTCCTAAACGAAATGAAAGAGATGAAAACCATGACACGAGAAATACGTGACAAATGCACAAGCTTCAGTAACCGACTCGATCAACTGGAAGAAAGAGTATCAGCGATTGAGGATCAAATGAATGAAATGAAGCGAGAAGAGAAACCAAAAGAAAAAAGAAGAAAAAGAAATGAACAAAGCCTGCAAGAAGTATGGGATTATGTAAAAAGACCAAATCTACGTCTGATTGGGGTGCCTGAAAGTGAGGGGGAAAATGGAACCAAGTTGGAAAACACTCTTCAGGATATCATCCAGGAGAACTTCCCCAACCTAGTAGGGCAGGCCAACATTCAAATCCAGGAAATACAGAGAACGCCACAAAGATACTCCTCGAGAAGAGCAACTCCAAGACACATAATTGCCAGATTCACCAAAGTTGAAATGAAGGAAAAAATCTTAAGGGCAGCCAGAGAGAAAGGTCGGGTTACCCACAAAGGGAAGCCCATCAGACTAACAGCAGATCTCTCAGCAGAAACTCTACAAGCCAGAAGAGAGTGGGGGCCAATATTCAACATTCTTAAAGAAAAGAATTTTAAACCCAGAATTTCATATCCAGCCAAACTAAGTTTCATAAGTGAAGGAGAAATAAAATCCTTTACAGATAAGCAAATGCTTAGAGATTTTGTCACCACTAGGCCTGCCTTACAAGAGACCCTGAAGGAAGCACTAAACATGGAAAGGAACAACCGGTACCAGCCATTGCAAAAACATGCCAAAATGTAAAGACCATTGAGGCTAGGAAGAAACTGCATCAACTAATGAGCAAAATAACCAGTTAATATCATAATGGCAGGATCAAGTTCACACATAACAATATTAACCTTAAATGTAAATGGACTAAATGCTCCAATTAAAAGACACAGACTGGCAAACTGGATAAAGAGTCAAGACCCATCAGTCTGCTGTATTCAGGAGACCCATCTCACACGCAGAGACATACATAGGCTCAAAATAAAGGGATGGAGGAAGATTTACCAAGCAAATGGAGAACATAAAAAAGCAGGGGTTGCAATACTAGTCTCTGATAAAACAGACTTTAAACCATCAAAGATCAAAAGAGACAAAGAAGGCCACTACATAATGGTAAAGGGATCAATTCAACAGGAAGAGCTAACTCTCCTAAATATATATGCACCCAATACAGGAGCACCCAGATTCATAAAGCAAGTCCTTAGAGACTTACAAAGAGACTTAGACTCCCATACAATAATAATGGGAGACTTCAACACTCCACTGTCAACATTAGACAGATCAACGAGACAGAAAGTTAACAAGGATATCCAGGAATTGAACTCATCTCTGCAGCAAGCAGACCTAATAGACATCTATAGAACTCTCCACCCCAAATCAACAGAATATACATTCTTCTCAGCACCACATCATACTTACTCCAAAATTGACCACGTAATTGGAAGTAAAGCACTCCTCAGCAAATGTACAAGAACAGAAATTATAACAAACTGTCTCTCAGACCACAGTGCAATCAAACTAGAACTCAGGACTAAGAAACTCACTCAAAACCGCTCAACTACATGGAAACTGAACAACCTGCTCCTGAATGACTACTGGGTACATAACGAAATGAAGGCAGAAATAAAGATGTTCTTTGAAACCAATGAGAACAAAGATACAACATACCAGAATCTCTGGGACACATTTAAAGCAGTGTGTAGAGGGAAATTTATAGCACTAAATGCCCACAAGAGAAAGCAGGAAAGATGCAAAATTGACACTCTAACATCGCAATTAAAAGAACTAGAGAAGCAAGAGCAAACACATTCGAAAGCTAGCAGAAGGCAAGAAATAACTAAGATCAGAGCAGAACTGAAGGAGATAGAGACACAAAAAACCCTCCAAAAAATCAATGAATCCAGGAGTTGGTTTTTTGAAAAGATCAACAAAATTGACAGACCGCTAGCCAGACTAATAAGAAAAGAGAGAAGAATCAAATCGACGCAATTAAAAATGATAAAGGGGATATCACCACCGACCCCACAGAAATACAAACTACCATCAGAGAATACTATAAACACCTCTACGCAAATAAACTGGAAAATCTAGAAGAAATGGATAATTTCCTGGACACTTACACTCTTCCAAGACTAAACCAGGAAGAAGTTGAATCCCTGAATAGACCAATAGCAGGCTCTGAAATTGAGGCAACAATTAATAGCCTACCAACCAAAAAAAGTCCAGGACCAGATGGATTCACAGCTGAATTCTACCAGAGGTACAAGGAGGAGTTGGTACCTTTCCTTCTGAAACTATTCCAATCAATAGAAAAAGAGGGAATCCTCCCTAACTCATTTTATGAGGCCAATATCATCCTGATACCAAAGCCTGGCAAGGACACAACAAAAAAAGAGAATTTTAGACCAATATCTCTGATGAACATCGATGCAAAAATCCTTAATAAAATACTGGCAAACCGGATTCAGCAACACATCAAAAAGCTTATCCACCATGATCAAGTGGGCTTCATCCCTGGGATGCAAGGCTGGTTCAACATTCGCAAATCAATAAACATAATCCAGCATATAAACAGAACCAAAGACAAGAACCACATGATTATCTCAATAGATGCAGAAAAGGCTTTTGACAAAATTCAACAGCCCTTCATGCTAAAAACGCTCAATAAATTCGGTATTGATGGAACGTACCTCAAAATAATAAGAGCTATTTATGACAAACCCACAGCCAATATCATACTGAATGGGCAAAAACTGGAAAAATTCCCTTTGAAAACTGGCACAAGACAGGGATGCCCTCTCTCACCACTCCTATTCAACATAGTGTTGGAAGTTCTGGCTAGGGCAATCAGGCAAGAGAAAGAAATCAAGGGTATTCAGTTAGGAAAAGAAGAAGTCAAATTGTCCCTGTTTGCAGATGACATGATTGTATATTTAGAAAACCCCACTGTCTCAGCCCAAAATCTCCTTAAGCTGATAAGCAACTTCAGCAAAGTCTCAGGATACAAAATTAATGTGCAAAAATCACAAGCATTCTTATACACCAGTAACAGACAAACAGAGAGCCAAATCAGGAATGAACTTCCATTCACAATTGCTTCAAAGAGAATCAAATACCTAGGAATCCAACTTACAAGGGATGTAAAGGACCTCTTCAAGGAGAACTACAAACCACTGCTCAGTGAAATCAAAGAGGACACAAACAAATGGAAGAACATACCATGCTCATGGATAGGAAGAATCAATATCGTGAAAATGGCCATACTGCCCAAGGTAATTTATAGATTCAATGCCATCCCCATCAAGCTACCAATGAGTTTCTTCACAGAATTGGAAAAAACTGCTTTAAAGTTCATATGGAACCAAAAAAGAGCCCGCATCTCCAAGACAATCCTAAGTCAAAAGAACAAAGCTGGAGGCATCACGCTACCTGACTTCAAACTATACTACAAGGCTACAGTAACCAAAACAGCATGGTACTGGTACCAAAACAGAGATATAGACCAATGGAACAGAACAGAGTCCTCAGAAATAATACCACACATCTACAGCCATTTGATCTTTGACAAACCTGAGAGAAACAAGAAATGGGGAAAGGATTCCCTATTTAATAAATGGTGCTGGGAAAATTGGCTAGCCGTAAGTAGAAAGCTGAAACTGGATCCTTTCCTTACTCCTTATACGAAAATTAATTCAAGATGGATTAGAGACTTAAATGTTAGACCTAATACCATAAAAATCCTAGAGGAAAACCTAGGTAGTACCATTCAGGACATAGGCATGGGCAAAGATTTCATGTCTAAAACACCAAAAGCAACGGCAGCAAAAGCCAAAATTGACAAATGGGATCTCATTAAACTAAAGAGCTTCTGCACAGCAAAAGACACTACCATCAGAGTGAACAGGCAACCTACAGAATGGGAGAAAATTTTTGCAATCTACTCATCTGACAAAGGGCTAATATCCAGAACCTACAAAGAACTCAAACAAATTTACAAGAAAAAAACAAACAACCCCATCAAAAAGTGGGCAAAGGACATGAACAGACATTTCTCAAAAGAAGACATTCATACAGCCAACAGACACATGAAAAAATGCTCATCATCACTGGCCATCAGAGAAATGCAAATCAAAACCACAATGAGATACCATCTCACACCAGTTAGAATGGCAATCATTAAAAAGTCAGGAAACAACAGGTGCTGGAGAGGATGTGGAGAAATAGGAACACTTTTACACTGTTGGTGGGATTGTAAGCTAGTTCAACCACTATGGAAAACAGTATGGCGATTCCTCAAGGATCTAGAACTAGATGTACCATATGACCCAGCCATCCCATTACTGGGTATATACCCAAAGGATTATAAATTATGCTGCTATAAAGACACATGCACACGTATGTTTATTGCAGCACTATTCACAATAGCAAAGACTTGGAATCAACCCAAATGTCCATCAGTGACAGATTGGATTAAGAAAATGTGGCACATATACACCATGGAATACTATGCAGCCATAAAAAAGGATGAGTTTGAGTCCTTTGTAGGGACTTGGATGCAGCTGGAATCCATCATTCTTAGCAAACTATCACAAGAACAGAAAACCAAACACCGCATGTTCTCACTCATAGGTGGGAACTGAACAATGAGATCACTTGGACTCAGGAAGGGGAACATCACACACCGGGGCCTATCATGGGGAGGGGGGAGGGGGGAGGGATTGCACTGGGAGTTATACCTGATGTAAATGACGAGTTGATGGGTGCAGCACAGCAACATGGCACAAGTATACATATGTAACAAAACTGCATATTATGCACATGTACCCTACAACTTAAAGTATAATAATAATAAATAAATTTAAAAAAAAAAAAAAAAAAAAAAAAAAAAAAAAAAAAAAGAAAGTATCTGGAATTGGGATTGTTCAACAAGTGATAGAACATGAAAATCTGAAGTCATTCAGAATTGTCAGAGTCCTTATATAGTTGTGGTTATTTATTCCTCAGATGATTAGGAAATCCAGCAACTCCCAATATCCTATTTTTTTTTACATACTTTGAAATACTTTCTCTGAGGTTGGAGTTTTATTGATCTAGACTATCTGTGCCACATTTCCTCTGGTTTGACAAGAGATGGATAGAGCATCTCTAGCAGCAGGAAAGTGGCTGCATAGTCATTTCCATCCATGTTAATGCACACTTGCTTCTATAAGCCATGTTTACACATTTGATCACTCTGTTATTTTGCTGAAAATGAGACCTTCTTGTCAATGAAGTAAGAGAGGGAAATGAAAAAAAATATAATCCAGTGAATTGTTTTGATGATCATAAATGCTTATGTCTTAAACTTGTTATATTAGTTAAAAAAAAAAAAAGCATTGTTACTTAGCATAGAAGGGGTGATGAGCTTACCTGTTTTCTTATATAAGACAGAAAGGAAGGAAAATCAGAGGCAGGAAGGGGTGAGTAAGAGAATAAAATAAATCCATGAAGCATCTTTAAATATGATGCATTTTTTTTAAGGTTTAGGCATCTTACTGCAATGAAGTATTTAAAACTAAATGAGACCATTCTGTATAATCTGAGTCTATTTAAACCTTCTTTAGCAATTCTACTAGTAGCATTTCTGAATTTTTCTTTGCTGTTTTTTTCTAATTTAGTCTTACCAGACTCTCAGGCAAAAAACAAACAAACAAACAAACAAAAAACACAATAAAAACTTAGGTGGTTTTTGAAGAAATTCTCTTGACTTACTGGTGTAGTTTTTGAGCCCCCAACTGAGCACATGCCACCGTAGAATGAATTAACTCCAATCTGTTCTAACCGAGGAGATTGTGTTTAACCTATTACTTAGGATTATATATTTTTT
The DNA here is from genome assembly GCF_037993035.2 of Macaca fascicularis. Classification (NCBI taxonomy): domain Eukaryota; kingdom Metazoa; phylum Chordata; class Mammalia; order Primates; family Cercopithecidae; genus Macaca; species Macaca fascicularis. The sequence goes on from NC_088377.1 coordinate 155,741,943, forward strand.
TACCTTTGAATCAGAATTCATACTTTAATTTTATTGTCTGAAATTCTTTTCCTCTTTCCAGTTTTTCATATTTTACTCTTTTAGTGACAGTGTCAAGAACACTGTGATTTTTTTCTGTCCCACAGCATATTGGAAATACCAAACAGTATTTCTGTTATTTTAGACATGTATTATTCTTCACTCATCTTGGTAGTGTATATTTATATGTTTATGGTTTATGTGACTTTAATAGCTCTAATTCAAATAATTACCATAATTATTTTAACAAACAGTTCTAGTTAGCATGAAAATTTTTTATAAAAGCTATACTCTGTTCTATGAAAAGTGAGATACATTCACTACAGAAGCCTTTTTCTAAGTTTAAATGTCATCAGAAGTATTTTATTGCCAGTAATATTTTATAAAAAGTAGATAAAAATTTAAATATACTTAAAAGTCTTCGGCGATTAGAATATAATACTTATTCTTTTGATTACCTCATGAGAAATTCAGAGGGGTATTAGGTTGTGATTCAGACAAGTATGTCACTTTCTCTACCTGCCTCAAAAATAATTATTATTTTGCGAGGACAAACTGCTGTTATAGTTGGTATTATCCTGTCCTTACTTTTGCTTATATGATATCACATTTTAACTTATGATCTATCCTTATCCTTGGAGAATATCATTCTCTTAAAAGCATGCTTACTACATGTTTAACCTGTCCTTAAACATAGTCAACACTTAGAGTGTCTTTTATCTCTCTATCTCTAGCAGATCATAAACTTGGTACATAACAGATGTTTAGTAATTACAATGACTGAAGGTGAAAAAGGCTTCTAATGCAATTTGAATTTTTTTTTCTTTTTCTTTTTTTTTTTTTTTTTGAGATGGAGTCTCACTGTGTCACCCAGACTGGAGTGCAGTGGCACAATCTCGGCTCACTGCAACCTCCCCCTCCCGGGTTTAAGCAATGAGGCTCATGCCTTAGCCTCCCAAGTAGTGCAACCATGCGCGGCTAATTTTTGTATTTTTAGTAGAGATGGAGTTTCATCATTTTGACCAGGCTGATCTCAAATTCCTGACCTCAAGTGATCCACCCTCCTTGGCCTCCCAAAGTGCTGGGATTACAGACATGAGCCACCACGCCTGGCCTGAAATTTGATTTTAAAGTATTTTTACCTGTTTTGTGTAAATATGATATTGCATTTTTAAACAGTTCCATGAGGGAGCTCTTACTTTTGCTCTGAGTAAAATTCAAGAAGGCAGAAACCTACAACTAACTGTGCCAACATTATACTTTCCTTTGATGATTGCTTGCTAACTTCCATTTTACTATTACTGTTACTAGCATGCTTATTGTTTAATTTTTGATTTTACATTATCTGACAGAACATTATCTGCCAATAAAATACATATATTTAAGTATTTCTAACTTAAAGCTAGAAAGAAATTTATAAATATAAAAAACAACTGAAAACAAAATTATCCTATTCTTGAATAAATATGTTTTGAACTGTATTCATAATGTCAGCAGGGTTAATTTTCATTGTGGCTCCAATTGTTTCCAAGGTGAAGTTTTATTTCAGCTCTATTTCTGTGAATGTATCTTCTTAATGGATTTATTAGGATGTGGTAGAGCCTCGAAGGATCATTGGCTCCAGTTTCTTAGATCCAGGTACTGTTAACTGAGGGGTAGATCAGTCAGGCAAGAATAAAGCTTACATAGTCCCCGCCCTGTACAGGTAATGCTTACATGTTTCACTCAGTGTGGCTCAAAGAGAGCAAATTTAAGTTCTCAATGGTAATTAAAGTACCTATTGTTAGCAATTTTCAAGAATCTCCTTTTACCTGAGTACTCTACAAAGATATTAGAAGGATAATTTGAGAAACTCACGGAATAAATCTGTTGTAGATTAACTATAATTAGTATTTATGTGCATATGTTTAGATCTGCATCATAGCTTTGTATCAAATGCAGTCTTCACTACAGTGGAGTTCTAGTATTAACTATCAAAACTACAAATTATGTTTCATTAAGGTATAGGTTAAATCAGTAGTTTTTGAACTTTCAAATCAGTATTCCATATATAAATATACTCCAAAATGTATGACCTCAGTAATGTGTTTTTGAAGTTCCAAAATAGAATTGAGTTTGCTCCACATTAAATTAAGGCAGTGGGACAGAGCATTCCTTTATTTCCTCCTTTGAACAATCACTGAATTAAATTTTCAACTAGGATTACTTGAGGATAATATCTCTATCCTGGTTTATATCTCACCTTCTATTCTACCTAAAATTTCATTTTTAAATTCCCATGCCTGTCTAGTTCTATGTTTATTAGTCTACAGATTAATACATTAATTCAACAAATATTTATTGTGTGCCTACTATGTGCCAGGGAGTATTCTAGGTTCATAGGATTAATAAATGAATTAAACAAACAACCATCCATGTTCTTGTGGAGTTCAAACTGCTTTAATCAAAGTGGGATGCTAATTATAGTGGGCACTCTGTATCTCTGGTGGTAGTTTTATAGTATTTAGCCTTTGCAGCAGTAGCTTTTAAACATTTTATTTTTTTTTCTGTTTGCAACATCTGTGCAAATTATAGTAATATGATGTTTCTCTCATGCTAATGCAAAAAAGAAAATGCCTGCTACGCAGTGCCTTCTGAACCCTTTGTAAATTTTGGTAGGAATAATGTAGGCACTGCTGCCTCCTGAGAAATCTTACCATATTCCTCAGAAGCCTGTGATTACTTTCTTAAAATTCCTTTAGCATACATCAGCATTACCAAGCAGTTAAATTTGTTATTAATTTGTGAATTAAACTTGTGAGTTTGTTGCCTTGCCAGAATTTGGTTATTCATTTTCTGTTCACTGAAATGTTGGTTATAATATCAGCCTTCATAGCCAATCAACAATTATCTACTTTCTTTTGTTTGGCTATAGTTAACAATCCTGTTTTGAGAAAACAAAATAATCTATAGTTCTCACCATTATTCAGGAAGCCATGTGCTATATAATATTAAAACAGTATTTAAAATGTTAGTATAATTTTTCAGTTGAACATCAGTTACACATCAGGACCTATATAACACATGTATTTTATTTATTTCTTTACTCCATATTTATAATATTTTATTCCAAATCATGAAATTCACCAGGCTAAGGATTTTGTGTTATAATATTCAGCAGTAAAATTCAAAAGATATTGTTTTATCCTTATGCTTTATATGATGTAATGTTTTCCTTTTCATTTAGAAAACAATTAAATAATAGCATTTCTTTTAGGATGCATCTTCATTTTTATTACTTAGAAGACAATAGAGTAGAAAATATTAACAAAGAGTTCCAAGTAGCTGATTAGAAGACTAAATCTCTTTTCTATCAATAAATTACTAGAAAAAAATATTTAAACAATACTAAATCACTTAGGCTGGGCGTAGTTGGCTCATGCCTGCAATCCCAGCACTCTGGGAGGCTAATGTGAGAGGATTGCTTGACCCCAGGAGTTCGAAAGCAGCTTGGGCAACATAGGAAGACTCTGACTCTACAAAAAGTGAAAAAATTGGAGTCCCAGCTACTGGTGGGGGCTGAGGTCGGAGGATAGCTTGAGCCCGGGAGTTGGAGACTGCAGTGAGCTATAGTCGCACCACTGCACTCTAACCTTGGTGACTGAGCAAGACCCTATCTAAAAAGAAGAGCAAAACAAAACAAAACACATAAAAAACATAAATCTTCTACTAATTATTCACTTTATCTAATATAGGTCCTTACAGAAGACAGGTCAGACTGTCTGGGAATGTCTGAGTGATGTTCTTCTGCCTACCACAGCATACCTCAAACAAATTTGTAATTCAATTTAAAAGGCTAGAAAAAATTAGAAAAAAGAATGTTTCTATACATGAATGGCACATGGGTCCTTTCACTCAGGCAGATCTCTTTGACTGCCTAAGCGTCAACTGGGTGCTGCTCCTGTATATACCGTGTCTCTCAGCACATTGTTAAAAAAAAACCCATCCCTTACATATTCCTAATCATATTGCATATTCCATAAGAGCAGAGTTGTGAATTTAACCCAGAATCAGGACAGTGTCTGACATATTTGGCAACAAATAATGCGTGTGAATATGTGTATATAAGAGAACTCTAGTTAGCCTCTCTAGCTCAGGTTCTGTCTCCTTCAAATTATCTTATTTGCTTTTTATGGCTTTAGGTTCCTAAAATAAGAGTTTTCTATATATCATTAAGTGAACATTTGGTTCTGATTATTATGATCACTGTTCACAGTAATCTGTGCTATGGAGAAAAAGGAATGCTTATACATTGTTGGTGGAAGTATAAATCAGTTCAACCATTACAGAAAACTGTGGCTATTCTGTAAAGATCTAGAAACAGAACTACCCTTCAACACAGCAATCCTGTTACTGGGTATATACCCAAAGGAATATAAATTGTTCTATCATAAAGAAACATGCACACATATGTTCCTTGTAGCACTATTCACAAGAGCAAAACATGGAGTCAACCTAAATGGTCATCAATGATAGACCATGGACTACTATGCAGTCATAAAAAGAAATGAGGTGATATCCTTTGCAGGAACATGGATGGAGCTGGAGGCCATTATCTTTAGCAAACTAATGCAAGAACAGAAAAGCAAATACTGCATATTTACACTTACAAGTGGGAGTTAAATGATGAGAACACATAGACACATAAAGGGGAACAACAGATACTGCAGTCTACCAAAGGGTTGAGGGTGGGAGGAGGGGGAGGATTAGAAAAAATAACTAACGTGTACTAGGCTTAATACCTGGGTGACAAAATAGTCTGTATAAGAAATCCCTGTGGCATGAGATTACCTGCACATGTACCCCTGAAGTTAAAATGGAAGTTTAAAAAATAAATAATAAAATTCGTTTTTGTTTTTTTTTTTGTATTTGACTTTCTTCAAGAAATCCAGACATAGAGTTAAAAAATCAAATGGAATGTAGGGATTATTAAAATGAAAAATAGCAGCCCTCTGCCTTGTATTTTCTCACTTCAGCTACACAGTGGCAGTGTACTTCTGGTATTTACTTCTATTACCTAAATAATATGCTTATTGCTATTTCTTCATTTATCAGTTTCAACAGGAGTTTTGAGTAAAGAAAATGGAGAAGCTTGTGGGAGAGAAAGGTATGTAAACAAGAACATGAAATGAGATTTAACCTAATATATTTTACAGTAGGGGTGCCCACAGGGTGCTTTGAGAGCACAAAGAACATAGACATGTTAGGTCTTCCAAATTGCTTTAAAGAATAACTTCATAATTTATGCTTTTGTTAGCAGTAAACAAGAGTTCCCATCTTTCTATAATCTTACCAACACTGCGCAGAATTCAGCATTCAAATTCATACTCTTCTGATGACATAAAGTGGTATCTCATTGGTTTTTTAATTTGTATCTTCCTGATTACTAGGGATTTTATGAGTTTTAAACAGTTTGGGCTTCTCCTTCTGAACACTTCCTTTTCAAGGTTCTTTGCTCATTTTTCTATTGGTTTCCTCTGAATATATAAGTATATGTTAACCAATATTAATTCCTCATTGGTTTTAGGTGTTCTCTCAGTTTACCTATGATATTATCTATGGTATCCTTAACTGAAATTTTTCATTTTTTAAGAAAAATCAATTTATGCCTTATGATTTATGCTTTTTAGGCCATGTTTCAGAAAGCTTTTTACATCTGTGTCTCAAAAATAGTTGCCAAATTTTTTTTCTTAATAATTTTGAAAAGGTAAAGTTTACATTCAATTCTTTAATCTCTCGGGAATTCAGATTTCTATATGGTGTGATAAGGTGTCCCCTTTACTTTCTGCCCAATTCTTAGATCAGTTTTTGCTCTATACAGTAAGCCAACACCAGTATTTTCTTTTACTTTGCAATGTTATATATAACGCTGTCACGTATATATGAGCTGTTTTATATATATATATATATATATATATATATATATATATATATATATATATATGCCCATATATATATGGGTTTATTTCTGAACTCTATGTGCCTGTAGCTGTACCCAGCTTTGTAGTACATGTTAATACTTTATAGAGTAGGTTTTCTCTCTTTGCCCTTCATTTTTGAATTTTACTTTGATATTAATAGACCTTTTATAGCGTATGCTTTTAAATGGGTTTAAAAATGGGTTTAAAAATGGGTTTGTGGATTTTCTTTTTAAAGTCTAGAATTTATAGACTGATTGAGAAAAAGTTGGAGAAATTTCCCTATGAATATGGGCAAGGGAAAATAAGTCAATATAAAAGTATAAAATAATTTAGACTAATACTAAAGAAATCCACTTCTTTTGGTGGCATATATTAGGCAGAATATAATTATGGAAGAAAAATTAACACAAAGAAAGCCAAGAGTGTGGCCTGCTAAGTAGAAAATTTTATTGTTAAGAGAAATGTGGACAACGGAACCAATAGAGAAAGAATATAAGGAATATGAAGAACAGGAGTTCAAATTACCTTAATGTTTATGATTTTGAGTTACCTTAATACTGATAATTCACTAAACAGTGGTTTCACATTATGCTCTGTAGAATACTTAATGCTTTGTGAAACACCAAAAATACCCAAGGAAGGGAGTAATGGTGGCACTGATATTTGGAGCTGTGATTCAACCAGAATACATTATTATTAATTGGCCCTGCACTGAGGTTTTATTGCAAGAAAGGGTTCTTTAGCTCAAAAGCATTTGGAAATGATTTCAATACAATTAGTGAAATGTCTAAATGTTCAACATAGATGGCAAGTGATGCCTGTCATCCTTTTCAATGCCTATGGCAGACATTGCTGACTGAAGATAGAACTTCCTGCTGCAGACTCAGATTTAGTCTCCATACAGCTCTCCATTTAGTCACTACCAATCAGTCAGAGTGTTGTGTGAGTCAAAACCCATTTACTATCTATAACAGAGGTATCCAATCTTTTGGCTTCCCTGGGCCACAATGGAAGAAGAAGAATTGTCTTGGGCCACACATAAAATATACTAACACTAACGATAGCCGATGAACTAAAAAAAAAAAAAAAAAAAAAAATGCAAAAACCTTATAATGTTTTAAGAAAGTTTACAAATTTGTGTTGGGCTGCATTCAAAGCCGTCCTGGCCACGAGTTGGACGAGCCTGATCTATATAGTACTAAGTTCTATAATTTTAGTGGACCTTCAGTACACTTAACGCATTTTAGTCTAAGAAAGGTGTGAGCTAAATCTGTCAGATTAAAGAAAGAAGAAACTAGTAAAAAAGAGTAGTTGAATCGGAAACGGATCTGGGAAATACAAACTTAAGTAAGCATTTAAATAATGATCCTTACATTGTGGTTATGAGGAGTAAATGCTTACTACCAATTTGTTAATTGTGGAAAATCTTACAAAGCTCATTAAGTATGTGTTGAAGAGGCAATTGAAGTCAGTCATGTTTTCAGTTAAGAAATTGGAGACACAAATAATTTTTTCTAAATTATAAAATTTAATCACTGAAAAGTTTAAACTTGCCAAATCAGTGAAAGAGTGGGAAACAAAATCTCTATCTCTTGGAAGTGCATCTTATGCTGTCTCCGTGGCCTTTGCTTTGTACCAATGTCTTGAAAATTCTCTAAATCAAAATGTAGAAAAAGCATTTTTATGCATATTTGAATATTCATAAAGTAATGCATGTGAACATTAACAATTTTTCTTTTCAAGGATGAATATGTTTTGTGTTCTTTGAAGTCACTGCACTAATTGTGATGTAAATTTAAATTTAATTTTCTAAGCAGTGAAAATTATTTGTCTCTATTAACAGGTCTACTCTAATGTGATGCTGGGATTGAATTTTCCTAGGACTCCGTTTCAAGGTTGATTCGAAAGTCTTGTGGAAGATCTGGAAGAAACAGGTAAGTGTCCTTTTGGTAAAAATTGTCATTTGCTCATTGTGCTTGTTTTTAGCTTTCTGATGTTGATTTTACTCTTTAGTTTTTTTGGTTAAATATTTTTGCCCAAATGTTAAGAAGAAGTTGTCAGCGGGCTATTGAGACATGTTAAGTATGGCAGTAGAAATATTTATCACTGCTATGGAAGTTCCCATTTCACTACTTGCTGCTGTCTTTCTATTAAACGTGGTATCACTTTTTAAAACCAGCATACACTTATGGGGAATATGAATTTGGCTTGAAATATTAAAAGTAAGTTATTAGGCAAGAAAAGCACTTGGAGAATCTTGTTACCATTGTGCTTGCCTTTTATTATGCTGGTCTTTTCAGTATTTTTTAAAAGTTCATTTGATATTGAAGTTTTGGGGGGATCTGAAGTATTGAGGAAATAATGAGAATAATATACCAGTATAATTTTTTTTTCTAGAAAATTTGATTTTTCTAATATAATTGAGATCCAGTCAGCTATTTTGAAAGATTTGTTTTCTTTTATAATATCACGTATCTTTAAATCTCGTGATAGTTTTCCTTGATATTTACAATGTTAACATATAAAGGTTCTCAATATGTAATATTTATGTAAAATTGGATTTTCAGTTTCACTGTTAAACAGTAATGCCAATCAAACAGTTTGTCATGAATATCCAAATTTAGAATAATATAATTTTAAAGGAAACCTAAAAGCAATTTTTGGCAGAGTTTGTATTTCAAAGCTTCTTAGTAGTTTATATCATTTCTTTCCCCAATCTTTACCTCAAGAGAGAGGGAAACCAAAATGCCCGAGCTTCTTCAGAATTCTTTATTAAGAATTTCACCATGGGCATAGCATAGGCCTCAGGACCTTCACTTTCTACCTAAATTTCTCTACCAATTTCTACACCTCTCTCAAGACACACTCCATAATTTCTCAGAGAGATTTTTGTCAATGTTCTTTAGTTACACAGTTAAATATTTCCCAGGTATTTTACCTTCTGTTTGGCCTGTGGATTGTTTTTTGGTTCATTTCTTACCAGTTTTATTATTTTACCAGATACACATTAAAATGATCCCACATTCATCTAGCATTTAAGATTTTCAAAGCACTTTGGCAACCTTTTACTTCATTTTACTCTTAATTTATGATGTAAGTAAGGCTGACATTATTATTATTTGGTAAGTGGAGAGCAAAGACAAAGAATTAAAATGATCTGGGAAAAGTTATATAGCTTTTTGTGATTTTACAGCTAGTAATAAACAACTAGACATAGAACATATGTCTGCTAACACTCAATCTTTTTTGTGGTCAATGGGGACATTATTTGTAGGTTTGCCATAGATAATGGTTATACCAATATACTCTATCTTTATACAACTTTTTGATATATAAGTTATTACTTTTGAGTAACAGGACGTTTGTATAATAGCAGAAGGAGTTTAGATTTATAATAAGCAGGAAGATCTGACAATGAATCAGGAAAGAATGAATCATGGAATCATGAAAGAAACTATTTTTAAAAAGTAGAGAATTTTCTTCCTAGAACAGAATATAATTGCACTTGAAGTTAGTCCTCAAACTGATTTTGGAATGTGCTACTTAGACTTTTGGTAGTTACGTGTTTATAGTGGCAATTTTTAAATATTTTTAAACAAACACTAACCACATATTGTTGTAAATAGCGAATATGCATAATGATAAAGGTTCACCTTAATGGGAAGTGAATTCTGAAAAAGCATTGTTTTTTATCGTAAATGTATAGAATTTTGAACCCTTGAGCTGGAAGTATGATCATAAGGGAAGAAGAAAATGTTGGAGAAGCAACGATTTTGGAGTCGGGTTGATAGGAGTTTGCATCCTTGCTGCTATTTTTTGGCTTTTTAAATTAACCTCTGTTAATTTTTGCTTCTCAGCTCTCACAGAGTAAAGTAGGGGACTGATAGATCTGTTTATTGTATTATTGTAAAAATTTAGCACTTGGTACATAGCTATTTTCAAGAAATACTAGATTTTTTCTTCTCTGCTCCCTTCCCCCTAGAAAATCCCTAAATGGAACTTGGTTCAAACTTCCTATTTTCAAACAATTTTTTTTAGTTTTATCTCTGTTTCTCCTTTCAAAGAAATTAAATAACATGCCCTACATAATACTTATAAGATGGGAACTAAAATGTTTAATACAACTTATAACTGAGAGTATTTGTGTATGTGGGTAAATGCATAGTTCGGTATGTGATTGGGTGTGTTTTACTTCAAGATATTCACAGTATTTCAGAGTTTCCACTGCAAGGCTATTAAACTCAAATGAAATATCAGTTTTAGATAATTCAATGAAGTAGAAATAATTTTCATTCACATATGTATAGAAAATTGCTATAAATTTCATAAATACGTATTAAAGATTAGGTATCATATGAAAATAATATTTGCTTTATTTTTCAAATTATTAAAAAGTGAATGGGCTATGTAGGAAGCTGATTTGGCGGACAGGGGTTGGGTCAGCAGTTCAGATAGATAGTGTACTGACATTCATTGTCAGAAGGAAACAGTGAGCAAGACTGCAAATAGAGAGGGTATAGAGTGGAGCTATCGAGAATGCAAGGTTGGAAATCAGATTGCCTGGGTTTGAATGACAGTTCCAAAACAAACTTACCTTATGTGAAACCTTGAACAAGTTGCCAAGGCTCTTTTACACTTAATTTGTCAATCTAGAGAATAGAGATAACGGTTCCTATTTAATAGAGTTGACTTGAGGATTAATTGTGTGAATACATATAAAGGGCATAGTGAACGTTTAATGAACATTTAAAAAGTCAGTATTATTTTATTTTCTATTATATTCGTTTCAATGGTTGACTATATTATTCAGGCCACATGGCAAATACCCTGTATAGGATAATCTGGGTCTTACAAGAAATGCTAAATATGAGTTAATTCTGTATCTTAGTTATTTTACACTGTTATAACAAAGTACCATAGACTGAGTGGATTATAAACAGAAAATTATTTCTCACAATAATGGGTGCTGGAAGATTAAGTTCAGGGTGTCAGCCTCTGGTGAGGGCCTTCTTTCAGGTTATAGACTGCCATCTTCTTTCTCGTGTCCTCACATAGCAGAAAGGGGATGAGAGAACTCTCTGGGGTTCCTTTTATAAAAGAGCACTAATCACATTCATGAGGGCTCCATCTTCATGGCCTAACTACCTACCAAAGGTTCTGCCTCCTAGTACCATCACACTGGGGGGTAAGATTTTAACATAGGAATTTGGGAACAACACAAATATTCAGTGTATTGCATTATGTACCTATGCTCTCTGTGTTTGGTTAGGATGTGTATTAGTTTTCTATTACTATATGATGAATTTTCATGTATTTAGAAGCTTAAAACAACATACATATATCATCTCACAATTTTTGTGGATAAGGAGTCCAGGCACAGTTTAGCTCAGGGTCTTAAAAGGTTGCAAATCAAAATGTCAACCAGGTTGTATTTTCATTTAATGCTCAGGGTCCTCTTCCAAACTCACGGGTTTTTGGCTGAATTCAGTTCACTGCAGTTTTAAGTCTGAGATCCTCAGCCTCTAAATTCCACCTACAGTTCCTCCCATGTGGCACTCTCCATACACAGTTTACAAATAGCAGCTTGCTTCTTTAAAGCCAGTGGGAGAGTCTATACTGCATGCTAGCAAAATGGAATATATATATGCTCTCTCTCTCTCTCTATATATATATAGCATTAATACACATACACACATATGTGTGTATATATGGATGTGTGTGTATATGTATGTGTATGTGTGTATGTATATTAATCATCAAAGTGACAACCCACAACCTTTGCCATATTCTGTTGGCTGGAATCAAGTCACAAATCCTGCCCACACTCAAGGGGAAGGAATTTTACAGGGCATGAACATGGGGGCCACCCTAGAGACTGTCCACCAAAGCATGTTAAACTTAACATTCATGAAATATGTTAAAGTTTTATAATTATGTTATAGTTAATAATGAGAATATTGTTGAAACATGTAAAATTTTATTTTCATAGAGTTTTCTTACAGTGTAATTCCCAGCAGACTATTCCTCTTTGCCTAAAATTCATCCATTGTTTCAAGCTGGCTAAAACCACCAGACTAATTATAGCCTAGTGTGGTATTTAGTATACTCCAGAATGTGGCAAAACCCAAATATCTTACCTTTTCTCTTTACTCTGATATGTATACCTGTAACTACATGTTTTACGCTTTCTTGCCTACATCTTTGTCAATGTACATCTTTCTCATCGTTTCTGTCCCATTCTCTATCTTTTTAAAGCACATTTACATTTCTACCTTTTCCACTATAATTTTCTTACTTCTTACCTCCTTTTTAGCTAGGCTAGGACTTTTTCTGCATAGTATCATACCCTATCATAGTCAATCGGATGTTACAGACATGTGATCATTAATCTCATTCCCTTGCTGCCCATAGAGATCACAGAATGTTGCTCATTTGTGTGTTTCTTACAATGTCGCATATAATAGTATCTTTAGAAATATTCATTGAATATGTAAAACACCTTCTTGATTTAGAACAGTGGTCTAACAGCCAGTATTCAGTTTGACAGTCATATTTCAGAAGATGTTCTTTATAAGTTATTCATTCTTATTTTGGCTCAGTAATTTGAAATATATACCTCAAATAACCCTTAAGTTACTTGTGAGAATCCATTACAACTTACACCTTTGAAACCAATAACAGATGGGAAAAACATGAATCACTGGAGTCCAGAGGGATAGCTGTGGTAGGCAGCCTCTAAGATAGTCCCCATTTTCTGGTTTTCACCCCATTTTTCCCGCCCATATTTACCAGGGTCAGCCTATGTGATCAACAGAATATGGCACAAGTTCTATTTGCTGGTATGTTGCTTTTCTGATTAGGTTATGCACGATATTAAGATATCTATTTTGAGTTTCCTTTCTTTCTCCCTCTCTCTTGCCTCTAACTCTCTCTGTTTCTGCTTCCATCTTTGTCTCTGTTTCTGTCTCTCTCATTCTTTCAAATGACTTGCTCTGGGGGAGGCTGGCTGCCATGGAGAGGTATTCATAGTGAGGAACTAAGCCATTTGGCAAACAGCCAGGAAGGAGCCTACAAACAACTTGCAACTTCCTGAAAGACTCTGAGTCTAAGCCACCCAGCTAAACCACTCCTTGATTCCTGAACCTCAGTAACTATTTGAGATATGATATAATTTGGCTGTGTCAGCACCCAGATCTCATCTTGAATTGTAGTTTCCATAATCCCCACATGTCATGGGAGGGACCAGGTGGAGATAAGTGAATCATGGGGCGGTTCCTCCATCCTGTTCTTGCGATAGTGAGTTCTCAGGAGATCTGGTGGCTTTATGGGGGTCTTCCCCCTTCACTGGGCACTCATTCTCTCTCCTACCACCCTGTCTTCAGAAGAGGTGCCTTCTGCCACTATTGTAAGTTTCCTGAGACCTCCCCAGCCATGTGGAACTGTGAGTCAATTAAACTTGTTTCCTTTATAAATTACCCAGTTTCAGGTATTTCTTCATAGGACCGTGAAAACAGACTAATACAAGATAATAAATGGTTTTGTTCTGAACTGCTAAGTTTGGGTGGTAATTTTTATTCACTCATAGATAATTAATACATTATATGATATTTCAACCCTAAAATTATATCCACAAATTTCAGCACTGCCCTTGACCTTGAGGGGAATATAAAGATTAACAGTATACCAAATATAATGTCTCTCAGGTATATGTAATAGAAGAGATAGGTATGTATATTTACAAGATAGTGAGCCAAATGGAAAGAAAATGCGAAATATTTAGATTCACCTGGAATACTGATTTTGCAACATGCAGAAGCCGATTTTAATATCTTGCCCATTGACTACATCAATATTGGAGAGTCATGCTTACTCATGTGCTAGTCTGATACTCATTCTTTGTAGAAGAGCTGCTTGGAAAAAATACCCATGTGCTAACAGGATCTGGGCTTGCAGAATCTCTTTTACTCATCTATCATGATAGTTTCTGATATTTTTTAATGTCCTTTATGGACGTGTAAATACTAGAGTCACATGGAAGTATCTAGATATGTGTACACATATTTGAAGCGTTGAGCTCACTAGAAAAAATAATACATTTGGTTTCCAGAAAAGTGAATTGAAAAGTATGTATCAGCAAGTAATAGAACAACATTAAAAATATAAATAAATAAATTCTCAGCTGGCTGTGGTGACTCACGCCTGTAATCCCATTACTTTCGGAGGCCGAGGCGGATGGATCACCTGAGGTCAGGAGTTAGAGACCAGCCTGACAAACATGGTGAAACCCCATCTCTACTAAAAATACAAAAATCAGCTGGGCGTGGTGATGGGTGCCTGTAATCCCAGCTGCTCAGGAGCCTGAGGCAGGGTAATCCCTTGAACCTGGGAGGCAGAGGTTGCAGCGAACTGGGATTGTGCCACTGCACTCCAGCCTGGACAACAGAACAAGACCCTGCCTCTAAATAAATAAATAAATAAATTCTCATTAAACCATCATTCCAAATTTCATTCCTATTTATATGATGATAGAATTTGGAGAAACATAATGCACTATATTTAAAAAAGAGAAAATGAAAACTTGTTCATATTTTTTAAATTAGAGTTTATGTTTATAGTTTTAAATTTGTGGCTTGGAACTATCCACTAGTAAAATTTTTGATATCATTATACAAAATAGAAAATATGGATTTTAACTGGCCTGCTTTTCAATTCAACTGAACATTAAGTACCCTTTTAATGGTCTTATTTGCTGGGAAGTGCACCATTACAATAATCTGCTTTTTACAGCCCATATCAAATATGAACCAGCATCACTTATTACAAAGTTTGTGCTTTGGGAGACATTTTCACGGCATCTAACAGTACTATCCTACATTTCTTGGAATTAGTCTTTAATGATATCATTTTCCAAAATGAGTTGTTGCTCAAACTTACTGATTGTTTTGTGGTTAAAATCTAATCCAGCAGCTATATTTAAAATGTCATACAAATTTGTAAGGAAAGGTTCACTGAAACTACTGTTACATTAGTAATTGTATGAAAATGCTATAGAAGAGATACCATGCAGCTTGAATGTTTTTCGTTTTTTTCCCTTATATGATATCCAAGGGATGACTGTGAAACCTCATTTTAAACTGTTGGCAATTTGAGTTTTTACTATTGTCTGCCAGAGAACAGAGGACTATTACTGTAGGTGTCATGTAAAATGAAGTTATAGTCTGAAGCCTCCTTTTAGCTGTCAGCCTTATTAAGGAGCTCTTCATGTGTTGAACCTGGCACCTGGTATTGTATAAGCAATGCATGTGAGAGCCTGGGGAGAGCTTTCTTTCTCTGTTCTGTGGCCTTTATTAGGCTTGGATCACATTTTCACTGTTGCTTTGCCTTATTCCAACTTTTTAGCTGCACCTCACAGCACAGTAGGTCTAATGTAGATTGACTCCTTTGCCTGAAGACTGATTGAAACTTGTGTCTCAGAGTTGCTAATGCTCACTGAACCATTTTATTGAAGATAAAGTAAATAAAATAGATTGCCATATGAGAATTCTCTGAAATCAAATGGAATAATTTGGCAGGTTTAAGCCCATAAAGAAAGCAAAGCAGTGAAACAGAATACTTTTTATGTTCAGTATATTAAGGGGTAAATATTCTTGATATATTAGACCTAAAATATTTAGATTTTTCAGTACAATTAAATGTTAAATATAATTCTCAACTGCCATGTCATTTTTGATGTTAAACAATGGGCTTTCTCCAAGAGAGTAATATGAATAAAAACTTTTGGAACTACAATATTGTGATGATTTTTTTTCTTTCTCTTTTTGTGACACTTAAGTGTGTGGATCAGTAATCTCAGATAATTTAATAAGCAACACAAATGAATGGATTTGCCAGAGTACACTTTAGAATCCCAAGTTTGGAAAATAGCAGTAAACCTTAGCCCACCCAAAGATGACGTTAATCTTGAGCATTTTATTCTTTAATCAAGATTGTGTGTTCACATAAGAACAACCTTTTCTGAAAAGTATCCTGTGGAGTTTTTTTTTTTTTTTTCTTTTTTGAATGAGACTGTTAGGTGTATTCAAAGAATAATTATAATATATGTGTTTTACATATCATGTGAAATAATTAGGGGAAGGAAGAAAAATGTTAGGGTGACCTTAGCATCTTGAATCCTGTGAACTTACAATAGCATATAGTAGCACAGTAACACTGACACATTTGATTTGTGAAATACAAAGTATTTCAAATATATTGAAACAAATATATTGTTTTGTTTCTTTGACAATATATTTGTTACTTTGACAATTTGTTGTCAAATATATTGTCAAATATATTGTCAAAGTAACAAATATATTGACACATTTGATTTGTGAAATACAAAGATCTGAGCCCTTGCATGAAGATATTTTGAACATCCGATGCAGAGAAATGAAGATCTCTGATTGCCTGGGTCAGATGAAAAGTAAACATTTATAGAGGATAGATCAATAAAAGAATTTTTTAAGAAAATTTCTGAAGTTGCTGATTAAAGGTAGTATCTCTCTTCAACCTTATAAAGATTCTGTTACATTAATACTTTCTCTTATAATGTATCTTGTGGTTTCTCCAAATTCAAGATAATTTCCATCTGTGCCCCTCTTAAATGTGTATAATTTTTTAAAAAAATTTTGCTAATATATTTCATTTGTTTCACAGGTGATGATTTATGCTTACTTTTAGTTATATCCACTATATGCATTTTTTTTTTTTTTTTTTTTTTTTTTTTTTTTTTTTTTCTGTCAAGCTGCTCTTTATTTCAGGGAGAGGGCAGGGCAGGGCAGGGGGCTCAGTCTTTCTTAGCAGCGACTTTCCTCATGGCGCCCAGAACCTTTCTCAGCTCCTCCTGCTTCCTCTTGGCGCGGATGTGTCCCCATCCTTTTCTTGATGAATTTCAGGGCCGTTTGTCCTTGGAGACCTTCCGTAACTCTATGGCGCGCCGCTCCTATGGGGCGAACCCACACACCTCTCGGATCATGTCCCGCACAAACTTGTTGTGTTTGGTCAGGCTCTCGTGGTGACGGCTGTGCCTGGGCTGGCTCACGTTCTTGGTCACCTTGTGGCCCTTGTTGAGGCCCATGGTCATAGGGGTTACCCAGAGCTAGGGCTGCTGCTTTTCGATGGTGGCCGTAGCAGAAGCATTTTTTGCCTCAAAGTGCCCAATAGTCCATCAGTTCGCACTACTATTAACTATTTTTTGTAATGATTTTCACCAACCCTGCCGCAGTTAGACATAAAGGATACATTGCATTCTCATAAGAACAATAAGCCATCTGAAAGAAATCCTTGACACTGTTTTGCCTTTTAAAGTAATGTTGTCAGTCAAGAGCTGCTTTAGCTCTTGACCATGACTTTGACTCTTTTCCCTCCATGGGATTCAGTCAATTTCGAGGTTCAGTCAGTTTCACGGTTCAGGCTGTTTCCAAAAGTATGTGAGGCTGAATAAGAATAAACATGCTCCATGTTCCCTTGTGAGTGAACTGAGAGGTTATCACATTGCAGTTTTTCCTCATGTAGTGGTGCTGAAAGTATAATCAGTTACCCAGTATTATGAAAATAATGCTCTATGTTTAGTGTTCCAGTGCCCTTATATTGTATACTTATCTTTATTATTATATTCTATACTTATTTCCTTCTGATTGATCAGAAAATGTTAAAGTCTGTTCTTTTATCTAGAAGTACATCGTATTTGCTATGGACTCCAACCATTTCCTTCTTTTGAGATTTTGGTTTTGAGTGTGAACTTGCCCTCAGGAAATCATGTGTCAGGAAAAGTTTTCTCAAAATGTGAACAACATTACATGGAAATCTGACAAGGCTTAGATCCTTTAACAATGTATTCTAAACTTGTAGCAACATGCCAAACTGCAGATCAGAGAACTTGTAGCAGAAGAGCTGTGCTTGGTAAGTCATTTCCTGTGCTCACCCTTGACTTCTCCTGTGTCTCTATTCACCACTTGTTCCTGCTTTGTCTTTATGCTTCATTCTCCTTTGCAAAATGCTTGTCTTCTTTACATTATTCGTATTAAGTAGTGTATGTTCTTTGGTATTACTGTCTGGTCTCTCAGTCAGCACCGTGAGCTTAGAATAGTAACAAAAGTAATAGTAATAACATTAATAATACTATCCAACATGTTGCAGTGTCAGGTATTCTTCTCAGTTATCCACCAGCATTAGCTCCTTGAATATTCACAATCTAATTGTTATATACTTGTGAGGTAGAAGGCAATACAATCTTCATTTTACAGATGAAGGTGTGGGGCTCAGAAACGTTAAATAATTTGCCCAGTGTTACCTAGTTACTGTGTGACAGAACTAAGACTTGAACTAAGGCAGTTTAGCTTCAAAGCTCTCCAGAACTCTATTGCCCAGGACTATTGAACAACTTCTCCTCTCATGTGGTTTCACTCGTGGCCTAAAACACAGTATGTAATTTAAGCATAAAGAGGTTTATGATGCAGTTCCACACCTGCATATTAAATTTTTGGAAGCTAGCATAGTTGAAATCAGTTAACTTCTGAATTATAGAATGCATTCTAAATAAATCACTTTTCTTTCAAATAAAGACACGTGGACTAAGGTGTGGAAATATTACTAAGAACTCATGAACCATACATACAGAATTAGAAAGAATGACTTGTATTTAGTGTTTCAGTCAACTGAAAGGGATTGTTTCATATACTTTAAAATTTTAGTAGGCTAACATGCATTCTGAAACTTTTTTCAGTATAGGTTTAATTGTCTTACATAATTATAACAAAAATATGCTAAAACTGAACGTTGCAATCTTAAAAATAATACTGCTGAAGGTAAATAACTATACAATATATCATTCAAGATGCTTTTGTGAGTAAAAAGGATTCTGTTAGTATTTACCCCAAGCAATAGGTATGTATTGGGACTATCTTGGGTGAAGATGTATGGATATTCTACTTGAAGCAGAAGCTGTTAGTTGTCATTCCAATATCCTTTCTTCTCTTTTTTCTTTGATAACAGAACTCTGATATTATTAAGACATACTTTATTACTATACATAGCATATACTTCATGGGAAACTGACCCCATATCTAGTTCCAAGAGGTGGATCCTGACTAGGTAAAACCAATTATGATGATCCTATTCTTTTCCCAGTATAGCTTATTTATATTTTATTATTAATTTAATAAATATTAAATAATGTGAAGTAACTTCTCTAAAGTTATATAAATAAATAAATTTAGTGTTTAATTTATTAAACATGAAGCCCTTTCTACCTCTTGATCAACTGAGATAGTAACTTTCTATTTAATATATTTTGACGTAGAATTTTTGTCACTTAAAGTTATAAATATTCTAACTAATATACTCATTTTAATCATTATTTGAGGAGTCGGACTCTCACCAGACTTTCACATTACAGGGATTTCTATTTGCATAATGCAGGGTGGGTTTAGGGAAGAGTACTGAGGAGCTTAATAGGGAAAACAGGAATAGAAGTTTATCTCCCAAGAGTTCAGAAAGGTTATTAAAATGAATCGAAAAGTGGTTTCTTTGTCTTTTGTCTTCTGAAAATGATTTAAGGAAATCAAAGGATTACACAGTACTCATTTACACTTTCAGGTTGACATAGATATTCCTTGCAATTTCTGTGACATTTTCTTACAGGAAGGCTTATTCCAATTCTTCCAGCAACTACCCTAACACACACTCACACACTCACACACACACACACACACAACTTCACTTTTGGTGGGATTTTTGAGAGGGAATGGAAAAGAGATTTAAGCTACTAGTTTTTTCTTATCTGAAGATAGCCGCTTCTCTGGTTCTTATTATTATACTTTAGGCAATTAGATATATAGATTATATATTTCTTTACATCACAGATGACGATTCAATCTATATAACCATAGGAAAGGGAACTGGTTAAGTTAGAGTATATAAAACAATATAATAACAAATAATATTTAGATAAATGAATAATGCAGGTGTGAAGCACTATTTAAATAACATATTTTCCTTAAAATATGTATTTATTTATTAGAAAATTATATGCAAAAATATCATTGATTATTTCTGGGAGACAGGTATATAAAAGATTTTCATTTTCCTATTTATATATTTAGTTATTTTCTATATTATTTCAACTTTGTACATCAAACACATTTTTTTCCTGAAACAAGAACAAATATTAAAATAGGAAAAAGTTCTTATTCTCAACTGGCTGCAATTCTCTGAGTAGTACACTACTATAGGTATAATTAACGAGATGCCTCATTGCTCAAGCATTCTTAGTAATAAAGATTTAATATATCTTTTCTTGTGTTTCTGCTCAGAATTTTAATACCTATAAAGACAATGTTGTTGTGAATCACAACATCATTAGAAACTGGAATTTTCACTTGGAGAGTTTTTTTTTTTTTCTTGATATCTGTACACTTTTCAAAACATGTAAATGTTAGCTGCTAACTGGCTTATCTTTAAAAACTGTCTTTCATAAAATCTGAAAAGCACTCCTTTTCATTGTGAGAGATAATTTAGAATTAATCCTAAGACAGAACTGACTAAGCCATGTGATTCTTAGCCCCATGAGAATGAGATACAAATCCCCTTTTACACAACCATGTTTTAATTCTCCCTTTACTAATATGAAATGTAAACTTTTAGATATATATTTGAGATATATTATTTCAAAAAGCAATATAATGTAAATGGTTGATATACTCAAATTGGAATTCACATTCCCTATCTTAACGAAATAGTCATATAAATGCCCTAATTGCAAAATAGCCATAATTTTGACAGCCAAAAAGAGTGATACATAGACCATCATTAGTGCTGTTTTTCAAAACGCTGAAAACCAGACAAGTTAGAAACAAAACACATGTTACTTTGATATAAGCATTGAACTTCTGGAAAATTCATTCTATATTAAGAATATAAAAATACCTTTATTTCATACATAAAATAAGGTTAAGTCTAGTCACAAGTTTTTTAGTTTCACAAATATTTGGAGAAAGTCTTGAAAGATGTGATAGCATTCCTCATTATTGTGGATGGCTACCAAACATAACTCCTGTCCACACATGTTAACCATGTCTCAAATTGTTGCTACATTCAAAAATTCTCCCCATAATTTTCAAAACTCCTGTTAAATAGTGCTATGCCCCTCACTGAGGAGCTTTGGTTTTGGTACCGGGAGACCTAAGTGCTTCATCTCTGCTACCATCTGTGAAGTTGGACAAATGTGTTTATCTTTCTGAAGTTCAGGTCTGTGATTTATTTATGGAAAATGACATAAATGAAAAGGACATTTTGCACTGGGTGTCTATCATCTCTTTTAAAAGTATAACATTTTGTAATTCTGTAAAATAAAGTCCCTATCCTATCTTATCTTATCAGCATAACTTGGAGGAACCTTCTAAGAATATTTGTTTAGAAAGGTTAACTTTCTAAAATGATTCCCTTGCATCTCAAGACCTGGTCAACATCTTAAACAATGAATATTTCACCTGACTTCCAGGACTTGGGATTTGTATAAGTTCTCTGTGGCTTTCTGCCATACTTTTTAGGCAGCTCATTGAAGGTAATTAAAATGGTAGAAGTATCACCCATCACTATATGACAACATTTGACAAGTTCATCATTAGTCATTTGTATAAAAAGCAGAAGTGATTAATGATAAAAAGCAGAAGTAAATCTCTGAGGCTGTTGATTAGTAGAAGTCAACCCATAATTTACTCTTATTGAATTTTAACTTCTAGATTGTAATTATCATGATTACTTAACAATATTTATTGACTGCTGTCTTACATGTAATTCCATATTTTGATCTTTGTTAACTAATTCAAATTTTTGTAGGAATCTCCGTGTTATAACAGTGGTTGGTAGAGCATGTATTCACACATGTGCAAATATGATTCATTCAGAGAAATCACCATATACATCTGTATAGTCACAACATATGAACTTTTGATGGTAAAACCATTGGGTTTTAGAAATTTATATATATGTACAAATACTCATTTATTAGTGCAAACCTATATGGAAGTTCCTACTTGCTTCGTACTTCTCAGTTTAAAAGCACTTTAAATATATTAAATCATATAATACTCAACAACTTCAAGAGGAGTTCATACTATCATTTATTCCATTTTAAAATAAACATAATTTGAAGTTAGTAAGAATAGAGACAGTATTTAAACTTAAGCAGTTTGGTTTTAGAATCTGTAATTTTAACCTATGAATTATTGTGATGGACACACCGAAAGATAACTCTATAATGAGCCAAAGTTTTGTATAATTCCCTTCCACTGAGTGAGGGTGGAACCTACGACTTGTTTCTAGCTAACAAATATGGCACAGATGATAGAATAGTCATTCCATAAATATATGAGACTCCATTGTAGCAGACTGGAGCAAGTGATTATTCTGCTGGACTTGAAGAAGAAAGCTGCCATGTTTCTGAGAAGACTGGGAAATGGCCACATGGTAAGGAACCGTCAACAGCCTCTCAGGAGTTGAAAGGAGCCCCAGCTTAGAGCCAAAAAGAAAATGGAGATCTCGATCCTACAAATCCAGGAATGAATTCTGCCGACGATCAAGTAAGCTTAGAAGAGGGTCCTGAGCTCAAGAAAAAGAACACAGCCTGGTTTATACCTTAACTGCAATCTTGTGAGAGCCTGAGCAGATGACTCAGCTAAGCTATGCCCAGATACCTGAGTTACAGAAATTGCAGGGTAATAAATGCATGTTCCATTATGCATCAAGTTAGTCATAATTTGTTACATAGCAATAGGTAGCTAATACAATTTTGAATAGTTGAAATAAAACCCCATATCACTTATTTTTAAATAAGTAATTGTCACAGATAACATGGAAGTTGAAATGATTTTTGAAGATAAAATTGAGCTGTTTGGAATTTTGACTATGTGATTGTGAAAAATCCTACACATACAAAAAGAGATATGATTGAAGGCAATGATATTTGCATCTGGGAAGATTTTAAGACATGTTTGCGAAATAGGAGATACTTATTAAAGAACTTATGATGTTTTAAAGGAAATCTCAACTTATAAAGTGAATTTGAAAGTCATTGAGGGATGTTAGTAGAAGGCTTGTTTGACCAAAGCACTGTAGCAGAGAATGACTGCACATAGAGCATTCATCTTTCATGCCCTCTAGTAATCATTTTCCTTACCTCTTTTCTTTGTAGATCATTTTTAAACCTTTGTTTCCTGTTTAATCTCTTTTATAACCAGAGTTTTACTCCTTCTGCATTTTTAATCTGCTCACCCTTTTCTATTTGTTGTCTGCCTTAGAAATATGAAGTTAGAGGTTTTAAAATATCTTCTTATTGATAATATACTTTTAATCTCAACTTTTGGGGCAAGTTAACTCATTTCTTTATAGTTTAGTTATTGGTTAGTTGTGAACTTTGTGACTCACTGTGATTAATAATTTGTAAAATAAGTTAATTTTAAACAAAGTGTGTAAAAGTAGAATATTGACTGCCTAAACTGATACTCTAAGAATGAAACATGAGATGTTTTATTCTCTTATTTATTATTTCACATTTTATGGCTGCAGGCTTTATACCTTTATGAAATCTTTAATAATTTTTAAGCATATTGATGAGAATAAGTATGGCGAATACTTAACAGAAGGAATTCAAATGCAATTATAATTAGATATATAGTACATTGTAGTCTAAGTAATAACAAATAGGTAGGTGGATTTACTTTAAATATTTTAAAGCTGTTACTATAGGATTGTTTGCTTGTGCTATTACAAGTGACCTAGTACTTGTGGCCACAGAAAGTAGCCTTTAGCAAACAAAATAAACACTCTAGCTTCTAAAGGTCTTTAATGAATATGGGTTTCCAAGTTTTACATCTTAAACTCTAGTGGCTAATCATGTGAAGAATGGTAAATAAGTGTGGGGAAGCTCAATGCTAGACTGCAGAATAAATAAAATTTGTAAATAAAAAAATCATTCATTTTTATCCTTCACTTTTATATTGTTAAAATAGAGGCTGGGCATGGTGACTCATGCCTGTAATTCCAACTTTGGGAGGCTGAGGTGGCAAATCACTTGAGGCCAGGAGTTCAACACCAGCCTGGCTAACATGACAAAATTGTCTCTGCTAAAAATACAAAAATTAGCCAGAAGTGGTGGTGCATGCTGGTAGTCCCAGCTACTCGGGAGGCTGAGACATGAGAATCACTTGAATCCAGGTTGTGGAGGTTGCAGTGAGCCAAGATCGCGCAACTGCACTCCAGCCTAGGTGACAGAGCAGGACTCTGTCTCATTCATATATATATATATATATATATATATATATATATATATATATACACACACACACACACACACACACATACCCACACACACACACATATATATATATAGAGAGAGAGAGTGTACATGTGGAAATTTCATAAATTGAAGTTCAGAATACTTCTTTCTCTATAATCCATGTTCTCTTAATGATACTTTGTCTTTACTGTTAATAGTTAACTATTTCCCACATGTTCTTCTTTGCACATCCACAAAAATGGTTTGAAATGTTTCTGAAGCAACATTAAAGGCATTTAAAAATAGAATAAAACATTTAAGAACAGAAAGCAATTCTGTGTGCTGAAAAGACATTAACTATACAAATAGTAAGCTAGATATATATTTTATCATTAAATATTTTATAAAATTTTTACTATGCTGTCTTATTCTGGATATTTTAAAAAGATTGTCATTTGTATCATTAATATAAGAATGAAAAAATACAATATGCTTGACCTCATTTGACTTTCTGACGTTGAATCATTTAAAAGGTTTGTAAGACGTTTAATTACCAAAAGGTATGATCATTATTCATCTCATCATTTGATATTTAACGTCAACTGAATTGCCTCCCTGGAGTGCACTGTGTTTCACAGATCAATGAATTTACCACGATCTTGAAGGAGAGCTTTAAACGTTCATTGAAAAGAAGGAAAAGTATATCCCTTTTGTAAAATGGCTTACATATTCATTTCATCAGCTTCATAATTATTTTATTTACTTCTGTGAATAAGTCTCCTTATAACAGTATTTTTGAAGTTTTACATATCCTTTAAGTAAATTAAATTATAGTGTTAATCAGATTTGTTTTACTCAAATGCACTGAAAATTCTGTAACAGAGAAATACAGAGGTAGATTTCTTGAATAAATTCTACTTTTGAGAGCTATCTTAAATGACTCTTATTTAAAATATGATTCTCAATATTCAGTACAACTTCTGTAAAATGATTCTTATAAAAGCATTATTTTATATTCCATCCAGTCCTTACACATTTATGAGGAAATTGTACAGTAAGAAGTTTACAACTGGAAGAGGAATTGTTCCTTCTTTCCCACTAGCTCCTTGGATGCTCCCTAGTTCTGATGTCATATCATTGAAACGCAGTTAATAAAAACACTCAAAGTTTATTGTGTTTGCTCCATGCCAGGTCTTCTAATCACTTTATACATCTTAACTCATTTAATATTTCACCAGTCTTATAATGTGGGTACCACTATTCCCATTTTTTGCAATTATATAACTTGCCCAAGGTCACGTAGCTAATAAATAGAAGAACCAGACTTGGGCCCTTGTGAGTGGGTCTTAACCACTTGTACATACTGTCCCTTGGGCAGAAGAGGAGAGTCATAAAAAAAGCAGTTGGGCTTTTTCTTTTTTACACTTTAGCCAAACTAATGTTAATCTTAATGAAAAATAATATAAGCCATCACTTTCTGTGCTACCCCTAATCTGAGGTGGTTTGGAGAACAGAAGTTATATATATTAAAATTATAGGATGCTCAGTGTATTATTAGGTTAGCCAGAGTACCAGGTCTGATATTTGATTTTACCCTATTTACATGTAGTAAGTCAACCTGTTGCTGTTTTGTGGATTCTGGCAGAAAACATGAAACTCTTAGAGCGAAAAGACTAATTACAGCACAGCAAGCCACGTGAATATTCGTTTCCTTTGCTCCCAAGTGCTGCAGGGGTGATACAGTATGGCCCAAATGGATCCTGTGCACGCACATGGTATTCATTACAGCTGAGGAACACTCAGCTAGGAATATCTGCTACTTTTATAGAAAGCAATAAGCAAACCTGCTCTTTGTCCCAGATATAATACCTTATCCCTTAAGGTTATTCACTGCAAACACAACCCTAAGAAATACGCCAGGTGAAAACTGCATAGAATCTGTATTCTTAGTGCATCTGGCAAAAGGTATAGGAGGGCCAGAAGCTCATGGAGAATGTCTTTAATAAAGTCTGAACCCTGCACTATGTTAGTTTCTTATGGCTGCTCTAATAAATTACTGCAAACTTAGTGGTTTAAGACAACATAAACTTATTATCTTATAGTTCTGGAAGTCTGAAGTATGACATGGATTTCACTGGTCTAAAGTAAAGGTGTCAGGAGGGACATGTTTTTTTTGTTGTTGTTGTTTTTGTTTTTTTCTGGAGGTGCAAGGGAAGAATTTGATTTCTAGCCTTTTCCAACTTCTAGAGGTTGCTTACATTTCTTGGCTTGGAGGCTCCTTCCATCTTCAAAGCCAGCCATGACTGGTTGAGTCTCTCAGATCGCATAACTCTGACATTGGCCTCTTCTGCCTACCTCTTCCACAGTTAGGACTCTTGTGATTACAGTGGGCCCACTGGCTAATTCCAGATCATCTCCCTATTTTAGGATCAGCTGATTAATAATCTTAATTCCATCTGCAGTCTTAATTTCTTTTCACTGTGTAACATAACATTTTCAAAGGTTCTGGGAATTCAGATGTGGACATCTTTGGGAAGCCATTATTCTGCCTACCAAATATGCTGTCTTGGTTTTTGAGTGAATTTTCATGAGTTTGTGACGTTGTTGTCCACTCTGATTAATTTGAGTGACAGAGGTTAGGATTAAATCATTCAATTTGTCTCATACAGCATTTAACTAAGGCTACTATTAATAGGATTTCAAGCAGCAGGATTAAGGCCACCTGTAAATGCTGACCTCATTTATGCCCCTCAGAGTCTTGACTCAGCCAATTTTGAATAACTAGCCAGGACGGACTAGTAGGTCTTAGTTTAGCCAGACAAGATGTAGTCTAAGGCCAGTTAATGACCTGCACAATGGAGTTTAAACAGATACACTGGCCCGTAATCCCAGCACTTTGGGAGGCCGAGGCGGGCGTATCACGAGGTCAGGAGATCGAGACCATCCTGGCTAACACGGTGAAACCCCGTCTCTACTAAAAATACAAAAAAATTAGCTGGGCGAGGTGGCGGGCGCCTATAGTCCCAGCTACTCGGGAGGCTGAGGCAGGAGAATGGTGTGAACCCAGGAGGCGGAGCTTGCAGTGAGCCGAGATCGCGCCACTGCACTCCAGCCTGGGAGACAGAGTGAGACTCCATCTCAAAAAAAAAAAAAAAAAAAAAAAAAAAAAAAAAAAAAAAAACCCCAAAAAAACAAAACAGATACACTGATATTTAGTGTCATTATCAATCATTGCAGGGGGAACAGGTGGACCAGAAAAGAACCCCCACATAGATGCATTCTGTGGCCCTTTCTCCTTTATATACAAACATGTAACTCAAAGGGATACATCAGTTCTCTTCAAGATGCATTACCAAGCTTTATTTGGATCATCTTTATACTTTAGTTTGGTTAAGTGACAGGCAGATTCACTGAATAGCTAGCTGCACTATGATTGCCATACATTTCATAACCGAAAGCCAATTGGGCATCAGGAGAAACGTGAATTCATTTTAGGGATATTTAAATAAGGTTGGATTAATTTATGTGTTTGAATACATATTGGCAGTCGGGATGGGGAGAGGATGTTTAGGAGTTGCCAAAGATGGCATCAGGCACAACAAAATAGTTTAGGTGTCATGATGTTCATATTACCTTGTCTGTTTTTGTAGCTTGTGGATGGGGATGATAAACTGAGCAACAGGTCACATTACCAGCTGCAGGAGCTGCTTTACTTAAATGAACTGTATGATTATTTTGCTGGGCGGTGGCACTAGATCTAGGAGGGAAGGAGCGTCAATTGTTCCTCCCCTCTCACCTTCCAGGGTCGAAGGTCCTTTCACTTAGTGTCAGGATTATTGCTTTCACTTCATAGCCACAAATTTGGCATGCCACAATCCAGTAGCTATAATTTCATCTTTTTTCCAGACATCCTCTAGTTTCATCTCCATCTTTCATCTTAAAGGGCAAGATGGGAATAGAAGAAGAGCTTTTGTACAAAATAGAAACCTATGATAAGCCCACCTTGGCCCTCATAGGCCACTGTGGGGGACTCAGCGAACAATATACTCAATCAATTGGTCATTATACTAATGACCTAGGATTATGTTAATCCAACTAGAGTATACAAGGGACTGAACTACAAGTAGTTTGAACTCCCTAGGACTCCTCATAAGTGAGTTGCCACCTGGAAGGGATACCAACCAGGCTGACTGAGGATTACTGTGGATAAGTACATCGTATCTAGAAACATTCAGAGTAGAATCCTAAATTTTCAAAACAGGTCTATATAACCATCACCCTTTTCATCCTACTCATTATCCAGGAGATGGTCAAAGGCGATAAACCCTTTTAAGGGATAGCTATATTTAGTGACCAAATTGTCCTGCTAAGGTGTGTAGACCAAAAAGAGATGAGAGATAAAGGACCAGAAATATTTCTGAATTGCTTTTTGAGGATACTGTACCAGTCTTCTGCAATCCAGATGCCTGTGGAAGGTAGAAGCATGGACTGTTGTTCATCAGTTACCTTGGCTTGCGGTCTATTGTAGGGTGATCTTTGCAATAAAGATGTAGAATTGTCCATCTGTAGGTGGTCCATAAAGCTGAAAATATGACATAGTTAAGTTTCAGGGCCACAATATCATGGCCAGAGTTTGCTGATTAGACTGAAACGGTGTCACTGTAATCCAAAAAAGTCTCAACAGCTGTGAAGCATCAACAGCAGTAGACCTGAGAGGGAGACAAAAGACTGATATAGTCAATTTGCCAGGGGCAGGTGGAATCAATGCTGTTGACTCTCTCAAGTTGATTTTCTCAAGTTTCTACATATCTTGTAAGCAGAAATACTACCTAATCTTTTCAGAATGTGTATAGCAAACAGTTTTGGAAGTTAGAGATACAACTTTTATTTGCAGCAGAGAGCAGGTTTGTTCACTTTTTGTTATAATAAAGACAATGTATCCTTCTGAGATAAAGATTAGACAAGTGTAATTCCTTTTATAAAATATACTGGTTCCCTAAGATAAGTGATCCTTTTTGTGTGCAGTGTCACTTGGCCCTCTTCTCGTCACTCTGTGGAAGCTGGAGCTCGGGAAACTGGTTTCTTGTTATCTATAATGTTAGACCCTTTCTCAGTTCTTGACAATCACCATACGAAATGTGGCTTCCTGTACCACTATACCAGGGCACCAGTTTATAGCAGGTGCTATAAGTCTGGCATGCAGTGGTAGCTTCTGCATCAGAAACATAGAATTCTGAATTGTGTGTCCAGTTTATGATGGTGGGTCCACAGCCATGACTGATATGATGATGGTACAGGTAGCAATAGTGGTAGTCTGGCTGGGACAGGCTTGATCAGCATCTTAATTCTAATTGATCGCATCAGAGAACAGACTTTTAATGTGGTCACCTTTAGGAATGACTCAGACTCTCTGATCAGCAGCTACAAATTTTTCCCCATAGTTCTCAGCTCTAAAGGGAGATGTATTTTTTTTTTCTTAGAGACAGAGTCTCACTTTGTTGTCTAGGCTAGAGTGCAGTGGTGTGATCATAGCTCACTGCAGCTTCTGACTCTTAGGCTCCGGTGATCCTCCAGCTTCAGCCTCCTGAAGACTGAGACTACAGGCACATGCCACCACACCCAACTCTTTTTTTTTTTTTTAAGATATGCGGTCCTACTACATTGCCCAGGCTTGTCTTGAACTCCTGGCCTCAAATGATCTTCCCACCTTGGCCTCCCAAAGTGCTGGGATTACAGGCATGAGCCACTGCACCTGTTGGGAGGTATCTTTAATCTGCCAGTCTCTGCTTTTCTAAGTGGTAGACCAAACATCTGGGATATTGTCAACAGTCCAAGATATAGTAAAAATGTGACAAGGCTCATAAAGTTAAGTTTTGGTTATTGCTACCTTGAGTTACACCCACTAGCTGAGTAAGTAAGCAGCAGCAGTCTAAGAAACATCATGAAGTTTCAGCTTAGCCAGAGTATCAGGGAAGCAGGTCCAGGCACTTAGGGGAAGTCTGTAAACTGAGGGACCAATTGTGATAGCAGCTTTACCTCGAGTGGTGTAGTTAGGGTGAATGTCTCCCCCAGAGGGGTAGCCGCCACTTGTTCATATAAAATTGAGATGCCACTAGGACTAGGCTAACTGGCTCTTGAATGTACTATTTCCATTTGACTACAGAAGCCTATGAAGGCCCTTCCTAGCTTAATAGTCATCATGTCCAAGTTGATCCCACCCTCAAATGGGAATGTCAGGCCCGAGGGTCACAAGAGTCCTCCATATGTCAAGTGTTAGGAGAGCATAGTAGCATATTAGCTGCCTTATTTTTTTTTTTTTTCAAGTGGGTGTACAGTGGCAGTATCAGGCAGGTGGCACTATTTTACTGGAAATGGTCTTTTTGAGTACTCTGGAAGGCACCAGAGTTTCTAGTTGAAGCTGTGGTTTTCCTTTCTCCTCTTTAGATTCTGTGTTGTTTGTTGTTGTTGTTGTTGTTGTTGGACAACCTGGGAGAAATTAGGGAGGTGGAGTGGGGGACATAGGGGTGAAAGTGCACATCTCTCTATCGCCCGTCTTCATATGGCCATCACTGAATAGGAGAATTTCTTCTGACATTTAAAGAACACTTTTTTAAGAGCAGGAGTGAAAGTTTATTAAAAAGCTCTCTAGCAGGAGTGAAAGGAAGTAAAGTACACTTGGAAGAGGGCCAAGTGGGTGACTTGAGAGGCCAAGTGTGCAGCTCAGCCTTTTGACTTGGGGTTTTATATGTTGACATACTTCCGGGGTCTTGTGTTACTTCTCCCCTGATTCTTCCCTGGTGGCGGGCTGTCTGCCTGCGCATGCTTGAGTCCACTTGACCACCTTCTGAGATCTTATAGGGAACTTGTGGATCACCAGTTTCAGGTGTTTTCTATCTATTAGGAGACTGCCTTTCCCTGGCGCTGGCTGTGACCAGTTATTTTAGAGAGACAGTTAACAACCACCTGACCATCACTTGACAGTCACCTGACATTCCTGATATGTGTGTGTCAGGTGGGGGACGAGCCTCTCTTGCCCTGCTCATGACTGACTGACCTGTTGTAACATTTTCCCCCTCAAGAGTCCAAGACCCCAGTTATTTGGGGAAATGGATAAAGGTCAGTCTTCCATAACTGTTTCCTGCTGACAAAGGGTCAGTGGTGATGCTTCTGTGGGTCTTGGCCTCTTGCTAGCTGTCACGGCAGGAGGATGGCCCTGTGGATTGGTGAAAGTGGTATCCAGCCAAGTCCAGGAGAGACAGGGGCAGGATTTCACCAATGCCAAATATACTTCAGCAGTAGAAGCCACAAGATTACATTATTAAATTGTTCCAAGAGTCCCCCCAGTGCAAACCCTAGCTCAACACCATTTAGTTATATTCTGGTGTGTTTTCCTTTTGCAGGAACTCAAACCAAGGTTTCTTATGTGCGCATGAGTTGGTGGCCAGAGTGACAACTGGTAGGAAACTATGTCGTTCCCCAGCTAGGAGAACAGAGAGGAGGGGTACATGATAGTAGGGGGTCAAGTTTACAGAGACAGTAGGAGCAGTGGGAAGGAAACTGAATGGCAAGCTTTTCTTAAAAAATCTTCTTTATTATTCTACATTTTACTTTTAATTTTTAACCTTTTGCAGTGGACTTGGTGCTTTAGTTCTGGGAACTCTTTCTTGTATACCTCCTGGGCCCTGGAGCCTCTTTTGTACATGCCCCTGTACATGCTGCTGTATTTCACATCGTAGTTCTTAATGCCTTCTGACACTTGTGCACCCAGTGTCTTATTCTCCTTACCAGCCAAGCTGGGTGGGGCAGGAGGAGGTTGCAACAGAAGCCAGATGCATGAGCTTGGCCCAGTCTTTATTATTATTATTTGCATTTACTTTTTTTGAGTGGCCACCTGCTGGGCACTCAACCAAATGAACTTTAATGTATTCAGTTCACCCAAATCTCCATATTGAATAGGGAAGTCCTGATTGCCAACATTATTTATTTTGGGTTTGGGGATTCCATGATTCAGTAGCCACATTCACATTGCCTTTTGTCCTTGGTTGCTGGACTTGCTATCCTATTGTCAAGAAAACAACATATTCTTTTTGCTTTTAGAAGAGTGAGGAGCAATCAGGGTATCATTTGAGCAGCTTGTTTTATTTCTGTCTCTCTCTGTTTAGCCTCTAAACATTATCTTAACTCCCATTCATGAGTCCTTATTCACCCCTCATCTACTACATAGGTGAGAATGTTCACTTATGGAACCCAGAGAGCCTTTTCAAAATTTCTTCAAACCTGATCCAGAGAACCCTGTTCCTTCCTGTTCCAGAAAACCATGTCTCTGTTAACATCTTATCCTTTGTCAAACCTGTTGGGTTTAGGGTTTGAGTTTACCTAATAGTCTAATAATTAGTCTATTATTATTTAATGGATACTGGCAGGAGACATGAGATGTCAGGGTCAGAGTCAAATAACTGAATTATAGCACAGCAGGCAGCATAAGCAACAGCATTTTTGTGTTGGTTCCCCTTGCCTCCAGTCTCAGAGCGATGTCTACAGCCCAGATGGATGCTTTGCATGCTGTGGAGCTGCAGTGAGTTTGGGAAATCCACCACTTTGTAGCAAGCAGTAAGCTAGCCTGCTCTGTCTTCGAGGGAAACATTACCTAATTCCTCAAAGTTGCAAACTGTAAACACAACCCTGATAAATGGCCTGGGGCAAGAGCAATCAAGATGTGTTCTTGGCACACCTATCAGAATGTGGAGAAACTTGAGAGACTCATGGAGAATTCATCAAAAGGTCTTTATAGAGTTTCACTTCCTGCCTTTGCATCTTGTGTCTCAGAGTATTTTATAACCCACCATTTTTGTGAAGAGGGGGAAATACAGTGACTGAACATCTTCACGGTGCGATCACATACAGAGTCCAGAAATTCTCTGAAAATAAGGAAAGTTTCTAGATTTGCTACATGCGTAATTCAAGGAAATAAAAATGTGGGGTTACATTCTGTGTCTGAAAGTTTCCAAGCTAAAAGACACCACTATGAACATAAGTTTATAGAATAACATAGCTTTGGCTCTTCTGTGATGAATTATTTGGCTCAGTGATAACAATTTACACATGACTTTAAGGACATTAATCTTCAAAGATACTTCCACTGATTATTTGGAACATCTTTCTGGAAAAGACAGTCTCTAAAGTGGAGAATTTTTGGTAAAAATGCCACAGAATATAATCTTACGTTTCCATTTTACTAAATTATTAATCTATTAAAGGTAAAACAAAAATATGCTCATTATTTGAAATTTTATAATTCTGTATAATGTTAAAAATAACTTCAAGAAAGGATATATGATTCTAACACGTATCACCTGTACATATTATGCTTAAGGTAATTATAATGCAACATTTTATCTTGAGTCTAGTTGTAACTGATCAATATTTTTTCAAACTGAAAGTCCGGCTCCATTAGTGGTTTATAAATTAATTTAGTGGATTTTAACCAACATATTTAAAAATGTAATGGAATAAATAGAACAGAACAGAAAGCAAAACCAAAAAGAAAAGAAAAGAACAGAATAAAACAGAAAATACATGCCATTATGGATGAATATTCTGTGAAACTTTTATTTATGTGTATTTGAGTTCTCAGTGCTAATTACATTTTTTTTTCTGCTATGGAATATGGTCACATTAGTTTGAAAGATTATCATAAGTAGTGAAACAGCATTATATTTTATATAATATAATAATTCATATTATTATATTATATATATATATAATATATAAAACTGTTTTCTTTCTGTTGACAGATAAAACTGTAAAAAGCTGTGTTTGGTAAAATTTCTGGTCATTTTGCTCTGCCCTAGCTGTCTTTTACTAAGTAAGCTGTCATAGATGCACCTTTGCTCTTTGCTTCCTTCAGACAGCATGGGTAGTGTATGGACTATAGACCTGCAATGCTACGAATCACCTGAACAATCTCCACTGAGCAATTTTCACATAGTTCAATCGGATGAAAAAGCCTATGATATTGTATTAATATAAAGATATGGTCTTGTATGAAATAACTGTGATCTTTTGACTAAAGAAAAGTTTGAGGCTAAGAAAGTTTAAGGCTATCTTATTCATCTTTGTGTTCCTATACCTAGCCTCATGTTAGTATGTAGTAGGTACCTAATAAGCACTTGCTGAATAAATGAGTAAACAGGTGACCACTTTATAAACTTGGAAAGAAGCTATATTGGCAATTGATAAGGTATGTCTCTCAAATCAGGAGAATGATTTTATTTGTAATGTGTTGTCTGTCTTATTATCAACAGCTGTGTGTTTTGTGAGGCATGGTCTCCATATTTCACTAAAACTATTAATAAAATGGATAAAATAATGCTGCTTTTTGTGTCCTGTGTGCAATGATTATATAAATGGCTGTTTATTTAACATTTCTCATGCATTGCTGTTTACTTCTGAAAGAAAAAAAAAAGTGGTTCTAAAATGATAAGCACCACCTTTAAACATTCTAACATTTGCCAGAAAAATCTGATAGTATTTTTGTCAGCCAAGTGCATATACTTTGCCTCCCTAACACTAACCAATGTCAATCCAGGTTCCATCACTGTCTTTGTGGTGGCTTTTTCCAAAACTCTGTGAGGGTTAAATATTTACATTTCCTCTCTGGGAATTTTATAGGAAGTTTCCTGGGAATTTAATAGGGAATGGAAGGAAACTAATATTCATTAAACAAGAAAATGATTTAGGCATTGTATTGGGCACATTTTCTCATTTATCTAATGTTCAAAGTACCCATATTATAGAAGAGGAGTCTGAGGAGCATAAAGTTTAAATCCTGCCAAAGCCCATACAGCTAGTAAGTGGTTCAGTTAATATTTAAATTTAGACTTATCTGGTTCCTCGGTTTCTATTCCATTAGACCTCTGTTATTCAATCATTTTTAATTAATAAAACCATGTTATGAATGTAAATGTCGACCATACTGTTGCATGAAATATTCTATTTTGGGCTACAGTGTTCTGGTCATCCGCACCAGCTATTAAATTTTTTTAGTTTTATTTTCTGTCCCTTGTATTATAAAAAAGAAAATCACCATACATGCACACACACACGCACACACAGACACACACGTACACACACACAACATAAATACAGTCAATTCTTGTTACTTGCTGTAATTATGTTCTATGAAGTCACCACAAGCACTGAGTTAGTGAACACTGAACCATTGCTCCTCAGAGGAATACAGGGAGGGCTAGGTTCCTTGTAAGACTCTGGTCAGAACATTTCCATCAGTTGATCAATATATAACCTTGTTTTATGTGTATTTCTGTTTTAAAAACACTGTATTTAATATATATTGTTGCTTCATTATAGCCAATGTCACTATAGCTCATGCCTGAGAAAAGCTTATTTAACTAACACACATCTTTTCCCCATAGGGCATATCACAACCTTTTTACACTGAGGAACACTAGTCAGCACTTCAGTACTACATTTGGGACCTATTTTAAACAGTGAAATCAGCAACAAAAAGGACAGATATGGCACTAAATAGACTGTGAAAAAGATGTTTGTTTACAGTATTGAGAACTGGAACAGGAAGGCAGAGTGTCACCTTGTCTAACTTCAGCTGGGCATGTGTGTGTCAGGCAACTCAAATTTTTTACTGTTTTGTACATGTCTGTGAATGGCCACAAAAGTGCTGTATTGCTTTTTCAGTTACAAGTACATTTTAGCACATAGGTGAATTCGCAAATACGGAATCAGCAAGAAAACGGATCAACTGTGCATACATGTATAATTATCTAAAGTGTTTTATCAAAATATGCATTACTCTTATTCTCCAACATCATGTTCTCGACCAGTTCATTCATTCAGCATATATGCTGAGCATATACAGTGTGAAAGGCACTGTTGTCGGCACTACAGATTTAACAATTAACAAAACAGGTATAGTCCCTACTTTTCATTGATGATACAGTATATTTGTGTAAAAGTGAATAATATGCTAAGTGATGATATGCACCATAAAGAAAAACAAAGCAAGAGAAAAATACACACTGACGTTGATGGAACTTTTTTACGTAAGGTGGTTGAGGAAGACCTAACTTGTATGGTGGCTTTATAGTAGGGACCTGAAGGAGACAAAGGAGCAAGCCCTGTAGATATGAGAGAAGAGCATTCCCAAGAGAGGAAACTGCAAATGCAAAAGCCTAGGAGAGTTGCATGTTTAAAGCACTGCTCAGAGAGGGCCAGGATTTTAGGAGATGAGGTCAGAAAGTTAGAAAGTATTATAGAGTCTTTAGGACATAAGCCCATGATACCCAAAATCTCTTTTATAAAAAATTTTCTAGTATTTTTTTTAATATTCTTTCTCCTCTAAAGAAATGAATTGCTTTGTGAATGATATAAACAAGATTTTGTTATTAACAAGTGATTGAGGTACTTGATCCTACTTCAAGGCACCTTCTGGGTCCATAGGAAAACTTATCCAGAATCGCCTGCTCCAGTCTAAGTCTCAATATTAGGACAAGGACTTGGAGTGTCTGCTTAAAGTCTGGTTTAACTTTTCTTGGGGAAGTGAAAGTAGAATTTTCAGCTATTTGTTTCTGATTACTTCTAAATAAAATTTTAGTTGTTTTGTTATTCCCTCCACCCACGTTCCCTGGTCCTCCATCTTTCCCAGGAATTCTGAGTACCTAGTGAGATTTCTGTTATTTTCCCAATTCTTGCAGTTGTCCCAGTGTATCACCTGTTGAGAGACAGTCATTAGAGCTATAATGCACCTTATCTTGGTATAACAGTGGATATGTTTGAATGTAAACAATAGATCAAAACCAATAACATAGAGATACTATATTTTGGTGAGTGGATTTGAGAGAGTAGGGATGGTAAGTGACACAGTGGAAATGTAAAATTAAAAGATAATATTTAAACTCTGCAGTGCTTTGCACATAATAAATGTTTAGTTAATGTCTTATGGTCAGCTAGTGAATGGAAGCTCCACTAAAATATAAACACAATTTAGTTGCTTCGTACTATCTCCACATCTGCCGCCTTAATGCAAGCCACCATCACCTCCTGCCTAGAATTTTGCCATAGCTTCTAGTTAGTCTGAGTCTACAATTGATCCCCTGCTGTCTGTTTTTGTTCAGCACAGCAATTAAGGAGATTCTTTTAAAATGCAGATCATGTCATATCATAATTTAAAACCCTTCATCCCCTGCCTCCCTTTGCTTCAGGATCTACTGCCATTTCCTAAAAATAAAATAAAAAATCCTTAAGATGATCTACAAGACGGTTTACAGTCTAATTTCAGATCTTATTATCCTTCCTCTCCTTCATTCTGGTCTTGCCACAGTAGCCTTCTTGCTGTTTGTTAAACACACTAAACACATTAAGTATGCTCTCACCTCAGGGCCTTTGCAGCAGCTGTTCCCTCTGACTGGGCTGCTCTTCCTCCATTTATCTGCATGGCTAACTCCCATCAGTTCCTTGAAGTTTTTGCTTGTCACTTTCTCCATAAGGGCAGCCCTGACAATCCTAATTAAATTTGCAATTCTGGAGCCACATCAAGTAATCACTCTCATCCTAATCTAATTTTTCACATTTTTTCTCATTTCTGATTCGAAAAAATTTCTAATTTTTTTTCATTTTCCAATTTACTGTTCTAATTTTAATAATTTTCTTAACTCACTGAAATGTGGGCTGTTTGGGGAGTGATGAGGAGGCTTTAGTTAGGGTTTTGTTTTTGTTTTATTTTCTCCTCTGGAAATGCTTCTCCTGGATCTAGACCCATTTAAATCCTACCTCTTCTTCAAGTTCCAATTTAGATATTCAGATGAAGAATTTCTGGTGCTTCTTCACTACAGTATGTCTTCTACTTAGCATGATGACTCTCTTTGTATTACAGTATTTTTCCGTTTTCACAGAAAACATATTTGAGCCTGGGCAATTTACAAAAGAAAGAGGTTTATTAGACTTACAGTTCCACATGGCTGGGGCGACCTCACAATCATGGCAGAAGGCAAGGAGGAGCAAGTCCCAGTGTATGAGGATGGCAGCAGGCAAAGAGAGAGGGTGTGCAGAACCATCAGCTCTGTTGAGACCCATCCACTATCACAAGAACAACATGGGAAAGACCCGCCCCCATGAATCAGTCACCTCCCACTGGTTTCCTCCCACAACACATGGGAATTATGGGAGCTACAAGATGAGATTTGGGTGGGGACACAGAGCCAAACCATATGAACTACCAAAATATGTGGTCATTTCAATAGGAAAATCAACAAAGAAAAATATGGACACTTGTTAGTTTGGTTACTGGCAGCTAGTTTATTTGGATTTATAATTGGGTATTGTCATATAGATGGTTCCAATTTGTACATTTTGAATTCTGTTTTTATAATTATTTATTTGCTAACTTACTACATTGCAGAGTCTAAAAGTGCAATCTTTAATATTCAGGTCCCTAGAAAATCTACTCATTGTTTCCATCACTGATGCAGATTTCAGATTTGGAGTCATACTGGAATTCTAGATAAAGCATCCTGTTTCTTCCTGTTCAGTAGAAGAATGAGGTGGGATCATTCCCATATATTCTCATAATATATGCTTTTTAAAGCCACCGTTTCCCAGCACTCTGCTTCCTTTATTTTCAGTTAGGTCACCTCTGATTTGTTGGTTGTATACTGCTTGCACTGGACTACCCATCACTTCCTGAATACATCATGCCAGTCCATGAATATGTATTTATTTTTGATACCCAGGAGAACTGGCCACTTGCCTCAGTTTTCTCTTTATCACTTCAACTTTCAAAACCCTGCTTTAAAAAGTCAACTCTTCTTTGAAGTCTTCCAGGTGTAATTCAGCCCTACCACCTCTATGTTCTTATGGCATTTTGTATATTATGCTTCTACTATAGAACAACTCATTGTTCAAATTACTTAATTTTGTGTTTGTTTGTTTTTTATATTTCCCTGCTCCCATGTCACTATATTGTAACTTCCTTGTTTATTTTTGTATTCTGACAGCACATTCAATACTGACTCACAGGGATCTAAAACATTCCAGTTATTCAGTCACTCGGTCCTGTGTGGCAGGTAGCACTTATGTATCCTCAGAATAGTTGAGGAGTCATTCTCAGAGTCTCTCATGGGTGCTCAACTAAACTGTTCCACAAGTCTGCATAACTGCATGTTGCATCTTCCAGTCTCTGTTCTTAAGTTACCTTGAGCAATCTTGTGAGACTTACACAAAATATATGGCCCCTCCCTGCAGAGGCACAGCCTTCTCAACTCCACCCTAAGAAAAGAGAACATTTCTAGCTCCTGGCAAACTTGAAGCCTACCAAAGACAAAAGACCTATGGAAGAAAGGAGGAAGGGCAAGCCCTGTCTTCATCAATAAGTTAAAGATTTCCATATCCTAGAGGTTCCTGTGCTCCTAAGGCAACATTTACTTTATTAAATATAAAATTAAAAATTCTATGGGAAATAATTTGCTTTGCATTATTTCACCGTTGTTTGAACTTTTCCAGACAAGGAAAGACGTTTTGTTCTCTATTTGTATGACAAAAGGGATATACTGGCAGCCTCCCTCCCCTTCCCCCAGGAGAAGTTTTAGGAGAGTAGGTGACAAGGAGCCTTGCTATTCTGCAACGATGAATATCTAGTAACATTTATTTATTTATTTATTTATGAGACTGAGTCTCGCTCTGTCGCCCAGGCTGGAGTGCAGTGGCGCGATCTCGGCTCACTGCAAGCTCCGCCTCCCGGGTTCACACCATTCTCCTGCCTCAGCCTCCGGAGTAGCTGGGACTACAGGCGCTCACCACCACGCCCAGCTAATTTTTTGTATTTTTAGTAGAGACGGGGTTTCACCGTGTTAGCCAGGATGGTCTTTTTCTCCTGACCTCGTGATCCGCCTGCCTCGGCCTCCCAAAGTGCTGGGATTACAGGTGTGAGCCACCTGGCCTGGCCTCTATTAACTTTTAAATAAAGTTGCCTCGTTAAAAATAGTTCCCATTCTACTTTACCAGTAAATCTACTACAAACAATTGTTTAGAGCAGCATCTTATAATCCCAGGGCATTACTGTCTACTTCCTTTTGCAGCAAACGTGTGTATGAGGCACAGGGGATGATACAGGAATATATAATTTTATGCATTTTATAATTTTAATTCAGGATGCTTTGCAAGCTGGTAGGGTCTCCATGACATGTACTTGAAACAGAATCAAATTTATTGAGCTTCCATTCCAGGTACATTTTTGGTTTACATTATTTCATTTTAAATTTCCAAAAACATTTTCAAAATAAATACTTTTATTTACACTTTGTATATGAGAAAGCTTAAACTAAGAATTTGTCCACAGCTATTAAATAGAGAAAGCCAAACTTGATTTGTAGACCTTCTTATCTCCAAAGCTCATGCAATTTTTCTGTGCTGTGTTGATTTTATTTTTAGCCAAAAATAAATGCCATGAGAATTTCAGAGAATTACTTTTTTTTTTTTTTTTTTTTTTTTTGAGATAAGCTCTGGCTCTGTCACCCAGGCTGGAGTGCAGTGGGTGCCGTCATAGCTCCCTATAGCCTAGACCTCCTGGGCTCAAGCAGTCCCCTGCCTTAGCCTCCTGAGTAACTGGAATTACAGGTACATGTCACGATGCCCAGCTAATATTTTATTTTTGGTAGTGATAGAGTCTCACTATATTGCCCAGGCTGGTGTCACACTCCTAGACTCAAGCAGTCCTCCTGCCTTGGCCTCCCCAGGTGCTGGGATTACAGGCATGAGCCACTGTGCCCTGCCAGATAATTGATAATACGAAAGCTCATTTTAAAAATTTAACATTTAAGCTGGGTGTGGTGGCTCATGCTTGCAATCCCTGCACTTTGGGAGGCCACGGCAAGAGGACTGCTTGAGGCCAGCCTGAGCAACATAGTGAGGCTTTATCTCTACAAAACATTAAAATAAATAAAATAAATATTTACATTTAATTTTCCCCTGCTATATACAGACGCACAGCAATAAAGCACATACAGTCTCAATGAATCCTAGCAGTTACTATAGTAGACTTTTTTTTTTCAATTTTGCAGACAAGGAAGCTGGGACAAAGAGAGTTTAAGTAAAATCTACACATTTTAACTGGTGAAGCGTGTATTTGGAACCAGATTTTTCTAAGGCTAGAGTCCACATTCTAAAAAAAATGTAGTACTTTATCTCATACAAACCTAGTATTCACATTTGTTAGTGTCAAATGTAGTGTTTACTGTAAATTAAGTTGTGTTGTGACATTTTGTATACCAAATTGATTTTGTGTTTATATACACTTATTTTGTTGTTTGATGTTTATGTGTGTTTGTGTGTGAGTGAGATTTAGGTTTTGTATGGCTGCTCCTCATTTGATTTTATATTTAAGCAGAATTAATTTTATTGTCATCAATGTCACAGAGAACTTGTGTGTATTGAAAGGCATTAGTTCTTTGGCAGATTTATATCTATCTCAATATTCTTAGTTTGTTCCATATTTTATAATCAAATTTACTTCTACATACATTAGTTTACATAGGGTATTTATTTGTATACATGAAGTCGTGTCTATGTGATTTTTTTGACATGTTTTCTGCTATCTGTGGGCATACGCCCCAGTGAATATAAACACATCAGAGCCTCTCTTTATACAATGACAATCCATTATTTATTTTAATTTTACAACAAATATTTTCAAAATGGGATAGTTCCTATTACCAGAGGTTAAACTGTAATTTGAGTTTATCTGCCTCAGACTAAAATCAGCACAGCAGTACATTGCCTTTGTCATACTATTAAACATTGTGAAATTGTCTTTCTCATTGGCTTTACGCAGAGAGAAATCCATTTGCTGTACAAGTACAGAAAAATGAATTCCATATCTATTATTTTAAATATAAGAGAGAAAGGATGCATATTAGATTTATGTATGACACATATATATCCAAAAAGAGTGAGGTGCTGAAAAGACTTCTCATGAGGAAAAGGTAATCATTTTAAATCAGAGTTACAATGATTTATCCCCCCAAAAATACGATATTGATAAAGGAGATACCTTCCAATTTGTCATTTGATTTAGTTACTCATTTTTAAAAGAAATAATTGTTT
This sequence comes from Macaca fascicularis, assembly GCF_037993035.2. Classification (NCBI taxonomy): domain Eukaryota; kingdom Metazoa; phylum Chordata; class Mammalia; order Primates; family Cercopithecidae; genus Macaca; species Macaca fascicularis. The sequence continues at coordinate 155,784,366 of NC_088377.1, forward strand.
TCCTATAGATTAGCCATTTGAAAAGAATTGCATTGAAGTATTCTTGTAAGTTGGCTTTATTTAAACAATATGAAATACCGTCAGAGTACTTACAGTTTTCCTCCCAGGAACAAGTACAGTCTAAAAATACTTATACTGTTGTTATTTTTAGATTTTGTCTTTAGCATTTTATTGTCTCAAATGGCTTCAGAGCTATTACAACTAAAATGTAGAGACCAAAGTTGTATCACTTTTCTAGATTCAAACTAGAAGTTCTATGTTAGAGGTGGAGTTATTCTTCAGGATGAGGAACTCTTACTCTTTTTATTTAAAAAATTCTGTCAATCCATATGCCTATCAATATTTTGGAACTAAGATTCTTTCTGTGTCACCATATGTTTGACTTTTAAAGCAAGAGATTGTGATTCTGGCCTCATCACAGTCTTTACACACAGAATCTGTTGTTGGAATTTTCTGTCACTAGGACCTTCTTTGCTTTAAATTCAGCATCGTAAATCCTCCTATTCTCCCAGTACAATGTCTTGCTTTTATTTTTTAAAAATATTTCTTTCAAATGTGTTTCTTTTGTTCACTTCTTTGACCATATCCCAGTCGTTTTTATGTGCAGATACCATGTTATTAGCTAAAAATAAATGCCATAAGAATTTTAGATAACTACTCTGTAGAAAATCTCATTTTTAAAAACTTAGGTTTAACTTTCTTCTGCTATATACTGACACAGTTCCCTTTGAGCTAGCCTATATTTATTTATTTGGTCTTGTTGCACATTTGAAACTTTCTTACTTTTACTTCTTCAATGAAATTTCTGTTTACATTTTGTCAGGCCTCTCTCTTGTATACTTTTTGCTAGATTATTGCTTGCTGATATTGAGGTTTTTTTCTCTTCAATCTCAGATATAGTTTTCCATTCCTTCCCTTTTCTCTAGTTGCATATGGCATGTGCCTGTCTTCAACATATTACCTATTCCCAATAATTATTCACAATAATTGGTGACTGTTATCTATGAATGGGATTTAATAACCAATCTCACTTCAGAAATGGTATTGTGTATTCATCATTTTACCTTTACCCTCTAGCAACATATTTATTTAGGAACCTTTTAATATTTATTACATTTTTAAAAATCAGCCCTTTGCTATTTATCAGTGTTAGTAATTATTTTGACATGTTATAAAATTCATGAGCAAGAAAGGATTTATATGTTTTATTTTCTTTTAAAAAAATCCAGTTCCTTTGGGAGATAAATGTTCTTTTTAATTTTTGTGGGCACATAGTAGGTGTATGTATTAATATTTACGGGGTATGTGAGATGTTTTGATACAGGCATGCAATGAAAAATAATCATATCATGGAGCATGAGGTGTTCATCTCCTCAAGCATTTATCCTTTATGTTACAAGTAGATTTATGTTCTTACATTAAGTTTTTAGGTATTCAATACTATTTTACAGGTAAATTTAATTCTTTAAAAAATGTATTATTGGTGCAAATAATAGTCTATGAAGATTTTCAAATTAATATGATGCTGTTTTACATAATATAGGAGGATCAAAACACTGGACAATGGGAAAGTTAGATGTCTCTGATTGTTTTTGCTTCTGAACCATATACCAGACTATCCAGAATGTAAGTTTATACGACTAATAGTATTTGAAATTCCATATAGTCTTCCATTTTTCTTCCCCATGTTAGTCTCTGGTATCCTTTCTTTCAAATAAGATTAAACATTTTTTCTCTAAAAAATGTACAAAATATAAGCAAAAATGACATATTTTATCCTGGATCACATGGTAAATTTTAGAACATAGTAGGAGATATGAAGTTAAAATACAAATAATCATGACTGATAAATTTTTTAAATCCTTGGATTTTGGAAAATCTAATTTTCTCCGAATATATATCTGTAAACATTAAATTTATCTGTTATATATTTAAGAGTTATAGGATTTTGTATATTCCATCATTTCAGAAAGATTTTAGTCAATATATAGCCATAATAATAAACAATGGATCTAATCAAAGTTAGGGGAAATATATGGAGGAAAATAATAAAGCTAGGGTAGGAATAGATCACAGAAATATTTTCTGCATAGACCTGTTCAATTGCTGAGATGGACTTCCATCTATCTTTGATCTACTTAGCAGCTAAATTAAAGGAGGCAACATATTCAGTTATAAGATGAATGCTATGTATAAAAAAATTTAAGCAGCTGCTAGATGGAATTATAGTTTTTCCAGAGGCTTAGACCTACAATAATTTTGTCTAGTTCTTATGAAGACACACTGTGTAATATAGTGTATAAGCAGTAACCCTATAATAGATACAACAAAGCTATTTCTTACGATAATAGTGTGTGCCAAGTAGGTAACTCCAGTGTGAAGTTCAGTAAAATCAATCATAAGAGGTGCTAACACATTGCATTTGTCGTTAGAATTAGTTCATTCCTGGTCTGATCAGATTGAGATGTAAAATGCAGACTATCTGGCCTGAGTAACAGATGCTCTGTATGTCATTTAGGCAATCCTCCATAAATATTATTTCTTTCAACTAGAATTTTGATAAGGATTAGATAGCAAAGAGTACAAAGTTTGTACTCTTCAGCAAGAACATAAGGTTCAGAAATCTTACCTGGCTTAGCTGGATTATCTAAGGAGAATATAAAGTTGAAGTGTCTATAAATTAAGGAGCCTAAACCTTGTCTGAATAAATGGCCCCCAATTTCACCTACTCATGGTAATGGGTGTAGAAAAAGTGAATGGGAAGAGCGAAAATCATTTGCAAAAACATTTCAGAATTCATTCCAAAGTAGATGATTAGGAATGTAAAGCCCTGAAGTTTATCTGTAGGATATGATCTGTGGCTCCTAATAGTATGCCTGGTACTTGTTTGGGGACACAGGAACTCTGCTTTCATTGCAATGGGGTAAACCAAACATTTATTCTCTAATATCTTTTGGTAAATAATAAATCCAAAGTAAAAATTAGTATATTGAAATGCATTATTCTGTACAGTATTTACCAGATATAGATAGACTATACATTTTTCTCTGAGCGTGGCTGTGGTAATAATTTCACTCAAGAAAATATTCAAAGTAATGGGTTTTAATTACCTACCATAGCCACAGGTAAAAATTGAGGAAATATTCAAATAAAGTTTACTTTTAAGAAATTTAACTTCCTACTGAATAGGATGCATATCTTTAATGAATAAAAATATTTTAGAGATAATATAGTCAGCAGTTTTTATTAATCTGTATTGGACGTCCTTCAAATGACCTACATTTATTTTCTTTCTCAAGGACTTTACATGTGAGAGATTATTCTCTCCTGCACCTCACACCTGCTTTGTTAATGACGTTTCATCCTTTGGCTCAGAGCACAGAAATTCACTTCCTCTAGGAAGTCTTCTGAATTGCAGACCTGATTAAGTCCACCTGACACTTGATCTCGTTGCATCTTGTACTTTCCCTTCGCATCAGTGATCACAGTTTGCAATTATATATTTGTGTGATTACTGATTTTTGTCTTCATACACTGAGGAACTGACTGTGTACTTTCTTCTCCTTCTGTTAGCCAGGTACTTAGCAGTAGGTGGAACACATTTATTCAGATCTTTGTTGAATGAATACATGAATGAATGAATGAATGAACGAACGAACAAATGGAGTAGCATTAAAATTCTTACTTAGTCTATGAAACTGGGATTTAATTTATTAAATTTAGTCATCATTTAATAAATGTTTTGCCTCTTGAAGTTATTACACCAGAAAAGCTCTATTAAATATTTCCTGATACTATGTAGGTCATACTACATTTTTTCACAGTTATTTTACTTTGTGTTTTCTTTTTTTTTTTTTTCGAGATGGAGTCTGGCTCTGTTGCCCAGGCTGGAGTACAGTGGTGTGATCTTGGCTTACCACAACCTCTGCCTCCCGGGTTTAAGCAATTCTCCTGCCTCAGCCTCCTGAGTAGCTGGGACTAGAGGCAGGCACCACCATGCCCAGCTAATTTTTGTATGTTTAGTAGAGACGGGGTTTGACTTAGTTGGCCAGGCTGGTCTCAAACTCCTGCCCTCGTGATCTGCCTGCCTCAGCATTCCAAAGTGCTGGGATTACAGGTGTGAGCCACTGCACCCAGCCTCTTTTGTCTTGTCTTGTCTTGTCTTGTCTTGTCTTGTCTTGTCTTGTCTTGTCTTGTCTTGTCTTGCTTTGCTTTGCTTTGCTTTTCTCTTCTTTTCTTTTCTCTTCTTTTCTTTTCTTTTTTCTTTTCATGATACCATGCCATTTTTCACTGTTTTATTTATTTATTTTTCTTTTCTATTTTATTTTTTGATAGAGCCTCACTCTGTCACCCAGCTTGGAGTCCAGTGGCACTATCATGACTCACTGCAGCCTCAACTTTCTGGGCTCCAGCAATCCCCCCACCTCAGCCTCCCTAGTAGCTGGGACTACAGGTGCATACCACCATATTTGGCTAATTTTTTTTTTTTTTTTTTTTTGGGAAATGGAGTTTTGCCATGTTTCCCAGGCTAGCCTGAACTCTTGGGCTCAAATGATCCTCCTATCCTGGCCTCCCAAAGTGCCGACATTACAGGTGTGAGCCACTGCTCTCAGCCCTTTATTTTCTTTTCATAATATTCTGACTTAGATGGACATGCAGTAACAATAATAATCCGTATAGTGGATATTAAAATTTAAGACACTTCAACTAATTAGAATAAAGCTATGGGCTCAGAAGTAAGCAAGCAAACAAAAAATATAAAGAGCCTCTAATTCATATCTTACATTCTTTTACTTGTATAGTGAAATACATGCCCTTTACCTGTTATTGCTCCTTGTTTACCTGACTTCCCAGGCCACTGCCCATTTAAGTCCACATTTTTGATGGGGTAGCAAAAGGAATAGCCTCATATAGATGAAAACAGCATTTTAGAATCCCTTGAAATAATGCACATACTAACCATGATATATTTCTCTGCGTTTGTTCAGTGAATGTGGAATCACTCTTAGTACATTATGCTGATGACCATGAAATAGAAGGAAGAGACCAAGTTATCTGTTTTAGTGTACACCTTGAGATGGGGAAGCAACTATAGAGCAGTAAACTATTTTGAAATCATAGACTTCAGTTTGATTTAAAAATCCTACTGAACAAAGACGTTTATTTTTGGTCTACTTAAAAAATGGATCGAGTATTGACTGAATGGTGTTTGCCTTTAGTTATTTTGAAAAATAAATAATGTGTAGCACTTAATTCCCTATGATGATGAATAAATGAAAGCATTATTATGGTTAGGTCAAAAAATTGTGTTATCTGGCCGGGCGCAGTGTTATCTGGCCGGGCACAGTGGCTCATGCCTGTAATCGCAGCACTTTTAGAGGCCAAGGCAGGCGGATCACCCGAGGTCAGGAGTTCAAGACCAGCCTGGCCAACATGGTGAAACCTCCTCTCTACTAAAAATAGAAAAAAATTAGCTGGGCATAGTGGCGGGCGCCTATAATTCCAACTACTCAGGAGGCTGAGACAAGAGAATCTCTTGAACCCGGGAGGCAGATGTTGTAGTGAGCCAAGATCGTACCATTGCACTCCAGCCTGGGCGACAAGAGTGAAACTCCGTCTCAAAAAAAAAATTTGTTATCTGAGAAAACATTTGATGAGCATGATGAGCATAGGCTTTTACCTTAATATGAACATATAATAGTGATACCATGCCATTTTTTCACTACGTAGGTTTTATTTATTTATTTATTTATTTATTTTATGAGATGGAGTCTTGCTCTGTCGCCCAGGCTGGAGTGCGGTGGCGCTATCTCGGCTCACTGCAACCTCTGCCTCCTGTGTTCAAGCAATTCTCCTGCCTCAGCCTCCCGAGTAGCTGGGATTACAGTGGCGTGCCACCATACCTGGCTAATTTTTGTATTTTTAGTAGAGAAGGGGTTTCATCATATTGGCCAGGCTGGTCTCAAACTCCTGACCTTGAGATCCGCCCACCTCGGCCTCCCAAAGTGCTGGGATTTCAGGTGTGAGCCACCGCGCCCAGCCAATTACTTCAGTTTTTCTTTTAATTTGTTATAACTACATATGATAACTGTTGATCATTTTCAGTTTACCCAATTTAGATTGATTTAATTCTTCATCACAATGAATAATTCTTGTTGCCCTTGATTCAAGTCTGTGGATTTTTTTTCCTGTAGTAAGGTTTTAATCAAAATTATCCCGGTGTCATGCTGTTTATGCTTTTGTTTACTTATTTTAAAATATTATTAGATTTGAGGTTTAATATAGAATGGCTATTTGTGCATCTACTTCTTTGCCTAGCAACTTGCATTCTATCATTAAAAAGTTTAATTTCTGACTTATGAGGCATATATGAAATATGGCAAAGATAAAGTTCATAACTGAAGGAGAAATATTATGTGAGGCTGGGTACGGTGGCTCACGCCTATAATCCTCGCACTTTGGGTGGCTGAAGCAGGAGGATCCCTTGAGCTCAGGAGTTCGAGACCAGTGTGGGCAACATAGGGAGACCTTGTCTCTAAAAAAAAAAAAAAATTATATATATATATATATACACACACACACACACATACATAATTTTTATATATACATAATAGATATAATGTGAGTGTACATTTATTTGTATGAGTATTGTTGCATGATGTCTTGCCAGAATAGTAGAAAGAAATGTTTTGCAACTCTGGAGAAACTTATATGCATCATAAAGTAACTTGTAAGAAGAGGACAAACTATCAGAAGTCCCCTAATTAGCTTTGAAGAAAGCCATTCATATTAGTTATTTAGTCTCAATAAAGGTATATGTTTTTATATAAGAAAAAAATAAATCTGACAATAATTTCTATTGATAGTTTCTATGCCACATCCCACAAAAATAATAAGCTGAGATAGCTGTAGAGGCAAAGGGGTAGCACTGTTTATAACAACAACTGGGAATCCCTTCCTTCAAACCCAGACTCCTTCTGTAGCTATGAAATATGAATTACCTAAATCTAAGAAAAAATTTACAAATATCTCTTCTAATTTGTAGTTATAGGAGACCTGTCTTTGCATCCTTTATTCTTATGAAGTCTTTGTTTTTGGCACCAAGTAAAGTCCATGATGAAGTTACTTTATTACATCTTTATTAAATTCTCATCCATTGTTACTTAAATAATTGGAGTACAAATCTGAGGAAAACAACCTTATAAAATACTTTTTGATAAATAAGACAAATAAATCTAAAGAATAAAACTATTTGTAAACTGTAAACATGTTCAGCTGAATTACAATTTAGTTTTATAATTAATACAAAATACACTACGTGAGCCTGTAATAAAGTCCTCTTATAAAGTGTTTTAAAATTCCTTTATTGGACAAAAGTCTCAGGTTAATGTGGTAGGAATAATCATTAAAATAGGAAAAGATACCATAGTGATCAAATATAAAGAAATTCTTTTAATATCAATATATAACCTTAGAAGACATTAAGATTGTGTTAGCAATAATAGCTAAGATTAAGCACTAAGATGAAGCTTAATGCATAAAATTTAATATTCTCGACTAGTGTGCCAAGAAATATGTGAATTGGTCATTGAATTGGCTGTGGAGGAAAATGTGTCACCTTCTTCTCAGGCTATGAAGTCTTTGTTAGTTTTCTCCAAGGAGTAATATTACTTTCATATCTTAACTAGAATAAGTGCATGAAGTCCTTTTCTGACATTTTCTTTTTTTTTTTTTCTTTTGTTTTTAGAGACAGAGTCTTGCTCTGTCGCTCAGGCTGGAGTGCAGTGGCCCGATCTTGGCTTACTGCAGCTTCTGCCTCCCGGGTTCAAGTGATTTTCTTGCATTACAGGCATGCGCCATCATGCCTGGCTAATTTTTGCATTTTTACTACAGATGGGGTTTTCGCCATGTTGGCCAGGATGGTCTCAAACTCCTGACCTCAAGTGATCCATCCGTTTCGGCCTCTCCCAAAATGCTAGGATTACAGGTGTGAGCCACTGCACCTGGGCTTCTGACGTTTTCAATAGTTGCATATCAGATGTGCAACAAATGACAATTCTGTATTGATTAACGAAAAAGGATACCCACTTACTAAGTTACTAACATACTATGATTAGTCCAAGTGAACCCCATCGATTTGTTTGTTGTCTGTACCTCTGTGTGTGGGCATATGAACGTGTGTGTGTGTGTGCGTGCATGAGTGGGGGTTAATGTTTCGAGATTATTGGCAATGATGGCAATTAAAGTTGTTTAATGAACTAAATATGGACACATGCAACTTTTATTGTTATTTAAACAATTTAGTTGACAAAGCTATTTATTTTTACTTTCTGGAAGAGTAAAATGTCTCACTTGAGCTAAGCATAATTCAGTTGTTTTTTCCTTCATGAAATGGGTTTATAATCGTGTAACAACCATGGTAATTTGGACAATCATTAATGCATTGTTGCTGCATGAGGAGGATTCTATCTCTATTTTTCAGGTGGCGAGATTGCTCTTAATGTTTAAAGACAAAACTATATAATATATACATTATATCTTGATTTTTAATCTTTCAGCTATCGGAATGTCTGAGCATATTAAAGGGTGACTAGAATTTACTGCTTCACAAATAAGCATTTTTCACATACTGTATTTTATTTGTCTTTTCTGAACATCTCTTTTTTAATTTTCCTTCTCTTGACTGACTACAAATACTGCTACTGTAGAAGAAGGAAAAGTTAAGACTCAAATACAGTGTTAAAAATAAGGGTGGTTTGGGGTGAGAAATTTGTTGCCCCCATTCATTGTTCTGTCCATGCTGTCTTCTAGAGTTCTGGGATTTGTTAAACATCAATCAGGAGTAAGTTTAAAAGAGTTGGTGATGCTGGCTCTGCTTCTACCACAGAAAATGTAGAAATGTCAATGATAAATCTTATCCTAGGAGGAAAAACATGCTACATTATTGAAAACTTCAAAAGTTTTCTGTCCCTTACTTCTCTGAAAGAACTATTAAAAGATCAGGATCAGTGCAGGTTGGAAGAACTGAAGAACGTATGGAAGATATATTTCATGAAGAAAAAAAATATTAGGATACTGCAGGTTCCTTTCTACCACAAGACAAAACAGTCTGCAAGCCAGTATTTGGTAGGGAAAAAATAGATCATTCTCAGAGGAATAATAATATTTCTAAATTACAAAAAGTAAATTGCTAGTGACTCCATGCCTCGTGTTATTTGGGGGAAAGAATAATAGTAATAATGACAAAATATTTTAAGGTAATTGCAAGGCCCTCCCTTTCCCTGGAAGAGAAAAGATTATTCATTTGACGAATTGTTAACCAATTGGTAACTTCCATTTCATTTAGTTTGGAGGAGGAGGAATTTTTAGAACCAAAAAACTTAATAAGTCACATCTAGTTTTACTTGTTTGCTACTGCTAGGTTTCCTCACTTAATTTTTTCAGTGCCTGTAATTAAATGCTCCTCAGGCTTCTGTGATTAGAGGTTATTTTCACCATTCAAAAAATAAGCAGCCACATTTATGAGGCCAAACGTGGGTGACTCATGCCTGTAATCCCAGCACATTGGAAGGCCGAGGCAGACAGATGATTTGAGACCAGGAGTTTGAGACCAGCCTGACTAAAATGGTGAAACTCCATCTCTACTAAAATTACAAAAATTAGTCAGTCATGGTGGCACATGCCTAGAGTGCAGCACATTGGAAGGCTAAGGTGGGCAGATCATTTGAGGCCGGGAGTTTGAGACCAGCCTGGCCAACATGGTGAAACCCCATCTCTAGTAAGCATTCAAAAATTAGCTGGGTGTGGTGGCACATGCTTGTATTCCCAGCTATTCAGGAGGCTGAGGCAGGAGAATTGCTTGAACCCATTAAACATAGGGTGCACTGATCCAAGATCTCACTACTGCCCTCCAGCCTGAACGACCAAGTGAGACTCCATCTCAATTAAACAAACAACAGCAGCAGCAACAAAAGCTACATTTATACTTGGTGCGGAAAAAAAGTTCTCTCTAGCTTCTTCTCCTTACTTTCATTGAATCAATTTTGCATGAAATTTGGAGTGCTGTACTGCAGGATATCACAAAAGATATGCAAAAGTATTTGATTTAGGATAGTCGTTTAAGAAATACTTTTTTTAAGAGTCAATATTTTTAAATCTTGCATTGTAGTTTAAGATGCTTCTTTAGTTTTCTCACATTTTGGTAAAATTTTAAATCGAAATACCTTGGATTATACTTTCAATAGAAAAGAAATGTGCCGTAGATCAACCGTGAGTCATTGAAAGTAATACATGATAATTCTTTCATTGCATGCTCTATTCCTGGCTTAACACTGTGTCCATTGGTGCATGAGTCTGAAAGATACACACCTGTCCTTGAAATATAATTTCGTATTTCTTTGGAATAAATCTAGGAAGTAAGGAGGTAGCTCCCAAATTCAAACTTCTCGGCTAAAATATATATATATACATACATACATACATATATATACATATATATATATATCTTTTAATTTAATGACCCTAGAGAGGATGATAAATAGAGCAGGGATCATTTATAGTGTAAGTTTTCATAATTAAGCATTATTATTATGGATTTTTGAATTTAACATAGTTTCCGAGGATGAAGCCGAAATTTAAAGAAGTAAAGTAACTCCTGCCAAATCTAGTATTTAGTTTGTGGTACATAGTTCTTAAGTTAGTGGAAAAAAATCGATGTCCCCCGCCCATAGAGGAACTGGGTTCAAATTTTAGACAAAAGTTTTATGGGGTTGGAGTTGATATTTACATTGCAAATGAGTTTTTCCTCCAAACAAACTGATTTTTGTCAATTAATATAATGAATTTACTACATTTAAGAAGTGATAGCTCTAATTTTTAAAGATTGAAAATGATCATAAATGAGAATCAGGTTTTGTGAGCTAGAATGTACAACTTGTAGATTTTTAAATAAAGGATATCTCTGTGTGTATATATATGTATATACATAATATATTTAGAAATATAGAAATATATTTTGTGTGTGTATATATATATAGAAATATATTTCACATATATATAGAAATCCAAGTATGACTTCATACTTGTTTATCTTTCAAGATTTTAAAGGTGTTCCTAATATTTTACACAAAAGCATGAGCACTAGATGTGGTTGCGAAATACTGGGCGATGAGTTACACTGCCATTCTCTGCTTTCCTGTGAACTCCTTTATTTGTATAGTGGCTATATGCTCAGACGTTGAAAATATAAGAAGTGAAGTACCCTGAAAAGTATCACATGATGGCACTGTTTCCATTTCCACATCCAATATTATGAAATAAAGCTATAATAAACTGGTATTAAGAATGGGGTATAATGCCAATGTATTTTGTATAATTTATGTAAAATAAAAATCTAACCACTATGGTTATTAATATGGGTACTAAAGTGAATTCATACATTTTTCACAAAATGTTTTTTAAAAGCTTGCATATCTATAATGTCTGTAATTTAGATCACAAAGAAACAATTTATATAGATATTAACAATGTTAGTAACACGGAAAACAGCTTCATTAATTACTTGAGTTGCTTTACCAACTATTTTTAAAAATAGAATATTTTATTTTATATTTCAGTTTTATTTGGGAAGAAATAACGCTGTATCACACATGAGATTTATCTGTGACAAATATGACCATTTGCATGGAATTATTTCTGAAGAATGCAAAGAAAGTGTATAAATAATATTGAAAAGTACATGGATCAGTGGTTGAAGGGATCAAGCACAATTTTAAAGTGAACAAAATTTAAATGTGGCCAACCTGAATATTTAAAGGGTTCATTAATCTGAGAAATGTAAATGTTAAATGGTGTGTGATTTCAACTACCATTATTTATTATGGTAAACAGTCTTTCCTAAATACTAGGCATGAAAAAATGGTGTGGAGTGATTATCATCTCAGGAGAGTACAATAATTTTCTATTCCTAACAAAGAAGAAAAAGAAATGATCAAAATGTGATGTGATATATAGTGAAATACTATGTAGATGTGGATGTTTAAAGATGAACCCAGCATCAGAATTTCACCAAGTTTTATCTATAATAATGAATTAATAATAGTGGATATAGATGCATCTTCCCAGTTGCATGAGTGTGATAAAAAAGATACAAAGCTCTATGGACTTGAAATGATGCCCCCCTAGTGATGTTAAAGAACCTAATGGCCAGAATTTGGAAGTGCAGCAAGTGGGTGCTGTAAGAATATTTTTAAATGTGGTCAGTTTATATTTGTTTTAATATGACAGAAAAAAATACCTTGCACAATTTTCCTTTTAATTTATCTGTGAACTTGTCTCAGGGGGAAACATACATATGAGGTTTTCTTGCTGTATTCTTTTAAACATAAATATAAAAAATAATCATGCAGGTAAACCAATTCCAAATATTTATCTTAACGACATCCCCAGAATCTTAAAGGTATATACTAGGCATAACCCTTACATCTTTAATCACAGTGGAGATAAATTCCTCCTACAAAAAGAAATGTGTAAAGTAGAACTAACTATTCTGATATATTCTTCTATGTAATCATTTTTCAAGTCTGTCTTTAAACAAATACTTACATCTTAATATAAAGACAATAAATAAATACATTTTCCTAGAAATCCATCTTGAAATAAGGATTTCTTGTACCCTAGTTTCAAGAATACATTGGTGTCATATCACCTCCTTTGGGAAAGTGACAGTTTGCATAATACTTTTCACATAAGAGAAAAATTTAAATAATGATATTGAGGAAATTGTTGAAACATTGCCTAATGGTATATTAACAAAAAGTATTCATAAATCTGTACTGTAGAAGAGAAAATATACACTACAGTAATCTGTTCATTTGTCTTAGAAGAGAGGAGGAAAAAACCCAGAATGCTGAAGTAGGAGATTTCCATGTTCACTGTATTTCACCATGCAAATTACTTGCAATTTCCAAATGCCAGTGTTACTTTTCAGGACAAATTTCACACAAAAGGAATTCAGTGATTATTCATCCAGTTTAATTAATTCAATTAAATAAGTCTGATGCTGTCAGGTGTTCTTTTAATAATTGAATCAACATGCAGATACATAATAAGCATAAAAGCGTTTCTATGGCTGCAGTTAATTTAGATCCAAAAGAATCTGCTGCTCCTCTACATTTGATATAGATTATTCTATAATATTCAGTAATGGGTTGCACAAAGGCTGGCTTTTAATTCTTTGCTTTCTCGAATGTCTTTATATATAATGGTTTAAAACAGAAGGTGTTCAAGAGAGGGTGACCTTTTTTCCATTACCATGGTTCCTGTCATTAATGCATTATAATTTTCTTTAGAAGTCTGGAAAAATGTGTATGCGTGCAATACGTAGCAGGTATGAATCAAAGTGTGTCAGTGAAAGTTTAGAATTGTCTGTTATTACTTTTTAAAAGAAAAGATTCATGGGACACGTTTTATTGTTCTCAATATATATTTATTCTTCTTACTATGAGCGATTCCACTATTTTTACATATTCTAATAAGACATAAAATTTTGGATTTTTATGCTATAATAGTCATCTTACTAATATTCTAAAAATAATATGTATTATAAGTAAATTTAAAACAAAGAGGAGAGTGGTTCTTATTTTTATTTTTGCATGAAGATAACCTCACATACATTATTAAATTATAAAAGGATATTAATCATATATAAAGAATAAAGACTGAGGTAAATGGTTTACTTGGAGTTCTCAGCAGTGCTTGATGTCATAATTATTGTAAATATTAATTGCTGTGCTAAAAATGTAAGCAAGCCGATTTTGTATTAGATGAAAAATGAAAATAGACTGTGTACTGGTAAATAGATAATCATACAAAAGTAATTGGGGTTTTAAAACCCCAATCTATTCTGCCAGCATGAGCTCGTTTGCATGTTAATCACAAGAGTGATTTCCTACTTCACAAGGAAGTCCACACTCTTTCATAACCACTTTTAATTGCATTTAAAATGATTCAGGTTTGTAACATTAGAAATGAAGGCGTATCTGTGTCAAATTAATAAAAATGTCCCTGAAAATCTTTATAGACTATAAATACTCAAATATTTTAAGGACTTCTATTTTTAATTGGAATATGTAGAGGCCTATTATATATTTTGAGTGTTATTAGTGATAGCATAGCTTTGGTACAATGTGCCAATTTTTAAAGGTAGATCACTTAAAATATAGTTTTATTATATTTTCAATTATGTGGAATTTTCTTTTAATATGAAAGTACTTACACTGAAACTTAATTTTACATTTTTACAATAAAATATGAGTTTACAATAAAAGAATGTAACATTGAAATTTTGTAGATTACTTAGTTTTTATAAATTCTTATGGCAAATGACTTCATCATTCAATCCTCCCTGGATGCACACACTCTCAGTATAAAAGTTTTATGAGCAATAATAAGCTTTTCAATAACAAAATTTAATTTTGAAAGTTATTATTTTCAGCTATATTATTTTAGTATTAACTAAAAACATTTTATTACTAATAGTAAATATTAAAATTATCATTTAAAAACTATGAAATAAGAAAATGTGCTAAATCAAAAAATATTTTTGACTTAAAAATCATCAGTGTCATGTTTCCAGTACCAATGTAAATGATATTTTAGTGTTCATATCCTGAAAACTTATCTTACTCTGTCATACATAATAAATAAATGTCATATTAAGACAAAATTATTTATTTGCAGCACATAAGAAAGGATTGCATTTTTTGGTAAATTCACTAAGAGTGTAGTCTGATCAAATCACAAAAATACAAAAACTGAATTCTTGTCAAGATCTTCACACACGCACACACACACACATCTACATACATATTTGATGAAAAGTTTGATCATTAAAGAAAAAGTCACAATTTAAAAGGGTATATTTACCATAATCACCAGGTGTTATTTCTAATATAAATGACCAAGATGATGTTTCTATAATACAGCTTTCCATGCTCTGGAGATTAAAACTACCAAAACAGATCTACTAAATTTTTCATGGGGAGGGTCCACAAGGGATGATAAGCCAATATTTCTTGTCCCATATTCCAGATGTTTTATGTAGTTCTGCATCTTTCTAAACTAAATTGTAGCTTTTCCAGAAAAAAGTGTACTATGGAGACTGAGATGAAAGGCAAGAGCTGTTGAAATGTTAATTTTACTGTCTACTGTTGAGGTCTGCTACCTTTTTTGTATTTTTTTTCTTACTCCCAGTAGCTCAGTTCTGTTTTATGAATGTTGTGGTATTTCAGTTGTTTGAAGTTTGTAAACTAAAAGCATGATTTTGACTTAATAAAATTGAGTGCCACACGGTATATGATAATGTGATAAACTTTATCTTCTGATTCCCTCTTTAGACTTTGATGTAGTAAGAATGATTTAAATGTGATTGTGATCATCAGAAATATAGTAATAAATATAATTATTGTTTTGCTTTTGCTTTTTGTGAGCTTTTTTTAGAAGCTCAACAGATGATAATATAAGGAAGTAAATGATTGGTAGAAATTACCTGTTTCTGTTGTATATTTAGTTTTACTGTTTGGAGTTTTTGCTACATCATGGGTCCAACAGAACATTTCTTGAAGCTTTACTTTATTTCAGGAGTAGCTGGGTGTGATGTTAGTGGTTACAGCCCTTCTGAGATAATCGGCCTGAGAGAGGTGTCTTGATTCTCCAGTATCAAATCCTTGCATTGATATAGGACATGATACAGCTTTTTAATTCTTATATTCCTTTTTGTGAGTTCATAACTAATTTTGTGACTGTATTTACAAATCCCTGTGTTGGCCGGGCGCGGTGGCTCAAGCCTGTAATCCCAGCACTTTGGGAGGCCGAGACGGGCGGATCACAAGGTCAGGAGATCGAGACCATCCTGGCTAACACGGTGAAACCCCGTCTCTACTAAAAAAAAAATACGAAAACCTAGCCGGGTGAGGTGGCGGGCGTCTGTAGTCCCAGCTACTCGGGAGGCTGAGGCAGGAGAATGGCGTGAACCCGGGAGGCGGAGCTTGCAGTGAGCTGAGATCCGGCCACTGCACTCCAGTCTGGGCGACAAAGCGAGACTCTGTCTCAACAACAAAAACAACAAAAAAAACAAATCCCTGTGTTAAAAGAATCCAATACCCTCTTTTCTTTTGGAATCTATTGCTTTTTTAAAGTCAGAGTAAGATACGGTTTTGTTTATGAGTACCTAGAATTAAAGCTCATTTATACAAAGGTCTTTTACAAGATAGGGATTCTTATACTTTTTTAATATTTTATGTAGTAGGGGAATATAATTGAGTTTGTGTTTCTGCAGTAGTTCGCTTTGCCTTGATATTGCTCAGCAAGTTGTTTGGCACAATAAAAAAAAAAAAAAAGTCACTTTCAGTTGGCCATTTGACTTTAAATAGCAACTGGTAGTGTCTAATCTCTACAGTCAATTCAGTCAAAAAACTCTAAAACTTGTTCCTTCAGTACCCAATACTATTTAAATAAAACCATTTAAACCCAATCATTTAATTAATGAAATGCCAGGAAACCATGTATTTTATTTGGGTTAGAGCTTAATAAGAAATTATGTAATAGTGATTTCTTCTGATCCCACAGTGCCATTTTATATAATTGCTTGGTTTCACTTGAAATTGTGAAGATGGTGATGTCAGTAAATTAGAGACTGAGTAGCTTGTATTATGAGGGCATCTGTGTGTTGCTATATTACCTGGAAAAAGTATGACTATAATTAACTGCATGTATAGACACACTAAGGGACATAAAGAATATATTAGCCCTTGTGTTGGTGGTCACAAAAAAATGTGCCAAAATAGATGGTAAGTATATTTTCTTTGATTACTTCCCATATCATTCAATTAAATATTTGCCATTTATTTTGTTAATTTTGTTCTTCAAATTCAGGTATGTAACTATGTTAATTCAAACTTGCTATTAAAGGTTGACATTTTCAACCTTTTGTGCAAAATAATTTTGCAAAGTGCCTCACCTAACTTTGTACAATATACGACTTGGAGGTGCTCTAACCACTGTGGTGTGATTTTGTAGTCAGTAGCATTTGTCGATAATACTTTTCAAAGTTTACAGTTATAAAAGTTGGATATTTGTCCCATTTATTTTGCAATTAAAATATTACTCCCTGTCATTGCACCCTCACTGTGTTGCAACACCACCCTAAGAATTAAACTTCTAGAGTGTTAACTTATTCTTGTAAAAATCAGTGTGACCTTATGAGCTTCAAGGATCTCTTAAACATTCTGTGTTTGGATAGATTATCTTAATGGATGATATTTGTATAGATATTTTAATTTTAATTAAGCCCCCATACTTAAAATCTAAAATATCCTTAGAGGTAAACTAAGAGCTTCATGTACTGTAGTTAAGCTTTTTATTTAAAAAAAATTCTAATGACTGAGAAAATAAAAGAAATCTGTACTTCGTTTTAACTTACTTATCTGGAAAGCATAAATTAGTACTTAGCACTAAATAACCACATACAATATCCTCTGAACTATATCATTTTAAAATTGATGTATCCTTTATTTTCTTCTTAAAACCAAGTAATGTCAGGATCCTTAGAACTATCATATTTAGCAGCAGCCAAGATATTAATAAGCAAAGATGAGGCTGAAAGTTAGAATGGTATGAAATATGCCTAAATGCAGTGTTTTCTAACTCAGTAAGACATCATCTTTATTTTTCAGTTGCCCCCAAAGAGTAAGTGTTATCATGTAGTGTCTGACATGTAGCAAAAAGATATATAGTATGTTTGGGAACAATCTTATGATTGATTGAATAAATGGAGATGGATAAATAGACATACAGAAAGAAGATAGATAAATTGATATATCTAGGGTTATTTGAAAACAAACAAAAAATCTAAAGCATGCCCAAGAGGATGATTTCCCTAATATGAACATCAAATATGTTTAAAAATAATTCATTATTTAAACAAATGCCAGTAGGTGTTGATGGCCTATAACTACTAACTAATAGTAATCAGAAATAATGATCTATCAGGTAATTTCCATTTCTCTATCTCTTTTACTGGAGAACTGCTTTATATTTTACTTTCTAGGTCTCATTTTTTTCTTCCTAACCTAAAGAAAGATATGTTCATTCCCTCATTAGCTCACTAGACCATTTTCAGGAATATTTTCCCCTTCTTCACCTTTATGGTTTACACTTTGACCGAATCAGCTTCCAGGCCAAAATGACATTTTATAGTCTGCTCATAAACTTACCCACCTGACAGTACTGTTGACTGCTCAAAGGAACCACTGCCAAAGTCTACTAGATTGTTATGGCTAGATTGGAAGCTGATTATCCGGAATTTAGGGTTCTATTCCTGTCCAGGGACCCAACCTCCTTTATGCCTCATTTTCCACCTTGATAAAATGGGTAACTAAGTATTTTGAGGCTGTAATATTCCCGGCCAAAGGCTTTACATAAATGTAAGGTGTTGTTCATTGATTCACAAAGTTTTTTAAGGTGTTATTGCTGTTACTTGAGTAACAGGAAAGAACCTTCTTGAACTTGGAAAGACCAACCAATAACTTCCATTTTGACTGTTCCTTTTATTTTCTGAAGTTCAAATCAATAAACTTTCAGTGGTTTTAAATGGAAATTATTGTACAATTAATACAAAATCATCTAAATCTCCAAATTTGTCTATAATGACATAGTATTACACATGATAGTATTTAAATAATACTTCTTAAATACTTAAACTTAAAACTTTATTCAATATAGTTAGAGTTCCAAGAATAGCCTATTGTATCTTAATTCCTGAACACAGACTTTCCTAGTCATTGGACCTTTTCATATTTTATCTTATTACATTTATAAACATATTTACTTATAAAAATGAGAAAATACTTTAGATAAATACCTAGAAGTTAGATAAATAAGAGTTAATTATGAGGTTAAATGACACCCATTTTGAAGGCTTCGAATAGCTGTTGTCAAACTGGTTTCAGATTTTCCCACTCGAAAGAGCTTGATTGATAGGTGAATCTCAAAAGTGTGTTTGTTTCACATTAAAGTTATTTTCTGTCCACTGTGGTTATTCCTGTCAAAAGCTTGTCCTTTCAACACTCTTCTGTTTGTAACTATATTCTCAGTTCATCTCCTCTGTGCCAATATTGAAAATAAATTTTAGGGAGCTTAAAAAAGGGTTTCTAGAGAAATGATTAATGGTTATATGATAATGAACCTTGTAGTCATAATATTTTATTGATTTTAACTTGTCATATCAAACCAATTTACTTAAAAGTTTACTATGTTCTTATACTCTTTAGAGAAGAAAATGTTCAGAAATCTAAAAATGCTTAAAATACTGACAACTGAATTTTGATGATATAAGCTAATCTTCAAGATAATTTATAAAGCAGTAACTTTACTGTACTTTTCTCCTTATCCTTACACCATAATTTTGGGATTAGCAAGTGTTGCTTGTTTTTAATGTCATCTCTATAACTAAATATTGTCTGTATGAATGCCATTTGTATAATTCTTTGTGGTTTACAAACACTTCCCCATAATTACAGCACATTTTTTTCTCAGCAATTTTAAAGGGATTGCCGTCTCTGCATCTTCTCCATCTTATTCCTTGCCACCACTCCTGTGTTGTTGATGTAAATTTTGCTTAGAAAGACAAGTAAACGTACTTAAGTAACCCAGCCAGTAAGGAAAATAATTAAAAATAAAATTATTTCATGCTTATTCAAAGTTCACTGTGTTTTTACTGGCTACATTGCTGCTCGTTTATGTGGAATGAAAACGTTACAAAAAGGGAGAGGTAATGCAGAAGGGCAGGAAATAAAATGAATTGGTGAAGAAGGGGAGGAAAAGAGAGAGAGAGTTAGGCTCATTGTACTATTAAATTCTCTACTTCCTTATATTGTTTAATAAGTGTTAGTTACATAGAAAATGAAACCAATAATGATTTATATTACGCCACAATTTTTTAAACCTATCAGTTAACTCACCCTTCAGAAGATTGTTCTTGACTGAAGGGTGATACATAGTTTGCACTTGCACTTCTCTTACTTTAGGGCGTCTGTGCTGTCTATTGCTTCTGCCTTGAATGTATTTCTTTGAGATATCTGCATGGCTAACTCCTTTACTTTCTTCAAAACTTTGCTTAATGCCACCTTAATACAACTGCCTAGCCATTTTATTTAAAAATATAGTAGCCATTCCTTCCCTAGTTTTCCCAATTCAACTTGCTATTTTCTAACCATTCTATTTATCAGCAAATATTCTATATAATTTACTCATTTATGATGTTTATTGTCTTCCTCACCCCCATCTCCACCTGACACTCGAATGTAAGGCTCATGGGGGCAGGGATTTTTGCACATTAATTTTTTCTGTCTATCTCCCCATCTAGAATATAAGCCAACAGCAGTGATTTTTGTCTGTTTCCTTCATTGATACATGCCTAGAACATTACCTTGTATATAATTCTTGGTCAATATTTGTTTATCAAATTGAATGTCTGTTACTACAGTACCTACATAAAAGAACTATACAACATGTTGATTACACAAGATACGTACATTGTACTAACGGCATGCTACACTTGTGATTTTTGGCTTCAGTTCCATGATACTCATCAATATCTAAGCTCATGACAATGACAGGGGAAGTGGGGTAGTAGAAAAACCCTATGCCCACTTTTAAAACTTTAAACTGTAACTCTGTTCTTTGTTGTACACAATGACATGTTACAAAGATACAAAGACATATAATATAGCACAGCACTCCTCAGCAAGAAGAGGATTCCCCATTGTATGCCAACAATGGTTGGAAAGCATAGTATGATACAACTTTGCTCTTCATTTGAGACATTTCCACATTGTATTAGGGCACTGTGGACTATTTCGGTTAATCAGTGTTTCAAATGTAATCTGGGGTTTAGTGCCAGGTGGCATGCCTGAGACATAAAGATTTTATGGATAACAGATGTAGAGAAATGTAAAGCTTTCTCAGATTTACTGTAGACATATTTTCTTAAGAGATACATGCATAGAGTAGTTATTCTGTTAACCAATGTTTAAGATCACGAAATTGTTACCTAAATATAGGCCTTCCAAATTTTAATTGAATTCTTGTGAACTAAATGCAAACAGTTTACATTAGGGCTGAAAATAAAGGTAAAATAATCATCTGTTCAGTTTCTTTTCTATTGCCTAGTATGAGCAGAAATAAAATGATATTAAAGCATCCAAATTTTACATGATCTAGTGGACATACACAAATTAAAGCTCACATGCTGTGCATTCTTTTTTTAAACCACGATTTCCCTCTTCATTTTATAAAAATCTATTTATAAAAAAAGTGTATTTAAAAAGAATTGTATAAATGGAAAAATGGATTGGAAGTGAAAATATTTAAAGTTACTTTAGAGTGAAGACAAATTTGTTGTGACAAGAAATATAAAACAATTTTTTAAATTTCTTTTTTAACAAATAGGAATACTAAAAATACAATTTTTGCAACAGTTTCCATTAAAATAATATGTTGCAATACTTTAGTTGAATTGTATAGTTTTCTTAAAGTATTTCGGTAAAAATAAACAATAGTGAAATTGGATGTGCCCCAAATAAGATATTATTTTAAAATTGTGTAGACTGGTGACAGCCTATTAAAGTACGCAGATTCCTTATGTGGCATGAGGGAAATCATTTTATGATTTTGATAGTTGTATATTATGGTGAATAATCTTGTAATGTATCATTATGTCTGAAGTTATTTACTGTTATTCTATACCCAACTTACGATTATTTGGTCTCCATATGCTTAAACTAAAACTTCTTTCAAGGTAGTGGTTAACAGTTGTTTTCAAAGCAAATGCTAAGTCTGCAAAGGCATTCCTTAATACTTTTTCTTTCTTTCTTTTCTGGCAGTAAGAACTTGATTTGTGTTCATGTTCTGAATTTCTTTAGTGTTCCTAGTATGGCTGTTGAAATCTATACTTTATATGATCTCATTGTACTGCCTGCATTTCATTAATGGCTGATTCTGTTTAGGGCTTAGGGAGTGAAATATTTTTCATATGACACTACCCAAAATGAGTACAGTACACCAGCTGCAAAAACCACAAACCATCTGATTTTGTGGCTTTTGAGGGTGTGAAAAGTTCAATTCCTAAAGTACAGCTTCTATATGTATTATACCATATGGAAGTGGGACTACTGTAGACTTAAGACAAATGTCAAAAATATTAAATTCTCATCAGTAGCCTTGTTTCAAATAAAGATGAGTAATATACTTATTAAGAATTATTTTGTGTTATATTTGACCTAGAATCACATTATACCTTTTTAAACATTTGGCTGCATAATTATAGTTTTTACAGTTATCATAAACAGCTTACATTTTATTCACAAAGATAATTGATCACTCATAGATTTATAATAATTTTTAATGATTTTTTGTTGACTGATACTATATTGTATTTCTATTATGAAATTTTAAACAATTATGATGTAGACAGTCATATAGATGTAAACTTTTTAGTTTAAAATAATTTTATCAAGAGTAATTTTAAATCAACTAATTCACATGTATTATAATAGAAAATAAATATAATTTTAGAATAATTTTGTTATTTAGTATATAATCAAAGGAAATGGAGTCATTATGTCAAAGAGATATCTGCACTCTGATGTTTATTGCAGTGCTATTTGCAATAGCCACCATATAGAATCAACCTAAGTGTCCAACATTGGATGAATGGATAAAGTAAATGTAGTATATAGACACATTTGTATACATTTAGAATGATACTATTACTGAGTGTATAGTCAAAGGAAATGGAATCGTTATGTCAAAGATACATCTGCACTCTGCTGTTTATTGCAATGCTATTTATGATAGCCAGGATACGGAATCAAACTTAAGTGTCCGACACTGGATGAATGCATAAAGAAAACGTGGTATATATACACAATGGAATTCTATTCAGCCATAAAATAGTGAAATCCTCTCATTTGCAGCATTATAGATGAACCAGGACAACATCATGTTAGATGTGAAATAAGCCAGACACAGAAAAACAAATACTGCATGACCTCATTCATAAGTGGAATCTAAAAAGAAAAAACAAAACAAAACTGGTATTATAGAAGCAGAGACTAGAACAAGGTTTATTAGAGACTGGATGGGAAGAGGGGAAGAGAGGGAAGGACGGAGAGTGGTTGGTCAAAAGGGACAAAGTTACAATGAGGAGGAAGACATTCTGGTGTTCTTTTGTACTGTAGGGTGAGTAGAAGAAAGGCTTTTGAAGGTTCTCACCAGGTTATGGGTACACTCTACCTTGATTGTATCAGTATACAACACAGATATGTATTGAAATATCAAATTTTAGCTCATAAACATTTAGAATTACAATGCATCAATTAAAAATTAAATAAATAAGTTATAAAATAAAAAAGAAATGTGATGGTTTATATATGCCTTAGGTCCTGATGTAACTGTAATCTTGCTTTACTAACAACCATTTAAACCAAGTAATAATATTTTGTAAATGTTGTTTATGAAAAACATAATCAACATTAAGGTCACTCTGTGACCTATAAACAGTTTATATATAATTGAAATTATACTTTTGTTTTCTGGTGTTTTTCAGGGGCTTCCTTTGAAGGATAAAATACATGTATGTATGTATGTGTATACATATGTCTGTACAATACACACACATATAGATACATATACATACATATACACACATATATGTATATGTTTTGTATGAGAGGAAAAGAGTAAGACACATTCACACTCATTTTTGCATTTTATCCTGTCCTTCATAGGACACTATGTTTATTCATACTTCATAGGCACTACCAGTTTATTCCATCAATTGATCAGTAGTTAATGCTTTCACCCCAGCCACTTTCACACTACAGCAACAGTTTCAACCTTGAAAGTTTGCATTCAGATATATATAAGATTGTGTAAAAAGGAAGTCTTAGAAAATTTCTCCAAATAATAGATATCTATCTTTGGAAAATATCTGACAAATTTATAGATGAGTATTTTGTACCTCAAGCAAGGTAGGTCACTAAAATATACTTTGTCAGTTGCCATAGTGTTGACTTCAACAACCACCTGTGGTGAAGGGCAGAGGTATGTGAATAATGCTAGGGTTGATTAAATGGCACAGGGTAGGTAATTTGTCAGAGATTATAAATAAATGCCTATTAAAATAAAATCAACATTTTCTTGATACAAAATTCCTCTTTGGTTAATATAAATAGTACTATGCAGATTATTTAAAAATCTTGCCAATTAAAAGTAATTTTGGGTGAAAAGTTCTAATTTTAATGAAACTCTAAATGGTAAAACAGTTTTAAAAATTGTTAACAGAAATATAAATCTGCTACAGAACTCAAACATTTCTAGATAATCTGACATATAAAATGCCTTTACTCTTTTTTTAATCTTATTTGATAATACAGACAAGATTTTTAGTATCATTCTATTAGAGAATTATGTGGTGAATGACAGTTGAAACACAAGAGTTTTATAGCAAGAATTGTTAAAGATATTTAATTGTCTTTGGCAACATTGGTAAGTCAAATACATTAACAAACTAGCTTAAAAATTAGATCCCAATCACAGAAGTATAACTTTTTTTCTTAATATGGATGACTTCTAAGCTCACCAATCTCACCATTCTATGCCCTTTTCTTTTTTATCCTTTACTGTCTTTACTATACCTTCATTAATTGATTCATCTTTCTTTCCTCTGCTTCTCTTCTTCAAGGTTTGTTTCCTTTTTCCCCTCTTGTTCTCTACTTTGTTCAAATTCTTCTCCCATAGATTTTTAGGCATATTTCCTCATCTCATCAAGAATGATGGTATTCTTATACATTTATATATTCCTTTTTCCCAATTTTTCTATTTTTTTAACTTTCCATTCTGTAGCTCTGTACCAGCTGTTTCTGGTTCTTCTGGTAAAACCTGGTCTTACGGAAAGAACACTGTCCAGGATCCAAAAGACATGAGGTTGAGTGTAGTTCTGCCACAGCTTTCTTATCTGTAAAATTGTAAGATTAAAAGAGGCCAGACTGAATTTCCTCACAGCTTTAAAATTCTATAAACTATGCTTAGGTGTTTGGAACTTTGGATGAAATTGTTAACTTTGGAAGAGAGAGATACTTTTGCAAGGGTCAGACTAAGTAACAATACCCTACCCTGCAGCAGCTTCCAGCGCCGAGTCAGATCAGCCATCAGTGTATGGGTATCAGCTTATGAGTATTCAACACCTTGCCTCGTTTTTTTCTGAAAACAAAATGGGCCAAATGGAGTCCAGAATCTTGTGGCAATATAAGGACCTAAATATATTTCAAAGCTAGACTTTTAAGATTCTATTTTCAAACAGTATCTAAATAATTGTTGTTATATGTCATATAGAATAAGATACTATTGTAGAGGCAGTTTCAGACATTGTTCCTGTCCCATCAATGCTTGTGACTTTACTATGTTTTTTTTTTTTTCTGTATTCCGCAACTCACCTAAAATTAACTGTAGACATGAAATGCAACTAAGAACCATTTGAAGCAAATGGTGACTGTATTTTAATAATCATGGCATTTCACTAAAAGTCTTTCTAATAAATAAAAGCCTAGTGTTTGATAGTGGGAATGTACAGGATTAAGTAATAAAATTCAAAGGATAAGACATTACCGATACTATGAGATAGGAATGATTATCATTCCATTTTAGAGATGAGGAAGATGAGGCTCAGAGGTTGAATAATGAGTCCAAGGTCATAAACCAAGGAACTGGTGAAGCAGGAAAATATCCAGAGTCTGTATTTTAATTAATAGGCTATCTTCCCATTAGATTAAAAAATAGCTTTTTTGCTTTTGTCATTTATTCGGTGTTTCTCTTTGGCAGTAGATATTTGATTGTATGATATTTAAAATATCCTAAAATTG
The DNA here is from genome assembly GCF_037993035.2 of Macaca fascicularis. Taxonomy (NCBI): domain Eukaryota; kingdom Metazoa; phylum Chordata; class Mammalia; order Primates; family Cercopithecidae; genus Macaca; species Macaca fascicularis. The sequence goes on from NC_088377.1 coordinate 155,810,345, forward strand.
TTTCTAAGGTATTTTTTAAAGGAAATAGGATTTTCCTCAAGGTGTATTTTGATTGCTTCATTTATTTCACAAAAAAACACGGGTGTGTGTGTGTGTGTGTGTGTGTGTGTGTCTGTGTTTTGTCTTAGATCTTCACCCGTGTATTAGCATGTTTTATAGTCAATTAAATGTGAAAATAGAAGGAATAATAATTTATGGAGATGCATACTGGTGTGGATAGGGTTTATTAATTAAGTCAATTAGTGTCTAAAGTCCTAGGTGAATCCAATTTGTTACACTTAGAATGTTTCTGAATCATAAAATAATTGTGTAATTATGAATTACACATTGATTAGGGTGATTTCAAAGAATGACCATAGTTGGACTTTGGGGGTGTCTCTTGAGGAAATGCTATATTACAGAATTCTGAACTAATTCAAAGGGAAAATAGCTTTAAAAGTCACTAAAGATCTATGTAGCACTGTATAACAAGAAATAAATAGTCTGTCAAAAACTAGCCACACATAAATATATCTTGAATGAATAAAAGAATAAATAGACATCAAAAATGGATTTTTTTAATTTTTATTTTTATTTTACTTTAAGTTCTGGGATACATGTGCAGAAAGTGCGGGTTTTTTACATAGGTATACATGTGCCATGGTGGTTTGCTGCACCTATGAACCCGTCATCTAGGTTTTAAGCCCCTCATGCATTAGGTATTTGTCCTAATGCTCTCCCTACCCTCCCCCCATCACCCAACAGGCCCTAGTGTGTGATATTCCCCTCCGTGTGTTCATGTGTTCTCATTGTTAATCTCCCACTTATGAGTGAGAACATGCAGTGTGCAGATGTATAAGATTTATGTTTCCTTAAGTAACTTGTTGCTGATGCTATTTTTAATACTTTTATTGAACTTTTTTTTGTATGAGTCTGTCTTGTCTTTATTTAATGTAATTTGCAGGGTACTACTAATGTCACTTACAATTAGCATGGTCCCTTGATTGATTAATCTCCCTCACATAAGAGCCTCAGCTACTGTTTCAGGAGTCCTTCAATATATAGTTGCCTCTAATTTCAGAGACCAGGAGCAACTAAGAAGGCAAAGATTTTTGAAGGGACCTACAGAAATCAACTTGGACCCTTCTTGTATTGATAGATACATCTCATCTAAATAGCTGATATGGGTCATTCTGCTACAATTTATTTGTATTCAAAATATCCTTTTTTAAATTATATTTCTTTTTACAGTTGTCCTTCAGTATCCATGGGGGCTTAGTTCAAAGACTCCCTCACATCCCTGCAAATTCCAAAATCCAGGGATGCTTAAGTCCCTTATATAAAATGGTGTAGTATTTGCATATAACCTACACATATACTTCTGTATATAATTCATCATCTCTAGAGGACCTAATACAATGTAAATGTTGTTACACTGTATTGTTTAGGAAATACTGACAACAAAAATGTCTATACATGTTCAGCACAGACACAGCCATCTATTTTTTCTCAAATATTTTCTATCCACCGTTTGTTGAATCCATAAATGCAGAACCCATGGACACAGATGGCCAACTGTATGGTGTTTAATAGCAAAGCCCATGTCTGTTGCAATGGGATTAAACCAATAAAATAAACTTGTGTATTTTTTAATAAAACATATAACTATTAGAATAAAGAACAATTTATACTGATACTATTTTCAAGATACATATAGAATGCTACTGGTAATTTTGTCATTGTATCATATCAACTGAAGACTTAGTAACTATGTTGCATATTAAATGTAAATACCTGACAGTAATGTATTAAAAAAGCAGAAAGCATTCTGTATCTCTATTATATAATATTCTTTGAATGTGCCATAAAGCACATTGGTGCTTTATAATCCAAATAAAACTACAACTCAATCCAAACTTAGTTGCTTTTGCTTTATTTTCTTAAATTGTATTAAATATATTTTTACAATAAATATATATTAAGTTTTATCAAATATATTTTTCTTCTCTGTCCCCATAAAAAAGTATGATAAAGTAATAATTAGTTTTCTATAGTGTCACAATATGAAATTATAACTCTGTGCTCATTAAAACAAATCATATTCTATAGTATATTATCTTACAATATGTAGTAAATGTTAATGGCACAGTAGAATAATCTGTATGAGTGTTTTTAATATCTTTTCCTTCATTATTATGGAGATGCTTGAAATTAATGTCATAATCAGATACATCAAATAGCAACATGATTAAAAAAAGCCCATGTCTTTGAAAAAATGATGTTATTTCAGTATAGTACTATATTATTCTAATATCAGGTGTAAAAAGATGTTGTATAGTATGCACTAATTATATGTCAGATGTTAGTTCCATGTCTGAACCAGATGCAATTTTAAGAAAACTGAGTTAGAACCAGGTGCAGTGTCTCATACCTATAATCCCAACACTTTGGGAGGCTGAGTTGGGTGGATTGCTTGAGCCCAGGAGTTCAAGAACAGCCAGGGCAACATGGCAAAACCCCATTTCTACCAAAAAAAAAAAAAAAATAGCTGAATGTGGTGGGGCACACCTGTAGTCCCAGCTACCTGGGAGGCTGAGGTAGGTGGATCACCTGAGCCTGGGAAGTCAAGACTACAATGAGCCATGGTCACAGCACCACACTCCAGCCTGGGCAACAGAGTGAGACCCTGTCTGAAGAAAAAAAAGAAAGAAAAGAAAAGAAAGGAGAATGAAAGAAAATTGAGTCAGAAGGGTCATATTTGCTGTACTTTGTGCCTCATGATCTTCACACTGTGCTCACTTAAGCTTTGTTGTGGAAATCTACCCAGTGACTAATCCGGAGGCAGCATCAATAACATAGACCAACAGCATAAATTCCTGTATAAATTTACTAGGACTGCTATAACAGTCTGACAGTTTTCAACAGGCTCTTACAGAACTCTTAGAAAACCAACAGACTAAGTAGCTTAACAACATAATTTTAATTTTTTCACAATTCTGGAGGCTGTAAGTCCTTGATTAAAGTGTTGGCAGGGTTGGGTCCCTCAGACTTTTCTTCTTAGCTTGTAGTGTGTTTTCACATCATCTTTCCTATTTACCTGTCTGTGTCTAAAGGGCTCACACTAATGACCTCATTTTAACTTAATTGACCCTATAAACATCCTGTCCCTAAATACAGTCACATTCTGAGGTACCGAGGGTTAGACTTCAACTATAATTTTTCTTGAGGGGTGGGCGCAATTTAGCATCTAACAATGGCTCTTAGAGTTAGAATAATTCTGATAGTTTAAAATTTATATTTACAGTGTTCTTGACAGTACACAGTTTTCTAACTGGAAGTCACAAAGTCTAATTTGACGGGCCAGGAAATAATACTCCTGAATTCTTCAACCCACTAGATAATGGGCAAGAAGAGGCTTTCTTACCCTATCTGCAATGAGGTTGGACTTTAGAGAAGTAACTAATTCCTATCAAATAGGATAGGTTTTCTTCATAGACTCTACATCAACCTCTCACCACTGTATATAAGACAATCCTTTAGTCCCACAAAAACCTGCAAACTTTTTCCTATCCTGGCATGACAGATATCTTATATCAGTGTTTTCGTTGCCCATATAAGTCCTTTTTGTCAAGATTGCTATCTGAAGTTTTATTGTTTTATTCATGTGTAGATGATCTTCTCCTCCAGGGCTCCCTTTTTTCCCACAAACTTTTCCTCAGATAGCCCTACTCTGCTGTCATTTGTTAATCTGTATAGGAGCCTCTTTTTTTTTTTTTTTTTTTAAATCTATCACAGCTCTATCTATCACAGAGATTGGAGGCAGGTTGAGTGTCATCCTAGGTCCGTAAGCCAGCGTGGAATGAAGGATGATATTCACGCACTTCCAAGCACAATTCTGAACCCAGTAGTGACAACGCCAACCCCTTTTCCATTATGAAAACAGATTGGGATTTACATGAGAATTGTATCAGTGTGAAATGAAACAACATTCAGTCCACTCCATTTCTTTTAAAAATCATCCATAAATTTTGACACTTTCTCTAATAACACTTTCCTTCCTATGGGCCTCATAAGTATCTGACACTTCCTTCTAAAGAGATAAATCACTCCTTCTTAGAGCATTTAACTGGATGTCTTTCTACTCCTCCTCTCTACTGTCATTTACTTATCTCTAGGTCACTTTGTATATTCCATTATGATACTGGTGCATAGCTCATAGTCTTCTGCCCCAATCTACCTCTCACCATCACACCTGGTGGTTTTTGTGTTCATGTGTATAACCCATCTCATACAATAAGGAGATCATCTCTGCATTCTATATTAACTTTGACTCCTATGCTGGTTAATCTTATGTGTTAATTTGACTGGGCCAAGGGATGCCCAAAGAGCTAGTAAAACATTATTTTGAGGTGCATGTGCAAGGCTGCAAGGGTGTTTCTGGATAACGTTAGCTTTTGAATTAGTAAACTCAGTAAAGAAGAGCTATACTCACCAATCATGTTGGGCATCAGCCAGTTCTTTGAGTGCCCAAATAGAATAAAAAGGCAGAGAACAGGGGAATATGATTCCTGTTTGAGCTGAGACATCTATCTTCTCCTGCCCTGGGGTATTGATACTTCTGGTTCTTGGGCATTTGGACTCATACTGAGAATTACACCATCAGATCCCTTCTGGGTTAGCAGGCATTTGGACTCAGACTGAATTATGCCACTAACTTTCCTGGTTCTTCAGCTTGCAGATGGCAGATCGTGGGACTTCTCGGACTCCATAATTGTGTGATCCAATTCCTATAATAAGTCTGTCACACATACTCATATATATGTATATATAAAACCTTCATATCTATATCTATATCTGTCCTATTGGTTTGGTTTCTCTGGAGAGCCCTGAATAATACAACCCCCTTTCTCATTCATTTTTCTGCTATACCTGGTTGGCAAAATGCCAACAGTGATGAATGAAGAGGTACTTTCTCTCCTCCCCTCACCCAGACTGTCAAGGGGGAACAAATAAGCTTAAATCTCTTCCATCTTAAAAATGGAGGTCTCTCTGGATCCTGAAAATGTCATTTCAATTCTACCTTATTCCCTTCAAGTCCAGGTCTTTAGATGACATGTTTCTTCTGCCTCCCCCTATATTATATAAGTTTGTTAAAGGAATTAATAGACTCTATGAACACACCTGCTCAGTTGTTTTTAATCTGTTAAAAGTTTTGAAATCACATATACGTGAAAAAAGGTTCAAGTGACATTTCTGATAGTTTTAAAAATATGAGATATTTTGAAAAGGTATATATTCTAGACAGAGTATGTATAATCACCACTTTGATGTACACATTTATTGACAATTATTTTCATATTTGTAAATAAACAAGCATTGCTATTGCTTTTTCTATCACTGCAATACTGAATTCTGCTCTTTGAAGACATGTCATCCATTTATAATTATTTTACGATGTATGACATATCTATAACTAATATTCTAACTTCTGTGGTGATAGAGTATTACACTAGATAAAAACAAACATACACTTTTGTCATGATCATCAGATGTAGCCCTTCTCACCTTTTAATGTTTAGGGAAATAAAAATAATGGGCACTCTTTTGGGAACATGTCGAGCCACTAGGAACTGAGCATCTAGCTTGACCTCTATGGGCCCCTCTGCAGAGTCAGAAAGTACCAGGTGAGTTTGGCCTCCACAGGTGGTTCAGATCTGGAATGAGATCAAACTTGGCTCTCACTTTGATTTCCCTGTCCCAAGGGGAGGCTGGAGCTACTTGAGGCTTTTTGGCTTAGAGCATGTTCTATAAAGGTGCCAGAATATGCAGTAACCATATCTGTGGTGTTTACTTTTGTTCTAGAGAAATAGAAATAAAGAATTCACTTAAAAATAATGCACTTAGGTCAGAAATCAAGTGTAATAATTTCTCTGAAGGCTTTTCCTGTTTTCTATGGCTCAGATGAGACTTTTTTTTTCAGATGATCCAGAAGGCTGGACCTGTATTTTGGATCTGTATTTTGGTAAACTGAAACATGTTACAGAGCTGATTCTTATCTGTAGCAAGTCATTTATTTAGTTTAAAACAACAACTAACCTTTGGATTTATATACCATCTGGGAGCACAAACCTGATTTCGTGTATCTGTATAGAGCAAATAATGACTAATATGATGGCCAGGGCTAGTTGGTGAATGGGGTGACTGGCATTGCTTCTTGCGTCCATGGAAAAGGTACATCTTTACCCATTTAAAAAAAATGCCCTTTTATACCTGGTTCTCCTAGTGTCCTAGGCTCCCTGCTTTGTTATTTTGGCCATTAGCTTTTCAGCATGGATAATTATTTTGTTTACATTGTGGGAATTCACATGCCAGGATTTAAAAGTGATACCTCTGTTCAACTACTTCTACCCTCGTTCGATGAATTTCTGACTTTTAAAAAATAATTTTACTTAGTTGCTGTTATTGTAGTTATCATTATCTTTATCACTATTATTACCTAAGTGCCTCCTTTGAATTCCACGGGACTAAACGGCTTTCCCCCTTAGACAGGCCCAAATTATAAAAACTAGCCTTGTTGTTCTCTCATAGTAATACATAAATAAGTTGGTAAGTAAGTAAATAAGTAAAATGTGTCTTCTAGTACTTGGAGTAGTTTCCAGTTTTGGTTAAGCAACTGATTTTAGTCTTACCACATGCTTTGCATATTGTTAATTTTGTGTGCTACACAGGTTGGTCTAGTGACTAATCTGGGAAATAATTTCATGAAATGACTAATCATCATCTTATAAGCTACATGATATAAAGACCATTCTGTTAATTCAGGGTCAAGCCAGATGGTAAGGCAGGAAAGTGGTCTCTCTGTGGCTAAAACTAAAAAGGTAAAATTGAGAAATTAAATGAGGATTCCAGGAAATAGCACCTCACGGAAGTATTTCCAGGAAGTAACACCTACTCACTTAGAGGGTGAGGAATGATTATTAGTTGCTATTAATGCAAACATCATCTGTGTAAGAATGGGCAAGGTTGAAAGCTTGGGTTCAAAAGCAAGGAAAGCTTTGTGAGTACCACATGTTCTTGAAGATTTCTTAAATGATATTAGAGAGAGTAGTAGAGAAATATTTTTATCAATTAAACTACTACAACAGAGACATCCTTCTAATATTAGTCAAGGCTAAGGAATGATAATTATTACTCAAAACAAAGACAGGACATTCCCTGGCTTTTGTAGATGTAGATACTTCTTAAATTATATTTCTGGATTGAATGAATGAATACTTATTTAGAAACATAGAGAAATAGGGCTATTCCATAGTAGTTATTCAAACCTTTTTCTACACTTATGGTCTTTGATATTTAACTGTATTATGTGGAGAGGGGGCAATTTTGGTGACAAAGAGCATATTTCACCATTTGCCAATAGGAGAATGAATCTAAATGAGAAGCCTTGATCAGAGCTTTTAGAATTGCTTGGAAGAGATACGGTTTTACTCTCCAGGGTGTTGCTGTTTTTTCTCTGACTTGATTAACTCTGTAAGTAAATGCCATCAGATTTTTTCCTGGCCATTTGAAAACTCTGATAAAGGATTCCAAAGATAGACTCTCATTTGCTGGGAATTTTTCATAATAGTACTTATTGTTACATATATTTTGGGTGCTTAGCCAGCACAAAGTAACACCGTGTCTTGAAAAAATACTGTTCGTAAGCTAGGAAGTTAGAGACTGCTGTCACCTAGGATAAATTGGAAAGTTACAGGCAATGCAGTTCAAACGATGAAAAATATTAATAGAGACGTATTGATTCAGCCATAACTAGAAATCAGGAATTACGTTGGGCTTCAAGGGTCATTTGCCTTATTGGTTCAATGATGTCATTAAGGATCTGTCCACTTTGTTTACCATATCCATTCTCTTCATAATCTCAGCCTTGTCTTAAGGCTAATCCTAAGGCTGTCTCCCTTTGGTGGTTGTGAAATGACTGCCTACTACTCAAAGGACCACATGGTTCTTTGGCTACCTCTTAGGAGAGAAAGCTTTCCCAGAAACTAGAGAGTTTATTTTTTGGAAGCCGTCAGTAAATGACTTCTTCACTCTCAGTGAGAAGAACTAGGTTGGATGGTATCCTAAGGAATTAGTTGTCAGATACTTGAACTCCATAGAGGATCGATGGATACTTGGATGTCTACCTTGATTTTTTTCCCCAACATTTATTCCACTGAATATTCTACTGAATAGCAGCAATGCAGTTTGTAGAATTAACCTTAACTTCATTAGTCTAAGAGTAATGCTATCCTTCTTGCCTTCAACCGACTCAGAAATTGTCATGTGACCCAATTTTGGTCAATAAGAAATGAGGACACATAAGCTGGAGGCCTCTAGGAAAGTTCTTGTTTTTTTTGTTCTTGATAAAGAGTGTCAAGAGATGTGATCCTCCTTTGATATGGTTTGACTGTGTCCCCACCCAAATCTCATCTTGAATTGTAGCTCCCATAATCCCCACATATCATGGGATGGACTGGTAGGAGGTAATTGAATCATGGGAGCAGGTTTTTCCTATGCTGTTCTCATGAGAGTGAATCAATCTCACAAGACGTGATGATTTTATTAAGAGCAGCTCCCCTGAACACACTTTCTTGCCTGCTGCCATGTAAGACAGTGTCTTTGCTCCTTTTTTGCCTTCCACCATGATTGTGAGGCCTCCCCAGCCATGTGGAACAGTGAGTTCATTAAACCTGTTTGTCTTTATAGATTACCCAGTCTCCAGTATTTCTTCATAGCCTTATGAAAATGGACCAATACAGTAAATTGGTACCAGTAGAGTGGGGTGCTGCTATAAGGATACCCAAAAATATGGAAGTGACTTTGGAACTGGGTAACCGGCAGAGATTGAAACAGTCGGGAGGGCTCAGAATAAGACAGGAAAATGTGGGAAAGTTTGGATTTCCTAGAGACTTGGAGGGCTCAGAAGACAGGAAAATGTGGGCAAGTTTGGAGTTCCTAGAGACTTGTTGAATGGTTTTGACCAAAATGTCCAGGCTGAGGCGAGCTCAGATGGAGATGAAGAACTTATTTGGACCTGGAGCAAAGGTGATTCTTGCTATGCTTTAGCAAAGAGACTGGTGGCATTTTGCCCCTGCCCTAGAAATTTATAGAACTTTGAACTTGAGAGAGATGATTTAGGGTCAGAAGAAATTTCTAAGCATCAAGGTGTTCAATAGGTGACTGGAGGTTCTTAAAAGCATTCAGTTTTATTCATTCACAAAAATGTGGATTGAAATTGGAATTTATATTTAAAAAGGAAGCAGAGGATAAATGTTTGGAAAATGTGCAGCCTAGTGATGCAATAGAAAAGAAAAACCCATTTTCTGAGGAGAAATTCAAGCAGGCTACAGAAATTTCTGTAAGTAACAAGGAACCAAATGTTAATCACCAAGACAATGGAGAAAATGTCTCCAGGGCATATCACAGGTCTTCACAGCAGCCCCTCCCATCACAAGCCAGAAGGCCTCGGAGGAAAAACTGCTTTTGTGGTCGAGGCCCAGGGCCTTGCTGCTTTGTGGAGTCTGGGGACTTGGTGCCTTGCATCCCAGCCATGGGTGGAAGGGACCAACTCACAGCTCAGGTCATTGCTTCAGAGGGTGCAAGCCCCAAGCCTTGGCAGCTTACGTGTAATACTGAGCCTGCAAGTGCACAGAATTCAAGAATGAAGGTTTGGAACCTCTGCCTAGATTCCAGTGAATGTATGGGAATGCCTGCATGTCCAGGCAGAGGTGTGCTGCACAGGCAGAAGGCTCATGGAGAACCTCTGCTAGGGCAGCACAGAAGGGAGATGCGGGGTGGGAGCCCCCACAAAGGGTCCTCACTGGGGTATTGCCTAGTGGAGATGTGGGAAGAGGGCCACCATCCTCCAGAATCCAGAATTGTAGATACACTGACAGCTTGTACCATGGGCCTGGAAAAGCTGCAGACACTATAAACACCAGCCTGTGAAAGCAGCCAGGAGTGGGTCGATACCCTGCAAAGTCACAGGGTCAGAGCTGTCCAAGACCATGGGAACCCAACTCCTAGATCAGCATGACCTGGATGTGAGGCATGGAGCCAAAGGAGATCATTTTGGCACTTTAAGATTTGACTGCAGCACTGGACTTCAGACTTGCATGGGGCCTGCATCCCTTTTGTTTTGGCCAATTTCTCCCATATGGAATGGGTGTATTTACCCAATGCCTGAATCCCCATTGTATCTAGGAAGTAATTAACTTGCTTTTGATTTTACAGGCTCGTAGGTGGAAAGGACTTGACTTTTCTCAGATGAGACATTGGACTGTGGACTTTTGAGTTAATGCTAAAATGAGTTAAGGCTTTAGGGGACTGTTGGGAAGGCATGATTGGTTTTGAAATGTGAGAACATGAGATTTGGGAGGGGCCAGAGTGGAATGATATCGTTTGGCTGTGTCCCCACCCAAATCTCATCTTGAATTGTAGCTCCCATAATCCCCGTGTCATGGGAGGGACGTGGTGGGAGGTAATTGAATCATAGGGGTGGGTTTTTGCCATGCTGTTCTCATGATAATGAATACATCTCACAAGATCTAATAGTTTTATAAAGGGCAGTTCCTCTGCATCTACTCTCTTGTCTGCTGCCATGTAAGACCTGCCTTGGCTGCTCCTCTGCCTTCCACTATGATTGTGAGGCCGCCCCAGCCATGTGGAACCATGAGTCAATTAAACCTCTTTTTCTTTATAGATTACCCAGTCTCAGGTGTGTCTTCATAGCAGTAAGAAAATGGACTACTATATCCTTTCTTTTTTTTTTTTTTTTCACTTCACCTTCCTTTCACCCTTTTTGATAAAAAACAAGAAAGAAGTGTTTTGCCTTGATTTATCCTGACAACCATGTTTTGACTGTGAGGAAAACCTGATTTGGAATAAGCCCAATTTTATGAAGGCTTGTTGATATTATTATATCACTAAGTCAGTCTACTCCCAAACCTTCCCTATTACTTCTGAATTTCCTGTTGTGTGAAACTAAGGTTCTCTCTTCCTTAACCCAGGAAATTTGGTTTTCTGATACTTATGAACAAAAAAATTTCTAAGCATTGTAACATTAGGGCCAAATATTCGTTATCAGGAAAATGGAAAATTGGTGGTACAAAGCTAGTACAACATTTACAGCCTAAGATATATTCTAAGATATACAGTCTATAAGATAAGTTGTAAAGCCTAAGTTTAAGATACAGAAAAATACAATCAGCTTTCAATCATCCAAACTAATAAAGATGAGCCAAATAGCATGTCACCTAACTTTTCAAACCATTCAGAAATTGTTTTTATTTGCTTTGGGTATTATTTGGCATTTCATGGACAACTTAAATACTTTATGCTCTTAAAACCAATCAGTGAATATATATTTAAACTTTACTAGCAAGTGCTGATAATTTTTTGGTTTGTTTAGTTTCACTAACACAGTGTTGGAATAGGACACCATCATTGCCAACTAAGATAGAACTGCCCTGCCTTTCTTTCTCTTCAGATTATTTTCTGTTCCTCTAGTTAAAGCAATGGTTTGGTTTCAAAGGTCTCTCATCAGAGAAATGTTAAGGAAATATGAATAAACATTAGGGACAGTACTCAAATCATGATCAAACTATATAATAAATTATATTTGGTCTTAAATGTCAATAAGAACTTGAAAGCACAATTTGCCTAGGATAATTAAGAATTGATTTTAGTCTCATGTAAGAAAGTAGAGAAAAACATGCAGGGGAATGCCTCAGTGGACTTAAATTCTTCTAACCAATATAAAAGGATGGCTGACAGTATAAAAGGAAAGATGATGTTGGGAGGTAGTTGCCATATTAAATTAGAGTTTAAATAGGCCAAGAAAGAAAATCCTGGTTATAGTCAGAAAGAGACTATATGCTTTAGGAAAGGAGATTTCAAATATAATTTGTTCAGCCATAATGTCTTAGTTCTGTGCCTAAGAAAACTTAAATTGTAAAAGTTATTTCAATGGGGCAAAAAGTTTTATGATCAAGAGAGCCAACAAGTTTTTTTTCATAGAAATTTTAGAAATACTTTTTTATAGCAATTAACATACAGTCACAAAACTCAGTAAATTTAACCTTTGATAACATCTTAAGTCCTTCTCTTCACTTTTTGCCTTGTCATTAATTCAAAATGTTTTAAACATTATTAAAAACTTGTTTGCAAAGTGTTATGAAAGCATAGTAAAAGTCCACTCCAAAAAAAGCAGCTAAGTGGCTTATGGAGTGCATTTTTCCCCCTAGACTTGATCTGCTAGTTCTTGATAAAGATTGAAAAGTAAACTGGAATGGGCTGTGTAATGTGAATAATATTTCTAGGTCATTAATTATTTCTTTTAGTTACAAATATTTGCTATAGGAACAATGCCGAAAGATCTGAATGAGCCCAGAGCCAAAAGTGCTGAAAGGGAACTTGGATAAAGGTGGAAAAAAAGGTTCAAAAATAAAATTCGAATAATGTTGATATGATGAAACTATGGTGGCCAGGGAGGGGAGGAGTAGAACACTGGTGTTTAAAGAAAGAGACAAATGTAAAAAATACAATTAACTTATAGTTAAAGGTTAATAAAAAATTGAGATTCATAATCATGAGAAAAGTATCAAGGACAGCAAATGTAAGACTAATGTAAGCTTACAAAAATGACAAAGAAAATATAAGCAGATATTTTTGAGCTATGTTCAAATCAAAAGAACAATGAATAACTTTAAAGCTTAGGACAAACGGTGTGGTACTTATAGATAATGGTTACAAAGTAGAATTCCAGTTCTGAGTCCTTTCCTCTCTGTTAAGGATAGTGAACTACAGTTGGAATTGGTAGAAAACAAAACCAACCAACCAACCAACCAAACAAACAAAACATGTTTCAGATGAATACTATGCTAAATGAGCAACAGTGAGACAGAATGCCATGCTAAACAACTTATGGTTATCCCAGAACAAAAGTGGGTGATGCCTGAGATATGAAAAATTGAAAGAATTTAAACACTGGAGATGAGCTCAAGGGGCATATTTTTTAAAATAGGGAAGCTGGATACTTAAGCAGAACTTCCATATTGGTCTAGTGGTTTTGATAATTAAATAGAAGGTTTGTGAGCCTTCAGAAGTGGTGGTGTTACTAGACACCAAAATGTTTTTCAGTAAGCATATGCTATGAAAAATCAAACTTTTGAAAAATATGCGTTCAATGCTAAAGGTATAATTATTTCTGATTATAGCAAGCATTTTCACAACATCTTTGAAAATATGTAGGTGAACAAGTAAGGGGAAAAAGACGAGGGAATTAAGAGGAACGTAGCTGTTTGGATGAGAATACTCAAAGATTACGTGTTAAAGGGTGGATGACAACTGGAAGAGATGATTGACATGGCAGAGGCCCTATCATTTTCAACATTTCTCAATAACTTTGGGTGAGAAAAAAATAGATGTGACTATCAAATTTAAGTATGATACGAAGGTGGGAGGAATAGTTAATATAATTCTTATTCAAACAGATCTCAATGGGGTAAGAGATCAAAACAAAGAAAGTAAAATGTAGTAGAGATTCATCCATTTTTCTACTCTGTATTCATTTATTAAGCACCTTTTATATGCAAGGCACTTGGTTTGTTCCTAAAGAGGCAAAGATAAGACATGATCCTGATTTAGAAGTGTGGAAGAGAAGACATTTTAACATTAATTACAATGAAAGATAAACTCCACTATAGTATATGCCTGTACAAATTGTTATGGAAGCTCAGGGTTGTGAATAAATAATGCATTGAGTGCAAAATACCTGACATAGGATTTTGGATGACTTGTAAAGTAGTAGGCATCCTTAGTTTAATGTTATGTGGGGAAAAGTATGTCAGTGGCATAAGGCCAGTGTCTTAAAATATAAAAGCATTAACATTATAATGTTTAAACAAAGTAAATATGTATTGTTTTATTCGGTTCCGAGCACACCTTTCAAAAGGATCTGATTAGAAATGACAGACAAATATGCACAGAGATGTAGAACCAAGAGGGGTTGGCAACTAAATAAATTCTCTTTAGAGTTAATGAAGAAAAAACGCAACATCTGAGTAAATTATAGCTACATAATTTTTTTCATGTTGCACATTTTTAAACTCTTACTTGATCTTTTAAAACATGCTAGATTAAAGATGCTTGCAATGCTATCCTAAGATATCCTCAGATTCAGACTTTGCCTTCTTTCCTATCCCTTCCCTTGCTCCTGATGTTTGTATGTATAGTGTATGTTTGCGTATACGTGTATTTTTTTTTAAATTACATCAATGGCAAGGGAGCAAACTTATCATTGATAAGCACTAGACTTGCTGTTCCTGTCTATAAGAGATACTTGCTTGTAGGTCTTCAGTAATTTTCATTAAAAATATTTTGTTAGACTTTTATTTAATTCAAGTCCTTCCTTTTAAGAGGCATTTCATTTTAAAGTTGACTTTAGCCACCTGAATTAAACTCTGTCCTAAATTTATGAATTAGCCTTAAGTACTTAATTTCTTTTTGGAGCTAATTTTCCCCTTCAATTCTCTACTAGTTTAATTGTAGTGATGGTAGTGTTGAATTTCATGAAATTTGTTCCTCATAAAATTTAACACATATATTAAAGGTTGGTGATAGTATCCTCGGCTTGGTGAGGTATACATTTATTTTAATCAATGGCCAGTTAGCTCACTTAGCTACCCATATTGTTAATGAAGTGGAGGTCATGGATTTCATCCCAGTGCAGGCCAGCAAGCTTCTCTTTGTTATGTGGCACAGGATACGCCCCTCACCCCAGCCAGCTGGCTGGCAAATGTGTGCAGTTGGTGACAAGGAGAACTGGGTGAGACTATGTAGATGGATTGGTGCAAATTCGTCACCATAGCTAGGAAAATAACCCTGAGCAAATGCCTTCCTAATGGACAACACATGGTTGTTTATATTCAGCTGAATTACAGATATATAGTTTGCTGTTAATCTTACTTCCAGAAAATCCCACTTTTATTTAATAGATAAAATGCTTTCTTCCTTTACAATTTATTGGGTTAAAATTTTAAAACTATATTTGATAAATATTTTGCATTTTGTTCTCATATCATCTAATTATTTCACATTTAGATTTCCATAGCTTTTTAGAACAGTGTGGATTTGCAGTAGTCTCATTTAGTTTTTGAGGAAGGTGATGGGCAAAAATCACATGATTTTGATGAGAGTAAATCAGTCTGTACTGAATATTAATCATGAAAAAATGTTAAATCAAGCACATAATCTTTGGCTAGTGGCATTCAGACATCTCCTCCTCTGCATTTATTAGTATGATTTGGGTAAAAGAGTAAATTTAGTATTGTCTTGATATTTGGAAGTCTGTGTGCTTTAACCAGCACAAATTAAATTAAGCTATTCACTACTTTCCAAAAGGGTGCTTAATAATGTTGAGTAAGCTTTCAAACTCAGTTTACTTCAGCATATGCTAATTACTCTCATCTAATCATGCTGTATCATGTAATTAATATGAACATAGCTAGGATTCACTTTTAATTTTTTTTTCTTTCTGCAGGCTCTTAGACAAAATAACATGACTTATATTTAAAAATCACAATTTTACAAACCAAGTCTAACTTTCCCTTTAAAGGCAGTATATATTTCAGTTTGTCATCTCAGACATTTTGTAAGAGGTGACCTTAGCATAATTGTATACATTCTATTTTTTAAATGTTGGGTTTGATTTAATACAGCAGAACCCTATTTTATTCTTTCAGCCTAATTAATCAGCATATATCAAAACCTTAGTTTTAGAATACATAGATTATAAAATGTACACAGAGAATTCCTGTTAGACTCAAAATGGCTCTTTTGAACCTATTCATGATTTTGATTCTAATACTAAATGTAAAATATAAATGTTAAAACTGAGCACCACTATTGGTAAGGAAGTCTGAGAGCCATGGAATATATAATTATCTGGGCTTTTCAGAAATTAAAGCTCTGCAGTTTTCATTGTATGATTTTTTACATTGAAATGACTTCTGTGTTTAGAGAAGATTAATCTCTTTAGATCTCTAAAAGACCATTTCAGACCACTAGAGTCTAACAATGGCCCTTTACTAAGATTTTTTAAGTTGTTTCAATCTAATTTTTACAATAAGCTGTGGCGCAGTACGATTGATAGCAACCGTAATGTAGATTTCTTTTTATGAAAAAATGTAGTTTCAGAATTTCCCTATAGAAAGTGCTTACTTGATTGCCAAAAAAACAATTACATCTGTACCGTCTATGGCTATTTGACATACCATACAAAAAGAAATATATTTAATTCTTCAGATTTTTTTTGTGGAAACTTAGGAATGTGCTACTAATCATTTCCCCCAAAATTCCTATTTTTATGAGTTTTGGGGTTTTTACAGTCAGTATGAATTTTTCTGTCAGAGTACAGACCCATTGACAATACAATCATTTAAAAATATAATTACTTTCACCTGTTTAAATAAGTGAACTCCATGCAGAAAAACGTGTCCAAACTACCACAGGAAGTAGTAGAACTCATGCTCAAGGAAGGCTTTCCAGGCATCTTTTTTGTCCCTTGAGGTGTTTATGTCCTTTTAGAGGCTATATGGATTTGATCTATAGCCACAGATTTGTGACTAAATGGCTGTGTGATCGAAACTACTAAACAGTAATAAGGCTTGGTAATAGCTGTTTGAGGTTTATTTCAAAAGCTTCATGTCTAATCTCATTAGAATACCTATGGGTACAAATGTTATTTTTCCCTTGTGTGTTCTAACCATAGAGTAAATGATGGATCATAATTAATGCACTAAAAAGACACATTTTGCCTTTGTTTTTATGTTACAATACATAGTTCATGTAAACCTAACAAATATGAACATTTTCTTTTCGTTTTTTGTTTTGTTTTGTGTTTAACTAAAAAGCCAGTACTCATATATATAGAAAGAGGAGTTGGATGTTTGTCACTAAACTCCTCTGGCTTTAAATAAATCAAAACAATAAGAATAGTTTGCTAATAGTCTTCCAACATGATGGAAGAACAGCCTGTTGTTTGTTTGGGGAGGTGAGTGGAATATGTGTTATGAAATTTCTCAGCAGCAATAGTTATACATTTTCAGTTGATAGACTTTTAAGCTGTCACATCCTTATTTTCTTTTCCTGGCAACAATTATTGCATCATGAAATGAAGATAATTGTAATTTTGTTTTGTCTTAGATGCCATTTATAAGATATGTTATACGTATTATTACCTCTCATTCCTATTAGATTTTTTTTTCTTAAATTAGAGTTCAGTTGATTCAGTGGAATTATACTACTGCCTTTAAAGCATTATTAGCATTTTGTTAAGATTGGATATTAAGGAATTCAAATGACCAGGTCTGTTATTAGAATAAGGAAACAAATTCCACTTAACTATTTTGATTTTTTTGCCTTCTTCAATATGTAGAGCATGTACATTGTGCAGAGGCTAACTTACAATATGTCTGTTTCGGTGTGTTTTATATCATATTTAACAAATGCTTCAAGATAATAGTATTAAATAGTACAGTTCAGAAGTTTTAAACTCATATGCTTTTGAGAGTCAAACAAAGCCCATGAATGAATAAAGTGGGCTCTTAGCAATAAATTAGGAAGTGATGGAGACTGTGAGAAAACTGGAGATGGCCGTCCCCTTTTGAAGGTATTCAAATTGAATTGCTTTAAAACATTTTGTCTACTGTCACTATCAAGGAAAACACTTCTGCTGACTAAAAGTGGTCTTTGAAAATACCAGTTTGAGACTTCCAAAAAGCCCAGCTTTTCGGTATATCCTCACCCAGGGATTGTCTACCACGTAGGAATCATTGTTGTGCCCCCTCCAATCAGTCCCCCTTATTCCCAAGAGTATATCATAATTTGTCAGTATAAGTAATAATAAGTTACTAAATATCATCATCTGACTAATAGAACTATGAACTACAAAACAAACAAATACAATTTTAAAATTAGTGCTTTGGAATACATGTAGTACATCTCTGAACTATCATAGGTACTTGATTTTTGGAAGCCGTTTCCCCTGAGCCCTAAGTCTAAAAGTTTCAATCTGTTCCCATCTACTGTTCCCTGATCCTCACTGATGTACTACCACTACTTTCTAATTGATACTTCATTTCTCTAAAGCTAGCATTTCCAGTCTAAAGTCGTGGAACATCACCTCCTTCTAGTGAAGACAAGAGTATATCTGTAAGACAGATGACTAAATAAGCACTATAATTCATTTGCCATTTTTATAAATATACATGTTATATACATAATTGTATACGTAACCAGTAAAATTTAAGGTTTTTGGTATTGGCTTTGTACACTGAAAAATATCTGGTTCTTATAAAAATTAAGTACTACACAGAAATTAGTGAAATAGACACATTTGTTTGGGCCCAAGGCAAATACTACTCCAGTTTTCCTAACTGTTAGTAAAATATCTGTCTGATTTTAAAAGCTGAAAGGCATGCTAATTATCTTCTTTAATTTTTAATTATTATTTTTAGTTTCAGTGGTACCCTCACTAGTCTGAAGTGACTTTTGAAACCTGTTTTATTTACAGTATAAATTTCTAATTGAACTAAATTATACACATTGGTTAGTACTCCGTGGTATATAGAATTAAAAAACAAAATTCGGTATTTCATACAGAACACTGAGAACACTAACTGGTGACACTATTTTACAATCCCCTGATTGATATACATGGCTTTGAAAACAAGTCTCCATACTTCATTATCTGAAATAGAGTGCCATCTTGAAACTGTAGATCATTTTAGGTAGTTTATAATCACTGTGCCAAATGGCACTATAACCATTTAACATTTAATATGTCAAACCCTCCAGTTTTGGAGGCTGGTTTGATCATAGTCAGAGCCTTAACCATAGGTGTTATCCTGAAGAAGGGTGGTAGAACAAGTGGTTATAAAATCCCTCTACCATTTTTGAAAATTATTACTCTCTAGGGGACCCATAAGAGGACTGAATAGATTGGCAGGAAGGTCTCATCTCATGGCTAGAGAACATTCCAGACACATCCACAGTTTCAACAGTGATACATGCCACTAACTGCTGTTGTCTGGGTACCACTATTCCAAGTGCTTAAATTATGTGCTTGTAAACAGATCTCTTGTGACATAGTTGCTGACTAGACCACTTTGACCAACATTTCAGTTACCTATAGCTGTGTAACAAACCATCCCCAAACATAGTAGCTTAAAACAACAAGCATTTATTTTGCTTCCAGATTTGTCATTTTCACAGGGTTTAGCTGGAAAACTTGTCCCTGCTCTGCATGGCTTCACCTGGGGCTGCTAGACTGAAGTTGGAGGATCGAGCCACTTAAGATAGTGCACTTCCAAGGCTGGCATGTTGGTTCTGGCTGCTAGCTGGAAACTCAGTCAGGGTTGTCTACTGAGTGCCTTGATTTTTCTCAAGTTGGACTGTTTGAGATTCTTCACAATATAGCAATAAGTGTTAGAAGAGGATTCTAAGTAGGAAACTGCAAAGCTCTCTTCTATTGTAGGAAGTCCAAGAACATCACTTCCATCACATTCTATTTGTCTAGCAATTAGCAAAGTCAGCCCAATTTTAAGAGGAGGGCAACTAGCCTCCATCTTACAATGGGACAAGTAGTCAAGAATTCGTGGCTATCTTTGTAACAGCAGAGGGGGTGAATTTTAGTACCGATGTTCCTTGTCCAGGTGGAGTAGTCATTCATATGCCATGAGTTCTGTTCAGTCTGTTTGGAGTACACCTCCTGATTGTAAATGCTGAATCCATGTTTTACATCACTTGCACCTTCTTGTTTCTCTCGTTCTGCTCAGAGTAAGCTGATCTTGCTTAAACACTGCTAAAAAAACAAAACAAAAGGATATGAAGGCCCATAATAAATGCCTTGATGCATCATATCGTGTCTCTCTCCTTTAAAACAGTCATGATATCCAAAAGTTTACCAATAAACAATTTTGATAGCTACATTATATCAAAAACATCCACATATAGATTTTGTCCATATGAATCTTACATGTAGAAATCTTGAATCTCTTTGTTTAAGCCACTATCAACTGATTTTTAAGATATTGTATAACATATTAAATTTTATTGTACTGATTATATATTCATTTTATTATACTCTTAATCGAGTTCCTTCTATATATAGATATGTCATTAATTAATCTTTATGCTTATCAAAAATCATATTCAAGGGATTATATTTCCCTGCTCATTTCTATTATAAACTCAAAGGTGTATCTTAATGGAAAACATTTTGGTAAGTATTATCACTCATAGAAATACATTATGAGAGTAAAGAAAAAGTGTTCAATGTTCTGATTTAACCCAAATACACAGAATCTATTAGTGATATTGCATAATGCTTGTTCAAAATTTAAAGTATTGGGAAAAAATTATGTTGCCCTTTGTACGGCTCCTGCTTTATGCTTTAGAAATTTGATTAAGTTCTATGTCAGTCTCAGATGGTTTTTTCCCCCTTACTTTCAACTTTACTTTATTACCTTGTACTCTTTCTAATATGTGAATTTACTGACCCTTCAGATGTCTTCTCATTAGATGTACTTGTATGGTTCATTAAAGTGTCCTTAGACAGATAGAGATCACACAGAACACCAAGGTATGCAATGTCCAATCCCTCTCTGAAGCAAAAGAGTCGTGCCCCAATGGCTTTAGGGGCATCCACTTGTCATGCAGTTGGCTTTTGGCCAACAGACATGAACAAATTAGTAGAGTGTACCTGTGTTGGCTCTGTTCCTAGCCTCGTTTATGTAATTGATGTCTGGTGGCCTCATTATGGATCATTAGCATATCAACATGATGTCTGAGCCTGGCAAAGTGCTGCTTGTTGTTAGGCATTAGCAATTTACCATAACATATAAAGCAAGAGAACCTGGACATTCTAACTAGGTCTCTGGCAAAATCAAAATGGTAACACAGGAAGCTCAAATTAAGAAACTCTTAGAGTTCCTGTGTGTTTGAAATGATTGAGTTTGGATTTGTGTTAGATTACTTTTTGATAATTATAGAAGATACCTTTGTCAGTAACAATGCGGAATTTGTGGTTCTTTTAAATATTTCTGGTTTTTTACATTCATTAATTTGTTTGTACTTGTGACCAGTAGTAATTATGTTTTAAATAGAACAGGTTTCTCAATCAAAGAAGTAATACAATTGGAGATAGCTTTGATTTTAATGAATGAAAGAATTTAGTGTAAAAGTGACTATTCTCAAAATAACAGAGGAACCCTGTTTTATTTTAGAGCCAAACTAAAGTGCAATGTTATGCTTATCTGGAGTTGTTCTCATAAAATGTCCATTAGATTACTGGTTATTTATGACATAAAACAAAAGAATGTTAAATAAACATATTTCTTATCTCAAATAGGAATACTCCTATTTATTTATTTATTTATTTATTTATTTATTTATCTTTTCAGATAAAGCCTCTTTTGGCAGTGGTGCCATCAGGGCTAACTATAGCCTGGACCTCCTGGGCTCAATCAATCCTCCTGTCTCAGCCTCTTAAGACGCTGGGACTAGAGGCACATGCCACCATGTCCAGCTAATTTTTTTTTTTTTTTTTTTTTTGAGTAACGATAAGGTTTTGCCATGTTGCACAGGCTGAACTCAAACTCCTGGGCTCAAGTGGTCCTCCTGCCTCAGCCTCCCAAAGTGCTAGTATTACAGGCGTGAGCCACCACAACCTGGCCAACAACTTAAGTAGATGATACATCTGGGAGATGCTATTGTAACATTTACTACAATAAATATAGAATAAAAATAAATAAAAAGTCTTTTAAAAAGATAAATATATGTGGGGACATTGTATTTGATGTAAAATATATATGTTTTTTCAGAGTGGAAAAATAAACCCTGCATTTTAATTATACCTGTTATTACCCACAATCTGCCACTTAATTTGATAGTCAAAGATGTTCGATTAATAAAATGAAAATGATTTTAAAATTATAATATGTTTAGTGCCCCTTTCCACCCTCTGCTCCACCCCTGAGAGTATCTTTTTAAATTTTCTAACTGCCCCAAGTGTCTGGTATTTAGTAACTACTAAGTAAATGTTTAAACAGTAAATGAATGAACAAAAATTACATTTACCTTTTTAATGTAAAGTACTTCTATTTTTATGCAGTTACCAAAGAGAGAATGGTTCATTATGGATCATTGTACAATACTGACAAAAGAAATGAAGAAAATAGAAATCAATAGTAATATTTACTGTTAACATATTGGCTTATCTACAGATATGTCCTATATATCCATATGAATATATATGTTTTTAAGAGAATATAACAGTATTCACATATTGAGTATTTACTATATATCATATATTCTACCGAGTGCTTAATTATCTCCTTTCATCTTCACATAACCATTTTAGATTAACTATGAGAAACAAATACTCAAAAAGACTTGGATAGCTTGGTCATGGTATTATATCTAATAAACAGTGGATAAAGGATATTATTCCCAGGAAAACTTAACTGTAACAAAACTATCTGTCCTGTTCTCCAATCTTATGATCACCAGGTAGTCACTAAGTCCTTATATTCTATTTAAAAACAAACAAACAAACAAAAAAACTGTTTGAAAGCATTAACCTAAGAATGAAGGCAATTCCCCCAAAGAACATATAATGGGAATGATTTTTTCATAGATAGGGTAACCATATAAATTTTCATCCAAGCTTGTACGCTTGGGAATGTGAAAAAGGGGTGTTATTAATAATTAGGCTAGGACAACATGAGTAAACAGAGCATCTCCTGGGAAAACTGGGGAAAGAACAGGGGAAAAGGACATGCATTTTAAAATAAAAACTATTTTAAAAGCACTGACTGAGTACTCTATGGGAGTTTTCTCATTTTACTACTCACAACTGCCCTTCAGATATTTGTACATCAATTTCCCCAAAAGAATACATACAGATTCTCTGAGAAGATAAGTGCTTAAGCAACTTCTCGACAAAATTAGTGACCGATGAGCCAGGGATTTTCAGCCAATTCTGTCCAATTCCAAAGCTCCTACTCATTTCACGGTTAGTGTGTTGTTGTTGTTGTTTTTTTCCACGTGTAAATAAAACAAGGTTAATCTGTTCTCGACGAGTAAGTAATTGCCATACATTGTAAAGGAACTGACTGGAAATGTAGATTGCTTAACATGTTTAAGTTAACCATGAAGATGTTGAAACTTGTTTACATAGTCTTTCTTTTAAGCCCCTAGTATAAGTGAATTTTACATTTTTAATTGTCATTTAAAGATTTATCTGTACATCTGTGTAATCACACTGGCATGAAATCATAGAATCAAACTTTTTTTTTTTTTTTTTCTTTTTGAGATGGAGTCTCACTCTGTTGCCCAGGCTGGAGTGCAGTGGGGCGATCTTGGCTCACTGCAAGCTCCACCTCCCGGATTCACGGCATTCTCCTGCCTCAGCCTCCTGAGTAGCTGGGACTGCAGGCGCCCGCCACCACGCCAGGCTAATGTATTTTTTTATTTTTATTTTTATTTTTATTTTTTGTATTTTTAGTAGAGGCGGAGTTTCACCATGTTAGCCAGGATGGTCTCAATCACCTGACCTCATGATTCGCCCGCCTTGGCCTCCCAAAGTGCTGGGATTACAGGCGTGAGCCACCGCGCCCGGCCGAATCAAACTATTTTTAAGTTGCAAAAAAATCTGAGCTACAAAGCAGTACATAACCTGGTACATAATCCAACACAGCTTGTCCACAAATGTTGACTGTGACAAAGTGGCCTATGAGAAAAGCAAAACAAAATACAACTCCAAAGGGAATGTTCTTTCTGTCATTGCCTCCCTTCCTTTGAAAAATGTAATGTTGGCAGCCCAGCCTTCTTCCCTGTTCTTTCTTTTTTTTTTTTTTTTTTTTTTTTTGAGACGGAGTCTCACGCTGTTGCCCAGGCTGGAGTGCAGTGGCGCGATCTCGGCTCACTGCAAGCTCCGCCTCCCGGGTTCCCGCCATTCTCCTGCCTCAGCCTCCTGAGTAGCTGGGACTACAGGCGCCCGCCACCGCGCCCGGCTAGTGTTTTGTATTTTTAGTAGAGACGGGGTTTCACTGTGGTCTCGATCTCCTGACCTTGTGATCCGCCCGCCTCGGCCTCCCAAAGTGCTGGGATTACAGGCTTGAGCCACCGCCCCCGGCCTCCCTGTTCTTTCTTATTCTACTTTTCAATTTAAGGAAATTTACACGTTGTTGAATCTAGAAGTCTGGTATGCTCCAATCAATATGAACCTTTCCTTGTAGTATAAAAAAGTGGACCATCCGGATACCCAATTTGTCAGAATACCAAAAAGAAGAAACTGTAGATATCGTTTGCATGTCTACTATATGTGAGGCACTGGGCTAGGTACTTTCCATACATTTCTCATTTATGCTGTACAGTATCTATGTAAGATAAGCAGTGTTCTGTCCACAGCATTTGAGAAAACTGAAATTTAGAGAAGTTTAGGTAGCTTGCCCAAGAGAGAATTGTTTATAAGTAGCAGAGCCCGAGGTTCAAACTCTGAATTTCAAAAGTATGTTTTTTTTTTCCTTTTGCCTCATGGAAACTGTTATCTCCTCTGATCTTCCAATTTTCCAGTTTCTCCATTTCACTTACATTTCCTTGTACACATTTTAGATTTAAGCAACAATTACCTTAGTGATATAACTGTCTTTTAATTTGACATTTCGCAGTCCTCAACAGAATCATTAGTCTAGAAAATATAATTATACATATTATATAATCCTTTCCTATGCCAGGCAAATTTTGATTACAACAAACACTGTTAAATAATATTTGTAGAACAAACAATTTCTGTATCTTAGGTGATGGTTTATTCAAGCTTCATATGTCACAGAAATTTCTGATAAAATAAAAGTAGTGAGACAGTCTCCTGAAATTTTTTGTGATTTTTAATTTGTTGACATATTTTAAGGTTTGATAAGGTAAAGCTTTATTAATTTTTCCTCAGTTTATTCAAAATAATGTGAGACTTCAGTAAATTACCACTTTCTAGGTATTCATTATTTATATTCCTTAAATAAATCAAGAAATTACCTTAATATTTATTGTATGTTCATAATGTGCACAATGGTCAAGTAGAGACTGTGAAGGACCCAAAGTGTGTGGTAAGGTTTGTGCTTTGAGGAAGCTTATAATTAAATAGGAAGGAAAAGGCATACATGGAGCTTCTATCTAGTGGAATTAAGGAATTAAGGAATTCCCGTGGCCATCTCTTTTGGGACTCATTATTTCCTACTTTGACTTATAATCATTTGTGCACTATTGTTTATCCCCCCCTACTGTACTGTAACTTCTTGGTTGAAGGGATCTTGACTTATCCTTATTTGTAATTCCCTCTAGCACCTGAGGCAATGTAGCGCACAGTGAGTGGCCTGTAAATAGCTTTTGAATGAATAATATATAAAACACTAACAATACAAGACGCTATATCTGATCTGCCAAATGCATAGAACTGGCAGCAAGTGCTGTAGAAGTTCATTGGGACTGGGTTGCTCAGGAGAGTTTCCACAGAGGAGGGAGTATCTTCAACTGAAAATGTGAAAAACGAACTGCAGAGAAACAAGGGTGGGGGCGGTCCAGGCAAGTGAAAGAGTATGCAGGGTATTCATAAGGTGGAAACACAGAAAAGTTATATTTTATACTTTAGTGGGCACTGCAGATTTCTTGGAATGGTATGATTTTTGTAAAAACAAAATATTGATAAGGGTTAAAACTAGAGTATAGGTCTTAACTAGCCAAAAAGGAAGCCTATAATGTCAGTTTATTCAGTATCATTAATAAACATCAAAACAATCCTTACCATAAAATAGAGATACTCCATTAGTTATTTGGAACAAAATGTATGTTTTCCTACAAATAAAATGTATCTCTTCCTCTTCTTTCCGAAACTCCTTTCTCCTCTAGAGTATAATGGTGTGGTTTAGAGTCTGGGCTCTGGAGCTAGATTCAAAGTCCTCGTTTAGCCACCTACTGTGGAAACATGGTTAAGTTAATGCAGTAGCTAGAATATAGGTTCTGCTTGTGTCTCAGAGACACAAAATAACAGTGGCTTATTACAATATAGAAGTTTCTTTTTATATAAGTCCAGCTGGTGTGGTGGTTGTTTTAGTTATATTGCTCGGTGACAAATTGCCTCAAAACTTTGAGGCTTAAAAAGAGCCGTTGTTTCTTAGGGTCCAGTATTTGGGCAGACCTCAGTAAGGAAGGCTCATCTTCACTTTACATCATGTGAACTTAGGTGATTCAAATTGATTTCAAAGATCTAAGAGATCCTAAGTCTTATGTCTAGATGCTGACTACAGCTGCACCCACTTGGTTCTCCCATGCATGGCCTCTCTCCCCCTCCCCTTGCTGCATCTGGTCTCTCATCATTAGATAGTCTAGCATAAGCTTCTCGACCTGGGTACTGGCTCCCAGGAGAGTGAAAACAGACTGCAAAATCTGGGCTTGGAAGACTCAAGTGTCATTTCTGTTGCACTGTATTGACCAAAACAAGATATGGGGTCTGCCCAGATTTAAATGGTAGGGAGAGCTCTCCTGATGATAGGAATAACAAGGTTACATTGCAAAAGGACTCGCAAGATGGGAAGAATTTTGGGGGCCATCTTTGGACATAATCTGTCAAGGTGGATCTGTTCTAAGGGGGCTTCAGTTGGCCTAGATTGCTTTTTCATGTTGCTCTGCCATCTCTAGGGTGTTGCCCTTCTCTGGGTAGTCCAAAATGACTCACCACCATGTTTCAGTCAAGAGAAAGGAGAAAAATGGAAGAGGTAGGTACTTTCTTTTAATAGCACAACCAGGATTCAGATCTTAGTCACAAGGCTTATCTGGTTAGAAGTCCAAAAGAAAATAAACTCTTAATGCTGGATAGCAATAAGTCCATCTGAAAATTAAGTGTTCTATTTCCATAAGAAAAAAATTAGAGAATGGATTTTGGAAGGCAGTTTATAGTTTCAGTGACAATTATTTAACTTCTCTTATTCTCAGTTTCCTTATGTGTTAAATGGAAATGATGATTTCACCTACTCCATAGAGCTGTTGTGGGGATTAAATGAATGATATTTGAGAGAATTCAGCACTGTATCTGGGGAGTAATTGTTGGCATCACCATTCTTTCTGTAAAAAGTCACAGAATTTCTGCCACGTTTCAGGCACTGTTCTGGACTCTAAATGTATAAAGCTGTGTTAGATTTTTGTCAGACCTGGAGAGCTAAACCTTTCCTGAGAGAGGTACACTTCTAAATAAATAGCAGCATGAGTTATGTGCCTATGGTCCCAGCTACTAGGGAGGGTAACTGAAGAGATGGACAGGATGCAGGCAGGAAAATCAGAGATTCCATTAGAAACTAACACTCAAGGCTGACCATGAAAATGGAGTCAGAGGTCACCTATTTCCTTTGCAAGAAAGAGTGTGGCATATTTAAAAAACTGTCAAAAGGCTGACTATGACTGAATCATAGAAGCTGGATAGATTGTGAGAGAGGAGCTGGAAGCGGTGAGGTGGAGTCGAATTATGAAAGGCCTTTTTTTTTTTTATAGTCATGAGTTTAGATATAACACAAGAGAACCTCTCCAAAGTCTCAGTTTCCTCTGGATATTGGGAGGATTGTTGCATAGGATCATTGTGCGGATTAACTGATAAAGTACAGGACAGATGTCAGACACGTATTAAGCTCCCAATAATCATCGCCTATTGGTAATATTATTAAATAATATTATTGTTAATGGAGGAAGGAAAACCAAATCAGAGATATTTCTATGATGAATTTGGTTAATATTTAAAAGAGTGATGGATGGTGACATTGCTATGCGATTTCTAGTCATTGATAAGACATGAAATTCAAGGTGGATTGGAAAACAAATATAGAATGAGAAATCCTAAGTTTGAGATACTTTCCAAATACTCATTGAACACTAGGTATTCAGAAGTCAGTTAAAAATATTTGTATGGGGTAAAAGGAAAAGTTAAGAGTTGGAAGTAAACAATTAGCAGACATTGGCAACTCCCACTTATAAGAGAAGTAAGTGAAGTCATTCTGGGGAGGAAATAGAAAAGAAGTACAAGAAGAATGTGAAAAAGGCAATTGCTATCTCCATCTACCCATTGGGGGCATAGGACCATGTTCATAACATGAGAAGAACTATTTAGCATTAGTGCTATTGGAAATATGCAGTCATATTCTCTGTTGGATATGCCAAGAACATATCTCCATTATACAACCAGAGCATGTCTTTTCCCTCTGACTGGACAGTGGACTGGGGACTCCTAGAGCTCCAGGTTTCTGGTGAAGGATGAGACAGTCATAGGGTCTCAGGCAGGATAATAGTCTCCTGGAAACTTTCTTCACATATTTTCTTGTACCCTTTTGCAACATTCTCTTCACTGCAGTCTTACTGATTATTTTAAGGAAGAAAAATTAGATTCTGGCTTACAGTTGTTTAATGGATTCACATTGTTTTGGAAGAGTAAAGCTTGTGTCTGTCTCACTGTCATTTACTCACTTTATTCCACACATCACCCACAAGAGGACATCTCTAAATCAAAGACTATGCCATGCCCCTTTTGTCCAAGTTCTTGCTTTGCCTGGCATGCTCACTCCCCTCTCTCCCTCTCCTTAAGTAGTCTCTACAATTCATCTTTCTCAGTTTATCCTAAAGCCCCCTTCCTCAAGGAAGCGCTCCCTGACCTTCCATAGATGCTCCTATAGAATCTTTGTAGCGTTCATCCTAATTGTGAGTAAAATTTTGATTGTCATTATTGACAATTATTGTCATCAAATAATTGTTTGATGACTCTTCTCTTCACTGAACTAAACTTTAAGCTCTGTGGCAGAGAGGTCTGACTTTTCTACTAATGGGGGTTATATCACTTCTGTCTTTACCTCCAACACTGAACAGAATTGAGAAGCAGACATAGGAGTTAGATGGAGTATCAACATAATAGCCATACATTGCTGAATCTTGACTAATTCAGCTTCATCTCTGCCCTGAATTAGGCTTCCTGCAAATTCTCTCAGAATTGAACTTACTTGCTGAAATATTAGAAGAAAAAAGGAGCTACCAGGTGCTATAACTCATGCCTGTAATCTCAACATTTTGGGAGGCTGAGGCAGAAGGATTTCTTGAGCCTGGGAGTTTGAAAGCAGCCTGGGCAACATAAGGAAACCTTCTCTCTACAAAAAAATTAAAAATTAACTATACATGGTAGTACATTCCTGTGGTCCCAGCTACTAGGGAGGCTGAGGCAGGAGGATCTCTTGAGCCCAGGAGTCCAAGGCTGTAGTCAATCACAGCCTTCTGCTGTCTGGTACCTACAAGAATTCTACATTTAGAGTAGGTGCTTATAAGGTACTGCTTGCTGCTTGCTGCTTTTTGCTTTTTTTTTTTCCCCCCAAATTGATGTCTTCTTTAGATAAATGTTTCTAACATCCATGATCAATTGCAAAATAGTTGCATCTTACGCTTTCTCCTTTATGCTACTTTCCTTGAACAGAGCACACAGTGTAATATACAGCCCTTTAAGGTTTCCAAAAGGTTTCATTGAAAACAACAAAAGGATAAAATACAGGAGGCAAAATGACTCTTTTCTATGTCTCCCTGTTTTAGGCTTTTTAAAGCATTTGTAAGCTTTTTAAACAATTACTTGATCTAGAAAAACAAAAGCCCAAAAATGTGCTAATAGTGGAATTCATTTACCAAAGGCAGAACATTTTAGGAAATGGCAAAACAGATTCAGGCTACCCTGGATCATAGAAGTCCTATAAACTACTTCAGAGATGAGGACTTCCCCTGGGGCCCAATGTTGTAGTGAAAGGAGCCAGGAAGCAGACTGTGGGAGTCATATTCATCCTTCTTGTCTTTCACTATTGCTGGTTTCACTTTTGAAGGTGTCACACTGAAGCAGAGTTACGATCAATGCACAGGGCAAATATTGGAAGTGAAGGTTGATCCCAAGAAGCAGCCAGCATACATAGAGACAAGAGGGAAGAAGAGGGGATGATAATTTCTTTCTTTTTTTTTTTTTTTTTTTGAGACGGAGTCTCGCTCTGTCGCCCAGGCTGGAGTGCAGTGGCGCGATCTCAGCTCACTGCAAGCTCCGCCTCCCGGGTTCCCGCCATTCTCCTGCCTCAGCCTCCCGAGTAGCTGGGACTACAGGCGCCCGCCACCTCGCCCGGCTAATGTTTTTGTGTTTTTTTAGTAGAGACGGGGTTTCACCGTGTTAGCCAGGATGGTCTCGATCTCCTGACCTCGTGATCCACCCGTCTCGGCCTCCTAAAGTGCTGGGATTACAGGCTTGAGCCACCGCCCCTGGCCAGGGAGGATAATTTCTTAACGTATTAGGGGACCAGGGATTTCAGGCTGTTTCTGAGTAGAGATCTGTATATCTTGGTATTGTAATTATTCAATGACATTTAGTGTTCTTTTTTAATACAAATTAAATAGCTACTTACTGTTGAAAACTTTCAGAAACACAGAAAAGTATGATAATGAAAATAATTATTTCACTTAATATCCCCCATCTGTTCTTTCAAATGAGCTTTTTGATTTTACATTTAAACATGATTGGAGATGATTGTGAACAACTTAACCTCATCAGAAAAATTATTTAGAAAAGCAACTTACCTAGTCTTCTGTGACACATTATTAAATTTAACTTCAAAAGTTAAATGCTATATAAACATAGATAAGAAAATATAAATACAGATATGTTAAAGCCTCAGTTACCCTCTAATACTGCAGGTTTCTTCCAAGTTCTATTCATTCATTCATTCATTCAATCTCTTGCTTATTTATTTTATGAAAATTATTGTTCACATGGATTTTGATAACACCTATATATTGGGGAGTAGAGTCATTTTATGAAAAACGTATATTACACTTCAAAATTCTCATTGGAGTATTAAATATTTGGTTAAAAAATATTCTTTTCTCTTGAGGAAGTTATATTCAATTTCCATCCTGACATGTCACACAGTACAATGCTGATGCCACTTTACTGTAATTCAGGACTAGAAAACATGAGTCAATTCGAACTTGTTAAGAATTTCCTTCTTCTCCCAAAGGAAAACACATGATTGTTCTTGGGGAATGGCTGGAAATCAGATTTAACCTTTTATTTAGTTTTTTTATAGGACTGAGGAGATTTGGCCAAATAAATGTGTCCTTTTTACAATATGTCAAATAGCCAAAATTTTGACTAAGATGTGAATATGCAAGAAAAGTTAGCAAGCTCAACAGACACACAAAACAACTTTTGATGGGAAGAACAGCAAAAGGGTATAAGCATTATAGAATTTATGAAAATATTCACAGTAAAAAAATTCTTATAAATTATTATAAGGTTTACTATTTCTTAGTGAAATCCTGGCATGGTTTCTTATGCAATAGACAAGGTAAACTAATTAACTTAAAATTCATTAGTTAGCATATTGCTGTTGAAAACAATATTGGAAAGCAAGGAGGGGTTATGGAGGGATTAAAGCCCTATCAGAACAACAGAAGATTTTGAAATTTAGAAAGACCTGTTGCAATAGGATTGCTTCCTCGCACCATTAGTTTTCCACTGTATTTTTTAAGTTTATCTTAAGTTTTCAGTCATAGAGTCCCCAATATTACATACTTACATTTTAATATATAACTTGACAGAGAAAGGTACAAGATTGATGTCATTGATATACCAAGTGAGTTACACCAATGCTTGAAAAACGTTTAGGTTTGGCCAACTGGTTAGTCACATCTCTTTAGTCATATTTATTTCACTTTAACTTCTTTGGAGAGTTTCCCACAGTTATTAAGGCAGGTGTCCTTCTCACACTCTTATCAGATTTGGCTGGTGGACCTCTGTCTCCCAAAGCTGAATTATAAAATGAGCCCCACCTTTAGGCTAGTTGTGACCACATATTTCCATTCTGTTGTATTTCCAGTAAAAAAAAAAAAAAAAAAGGTCTAAAATGGCAGTTTGTGCCATCTGAAAATTCACTATGTAAGTTGACGAGGAACTTATCTCTTTTATTTTTTTTGCCTCTGAAAGTTTTGCATTTTAAAATCATAGGCCTTCTCAGAAAGTAGATTATTGAATTGTGAAGCTTCTGGGAGGTTAAAACTGAATGATCCTGTTGTCTCTTTGCCACTACTTTGGAGTTTTCCCATTACATCTTTCTTGCTGTTTAAAAAGTTTTGTCATTATTACCAGCAGGAGTTCTGATAGCCATATTTTAGAATTTATAAGATTGTACACTTTACTAACTGGTAAAAAAATATACTATTAGAGAAAAAGAAAGGAGATTATAACAAAATTTCTTAAATTTCAGCCATGGACAATTACTTGTTATTTTTCACCTTTCCAAGCTTCTTAAGAAATATTTAGATTTAGACAACTTATGGCATAGAGGAAAAATAGTTAAAATGCACTTATTAGAAATGTTATAAAGCTCTGAATTTGTTAAAGAAAAACAGATGGGAATTGTCAGCAATTTTACTAAGTTTATCTGCTTTTAATCATTTAGGCCACTATAGAACTTTTTAGAACGTATCAGTAAAATAGAAGTGTTAGAAAAAAGTTAGGACCTTGGATATTACTGATTATATTAGAGTGTGAAAATCAACACAAAATAAGAATAGAATGCTACAGTAATTATTAAATGTGGACTGCAAATTTAAGCCAAACATATTGTATCTCTTTAGCTATACTAGCCTTTCCTGAATGACGTGGTAGACGTATTCTTCCACGTTGTAGGTATAGTGAGTGTTGTAACACTTAACCTGAAGCTGTTTATTTTAGTGTATCCTGATGGAATAAAGATGTTTTTCCAAAATGAACTCAGCAAAACTAATTTTATAATGTACCAAGACAATATGACACATTACGCAGTTTTCTAATGACCCCTAAGAAACAACCTTAGAGTTTCTAGAGGAATGAATGCATTACTTTTCTTAACAAGGTTCTAGATGAGGATTGGAACTCCAAACATATGAAAGTTACTAGGGCCTTTAAGAAATGTTATTCTGGGTTATTGACAGACTATTAGTCGTGTGCCTTGAGAATCAATAGACAAATTTTAAGGTTGGCAGCATTTTGTAAAACTGAGAGTGCTAAGTAAGAATGTCTCCTTTTTTTCTCCAAAAAGACAACTTACATGCAAAGATAGGATTTTTTTTTTTTTCATAGGAAACTATTTCCTAAAGAAAGGGCATGTGAACAAATTACTGATCAATCCCCAGTGTGTCCAAACCTCAGATTGCAGGATGAAAATGATTTTGGTTAGGTGAAATTTCAAAGTGGACCATAGAATATAAAATGAGATTAAACCATGAATAATGTATTAACTTATTTAAAAATGCATATCAAGTTTGACCAGGTGTGGTGGCTCATGCCTGTAATACCCAGCACTTTGGGAGGCCAAGGCGGGTGGATCACCTGATCAGGAGTTGCAGACCAGCCTGGCCAACATGGTGAAACCCTGTCTCTACTAAAAATACAAAAATTAGTCTGGCATGGGGCATGCTCCTGTAATCCTAGCTACTCAGGAGGCTGAGGCAGAGGCATAAGAATCACTTGAACCTGGGAGGCGGAGGTTACTGATAGCTGAGATCGGACCACTGCTCTCCAGCCTGGGCAACAGAGTGATACTCAGTCTCAAAAAAAAAAAAAAAAAAAGCGTAACACGTTAATAAAAAAGATTAGTGACAATGAAAGGTTTTCTGTGGTGTAAATATTATAAAACAACATAATTTCAAGATACATATGAAAAATTCAAGAATTTTTTAAAAAGCATGTATTATAGTTAGCTTAAACAGTGTAGTATATAACTACTGGGGATGAAGCAAATAATGAGTCATTATTATTTTAAAATGAAGTATAACAAAATGTATCAAAGTTATCACTTGTTAAATGTCACTATAAAACACCACCTACTGGGTAGTTTACTCATTCTACAGAGTAAACTGGTGCTCGGGAGCACAGCCTGAATTTGTTTATGAGAAATTACTTAGGATTTGAGTTGAGAGTATTAATTCAGATTATCAAAAAGCTGGACCTCACCATTTGTTACATTATATATTCTAAACTGTTGACTTACAGGCCAAATCCACATACATGTTTTGTTTGGCACCGTAATTTTGTTTTATTTATTTGTTTATTTATTTATTTAGTTAGTTAGTTATTTGAGACAGGGTCTTACTCTGTCGCCCCGGCTAGAATGCAGTGGCGTGATCACTGCTCACTGGAGCCTGAACCTCCCTGGGCTCAGGTAACCCTCCCACCTCGGCCTCCTGAGTAGCTGGGACTACAGCTGCCTATAGCTACACCTAGCTATTTTTTTTTTTTTTTCCAGAGGCAGCATTTCTCCATGTTCCCCAGGCTAATCTTCAACTCCTGGGCTCAAGTGATTGCTTGCCTTGGCCCTGCTAAGTGCTGGAATTACAGATGTGGGCCACCTTACCCAGCCTGCCTCATAATTTTTAAATTGGTTTTCAACAGTAAAAAATCTGATTTCTCGGCTGGGCACAGTGGCTCATGCCTGTAATCCCAGCATTTTGGGAGACTGAGGCAAGCAGATCACGAGATCAGGAGTTGGAGACCAGTCTAGCCAACATAGCGAAACCCCATCTCTACTAAAAATACAAAAATTAGCTGGGCGTGGTGGCAGGTGCCTGTATTCCCAGCTACTTGGGAGGCTGAGGCAGGAGAATCGCTTGAATCTGGAAGGCAGAGGTTTCAGTGAGCCAAGACTGTGCCATTGCACTCCAGCCTGGGTGACAAGAGCAAGACTCCATCTCAAAAAAAAAAAAAAAAAAAAAAAAAAAAAACACACACAAAAAAACTGACTTCTCTGGAAAACATGCAACTCTGGCAACACTAAGCCCACGTTTCCATTTGTTGACATGTCCCTTTAGACTGCGCATGCATCTGCTAGTGTGCCACATGTCCTACCTTGCTTCTTCACTGGGTTAAACATCTGCTTAGCCTGGGTGAGTTGACTCCTGGTTCAAAGTTTTTTTAAGTATTTTACTCAAGATGTGCCTATACAGATGCAAGGGAAAAATCCAAATGAAACTTAAAGAGCTTTGTGATTACATGTTTTTTGGTGTGGTACTTTTATAAATATTTGCCTTTCACAATTGAAGGAAACTCCACTAGGGTATGGAGCACATCTTATTGCTCACTATGGTATCTGCAGAAACTGCCATAGTGCCTGGCTTGTTCCAAGACCTTGATAAATGTTTCTGTGACTGCAGTTAGTAATGGAACTCTCCACAACTACTAGACATATTCCTATTTAAAATGTACTTTATTTTAGGAGACACAAACCATAAAATGTAGGCCTTCCTGTCCATAGCTAACCAGATGTCGTAAGAATTATCAACTGATCTCGTTGTAAGCTGAGAAAATATGTGACACTCAAATGTTCACATGAACGTGATAGACTCAGAGTATATGAATGGGATTAAAATAAAATCATTATTAACTCTAGTTTGTGTCAAACTCTGTACTCTGAAAAGCATACTAGGTCTTTAGAATGAAGGCATGATGACATAACTCACATATGTGGTGATTTTAAAGTAAAATAATTTCATTGCATTAATTGATAATATATTATTTATATCTTATTTGTGTCAAGGGGAAACTATGTTGTTGAGATCTTTAATACTGTGCCTGACACAGAATGAGAATATTATAATTTGTTCAATGTGCCTGAATCTCACAATGCCCAAGAAGAAGTAGAGGATGCTCACATGTTGAGATTCTATCGAGTGGAAGCTGAAGCAGTTTTCCAGTACATACAATGGAGAAGAGGATTTTGGCCAAAACAGAAAATCAAAACCAGTGTTGAGATCCACTTGGGAAGCCAAAGTTCAGTAGGCCAGAATGCGAGGTTGGAGTGTCCAACATAAGGTGCCAGAAGCCACAATTGACTTGGGGGACTAGAAACCTAGGAACTAGGGTGATGTAAATACAACTGAGAGTAAACAAGGAAGGTTTTAAAGTGTTGCCAAGAACAGTCGTTCATTCCCGACCTGCTTTTAAGGAGTAGATGGGTCATGGTGCAGAGATGGGTTAGCTAGCTTTAAATGTCCAGCAGTGGAATGACCTTTTGGAATCAACAGTGAGTTCCCCTATGAAGCAGAATCCTTGAGTGCTTCTCTGATCAACTGGGATAGTAACTAAAATAATCTGAATTGCCTCTTGGTAGTGAAGCTTTTCTGATAGACGTAAATAATGAACTTCCTTCCCATGGCTCTGATGTCTCTGGTCTTCTTTTATTGTCAGGCTCCACACAGTGACCCCACACAGCTTTAGGCTGTCTTCTTACAGTAATCCCAAGACCTCCAGCCTCGCATCAGAAACTCACAGAAGACTGAATTTGTATCCTAGTATTCCCAGGTCAAGTCATTCAGAACCAACTTAATCAAGTGCCTACTTTTGAACCAGTGTCAGATGATGGAATGTGCCAGTTGCTTAAGGCCTAGTTTCATGCCCATTTCTGAACTAATTACAGTAGTCTGGAGGATGAGATAAGTAGATGGGTTTAAGAGAATCAGTGCTGACATACAGAGCTTGGGGTGGAGTCAAGGCCATTTTAACCACATGGCTGAGAAGTTTCGGTACTCAGGAAAAAAGAAATCCAGATTCTGGTGAGGAAAGCAATATGTGTTCAGTATATAATGAACTTAGCATAGTCATTGTAATTGTGGTAGTTGAGACATACACAAAAAGTACATAGAATATCAGGGTGACGTGCAATTCAATTGTTCTGGATAAGTTATTGCTTATATAATTTCTCATGCTCCCTAAGCCAAAGTAGTTACAAGATTTTTACTTATGTGTGTTTAAAAACTTTCTTTTAAAAATAACAACTCCTCATCTCCTCTTCTACCTTAACGTTTCCTTCTTCTTTTTTTCCCTTCCCTTTTTGAGCAGTTTAGTCTTAAAGCCATTGCTTGTGGCAAAAAAAAAAAAAAAAAAAAAAAAGGGAGGCGTCTGTTTCAGCAGTGTGATGGAGCTACAGTGACCCAGAGCAATGTGTCAGAGCCCAAGCAGAGTAAGGAAGGTGTATGCAAATGAGAGAGGTCTTACACAGAATGTCAGAGTCTGACCAGAGAGAGGAGAGTATCTACATAGAAGAGCAGCCTGGCATAGAGAATTAGAGCCGGAGTAGGCTCAAGGGGGTGTCCTTATGGGGTAGTCAGTCTGGTGGGGAGTCAAAGCCACAGATGAAAGGTAAGGGCATATCTCCAGAAGGGATACAGAGTGTCAGAGCCTAAGCAGCATGAAGAAGGCATCTATGTGGAAGAACAGCCTGCCATGGGCTGTTGGAACCTAGGTTGAGAGAAGAGGGCATCCACATAAGAGAATAATGGAGGGGAAGATGAGAAATGAATTGTACACAGGGAATTGATCACATAAGTACATATATTAAGGATAATAGGAGTCAAATTTCTCATTGTTCAAGGTACAAATCTGGAAAGGCAGAAAACTTGAATGAACCTTAGTGTGTTGAATCAGAAGGTATATTGGTGTGAACTCATGATTTTCTGTAGATATAGATATAGAAATTATTGTGGATGTAAATATATGTGTGTGTGTGAGTAAGAGAGAGAGAGACAGAGAGACATACATCCCTTAGCTC
Organism: Macaca fascicularis; assembly: GCF_037993035.2. NCBI lineage: Eukaryota > Metazoa > Chordata > Mammalia > Primates > Cercopithecidae > Macaca > Macaca fascicularis. Next base: position 155,848,057 of record NC_088377.1, read on the forward strand.
TGTCTGCTGAAAGGTCCTGGAAACTGCAGTACTCCAAAAGCAATTAGCACACCTAGGACCCAGATCTTCCTTTCTAAATACCATTTTCCTCTAAAAGGAAACTGGGCCTGATTGCATAACTGGGACGGGGAAAGTATAAAATAAGCCTGGAGCATCTTGTGCCAGAAATTAAGGAAACACTTCAGGAATGATGGGAACATGCTGAAAGGACATAGAAACCAACTTGAAGAGTCTCCCACTGATTAAATTGGAGACAATTGGAGCATCAAAGTAAATAACAAATAATTACAAAGTAAATTCATTATAAAGTAAATAATTATAAACTTGAATAAAGGGAGAAATATGAATCCGCACACACACACATACACACACACACACACACACACACAAGCTTACACCCACACACACAGATATATAAATTGAAAAGTTCAGTGAGGAATCGGATACTTACATAGTTTCAAAATAACTCCCAACAAAATGTTTACTAATTACAAAAGAGAAAAAAAGTAACTCTGCAGTGGAGAAGCCTGGCAGATACCACTTTAATCAAGTGATCAAAGTGAATATTATAAGAGATAACACTGAAATCATGTCCCACTTGATAGAAAATAATGAGAAAAATGAGCATCACTTTTGTATTATGCCTGGCAAAGATGCATAACCTGAAACTAATCACGAGGAAACAGACAACCAAAATTAAGGGACATCTACAAAATAACTGGCCTGTGATCTTCTAATGTGTCAAGGTCATGAAAATCAAAGAAAGACTGAAGAATTGTTCGAGACTGGAGCTGACTAAAGAGACATGAAAACTAAATACAATGTGTGATTCAGAACTGGATCCTTTCGCTGGAGAGGACATTATTAGGACAAGTGACTAAACTTGAAAGGAGGCTGAGCATTAGATGGTGTGAATAATGTATCATTTTCAGTTTCCAGATTTTGATAGTACCATGATGATGAGGGAAAAAAATTCTTGTTTCTAAGAAATGCACACTGAAATATTGGGAGGCAATGGGGAGTTAGGTTGGTCTTTAACAGTTAAGGGAAAAAAATTGTCTGTACTACACTTACAACTTCTCTGTAAGTTTGTGACTATGACAGTATTTTCCCAACTTCTTTGTAAGAACTGAAAATGATGGTAGGAAAAAGAGCCAGTAATTCAGTGCATTTTGTTGAGTGTTTATAATTTATTAGAAATAGCCAGATATCCACAAATAAAATATACTAATGCTTGAGTAGGTCAACTCAAAAGAAAGAGGAGGAGTTAATTTCTGATGAGTATGCTTTAAAAGATGCCATGGAGGCACACTGAGAAAAATTATATTGTGTTATGGCATTCTAGCAGAGGAAAAAGGAGCAAAAGCTCAGAGGTTTGGGAAGTATTGAAGAGTACAGGTTGGCTCAAGCATGGGGTTTACTAGGAAGAATAGGAAAGTAAATTTTGAAAGGAAATACATGGAGCCTTGAATGCCAGATTCTGATACCTGAATTTCACTTTTTAGATGAAGAGAAAGCAAGGGATTTTTATGCGTAAGAGAGCCTCATACCCAGAATACTTTTATATACATTTAAGAAGTCCTTGAGATTTTATTAAAATATATTATTACTAGTTTAATTTGATATGACCAAAAAATGAGGCGTAGATTTGAGAGAGCGGGATTAAAAATTTCTGTGAAGACCATACAATGTTTGTCTGTCTGTGTCTGGCTTGTTTCAATTAACATAATGTCCTCCAGGCTCACTCATGTTGTTAAAAATGACAAGATTTCTCATTCACTTTTATGACTGAATGGTGATCTAGTGTGTGGGGGCAGGTGGTTACATTTTCTTTCTTTTTTTAAAAAAAAATTTCTAGCTACATAGTAGGTATGGGATATATGAGATATATGGGATATATGAGATATTTTGATACAGGCATACAATAGGTAATAATCACATTAGGATAAATGGTATATCCATCAACTCAAACATTTATCCTTTATGTTACAAACAATCCAATTATATTTTTTAAGTTATTTTAAAGTGTACAGTTAAATTATTATTGACTTTAGTTACCCTGTTGTGCTATCAAATAGTAGGCCTTTTTTATTATTTCTATTTTTTGTACCCATTAACTATCTCAGCTTCCCCTGCAACCCCTCCACTACCCTTTGCAGCCTCTGGGAACCATCTGTCTACTATCTGTCTCCATGAATTCAATTGTTTTAATTCTTTTGCTCCCACAAATAAGTGAGAACATGCAACGTTTATCTTTCTGTGCCTGGTTTATTTCACTTAACGCAATGACTTCCAGTTCCATCCATGTTGTTGCAACTGATGGGATCTTATTCTTTTTATGGTTGAATACTAACTACCTTTATCCATTCATCCATTGATGGGCACTTTGGTTGATTCTATGTCTTGGCTATTGTGAACAGTGCTGCAATAAACATGGGAGTGCACATCTGTCTTCAACATACTGATTTCATTTTCTTTGGCTATATATCCAGTAATGGGATTTGGTAGTTCTATTTTTAAGTTTTTTTTAGTAACTTCCATAATGTTTTCCATAATGGCTATACTCATTACATTCACATATGGAATCTTAAAAAAGTTGATCTCACGGAAGTATAGAGTAGAATGGTGGTTACTAGGGGGCTGAGGGTGGTGGTGGTGGTGATGGGGTTGGAGAGATGTTGGTCAAAGAATACAAAATTTCAATTAGACAGCAGGCATAAGTATGAGAGCTCTACTGCACAACATAGGGACTACATACTATATTTCGAGAACATAACGTATTCTTGAAAAATGCTCAGAGAGTAAATGTGAAATGTTTTTACCACAAAAATGATAACTATGTGAGGTAATGCATATGTTAATTAACTAGCCGTAGTCATTCCACAAGGTAATGTGGTAATGTTTCCACTTCAAAACATCATGCTGTACATGGTAAATATATGAAATTCTATCTATGTAAAACAATTTTCTTAAAAACATATCATTATATAATTAGATAGCCTGAAAATAACTCTTACCTCCTTCATAATTACTACATTAAAAATATATACTAGCATATCTTATAGTTCTTCTATATATTGGAAAGAAGATAAATGAATAGGAGTAATGAAAAGTGCAAAACAATTAGGAATAGTGAAGAGATTTTGCATGGAGATTTATTTAAAATACTTTAAAATTTAAAAATGTAAAAGTTTATCTGGGATATTTATATATGAAAAAATAACAGTAAATGGGAAAACGTCCATTTATTTATATATTCAGTCAACAATTATTAAGCATATATCCAATACCGATCACTATACTAGGAATGCAGAATAGAACACTGAGCAAGACAGATATGTTTCCTGTTTTCGTGGAACGGGAAAGAAAGCCACAGATAATAAACATAGAAAAATCCACATTAATATTTCCTATTTCCATCTTTACATCTTTACATGATGTAAAGAAAACGGGATAATATAAAGGAATGATGGAGGAGCTCCTTCATACTGTGTTTTCCAGGAAGGCTTCACTGAGGAAGTGAAATTTAAACTGAATTTGAATTGTAAGAAAGACTACATTACTGTGAAGGAGCATTGCAAAGAGATTGACGAGCTGTTAAAATACCCTAAGATGGCAATGAGAAACAGTAAGAAAATTAATATGGCCAAAGCAGTACACAAGATAAAGAAAGGGAAGAATGACAATGAGATGAGGCTGAAGAGTCATCTGTGGACCAGATCCCATGGATTCTTTGTACAGTGGACTGCCATGGAGGGTTTTCAGTAGGAGATTGACTCAATTTATTACTTTATTTATTTATTTATTTATTTATTTATTTATTTATTTTTGAGATGGAGTCTCGCTGTGTCGCCCAGGCTGGAGTGCAGTGGCGCGATCTCTGCTCACTGCAAGCTCCGCCTCCCGGGTTCACGCCATTCTCCTGCCTCAGCCTCCCTAGTAGCTGGGACTACAGGCGCCCGCCACCACGCTTGGCTAATTTCTTTATATTTTTAGTAGAGACGGGGTTTCACCGTGGTGTCGATCTCCTGACCTCGTGATCCACCCGCCTCGGCCTCCCAAAGTGCTGGGATTACAGGCGTGAGCCACCGCGCCCGGCCAATTTATTACATTTTTAAACAGGAAAAGCATAGAGGGCTAACAATAAGGAGGTAATTTATTAGGTCAGACCAGAGATGGTGCTTTAAACAAACAAGGGTGGCAGGAGTGGAGATCTCAGTGATCCATTAGAAGATTTGGAGTTTGAATTGAAATGATTTTCCAGCAGTTTATATGAAAGAACTGAGAAGAGAGAAATCAAAGATGAAGTTTTTTTTTCTTTTTTTCTCTCTTGAGAAATTTGGTGGAGAGTGACTGCATTAACCAAGAGAGAAGATAAAGAGAAGGAGTTATAATAGAATAGACCTTTAATTTTAAAATTAACATATAATAAAATAAAGTAGTCTAAACTAAGAGCAGAGGGTTAGATTTTCAATAAGTCTTGAGTAAATAGGATATTTGCAGTAAAAAAGTTACATTTTTAAAAAATGCCATATGTAAAATTCTTAATATATTTAAAGATACAATTATAGTCATCTAAAATATAACCAAAATTATGCAAGTATTAATTTAATCTTATATTAGAAAAAATACTTCTTAAATGTACAATAAATGAATCACAAAGAGACATGGGATCAGATTATATAAAAAAAAAACCTGCAAAGAGATTTGCAAAAAATGCATCAAACATATATACTTAATATTTTATGAAGTGTACTTTAAAATCAATGAATGTATACGAAAATATAAAAATGGGCAAGAAGCTGTGAACAGGAAATTTCCAAATTATGAATGCCCCCATGAAAATGAAGAAAACATTTAAATTCAGTAACACGTTTTTCAAGTAAATTACAAACAATAGTGGTACACGAGTGCTTCATTAGCAATATTTTTAAAACATGTTGGTATGGGTAAAGTGAGATGAGCACTTGTGTGCACAGTATAAATTACTACAGCTTTTCTGGAACAAAACCCAGAGACACAGAAATGTGTCTTGAGTTCATATATCCAGGAGTAACAGTGTAGGACTCTGGATGAAGTCACATTAAGCTCTCTCAGCAACAAGTTTCCTCACTAAAGCTTTCTATTCATTTTTAAAATTAAGATGAAAGTAGTAGCTTTCTGTAAGCTGTTGTGAATTAATTGAAAGCAGTCAGACCAACACTTGGCAGGTAGTGAGCACCATATGTTTGTAGTTGCTGGTTATCTAATATTTTAATTTTTGGCAGTAGTTTCAAAGTGGTATCTTCGTTGTTGTTTCACTTTGCATTATTTTGATTATCAATAAGATTAATGATCTGCTTACAAAAGATCAATTGCTCAGCTTGACCTTCTGTAAATTGAATATTAATATCTTCTGACTTTTTCTTTTCTTTTTTTTTGAGACAGAGAGTCCTATTGGCCAGGCTGAAGTGCAGTGGTGCAGCAGCATCATCTTGAGTCACTGCAACCTCTGCCTCACCAGTTCAAGTGATTCTCCTGCCTCAGCCTCCCAAGTAGCTGTGATTACCAGCACCTACCACCACAACTGGCTAACTTTTGTATTTTCTGTAGAGATTGGGTTTCACCATGTTGGCCAGGCTGGTCTGGAATTCCTGACCTCAGGTGATCCGCCCTGACCTCAGCCTCCCAAAGTGCTGGAATTACAGGCATGAGCCAATGCACCTGGCCTTGACTTATTTTTTTTCTTTTCAGTTTTTCTTATTTTTCTGACTGGCTTACAAGAATTCCTGATATATTCTGTGTATTAAATATTTGTTGGTTTTAGATTTTGTAAAACTTTTCCCATTTTTTTTACCCACCTGTTACTTTTTCTGTGGAATACTTTTAAAAATGATTATTGAATGTTCATTATGTGCTTGACACTGTTTTAAAACCTTGGGACGCATTCGTGAACCAAAAGAAGACAAGACGACAGACTTTCCTGACTCGTGGGGCTTATACTTCAGTGGAGGTGGAGGCAGAGGAAAACAATTTTTAAAAATTCAATTAAATAAATAAATAATACTGTGTGTTAAAGGTAGTAAGGGGTATTGGGACAAAAAACAGACCAGTATAAAGGGAGGCAGAGAATACATCCAAACCTTAACTTTGAAGTGTCAGAATCATCTTTTTTTTTTTTTTCTTTTTTGAGATGGCGTCTCACTCTGTCACCCAGGCTGGAGTGCAGTAGCACAATCTCGGCTCACTGCAATCTTCGCTCCCTGAGTCCAAGTGATTCTCCTGCCTCAGCCTCCTGTGCAGTTGGGATTACAGGCGCCTGCCACCACGCCCAGCTAATTTCTGTATTTTTAGTAGAGATAGGATTTTACCATCTTGGCCAGACTGGTCTTGAACTCCTGACCTCGTGATCTACCCGCCTTGGCCTCCCAAAGTGCTAGGATTGCAGGTGTGAGCCACCACGCATGGCCAGAATCATCATTTTCTTTGTAAAATTTATGTTTTTGTTGTTGTTGTTGTTGTTTTGGTGGGGGATGTTATGCAAGAAAATAAAATTTAAATAGATTTATAAAACTCCATTTCTTGTAATTGTCAATTTATAGTAAAAGCTAATTTCTTCAGAAGTTTTAAGGACTGAGAAGTCCCTTATAAATTAATTTCCATGTAATTTAATCTTTTTACTTTAAATATTGAAACAGTTTTTCCTAAAAATAAAATACAGATTCAAATTTTCCTAATTGTAAAAGCAATATACACCTGTCAGAATAGACGTTAAAGAAAAGATTATTCAATGATATTTGGTAAGGAAGACTTTATTAGGACCACTGTGATGGATGTAGGCAGCGGTCCCCAACTTTTTTGGTACCAGAGAATAGTTTCATGGAAGACAGTGTTTCCACAGACAGGAGTGGGGTGGGGTGGAGGTAGGGAATGGCTTCTGGATGAAACTGTTCCACTTCAGACCATCAGGCATGAAATTCTCCGAAGGAGCACCCAGCCTAGATCCCTAGCATGCACAGTTCACAATAGGGTGCAAGCTCCTATGGGAATCTAATGCTACCACTGATTACTCACCTCCTGCTATGTGGCCTAGTTCCTAACAGGCCACGGACGGGTACTGGTCTGTGACCCAGGGGTTGGGGACCCCTGGGTACAGGGACCACTGCAGTGGGGTCTTGCAGTAGGGGAACAACATTGGGCTCAAGTCTGATTACAGCATGAGCAAATGGGAATTTATAATCAAGGCGCAGGGTGGGGGTCAGCGGATGAAAAATTATTAAGAGGAAATGTAAGGCGTAAGGGAGATTCTGGGTAAACTTACCTAACAGGATTCTTGCTGTACACAGGCCAGGGTGATCAGACATCACCTAGGGAATGTGGAGGGTGAGGAACATGATTAGATATCAGACGGGGGATGCTAGCTAAACTGACTTAGTAGGGTTCTTTTGGTAAAACTGGGTTTTACAAGGGCATGCAGAGATGGACCTAGAAGAAGGTTCATAGCCTGACTAGTATTTGGCCCAGCAAAATAAGTGTTGTCATAGATTCCAATAATATGGATAAATATTAAGAGAAAAATAAAAATTATGAATTATATAATTACCCAAGAAAACCACCATTAATATTTAGATGCATATCCTTTCAGAAAGTTTGCACTGAAACTTTTGCTTTTTTAAAGAAACAGTTTCTTCTATTGACTTGCAGAGATGGAGCCGTAAAAGTCATCTCCTCCTTCCCTTTTTCCTCTTCCTTCACTCCCCTCATCACTACCACTTAATAACTTATTTTCTGTCAGGTACTTTTTATATATTGCTTTAAGTGCCCCAATAATGCTGCTGGGTCGGAATTAGCAATCACACATCAACAGTTGAGAAAATCGTCTCAGGTAGAATATTGTCTTTTAGTTTGGCGATTTATTTTTGGGTTGGACCCGAAGGTCAAAGCCAGGTCTGTTAGATTCCATTGCCATTCTATACTGAGCTGATCTCTTACCCTTGGCTAAAGGCACAGCATTGTAAACTTCTGTTTAGCATTTAGAATGAAAGTGAAGCGAATCAAATGCTATGTATAAATTAAATAATATTATATACAGCTTAGTTTGTTACCCTAAAATAAAAGCATAATAAAAAGGATATAGAGCCTGGGAGTGGTGGCTTATGTCTGTAATCTCAGCACTTTGGGAGGCCGAGGCAGGTGGTTCACTGGAGGCCAGAAGTTGGAGACCAGCCTGGAAAGCACGGTGAAATCCCATCTCTTCTAAAAATACAAAAATTAACTAGGCATGGTGGCACATGCCTGCAGTCCCAGCTACTTGGGAGGCAGAGGCACAAGAATCCCTTGAATCCGTGAGGTGGAGGTTGTAGTGAGCTGAGATTGTGCCACTGCACTCCAGCCTGGGCAGCACAGAAAGACTCTGTCTCCAAAAACAACAACAAAAAGATAAAAATGAAAATATATAGATAAAATTAAGAGAGAAAAACAAATGACATAGAGATGAAGGCCATCTCTATCATCATTTCTTGAGGAAAGACTTAATTGACCTTTTTAGGTTAGAGAAGAGGACATTAATACATGTATTCCAATGACCATGAATTAAGAGGACGATATAAATTAAAATGAAAACATAAGTATTTGAATATCAAGAATGATATTTTTACTATCAAGATGCTTTCAAGAGAGGCTCTAGGGTCTCCACCCCTAGAGGTATTTGTGTAAAGAGCATATATTCACCTATCTTAAACAGTTTACACAATTGCCTACTGAAGTTTGCAGTAGACTTCATCACTTAACTAATCTGGTAAACAAATATTTGTTGAGGACCTACTGGGTGCTAGACGATGTTGTCTGTGCTGGTGTAAACAAGCTAACTCAGACCACAAGGTTTGTTAAATGGCTCCCCTGCAAAAACCATGCAAGCATTTTTTTTTTTTTTTTTTTTTTTTTTGAGACAGGGTCTTGCTCTGTCACCCAGGCTGGAGGCTGGAGTGCAGTGACACCATCATAGCTCACTGCCACCTCGAATACCTGGGCTCAAGCAATCCTCCCACCTCAGCCCCCTGAGTAGCTGGAACCACAGGCTCACATCACCACACCTGGATATTAATTTTTGTTTGTTTGGTAATGATGAGGGTCTTGTTATGTTGCCCAGGCTGGTCTCAAACTCCTGGCCTCAAGTCCTCAAGGGATCTTCCCACCTAGGCCTCCCAAAATGCTACATTACAGGCAGAAACTACCATACCCAACTACATGCGATTTTGTTTGCTTCTCTACTGCCTCTACACCTTACCAGCTGCGTCTATGTTCATAGCCTGCCTAGCTTCCACAATCCCTTATCTCAAGTCCTTGGGGGATGCATTTCAAAATTCAGAATTCTTTGGATTATAGATAAGTAATAAGTTATATAGTCTGTAGATTATGTAACAGCCCCTTCATAGTCGGGCAGCACCTTGCAATTGAACACAGTAATACATCTTCATTGAAATATATACACAAAAACACTAATGGCCTCATGTAAGTTTAGTTGTGTTTTATTGCCAGATGAGTTCAAGTTAGGTCAAGTTTTATCATCAACTGAATCACAGCAAACAAACAAAACCATCTTGATTCTCAGAATTTTTTGTATGTCAGAATTGTTGATATGAGATTGTTTAGTACATTTGCAAGGAATTCCTGAGACTTACTCAGATTTATGAATTATGTTCCCAGAACACTAATGTATACGAGATTTAATAGTTAACTAATGAAAAGAGTGAACCACTGTTCTTTATAGTTCTCATTTCCTTTATAAGTTAACAGACTTTCTGCACATACAGGAGACTCAAGTATTATTTACCACAGAACCCATTTGTTGCAGACTATCTCAGGAGACTTGTGTTCTGTGGAAGAGTCTAAGAAGTACTATGCTAGTGATACAAGGATGCTATAGCTTACCCTTACCCTTGTGTCTAGTATTTTGAAATTCATAATTGATTACATGGCCTAAAGGAAGCATAGATATAAATCTCTAGAAAATGCTGGTAAATATTCCTAAGTGATGGAGAAATTGTTTGAAGAAATTATGAAAGAGCCTTATTGGGGAACCCTCTCTAGAGCCCCTTATTTTAATAGATACACATGAAAAGGTTAACCAAAAGCATGCATGGTGTCATTTGAAGTTTGCAGGGCAGTTTCCCTGGGACCAAAATACCTCATACCTCTTACTAGCCAATATAGTTTATTATTCAGCAACTTATGTCTTGGGTTAAGAAAGACTGACCCTCTTTTCTTCTGCCCTCCTAAAGAAGGTGGACATTCATTTGCCTTGGAGGGCAGTGTATATTCACTAATACTGTAGTTAGCTTTATATATGGTTAGCTTTATGAATGGCTTACCATTCATTAAGTGGGTAAACAGTACAGGTAAAGGTGCAATTGGGATGAGTGGGTGGGGGGAGAGGAATAATGAGTGGAGAGAAGGGGTGTCAATATCAAATAATTATGACTACAATTTTGTCAAGGTTTAGTCTAACTGACTTAGAGAAATGTCAGTTTGGCAAATGTAAATAAGCATTTGGATATATGATTGAAACAAGGAAAATTACATGCTTTTAGTTAGTGAAAATTCTACGTAAAAACTTATAAACTAATGGAAAATATCATATCCTCTTAAGTACGTAAAATAAATATTATGTAATAAGTTCTAATTGGCTACGTAACACTTTACTGAGCGTGATCAGATATTGGTTTTTAGGAGAAAATTTTCTCTTATATATGAAGATCTAAAGTCCACATAAACCTCTTCTCCTTCAGCTTTGTGTATGTTTAATCTGTGGAGTAGTTGTTGTCTCAGAAATGAAGCATATAAATTGCCTCAATGAAGAAAAGAAATGTACACATTTAAAAACCAAAATCACTTTTTTAAAATTAAGGATTTTTCTGTTGTATAATAGGTAAACTACTGTGAAGTGTAGTTGCCTGTTTAACTTTATATCTGCTTTGATTTTTGTCAGTTTAGTTAATTCAAATAAAATTTGTGAAGTTAACCACTTTCAAGAAAAGGCATAGGAGAACCTAATTTAACCTAGAGTGTCTCTTTTATTCTTCTGTTATTCATTTGAAGTGCCCTATCAGCTTGAACTGACCAACTTCAGTCATTTTTACCCTTTTATTTTTTTTCTCTAATGTAAACTGAAATTCCCTGCTGTTCGTGGTATTTTAGTGTTAAGCATCATTTAATGAGCAGGTATCATAAAACTTAAAAGGTCTTTTTCTTGTATCTCTGATTAGTTAGTGAAAGAACCAAATAATTTCTCTTAATATATTTTGATTTTGGCTCGTTTTACATTTAAGTGTTTTTTGATGAAGTAGAAAATAATTTTGGTTAAAGTAGGATGGATTCTATCAAGCGAATATGTGGCCCCCTATTAAGTGGTAGAATATAAATTGTTTACCGGTGTTACTATATGATAGTTTCCCTTATACGTTTATGTGTATAGGATTCTAAATAATTTACTTTCTCTGAAAAATAGATATATAATTTGAACAGATAATTTAGCATCAATGTCCGTATACTCCTTATTATAAAAGCAGTAATTCATTCAGAAGTGAAAATTCATTTAAACAATTTCACACTGCCCTTAATTGCAGTTTCTTTTAAATTACAATAAGGAATAAACTATTAATGAGTAAAAGAAATAATAATATCTATTAATTACACACTTCCCATTTGATGTTCATGTATGCTGTACCTGACAATTGCTAATATTTTATTATTAGGTCTAATTTTGCTTTTAGGAAGAAAAGAATATCTTTGTGAGATAAATAGCATGCAGCCAAAATAATGAGGCTAGTATGCAAGCAAAAGCCAGATAATGTGTAATAAGTTACAGAGGGCATTGTGCAACATTAACACTGGTAACAGGTAAAAGATGTAATAGTGCTGCCTACTGGTAAGAAGTAGTAGTGTTTAAAGGGTAAATGAAAATGGGTGTGGTGTTAAGTGATATACACGGTTATTTAAGGTTCTTACTGTTATCTATGATGCAAATTATTTTTTCATTAGTATTTAATAGAAAATTCACTATGAAGTCTTTGAGAGTTAAATTTCTGTATGAGATTTCTGGATTTTAAAATTTTTATTTTTGGAGAATGTATATAAATAGCATATTCACTCTCTTGCTGCCTCTTTTTAATCATGTGATACCTGAACAGTCTGTCGTATGTGTGGCCGTTCTTTAATGATGCTGACTTTTTTTATGGTCAGCATTTCCATAGAATTTGTAGTTGAAAAATAAGACATTGCCAGTTATGAAAAATAACTGTAAATTTTAGTAATCCACAGGTGGATATTTAGCTAGTCCACTTACACCATTTATTCATAGAAAGAAGTATGATTTGCATATGCAACAATCAACAGAATTTAAGTCTAATTGGAAAATGAAATTGGATTGCTTCTAAAGCACTGGTGTCAAAGTTTTAGCAAATTAAAAATCAAGTGTTCATATATGTAGGGATTACTTTTCCCATGTTCCACTAAAAATAAGTTTAGTTTTCTGTGCTAGAAAAAAAACATATTTTGCTCCAATTGTTTTGAATGTGTATCAGTTAATTTTCCAGTATACTAATTTTGTTTATAGTCTTGAAAATAAGTTACAGTTATTTTAACATTAGCTCAACTCAAAGCACAGGTTTTTACAAGTTTAGTATTTGCTATATGATGTTTGTATAGGTGTGGCATGATGGAATTATTTAAATGCGATGATTTTATTATTCTGATTTGAATCCTTATCATATGCATTTTAGCTTTATTTTCAGATATCCATTATACATGTCTTATTAAAACACCATGCACTGTAAAAATAGTTGTTACAAAGTGAGGAAACTGCTATTTCATTATGTATAACTTTCTCACTTACATAATGCAGTTTCCATTCTGAAAAAGAATTGAGTCACAACTAAATTGAGGAAAAAGTTAAAAAAGAAAGTGTTTCTGAATATCCAAAACTTGCTTTCTAGAGAGAGGAAAAGTAAAAGCCATATTGTCTCCTTCGAGGCATAAAAGCACTCTTTATATATTTATTCTTTATCCCTTTCTTTCTCCCTCAGTTCCCTCTTTACCTCCTCCCTGTCTCCCTACCCTAAGTCTCTGTCTTTATCGCTACAGTACTGTATCTTTTACTACGGTAATTTAGACTAACATTGCCATTGAAATATAAAATTAGAAGTAAAGTTGGAAGCATTTAAGAATTATTTTTGAGAAGTTTATTTCTGCTTGTTTTAGTAACTTGAACAGAGACAAGAAGGGAAGGAGAGAGAACAAGACAGGAGGAAAATGAGAGAAATAGTAAGAAAATGGAATAAGAGAGGAAAAGATAGAGCTGAGGGCGAGGGAAATGGAAATAAATCAGATTACATTGTATGCAAATTTTGAGTACCAAAGGAAGATAAAGTGTGAAAGCTGTCTAAACGTGTGAAAAGTTGACATTTGTATTCTTGAAATCATTTTCACAATCTGCAAAAGAAATTCATAAATAAATAGTAAATAAAATATTCCTGGAAGGTTTCGTGATGTCTAAAAGATAAATAGTTGGAATTACAATTTAAATTGCTTCACTAATATAACAATCAAATATCAGACCACCAAGAAGGTGTTTTAATAGCATAGAAAATAGCAATGCATTTCCTATACTGAAATGTAGCAAGTGTTTTTTGTGTGTCTGAAAGATTCTACTAGTTTCATAGCATAAACAACAAACCTGGTGCTGACAGTAGTCTGCACTTTGGACTTTTTAGGTTCTTTACCTGAAACACTGCTGGAAGTGGTTTTCAGAAAAGGGACAAGAAAAATGCTTTACATAGTGAGAAGAAGCACTAGATTACAAATATTAAATCATCCTTTTGAACAATATGAATAACCATATGTTAATACTTTTCCTTCAGCAGAGAACAAGAAAAAAAAGGATTACATTTATGAGCAAACAGTGCTTTTCTAAAGCATATATTCTTATCTATTTTATTTCTATGCAAATATTTGAACAGTTTAGGTTTTCCTTGACCTTTGTATTTATTTATAGCGTTACGCAAAAAGTATGGGTGCATGCTTAGGAATTAATAACTTTAGGACATGATTGTTAAGATCTGGTAAAGCTGTAAAAGCCCCAAGAACCAGCATTCTAGCATCATTCAGTAAAAACATGTTTTTTATTCTCTTATATCTTAGTCCATGTTTCATCAAGGACAGCTTTCTCAAATGCTATTTCAGCTCTAACACATTTTTATAAATCTGCTTAAAAGGATATACAAAATATTTTAATTATCAAGTATAGTGACTGTTTCACTCTTCATAAAATGTAAAGCTGAATTTTTGATTAACATTTTATTTGTAAAACTGAACAATGTAATGATTTAAATGCTTTATTTTGAATACTTGTTTTATTTATCAACTTATATCCTCACATTTTGACCTAAGTTATTTTTATTTTTCTCAGTTTTTGTCATAAAAAGGCATCAAAAGACAATTAAATGTAACATAGTTTAATTAGAAGATTGGGCTACCACAGTTTAAAATTAAAACTTTAGGCCTTATTTTTTAGATCTTGATTATTTTTAAGTTTAAATTTATGTAATATACAGTTTCTCACTATAATTTTCTAAACTCTTGAAGTATAAAACATGACAGTATCCAAATTCATATCTTCCATATAATAGATAACTATTCATGTCGGAGATCCCATGCTAAGCATTTATAACATAATGAATGGGCCAGGTGCAGTGACTCACACCTGTAATTCCAATACTTTGGGAGGCCGAGGTGGGTGGAGCATTTGAGGTCAGGAGTTCGAGACCAGCCTGGCCAATATGGCAAAACCCCGTCTCTAGGAAAAATACAAAAATTAGCAGGGCATGGTGGTGCATGCCTGTAACCCCAGCTGCTTGGGAGGCTGAGGCAGGAGAATCGCTTGAATCTGGGAGGCGGAGGTTGGAGTGAAACAAGATTGCGCCATTGCCCTCCAATCAGGGAGACTGAGCTAGACTCCGTCTCAAAAATAAATAAATAAATAAATACAATGAATGTGTGCCTTATCTTTTCACCTCATCAATGACATCGTATTTTAAAGAAAGTACTGGGTACTTGTTAATTTCAAATTCAGAGTGGCAAGGAGAAAGCAAACCATTTTTTTGAATAATTGACCAGATTACTTGTTACTTTTTCTTCATTGTCTTATCAGTAACCCTTTGTATCTCTTTTGCTGTAATTCTATAGAGTTCTATCATTTATCATAAACAAAATAATATACTAAATGTAAAATAATATACTAAATGTAATATAAATGTAAAACTTTTACATTTAGTATATTATTAACAAAATAAAAAGGTTTTGTTATTTGCTTATTTACCATCTATTTAGAACTTTTGGTGCCAGTATTTATCTTATAGTAGAAAATTTTGACCGTTAAATTTGGTTTAGATCAATACTTTTTAGAGTCTTTTTGGCAAATAATATTGCTTTAAATGGATCTAATAGCAATTAAATGATTAAACTAGTTTAATGTATTAAAATTTCTCATTTGAGATCTGTAGTCTATCTTTGTTTTCTTCTTATGGGAAATATTTAGTATAAATTGAGCACCTACTTTTGCACACCCAGTGATGGTAGTTTTTATTTAACCCAGATCCAAGGATGGAGTGTTTACAATGCTGAGAGCATATAAGAAGAACTTAACTACAGATATGTCAAAATATCAGTTGTATGAGTGTCTTCATGCACTTCTTCATAAAACAAAATAGTTTTATTTCATCTTTAAGAAACTTTTAAAAAATCAAGTTATTTTTAATGAAGAATAAATTCAATACATTTTAATGGACATCTTATTGAATCTTTTTCCATTTTCTTCATATGAATATTAACTAATTATTTAACTCTTCCTTATTTTCTCATATCTAATTATTAACTGGCTGTGTCATTCTGGCAGTCTTTCTCTGCCTCAGTTTCTTCTTCTATAAAATGGGAAAGATAGTACATACATCATAGAATTATTGTTAGAATTGTTTTCCAATTGATTTTGGCTTTTCTCATTCCTATCTCTTCATAAATTTTATTTTATAAATTGCTCTAAATTAGCTTTCCTAAAACATCTCTAATATTATAATTCTCCAGATATGATAACCAGTTTGCTGTTGCCCATGGCATACAATTTGGACTCCTCCTTCTGACACCTCCAGTTTCAGACCTAACTTACCCTGTGTATTCCACTACTCACTGACTGACTGAGCTCCAATCTATCTGAACCACATGCCTGGCTTGGGATAGAACTCATCATAATGTCTTTAGTTTCCCTTCACTTTTTCTGGAGCACTCTCAAATATATTTCCTCTTACAAAAAATCCTGCCTATTATTGGGGGGCAGTTCCAATACTGGGATCTTCGCCATATCGACTTCTTTGGTCTCTCAGCTGTGATCTTTCCTAGTTCAGATCTCACACCACTAAATGGCATTGTACTCTCTTCACATATTCCTCATACTCTATATTCTAGGCAGAGTTAGATACATATCTAGAGTACTTGATTGAGAGTTTTCAGGGCAGAGACTAGATCAAATTTTACTATGAATTCTTCTCCTACTTTCCCATGACACCTAACAGAGTACTCTGCACATAGAAGATATTCTGTAAATATATTTTCTTAGGGAAACATTGTGGCAGAACAGAAAGAACACAGGCATTTGAGTCAAAAAAGTCATAGATTTGAAGACTGAAATAAATATTGTTTGACCCTGAACAACTTAAAATATGGGAGTCCCATTGTCTTTATCTGTAAAAAGGGTAATATTATCATCTACTTTTCAGGCGGGATGGAAGGATTATATATGATGCATGTAAAACATTCATAATATGCCTGGATGTAGTAGATGCTCAATAAATATTTTCCTTTTTGTTTTATGTAACAAAACTTATTTCTCCTATTGTCTACCATAAAAAGTGTGGCAGT